>NW_026087477.1:3270448-4470448 GCF_022539395.1 Myiozetetes cayanensis
GGGTAGACCTGTTCTCCTTTTTCTACGGGTAGACCTGGTCTCCTTCTTTTGATGGGTAGACCTGGTCTCTTTTTGCTCAGTGTCTCCGTCTTGTGGTTTTCCTTGGTAATGCACCTCTGCAGGCCAAAAGGACATCTTTTGGGGAGGGAATGGACACTTTGGGGGGAAAAACCAGACCAATCGCTGCTCGACACCTAGCAAATTCCCAGCCTGGACAAAAGGCATTTCAAAACACACCTGCCAAATCACCACCTTTTCTGCCCATTGCTCCCTTCATCTTTTCCCTACTTTCTGCTTTTTGGAGAGGACTCTGCTTTGGCATGGAACACTTGGGCAATGTTGGCACTTTTCCCTAAGTGGGCAGAGACGTCAGGATCTGGCATTCCCTGGGGAATGGCCTCAGCTGCCCTTTGGCTCCTGCACACCCTCCTCTGCTGCAGCCTCCATGGGCTCTGATCCTGTGCTGCTCCTTGCACCCTCCTCCCTCCTCACGGACTCTTTTAGGGGGTAGACCTGTTCTCCTTTTTTGACAGGCAGACCTGTTCACCTTAAGGGGTAGACCTGTTCTTGTTTTTTAAGTGGGTACACTTTCTTTTTTTTTTTTAATGGGTTGACCTGTTTTTTTTTTTTAGGCAGGTAGATCTGTTCTGGTTTTTTAGCTAGGTAGACCTGTTCTCCTTGTTTTAACAGGCAGACCTGTTCTCTATTTTTAAGCAGATAGACTTGTTCTCCTTTTTTATGGCTGGTAGATCTGGTGCCTTTTGAAAGGGTAGACCTGGTGTCTTTTTGAAAGGGTAGATCTTGTCTCTTTTTGGCGGGTGGACCTGGTGTCTTGTTTGAGAGGGTAGACCTGGTCTCATATAGGGGGGTAGACCTCCTTTCTCTGTAGATAGGGTAGACCTGGTCTCTTATAGGCGGGTAGACCTGGTGTCTGTTTTAAAAGGCTGAGTGATAGTTGGGGAGTTCACTGTTCTAGCAATCAAAAGGGCCTGAGCCCTTTGACAAGACCCATTTCTCCAAGGAATTCAAAGCCCCACCTGAGGGCCATGGGCTTTTCTCACCCACCCTTGTGCTGGAGCTTTCTTTTCCCTAAACAGAAAAATAATTCGGAAAAAAAGCTTAAAAATAACCCTAACCCAAATAAAAATAAACTTAACCCAAACCCTAAAAATAACCCAGAAAAAAGACTAAAAATAACCTTAACCCCTAACCCCAACCCTAGCCCTAACCCATACCCTAACTAACCCTAAGCCCAACCCTAACCCTAACCCCTCACCACCCTAACCCTCACCCTTAACCCTAACCCCTAACTCTGATAAAAGCAGATGGTCTCCTTACTGACTTTTACTTCCCTCATGAGAGGCATATTGCCAAAGACTCTAGAAACAACAAAGTAGTAGCCAAACACCGATTTTATTATTTTTGAAAAATGGAATGCTTCACTTACAGAAATCGAGGTGATGTTTGACAAACATCACGTTTATTACAAACAAAACAAAAAATAAACCAAACCAATTTGACATCATATTTGGCTACAATGCAGAAGCAGTCTTGCTTTTTTATAATCACAAATTCAAGGTGACCCTGCTTAATAAAATTCCTGACCACTGTAATCTGGCATTAAAAAAAAAACAAACATGTGTATGTACAGTGCTTTCAGTAGCGGCGGCTAAAACGGGGTTCAGTCAGTCTGTTTGTCCGTTCCTGGCCCGCAAACGCACCTTGGATTCCAGTACTCAGCATCATCTGGCTCTGGTTTCCAACTTGTGTGAAGCTTCCACGTCTAAAAACAAGGTCAGACAAATTCAACATTGCCCAGAAAAGTTAATACTATTGTGACTGAGAAAAGATGTTTGTTTAGTTTGGGGTTTTTTTCCCCTTGCCAATCCATAGTTACACAGAAACTGAAAGTATTTTTCACAATTGGCACAGGAATTTCTTGTACAGAGATCAATCAACTGTCATAAAAACATTATAAGCACTCTGACAGAAATTCTTACCCCGACATCCCTCCTCGATTCATCCCGTGGCCTGGTCCTGACTGACCAGGCATGCTTCTATCACCACCTAATTTAAAAAAACAAAAACAACAACAAAAAAGAAAACAAACACAAAACCACAAAAAACACAGGTTTTTGTGTTTTCCTAATTAAAAAGTCACCTTGTTCCCAGAATTTTATTTGCTTTCTCCGTAATTTAACTACCACTAGAAGTTCAGCAGCAGTAATTCACAGAAAAAACCACGATCACACTGGTAAGCAGCAAGTGTACCTTGCCATCTCTCATGATCCCGTCCCATCATTCCTCCATCCACATTTCCCTGCCATGTACGATCTTGGTGCCCCTCTAACTTTCGACCATGATCTCCCCAGTCACGTCCATCTCTTAAAAAAATAAAAGAACATCTTCTAGGTATGTCCCCTATCCATTTAGCAGCAGAGGGTAAAGCCAAACACCATACCCCATACAAAAGTGCGTTAAACGGTTAATCAAGCTGTAGCTATACCCACCCAATCATTGCAATAAAAACTAGTGAAAGTGAAACAACGAGAAACTTGCTGAACAGCATCCTTCACACAACAAAACTCGTCTTTCTGATCTACAGCGACATCACTGATATTACAATGGACTGAGAACTTACATATGGAACAATTCATTGGCTGCCATTCCTCTGTCTGGTGTATTGAGATAGAACTGAACATTATGCTTCTGGAATATGCCCAGCTCGACTAACGGGTTTAAAGAGAAACCACTGTGATTCTACATGAGTCAGTCCTCCACCCCCACCGTTGCAGAAACACTCACTCAACTTCCTTAAAACCTGACCACTAGCCATAAATGAGACTTTTTCAGGCCTTACTGGAGCATCTGGTATGTGACTGAATCTCACCTGTAGACGTGAAAGTTATTTACAAGACAACCACAGTTACAAGCTAACTGAGCAGCATTTATTCACTACAATGCTCCGTTCTCCTGATGCATGTGGGAGCTACACATATGAATTTCTTGCTCCTCCAGATGCTCAAAGAAACTTCCTGGAGAAAGGATTCGCACTTGTCAAACTGCTTCCGCTGTCATCTTTCAAAGGTTCACTGAGCTCTAAAATTTTAACTACAATCCCTTTCCTTATTTCACAAGCACTAACCGGGTTTGTGGGGGTATCCCTCTCCCTTCACTCATTCTTCTGTCAGACCCATAGCCACCCCAACTATCCCGGGAGTGACGATCAGGCCCTCCATGGCGTTCATCTGGATAATGCTGAAAGGCAAATGGTACTCAGTTATGCTAAGAACAAACACAGATTTTCTTTTCCGATTGCGAAAATTCAGCCTCTTGGACGTTGCCTTTCTATCAGCTGTCAGAAAACAAAATGGTAGCAGACTCATTTTTTTACTGGTTCCACTGTTGCTACTTTGCAGGGTTCACTCTAGCCATTTATTTTGTTTCACAGTTCATATTCTGCTCTGCTCACTGGTGGGAGAAGTCTTTTCTGTTTGTTAGCATTTTTTAACGCTTACATTCTGGCTCCAGATTGTTAATTTTTACATAGATTATCTGCCTCCTTCCCACCTCTCTTCAGAAATGAAAGGTTTTGAATACCTTTGTGGTATTGGCTTTCATACCTGTCCGAGTCATCTGCCTTGTTTCATCACGACACTAGTTATTTCCTACAAACCATTCAGATAAATGTGACAGAAGGGATCCTTCACCAGCTAAGAAACTACAGCAACTATCTCTTAACACCTAAGATGGTTAACCAGAAAACTTTTATTGCAACATACCAGCCTGAAAGGATGCTGTACCGTAGCTCCCATCGCTCGGAGGTTTCCCCCTGCCCGTATCTGTGGCTACCACCCTAGCAAGCAGATAACATAGTAACTTACTTTACGCACATTAGCCTACAAAATTAGTTGCTGCTTGAACGTCTGCTCAGTTTAAACCCAGTGGTGACTGTTTAAGAACTAGGTTGCATGAGCACTGTGTTCTTTCTGCTTTGGGGTCGGCTTGTTTGGTTTTTTCACGGAAGCAGTTATTTGGTTCTAACGCACCTGCCCATCTCGATCTGGTATTCCTCTTGTACAGTCTCTTCTGGAACAAAAAAAGGGCAAATTCAGTTGAATCAACACAGTAATCATAATTCCAATGTCTGCATGAAATAGCGCACGAAAATTCATCTTCATTAGGCCATAAATCTGGAAGCCAACGTTTCTTCAGTGGCAAGATACTCAAAGGAGTTCTTGTTTCACAGCATAAAAAGAGACGAAAGTAGCATCTATCAGTGTAACATGGGTAAGCAAAGCATCACTGAGGGGCATAGTCAGGTACTCAGTGACACCATACTGAGAATACTGAGTGAACCTACCAGTATCAGAAATGAGTTACAAGCAAAAACAAAGTAGTATAGTTTTCACCAAAGATCCTTTGAGAGCAAAACAGAAGTCTCAATGGCACTACGCAGAAAACATGTTTCCGTTCTGCGGAGCTAAAAATCTGCATTAACCAAGCTGCAAAGATGAAAATACAGAAAGTTTTAAAGCAAAAGGCTAAGTCTTAGGTTAACAAACAGGGATTCACAAACCAGACTTGCACATGTGCTGTAATTACACAGAAGCTGTAGTATCTCCATTAGCATCACGGCAGACTACATTAGGACTTGGTTTACAATCTTTACGCAGCCTCTGATATGTCCCTAACCCATGAAAACAAAGGACTGCAAGCACATACGAAATTAGACATGAGAAATGCACAAGGGTCATCTGTTTTACTCTTCTGACACCCTTCAAGCCATTAGGTGAGCCCCAAAAAGACACCAAACTTCCATGCAGGTTTAGGAAGAAAAGATACTGTCTTGCCAACCTGTCCAAACAATGGTCTTGGTATCGTCCACGATCCCTGTGGTCAAAGTCGTGGAATCGGTCTGGACGACTAAATTCAGAATGATACCTATCCTCTATTGCCATTCGCTTCGCCTCTGGCCAGTACGGGTCATCTCGCCTGCAAAAGTGGTCACCATTATTAGTAATCGCAAAACAATCTTCCCTTTCCTGCTCTCTTGATATCAAACCTATCCAATTACCTAAACTATTACTTTTTATTTATAATTAAAACCCTACGTGCATTAAGAAGGAATCACCTTTTGGTTTCAGAGAAAACCAGATGTACTGAAATGATACACGAAGCTAATTTCAGCTTGTGCTGATGTGAGAAGAGAATGAGTATCTCTTCCTACTAGCAATCCTGCTTTAGAGTTGATAGTTACTATTCTCGATCACTCCTCTTTGAGAAATAAGAATAAACCTCCTGTAATAAACCACTGCTTACAAGTATACAAGCTCGACCAGGTGTTAAAAGCAACATGTAAATAGACTTTCAGTTTCAAGCTTCCATGATTGCTTTATCAAGAGTACTCTGAAGAGTTTGGAATGTCACTGCCATTATCATTACCTGCCATCAGGATCATAAGGCCTTCTCATGGCAGATCGTCTTTCCTGTTCGTAACGTAGCTGCTCCTGCTGACGTCGCAGCTCTTCCCTCTCTCTCTGGATTCGCTCCTGTTCTCGTCTCCTTTCCTGCTCTATGTGCATTCTTTCTCTCTCCAACCTCTCTCTCTCCAAGCGCTCTCTGTCAAGACGCTGCCTTTGAAATTCCAGTCGTTCTCGCTCTCTCTGGAGCCTCTGTCTTTCATCCCGTTCATGAATAGCTTGAAGACGTTGCTCTCGATCTCGCCTCTCTCTCTCTCTAATTTAAAAGAGATACTTTGGTTTCAACTGAGAATCTTAATCCTAAGCTTTACTGTTTCTTTGTTTTGGGTGGAGTTTCTTCTTTGCTTTTGCCCTTTTGTTTTTAGTTTCTATGTTCTTCCCATTAGCTGCTTAAACTCAAATTATCTCTTCCCAGTTAAATAACAGCAGTTTAGATTACCGGAAAGTAAAAAAGTCCACATGAAAAAACAAAGGTGAGCATTTGAAAAGTGCCTAAGAAACAATATCTACTCTAAGTCAGATCTGAAAAAGCTTTCAAAGAGAGTATGTCCCAAGACACAAGTCTGACAAACAAAAAGTATTTACAAGCTTCCAGGAAAAAACCATGGAAATACAAATCTGACTAAGTGGAACACATAACCTACAAAAGTCTCTTGAAATGCACAGGTTGAGAACATTGATTTTGGTAGTAAAACCCTTCATTGTCTGGTATTATGTCTGTTTTACCAAGAGATTAATATCAAATGAATCTGAGATACCCCTGTTGGAGGGTCAGGACAACACTACTTTGCAAGCCTGTTCAAAACACAAAACATGTAAGGGAGGGGAGGTAAAAAGAAGTACCACTCAAAGTTTAGAGCAAAACTGGGAAGACTCACCGGCGTCTTTCTGTTTCCCTGATTTCTCGCTCCCTCTGTCTCTGACGTTCACGTTCTCGCTGTTCTTTGATTTTATCAAACGATAAAATATCTTGCTTTTCTTTGCTCTCAGATTTGCGATCCTGGCTTTTTGTACTCTGAGTTGAATCAAACGAATATGTTAGCTGAACATAATGCACTTTTTGCTAAAATGTCTAGGAAATGCCTACTTTATGTCAACCTGAACAAAACAGACTATGGTACCTTAGAAGAGGCAAACAATGTCAGGAGTGCCAGGAAAAAGTAGGTGAGGGAAAAGTATGCCAAATTTGGCTAAAACTTCTTAAGCATTTAAATACATATAAATAGTAGGAGCACATGACCTGACTCGCACTGATGGCAAATAATACAATACTTTTATGGTCACCACAAACTATATTTCAAACTTGGGGAAAGACATCCTAACAACATTTTCATATTGCAATTCTACTTCTTCAACTAGGACAGCAGTGAAAAACTATAAAGAAGGTGAAACAGAAACATTTACCCTTTGCCACACCATTTACATCTTAATGCTCTCCAGAGAGTAATAAAAGCATAAATGTACCAACATGAAGGCAAGACCCCCTTCAACTATAAGTGTATAAAGCTATTTGACACCTATTTTTACACAAAAGCTTCTCTGAAAGTTGGACTTACCCTCTCTTTGGATGCAGAGGTTTTCACGCTAATAACTGGCTCTCCTTTAGATTTATCCATTACCACTGTCCTTTCGGTTCCTCGACTCGCTAGAAAACCAAATACATCCAAAAATAAATAATACACAAAACATTCAACAATTCTTGCAAGATTTTAAACTGTGAAGACACCAAACAGTAAAAAGTTATTTTATTGAGGTTTTCAACTACTTATGGAACTTATTTATGATTTCAATAGTTTACCAAGATTTGGCCAAGTTGAGGATAGGGGCGGTAAAGCTACCACAAAATTACAGTAGTATTTTCTGGCAGGGATGACAAAGCAAGCAAATTTAATTTAATTCTCTTGTCTGCAAAATACGTCCCTTTGTCACAGACTGAAAAAAAAAAAAAAGGGGGCACATAGAACTACAAACTGTGTCAGGTCTAAATCCAGTGATAGTTCCATAAAACTCACGGTTTAACGTTAGGAGTAGTTAAAGTCCAGTAATTATGAAAGAACGCCAGGAACTTACAGCAAAGTTAAGTCAAAGTTTTCAAGGTATTTTCTGATGTTGGTTTTTGTACACTAAGAAAACCTCAGTCTTACTAAGCTTTATGGTCTTTTTACTGAACTAGCAATCAAATCTAATAAGAACACTGAGGTTTACAGAAGCTGAAGTCTACGAATTAGCTGCAATTCTGAATGTTTACACTTGTTCTTCCATTTCCTACTAAGCATAAAAAGGAAATATTTTCGGATGTAAAGTAAAAGTTTTGTCACAGCCACCATATTCTTCAGACCAATTTTTTTCTAAATGTCTTTGAAAGCATTTCTGAAAGACAGCTAGCATTACCCGATTTGTTTGCCCTAGATCTATCAGAAGATGCAGTCTTTTGTTCCTCTTTCTCTTTTCCTTCTTTTTCATCTTTTTCTGATTTCTTAGCATCATCTTTTTTGTCAGTCTTCTCCTCCTTCTTAATACCAAATGACCTACAAAAGGAAAAATGCCTCTTTCAAAAGCAACAAACCACTTCAAAAACAAATATTTAAAGTATCACTTGCTAACCACACCAACAGTCTATCAAGAAGACAGACTAAATCATAGAAATATTTGTCAGTTAAAAGAGGAGACCAAGCCAGAGTCAGATTAGAGGACAAGTGACTGATAAAAACAATGGTTTATCTAGAAACAAGTTGATTTACTATCTCCTAATATAACCAGTTTTGATACTAACCCTAAAGAGCTTTGTATTTCTGAGCAGAGGGCCAATTAAGATGGCCTTGCTGCTGTAGAACACCAATTTCAAGTATTACTCCTATTTCAGATGCAACATGAAAGAGAAAATCAAGAATTAGCAGTTACTGTTCATCTTGGTTACATGGCTGTATTTCAAATGAGTAGCCTTTAAATGTATAAAAATACAAAACAGCACTTTACTTCTCAGATTTGGACTCTGCAGAATGGTGCCTGTCTTTTTCCTTCCTTGTTTCGCCTTCCTTTTTGTCTGAAGGCTTTTTTCCAGCTGGTTCATTTTTTGCCTAGAAATTTAGCCAGAAATAATTGTATAGTGAGAGACAGACATTAAAGTTACATTCTTCTATTTTCTTTACACTGTCACAAAATAACTACCACTTACCTTTTCCACAGAAATCATTTTGCCATGCAGCTCTGTTCTGTGGAGATGATTAATACACTTAGTGGCCTCCTCAGATGTTGACATTGTTACAAAGCCGTAGCAGCGAGCACCAGGACTGCGAGCGTTGGTGACTACTTTTGCACCCACCACCTTTGTGGAGGAAATAAAAAAAAAACACCTTGTGTTTGCAGATCTGCCACTAAAATTCTAATTTAATCACCATTTCATGAAAGCATTGAATGGTTTAGGTTTGAAACGACCTTTAAAGGCTACCTAGTCCAATGCCCTCTTATGGGCAGGGACATCAACTAGTGCAGGTTGCTCAAGGCCCCACCCAACCTGGTCCTGAATGTTTCCAGGGATGTGGTATCTATCACCACTATGGGCAACTAGAGTTCCAATGCCAGTGTTTCCACCACCCTCATCATAAAAAATTTCTTCCTTATATCTAGTCTGAATCTACCTTTTTAGTTCAAAACCATTTCCCCCTGTCATATTGTTTCAGGCCCTACTAGAACTCTGTCCCTCATTCTTCAGCACCTGTCTACCAGTACTACACAGTATAGCACCTATCCACTTGTAACAGGCAGGAAATATTCTTAGCACAGAATATTCCATCAGCATTCTCAGAAGAACACATCACTAAGCTTGTCTGACAGACAGCAAAAGAAAGGTCATTGTTTTAACTTGACCTCTATATTGCTGGGCCAGCCCTGTGCTGGAAGTGCCTCACTAAAGACTACTATACAGAGGATGATGTGAGCAATGGTTACGCCCATGTCAACAGAAACAAAACGCAGCAGAAAAGGCTCAAATTTAACGTTATTACACATGTTCACAAAAATGTACAAAATTAGCGCAAAATTCTATGAAACAGCTAAATTCGATCATGGAACAGATTGTTGATTACAGCTCTGCCGAAAAAAGAGACCACCGTCATAATCGGTTGACAAAATTCATCTTCAAGTCACTGAGTAGGTCAATAACTTAAGGAACATATCTATATAGAAATATATATGTAGATATGGAAAGTGGGGAGCCCCTGGTGGTCTAGTGGTAAAGGCGCCGCACTGTCACCGCAGAGACCCGGGTTCGATTCCCGGTCAGGGCCACTCCCGGGCAGGTGGAGCTCGTTAGCCCTTAAAGGCAACCCACCTACGTCCTGAGGACCTCGCTGCCACCGTCCAAGCTCGCTTGGCCCCGGCAGATGAACCTTAGGATTAAAGGGTGGGCTCAGTTCCGCGCACACTGTGTCTCACCTAAAAAATCCAATGCGCAGGCTGGAAGGTGGAAAGACCTTCCCCGGATCTTCGCTCGCGAAGACTGGCCATTATTATTATGGGAAGTGGGGAGTGTAATAATCAAAACTGAAAAAACAAAATTACTACCATTTTCTCTTTTCTTTCGGCACATCTGTGCTAGCTTCAATCCACAGATGACAACCTCATGACAGCCAGAGGCACGCACATAGTGACACAAACATTTAATACTACATTCAGAAGTGTATTTGGTACAAGGGTAGATAGTCACACAAGGAGTTCCCTTCCACAATCGCAGCTCTTGTATGCCAGTGGGTACCGCAGAACAAATGGAAACCTGCCCTCAAAAACTAGGTTTCTCAAAGGAATACTTCTTGACATGGAACAATTTAAACCAGCTCTCAAGACATATAATTAGATTACAGCGTGCTACATGACAATCTACCAGTCTCTCCTATTAAGAACTGCCTCATTTTTGCAGGTATCTGCACAGATATTCTCTGCAAACTGGATTTCTCCTCCCCACCCCTCCTATTCAGACAACCTTCTTTATGAAGTATGCCACTTTCAGATACAGAGTTTCAAAAGAACACATGGAAGTTAAGTACTTCGCTACCCAGTTATTCATCAGGGAAAGTAAGATCTAAATTTAAGGTCAGCTTCTTATATTGATAAAATGATCTCTTAATTTACATACCTTTCCATACTTGCTGAAAAGATTCTTCAAATCTGTAGCTCTAGTAGAGGATGAAAGTCCACTAACCCACAAATTTCTGCCAGAACCGCTACCCACACGGCCTGAGGTACAAAAAAGCCAGACATAAAAGACCATGTAGCAGACAAATGCAACAATGCAAAGGACTCCTACAAAATCAACTTCTTTTCCTCATAAAACTTTTCAAATGCATTTCACTGATACCTCTTACATTCATTCTTAAAATCAATACACCGGAGCCTGCAAAAATTAACTTCTGAACTCTGGGCTTACTGTACATTTGAACAGTCTTAATGTGTTTTCAGATACATGTTTTCTTCCTGTACTTCAATCACTTCTAGGAGAATTACAAAGTAACAAATGTTGATTCACAAGAGGCTCCTTATAAAACAAACAAAAAAACCAACAAAACCCTGAAATTTTTTGGTCAGTAAGGTTACAGAAGTTACATGAACTGAAATTTTTAAGCTAAACTTTGAAGGCCTGTGTGATAAGTGCATTGAAGATTCACTGAATTAACAGTCCCCACCAGAATTACCACACAGAGTATAAACCTAGAGATTCAGTAATCTGTTAAGATTTTTCAGACAAATCCTGGTCTTTCTGGTACCTAATACCATTCATGAAGCTAGTGGAACTCCAACTTAACTATTACAATGAAGACAAGCACATGGTTAAAGAATGAACAAGACACAAAAAGAAGCAGAGTTAACTCACAAGTAACGGTTAGATTTGACCCCATAACATTTTTTTCTGGTCCCTTGTATATTTAAAAAAAAAAAAAAAAAAAAATCACACACCACAAAAAACCTACGTACATACCTTTCTCATCCTTTGAGATTATCTTTCTATCTCTGTTCTCCTCAACAGGGCTAGAGACAAAACACCACATTATTCAATCAACTGAATGCTAAAAGAACATTAATTCTAAACAGTTTACTAAAATTGGATACCTACCAGTAAATTAGTTCCAAACTAAACACTATATATACAAATTTATAGAAGGATGACAGGAATTAGGGATTTGTACCCGTAAACAGACAATTCTATTTTGCATATGACAGAAATAAGAGTAATTTGGGAGAACAACCTTTGAAGGTTGAGGCAGGAAAGAAATCAAACCCACTGTGTTTAAAAAAAAAATTAAAAATATCTGCACATGAAGAAATAAAACACACTCTTTAGGAACAGGCTACAATTTCATCAGTCTCGGTGGCCAATTGAAGGAAACAGCTTATTCGCATCACTTAACGACCAATGATAAAAGATAGTATCTGGTCTATAACGGAGAAAAAACAAACCTCTTTTTCTGATCACCGCCCTCACTGGCTGAGGACTCTTTAGTAGCAGGGGATTCCTCAGAATTAGCTTTGTCTTCTGTTCTCTTGGCATCTTCTTTGCTATCTTTGGCTTCGGGACCTGCGCCTTTTGCCGCTGTTTCCCCACTAGAGGCTTCCAGGCCTTGGGAGCGTTTGCTACTCTGATCGCTTAGGGTTTCTACTACTAAAGATTCAGAGTCCGGCTTCTCTTCCTCTAGTGTCTGTTCACATGTCTCCCCTTTTGCTACAACTAAACGCTTTGCTTCCTTCCTTGCCATAGCTTGTGCCGATTTGCTGTCCAAATCTAAAGCATCTTCCTCCAACTGAGCGGCAGCAAGAGCGTCCTCTTCCTCCGCCAGCCTCTTGCCTGGCACCACGATACTTGCTTCCTGTGCATGTGGCCGCTCCACTTCGGAAGTTTCTTCGTTAAGTACTTCAGATTTACAAGTTTCCCCCAAAATGTCGAGTATTTTCTCATTTTCTACGGATTTAACAGGAATAGAATGGCACAAGATTTAATCACCAGGGAAATACAGCAATCACAAATGTGGAACTGGCATGGCTGCCACACTAACACCAAGAGAACTTCTAAGCTACACAGAGATTGGAAAACCCTAGTGTACACAGTGTTAAAAGTACTACGCTAACTGCTTTCTGGCAAACTACCAAATCAGCCCTCAAACGATAACAGGGAAGAAAAATGCCCCCACAGATTTAACAAAAAACTTCTGGTTCATCCTCCACATTCTTCATGAAATCCTTCAGCTCTTATTTCTTCTTGAGTTAGCTTCCAGAGTCCCAGATGCTTAACTGAACGTATCAAGGCACTGAGAGTTCAATTTTCAAATTTCTGTGAAATTCTTTTAGCAGACAGTCCAACATGAGAACTGGGCATCTTCTGATGGTGCACGAGTATGTTTGCAGTCCAGAAAGCGAATAGGATCTGTAGTAAATTCCTGTGATGACAGTGTATTCCTTCTTCTTAAGTCCCGTTACTTTTTAATGTGTGTTCTGTACCAGAGTTCTGTACTGCCTGCACTCCTGTATTATGTTTATAGAACTGCTGTACAGTGTGATATCACAAGATCTGTTTTCAGAACCTTTACATCTTTAAGGCTCGCTCCTTAACTCCACTCTGTAGTAACAGTTCTATGGAATCATTCCATCGCATTAAACACGTTTTCAAAAGGTGGTTATTCACAGATCTGGTGATATTACTAGGTTTCCAATCTCTATGACCCTGCATTGACCTGGATTGTCCACCATAAAAATGAACACTACAGTAATACATTAAAAAAAAAAAAAATAGGGACGCAAAAAGCCTAAATGAAGAATGAAACTGTTTAAATGCCCAAAACTCTTTTCTCATTAAAAAATACCAAGAAAAACAAAAAATACCAACCAAACAGAAAACCCCAAACAGTACCTGGCTCCAAAGGTAACTCTTCAAGTTCCTACAGTGAAAAAGATTTTAAAAAGGAGAAATATCACTATTTCATAAGAAGTCAAGCCGTTTTTCTGAATGACAACTTTCAACCACCCAATACACAGCAGAACTTAAGGGAAGCGTTAGTATAATTTAACCTATTTCAGCTTTGAAAATGTTGAACTGTAAATAAATTTCTCAGAAGGTTTAACGTGAGTTTTTAATATCCTCAAAGTTTTAGGAAGTGTGTAAAAACTTTAGTGTTTCTCAAATTCAGACCCCTGTTGAACTCATGGTGCACATTCACATCAGTAAATAAGTCAACAAACATAAGCAGCACAGAGGAAAGCTTATCTTCATGTTACCCTTCTCTACAACATACTTTGTGAAGTCTCCTTTCTGAAAACAAGATCAATAGAAACACCAGGTTCACCTGGAGCCAATGTCCTTAATCTACTCGTGTCCTTAACCTACCACGAGTGATCTGGAAACAAGGTCAGGATTTCAGGAATAGACAATATCAGCTTTCTTGACAACATGGGATACCTCCACTTTTAAAGGAAGTCAAACCTAACGTAAAGCACTGAGTTGGTATATACATCAGATAAAAGGAATCAAATCTACCACCAAACTCAGTATGCTACATACATCACATATACATAAATACATCCTAAGAGATATATAGATCCTTGTGCACATGAGTAAATTAGAATGGCATTAGTTCCTATTCTTTGCAGAATAAGAATGCACCCACTGTGTACATACACTGTTTCGACATATAGTTTTATATGGTATATCTTATGGGGTTTTTTTTGGTAAAGAAAAACTGGCTACCACTTACCTTTATTACGGTTAAATTTGATGAAGGAGCATCTAAACTGTTTCCAACATCTTCAAACTCTACCTTTAAAAAAAAACAAAAAAAAGGAAGACATTTTGTTATCTATAAAAGAATATTGTGAGTGAAACCTGAATGAGAAACCGAAGATTTTGTTTTCACTGACAACTAGTATTAAGCAAATATATCTAGCACATAAAACAACCAATAAAGGTAAAAACTGAGCAATGACCGTCATGAATCTTCCTGATCTCCACTGACTGGATAAGCTTTATCATTACCTCTTAACTATGTTGGTCAGCTCACACAGATCTTTTAAGTATGGGGATTCCAACAGAAAACTTTCTCTGACTTGTATCTCTGTTATTTACAGCAACACAGAGCCAAAGAGCCTATGTGACTTGACAACTATTTCCTTTTTCTGTGGTAAATAGCAGACCATGGGAGGTGGCCAGGCCTCAAGCAATTTAGTCACTGTGAAAACCTAGTTTCCCAGTATTTCAATTTGACTCATGTAGGACAAGGATATGCTTGGGGATAGGGGCTCAAGCTTATCTCCGCAACTTTCAGATCAGGACAGGGGAACCACACAACTTTAGAATCTTGTAGTCCAGACTTATGACACAACGTGCACACACAACAAAGAGCTATTCTCCCTCTTAGATGGGGCAGAAATAACTTTCTTAAAATGCTGTGTTATACACTTCAGGAGATTCACACTTGATTCCAGACAAACATGGAAAGCCAACATACTTTCAATAACTGAGAAACTTCAAGACCCAACCTTAACAGAAAAATAACATAGAATATAGTTCCCTGAATGTTGCTGTTCAACTGAAGAGAACAAAATAAGCTACAGCATTTGTATGCCTCACACGTTCTCTAAAATAAAGATGTGAAAATGGGAATGTAAACATAAGGTAAAGCAGAGTTCAAAGCGTGATTAAATACAAATGCTTTCTGGACCACTATTACTTCATACATTCACGTTTGTACAAACAACATCTAAGTATTTTAAAATAAAGAATCGTATTTGCGTAAGTATGTAAAAGAAAATGCAATGGCCATAAGAACCAGTAGAGTCCCAAATCATTCCAAGTATTCTTTAGCTACCATTTTGCTATTTAATTCATAAATAAATAAATTTTAAAAAAAAAATCTGATTCCACACACATAAGAGATGCATACCATCACTATTGGTATTTCTCTTGATTCTTCTTTAATTTCTGAAAATTGTGGGGATGCCTCCAAGTTACCTACAGCATACTGTGCAGGCTGATCTGGAAATTCTTTCACTTCTGCATCAGCATTTTCTTTACTATCAGACAGCGAGTCAAGAATATTATGAGCACTGTAATCCTCTCCGCAATCTACCACATTGCCATTATCTATTTCAGCTTCATCTAACACACTAATATCCATCATGTCAATATCCTGCAAGTTATCCAAACTTGCTTCAATATCGTCCTGTAAAAAGAAAAAAAGTACATGTAATAGTCATTGCAACTTAAAAGCAATGCTGTCATTACTTTGCTTCAAACCCAGCATCACATACCTGTCCATCTCCCGAGTCCTCTTCCAGGCCATTGTCTTCTACTCCCTCTTCCTCTGGTCTACGTCCTAACAACATTATGATCATTAGAATGAAAAGAGAGTAAATATATATATATATATATGTACTCTTTAACTCTTACTTTTTCATCAGAGTTGGGATTCCATTCAATTTAGTTATCTGCTTTAGCCTTATTTCCCACAACCGAGCATTCATATCAGTTCCAGTTCAGTAACTGACACACACACGCTACAGCCCAGCGTCTGGTAAGAATTCAAGAAGCATCACTGTGCACTCCCCAGAACATTTGGCTCAGCTGAGATTGCAGCAATTCATTATCTCAACTTTCATTTTTTTACAGACACTTACTAGAAGAAAAAAGAAAAGGCAACCTAACAAAAAGCACAACACAAACCAATGAAAAAAATCCCTCTCCCTGTGAGTGTTACTGCACTGCTCTGTGCACCGGCTGGACTTGCCACATCAAAACTGCCACAACTGAAAACAGTGTGCCAGCTTCGGCATGAAATGGTAACTCCTCAAACTCAGAGCTAAGTAGTTGTTTCATTTTTTATTAATTTTATTTTCCTCAAAAACTACAAGTGGACTACGTTTAAAAGGTGAAAGGGACTTGAGAGCCTAAAGAAACATTTCATTTATTTCCATCCCAACACTAAAAGTGCTGTAACACATGTTGGGTATTTTTCTGAGACTTGAAAATGAACGTGATTACCAAAAATCTCTGCTTTTACCCACAGCTGTGACATTTACTCTCTAACCATTTAACACATTTTAGTCTGCAAGCAATGGCACACTATCAATCCAAATGGAATGTAACAACAAAAACGTGGATCCAACAAATTAGTTGGGCACACATTTGAGTCTCATCTCATAAATTTACTTTTTTTGTAAATCGAAATTAGAAATGAAAATACTTAATCTAACCTAGTTATTCTGCTCAGCTCTAATACAAAAAAAGAGACACTGCTTTAGTGTTACTTAGTAATTCCTGCTACAAATTTCAGGGGACACTGAGAACAAACCAACAGATCCTTCAAGTATAATTTCCTGCCTTATTAAATTACATTCTATTCTGTGAATAAGTGACCGCTAACTGTAACACCCATCCCTAGAAACCTGAGCACAAGTGTAAAGAAAAGTACCAATAATATGGGATTAAAGGTCAGAACCAAGGAACAGAACATTCAGTTCTGCTTCATTTCTTCCAGAGAACCATTTTTGCACAAATCTGCCTCAGGCAAGTAACATCAGCTACAGCTTTGGGACTGCGGAACATTTAGCAACAGTGCCCAAAATAAAATCAAGCAAAAAGAAAAACAAAGAAAGGATTAGCAAGGTTCCATTTCATGAGTACAGTTGCTTGAAAACTCAAGGAAGATGGGGTGGAGATTCTGACTGCCCTTTACCTTTGCTGCTTCTTTTTGGAGTTTTCTTCATGATGCTTTCTGAAACCACTGGAATTTCATCAGGATTC
Source organism: Myiozetetes cayanensis (assembly GCF_022539395.1). NCBI lineage: Eukaryota > Metazoa > Chordata > Aves > Passeriformes > Tyrannidae > Myiozetetes > Myiozetetes cayanensis. Next base: position 3,287,711 of record NW_026087477.1, read on the forward strand.
CCTCCTTCCTCCTCAATAGCCTAGTAGAAGGAGTAGACAAAGGTAGATATTAAGACAGACATAACAAATTTCATTTGTGCATTTTTGCTGAGTTTCGGAGCTGGACATCAGAGGCTGAAAAATTTCAAAACAAGAATCTGGTGCTTTGAACCAGCAACTTGGATGCACAAATCTGGAACACTGATCTGGAACCACCAGATCAAAGCAACAAGTACGGAGGAAACAGTAGCACGTAGGTACAAAGTTTCTGGAAAGCAGCCAGAAGTCAATCACACAGCATTTGCAACAGTGACACCTCGCCTCTAGGAGACGGTAAGCATCAGTTCAGTGAAAGTGTTCCGCATTCTGCTAACATACCAAACATTCTGATATACTGTACAGGCTACTAACTAGAAAGCCACAAAAATATTAGAACGAAATATCACACAAAAAGCCTAGTAGACAGTGCACAGAAGTATAAATGCAAGAACTGAGTGAAAGGTGGAAAACTCATGCTAAAAACACTTGGGCCGAGTGGCACAGCAGACCCGCTGAGCTGTACAGGTCTAGGATATCAGGAGCGGATTCGCCGCGTAGATAAAAGCGCCCGGCTCGCACACAAACACCCACCGCCACTGTGTGACAGAAGGGCTCGCTCCGAGGATGTCTAAGCGCGGGGTCTCCCCCGTCAAGCACGGAGCGGTCGCAACGGGTTTCGCGGAACTCCCGCTCCCGGTGCAGCCCCGGCCCCGCCGCTCTTCGGCCCCTTGGCGCCATTTTCCTCGGCAGAGCCCGCCAGACCCGGGTCACGCCGGGTACACCCGCCCCTCAGCCGCGCGCCTCCCCGCTCACCCTCCTGAGCCGCTCCATGAGGACGCTCTTGTTGCCGCCGCTGTCCAAATTGCGGTGCTTGAGCTCGGCCCGCAGGTCTATCACGCGCAGCTCGCTCAGCGGCCGTCGCCGGTTTTCGGACTCCGAACCGGGAAACCCGGGGCCACACAGGGACGCAGACTCTCCCTGCCCGGCCGCTGATTGACTCTCCGCCATAGGCCGTCGTTTCGAGTCGCGCTCGCAGGGCGAGGCGGGATAAAAACAACGCGGAAAAGCCGCAGCACAAAATGGTGGAAAACCGAGGCGCGGGGGAGGAAACCGAGCGAAAGGGGCGGAAACGGGAGGAGCCGCTGCGCGCGCGCAGCCTACCCGCTCCCTGACGCATGCGCTCTACGGCTCCTTCCGCTCCAGGGCCGTGATGACGGCGCGTGCGCGCTGAAGCTTCGATACGTCACCGCGGGAATGCCGCGGCGAGACCGCCCTGACCCCGTGGGCGCGTGTGCGAGAGCTCGCGAGCTGTCCTTGACGCGGACGTCGCCGTTTTGCGTCTGCGTGGGAGCCTTCACTCAATTCTCCCTCCAGGCCCCGCCCCCTCCCTCCTCCCAGCGCCTGCGCACTGCGCGGTTTGTGCCCCCACCCCTCGGCGCGTCTCGCTCGCACCATTTTGTGCTGTAAACGCAAGGTTTGTCGCGGGGTTGGCTTGTTCTCCTGCGCGCTCGGACTCGAGGCGAAACATCGAAGGGGCCTTGATGGCGGAGAGTCAATCAGCGGCCGGACTGGGGGATTTCACATCCCTTGGCGGGGCCGCGGCTTTCGGCTCGGAACCCGAAACGCGGCGGCTGAGCGAGTTGCGAGTCATCGACCTGCGGGCCGAGCTCAAGCGCCGTAACCTGGACAGCGGCGGCAACAAGAGCGTTCTCATGGAGCGACTGAGGAAGGTGAGCGGGGAGGCTGCGGAAGAGGGGGAGGGGGGAAGCAGGCGGGAGATGCCATCCGGGTCCTTTGTCCCCGGCGCGCTTGGCGCGTGCGCGCTCGGGGCCGAAGCCGTGGTCGCCGGCGGCCCTGAGGGGAGCGGGGCTGCGGCCTCTGCCTGCACTGCGCCCCAGGGCCGGCCCCGGGCAGCCGCAGAGGGGTCGTTTGGCACCAGTGCGTCTACTTCCTCGCACCGCTACGGAGCCCGTGCCCTTGCGGGGAAGGGCAGCAGCCCCGCCGCTGCTTTGCTTCGTGACACTGCTTTATCGTGTGGGCCGCTTTGCCCGCGCCCCAGCCGCTCCATTGGAGCACTGCTTAGATTCCACTTGGCGGAATCCGAGATGGACCCGGCCTTCCCGTCGTTCCTTGACTCTGAGGTTCGCGCGACCTTCCCCGGTTTTCTCTCTCATTTACGTGGTCACACACATACGCGATTCTTCCCCCTGTCTTTTCTCATGCTTCTCTACACACTTCGCAGAATGGGTCAGGTTGGAAGGGATCACGGTGGGTTGTCTGGTCCATCCTCCCTGCTTCAGCAGGGCCATCCCAGAGCACATGGCACACGATTGCGTCCTGAGGGTTCTTGCATATCTCCAGTGAAAGAGATTCCACATCCTCTCTAGGAATGTTCCAGTGTTCAGTCCTTGCACAGGAAAGAATTTTTTCCTCGTACTCAGGTGGAACTTTGTGTGCATTAGTTTCTGCCCATTGTTTCTTGTCCTATTGCTTGGCACCACCACACTTCACCTGGCTCAGTATCTTCTGCCTGTCTGGAATGTATTTTTATAGACTTTCACGAGGCCAGAACAATATAGTTGGTCCTGACCCTTTGGTGGGTTCTAACAGGCCTGAACATTAAGAAAAGATTGCTGTCAGATGTGCCTGAGTTCCTGTAGCAGTCGCTGTCAGTTTTATACAGTTAAAGTACTTATTTGCTAATTAGGGAGCTTTTCACCCACACCAGTTTTATTGCTGAGCACAATATCATATGGTCTGGAATATCCCTTTGGGCAGCTGGAGTCGGCTGTCTACCTGTGACCCTTCCCAATTCCTTGTGTACCCCCAGCCCTTCGCTGGTGGGGCAGCAGGAGAAGCAGAGAAGGTCTTGACACTGGGTAACCATTGCTCAGTAATAACTAGAACATCTGTCCCCGTTTTATCAGCACTATTCTCAGCACAAATTCAAAATATAGTCTCATACCAGCTGCTGTGAAGAGAATTAACTTTCTCATCCAAAGCCAGTACAAATGCACACCAGCGAAGAATACAGTAGATGTCATACTGCTGTCTCCAATAGGCCATTGAGGATGAAGGAGGAGATCCTGATGAAATTCCTGTGGCCTCAGAACTGACCAACAAGAGAATTCCAAAAAGAACTAGCAAAGGTATGGTGTCTGGACACTTATATTTCCATTGTTTGCATGTAGCTAGAACCTAGCATACAAAGTTGATATGTTCTGTTTCATTAATTTTCAAAAAAAGTGCTTTTTACGTTATGGAAAACAGTAAAACTTTGTTGCATTAGTGAGCAATAAGAAGTTTAAATGATAATATGACGCCTCAACTGTACTTTGTTGGCAAGTCTTGAAACCTGTAGATGAAACTGTAAATTGCAGATGTTTCTGTACTTGCGACCATGAGTGTAGAATTGGGTCAGGTACAGAGCAAGCAGCTGCAGCATAAGCTCCTGTGGAAAGCTCAGTGTTTTAAATATGCTTTGCTTCCAAACATTGTGTGTACCGTGTTACACATGGCTTATTTTAATTGCTCACAACCAGTTCTTTAAAAATATGTTCTGGAGAGAAACGGGCTGTTAAAGATGCTTCTTTCAAGATAAAGGGCCTAAAAATAGAGAAAGAGCAGTTGTCTGAATAGCACTATGAGTTTGCTGGTGAAAGTGATGTGTGCATCTAGAATCTTAAAAGTGAACACTAATTCTAAATCAGTTTAATTAAGAGAAGTTTTTCTCCCTAACGATCTTCAAGTGTTATTTTTAAATGGAACACCTTCCTAGGCAGTGTTGTGTTTTTAGGTATTGAAGTGGAATGAGACTGCAGCTATAGAGAAATGTAACCATGCTACTTATAGTTCATGCTCATGTTTTGAGTGGCAAGTTGACCTTGGTTGTTTCCAGACAGACCCAGATTTCTGAATCAGTGTCTTAATGATTTCTTGTTGAAACAAACTCCGTGTTAGATAATTCACCACTGATTAAACACGTTACGAAATTTATTGCTACGTCTCACTGCAGCGATACTGTTTTTAGGAAGAAAACCAGAAGAAGAAGGTATTGAAGACAATGGTCTAGAAGAAAACTCTAGAGATGGGCAGGTAAGTTGAAATCATGATTGCAGTTACTAAGAATATGCATCATTTAGCCCACAATAAATACACATTTACCCTTTTTCTTTCTGTAGGAGGATATTGAAGCAAGTCTGGATACCTTGCAGGATATTGACATGATGGATATTAGTGTATTAGATGAAGCTGAAATAGATAACGGCAGTGCTGTGGACTGCGGAGAAGATTATAGTCCTGATAATATTCTCGATTCTCTGTCTGATAATAAAGACAATGTTGAAGCAGAAATGAAAGAACTTCCAGATCAGCTAACAGAAAACGAGGTGAGTAGAGGTCTTTGTAGTTTTTCAGAAGATACTTAGTAAGTATATGGGCACACGAACAAGTTATTTCAGTCCAGTGGAATATAGGACATGAAACGTGTTCTGAATTCTATTTGACGTTAACAGCTCCTATGTCATACTCTTTTAAGTGGTAAATATTCTTGGACTGATCAGAGGCTTGAAATATTCCCAGTGGATGGGTCATTGTCTTCATTACCTTGCAGCATCATCTTTACTTAACATGATAAGAACCTGGAACTGAAAGTACCGTATTAGTTTTCATGTTCACTTCCCATTTATATGTTATTTGTCTTGAAGTTTATATATACATATATCTAGCCATCTAGTTAGTTACATATACGGAGAGGGAGAGAAATATATTTTCAACTCACAGGCAATTTGGAAATATTTTCTGCAGAAATAATGCTCAAGTTTAAGGGAATTATGTCATTCTGCTTTGTCATAGAGATTAATAAAAGAAGAAGCAGAACTTCATTTGTTGCCCTGTTCTGACATTGCCAGGCTTTTGACTTGGTTTTGAGGGCAACTTGCAAACTCATTTACAGATAGCACAGTCTCCTTCTATTGAATGAACAGGGTAATGTATATGTTACATTCAGTGCTCAGATATTATCTTTCTTGGATCCTTGTGGGTTTTTTTTTCTTTTAGGCTGTTCACTCACAGAACATACTATCCTTCCTTGCCTCCTTAGGGTTCTTTTTCTTAATTATTTTAGACCTGCATATCTGTCTTGACTTTTTATCATTTACCTCCTGTCATGTGAAATGGGAGATTTTCTCACACCCTTTGTGTTTGATTGACCTGTCAGTGCCCCAGGACAGCTGAGACCCTTGTGCCCAAGCAGTCTGTGAGTGTCCCGTTACGGGGACCCTTGACTGGACAGTCTGGATCAGAGGGTGGTTCGACAGACCTGTTCCAGGTCATACGCCAACAGCGTGAGACAGACCCCCTCCCAGGTCTCTTCAGTCAAGTATGGTACTTGCTGCCAGCAACTGTTAGTGCCCTTGAAGGACTCACACTTAACAGTTTCTGGAATAACACTGTTAATATAATAGAAAATTGTGACAGGTTAAGGTTTGTGGATTGCTGGTGGTAGCATCTGGCTGCAAAGAAAAAGTAACGTACCAACAAACTCTAATTCCTAACAAAAGCTGGCTTGAGTTAATCGTTCAGTGGCACAATAAGGACCTTACCCGATAGACATCCCTATGGGAGAGAAGACAGGTCCCACCCTGTTACAATAGAGTCTTCCCTAGCTTTTCCCTATTTTTAGCTTACTTTTATACTATTTCTGCATTTAGGTGGAACTTGGGTGACTAGTCATACATCACGGCCAGAGGGAGGTAGTCATACCTTGGAGGTGGGTAATGTCAGTATTACATCTGAGGTCACCTTAGGGACAGAGGTGTGCATTTGTGATCTTGCCCCAGTTGCTGGTACAAGAAATACAGTAAGAAATCGTTCTTCTCCCTTGTTTGACAACTGTTCTGCAGTTGATCACCTGCCACCAAGTTCCCCCTCTTGCAAGGATTTCAGCAGAGCCTGGCCACGGTGTCTCCGTTCCACCCTCTGATCAAGACTGTCCATGAAGGGTCCCTGTAATGGGACACTGACAGGCTGGTCAGGCACAGGGGTCTTGGCTTTCCCAGGGCATTGACAGACCAAGCAAACACAAAGGGTTTGAGAAAATCTCCCCTTTCACGTGACACCTTGGAACACAGTCATTCCAAAGGCATCCAGTTAACCTGAAAGGCAATTTTGTGGTGTTCCATAGATTAAAGTTGTTGTGAGTCATGTAACCAATGAGCTTTGGTTGCATGTTACCATCAGCTGTTAAGGAAGGAAGGAAGATTTGGGGAGATATGTTTTGTTTTTGTAAAAGTAGAAACCTAAGTCAACCTTATTTGTAACTTGTTTTTTTATTTAGAAACTAAAGTTAAGAAGTGGGAAAATGGAGAAACACATTCAGTGACCACAGAAATGTGAAATAAATTTCTCCTCTAAATAAGAGTAACCTTGAAATAGACAATATCGTGTTGAAACTAAAATGAAAGGTAGTAAGAGAAAGATATTTAATCATCAAGAACGTTTATATGTTGCTGCTCGTTCTTGGCCAGAATTTGAAGTAGCAATTGAGACCTGTCAAATACTTAAAAATATTTCTGGTTTTCTTGATAGGGAAAATTAAATACAGGTGTATTCTCTGTAAGTTACTCTTGGTAAGAAATTATATAATTTCTTTTTTACTCTTTTAGGAAGATTATGATGAAATTGAAAACAATTTAGAAGCCGCCTCTGCTGATTTAATTGAAATGAAGGTAAATTAAAAATGTAGCTGTGTTTCAGATTGCTGTGTTATCAGTATGTTGTATTATTAGTATTCACTCTGTTCTCACACTAAAAAAAGAAAATGTGACTATGATATGAAATTATAATAGAATCCAAAACATACATGATCTTGCCCAGCATATAGTCTCTGAAATGAGAATGCCCTGTGGATTCTTCCTATTTTCCAGTCAGCTCTCAAGACTTCCTTCACTTTCATGGGAAAAAAAAATGATCTTGTACTGTTGATTTTTTCTTTTTCCCGCTGATTGTATAATATAGCAGCTGGGATTGTTTTTTCTCTGTAGTTGGTGTGGTAGTACATAAGGATACTTTATTGGTCTCTTTAAAATTCAAAGTTAGTTGTGAGAATGCAGTTGTGGCTGATATTTTGATTCAGTTTTCATGTGCCAGTAAAATTACTCATATAAAATACTCAGTTCCAGCGGATGGTGAAAAAAAGAGCTAGATGTAGTAGGTGAATTTGTGTAGTTTTCAATCTTCTGATTGGGCAGGGAGTTTCTGTTATTCTCTTTTAGAAAATACATTTTATAAAATCCTCATTCTGTATTGTTTTTTTTTTCCCAAACAGAAAATGGAGAAGCTACACTTGGAGCCAGGTACTGTTAAAGAAAAACATATTCCTGTCTTTTCGACTAATACTTTTTAAACCATTAACTATTAAAAAAAACAAGCAAAAACCCCTAATTTTCATTATCTTTATGATGGACAATCCAGATCATGCAGGGTCATAGAGATTGGAAACCCAATCATATCCCCAGATCTGTGAAGTGATGCTTGTCATCTTTGAAATACTTCCAGTGAAATGAAATGGTTTAAAAACCTGTTAAACTACATAAGTGGATTTAGAGAAGTTAATCACAGTTTAAAAACTAAATATACTACTTGTAAACAGATCTTGTGATATTGCATACACCTTAACTCTGTTACTAAGTAGAGGGCAGTGAAAGCAGTAAAAAGATATTCTAGGGCACTAAAATGTAAAGATTAGTTACTGGATACAGAAGAAAGAAGAGTTTCTTCATGGAAATTTCATACAGATACTTTTCACTTTCTGGACTGCAAAACACACTCATGCACCATCAGAAGATGCCCAGTTCTCATGTTGGACTGTCTGCTAAAAGAATTTCACAGAAATTTAAAAATTGAACTCTCAGTGCCTTGATACGTTCAGTTAAGCGTCTGGGACTCTGGAAGCTAACTAGAGAAGAAACAGAGCTGAACGATTTCATGAAGAATGTGGAGGATGAGCCAGAAGTTTTTTGTTAAATCTGTGGGGGCATTTTTCTTCCCTGTTATCGTTTGAGGGCTGATTTGGTAGTTTGTCAGAAAGCAGTTAGCGTAGTACTTTTAACACTGTGTACACTAGGGTTTTCCAATCTCTGTGTAGCTTAGAAGTTCTCTTGGTGTTAGTGTGGCAGCCATGCCAGTTCCACATTTGTGATTGCTGTATTTCCCTGGTGATTAAATCTTGTGCCATTCTATTCCTGTTAAATCCGTAGAAAATGAGAAAATACTCGACATTTTGGGGGAAACTTGTAAATCTGAAGTACTTAACGAAGAAACTTCCGAAGTGGAGCGGCCACATGCACAGGAAGCAAGTATCGTGGTGCCAGGCAAGAGGCTGGCGGAGGAAGAGGACGCTCTTGCTGCCGCTCAGTTGGAGGAAGATGCTTTAGATTTGGACAGCAAATCGGCACAAGCTATGGCAAGGAAGGAAGCAAAGCGTTTAGTTGTAGCAAAAGGGGAGACATGTGAACAGACACTAGAGGAAGAGAAGCCGGACTCTGAATCTTTAGTAGTAGAAACCCTAAGCGATCAGAGTAGCAAACGCTCCCAAGGCCTGGAAGCCTCTAGTGGGGAAACAGCGGCAAAAGGCGCAGGTCCCGAAGCCAAAGATAGCAAAGAAGATGCCAAGAGAACAGAAGACAAAGCTAATTCTGAGGAATCCCCTGCTACTAAAGAGTCCTCAGCCAGTGAGGGCGGTGATCAGAAAAAGAGGTTTGTTTTTTCTCCGTTATAGACCAGATGCTATCTTTTATCATTGGTCGTTAAGTGATGCGAATAAGCTGTTTCCTTCAATTGGCCACCGAGACTGATGAAATTGTAGCCTGTTCCTAAAGAGTGTGTTTTATTTCTTCATGTGCAGATATTTTTAATTTTTTTTTTAAACACAGTGGGTTTGATTTCTTTCCTGCCTCAACCTTCAAAGGTTGTTCTCCCAAATTACTCTTATTTGTAATCATCATCTTAGTGTAAGTCTGTTTAAGAATCTGACTTCGTTATTTCCTGTCAGATTTCTTAAGTATACAGAGGTGTGTTTTCATTTGCAACATATTTTCTGGTAGGTATTTAATTTTAGCTTTTTTCATAATTTATATTAAGTCACTTTTGTTTCTGACTTTAATAATGTGGTGTTTTGTCTCTAGCCCTGTTGAGGACAGAGATGCAAAGATAACCTCAAAAGATGAGAAAGGTATGTTTGTTTTCAAAAATAGAACTTTAATGGTTGCTTGGATAAGTACTGGATGCGGTATTTCAGCAGGAAAAGCATAGCAGTCTGCTGTTGTTAAATAGTATAAATTCACCTCTTTCTGGATTTTCTTTATTCATACAAAAATAATTATTTTCCTTTTATGCATTTTTTAAGAATGTTTGCATTGCACTGTTTTGTTTGTAACTTGATTTTTAAAGATATACATTAGTACATGGCAAATATGTCTTTTATGGCACTGAAGGTGCTTACTAACAGCTGTTAGTGAGTCAAGAACCTTTTGCAATTGTTTTTGCTTTACTATACACTTATGATTCTTTATACTGTCTTCTGTTTTGCTGAAGTAATTTGGAGGATCTAGTATTCACATACTAGAATGGCACAAAAACTTACAGCTTCATGTTTTCTTCAAATTTGATTTTATTAAATCTTTGTCCATGCAAAACCTATTTGTGGTGCAAATGCGCATCATAAGCAAGAAAAAAATTTCTTGATCAGCAGTCATATGTCTTCTCCTTCTTCTCCTTTTGCTTCTTCCTTTTAATACATCAGGCATCTGAGTCTTTGCAGCTCACCCCACCTTTCTGTTCTCTTCTACCTGACCAGGGCAGAAAATTTACAACTGACTGTCAACATAATTTTTACACACTGCAGGCAGGTAGTTCAACACTTTTAATAATGAACAAAAAACTCATTATGAGGTCTGTCTACTGATTGGACAGGAAGAATTTGTTTGGGTTTAGTTGGGTTTTACAACACAGACTCAACTCAGCATCAGCTGATTTTTCCAGGATCTGGGGTTATACCTATTTGTGCAAGCTACTTGGACCTCACCGTGAGCTTCATTAGCATCTTCTCACCCTAAAGTCTGTAGTCTTGTGTTCTCTTATTTCAGAATATTTATAAAGTGTTTTGTGCATGCTGTTGCTTACCTGAGAACTTAGGTATAATTTTTTTTTGGACTGAGAAAACTCTTCTTTAACTTTGCATTCAAAACAGCCAAAACCTGAGTGTCTGATAACCACCTTGGTCCTGCATACCTTTCTTCAAAGGATGTGGTGTGTTCTGTAACATTGGGTTTAATCATTTTCTGAATTAGTAAACAGCAGTGGGGAGAGGCAGCTACTTGACTATGTGACATTCTCTACATATAGAGCAAAATGATTGAGCCAGGATTCTGGTGCCAGTGTAACTGCAGGTAGTCATTTTGAAATCATAGAAGTGATGTGGAGTAGAATCATGAAAGCCTATGGCTCAGCTCTTTAAAACACCAAGACAGTGTACCTCCCATGTGTTTGCATGCATGATATACCTTAGTCCAGGCACTTCTTGAGATAGATGAGGGCAGGTATATATCTGTTCTCTTTTATACAAAAGACCTCTTTTTTGTTTGTTGTGGGTTTTTTTGTGGTTTTTTTTTTTTAAGATATTGATGCAAATGATTGCATCCTTCCCTAGGAAACTTGTATAAATATTAACAACTGTGATCTCAGTGCTAAGCTCATGCTTGTGACAATAACAGAAGTTATCAGGAAGTAAAAGATGGAAAGACATAAATTAAATAGCATTTTGGAAAGGTTCTGGAAAAAATACCTTCCCTCAATAAAAGCAATTCTGTGGAATTCCATATATCACCAAAAAATAATAAGGCATATGGAAGCAGATAGCTGGAGTGAAACCTGCTTCCCTCCATTCATTGAAGCCTTGGAACTGAACACTGCCAAGATTGATAAAAGGACAATAAAGACACTTCAAAGGAGACTGGAAACAGTATCCTTACCTAAGTGCTTTATGCTGAAGTGCGAACACTAAAACTTTGAGTACAGGTCAAACACTTTTTAATCACTAAACGTTGGGTTTTCAGACTCTACAAGTTCATAAGTAATTAATATTCCTCTTTCTAGTTCAGATGCAAAATTGGATGGGTGTCCTATAGTTCTTGCATGGTTAAAACAAGCTAGGTCTTTTCAAACTCCTGTTAATAAAGTCAGACTTCGTATTTGAACTGTGGGATATGTGTGGGCAGAAATAGGAGAGCAGTTTTCTTGGTTTTTTAATGGTGAATGTCTTTCCTTGAGAGGTATAGTTATTCTGCATCTCATCATCGTTCCTTTGGAGTTCAGAAGATAAGGAGGGCAAGACATGAGCATAAATGATTGCTAATAATTCTTGCAGATCTTCTGTCTTTTCTAGTTAGTGGAAAGTTACTGTTGATCCAGGTACATTTTGAAATGCCTCAATTACTTCAGTGGTGCCCTGGTCGAGTTGCTTTCTTGACGAATGATATAACGTACTTCTGTATCAACACTTGTAGTTCCATCCAAGTTTTGGGACTTGTAATGCTACTTGCTTTCAGGAATGCAAATCATGGGAGGAGAATGTTACACGTTGCATTTCACTTGCTCTGTGATATTAAAAAATTAAAAATTTGTGATACTGCTCCTTTTTAATTCAGAAGTAGTTGTTAATTAGGATTTGGGGTATGTTCTGGTTTTTGTTTTCCTAATTAGGTCGCACTGCTAGCGGTTCTGGTAGAAACTTCTGGGTGAGTGGACTGGCTTCCACTACCAGGGCTACAGATTTGAAGAATCTGTTTAGCAAGTATGGAAAGGTAAGGGATTATTTTTGTTTGGTTTGTTGTTGGGTTTTTTTTGCTTGAAACTCTTAATGAGACTTCTTAAGCTCCTGTCACTGAAAGTACCGGTGAAAGGAATCCAATTATCAAAAATATTGTGGGATATCAAGTTAAAAATTTTGGAAGTACACACTGAGTGACTGAGGGTTTTTTATTCGGTTGCTTTCTTCCAAAAAAACCATGAAATTCAATTTGCAGTCCTTTATTTGAAACAGTCAATAACTGTTTAAACATACTTTTGCCTCCTGTGCAGTAGTATAGTATCTTTACCCATTGAAAATTCACGGTCAGTGGTGAATTTAATGCTTGTAAAAGACTCCCTTAGGACTTGGTAAAATATGCAGTAAGTGTTGAAACACAATTATTTGGGAATATCTTAAGAATTGCCCTGGTATCTGAAGTTTTATTTTTATGTAGGGTTGGCAGTTGCTTTAAAAAGCACTTGTTTGGATAGCTTGGGATATCAGGAGGTGTTGTTTTATTTCGTTGGCAAGGGAGGTCCTGCTGTTATTAATGACAGACAAAATGGCAAGTTAAATCTTCCTGTCAGTTGGAAAAGTGAAAGAGCTAGTTTAATAGAAGACTTAAATCAAAGACAACAGTAAGGATTCTTGTAAGACCTTCGAAGCCTGTTTAAAAGATCTAAAAGTTTTTACTATCAGGAGACTGTAGTAAAAGAAAACTGTATGTGCAAGCAATCTGCCATTGAATGTTTTACCAGTGAAAATACTCTGGAACTTAAATATGACCTTACAAATAGGTACAAAAATGGATTAAGTGTAGCAAAGCTTTGAGTTTTTCTGCAGGTCACGAGACTAGTAAAACCCTTTTAATCCTTCTCATAACAATAAAAATGCAATGCTTTCCTTCCATTTATTTGCTTAGAATTCCCTCTGGTAACCTAGAACATTGATCATAGAGATGTGCCACCAAATTTTAAATGTAACTAACTAAAATCTAAGCGACAGCAAACCTAGTATTTGCCTCTAGATAGATGCCATAGTAACATTTAGTCATTTAAATAAAATGACAATTATTTTCTTTAGGGTATTAGCAGAGGCAAAGCTTTCTAGAAGTAAATGTACATGTGCAATAAATCAAATGCTTGGAAGTAGGTTCTTCATTCAGGTGTACTTTAAAATACGACACTTCTGTGAAATATGGTTGATTTCTGTAATGCAAAGTGAGCTGTATTGGATATATGAGCATAAGTAAACACCATTTATGTGGACTTTTTCAAGCTCTACTTTTTGAGGAAACCTCCTGTTTCTTAAAGAAGATAGCAGATAACATGCTTGGTCTGCCTACATGCTGACATGTAAGCATTTTTTTGAGGGAAGATGGGATTTAGGAGTTGAGCTAGCATTAGCATGTATGTGGAAATCGGCTTAAAAACTTCTATTGTTTTTTAATCTTTTATACTTGAACAAAGTGGTGGTGTTTATGTAAAGTTAGGCGCCTTTTTTTTTTTTTTTTTTCTTGTTGTCCCCTTGTGGTCTTTCTCCAGAAAAGAATTCAGTCTTTGGCTCCCATCTGTTGATGCAACTTTTGTAGTGTTCCACTGACAACAGAAGCATCGTTGCAACACTCGTTTGTGTTTGTTAATCTCTTAACAGCAGAAGTTTCCTGAATGATAATGGGCAGGAATTAAAAAGGGTAGAAAGTGGAGTTTGCAGTTCTTGCTCGTTACAGTGAGTGTAACACATCTTTATTTTGGAAAGGTGGTGGGTGCAAAAGTGGTCACCAATGCTCGCAGTCCTGGTGCTCGCTGCTATGGCTTTGTTACAATGTCTACTGCCGAGGAAGCAACCAAATGTATCACCCATCTCCACAAAACAGAGTTACATGGGAAAATAATTTCTGTAGAAAAAGTGAGTACTTATCCTCAAAGATACCAAGTTCCCATCAGATTGTACAAATGATCGAGACCACATTCTCAGCTGATCATGTGCAAAATAAATTTCAGGCAAAAAATGAACCTGCTGGGAAGAAGACAAGTGAAAAAAAAGAGAATGAAGCAAAGAGAGAAACAGTCAGTGAGAGGTACTGTTCTAAAAATTCTCTGTCCGAAGGTGTTTTGCTGTTCTTCAGTCTATGTTGATGTCAGGGAAAACCAAGTTACAGTAAGAGTAAAAATTTTCTGTGGCAAACATTCAAAAAGAGGAGTACGTGCATTTTTTAATTTTTTTCTACTTCTTATCAACAGATAAACTTCTGTTGATGTTCAGTGCCTAGTTTAACATGTCTCTGTTATGTGCTTTAAGGTTTCAAGCATACCTTTTAATTTAGCTGTATTTGGGTTTTAGTAACAACTGTGGTGCTTTCATGTCTTAAATCTATAGGAAAGACCATTTGAGGGTTTGATCTGTATGTCACTGTTTCTTCATTACTTTTTGTCTCTCGTTGGAATAGGGTCTCCTCCAGTGATGGTGGTCACAAACAGTTAAAAGAGAGTTGTCCAAGATCCTGTTTCCAGAACGTGTTCCTCTTCAGCACTATGCTTTTTCTCTCTGGCATTACTGAAAGTAGCTGAATAAGACACTAGGAGAGTGAATAAGACACTTAAGACCTTTGCTTCAGTTGTCTTCTTGAGGCATAATTTCTGTTAAATGCTATTTGCTGAGAACTTTTTGCTTTTATTTCACCTAGTTGCCTGACAAAAACAGTTCACATTGGCACTTCTTTAATTGTCACGTTGTCTAAGAAACTTTGTGGGTATTAAGTTTATCATAGTGTGATTTTTTTCCTCATTCTTCCAGTTGAGAAGCCTGAATCAAGTGTTCTGACAACTGCACAGGATGGTCTGGATGTCTTGTTTTCTGGTATTGGATGTTGTGGAAGGAAACATTCGGAAATCTAATTATGACTGTTATCACATCAGAATTCTACCTTTTTAGTGTGTTGCTAGCATTCTGCTTAAATTTCCTTTTCTCTTAGTCTGTGTTAGTCTAATCTATATCTAATATCTAATCTATATCTATCTATAGACCTGGCAGTGGTAAAAGGGACGAAAAATCTGACCAAAAAGATGATCCTAAAAAGATAGAAGACAAAGATGAAAAGGAAAAAAAAGATAAAGATGAACAGAAGTCTGGTTCATCAGATCAACCAAAAACTATTAAGTCAGGTAATTTGGCTATTCTTGTTTCATAGAGTAAAATATATTTTGATGTATGAATATTTAATTTTAGGTAGTTCTTTCCAAAGAACTGCCAATGTTCTAGGATTGGTTTTGATTCTTAGTTGGAAATCCAGAGTGTACAAGGGGGAGGGTGTTTTGAGGAGGGAGACGTCTGACAGTTTGTCATCCTTGAAAGAAGCACTTGGAGTAGGTGTAGTGAAATAATTAGTTTTGAAGAGAGGGTTAAATGTCCATTTTCACATTTTAGAGAACATAACTTCTAGCACAGCAATGAGTTTGGTGTAGGTTGTGTAGTTTGATTGGTTTTTTCCACCTCTGATTTATTTAGGAAGTAAAGGAACAGAGAGAACAGTAGTAATGGATAAATCCAAAGGAGAACCTGTTATTAGTGTGAAAACATCAACTACATCAAAAGACAGAGTGAGTAATGTTTCTGTGTGGGAAACATTTTCCTTAGAAACAAATACTGAATCCTGCTAGGCTACATGTAACCCACACTTGTCTTGCCAGTTTGTCCAATTAGAGTTTCTTTAACATGGATTTACATCTTAATTAGTAAAATACCTTTTGCTTGGCTGATACTATATTCAGCAGTCAAATCCTGCGAAACAAATGTGGGAAGGTATTGCTGTGTTAATACATAGCGTGTCTGTAATGTTAAAAAAATAACAGCTTTTTTGAGAAACGCAGGGACCAAGCTTTCAGATATGATATGTACAAATGGAAACAGAGCTTAGAGTATTGTTTGTAATAGTTGTCCTTTAATAAATTAAGTTTCTCTACTTCAATATTAAATACAGAGCATTAAGAGCCAGGATCGCAAATCAGAGAGCAGAGAGAGACAAGGCATTGTGCCATTTGACAAAATTAAAGCACAGCGAAAAATGAGGGAGGCAGAGCAGCGCCGGTAAGAGCAACTACTAAATTGTTTGACATTTTTTACCCTATAACGCATGTTTTATTTTCATTTTGATTAAAATGACTAAGAGATAAGAGGATTTCAGGGTTTTTTTTCACTTGTAACTTGTTAAATGTTTCTGGGTCACATATCTATTGAACTTAATTCAGGTATTTATTTTGGGTGGGATTTTATTTTTGTTTTCATGATGTTTAATACAGGATAAGGGTGATAATGGCCATCCTTCAAATTCCTTGCTAAAACTGTGACTTGAATTCCATGTTTTCCACACATTACAAAACTTTGATTCCTCACCTAAAAGTACTTGAATTAGCCAGGAGGAAAATGCTTTTGTCGTTTTTAATGGAGAGGAAGAAGTTTGTCTCTCATAGTTAGATTTCTGAGCTTGAGTGAAGTCATTATCCAGCATACCATTCTGGCTTTCTTGGCAAAAATAAAATATTCTTCACAGATACTTTATTTCAGTATAAGAAATGAGCTATGGGCATTTGGATTCAAATTCCCCTGACCATATAGAATTATTTGCCCCCACAGGTGGGTTTTGTGGGAGTAATATGATCAGTCTCTTAAAACAAGTAATTCCTGTGTATGCTGAGTGTCTTCCCTCCATGCCCTCCCTCCTACACCCTTCCCAGGTATAATTTCAAGGAGCTGAACAGTCACTGTGCTATTAATTTTTAACACTTCTTTCTCTCTCTTTTTCTTTTTAACTTCCTTTGTTGAAGTATTACATCCGTAACCTTTTGTTTCTGTTAAAATAGCACACGTGAGCGTCGGGAGAGACAGCAGCACCTACAGACTATCCGTGAACGAGAAGAAAGGGAGAGGCTTGAGATTGCTCGTGAGAGACTGGAAATTGAAAGGCAGCGTCTTGAACGAGAACGGATGGAAAGGGAAAGACTGGAAAGAGAACGAATGCACATAGAGCATGAAAGGAGAAGAGAACAAGACCGCATTCAGCGAGAAAGAGAAGAGTTGCGGCGCCAGCACGAGCAACTGCGCTATGAACAGGAACGCCGCTCTGCAATGAGGAGACCATATGACATAGATGGCAGGTAAAGCCAGCAAATACAGATTATGCAAGTGGAAGACTTTGCTACCAGGTTCTGTCTCATCGGCCTGGGCTATAAAAAGCCATACTTACGCTCTCAGCTTCCATCAGTCAGCAGTTGTTGATTGCGTTGAGCTGACTGTGTTTAAGAGCCCTAGTCAGTCTGTCCTCTCTTAATTTTTTTCAACTCCATTTTGAACTTAATTACCCTTCTTTTAGTTTGCACTAGTTTGCACTTTAGTTTGGAAGGAGGAACAATATTAAAAATCATTATCTGGACTAAAGTGAGTACATTTTTTTCTCAGGAGGGATGATCCGTACTGGCCAGAGGCAAAACGAATGGCCATGAATGATAGGTATCACTCAGATTTCAGTCGCCAGGATCGCTTCCATGACTTTGATCACAGAGATCGCGGTCGTTACCAAGAGCATTCAATAGACAGGTTGGTGTCTTACCTCCAGCAATACCTCCCAGTATTGCCTGAAATTGAAAGACAAAAACTATTTAATGTCACGTTTTGCTGCCTTTACTGTGTGCATGGTTTGCACTTTATTTTTCAAGTGTAGTTTAGTGGCTATGGACCTTTTCATCTATAACCATGAAGAGATCTCTATTGTACCATGAGTTGAAGCTTCTGGCAGGCTTGTTCAGAGTTTTTTTACAATGCTGTTTCACATACTTGTAGGATTCTGAAAAATTTCTAAATAATTTGAAGGCACCTAGCATTTTAACAAGAATATTCTGGTTTATACCTCAGGACTAATTGGTTTTCCAGGAATCCAAAATGTGCCTTGGTTTCCATATATTCCAGCTGTTTGTGTCTTTTGTAGATGTTGGCACTATGAGGAAGCAAGATTTTTCATCTGTGTTTATAGATAGATGGATTTTTATAAACTGCCGTATGTTTTACTACCACAATCTGATTCTAATTGTCTGCTTGTAGGAGAGATGGATCAAGGACAATTATGGGAGATCGGGATGGACAAGTGAGTTGCTTTATAGAGCTACAGAAACATCTTAACATCTTATAACCTGTTTTTTTATAGTGTGTGTCAGATTAAATTTCAGTAGTTGAGAATTACATGATATCTCCCAAAATACATATCAGGAATCAGAGTATCTTGTTTACTTCAATGAGATGAAATTCAATTCAAAGACTTATTATAAAAGATATAGTTATTCTGATAGAAATCAAAACAAGTGAATTGTTTCAAAATAGAGCATTCCAAAAGATGGCGTAGAAGAGGCAGAGGAGCAAAGTACACCTCTATAAGGTTATGTGGAAATAACAGCAAAATTAGTAGAGATGTTTACACTTTCTGAGGGCTGGGAGAAAGACCTTCAGGGCACATTCAAGCAGTGAGAGATAAAGAGTCAGGGAATGCTCAAGTGCCCGTTACTGATGGTTAAACTGTGAGATTTGGAGGGACCTGGATAGTCTGGAGAGTTGGGCAGAGGGCAATATCATTAGGTTCAACAACAGGAAATGCGAAAAGTCCTGCTTTTGGGGAGGAATAACCTTGTGCAGCGATACATGCTTGGGACCAACCAGACCAAAAGCAGTTCTGCAGAGAAGGACCTTGGTGCTGTGGTGGAGAGGATGCTGATAATGAGTCAGCATTGCACCCTCCTGGCAAAGAAAGCCAGTAGCATCCAGGGAAGCAATTAGGAAAAGTATTGCTAGAAGGTCAAGGCCTTTTTACTCAGCACCTGTCTGGTGTTCTGTGCCTAGTGCTGGGCTCCTTGGTACAAGAAGCTTATTGGAGTAAGTGCAGTAGGGCCTAGAGAATCTTCTGTATGAGGAGAGCTGGGACTGTTGAGCAAGGAGAAGAGAAGGCTGATCAATGGGCATTAATACCTCATAAGAGAGAGGATATTGAAAGGATGTAGCTAGGTGCTGCTCAGTGGTGCCCACCAACAAGAGAAGAGTCAATGAGCACAAACTTAAACACGTGAAATTCCATCTAAAGACAATACAAATCACCTTTATCTGTGAAGGTGGTCAAATGCTGGAACACGGAGAATTTGGCTCTAGCTGTGAGGAAACTTAAAACCCAGGGGAAGAATCTTCTAGGCAGCATGCCCTGGCTGATTCTGCTTGAGCAGGAAGGGTTGGACTAGATGATCTCAGGAGGTCCCTTCCATCCTAAATGATTCTGAGATTGAGTAATTACAGCTGAGCAGCTTTAAGCAATTAAGTCTGTTTTGTGCAGTCCTGTAAGCGTTCCTTGCCTTTTAGCATTACCCAGATGAGCGCCATGGAGGACCAGACCGTCACTCACGAGACTCTCGAGAAAGTTGGGGTAGCTACGGATCTGACAGAAGAATGAGTGAAAGTAGAGGGATACCCCCACAGTCACGGTTAGTACACGTAACTAAAAACTACATTTTCTTGTGCATCAAAGGAATATTTCCATATGTGGAAGTAGGACTTTTTGGAAGTACAGTTCTTTTTTTCCAACATTAACTCCAAGTGTGTTGGATGGACTGCGAGTAGCTCATTCAGTTTGCCTTGTCCATCAAAACATGCATCTTGGCATGAATTTTTTTTTGATAACCACACATCTTTAAGTCTTCATGCTTTCAATTGATTTTAACTAACATTTCTATCAAAGCTTGCTATTATCAGGATAGTGGTTCTTCCCTGATACCTTTTTTCATATCTGTCATCTTACTTGGTTTGAGCAGAAGGATTCTACTGAGATTTGACTTAACAGATAGCAGTATAAGATTGCATGCACCTTGGTAAAGTATTTGAGTAGGTTTGTGACTTAGTTTCTATACTTGAATCTATTTTGTGTACTCAGACTAATGTGAGAAGATACGAATTTCATACCTTCACAGGGATGGACGTGACTGGGGAGATCACAGTCGAAAGTTTGAAGGACATCAAGATCGTTCCTGGCAGAGCAGTGTGGATGGAGGAATGATAGGACGGGATCATGAGAGATGGCAAGGTATGGTTCTTGCACAACAATTCATTAGTTGTGCTATGTAAAGAAGAAGAATTACAGGCATTATTACTGAAGTAAAACTATTACTGTAGATATAAAGGAAGCATTTGAATTTTTTTAGGTGGAGGTAGAGGGAGACCCGGCCATGTGATGCATCGTGGAGGCATGTCAGGGTAAGAACTTCGAAAGGAGAGAATGTTTGTTTTCCTTTTAAAGGACATTTCTTCTAAATAGAAACTGGCCAAAGAAACACTGTATGGGAGTATTGGCTTTTTAATTCATTACTTAAATGTCAAGGAATAATAAAATATTCCCATAGGTTTCATGTAGTGCATCTAATGGAAGAGTGAAAAATCAGACAAAAAACTGTAGAGGAACACCCATACTAGCAATCTGATCTGACTAGCAACAGAGTCACAAGAGA
This sequence comes from Myiozetetes cayanensis, assembly GCF_022539395.1. Lineage (NCBI taxonomy): Eukaryota > Metazoa > Chordata > Aves > Passeriformes > Tyrannidae > Myiozetetes > Myiozetetes cayanensis. Next base: position 3,308,105 of record NW_026087477.1, read on the forward strand.
ACATTAAAATGTCTCAATCACTTTCTAGGCGTGGCAGTTTCATGCAAGGTGGCAATCAAAGTCAGATCATGCATGGAGGAGGAATGCAAGGAGAAGGATTTGCTGGCCAGGAGAGAGCAAACAGACCGAATGATCCTCGTTTCAACCGTCGCTACTGATTGTGTTTAATTTTTAATGCAAGGTGGCAAGTGAAACAAATCTGTTACCCGGGGTTACCATTAATTGTAACTTATGGGCTACTGTAATTTTTTTTAAGCTGCTGCCATATTATGTCACTCAATCCAATGTGAATTCATTTGTTTTGTAAGGTGGTGTTCATATCCCATTTAAAATGTTTGTTAATGAAGCATTCCATTTTGCATAAATAAACGCCAGTTTACAGTTAATTGCTTTGTTTCAGCAGTCCCTGTAAAACTAATTTATTTAGCTGTATGTTAAACCATGTAACTTTGTTTCAAAGATGAAGTGTCAAAATGCCTTACAGCTGTCCTTTTGCACTTTCAGTTGCACATAACTCCCAGAAATACACTGAAATACTGTGTTAACTTAGACCTGGCAAAATTAACTAGCCTACTAGCCACCAGAAGAGAATCTGCACAAGTATCTTAGGACCATTATTTTCTGGGGTGTGTACATAGGTAACTATGACAAAAACTCCTGCAAGAAAAGCTGTGCTGCTTCAAAGACAGTTGACATTGGGAAGTTAAGGAAGCAATGGGGTATAGACAGAGGTTATCAAGGTTCTAGAATGAGGTGAAGCATCTGGCACCTGCACAACAGAGAACTCCCATGTTTACTAAGTTTGTAGCTTCCATCTGGACCATAGGTTTGGACCCATCAGGCAGGAATTAACTTAAGCACTTTTTAAAGCTATTTATACCTTAGTCAAAGCCTCTGAAATCTCTTGGCAGTTGGTTTCATCATATAGCTGTTTGTTAAAAAAGGAAACAAAACTGAAAATCCTTCATTGTCGTGTTTTAAATCTGATTCCTAATTTGAGTAAGCTCTTATCTTGCTCTCCCTTCCTACCATTGCCTGTTTCCTGTTCTGTAGTTGTGCCTAGTTAGCACATCAGTGTGGAAGAAATGCCGGCCCTGCTGCCAGCAGCGAGGTCAATCCCTGTCCCTGGTTTTAGAAGCATGAGCAACAGCTCTGAGACAGAGACCTGAGAACAGAGAGGTTACAAGCTGTGCATTTACAATAACCCATCTGATATACACACAGACGCTTCCTGTGAGGAGGGAACAGATTCATACTTGTCCTGTGCCATGATATAATGACTTCACCAACGTCCATGCTACAATCCCATCACAAAGGGTTAAAAATAGACACTCAGTCTGTAACTTCATCTTAGAGTAGTGATGCCCTCTAGGCCATTGGTGCTCCTTCAGTACACCTTGGCTGTGACTGAAAACTGACCTCGGAAAAGTTTTCATCCACATGAAAATGAAAACATGCAGAGTCTGCCAAATCTAACAAAATGTTTCATGCAGATACAAAGTGTTTCATGCTCAGTTACTCTCCCTGTGCTTGTATAAATGCCCTAGGCCATCTTTTACAGCATCTTTTACCTTGGATTTTTATTTTTTTTTAACTCTTGTTGGCTTGTTTTGAATTAGATGGCATTCGCTTTCAAGATTAATTCAGCTTCAGAACAATCTGTTTAGCTACCAAGCTTGGCAGCTTTGGAACAGAGGCAGTACCTCAGCATATGGCCAATACTTCATTACAAATGATCTGTGATCCCTTCTAGGAAAAAGCAATTGTTCCAGTCTGTGTGCTAAAACCAACCCAAATACAAATTGAAGTTCCAAAGTCTTTTATTGTAGCCCTTACATGGCTGAGCTGCCCTCCACAGCAACGGACTGTGCATCCTCTCAAAGACAACACAGGACAATCATGAACCCTGGAGAACGTGTTCATTTGACAAGATCCTTCACATACTTCCAGCCTTCCACCGTGTATTCACAGGCCCTGTCCGGAGCTACAGACAAGGCAGACATGACTGACTGCACTCCTGCAAGGAAAGCAGAGAAGAATTATCCCAAGAAGATCATCATTCAAGCCAAATTTCCCAGTGTTACTCTAGCATTGTAGATCTCTAAACACAAGAGAGAAAAACTGAGCTCTAACTCAGATGCTTTCAAACAAACACCCTGTGGCCTGAAAGATCCTCGGTTCAAGTACAGCTTTATTGTCTCAGTAACATTTGTGACAGAGAAATTCCAACTTAAGGGCCTGTATATGAGAGGAAACAATCACAAGACTGAAACAAAGAACTGGGCTAAGTTCCGTTTTATTTCCAGCCTTGTCACAGACTCCATGGGTGATGCTGGACATGTCACAGGATTTGTGTACCATGTTTCCCCACAATTACACAAAGACTCTTTGCTGCACCACAGAAACTATGTATTTATAGAATACTATAGAAACTAGGTATTTATAACGTGCTTTATCTTCAAACAAGATGTCTAAAATTCTAATAACAACAGGAATGCCCATCCTTTCCGAACATTCCAGGGCTCAGTTCAGACATAATAGCATCTGTAGAGTCTTCAACCTTTAACCAAAGGTACACCTTTCTTAAGTTATCCTTTATTTTTATCCTCTAGTTTCCATGATCATTGCCAGTGCCGATGAACTCACTAGTGCATAAACTCTACTTACTTATTGTGGGGGCCACAGGCCTCCCTGAACACTTTACTGAAACTTTCAATCATCTTTCTTAGATTCTAGGATAGCATAAACATGCCTGTCTTGGGGCAAAGGTAGGCAGCAAGCTTTGCAGGTAAAAGAAACACCAGCTCCCCTGTTAGAAAAGGCAGCCAGGTTTATGGACACACATCCTCCTCCTTATTTCACAATCAAAACAACAAGAAATTAAGTCCAAAGTCAGTCAGTGTACTAGTCTGAAGAAGAATATCCCAGTCCCAATGCTTCTTCCACCACACTGTAACATCTATCAGCTCCTTCTCCATCATTCAATTTAGGAGGATAATGTTGAAATAAGACTAGTATAAGCTACATCACTCTTGCTCCTTTCAGAGCTTGGTGAGCAGTTATTTTACCTTTATTCCAGGAATCAGAGGGGGAAAAGTCAAATTTTGGAGTGGGTGGGAGCTAGAAAGAGAAAGACAAAATATCAGCACGTGAGGGGTTTCACTTAGAGTTCACATCACGTTGGCAAAGCCTCTTGACCTCAGATCTCAAAAATACTTAGGTGCCTACTCTCCCCAAGTCTCAAAAGGGATCAGACATGACACTTTCTGGGGTCTACTCTTTTCCCCATTATCGAGTAGGGGCGGAAGATAGGACAAGTCATTTGGGTGCTTGTGAAAAACATCTCCATGGTTGTCTCCTTACCTGGCTGTCATCTCTTAGTTTATAGTTGTCTCTAATGTGAAAAATGCTTTTCAAACTTGATGCAAAGGCTTCTTTTCTGAGGATTTTAAAAACTAACAGATGAGGGCCTCTTCAGGCAATTTAAATTCAATTTGATGAACTGTTAGCAATTTGAGAATATGGGAGGATAATATTTTCATTGTTTTTTCTAAAAGCATGTAGGATTCTTCAAAAGAAGCTTAGGAATACCACTACACAGTGAAATGTCACCCAGAGCATGTTTACAGTCCCCTCCTTGACCCTGCATAGGCTGGTTACCCCTTCTCCTTTCAAGTAACATCTGTGAGCCATGTATCTCCCCCAAATTTAAAATTTTATTCTCCTTCCATTTCAATCCTCTTCAAAATATTTGCAATGTTAAATCTACTTTCAACAGTAAAACTTCTGCCAACTTCACTGGAATCAGAATATCACCCCAATGTTTCCTCCTCATTCAATGTGTTTGTTTTGCAATGTCCATCTGAACAGCCCTTACCTCCCAGCCTAGGTAACTTGTCCACTCCTGGATAGCTGGAGGCAGTGCTGCCTGAGCTTTTTTGAGTGCTTCAGCACCTTGTGTGCCACTGCCCAGCAGCCCCTGATCATATGCCACATATACAGCAGCTCCAGCCAGGCTTCCTTTGATAATAAGCCTGAAAGGATCAAAAGCAGAACAGTTCACATTATGACCGTATGTCTCAGTAGGTTGTGACTGCCAAAGGGAAGGTATCAGTAAAGAAATCTAAGGGTCACAAATACTCTGATGTCTTACTGCAGACAAAAAGCAGCGGAAAAATATCTAGCTACCTTCCTTTTATTCCTAAGGCAACTACTCCCTGTTAGCCCCTTGAAACTGCACCTATTCACATTTTATCAGTAACAGTTTTCATGAAAAAAATGTGATAAATGTTGATAAAAGGAAATGAAAAAATGGTGATAGAAGGAACTAAAGGATTCTGCAGTGGATAAGCCATCCATGTGGTTCTTGCTGCCTTATTAATAAGGAATCTGATAGACACCGATACCTTGTTAAGCTCAATAAAGTCCAGTTAACACCTGGCTATGGTGTTTGCATTGCCCAGGCTTTTAAAGTTTCCCAGCAGACTGCACGGTGTGCAGTTTTACAGCTGTAGTGGTAACCTACAAAACCGATGACAGGAAGATAGCATTTGGCCTTTACTGGCAATTTCGTTATAAATAAGAGATCTGGAGAGACTGACTTTTTCAGATTCACAGGACAGAGAGTTGTTTTCCCTTTAAAAAACCAGGAAAAGCTATTGTATGAACCAACCAACCAAAACCTGCCAGACAGTGGTACTGCAGTAGTAGAACACAGGGACAGATACAGTTGTCGAGAGAAGCGAGAATCAATACTTAAATTCATGTATTCACACGTATTTTGGGAAACAGGGATTTCTCTGCTGAAACGTACTGTTCGCTCACAAGAATACCCTTCCGCGCTTCCTCCCTGCCAGTGCGGCTGTATTTCCAGATCTGAGCGTGTTCCCTCGGCAAATGGGCGCCCTTCCGCGGCACTCTGGGTTTAACGTTACGTGTTCATGCTCGCCCCGAAAAAAAACGCCGCAATCCCGTCCGGCAGGTGAACACAGACGAGGAGCTGCCGGACGGGAACCAGCCGGGCGCGGGGGCGGCCGAGGCCAAGGGCGCGGCGCGGAGGAGCGAGGCGAGGCCGGGGCTACGGGCACGGGCCCGGAGAGCCGGGGATTCCCGGGCGCGGGAGTCGGGGGCGGGCGGAGAGAGCAGAGCGGGAAGGGCGAGCGCCGGGCCGGGCCATGCGGGCAGGGCCGCGGGGACTCACTTGGCGGCGGGGACGAGCCGGGCGGCCATGGCGGCGGTGGCGGGACTGCGGGAGCCGTCACGTGCTCCGGGCCGGGAGCTCCGCCCGGCGGCGGCGGGTCGGCGGCGGCTTGCGGGGCGCGGCCGAGAGGGCTGTGGGGCAGGAGGGACCGTTCAGCTCCCCGTCCTCACGCGAGGAGAGCGGCTCCCGAGCACCCCGAGGGCGGCTCGCGCTCTCTGTGGCGGTGTCCCCGCCGCCAGTTTGTCGTGGTGTATCTCAACATGCCGGCAGAGCGGGTTATCCCGCTGCGCGTCATATCCCGACAGGAGATCGGGCCCGCGCGGCAGCCCCTTGTCCCCACAGGACAAGCCTCCGGGCTGTGCACTCTGCCGCCCCTCTCCCGCGCTGCGCCGGCCACCTCCAGGTCCGGCTGCTTACGGTGGCTGCTGCCAACTCTGGGCGCCATAATTCTTCAATGAATTAAACGTTCTGTAAGATTAGACATAAGGGGTTTTGGTTTTTTTTTTCTCCTGTAGGCTTGAGGGGAAGTCACGCTGTGTGGAGGCTGGCTCTGAGCTGAGGGCTTTCGCAATTGCCAGTGAAAGATCCTTTTCGTTCTTGACAAAGGTAACTGTGGCTCCCGGTGGGGGAACGACTCAGGTGGTGTTCTGAGTGAAACAACTCAGGTGGCGTTCTGGGTTCTGCACAGGACATTACATGCCTCTTGCAGGTTGGCTCCCGGTACCAGAGAAAGGAGAATACAGTATTTTGGGTGGAGTGCTCAGCTTCCAGACTTCACTTTGTTCTTCACAACTTGGAGAGATATGAAGGCAATTGGAAGAGCGCTTTGTGCTGCAGGAATTGTAGCTGGGCTCGTAGCTTTCTTCTGGAAAGACCCTTTTATCCCAGGTAGGCTCACCAGGGGGATGATCTCAAGCTGAAATATAAGTCACAGAAGAGAAGAGGTTGAATTTCCAAACTGACTGATGGTCTCATTCCTGCCCATTGTCTTACCAGAGTTGGTTGCCCCAAAGCAATGCTTCATTCCCAGAAACAAAGAGAAGCTTGAAACAAAGAGGAGGACAAAATTGTGTAAGAGCAGGGATCCTGCTGTCTGTGTGGGGGGAAAATGGCACTTTGCCACTGCATTTATCATTTTATCTTTTGGTTGCAAACTCCTTGATGTCAAGATGGATCTCTATAGATGTAAACTGCCCAGCACAAGAGGGCTGACCTGTCTCCAAACTCATGGCAAAGAATAAATGATATGCAGAAGGCACATAGCCTGGTTTATGTTGCACAGCTTTTCAGAATGTGAAAACCGATTTTCTTGAAAGATTTTTGTCTAGCAACCCAGGCAAAGGGAATATGACACAGCTAGCTTGCATAATGATGTCATCATTCCCTGGCAGTGAGAACAAAGTACAATGGCCATCAGAAACACACAGTAATGAAGCAACACACATCTTGGGCAGTTGGGCCTGGGAGTTGGTCCATGGTACTGTTAAGTATTCTTCAGGTCAGTCCTGCCTCTACTTGAGCACTTACATACATCTTTCTGCTTTAGAGCTCTGCCAATAGTTACTAGAGCAGCTCCTCTGCTGCTTCCTTCACTTACTTCTATATATTCTATTCTCTTTCCCATAAATAAGAGAGCTTGTCTGGTGCCCGTGTTCTCCTGACTGGAGCCAGTGCTGGGATTGGAGAGCAGATGGCGTATCATTATGCCAGATTTGGTGCTGAAATTGTTTTGACTGCTAGGAGGGAAGCTGTGCTGCAGAAGGTAAGAACTTCTTCATTGTATGAGGGAAGACATAAGAGATTTAGACTTTTACCAAAACAGCAAATTAGTTGTCCGTATGATAAATTTTCCTTCAGAATTGTTGTTAGGCATATAAACCCAGAAGGAAACTTGGCCTGTACCGTAAGATTTATATACACTGCCTGAACTTTTTACTGCCTGAATATTTACATGAGGAAATAGTATGAAGCTGTGTCAGGGAAAATTCAGATTGGACATTAGGAAAAGGTACTTCATTGAGAGAGTGGGGTCAGCCAGTCACTGGAACAAGCTCCCCAGGGAGAAGTGGTCATGGCACCAAGCCTGTCAGAGTTCAAGGAACATCTGGACCACAGATGTTAACCATATGGTTTGGTTTGAGGTAGCCCTCTGAGGACAGGGAGTTGGATTCAGTGATCCTTGTGGATCCCTTCCAGTTTGAGATATTCTGTTATTCTATGAACTACAGTTCCTGTGCGATATTGTGCAGCTTTTCAGAGTCCAAACTGTTCTATTTGTAGCTAAGCCTTATTGTAGGTTAAATACTTTTTTGACCAGCTCAAATAGATGTGACTTCATCTGTAGTTTATAAAATGGGGCAATATATAGAGGTGATAACTCTTTAGCTGCAGGAATATGTGACTTCCAAGGAAAGTTCTTTACTATGAAATAGCACAAAAAGTGATCTGGGAACAGCGAGCATAACAATAGTTCCTCATCCCTGGCAGGCATTATTTCAGCAAATAGTTAAACTGTGTGTCTTTACTAGGCACCTTCACATACTCAACATAGCAAAGGAATTATGAAAGGTGGATACCTTTTCAGGTATTTTGGAACAAAAAGAGGAACTTAATGTAAAGCATAACCCATACTTCAGAAGATTTCTCCTGAAGAAAACTGGCTTTTTTGGGGTGAATCTTCATCCTTTTCCAAGGTAGATTTAATCTGCATCCTGCTAAGAGTTACCTCTATTTAACTATCTGGTTAAACAAAGTCTGGATGCAAAATGAGCTCTCTGTGGGCTGAAGAGTAGTAAATTTAAAATTAAAGTGTGTCTCTATCCAGAATTGACTCTCACTCCATAGTTTTTAATCTTTGGATGTGTATTCTCTTTCAAGGTGATGGAGAAATGCCTGACACTTGGAGCAAAGAAAATATTTTATATCCCTGCAGATATGTCTTCCCCTTCAGAACCTGAAAAGGTGGTTCAGTTTGCTGTCCAAAAGCTGGGTAAGCATCCTGGGCATCCCTTTGGCTTTCAGAAATGTAGACAGTTCTCATTCTAGTAGGAGCTTCCTGCTTAAGTTTCCTGAACTGTTCCTCACTGAGAGGGATGTTAAGGACAGGAGGATGTGCAGTTTGTAAATACCAGGTGAGATTTGGTCATCTTTGTAGTAGCCTTTCATGGGGAGGGCATGTCTTTTGCTAGAGAAAAGTATGCAGAAAGTACTTGCATGAAGTGCTCCACTAAAACCACACCCCACAGCGACAGCTGCAGTACCTCACCTGTCACAGGGTACCACATGGACATGTCTGTGCCTTATGTGGGTGAGGACCAGCTGCACATATCCAACCCTCAACATAGTGCCTTGGGTTAAGAGACACAGAAACTGAGACGTCTAAAAGCCATGACCTGCCTCTGTAACAAAGCAAAGGACAAGATATGTCCACTGTTTAGTCCTCATTGTGTCTTCTGAGTTTTTGGTTGGTGCACATTTTGACCATAGCCTACTTTCTGATTGTCTTTTGTGCACCATAGGAGTTGAGTGACTATGGTCTTTTGTCTCTTCACCTTGTCTCATTTGGGTCAGACTGTCATTAGGCAATGTTTTCTATTATACTCACTGTCTTTTTGTCCATTATTTGAGTGTCTTAATTGCTTCATTATGCCCTTGGTTTTCCTGATGTGGGCGTCCTAAGAAGCTGTATAAGTGTGCTGTGATCTGGATAAACCGTCAGTCCAGCAGTGCTGTTTCTACTGTTACATTTCCATACCAATCATATTTTTTCTGTTACAGAATTGTATACTTGTAACTTTGGAAATAGATGTACCACTAGAACTAGGTTCTGAGTCTGAAGCACCCTGAAACATCATTTTGGATAGCTCTTGTCAAAGAGCTGTCTAACACCTTTCCTTTCAATTCTACCTTTGAGGGGAAGTCAAAGCTGCTCCCAGATGAGCATATTTAATCTATCTTCATGGTAAAACACTTTCTAGCCTTCTGAGGGAGTTCCTGGTTTTTTCAGCCCTCCTGCTGGCATTTCTGAATTCCTTGGTTACTGGTTAGGGGATAGCTCCTTTGTTTTACTGCTTTTTCTCCTGTCCACAGGGGGACTGGATTATCTGGTGTTGAATCACATTGGCACGACCCATTTCCAGATGTGGACTGGAGATGTGGAATACACCCGCTGGCTTATGCAGGTGAGGTTTGCCAGCAGGAAGAGCTCACGTGGAATTGGGTGAGTCAGGCTTCTCCTGGGACAGCTTTGGGAAGCTCCAAGGCAAATTCAAGTCTGTGGCAGTGGTTGAAAACAAACCTTTTATTTCATCCATGTTTCAAGTCAAACAGTTTGGAGGTTTTGTTAGTAGAGAGACCTTTTGCCCAAGTGTTGTACATTTTGCGAAGAGAAATTTTTGGGAAGAACTTCCGATTTCTCTCTCTCTTTCTGTCCTTTTTATCTCTCATTAACCCAGAACTGTTGGGATCAATGGGTAGTTACAGTTAAAGTGTCTGATTTAGGAAGGCCAATAGGTGAGCAGCAAATACTTCCTGCTAATCTATGGCAAGTGCATGTGGCATTGCAGAACACAGCAAAGTTGTTTAAAATGCTGTCTGCCATTTGAGTCTCTGTTCACAGATGTACGGTTTTCCTATAGAATTACCTTGGTTCCAGGTTTCGGGACCATGGAAATGAGGAGCTATTTTCTTGATTCAGTCTTCTTAGTTCGGGTGCATCATACATACTAGTTCTGTTTCACTTTGGAAGGAGCCTGTTTACTGGAGAGTGGGAATTTAGGGTCACAGGTAAGAAATCCTTACAAGTTAGAGAGCAGTCAAGTGCTGAAGAGATACTGAATTTTATGTTTCATTGTAATCTGAGCTCAGTCAAGAGAAACTTAAAGGGGAGCAAATTGAGACACTGATATCCTTGTTGCTGAATAGGGATTGCAGAGTAAAGAATAGCATACAGAGAAATCAGGGACAACTAATTGTATCTCGTCAAGAAATCTTTATGTTAAAAACAAGGAATAACTTTTGCTCTGAAACTTCTCCACTGCTTTTTATGGAATCTGCAAGACTCATGGATGCAATGTTTGTCCCCATTTTTACAGACATGATTTTTCTCATTTGATGTTTGAAATGGCAAATCCAAGCTATGCTCCCTTCCATTTCTGACCACTGTATTGACTTTCTGGCTCATGTTTTCAAACCCTCTTGCTTCTTCCATGTCTACTTTTATCATTCCAGGTGAATTTCTTCAGTTATGTGGCACTTACAACAGCAGCTCTTCCCATCCTGGAGAAGAATAGAGGCTCACTGGTGATTGTTTCTTCCCTCACAGGTTAGTGACTTTACCTGGAGTAAGTGCTGGCCTTGTGGAACAATGCTTCCCAGCACATCATCTCTCTGTCATTCAACCCCTCAACACATTTTCCAACTGTACATTTTATAGTATATAATAATATTGTAATAAATATATAATAATATGATAATGTGTGTATACACACACACATATAAAGGGGCAGCTCTAGGGCAGGTGCTGCTGCTTGGCTAGAACCCCCTGGGGGAAAGAGGGGGTCAGGATGGTGGCTGGCTGTCTTCTTGTTTTCTGGAAGACCTTTTTCTGTACCATTTTTCATTCCCTTGCATCCTTGCTCTTCATTTGTCATGTGCCCAGATCTGCTTGTTTGACTCCTGTCCCTCACAGCCAGGCCCACCTCTGCTGCATTTCTGACACAGCATTAAGATCGTCCTGCCACTCTCAGGCCTTCTGTCTTTGGCCAGCCTGAATTGCAGGCTGCTGAGCAGGTGCCTCTGCTGTACAGGATGGAAAGGCAGAAGAAAGTCTTCAGTGTATGCTCAAGGGAGCTGCATCACCTTACACAAGTTCAGACTTTGGGTCATCCCTGCCTTGTTGTTGCAATGTGCCAAGGAAATGTCATGGCCAAAGACCCCAGCATGCAACCTAGTCCCTGTGTTTGCATGTTACAGGGGAGGGGAAGGCTGCAGGTAGACCATCACAGTGAGCTTTTTAGTCCAGCATGTGACCTGGTTACTGTGCAAGTTAAAAGAAATTTCCTTCCCTTATCCACACGTGATGGCCTTTGTGCTGAGATTTGTTTACACAAATTGGTATAATTGTCTAAGTACTTGCATGGGACTAGAAATAGAGGGAAACTCACCTGAACAGAATGTGAGTTGAGGCAGTATGACAAAGCCTACATCTTTGCCCAGATTCCCTAACCATGGATTCTCCTTACAGCCAGTTTCCTGGTGTTTTCCATTCTCTCCTTTTCCTTTCCAGGGAAAATACCCACTCCCTTCACCACTTCTTATTCTGCCACCAAGTTTGCACTGGATGGATTCTTCAGTTCATTGCGCCATGAACTTATTATGCAGAAGAGAAATGTCTCTATCACACTGTGCATCCTGGGTCTGATTGATACTGATACAGCATTACAGAATACCAGGTGTGTATTTGGAGGAGGATGTAGGAATCTGGGAGGGAGTCTGCAGGAATATGTCTCTTCTTGAAAGCATGCAACAAAATGCAGCACAACTGTGTTTAAGATGGTGTGTGAATCTCTTTGGATGTGCAAGAAAACCAATGGGAAGTGTGCATTTGTTTGGGTACATCACAGGGGTTGTGCATATCTGCCTCAGCATTGAACATGAGCATGCAGAGCCCTATGGCAGTCAGTCTGCAGAGTTAAAACCACAGCAGGGATTGACTGGCTTTGATCCTCTGAATATTTCCTTCCAGGGGCAAAGTGCACATAAGTGCTTCGCCTGCTCCTGAAGCTGCACTCGCCATCATCCAGGGAGGTGCTACAAGGGTGCAGGAGGTTTTCTATCCATGGTGGCTGCAGCAGGTGTGCTGCCTCTGGGTTTTGTTCCCCAGCAACCGGGGCCAGGTTTTAAGGAGTTACTATAACTACAGCAGTCCTTAAGACATGCCCAGTTTGTCTCCTCTCCCATCCTATATCCCTTTTAACTACATTCCCACCATCCCACTAAGCCTCCTATTGGTGTCAAGGAGGAGCAGGGCAGCACTGGTGGCAAAGTAACCTTAGTTCTTTTCCTAAGACGACTCTTGGTCTCCCTCTCATCCTGCTTTAGCCCACAGTTCTAATGTTGCTAATCGTGAGTCAGAGATCTTTCCCACTGTTCTCTCTGTCCTAGCCCTCCTCCCATCTCCCCTCTTTCCACCTCAGCTGTCTGCTTTTACTGCATCCAGCCTTCTCTCAGCCCTAGCTTTAACCTCTGTCTGCACAATCCTGGGACATCCTGCTCCACTGTGTCATTGCTTTTTTGATTCTGTGAAACATTCTTGTTTTATGTAAGTAGAATTTTCATCTCTATTTTAATTAAACCGTTTTTTAATGTGTTGGTATTATATGTTGATACTTCTTCTGTGAAAGAATACTGGTCACTTGGATTCTGTGGGCATAGGCCTGTTGGCAGACATTTGCTGACTGCATGTTAAATCAGCCCCAGGGCTCTGGCGATGTCTTCAAGTGCAAGGACTGTGCAGTAATTGCAACTAACAACATGAAGCAGAGTCCCAGTTACTCAGCAAGTAAAACTTTTATTAAATAAATTCAGGATTTTTTTTTGACCAGAGTGAGGAATTTGACATTGACAGAGCTTGTATTCGCACCTGTAACATTGTACAGTCACATCAGTAACTGTGATGGAAGAAACTGTAAATGCTTGTTTTAAACGAGCTCGACCCAGCATTTCAGAAGTCCTTTTTTTCCTATTTTGCATTTGTTGGTCTTTTTTCTTTTTTTTTTCTTTTTTTTTTTTTTTTTTGTTTTGTTTTGTTTTGTTCAAAATTAGACTAAGTTTAAACTTCATGAAATTACTTGTAGCAGAAATAAAGTACATTATACAAATCACATACATAATAGATGTTAAGTATAAAAATGGTATTTACAATAAGTAAACATGGACTATAGAAACAGACAGACACACAGCTTCATTCATCTCTCATAAACTCTCAGCATCAGATACAGAAGGGTAGTTGAGGAGATGTAAAGGTACGTATAGAACTGTGCCACACACACCTGAACAAAGGGAAACTGGAGGAGAGCGAGAGTTGGCCAAGATTCTCTAAAATCCCCATAGCTCACTTCAGTAAATTGCATCGACGTTTCCCCACCAACCCCCACTGCACACACCCCCACACACAAATGTTTGTGGTACCCTACCAAACTCTGGAATATTTAAACTAACCATTCATTAATCACTGTGGGGTTGGTTGGTTTGTTCTGTCTTGCTTTCCTTATTTTTGTAGACATTTAAGAGATTGTTTCCAACTGTTAAAAGGATGTGCCTTGTCAGTGTGACACATCCCCCACTCCCAGAGGATCTTTCCTAAATCAAGTTCTGAACTACATTCTGTGCTTAAGAGTATGTGTATATAGCTGTCCCTATATATATATATATATATATATATATACTGTATAATGTATTATCAATGCCTTGGAGGGAGTGCTGGGAAAAATTTAAAAACTGAATGGCAACCTTCTTTCATCATATTATCCTTGCATCTGCTGGGGAAAGCTTTGCAACAGGTGCGTGAGGTGAGTCTTCTTGCTAAACTCAGAGGGAGAAAACATCCTGTTTCATCTGGGAATCAGAACTGCCCAATAGGCAGCTCTGCTGTGGCGTTCAACCCCTCAACACATTTTACAGCTTACGGAAAGCGTTAGCTTATCTGACACGGGGAGGCAGTGTGTAGCCCCTGTGAGGCTTCTGTAACTGTTTTGAAGATTGCATCTGCTCACACTCATCTTCTTTTGCCTTCATCAAGAAAATGCTGTTACCATGGAGAGCTACGAAACACGGATCTGTGCCATGTGTGGGGAGGCAGTAGAGTTCCTATACGTAAAGGGACTGGTTTCCTGTGCTCTCAGCCTAATCTGGGAGTGCTCAGCCTGGGGTCTGGCACAACATTCCAGGAGCTCTGTCTGCAAAAGCCCTTGGAAAGGTAAGACTGAGAGCTCTTCAGATCCTTAACCAGGCTGGTGCTACAGTGGATGAGTGACTCGAGCTGAACATCTGACTGCGGCCTAATCCTGGAGGTAGGTATTTCTCCTCCTCCTTGCTAATGTTGAGCAGACAGATGATCCTCTCTTTTTCCCTACCCCCTGCCACCTTCCCCCTCTCTCTCCCCAAGCATCTTCTCAAAATGTTCAGGCCTATCTGCAGCATGTGCTGAGAAGACACTCTTGCAAAGGTAAACCCCGAACTTCCCAATACCTCTTGCAAGCAGTCCATCTGAAAAGTTTGGTCCTGTGAGCCACTTTAAAAAAAAATAGAGACTGTATATATATGTATATTTATCTATGAAAGGGCCAGAAATGGAGGAAGAGGGAGGGAGGGATGGGACTAAACTTCCATACATCACTGCATTAACCTAGAGACACATCAGTGGGTTTTCTTGGTCCACATACTCCAGCCATACCCCAAGAGGAAGAGGTTTATGTCCCCAGGGGCTGCTGATTTGCTGGTCCCTTTGCTATGCACCACATTAGCAGCAAATATGTGAGTCGGTCGTGGCAAGAATCTTCCTCCTGGACAGATATTGAGCCTTCTCTTTAATTGCATGTCTTGAAGAGGAGGGGAAGAGGAAGATATGGTGGGTAGGTGGGAAGCAGAGGAAGGAAAGGGGTGGTGTCAAAAGAGTCGACAAATTTACTGGCCTTTCTGTAAATCAACCTGAAGCAGAAATTCTTCCTCTGGACTTTCCTTCCTTTCACCTGAACAGAAAGGGAGGAGGGAGGGAATTGGGAGATTAGGAAGACATCTATGCAAGCCTCAGGCTTTGAGTTGCTACTGCTTAAACATGAAGGACTAAGACCCAAATCAGATCAGCCCTCCCTTGCTCCCTATCTGTAGGCTGGCAGAAGCCAGCTCTTTGGCAGCAGCTGTTGTGTCAGGCAGCTCTTCTGGGGTCCTTAAGGGTCTCACCTTTTCTCTGCTTATCTCTGATCTCTGTGAATCATGGGATTATCCCTTCTTACGCCAGAAAGCATTCTCTGCAGACTAACTTCAGGCCCATGTAACAATTGAAAAATGGCGTTTAAAACCTTTTTTAGGCAGACAAAAGTTCTGAGGGAGCAGTTGGACAGTAGACTGAAACCTTGCTTAGACCACAAACAGAACCCATCTGCCTGTCAGGGCCTGAGTGCACTAAAAGGCCTTAATGAACTTGACGAGCCTCACCAGCAATTTCTGTCCACCCTGCCCACAGGTCCAAGTCTCATTATAGGTCAGGCCTGTGTCATCAGCCTTTGTCTGATCTACACTGTGGAAATTCCAGTCTCTACCTGTCCATGGACATGTCCTGTCCACAGATCTAATTACCTGGACTTCAACTCTTGGATTGTCTTCCCATCTTGATGTCTGATCTGTTTATTATTGACATTATAAACTTGCCTGGCAATCACTGGACTATGTTTGACCCTATTTACTTTCACCAGACCTGATCCTGATCTTGACCTGCAGATTGACTCTCTGGTTTGCCTTTGGGCTTGCCTCATTGCCACAAATTTGCCTGATGATCTAGACTGTTCAACCTGGCCATCATCTCCAGACCTGCTCTGGTCACCTTGCTCAGGTGCTGGGGCTGGGCCCTGGCAGGTGAGGCCACTGCCCCACTAGCTGTACTATTGCCTTCAGCTTGTGGCTCCCCACTTCCAGACCTTGCTGTCCTGACACTGGCCAGCACTGTACAGAACTGTGCTACGATGGTGCCAGCTTTACCTTGTGCTGCAGAAGTGACTCCTGCTGTTTACTGCTGTCAGTAGGGATGGTTAGCATCCTTGGGTCGTTTTAACTGGACCTTCAAACGTTTCATGCCAATTTGGAAGCCATTCATAGCCTGGATAGCAGTCTGTGCACTGGATGGGTTGTCAAAGCTTACAAAACCTGAAGGACAGCACACAGGCATGGATAACAACGGCACTGTTGGTGCCATGCCCAATACATAAATGTCATCAGTATCTATCATGCTTCCCTCACCTGCTGGTGTCATCACTTACCAAAACACTTGCTCTGGTTGGTGGCACGATCCATGAATACCTTAGAGGAAATGATATTGCCAAAGGGCAGGAACATCTGCATCAACTCGTTGTCTCCAAACTCCTGAGGGAGATGGTAGATGAAGAGATTGCAGCCTTCAGGACCTGCAGATATGGGGGCAGTGGGGAAGGACAAAACAGAAAACCCCAAAGGGAAGGGGAAAAAAATGGGCTCAACTCACAGCACAGCACTGGAGGAGAACCCTAGCACTGCCTCCTTCTGCTTTGACCTCCCCTTGTTTGTCTCTCAGTCACTTTTTCCCAAAGGATTCTGAGGGCTGTCTAAGAGCAACTGGGAGGTAATATACAAAGCTGAAGTTTCTGGAGAGCAGCTTCGCTTTCAAACCTTATCTAGTTCCCAAATAGTGTGCTGGACACAACAACTCTGTAAGTGTCTGGGTGTTGTTTTGATGGAAGGAACTCAGCTGAGGCAAGAGTTCCTCGTTCATAGCTCTCCCAGTCCTAGGACAGCAGCAGACACTGCTATGTTAAAGCTGCTCCTCTGGCATTCCCTGCCCACAGTTAGGCAGAGGTTGCCTTCAGTCCATAAGCCACAGCCTTAACCCTGGACTGCCGTACATCCCATTTATGGGCTGACCTGGTCCTTGTCCACTCCTTCACAGGCTCCTTGTGAGCCTGATGAACACAAGAAGCTGCTCCCTTCCTGACACCTGCTGTAAGAATCAGGAGCAGAGAGAGAATGCCTTTGCCTCCAAATTCTATTTAGGCCAATTTTGAAATAAGCTGAAAAATAAACTCAGGAGGCTATGAAGGCTGAAAAGAGAGGAAAGTACATTGGGAGAGACTGATTTGACTGGTACCACTGTGGTAATGGCATCAGTGAAGATGGAGAGGCAGTGTTCTTTTCCTGTGACTGTGTAGGGAAGGTGCTGACCCTACCCTCTGATGTGAAGGCACGGTGTTCTGGTGCCTATTGTCCCCTTTGTACCTGGCAACATCTGGCCAGGGACAAGTTCAGGAAGTTTGCATAACAATCATCCTGTGAACTTTTTTAGTCCACTCACGGCAGAGATGTGGTTGTTTCCATAGCCCAGTTCCAGTATCAAAGATTAGCTGATAAAAATTAGTGCTGTCTCCTCTCCATTGGTTCTGTGGTGCAGAAGATGAGCTGCACAAATCCCACCCATGTCTTGGGACACACATAGTCCGATTCTGAACCTCACCTTCTCGTTGCTGCTGCTGCAGGATGGGAGGCTGCTGAGGGATGCTCTGTGCAATGGGGGTGATGGTGGTGGTCGGATACACAGCTGTAAGTCCAGAGACAGAACAAACCATTTACCTGAGGATCTGGTCAGCCACAAAAGGGCCTGAGGGAGACAAGGGAAGCTGGTACCTGCATACTGCTGAACTCCTGTGAAGGTTGGGTGCAAAGTCTCTGCTACTGAAGGGTTCTGGGCTGCAGAGAAAAACATAGTCAGAATCATTCGTGCATTTTGTGTATGTGTGTGTGTGTGTGTAGTGTTGTTTCCCACCCCCTGCCCCCAGGTGAGTCTCAGTGCCTGGCTGGTATGGAGCTAGACGAGTATTCTCTATGGGAAATCCAGAAAAGAGGAATTAATTGCAGTTCCTCAGGTCTCTGGATGGTGGGGTTTTTTCCTGCTCTCAATACCTGAATATGGCACAAGGCCATTGGTGTAAACTGTTTCCAAGGTTGGATGCCCATTTGGGAATGGTACCACTCCAGTAAATCCATTTGAAATTGGTGCTACCAGTCCCGGCATGGCTGCTGTTCCCAGGAGAGATGGTGAATGTAGCCCTGTAGAACAAGAAGAGAGGGCATCGCATGAAAGTCAAGGTCCTACAAAGCCCATGTTCCCACCTTCCATCTGCCTGGCAAGGCTGCTGTGTATGAAGCTATTATCTCTTCTAGTTGGCATGTGGAGATGACAGACTAGTGCTGGAGCCTTCACAAAATTAAGAGGCAGCACCAGTGAGAAGAGTGTGCAGCACTGCTAGTACTAACTGCTGTCAGAGCTTTGGGATGGAACATTTTTAATCTGGGTTTGCGCAGCACCTAGCATGATGCGTACCTGTTCTTGACGGGCATTCAAACCCAAATGCGCATTATTACTCTGGAATGATGATAATGAATAATAGCACTGCTGACCTCAGAGTCAAGTGCAATCCTGGGAACCCTGTCCTCCTCAACTATATCAAAGGGAAAAACTGCAGCTAAAATGAAGAGCAGTAGGACAAGAGAATGTGTATTGAGCATGTGAGGGTGACAGGAAGGTTGCAGAAGTTTATGCAGACTAGAGACTGCTGTGCTCAGAGGCTCCATTGTTAGAAAAGAGAAAATAATCCACATGCTGCTCTAGGAACTGTTTTACCTGGGTGGTCACCATGCCAAGTGCTGGGGCAGGAGGCTCACTGGCAGTGAAGGACCTGCTGCGTCCAGGCCCTCACCTGATGTTGGTGCAATGGGAGCAGCTGGCAGCCCGTTGAGACTGATGGCACCGATCTGCTGGATGTGGCATGGGGAGAAGGCGACGCCTGGGTTCAGGTAACTGCCATGGGAGGTGGAGAGAACCGTTGTCTGCTGCTGCATCAGCTGCAAGGCAGGACCGTGCAGTCAGGGCCCGATGCTGCCCAGGGCCTCCTGTTGCCAGGGCCCATGGCGGCCATGCCAGAGCTGGGGGAGGCTGCACAGGCCAACCCAGCCACTGCCTTCACCTGCCACAGCCAGGACTAGGGCCAAGCTGGAAATGAAGCCTTGTGACCTCCCCCACCCCCAGTTGCCGTTGCACGTCACTGGGCTCCTGCCACCTGCCCTGGAGCTTCCCATGACATTGCCAGACTGGGCAGCAGCAGCACCATCCTCTGAAGGCCTGCACTGTGCCTGGCTGACAGTCCCTATGCCCAGGGGCCCACGAGATCCTGGCGGCCACATACCCATGCAGTGGCTGCCTGTCGAGGCAGGACAGCGGCACATGTGAAAGCCACACGGCCACATGTGAAAGCCCCTGAGAGCCAGGCACAACTTCCCGTCCTTCAGCCAGGGGACATGGCTCAGTGGGCATCCCAGTCCACACAGCTAGTGCCATGGCTGGGCAGCCATCCCCATGCCTCACCCTTCACATGCTGGCAGCCTTGAGGGGTTTTGGCTCACTCAGCTGTGCACCGGGGCATCGAGATGGCCCCCTTTGGCTCAGAGAGCTCCTGCAATGAGGAAGGGAGCGGGGAAGGGGTGTGCTCCTGGCACCCAGCAACACTGTCTCCCCACAGGCCCTTCTCTCTGATCACTTCTCCTGGGAAAGTGCCAGGTATTAAATAGCACAGCTTTGCCTTGAGGAACAGGGTCCAAATTCTTCTGGTTTTGCCCTCCTCAACAAGTAGATCCTGCTGCTGGGAGAGCTCACTGTGGCACAGGCACCCTGCTGTGCAACCGAGTTGTCTCTCCAGGCCCAGCTCTTATGTCATGCTTTGCAGCAGAGGTCTGCTCCGTGATGCACTGAGCTTAGCCTTTCCTCTGGCAGTGTCCTGTCTTCACACTGTCCCCATTCAAGGGTGTGGGAACCAACATGTTCCTTACTCACTATGTGAATATTGATTTTCTTTTTTGTCATTAATGCCTGTTCTGTGCCAGGCTCTGGCTGGACCAAGACCTGCATCCAACTGCATATGCACCAAACTGGCATTCTGAAATTGTTCTCATTAGTTACATAAAATTACCATAATGAACCATAAGAACAGAAAGAAACGGGGAGGTGTGAACAAATTATATTTTGTGTTTGGAACTAACTAACATAACTGACTTATGATATACAAGAAATATTCAAACATTATAATCACTTAGTAAATTGCATTGGCTGCTCTTCAGGCCTCTTTTGTATTGATAATTACTATTTTTTTTCAGCTCTCAAACATTTCCCTGACACCATCTGAACTAACTTGTTGAATAAAATGAAATTAGGAAATACTAACTTTTCACTTGCAGAGGCACCTGGGATCAAAACCTGGTTTAAGCATTGAAATAAATTCCTTCCAGATGTTTAGCCAGTTGTACTTCCCAGATGACACTTCTTACAAACTCTTTCAGCTAACATGTACTGTTTGACTATTTTAACTACCTTATTTTGCATATTTGAATAGATCTGAATAATTTTAGGCCTAACATACTGTATGATTATTTCATTTTTAATTTGAGATTAAAAAAAAAAAAAAAGAAATTAATGCAAATTTAAAACATCCAGCTGAAACCAAAACCAAAACAACCCAGGCTCCAAACTTCTTCTTCCTAGACTGGGACTCCTGAAGACTGCTTTGGCATGGCAATGCAGCAAACCCCATTCGGACAAAGAGAGAAAGTTGTTGGTATTAAATTATGAATATAAGAACCTATGATGCCTATGATGCACCCTTGCAGCACTCGCTCCTCTCAGTCTGATTCAACCACATCCATAATGGTTAGCTGCATCTCCCAGCCCTGTGGGTAACCTTGGGTGCAGCATCTACTACTCCAAGCCCAGAATCATGCAAGCATGAAGTATGCTGGGGTTCCCTCAAGCCCTGATTTGCCAGAGTGGCCACTTCCCAAAGCTACCCATAGCAGGATATTTTGATGTACTGCAAGGAGATTCAGTAAGGAAGTGCCTCTCTTTTGCCCCCACTTTCAGAGAAATGTTAGACGGCATTTCAAAGGACTGATACCCTCTCCTTCTGATGGGGACATTGTACGCATATGAGAACTGGCCAGGATCTCTCCTTCAGAAGAAGGGAGACCAAAGACCAGGACTGACACAAGAGAAGAAGTAGTCATGTGTGAGGTCAGTGGCTCAGGAAGAAAAAGGAGAGAGAACCATACCCGGTGGAAACAAAAAGGAAAAAGAATAAAAAATCACGAAGAAGCAGGAGACAGGAAAAAGCTGAGTCTTGAGTCAAGGGGAAAGCCAAAATAAAGTCTGAGAGTAGGAAGGCCAGTGAAGAATCAGACAGACCAACACAGTAACAGACATAACTGAGGAGTACGAAGATAAAGATAAGCAAGGAGCACAGCTTAGACCTGACTAGTTTCTTGCCATCAAGAGGAGTTCCTGAAGATTGGAGGGCACTTAAAAGACTGAGTCTAGAAGGTCCCACTGCTCTTCATCCTTACACGTCCTGGACCATAAGATAATAAAGCACTTTCTGCCATCATAACCTCACTGTATGGTCCATTCCTGCCTCCTTCACCACCATACTGTACTGTACTGTACCGTACCGTACCGTACCGTACCATACCCAAGTTAGTATTACCTCCATGACAGCAGAAGATACAACAGAATGATCATCTGGTGAGCCACAGCTGAGCTAAGCTACAACCTTTGACCTCAGGTATAACTGGCTTGTGGGCTGGACAGAAAAGATGGGTCCTGGCAAAAGTACCTGGTCAGAAGGGGTTCTTCCCTCTAAATCATGCTTCTGCTGGAAGACTTGGAATGGCATAGCTGTTCTCAGCTTCATTACACAAGAAAAATCAAATAATCTGTGTTGGACAAATTCTGCATTTGGTTTCCAAAATTCCCCAACATTATAGAGCCTCATGTGTACTGCCTTTTTTCCATGCTCTTGCCACACACTTAGAAGGCATTTGGCAGTTTCTGGGGAATCTTTGGAAGGAAAAGGCCAACAACTGAGAAACGGATCCTTCTCTGTCATGTAAATGAAAGGAAGGCACATCAAGTAGCTGC
The DNA here is from genome assembly GCF_022539395.1 of Myiozetetes cayanensis. Lineage (NCBI taxonomy): Eukaryota > Metazoa > Chordata > Aves > Passeriformes > Tyrannidae > Myiozetetes > Myiozetetes cayanensis. The sequence goes on from NW_026087477.1 coordinate 3,330,067, forward strand.
TGAAGCCAGAGGAGAAAGATGTGTCCACATATATGAGAAGAACAGGTTTATTTGCACTCCCTCCCTGTTGCAAAATTTCTTTCAATTAACAGTATGTACTTCAAAGTTCTTTATCAACACAAGAATCTCTCATGCCTTGAGCAATTTCTGAGCCTCCTTCCATGGGTTTTATACTTGGCAGTAGAGACCTGAAAATGACAGTCACCAAGAACACTCAAATGATGCTCCACACAGCTGATATGGGACTTGTTGAGTTTGGGACCTGCCTCAAACATCAGTGGCAACTGTCACGATGGCTCCAAGGCAATGAGGTTCTCTGACTAAGATCCAAAGCACAGCCAGACTGCTGAAACACCTCTGGCCCTCTGCTACCTACTGCTCTCTCTCCAGCATCTTGCAAACCCCACAGTCACACTAGCCAAGTGAGAAAACGCTGGGAGCCAAGTTCAGCGTTTAGGAGGATTAGGGTCCTCTTAAGAACTTCAGTGGAGAAATAAACTTGTGAAGCTGGGCCCAGGGATCTCGTGGTGCTCCAAAACCAGAGGGAGAGACACACATTTGTGCCACAGACCCAGAGGAAGAGTTCACAAGTTGGTATACATCTGGCAGACATTGCCCAGGAATCATGTCTCTGATCTGTCCTCAAAACAAGACAGAAAGATACTGGGTCATGCTTGACCTATTCCCAGACACCTCGACCAGCCTACACCACCACCAGAGAAATCCAGGCTCATTTTGAGGAGGTCCCAGCTCTCCCGTGCCACCCATTTCAGGAGAGAAAAGCACAAAGACTGTGCAAGACAAGGCTGCTGACCGGAGAAACTGAAGCCAGGAGCAAGTTACAAGGTGCTGGGAAACTTGCATGCTATTGTTAAGAGACCAGTTTGTGGTCTCCCAGGTACTTTGCTGTCCCACAGCCAGGAGGGCAGCCTTTCCCCACACACACACACGCAGGATACTCACAGCCTGCGCATAGGCGCTGTATGGGCTGAACGGCAAGGTGAGAGATGGAGTGAATATCCCCAGCTGCCCCACCATTTGCTGCATACGACGGAGGGTCCTTTCCTTATCTGTGTCAGCAAACTTCACCACTAGACTGGAGGAGGCACCCTAGGCACAGAGAGAGGAGACAGACAGGAGGCAGGAGAGAAGAGGTGTGGGACAGCCAGAGAGTCAGCAGTCAGGCAAGGTAGGATGGGGCAAAACAGGCAGCAGAGAGGAGTGGGAAGAGGAGCAGAAGAGCAAATATTGGCGTGAAAGTGCTCGGGAGCTGCCTGGAACCTGGGCTGTGCCCTTCCCCATCCGTCCATCCATTCAACCCTTCCCTCTCACACCCTTTCCCTCACACCCTGAGCCCTGCACAGCTGCGTAAGTGGGTGCACACATCCCTGGCTACATTCACCAGGTGATGGTGAGGCCAGGAACACCCAGGTCATTGACAGCCACAAGCACCACCTTTCCACCACCATGAGCTTGGCTTGATAGGCAAAGCAGTTCCTGGCAGCTGGAAATACCCCTGCTGCAGGCAATGCACTGTCCTTCCCATGAGGTGTCCCAGTTCAGGTTAGAGATTGCTTGAGATGAGATCACAACTGCAGCTCCACTTGCACAGGGCGGCACAGCTATGGCTACACAATCCTACATAACACACAAAGCATTCCCACCCGCACCCAGCCCACCCCAGTGGCCTCCTCTACTGCCTAGATAAGAGAAAGTCTAGGAGTGTGCTGAGACACTGAAGTCCTGACCACCCATGTGGCTGAATTGTTAGCTTCCACCCTGCTCAGTTTTTAACTACTCCAGGGAGCTGTTTCCAAAACAAATTCATGGCCTTGTTTTGGCTCTCTTTTATTTAGCCTTTATAGATGTAAGCACTGTCACTACCAGTCTGGATGAAGGTAGCTACAAATATCAGACCAGGAGACAGGATGGTTACTAAGATTAGAGCACGGATGTGCACACACGCATCCCCGCACACACCTCCCAACCACACCAACTGGAAACTTGCAGTTGAACCTGTCATGGTTTTGGAGAGTGTGGGGAGGTCCCTGCAACGGGGTAATGGGATGAGGATTATGAAGAGGGTAGGTACCCTGGCCTTATACTCACGGGCATTGTCTGGCTGCCATGGAGTGCGTGGATTGCTGCCTGAGCCTCTGTGTGAGATGAGAACTTTACAAAAGCACAGCCTGGAAAGGGACAGAAAGAGCACAGGAGATTGCAGTGACAGGACTGCTGTGAAAGTGCCATCACGCAAGAGACAGTGTCTGTATCTCAGGCAAGGCAAAGGAAAGCCACCCCAAGGAAGCAGGGAACAAAAAGGATGACTCATCCCAAGTCCTCTATCCTGGAAAAAAGAGGAAGGGTCTCAAATTATTACTTCAATTACATACTCTACAGATGATGTCACCATCTCCACCCTTGTCCCTGATTACCTCTTCCCCAAAGTCTCTGTGGACTCCTAATTGTGGGTACAAACAATTCAACTTGCAGACGCAGACTGACAGAACAGGCTCACTAGTGATCCTGGTAACTCACTATTCATCGTGTTCTGCTTCCCCTCCTTTTCTCTCAGTCTCTGCCCACCTTCCCCAATCTTTCCTGGCAGCAGATGATTCTTCATGCCCTGCTCCCTATGCTGGGCTGTGATATGGGTTCCCCTAAAGATACAGTGGAGGAATAAGTACCCCAGTGGAAAGGAGGCACAAGCAGTGAGGCTGGTGAGCACTACCTGCAGAGCAGGGAGAAAGGGCATGACACACAGATGGGTTCACACCTTTGCTGTTACCATCAGGTCCACGGAGCACCGTACATTCATCAATGACCCCAAATGGTTCAAAGAGCCGGAGCACGTCATCCTCAGACTGCCGCTTATTTAACATGCCCACAAAGAGCTTCCTGTCCCCTAGGGGCAAACACAGAAACATCAACCTTCTATGAGGCTTAGTCAGTCCAAAGCAGGAGGATAGGGACACTTAAGCACAGAACAGCCTTGCATTAAAAACATGCCTGGCATGGAAATGGTTTGCTGTTGGATGAAATGCTTCCACAGAAGTGAGTGTGCAGGGTCCACCCAAGCTCCTCACACCTGCAAAGGTTTCTGTGGCTTCCCCTATCCTACCATCCCCAACAGAAAACAAAAGATTAATACTTTCCTTTTATTCATTAGCCTTTTCCTTTGAATAATCCAACACAAATGTTAATAAGAAAAACTGCCTGGGCAATTATACTCTTGTTGACCAGTATGTGAAATCCAAGAGGTACCTCTGAAAATACAGCAGACCAACCCAGGCAGGGTAATAAATTCCAGGACCTCTGACCTCTGACTCCACCAAACAACAGTCTAATGGATGCAAAAGGCCACACCTTTGCAATGAAGGTACCGAAGGAAAAGGGACCTTGTCAACTTGCAATCAAATCAACACCAAATCACGAGTTACTCATTATTTTCTCCTCCAGAGAGCCCTGAAATTTCCTGGATAATCCTTGTGGTTTCTTCCTCATACCATTTCTGCTGAATCAAAAGCCTTTTTCTATACCCTGCACTTTGGGAAAAGTCCATTGAAACAGTGAATGCTAGCCTCCGTTCCTGCAGTTTTACTGCAGGTCTTCTGTTGTCTGACACAGCTCACTAACAGAACCTTTTGGACGTCCTGTGTTTATGTGGGAATTTTAGCTTTCCTTTCTGAATTAGGAAGAAAAAAAATGCTAGTCTTCCTGGCTATGCAGAACAGCTTAAAACTGTGATACCTTAGGGACTCAAGCTACAAAGGCAAATATAAATACACACACCTATGGGTTCAGAATCTTTCCTGAATGCCCACAAGAGCAATATTAGAAGGGACTGAAGTCACTGACAACATAAGAGAAAGATTTTTGCACAGTGATTGTTTCTTACAGCCCACTTCCAAAGACTGCACATAGGAAAAAGGTCCAGCCTGTTCCCCTCCGATGCATTTTTGCAGCAGCTGGGGAACCTGTGAAAGGGCTCTTCTGTTGCTCACCTCTACCTCTTCACATCTTGGAGCCCAACCCATGATCTGGTGCCCTCTAGCTTCTGTGAGCTTCCAAACAGAACTGTTCCCAGGCTGCCTCATCCCTTCCCAGCCCTTTCACCTGAGCTCTGCTATCATCATGCCCAAAGCAGTCAATCTCAAACCAGTTGGCATTCTCAGGGCAGTGCTGCAGGTCATTAACTCCTTCAGCTCCCCAGCAGGGGTTTCTGCAGCACTGGAAGATCTCGTCTCACCTACTCAGAACAGCATGCTCTCCTCCTGCTGTTTTTCCTTCACTTTCCCTACAGCTCTTGGTTTTCACCCTCTGATTGGCAATTTCCCATGCTGTCCAGCAACCAGGAAAATTGATTCTGATCTCTGACTGTTGAGTTCCCATGGAAACATGCTCTGGGCACAGTCAGCCACCCAGACAGCAGGAAGTGGGCCATCACAGAGCACATTGTTGATGAAGGTGGTGAGGGAACAAGCAAGGGGTTGAGGCCATAAAGTCCGAATGCTATGGCCGAGAGAGAGAGAAAGAGAGAGAGAGGAGAGCACACAAGTACTGGACACCACTCCTCTAAGCCCAGTGGATTCAGGTCATCTGGCCAACAGCTGTCAACAGCAAGGATCAGGGAGAGAGGGGAAGCCCGCTAAAGCCATTGGGAATGCAGCAAATCTCCTTGGATAAGCATAAAGCTTCCATGTCTCTAGGCAGTACTAGTGGCCTTGGGCTGGCTGTCATATCACATCCCTGCATCAGAATGCTCCAGGTCTCACCAAGAAGCAGACAAGCTCCTCCGCCCCCTCACTCCATCTCCTCCTGGCACTCCCATGCTCACACCATATGCATAAGGGAAAGAAAGAAAAAGCTGACAATGCCTACCCCAGAATCACAGGTCCCACTCTGAACTAATACAGGCAGGAACTTTTTACTAGTGAATTCCTTCTGCAGAGTACAGTAACACCGAGCATCCAGATACCCCTAAACAGCCCCTGCAAGGCTTGGCCAAAACTGTCCCTTTGGCATAAAAATTAGCATCTCTTAGACCAGCAGACAAATTCTGGTGCTCGAACTTCATGTACTTAATTCAGGGTGCTTCATTTGAGAAATGTCAGTCCCTGGAGATCCCCTTAAAGGATAATGCAGAGCAGTGCTTCACTGATGCATGCACCTACTCCCTTTACTAAATTCCTAGTCCAAGCAGTTCTGCCCTGCCCCAAATCTTTCTTTTACCTCTTGCCAGTGTGGGGCTGTTGCTACAGGGAATGGCTCTTCCCATATCTGCCAAGATGCTTATATCCACTTCTCTGACAAGTGGAGCATCATGACAGAAACATTTCAAAAGAGCAACCTGGTTAGACAAACATAGGGTGCTGTCTTGATGCTGCTTCTGCCTCAGGAAAAAAAAACACAGTTTGTCATGGATCCTGTGGGAGCTGTTTGCTTTTCAGCTCTAAAGTGAGGAAGTGAGGTACCCAGGCTGCAGAGAGACAGGTGTTCAGACTACAAAGGCTGCTGCTCTCTAAGGCCTTGTCCACCGGAAGCAGAGTTGATGTTCTGACACTTGCAATCATTAGAGAATGTGACACTTTCCATAAGCTTAGAGATTTCAGAGTCCAGTGCCTTGACCAAAAGCTTGCTTCCAAATCAACATCTTGTTTTTTAACCTGTTGGCCTGTTTCAGCTCTATTTGACAGAGAAACTGAAGCATCAGAGATGTTATGTCCCAACACTTAATACTCGGTGGCTGTGTATAGAAGAGATGCCAGTAGCAGCCCATCAGCAAAAGACGCACCGCAGAAATGACCTCAGCCTAGCAGTAGATATCAGAGATGCCATACTTGCACTCACCAAAGACACAAACCTAAGAAAACAAAGGTGCAGCATGGATTGTCTGTTTGGTCTGGTTTTACTGCTGTTGTGTCAAGACATAATGCAGGGTGACAAAGGTGAATGTGTGCATTTGCCTGGGAAGGTGTGTGTCAAGGGGGCACGCAAGGCCCTGCAGCAGGTCCTGCTGTCTATCTCTCTGGGCTGGGAGGGCTGCTCTGCAGCCATGTCTGACACTTACTGGCTCTGCAATGTTGGCACCAGGATGACTGGCAAAGGCTTTCCTAGGCTCCTATGCTTTTTTTTTTTTAAAGACTCATTAGGAGTAACCTCAGATATAATAACATAATTTCTGAATTAGTTAGAAATCTGGGTTGCAAATTTTTAAATCAGTGTGGTAGGGGATGGACTGACCACCTACTAGTTGAATCCAGAGGCAACATGAGGTGTCAGTGAGTAGTCAGCCCCCTCTACACCCACTGCAGGCATTTCTAAAGAATACTTCATCCACTCCTAACATCATTTTCAACAGTGAAACACCCTGCAGGAACTGGGCTATAGCACAGGTAAGGACCTTAAACTCAACCCTGAACCAGGGGCTGAAATAAGGTGAGATGAATGTGGTTTAGGCACGCTAGTTTCTTTGGAGATTTAAGTCACAGTCCTTTTCAAAAGGAGCATGACTATATGTAGCATTCCTGGGATTGTCAGTATAGCTCAAGAGAATAAATTTGCCCAGACTTCAGTAGAAGTTATCCCTCAAGTAAATAATCAAAATTTACAGATTCTATTTGGAAAAATAATCTATCTGACTTAAACAATTTTTTTTTAAAAGGACAATCACACAACTGTAAATATACACATTCACATTTTATATTATAAAATATATCTCATGTTCCCAACAGTGCAATAATTGAAAGTCACTACAAATTGTTTGGAAATGACCTCTTAAAATTGAAAACAAAAGCCTTCCAAATCTAAACACCGCATGCAGGACATGCTGTCCCACAGCACAAAAAGCCCCACACAAATCCTCCCCTTGCCTCTACTAAACTGCTTTCAGGGGCAGCACCAACAGCACAAGGCATGGAGAGGCAGACGTAGAAATGGAGACAAAAGGAAAAGAAATATATCAGTAAGACAAGGAAGAGCAGATAAATGAATTAATGGATTAGGAAAGGGCTTGTGAGTTGTGAACCCTCTCCACCTGGAGAAGGCATCTGAGCTGCTGAGAGCTTCCCATTAAATGAACAGATTCTCTCGTTCCCAGTCTTCCAGCTCTGAACTCATTGTATGCTGCTCTGACCAAGCTGGTCCCCTGCAGGCTGACAGCACCTCCATTTCAGGATTCTTTCCCTTCAGACATTATTTCCCAATCATGTGATCTTTTCTGCAACAGCACTGCAGCCTTGACAATGTGATGGGGGCTGCTGCAGGACTGAGAGTGGGAGGCTGAGACAGTTCAGCAGCAATGGGGGAGGCAGAGGAGTGAGCTGCAGACAGGAGAATCAGCTGTGGAGCAGTGAGCTGAACGTGGTAAAAAGCCAGTGCTGCTTCAGGGATCTGGCTTTTATCGGGTTGATCAGGTGTACAAATGAAGAAATCTCTTCCCAACAGCTTACACCCTCCAGAAACCTCCATGCCATGCACCGAAGTGCAGGTCTGCTTCAGTAACCTCTTGGGACAGCCACTGTCAGGCTAATAGTACCCTCAAAGAGCTGGGAAAGAGAGTGGAGTAGGCAGCCACATTATCACCCTTAGGATTTAGGGTGCTGTCAGCTGCATGCTGTGTCAAGTTGAAGCTCTTCTCCTGGCCCCCCCAGATCTCTGCCACATATAAACATCTCATACAGAGTGCAGGTAGAGGAAGGCAGGGTCAGGACCCTCTCTCTTTTCCTGGTCCCTCTCACAAGCACAAAGCCACCAAAGGAGAAACAAGGAGAGATGACAACTACCTCCACGGCTCTCGCTGTCTGCAGGTTTCACTTGAATTGGGCGCGCCATCTGCAATGAAAGAGAAATGCAAAGGGTTAGAGCTTGGCCCATCTGCCCAGCACACAGTGCTAATGGCAGTGGCAACTTTCTGCCTGCTGTGCAGAGTACGAGCACGACAGAAGGGAACCAAGACATCATGATGGCAACCAGTACATCCCCTTGGAGAAAGGACCACTTTTCAAAAAGAAACCTGGCACTTTTCCCTGCTCAGCTGCTTGCCTGAGACAACAGCTCTCCTAGAAATGCTCACCATCCATAAACCTCTGCTTCCTATGATGCAGCAAGTGGCAAAGAAAGGCCTAAGGTGAGACTATGCCTGGAAGCTCTTACTATGTCTGCCCTGACTCAGTGCAGGCATGGCCACCTCACCTACTTAAGCCACTTACTCTCCTTGCAGGAGAGAAGAAAGACTGCCTCTGACCTTGGCTAGAAGCAGAACAGCAAGCAGGCATGTTATGTTTCCCCTTCCCCAGCCCTCATGCAGACAGAGCTCTGTGCACCAGAGTGGCTGTTGAGAAGGTTAGTGCTGTTCTCAAGCAACATCTCTGGCCCTCAGGGGCAATACCCAGGTTAAAAGTGCCAAAACTCCTCTCGCTTGGGTGTGGAGAAGAGCTTCTTACCTCTCTTGCAGCCATTAGTGTCATCAGCAATAATCCAACCACAAACAACAAGCCTGAAGGGTAGCTTAGCTCATATGAAATGGGGACTCTCCAGGTAAGACAGAAGTAGCTGCATTAAGGAATCCACAGCTTCAACTGTCTGATTTGCAAAGTAGGGCAAAACTCTTATCTGCTGGCAGGCTTGCGTGTCCTATGCTGCCCAGAGAGGCAACTGACAAGCTGTAGCCTCCTCCTCAGCTAGCAAGATCCAAGTGTGCCAGAATCTCCTCCAAAGAATGGTGCACAGGGCAAATCCACACTCACAGCACATCTCACTCCATGTCTCTCAGCATCATTCAGACAGAGTGACATTCATAATAAAAACCAATCAGAATATCGCAGGTGAGGCCTGCACACAAGCTGCAGGTCCAGGTATAGTCTGTCCCCTCTCTTAGGAAACACCCTCAGGAAAAACAGCAACAAAACACAAAATGAAATCAAGCCGTAAAGGTCACCACCTGAAATGTGTTTAGAAGCCGGCATGCAATATGTGAAAGGCTGTTAGTCTCCAAGCGGTGGCTGAGCCAGGCTGGCCAGAAACTGGAGGTAGAGCCCACATTTACAACAGCTGGAGGAAATGAGTGAAATAAGTTTGCAGTTCACAGGACAAAGAGGCCAAGCTGCTGCCATGCTACACCTCGATAGGCAGCAATGCCAACTCCATCTCCCAGGAGGTGCTGCATCATTTAGGGAAGAGGGAGAGGCTGCAGGTCCTTTTCCCGTTCATCATCAGCTGCATCGATTTGCAGAGCTCCCGATACCCTGTTGCACTGCCATGTGGCCCCAGCACTCACCAGCCTCCAGGCTGCTGCTCCCCCCAAGAGCTGCCAAGGACCTGGCATCTCTTTCATGAGCTGAGTGGGATGTGGGACAGGGATTCAGAAGTAGGCAGTCAGAGATTGCTCCACAAAGCCTCCGATTTCCTTGCTGAGAGGCACAGGCTCCTATCACTGCTCACGGTCCCTGGCAATATGCCTGCGTGAGCTGAGGCTGGCAGTGCTCTGGGAGCGGGTTGAGTGGGAGAGGGCAGGCAGCCCAGATGTGTGCTCGGTGCACAGCCAAGAGGGGCAGCTGGCCATGTCACTCCCCACTGCTCCCATGGTTCTGAGAAATAGTTTTGTTTCTACCCAGGATGCAAAGCCAGAACTAAACTGATGGGGAGGGAGACAGAGGGACAGACTCAGATCTCAGCTCCTATAAGAAGCAAAGCCATTTCGGGGTAGGTGGGGCAGAAGGGCTGCTGTAGAAGCCAAGAGCTAGTAGGCACACATGTCACCCCCCTCCAGCATCACCCACCCAGGGATGCTGGGGCTGAGGGCAAGAAGGATAGTGGGAGGTGAGGGGGAGGTTAAGCACCTGAGGCCATCTCCCTGTCCCCTCCCCCAACAGGGCTGTCACTCCAACTCCTAGCACCTAGGATAAAGGAGGTGTTGTCATGGAAACGGTTATTCACCACATGGAACCTGACATTTGCGGTTGCCATGGAAACCAGCTCTTGGGGGCATTCCCTCTGCTTTGCACAATAGAGACATTTTGATATGATCTCTGGGGAGGGGGCCCCCTCAACCCATCTGTCCCTCCCTATCCTTCCCCCCCCATCCCAGGGACTTCACCCCAGGGCCAACCCCTGGGGTGGTGAGCCACAGCTGGCCCCACTGAACCTGTCAGTGCACCCCACAGGGCCACAGACCCACAAACAGGCTCACAGCAGGGCCAAAACACCATGCAGCGGCAGCAGAGGTGCCAGTGCCAGCGTCAGCACAGTGATGTGGGTCAGTACTGGTGCAAGTCTGGACGCAGCATTTGGCTGCAGTCACAAGAAGAAGCAGGGCTGCCCAGGGCAAGATAAGCATGTGTGCTGCCCTGCACCCCACATCTGCAGCCACAGCTCCTCTCTTGCCTACCTGACACAGCACCTTAGGCGGGCACAGGAAGACTCTCCCTCTGCCCATGTCAAATCAAGCTCTTGGTCAAGGGCTGCCCATTTCCAGAGGTCTTGCCAGCTCCAGTGACTTTGAGAGACCCTCACCAACATGAGGTTGGGTCTCGGGGCTGGTCTTCATCTGTTCTGGAAGATATGGGTAAAGAGAATAAAACAAAATACAAGAAATTTTCCAGATGCTGAGGCTGAGACAGAGGCAGCCTGGTCCTCCTCGCAGAGAAGTGGACACCCAGACACTTCCACAAACAGGACACCACCATTTTAATCCTTCTAAGTCCCCTGTTGCCATCAAAGATGAACAAAATATCAAAGGCATCTCAAGCAGAGGGAGCCCACAGCAGCTCAAATTCAACCACACAGGTCTGAAGACCTTGAGAAGCATCCCTGTGGGGTCCTAAACTTTGTATACAGGTCTCAGACAAAGAGCTCTGTCCCCTACAGAACTCAACGCACAGAAAGGATGGTCAAACTTTACCTCTTCCATTTGAGGGAGAAAGAGAGTAACAGGACAGCAAGGGGGTTTGGGGCTTACACAAACTCTGGAAATACAAATTCTTCTGGCCTCCAGTCATCACCTGAGGCTGCACAGCAATCAGAGAACACACCTGAGTAAGAAAGCCGTATTTGTACATGTCTAGATGGAGCCAGAATCCAGCAGTCAGGATGTGCCTGCCATAACTCCAAGTGTAGAGCAGATGCACATGCACTGACACACGTGCCTTTACCACACAAGAACACAAACATAAGCAAGCACACATGTGGCATGGAGAACTTGAGCAAATGATTTATGAGCCTGCACCTGCCTTGCTAGCTGAGCTTTATTTTACTTGTTAAATTAGTCAGTTGAGCATTATTAGTCTTCATTTCCTAAGAATATCGCATTAATATTTAGCACATGCTGTCAGGACACCACAGGCCAAATGTCCCCCACCCCGAGCCCTTCACACTCACACTTCACAGTCCTCCTTACCCGCTGCTAGCGACAGTCTTTGAGCTGTCAGCTCCATGACCCACTCAACTCAAGGAATCTTCTGAAGCCACATGGAGCAGTGGACACCAGATGGGCAGCACATGGGAGGGGGCAAAGCTCCCACTGTCACTCTCCAGCTTCTCCCTCACATTCGCCCTCATGGCTGAATACACACCTTTCCTTTCTGAACACAGCTGTCCCTCACTCTGCACAGCTCACAGCTCTCAGATACAGTGATTCTCTGCCTGCGTTGCTCTCCCTCTCACAAGCCCCCAGACTTTGTTGGCTTGCTTTCTTGAGGGCTACTTGGTGGGAAGCAACTGGCCAGCTGGATAGGGGCAAAAAGCCATCCTGACCTCTGGAGCCTTACATGCTACAAAGCATAGCAGCTACATGTCTTGCATAGCCCTCAGGGAAGAGTGAGGAGAGACCCATGGTAAGGGAGTCACTGCAGCCCAAAGGAGCCTAGCGACTTCTAGGGAAGACACAAGGGTGACAGGCCTCGCTGTGAAGTGTCTGAATTACATCCTACCCCATTCCCAGTACCTGCTCAGCATAGAGAAGTGGGGAACAATGCTCTGTTTGGGCTTCCTCCCTGCTTTTGAGGAAATGCTCCCCACTTTTGTAGCACTCTTGGGATCAAAGATCTAAGGAAAATTCCTGGCCCTCCTAAAGTCAGAGGAAGCTTTGCTATTTGTTTCACCAAGGTCAAAACAAATGATTTCTCTCACCAAACCCCAAAAAAAGACTTCTGGAGGTGAACTAGCTCCCTGCATTTACATCAATGCCCAGCGTGATCTGTCGGTCATCTCAACAATCTGGGAGCCTTGTTCTTCAAGGAGGAACAGTGACTCCCAGATATCCCTTCCTCAGTGTTTAAACTGCAAAAGCAGCATAGAAGGAAAAAGCCCTCTGAGACAGCAGGGTAAGCCTCTCTATTAATTATGAGTAAGTGATGTAAAATAGCCCCTTAGGTGCAATGCATAGTGTTAAGAGGGTCAGAAGCAAAGAGCATGAAACATACAATGCAGGCTGGTTCCTCTGGGATGTCAGGAACCAAAAGGCATCTATAGCCATTGGCAGAATTAGGTCCTGGGCTCTTAACACTTTGCAAATTGTGGGCTGGTCCTCTTCTGGCCAGTTAAAAATGCCCTGCCTAAACAATCATAACCACTTCTAGCTGGGCAGAGCACATAAATATAAATGCTAATTTGCTCATTTGGATTCTGTTTCTGATCAGGAATGCAAACAGGAATGGATTGGTGCCCGTCTCAAAGCTTGAGTATCCTACTTGCATCTTTCCACTGACATCTCAGTGTACCTTAGTCCTATCCAGGAAAACCATCCTTCCCTGAGAAAGAGGACTTGTCTCACACAGGAACACAGGCAACATTAGTACCAAACACTGCTCTGGCACAGCTGTAAAGGCTGCTTATGAATTAACCTCATTCAATCCCATTACGAAGGAAACAAGGATAATTATGAGTATTGTGTTCCAGGTGGAGGAATCGAAGCATGTAGTGATGAAGACTGTGCTGAAAGTCTGTGGCAGAAGCAAGATGCGAAGCCCAGAGTACAAACCACGCAGCTCCTGTCTGCATGGCTAGGGCTGTGTCTTTTTGCATGAGCAAGGAGGATTGTTGAAGGACCTCACCCAACTGCTTCGTGCCACCAAGGACTCGCAAGCTCATAACTCTTCTCATAAGTTTCTTTGGGAGGCATTTTCCCTATACCCAGCACAGTGGGCAAATCAGGCAGAGCAGGGAAGTTATCCCCCATTCCCCACTGAAGCTGAGCGCATGCAGGAATCAATAAGCAGGTATCTGAGCAGCACGAGGGCCACAACACACAGGGACTACAGCTTTGCTTCTTGGATTCTCCGCTGCACCGCGTTCCTTCTCCTGTAACGCAGTCAGACACCCTTGTCCCCACTGTAGCCAGTTCTGCTCTGGGAGAAAGGCAAGCAACTTAACACCATGACTCAGAAAGCCTTTGGATCACCCTGGTATCTCTAGGGAAGTTACAGCACCATTACCGTGCAAGAACACCAGACAACCAGCAGGGGGGTCCACCCCATTTGGCAATTCCAGCTCCTATTGTAGAACCATAGAATCATTTGGGCTGGGAAAAAAATCTTTAAAATCGTGTACATAACTGTGTGGCAGACACACTTGAGTGCAGTCCTTCACAACTCCATGATCAGTCAGTCTGTCCTCATGGGGCTCGATGTTTCAGTGCACTGCAGGGCACTGCACTAAGAAGAACACTGCATGATCTGTTACCCTGATCTCTCTCTTGTGATTAGTGCCACTGAAGGTCAAAAGAGCTTTTTTAGGTGAGAAGAGGAAAGTGCCAACTTTCTCAAATCCTTTTCTAGAAGTGCTAGGGCAAGTTTCCTCAAGAGGCAGAAAAATCCTGGGCCACATTCAGGCAAGTACCTTTCTGTTTTCCAGGGGGCTTTATAGCAGGGCAGAGTACTATTTGGCTCCAAACTTCCTCCTGCTCCTCCCCACTGCTGCAAGGAAGGGCTGACAGAACTGAAAACCAAAAAAACTCCTCCAGCAAGTTCATCAAGACCACAAGAGATCGCTCTGGCCTCTGGAAAGGCATGGGCCTCAGGATCCAGGCATGGCTGGGTGGCCAAGCCCACAGTCCTACATCAGCTGCAGGATTTTGCTTCAGCAGAGACTTGCCCAAGGAGGCCCTTGTGACAAGAGTCACTGCCAGCAAGGTGGAAAGTGCTTAGCAGGCCTTCAAAAAGCAGGGATAAGATGCATGTGAGATGGGTCACAAGTTACTATGAGCAAGTGCAAGAAAGTTGCAGAGGGAAAAGCTGGCAGCACTGCCAATCTCAGATGGCTTTGATCTTTTTGCTAGGCTGGTTGGAGAAGACACCAAACCAGGACACCATCATTCCCTGTGCTCACTGGTACACCACTGGCCCTGGTCCAGCAAGCACGCTCAGGTGCTTCTCCATGCACAAGCCGGAGTCCCATGGACCCCAGCAAACTGGGGAAGGGTAGAGCAAGGGCAGCAGGTGTCCAAGCTAGTGACACAGTGGATCTCCAGAGTCTGCAGAGGCCTCTTACAGCTGTGCTGGCAGATTAACAGGCTGCCATTGGTCTGGACCTGTCATCTGGGGACATCAGCAGCTCCTCAATGCAGCTGTGCCCCAACTTCTTCTTTCCCATGGCAGAGTAATGACAGCGGCCAGGAAAGGCATCTCTGGAAATGCACCATGGCAATGCAGAGGGGGCCAGGCAGAAGGACCCTCTGCCTGCACACAGTGGCTGCACCAGTTCCCTTGGCAACTGTTAACACTAACAGTCTGAGCGGTACAAAATCTCCAGAAATAAAGACCTCCCATGGGAAAATCCACAGAAAATGGGCCCAAGCCCCAGTCAGCCCAAGCCACCGAATCAATCTTCTGAGCTATTTCTGGGCTGAACAGCAGAAATTATGGCTGATACTAGATAAGCTGTTTCCTTTTAGGGGTGCTGACAGACCAGAAGAGAGGCCCCAGGCCTGCAGGATCCCCTTGAAGACAGTCAAAACTTATTCGGAGAAGGCCCTCAGTGATCTAAAGGAGTTAGTCCTTCTTTAACCAGAGACCCAGGAGGTCTCTTCCATTATAAATTACTTTTTGATCCTATTTATATCCATATTCAAAAACACTCACGTGCAGGCACACACATCAAATGACCCCAAGGAGATGGGAATGTGAAGCCTTGCTCAGAAGGGTGGGTGCCTTTGCAAAGACGAAAGCTCTGTGGGGGTTGGTGTGTAGATGCATGTGTGTTCACAAGCACAGGTAAGCGTACTTACCAGGGAACACACCAGCTCTGGGAAACAAAAGTCCAAGCTCTGTGCTGCAGGGAGATGCAAGGGCCTGGTTGTGCAAAGGGCAGTAATTTCTCTGGAGAAAGGAAGGCCCCTTGTGCAAGGACAGAGCCTGCATGTGTGCACTCGGTCAAGATGTGGGAACAGGTGCTGATCTTTAATTTCATTATTCTTCCAATTCCATAGGCAACAGGAGCCCATGTCTGCTTTGGAAGCTTTCTCTTTCCTGGCCTCTTCAGTGTTGGCACTTCACTGGGTAGCTGCCTTGCTGCAGGATATTCTCAGCCCCACAAGCCAAACCCTCACCAGCACAAGAGTTTTCAACCCTCCCTGCAGGGAACAGGCACATTTGCTGCTTCTTGTCCAGGGGCTGCTTTAGCCCAGTACCTTCATGTTCTGGTGCTGCCACTTCTATGAGATAGCCTTAGCATGCTCTCTGTATCATTACCTTCTACTGATAATGTTGCATGGATCTCAGGAATTTGCCAGTGTTGTCTATCAAACCTGCAGGATGGACAGGGAAAAACTTCTCCACCCTACCCTGCCCAAAGGTTCAAGCTGCAAAGATTAACAACTGGGGCCCAGCTTGAGCCTCCAGTAAAACATTCAGGCCACCTACTCCACTCCTCAGCACATCCCCCAGCTTTGCCAGTCACAATATCCTGTAGTGCTCACATGAAGAAACTTTCAGAAATACTGTTCCAGGCTGCCTTCACATTGGTAATTGTACAAACAAGAGGGAAGGGAAGAATGAGATGCTATGACCTCTCTACCAAAGCCCCTCCAGTCACCTGTGCTCCTTTATATCATCACGGGCTGTGGATCCTAACAGATGGCCCAAATGAGCCCTTGCTCCTGGCAGCACAGGAGACAGCCTACCCACAGGGATGCCCTCTGCTCAAGCTCTGCTGGGTCTCTGCACTAATCCTTGTGCCCAGCCATCTGAGTTAGTGCTGCAGCATGTCAACCCCTGGTGCATTCCCATAGTCTCTCTCTGCTCTCATACTGATGCTTTCTGTAATTTTCCATTCCTGTGTCTCTGCACCCATGAGTTATTCCTATGAGGTAGCCAAATTTCAGTACTCCCATCACTGCTTTTAAACTGCCCGTATTCCTAGCTTGGACTAATACCAATTTCTGCCACTTACTTGCCTACCTTTCAGCAAGCCCTTCTTTGTTTTGCATAGAAATAAAACTGTAACTGTACCCTGCCAGAAGAATTACTTTTCTAATCCTCTCCCCTCCACTTCCTCCTTTTATTCTTCTTCCTCTTCTTCAGGAGTAATTTTATGTAATTTGCAACTGTCTGGCTGCAAATGAAAAGAGACATAAAGTGTTTCTGCAAGATATTGAAAAGCTGGATGCTTTTCCCACAAATTTCACTTAGCAAGAGGCTTTAACTTGCTGTGTGATCACTGTATGTCATTAATAACCTCTCCAATTCCTTTCAGAACTCAGCAAAGTGAAGGCACAATCACGAATCAAAGGCATGGGTTATGGAGATATAATATCATTTCATCAAGCTAGGGAGGAGTGTGCCAGTGAGTGGGGAGAAGGCAAAACACCACACTGCTAAGCTGGCTGGCAGATGAAGAGGACACTAGATTTAGGAAGAAGTGTTAAAGGCCTGATTTTCTCTGCTTTTCAGATCAGAAGATTTTTGCCTCTGTTCAGCCTATATGGGTTGTGTGTCTTTCCCCAAGCCCTGCATCCTGAGGCCACAGAGGGAGCTGCTTTCTATTTTGTTCCTTAGGCATATCCATCTCCACCTCTGACAGGCTCAGAAGACTCAACAAACTGCTTTATTGGGACTGAGTCAGATTTAGTTGTGCAGTTCCCCAGCCTGTCCTCAGGGAGCAGAACTAGGGAACAAGAAATGGGATGTTTGCACACAGCAGAGAACATTGTGGAGGGCGGGGAGGAGGAGTGTGGCTGGCTGGCTGGGAGGTAGTGCTGGACAGAGAACCGGCCACGGTGCTGGTGCTGTCTAGGCACTGCACAGTCCCTGTAAGCAAGGTGCCATGTCCTCCCTGCCTGTCACTCGTACCGACTGGGGCAGTGGGCAAACCTGCCTTGGCTGTGCTGAGCTTCACAAGTCACAGTCCACATCACAGGGTGTGGAAGCAGGTTCACTGCCTGGGTACTCCTCTTGCCCACCCGCAGTTGACATAGATACTTGGCATCCTTTTAAGCTCCTTAGCAAGCTTGGGTGATAAGACACTTCCGCTAATTCACCAAGGATGTGCTTTACCTCTCTGTTCTAGGAAGCTCCATCCTTCCTTCCCTAAAGGAATATTCACATATTTGTTATTTCCAGACTGCACTGACAACAATTCAGCAGCTCAGAGGTCAGAACAGGTGTTTTAGATAATACAATATGCAGCTGACTGTGCAGGTGAGATTGGTTGAGTTACCAGCCCTGGAGCGATTTAAAAGATGTGCAGAAGTGGCACTTAGGGACATGGTTTAGTGGACTTAGCAGTGCTGGGTTAATGGTTGGATTCGACAATCTCAGAGGTCTTCTCCAACTTAAGTGATTCTATGATTGCTGCTTTACACCCTGAGCACACTAGCCCATACAAAAGGGTGTAAAAGCCAAAATTCTGTCTATCTCGGAAAGAGATGCTATGCCTTATTGTCAAAAAACCAGCTTTTCAAAGTTTAAATTCCTTTAGTTACCATACATCCAACAGCCCTTAATTTAAAAATAAAAAAGAATTCTGATGTCACAGAAGGAGAACTTGCCAGAAATGCCACAGGAGCAAATAGGGTGACTCCTATTGATTATATAACTATATATAACTCCAAATACAAAATATAACTCTAAATACAAATATAACTATAAATATAAAACCTCAGGAAAGCTACACTGCACTCATGGCCGTGCAGGAACAAAGCGTCCACATTCTTAGACAGGCTGACATCACTGGCATCAGACCTGGAGGGCCTAAGCAATACCTCTGTGGGCCTAGACCTAAGTGACAGACTTGGAAGAAAACCCAGAAGTCCTGCTCCAGTTACCTGTTCACAGCCTAAGGACCCCTCAGAAACCATATCAAAGCATTTCCACAAATCTGACCTTACCAAATCCTCAGTCTAGACCTGGAAAGTCATTTGTCTCTGTTCAGGTTCATGAACTGTTGAGATCAACCACTGCTTTCAGCATTGAGACCAATAAAGGAATGTACTTGTGGCATCTTATGCTTGCTTGGTAGTACAACAGTAAGTGTAGGATCAACAGAAGATCCTTCCTATGCCAGTTTGATCCTTTGTTATCTCTAAATGTGCTGATGGTTGGTCAGGTGATGTGCTCAGGTGACAGCTTGTGTCACCCTACACTGATGTCATATACCCTTCAACTTTCTTCCTGCTATTGCTCTGTGCAACAAAGAGATAGCATGGGGTTAAAATAAACAAGAAATCACTTGTTTACCAGACTACAGCCCATCTACTCAAATATCAGTTGTGTGGTTCAGTACATTCTGTTCTCTTCCCTATGCTCGGACCCTCGCTGTATTTCTGGTTATAGGCTTTGCCATAGAGTTCAACAGAAGATTATCTAGATGAAATTTTACGGCCTTGTTCCCAAAACAGGGAAGCAAATACCCAGCACTCCCATCTATGAATCATTTCAGGAGTATTCTCTGTGATCAGCTGGATCAGAGGAATGGGTAATGCTATACAGACACAAGCAAACCTGAAAGCTTCCTCAGGTCACCAAGACCATGTCCATGCCAAGAACAACTCTATGTGCATCTGGATGGAGGTCTGTTCCATTCTGGTAGTTACCATCTCTAAATGACTGCTAAAATGATCAGAGAGAGAGGGAATCATGCCTTCTTGGTCATTGAGGGACTTAAGAGAAACTAAATGTGATGAAGTGGTGAATTGACAGCCTGAAAATAAACAGCTCCAAATGCCACACAGCTCATCTTCATCCTAATCCTGAAACATAATTACACCACATTGCTCATTAACTGTCTCCAGACAAATATGTTCAAAAGTACTCTTCTAGCAGACTTCTTACTGTTCCCAGGCAGTTTCTTACACCTCCCTTAACATAAAAAGCCTTTAGATCACCACATCACAGATACACTGCTGCTTCAAATATTGTTCCATGCAGCACAATACAACCACTGAGAGCACAGACAGTAGAGAAACATGCAACAAATTCCCAATGTAGAACCGTAGCAAAACTGAGATTGCCTTGAATCCACCAAGCCTCACAGGAATAACCTTTCGGAGACCCTCAGCAGGTACTAGTACTAGGCAGACACATTCAGGTGTCTGACTTCCCCATTGCATTAACAGCACTGTACCATGATTCCTCATACTGCTCTTCCATCCTCTGACTTGTTCTCATACACTCTGTCAATTCTGCCCCGGACCAACACACACACAAGCTTACACTGCTTTAGTCCAAAAAACTGACCACTTCCTGTCACACAAAAGTAACTCAAGCAGATCTGAGCAGCTGGTTATTTTCACTCTTTTTCCTGGCCATCCCAAGATAAAGATTCTGTTAAGTGGGAATTAAGTAACATGCATTTTCCAGTGCTCAAATGCCAGCATAGGCCCATGCAAAAAGGGAGCACAGGTAAACAAATGCAGAAAAGGATGTGTGCATGTGGAGGTCTTGAGGGCAGCTGGGAGAGACTAGGGAAGCTCTTTGGACCTGTATGGGTTAAAGAGAAAATGTTATGGCTAATAATTCCTAAACCCTCTACAGAGACCCCTAGTTTACATTAATTATTCTGTTGCCTTGAGCACTCAGGGCCTCGCGTGAGCTTCTATCTAAAAGTATCCAACTCCTCCTACTACTCACCTCCAAATGAATCCTTTCAATGTGCGTGATCAAGCCCCTCAGCACAGCAAGGGAACTGCCCAGTCAAAGCTCTTAAATCATACCAAAATGGGAACGGCAACAATTCAAAATTCCTTTCAGCTCACCAGTAGGTCCCAAGGAGGCAGAGGACTGCCCTGCAAGCAGGGACCTGTTCCACAGTGCCTGGCCTCCTGTAATCCCTACTGCACTTTGCTCCCAAGACCAGCTGTGGAGGGAGCAGGACCCAGGAACAGACGACAGCCAGTTCAGCAGTCCTGGTCTCACCTATATAACCCATTTCTCTTCCAAACAGTGGGATGTGGTAAGTGTATTTTTTTCGTCTGATCTAACTCAGACACAGCACTAGAAGTCTGTCCAGGTACCCTGTAGGGCAATGCAGAGTAGAAGCAGATGCACCAGGAGGTTCTGCACCCCTGGAAAAAGGGTTTGGTATCTTGTCTTGTCTCATGTGAGCTTTCCAGCATGCCCACTGTGCAGGCTGCACCCATGCTCTTCACCCCAAAGCCCACAGCTCCCTAGTGATAGGGACAGATAGGTGAAAGTGACATGTCACATCACAGAAAGCAAAGAATAGCACAGAAACAGGCCTAGCCAGAGCTACATGGGGCAGCCTTGTCCAGGCAGAGAAAAAAGCAGCAGCTCTGTGAAGAGCACTGCTGTGCTCCCACTCCTATATCCCTGTTCTAACTCCTGAAACATGCTTCTCTTTCACAAGCAGGAAAATTAATCTAAGCCACTTCTCACCCTTGCTCCCTCCCCGATAATTCCGCATTTGCCTGCCCATGGCATCCAGACACAATTACTGGGGACTTACCCCTGGCAAAGTCTTCTGTTCATGCAGTGCTGTCTGGGCTTTGATGGCAGAGTCTCTGGCACAGTATGTGAGGAATGCACAACCTGCAGTGGATACAGCAAATGTCAAATTAGACAGGCAATTGCAGATGCACATCAACACAAATGTTACATAATTTGGTTGTGTCTAAGACTCTAAGGAAAGGGACAAAGAAATAATGTAAAAGGACTTGCAGGCCCCATCCAAGGTCTGTTAAGTCCTCAAAAAGGGTCCCAGTGAATCAACTAGGTTTGACACAGGCATTGAACAATGAGACACAACAGGAACGCAAAAGGAAAGCTAATTTGGTCTATAGTAGAAGCAGTTCAAAACACAGGGATCAGAGAAGAGGCAAGGACCAGTATGATTATTGATTTTAAAAAAAAAAAAAAAAAAAGCAAGGAAAGAGGAAAAGTGTCTGGGATTTTAGCTTCATACAAAAACTTCATGATCCAGATTCATGAATCATGGAAAGCTATAGAAGGAGAGCCCTGGCCTTGTGTGCGATAAGATGTGCACAAACACATGCCAACATACATATGCATGACAAAGGAAATCCAGAGACCAGCAAAGCATAATGCATTCTTCAAGGGCCAACTTAGGAAGCAAGGTAAAAGGCACAGGGAAAAGGCCAGATCTTGACATTCTTAGTCAAGATATGACTCAACATCTTAGCTGAATACTGGAGCCAAGGGAGGAGGGGAAAAACTATAGCCCCTCCAGGAAGAAGAGGGATCATCTTTGGGTGCTCTGATGCTTAATCAAATGAAACTAAGCACATGAAAAATCTGGCTGGTTATCAAGAAACATTTCCTAGCAGAAAGAGATTTATTAGACTGTGGAATGATCTCCCCAGGGAAGTGCCTGAAGCTCCATCACTTGAGTTGTTTCAGATGAGGATAGGCAAAGCACTGGAGAATAGACTCAAATGCTAGAATGAGTCTGACCCCCTCATTCAACCCCCCTCCTATTGGCGGTGGCATTTCACATCCTAAGCAAAGGCAGGACACGTCCCTTTGGCTGTTGCTAAACGTCTACGTCTACACTATTGTGCTGGGGCTGCAGATGCATTGTTATGGCCCACAGAGGTCTGTTTTTCTGACTCCACGTTCTTGTGCCTGGCTTGGGGTACTCTAAAATTGCTTCAATTCTCTGTGGATCCAAAGGTGGATGTGGGACAGGGACTGTCCGGACCTCTCCCCTCTACCCCGCTGGGACTCCATCGTACACAACACTCTGGCAGAAGCCAGCTGCTCAGGACAATCCCAGCCCATGGCAACACGGTTATCCTATTCTTCCATCCCAACTCCAGTAAGTTGCTGCAGCTAAGCAGATCACATCTGTCCTCACACCTCTTGCTAGGGGAAAAAAACCCCTCCATAAACAGCACACAAGCACTAGAAACCTCTAAGAGATAATTAAAGCTCCTTACTGCCCAGGTTTTTAACCAAGAATTCTGCACCAAAGTCAAGCGTGGGATCAACAGATAATTTAACAAATGCAGTGAGGCCAGGAAGCATGAAGGTAAACTCCACTTCTCATAGCAAAGGCAGCCAGATCTGTTGTGCGGGGGTAGCACCCCTCTGCTTTCACTCTCCCCACGTAGACTGCTCTAATATCATCCCTCAAAAGCACCTCTATAACCAGAGAGCAGACTTCTAACAGACTCGAAGGCCTGGTAACCAAAGTCTCAAACACAGATGCTTGCCTAATACCACCTGCTGCTCCAGTCTGCTACTTTGCAAGTCACTAATCGGGGTCAGGTTTAGGAGACAAAACGCTGAAGTCAGGAGCTGAGAATAAGCAACTTATTCCACTAAGAGCTTCAACACATTGATACTATGTCCATGTGCAATGAAGACACCATCCTTGCCCCAGGAGCATTAACTATCAAACCTAAGAAAACTAAGGATGGGAGAGGAGTTAAGTCTATATGAAGCTATCTGCTGAGTTCAGCATGCAAACCCCCTCCCTGAGTCCCTAATTCCAATGCTCAGGAATGTCAAAACTGGGTAATATGCAGTCAGGCTCAAAAACCTCAGTCTAGGGGAGGACAAGGGAAAAATGAGGATTAGACAAAGGCACACCATTGAGTGGGGATAAAGGAGATACACTCCTCGCACAGGGATAGAGTTATTTTGCAAGGTACTGTCATCATGGCAGATCAGGGATTTACAAAGCCCAGCAACCACCAGCACCAATGTGAAAAAGTGCCATGAATCCCCTTCCTAGAGTCCTCTGGTCTTTCTCTTCCCTACAGCAAAAGCAGCCTGTAACACGGTTCATCTTTCAGGTGCCCAGGTATCCATACCAAGGGACAGCAGCTTCTGGAGACAGAAACATCCTGCCACTGTGGAGCTTGAAGATGCCTCACTCAAATTTCAATCCAAGGGTAATCCTCGCTGCTGCTCTGCTTTACAAGGATATGGATATTCAGTCAACAGCATCCAGCTTATACTCCTTCTCTTCACTCATGCATGAAACAGCACCTGGGCAGCCTCTAAAAACAGGCTTGTCTTGGCTGGACTGGGGCAAGGAAGCCTACAGGCACAGGACAGCCTGGTCCACTGCTCCATCCCCAAGCTCTTCATGTCTCTCAGCTATGAGGACATTCAACTCACTCATTTCAACCTCATTCTTACTTCCCCAATGGCAAGAATCTGGGAGGCTGTACTGGCTGTGGAAAGGAAGGAGCTAAAAATGTCAGCTACATCTTTTGGGAAACATTATTACTGTCCTATAGAGTCAGGTGTTTTGGAGGTAGGATGCAGGAATCAATTCCATTTTCTTTGCAAAGCCCTGGTCACAAATACAGGAAAGGGTTTGGCAGAACCACCACACTCTAAACCGAATTGTGTAAACAATTATTTGGGAAAAAGAAACTTCCTTCCTGAAGAGACATTATCTCTTGCACACTTATTCTTCAACTACCGCCCCCCATGATGCTGCAACAGGATTCTGCTTACCGTGTCTTTCATAGGTTCTTTGGACTCTTAAAACTTTGAGATTAACAGAGTCACCCACGGATCCACTCAACAGTGAAGGGATGTCCTCAGAGGTGCAGAGGAGCCTGTCACTCTCACTAGGTTTTCTCACTTCCACATGTCCTGCTTTAGTTAACAGCAAGCTCAGACAGACAGGCTTATGCCCCTTTGGGCAATTCTAACACCAAGTCAGTTATGCCTGCTGAGACACGGGACATGGTGTTAAGAAGTGCTCAGGGTGTTAAGAAACATCAGCCTGGAAGGCCCCGGGCAATGCCAGCGACCCATGTCAGCATAGGGACACAGAACAGCACCCATAGCACTTGTCTGTAAAGCTGATTTGCAAGAGGTCCAGGTGATTAGAAATCATAAGTTTAAGTTGTATTATAAATTCTGTATTACACTACTTAGAGATTGTAGTATAGTGATTCTGCTTGTAGAAACCTTATGCTATTTTAATAATAAATTCTGTGCTATAGTAATCAGAAAATTCTGTTAAGAAAATGAAGCCTTAAGTAAAAAATTTTAAGATTAAGCTCTAAGCTTTTGACTCTGACTTATTGCCATCACCACTCTGCCAAGGATCCCTAAAAGAACCTCTGCGTCTCATCAGTGTCAGTTATACCACCCTACTTTCACAGGCTCCAGGAGGGCCTACAGCTCCCTAAAAGCAGAACCCAGCCTACTTCCAGTTGCACAAGATTGCAGAAAAAAAATATTTTGTGCCTGATCCTCCCCACAAACCACACATTGACTCTGGAATTTACAGTCCCTTCAGATCCTAAACATTACTCCACACATAAGCAATCTAAAGCTTTGAGCAAAAAAAGGCTGCCAGTTTGTAGAAGAGAGGGATCTCTAGATTCTGCTCAGCATCAGAAATCACATCAAATACTTCAGCAGGGGAAGCATGGAGTCAGTGGGGAGCTAATCTACAAGCCTGCAGAAGCTGAGTCAAAACTTGGCTGCCAGCGAGGCAAGTTAAGGCTGAGGGTGCTGTTGCATCCTTGCCCTCTGGAAAAGCCACCCATCTGTCCCCACACCATCCATTCACCCACACACCTGCGGGAGGGCTGCTCCTGCCTCTGCCAAATATTTCCCTGCAGTTCAGTTTATTATCTCACACTCCTGAATCTCCACTTTCCTTACTGTGGGCATTCCTCGGAAAACCATCAAGTTGACATTTGTAAAAGAAGTGCCTTCTGCCTAATCCTGGAACACAAGGCAAAAAAAACCTTCCACTTGATTATCCCTACTCAGTCTCCTTTGACCCATTCCAAAAGCCTATTCAAAGACCTTCCTGCTCTTCCCATGAAAATATTAGCTTCGAGACAAACACTGCCATTAGCACGCAAATGTATCTGTGATTAACATATACAGAAAAAACGCCTCATGAATAATAGTAGGCTGGAACAATATCAACTACCAGTAGACAAGTTGCTGAGACATAGTCAGGTACTAACAAAACCATTTAATAACAGAGCTCATGTTTCTAGATCTGTAAGATCCTCCTCTGCCTCCACCAAGTTCATCCATTCTCAGCATCCATACAGGATTGTCCTAGCCAGCTCTTGGACACTGCAGCCCAACTCACATTCTCCTGTCCTTGGTAGGCCTTTTCCACCTTTTCTTCCTTCCTGGAAGCAGACATGGCTGCTCAGCTCCATGTCAAGCTGTAAGGGAATACAAAAGGACCTGCTGGGCTTCACCAGTATTGCTGGCTTCTCACACAACTGCTTTCTCCCATTTGGGGAAAGAAAGGGAAAAAGCAGATGGAAGCTGCATGTGAGCTGTCAACTGGATCTCACTGCAACTTCAGGGAACATGGGGAGAGAAAACTGAGTCTGCAGTTACAACTGCCCCAGAAAGGTTATGGCTTCAGTACAGTGGAGGAATGAACATGCAGCTCTCCGATTTGCCAAAGCATCCCCTGATCAGGGACTGTGACGGTGCTCCAGGCCACTGCAGCTCCTGGGTCATGCCTGGCACCCTCCAGGACTGCTGATGCCAGCAGCTCCTCACCAGGATGGCCTCCTTGCACAGAGCCCAAGCCAATGCAGCCAAACCTGGTAACATGGGATTGGAAGGCAGGGGTCAGGGTGGGCTGGACTGTGGCTTTAATTCCCTCACCACAAGCTAACCCCTCCCCCTCAACATCCTTGTGAAGAAATTACTTCTTTGAAGAGGTATATTGCTTACTCCCAAAACAGGCTGAGGATGTACATACAAACTCATGCCACCAGGGAAGGAATCTCATCCTCTCACTTTGTACAAAACAGCACGAGGTGGGGCAGAGGAAACTGAAGGTGTGTAAAAACTACTCTACAATGGCCACCAGAGAACCTAAATGTCTCAATAGCCTTTTCTGGGTAGAACAGAGCACTTGTCCTGGACAGAACAGCCCATGAGCAACAACAGAGCATCTATGCAAAAAAAAGTCAAAATCAAAAGGATGTATTTATTTTGCTGCAGAAATCTTGCATTTAACAGCAAGTTAGTATCACACACATCTGACTAATACTACTGCTGCCCCCTCTAATTTCCATATCTAAGCAGATCCCCAGAATTTGTCTCCTGCCTGGAAGTTGATCTCAGACCACACAGTCTATATTTAAGATATCACCTGAAATGAAATACACAACTGCCTTTTGCCTTGGGCCCATTCTCCTCCTTACTGAGTTTGAAACCTTGCAACTCACTGGCAGCAGGTTTGGATGCAGTTCCTTGCATACAGAGACACATGGCATTCTTGTGCTCAAGTCACAAAAAAGACACACTTCTTCAGCTTAATTCAAGTCAGCCCAGTCCCCGCAGGCTTCAATTAAGTGTTTTCCTTTTGTGCTGGAGTTGGATTTGGCCCTTTGTTTGAAAATAAGGTTGTTTTCCTTTTGTCCTCTTTCCTCTCTCTTCAGTCTCAAATGGTTTGAGTTGCCAAGGTACTCAGTTTTCCTTATCCGTCCTCCTAAATCTGAGGCATCAGGACTGAATGTGACACGCTCTCCAGCATGCACTGACATATGGCCCCATCACGGATCATTTTAGGGCACAGTGGCCCAGGCTGAGCACCGACAGCTTTCAGGGTACTTACTGTAGGTTCCTTGCAGGTTGCTCTTACTTGTGCCAGGGAGTGAGGCTACCATCACCCCCTCGGATCTTAGAGCAAACAACTCTATGAGTTCCCATTCCTGGCTGGAGTGGTGCTGGTCACAAGATCCCAAATACCTGCCAGGGTGGTGTAGAACTGCTCCACTGAAGGGAGCGGACACCCTGAACGCGACAGCTCTTCAAAATACAGCTTTCAAACACAATAAGCACGGCTGAAGGAGCCTGCTCAAACTTTTCAGCATCCACTAAAGGTCCTTCAGCAAAGGAAAAACCCTTCATCCACCCCCAGCCTGACACCAACCAGGTACTATCTATCCCCAAACGGCACTGACAGCAGCAGATGCGTGGCCAATATTCTTTGTTGTGTGGATTTTCAAACCGCAGTGCCGTACCCCTGCCGGGGGCGGCCCGAGCCGCGGGGAAAGGGGGGAGTGAGGGGTGGGCCCAGCAACCAACCAAGGGTCCCGGGCGACTCGCGGCAGCTTCGGTCCGCCCCACGCTGCACATCGGGGCCTTTGTTGAGCCCCTCACAACCCGGCGCCAGGCCTCACGGGGCGGCCGAGGGACCTCAGGAGGACTACACGAGGCTCTACAGAGTCCCGCCCGTGGACGCCGAGGATGTGGACCCGCCCCGGGGCAAGGGATCGGGGGGCGCGACGGATGTGAGAGAGGGTGGGGGGAGAGAAAGGGCATATCATAATGGGCTAAGCGTGGACCGGCCCAGGGCCTGCCGCCCTTTGAGCGCACCGCGCCGGGCTCACCCTTGTGCATGCCGGTGTAGCGGTCTTTGAGCACGGTGAGCTCGTAGATCTTGCCGAACTGCTCGAAGAGCGGCTTGAGGTCCTTCTCCTCCAGGTTGCGCGGGATCTGCCCCACGAAGAGCTTGATGGCATCCAGGTCTTTCATGCTGTCGGGCTGCGCGGGGGGCTCCGCGCCGCCGCTGCTGTTCATGGGGGAAGCTCGGCGCGGCGGCTGCGGCGCTGGCGGAAGCGGCGGCGGCTGTCTTCTCGCCTCGCCCTCGGTGAGTCTGGCCATGCCCCGCGCCCGGCGCGGCTGCGGGCGGGGGAGGCAGCGCGGCAGGAGCGGGAGCGGGAACAGCCCCGCCGCCCGCGCCGCCGCCGCGGCGCCACAAAGAGCCGCGCGCAGCGCCCCCTGCCGGCGGCGCGGAGCCCAGGCGAGGCCCGGGGCACCCCAGGCGTGGAAGGGGGGGGCCGCCTTGAGAGGCACCGGGAGACCCCCGAGAAAGGGGCGTGAGAGTCCCTCAGGAGAGGGTTGACCAGGAGAGCCGTGAAGGTGCTGGCAGCCACGGGCGAGGGGGCAAAGCAGCTGTGGCCGCCACGTGAGGGCCGAGCGGGGAGACACGACGTCCATCCTCAGCTGTATTTTTAGGGCCCAAGTTCTAGGAACCTGGAGGTCCTGGGAGGAGGGGAGAGCTCTGAGCACCCACGAAGGCAGAGCTCCTCCGCATCCGTGTCAGAAATTAGCGTTTGCCTCCATTTTCTCAGTGTCTCAGCACGAGGGTCTGGAGGCAAAGAGGTTATTTAAACCACAAAATTTTTTTAACACAGCTGTCACCCAGTGGTGAGCATAGGCACAAGCACCAGTGCTGGAAGGGGCTTAGCTGGAATGGGAAGCGATACATGGCCCCAGGTCTACAACCCCGGGAAGGTCTCTCTGCCCCTGCCCTTCTAGGCAAAGTCCCTTTTCTTCCCAGCAGGTCAGCTCCCTCCTCACTGAGGCTTGGTGGGGGGGGCATTCCCAGCTACTTCCTGTGTCAGATAGTGCCAGATGGTCAGAAGCTGGTTGCATATCCACGTTGAAGCAGCCATTACTGCTGCTTCAGATCTCATCCCCATGTGAGGATGTGGATTGCTCTCCCACTGGCTTCTCCAGACGTGGTTAGGCTGCGGGGGAGGGAGTCAGTGCTCCAAGCAGCATGGCCCAGGTGGCCCAGGCTGTCTCACCTATCTGCTCCATCGCTGTCACGCCAGGGTGATGCTGAGGCACAGTACATCCCAGGCGTGTGCTCCTTCAGGAGCTGCAGGGGCAGCTGCAGGGGATGCAGCCAAACGCTGCTCTGCCACCCACAGCCACACACTGCCTGCACCTTCCACAGAGTGTTTCCTCTGCAGCATGCACAGCTTTTGTCGTCACACCATACATTTTAGCCTGTCATCCTGTCCCGGTGTCCCTGAAGATGAAAACACTTCTGTGCCCTCATGCTGGGAGTAGGAAGGGGGTGCTTGCTGGATTGTTTGCAGAGAAAGCCGTGGTAGAGCCCAGTGCTCAGCTCCACTGAGCATGCCAGGCCTGAGGCTTTTAAAAAAACTGTGGTGCAGGCACAGCCCGGCCTCCCTTCCCCTTGCTTAGTCTCTCTAGTAAGAGATTTCTGTCATCCCCCACTACTATTGCCCTGGATCCTGCAGAGGGAAGGCAGCAGTGGAGTGTAGGGGTGACCCTACTATCCAACACACAGATCCAGGGCAACAACAGCTCCCATAGAAGCCCAGTTCAGAAGGCTCTTGCCTGCTCCCCAAGTCCCATCCTTCCTCCTACCTTCTCCCTGCAGCACCCCACATGCCAGCTCACCTCCCAGAGCACTGCCTCAAACCCTACCCAGATCTGTCAAGCATAGTTTTACCCAGGAAGGCAGAAGGCTGACTCCAGGCCCCTGTAACAGGAGATACGTGCAGTAGGTTTCAATACTGAGAGCTGTGCAGGAAAGGTTAGGAAAAAGGGGAGGTGTTATCAAGGGAAGAAGAGGGGTCCCAATCCTACAGAGCCGAGAGAAGAGAGAATACCGGTTATGTATGAGCACCCAGCTGGCTCCCAGGCTAAAGTCATGGCAAGAATGACAGAGGCCCTTGCAGAACCAGAGGCACGTGCTGGCCCTCAGGAGGGAGGCACTGTAGACTTACTCCACTCTTGAGCTCAGCAATGAATCTCAACCCTTTTCCAAGCTACAGATCTGTATCCTTCTTTCTCCAGCACTGACTGTTGTCCCCACCTGTGTGTGGAGGTGCCAGAACACTTACTCAGGGCCAGCAGATTCAAGAGCCTGGAATTTTCCCCCAAGCTTTTCACAGGACTCACAAAGGCTTGCAGCTTTTTCAGCCTGATCTGAACCCAGGGATCACTTCATACTGTCTCAAGACTCTTGCTGTAGAGCTGTCTTGTGTTTGAGGGTGGTACCACTCCTAAAATTCACCCTAAAAAAAGCCCCATATCTCCCCACACTGGTCAAGCTTTCTGTTTACATATTTTGCAGATACTGCCAGAGTTCTGCCACCTATTTGGAAGCTACAGATGCATCAGCTGGGAAGCCTACTTCAAGTCAAGCTGTTCTCTTTTTTAACAGTTGCAAACAGATAAGGCAATCTTAAAAACAAGAAATCTTTATCACAGCAGCAGCAATCCTCACCTTGGATGAATCATACCTGAGCAAGTGATGTTTTGAAGCACCTTTCCATGCCTAGCCTGCTTTTTCACATCAGCTGCTGCAGCACAAATTGCTCTTGACTTACAGCTTGAAGGACCCAGTGCCTCAGGTAGAAAACGTCTACTTAGAAAGAAAGATATATCCAGTATCTTTTGGAGTCCATGAATGGATATATCATAATCCCCCCAACTGCAGCAGAGAACAACAGACATGAAAACACTTCTGGTAAATGAAAAATAGAACAGCTGTCAATCAGAACCTGGAGTTTACAGAGCCAAACACAGAATTATATACCAGAGTAATGGGATTAAGGGGTAGATAAAAGATAGTTATAGCATCAAGACAAAGGGAAATGACAGGTCACCTTTGCAGATGAAGAAGAAACATGTTGCACAGCAGACCTCAATTGCACAATTCCCAGAGGATGCACATTTCCCAGAGGATGAAGGAATAGATTCTGCCCAAACCTGAGATGCTGCTTCAAAAAGAACCGTTAAAAGACAACCACAACGTGTGCTCAGAAAGTTTCTCTTCTGCAGAGGGACATTTGCTAGTGAAAAACACCCAAAGTGCTTTCTTCACACTTATCTATACTCTCCTGGTTTCTTGTGGCAGATGAGTACTTGGATTTAGACAGGGGCAGCTTAAGATAAAAGGTGAAGAGGTCCAGTCCAGTGGCCCAAATCTGAAAGGGCCTAAACAAAGGACAGAGGAACAGCAAGATACAATTTGCATTAGGAGTGCCTGCCCAGTCTGGCTCCTAAAGGCATCAAGGAATGGAGAAAATAAAAGGAGAAGGACATCTGAATTTCCACATTAACTAGAAGACAGCACTTAAGGCAGAAAATCCTGACTGCAGCCCAGGAAAAAAAAATAAAAAAGAAGAAGAAAAATCCCCAAGGGATCTTTCCAGGATTCTTCAAAACACTCTGCCTCTCTTACTATTTGCTCCTCAGGCAGAATAGCCAAAGGACTAGTTAAGGCAGTCCTGGCAGAAAATACCCAAGCAAAAAGGCAGTAACTCAGGAAAGTTCATTCCCGTAATGTGATTGCTTCTGGTCTGGAACAAAAGATTCTGCAGGCAGATTGCCAGCCTGAGAAAAACAGCCTCTCTGGGTAAAAGGATATAACTTGCCATAAGCTTTTATCCTCTCTTGTCTACCAAGACCTTGCTGTTTAGCTTTCACTGGATATCTGTTTTACCAATCAATTTAAGATTAGGGAGTTTTACCATTTTAACTTTGCAAGAAACCAAAAATTAACTAAGTTTTAAGGTTTGTGGACTTTACAACCGTTGTCTATAACAGTGGTAAATTGGAAGTGAATATCAAATATACCAGATATCTTTCTGATCAAGAGCAGCTGTTCTTTGAGGATTGATTAAAAGAGAAAAAAAAGGCAACAAAAAAACCCCTTGTTCCTCATTACACAAAAAGTTCAGGTTATTTGCAAACTGTTTCTTCTAATGCTTGAAAGCAAAGCATGTGAAAGGCAGAAAAGTGACACCTGAAGAGAGAATAGCTGAACACCAGATTAGAGGAGAATGCCTCAATCATCAAGTCAACTCATCTCCACCCCTGCTGCAAGCAGCTACAGCACTGAGCCCTTCAAAATATTTTTGAGAAGTTTTATGAAGAAAGATTTTTTTTCTCTCCTGCTATCCCTAGTGAAAGGCTAATCCAGCAGTGACAAATCCAGCCCCTAGAAAAGAGCATTTTCAATTCAGTACTCCACCCCACATCTTCCACACATCCCTCAGGTGATACAGCCCCAGCAGCTCTAATGAGCAAGGGCCTTTGTACCTCCTACTTCACCAAGGTGCTGTAAGTGTCAGATATATTTAAGAGCATGAAGCATTCAGATACTATGGAAACCAGGACAAGAGAAAACCCAGAAATAGATGGAAGATGCAAGCTGTTGTAAAGTCTGGAAAAGTCTTGCTGAGGAAGGCTGTGCTCCCTGCAGCTGATCACAGAGTGGGATCCATTTAGAGCTCAAGCATAAGATATCCTCTCTCCACTCTCTCCATAGTTTGTCATTTTTCTCTGTGGATATTCTTTAACTTCCCCTCTATTTAACAGGCCTCCTAGTTACCACTTCCTTTGAATGATTCACATTTTAGTGTGCCCTTCCTGTGACCTGGAGCAGCCCGCTGCCTGACTACTTCTATACAACAGGAGTATTTGGGAACATATCATGAGAAAAAACACTACAGAACACTCTCCTAAAAGGGAAATCCAAAGCAACCTACAGAGAAGGGTGCCTGTATAAAAGAGTTGAGGTGGCAGCCTGTGAAACACTATGCTTCTTCTTTTTATAATACAGACAGCTGTGTTGTGCATATTCAACCTCTACAGACAAACCAGTTGGTGAAGTAGAATAATCCCTTCACTCAAAAAACCAGTATAGCATGTAGAGGAAACACACAGGATGCCAACATGAGGTATACAAACCACCTTACTCAATAGTCAACAAAATGTAAGTCAGTAACAGGTATAGACCAGTTAAAGTACTCCACAAAGAAGAGAGAAGCCATCTATCCCTGGAAAGCTGGGTTGTTATCATGTCCCTCACCAGCACAGACCTCAAGTCTGCATGAGACCAGAAGTGCTGAAGTCTCACTTCACAGCACTGGCTCTAGTTTCAGGTGCTTATTACAAGCTATTTCTTGAAAACAGAAGCCTCTAGTCTTCTCAGCATGACCCCAGCAATGTAAGAAAGAGGCCCCAGATGAGAATCCTTGTCTTTATATGTCAGTGCACCTAAGGAAAATTAAATAAGTTGAAGGTGTGCAAGATTCTTCATCTTATAATTTCTTGACAGCAGCATCAACCTTGGGAATGACCTCCAGCTTCTTCCACTGTACTGTGGACAGGGCAATCCGTAGAAACAGGAGCAGGAGAGGTTACAGAGGGGTAAGCATCAAGTAGCACACCTCCTTCTGCCAGGAGGTGCTCCCGCCGCGTTGGAGCCCCGCACCCTGCCCCGTGTCACCACCGAGCACAGGGGGGACACCCACCCTGAGAGACGGCACCAGGGGGCCGTGCAGAGCGTTGCACGCAGGTGGGCTGGGGGGCAGCTGGAAGAAGGGTCTTAACATGGAGAATCCCTTTAGAGGGGCCACTGAAGGAGGCAGAATAAATGTACAACGTTTGACTCTCCCTTTCTGTAGCATTTAGGTCACTTTCCCACTCCACAACTAGGACCACTGTCCATGTAAGACTTGGACAAACTCATGCTCAGGGAACAGATCTCTTGCAATGCTTATAATTTGAATAAATAGTGTTCAAATGGTCATTTGGTAATGACAGAGGCACAACAATCTCTATGAGCACACAGTGTTGGCTTCTGACGTAACCATTTTTCACAGTATCAAAGCTGTTTTGCATAGAAACTTGACAGGAATTTGCTCACCTCAAGGTTCTGGAATAGCATCTGTCATACTATTTTACTTTTGACTATATAGAAAGGACAAAGTCTTTAAACACGTGGATTTTCTTCCTTATTGTAGAGATCTATTCCTCCAAATAATGCAAGGAGTTTCTATTTTTTTGAGCTTCCATCAGCAAATAGTTCTCTGACAAATCTGTCCATCAAACCTACTCACTCACTTTATTTTTCCAGGGGAAAAAGAGACAAACAAATAAGAAAATGAAAAATGTTAAAATACTTAAATATTATTACATTTATAGTCAAAAAATATGTAAATCAACTACAGTGAATTTTCTATTAGCTTTTAAATATTCACCTCAATATACATTTGTTCTTTAGGGCACACAAGAGATAAATAACTGAGTTAACATTTCTAGATAAATCAAATCTTTTTCCTGAGCTGCAAATATTCCAGATTATAACCTTGAAGTTGCTATGCGATAACTACAAATGGAAACTAAACAGATCAAAGTGGGCAAGCAGGAGCCCACACTTGAGTATCCAGAGGCCTAATTTACTGAGACATATAGTAGCAGCCCCATCATTTCAGATCAGTGAGTCAAGACTCAATTGCTCTGAAATGTAAAACCCAGCTTGGCCACAGGGAGCAAGAGAAGCTTGGGATTTGAGCTTGTGCTATGAACAACATGAGTGCAAGATTTAAAACAAAACACCCTCAAAACCAAGCCCCACAACAATTTTGGATACCTGTGGTTTTGAACGTCTGAATAGATTGTGATGACTCTTTCAGCCACAGACAGCGAGATACCTAATTCCATTTTGGTTTCAGGATCTTCTCTGCACTGAGTACAAGACTGGAGTTCATACTGCATAGCATTAGTTATCTCCTAACAATAAACCAACCTCTCTTATTTGGGAGATGAACTACAATAGTCCAAACTACTTGCGTAAAATCCCCACTAATACTCATTTAGGTGGGAGTAGACAGAAGCCATTAATAATTTCAGTTAAACCCTGCTGGAAAACCATTTTGTTTTGAGCTGGAGACTTTGACAGCTAAAGGTGGTAAAGTCAGACAAATAGCAAAGAAAATGGTTTTCTGCCTAGAAGCATAAACTACTAGCCACTTGTGTATATGTGCACATATGCTTTCCATCTTCTTCCCTACAGGCCAGGCAAACTCCTCACAAGAGGAAGACAGTAAAAATAAGGACAAGATTCAGCTACACAGAGCTCTTCTGCAATGTTGTGGAGAACTTTTATTTTATCACGACACCTGTTGAATTTTTGCCTTTGTGTGTTGTGTTAGTATCAGAACTGATCAGATATGCTGCAGTGGGGATCAGCACCAGTCTATTGCAAGCTTCTCTGTTAAACTTACCAAAGAAAACAACAATGTGGAAATAGCAATATGTGGTAACTAAATTCAATTCCAGCATGGGCACTGTGTTCCAGCTACGAGAAAGCTGGAATTTGTCTATCTCAGATTTGAGCATATATGTTTCAGCACACGTGCACTCTTATCTGTAGTAAAAAGGCAGCCAGCTAGAGATACACAAAATGCATCCAAAAGAATTATGGGACAAATTAACCTTTTGTGGGAGAGCGATATACTGTCCCTACTGCCCTTCAGGTTTATAAAGTCTCCTCATAAATCTTATCCATCTTTCTTTTAAGTTGTTGGCACTGCATCAGGAGTGTTAGCAGTTCATTGTTGAGACCATACGGAGTTTAAATGTTTTCCTTAGTGCTCCAGCCTTGACAGGGAGACAACTGCAACTACACTGGGTTGCCTTGGTGGAAGTTGACTCTGAACTTTGAGCTTCTCATCTGGAAGACTGAGGGCTGACAGTCTTCACTGCCAGGAATAATGTTCCAGGCCTGTTCTGTGCACTCTTGCCCACTACTGGCAGATTTTATATGCATCAACTCAAGCTGCAGCAGGATTGCTAATAATTTTTTCTATTTTTCTCAGCAAAGTAACAGAGTGAATCATTAGGACTGGTTAAGTAATCTGCTGGATTGGAGGGAACACCACCTCCCTAAGTGTAACACACCAGAAATATATGATGCAGCTGGAGGACTTTGAAACTACTTCCAGACATTCAGAGCCTACAGAGTTCTTCGGACAACCACTGTACCATGCATGTTCTAAACCTACCCAGCACAGAGAATGCACATTTCCATGGCGCATCACATGTAATGTCTATGGGCAAAGCCTAAAAGCCAGTGTAAAACAATCAAGGCTTGTCTTTCAGGCGCTTCAGCAACTTCTGAAGTCATTATAAATTAATTTGGCAAAGGAGTGTCATGAACACTTCATGCATGCAGAGAGACATATTTCATATAAGCACTCAAAAGATCAGGAAAAGGCAGGTTTCCCTTGTAGGGCCAATATTTCAGGAGTGCTTGGCACCATGCCACCTGGTGATATGATGGTGAGCTGTTGATACTAGCATCTGTCCTGGAAAAGACAAGACCCTTTAAAAAACAAGTTGTTACACATTTCAAGTAGCAGAAAGCACATTGTGGGGTAAGGGTACTCCAAGAAGGAGACTATGGTGAAAAAAAACAAAAATGCATGGAAATCAGTGCTTTGGTGCCCATCCAAAGGACAAGGCCAGTGACTGGTCACAACCACCCCTTTTCTAACAAGCACGTGCACAGCAGCTGCATACAGACAAGAATGCACAGCTTGATTTTTCCTTGCATACAAAAAAAAGGGGTACACCTTCATTCAAACCCACAATAGCTTTTCAGCCCCTGTAAAATATGCTATTTTAATTACAAGTAGTAGTTTAAAGAATAATAATAAAAAAAAAAGGTATCCACTGTGGCTTGTGAAGAGATGTCATGTGCATAGGACAGATTACAGAAAGGACTCAAACCTCACGGGGTGACAGGAACAATACTCCATCAGGTTATCTTCTAGAACTGCAACTATTCTAGAAACTGTAGTCAGTGTCTTGATATGTTTTCCAGGTCTGGGCTGCTCTTGCTCTTGTCATTGATGCAACCACTCGCTTAAGTACATGGAACAGCACAGAACACAATCCCGCAGCAGCTGGCATAATAGAACACCCCTCAAAGATCAAGCAAGAGTTTAACACAGAGTAGTGGCAGCCATGAACTGTCCAATGACTATAAACTTCCAGAGTAACCAAGTACACAGCAAAATGCACCCTCCAACTGAGATAGGAGAGAACCTGTCCTGGCAAGAACCCTAATACCAGAAATCCATCTTAGCAATCTTTCCTCATCCTGGCAATAACAGTCATGATCACTCAGAGTTGCACCTCCTAAAAGGGCATGAGTTACTGTAGTACAAACAAAATGCAAAAAGGTGCTTGCCTGCTTGCTCAGCACACCTCACTAAAGCCAGGCAGTGAATTTAAGGAAGAGGTACCATAAGGAAACATGCTAATTGCATTCCCTTTAATTTGCATGTGCACTTTTTTCTTTTAAACAACTGCTCCGAGTCCTTGTCTGCTGGGTAGAGATAACATGTCACTCTGTAGTTTCAGTTTCCAGGTTGGCTGTATGACACATGGCCATGAAGGTGTTGGACTTTGTTTTACACTCATAGAAGCTGCCCAGAATAAGACTGCAAGAATTGGTGGAGTCTGAGCCTCTCTCTCACCAAAATGCAAAGGAAAATAGACACAGTGCTGTCAGGGGAAGAAGGTGAAGAAAAGCACTTAAAAGGTGCACAAGAGTTAAAATTTCATTTTCTTTATGCCTTCCTTCCCTCTGTACAGTAGCAAAGAGGAAGAGAAATAGCCGGGTTCAATGGAAGGCAGAAGGTTTCCGATGGGCTCACCGATGGCTCAGTGCTGATGGGTGGTTGATGACTTGTTGCTTTACTGCTGCTTGGTTTTAAGGGATAATCTCTGTATCATCTTGTAAAGGAGACCAAAGTGCTGGAAAAAGAACAAAAAGAAGTAATCACGGCTGTTCTAAACAGACAAAAAACTTAGTAGAAGGCTTAAAACAATACCAATGTGCAAATGCAGTACCTAGTTTGAATCATCCACTAGCATTTTCACCCTGAAGATGTACTTCAACTTGTACAGAAAGTGATGGCTTACAGAAGTGCTTGTGTAGGTCTGTATCACCCCTTTGTGAAGATGCAATGACTTGTTAAAGATTTTTTTTTTTTTTTTAATAGAATTCTGTTCCTTCTGAAGGGGAGAAAGTTTCAGACTTCAACATCTTCAGGATCCTGGTCGCTGTAGAAACACTGCTGCCAGCAGCGTCACAAATGTAAAAATGAACCAGGCAAACACAGACATCCACAGTAATTCACAATCCTTTAACCGGATCTTCTCTTGCACCATTTCACCAGTGACTTAGAAATTAACTTAATTCCTCTTTTGCTTTTACTTCGGTTAATTGTGTTTTGCTTCAATAACAGCTACTTCAAATATTTGATGGATGTAACAAGCTTCAAGTAATCTCAAATTCAAATACAAAAGTAAGGAAGATAACTGACAAATCAAAGTATATGATTTCCTTCCTGTTTATGTTGTTACATTGTATTTTTAAATGCTCGTAGTTTCCCCAAACAAATAACAAACACAAATAACACGAAGAGATCAAAATTGAGAGTGACCTAAAATGCTTCCCTTTCATTGATGTTCTTCACGAGCCCAGGCAGGATCAGAAGCCTCGCTCACAGTGGCTTGGCTAACACTTACACAAAAACAATGCATATAAACAGGCTGGCCAAGGCATGGAGTATCACATTTCCAAGATTATTGGCACAGGATATATTTACGGTTTCATTGAAAAAAGAAACCAAAACTCTTGAACGTGCATTTCTAAGTTGCATCCTGAGTTCAGATATTTCCTAACACTCCCTTACTACAAGCAACAAACTTTTAACATTACAGCAAATTTTAGGTGCCTTGAAAAGTTTCAGTTTGAAGGCAAAATAGCTTAACAAGTGAGTTATGTATGTCCTTGACTACAAGAAACAGCTCTAAAAAACCACTTTTGCACTAGAATGGCAAGAGACTGCCTTCAGCACAGCCAACTGAAATACTCAAAAGACATACACCAAAACAGCCAGCCGTTCTGGATAACTGCTTTCAGAGTGGGATGGCATTATTGTTCCAGCTTTAGTGCTGGGACTGTGTGAACACCAGTTACTTACCATGATTTATAAGGAAAATAATACATCTCTTTCCTGCTTCTCTTCTCTTACCTGCACTGCAACATAGGCAACGCCCAGGTAGGCTGCAATACAGACAGCTAGAAGCAGGTCAAAGATCGCTGGCTTGACCCTGTCATAGAGAAAGTACACATGAAATTGCTACAGCAGTTGTTGCCACAGAGTGAGACAATTGCCCCAACATGTCCAAGGGAATTCCATACCTGTATGCATTCATCACCTGTTTCAGCTGGTCATAGAAAACAAACTCAGGATCCCTGTGCAAAGAAGAAATTTTTCAGATTCTATTACACTTCTTGACACTGCAATGAGGACAGCCCAAACCTGTCCCCAAGGAGTCCACCCAACCAGAGACAGGGAAGCATGACTACCTCGCATACTAATTTTGAGCTGCTTTTAGTCATCGGGTCTTTTTTTCCCCAAGTCAGAAGCCTAAGGACACAATTCAGAACACATGCTATTCAGTTGTCTCCAAAGAGTTATGTGAAAGATTCCTCCCTGTGTTCACTAAACTGCTTCAGCCCAAGAAGGTAAGACAGGATGGAAGCTGCCTTTTTGCAGTTAATGAAAGCTGTCTAGGGGACCTCAGTCTTTTCCTGCGCTCAGAGTAGGAAAGGTGGAACCAAAACAGTGAAAAAACAAGCTCTTCAGACAGAGGGAGCTCCTGGGTCTTGTTACTGTGCTGTGAGGAATGGTAAACAGCTTTCTCTAGCAGAGCAGAGAGCATGAACCAAAACTGACAGAAGAGCAGAAAAGAGCAATCCCTTCCAGCTGCATGCCAAGAAACCAGAAAAGCTGCAGCTCCAAGTGCTTCAGAGGGGGAAGCCAGTTTGCATGCCCTGGCTGGCTCTTCCATTTCCTTTCTTACCGTTTGTCTGCCTTTACATGATGCTGCTTGACATCCTTCAGGTAGCGTCCCATATAATATTCTAAGGTGTTGAGGAAGGTGCTGTCTTTATCAATCAGCTGGGCAGCCCTGGGTTGACTGCTCAGCCAGTCCATCACTGACTCCAGTTGCTCCTGCTGGATCTGCTACAGAAAAATACCACCAAATAAAGAGCATCAACCACACACATGCTGAGACCAGACCTCTCTCCCAGACTCTAGATTCTTTCTTCCCACAGGTTACAAAACCACACTGTGCTCACCATCTGATCTGTGAAGATCTGCATATCTGCAGGTGCTCCCTGTAATGGAAAAAAAACCAACAAACAAGCAATCAAAGCTACTGGAGAGAGCAAGCCTGGTTGGGCAGGACATGTCTGGTCAGCACTGCACGGTGGGCAGCTCTTACCTTGTCTGTTAAATTGTAGATTACCCTTGTCAAAGCTTCAGCAATGATCCTAGTATTCCTGATCAGTGCTTTAGTGTCTATCCGTGCCCTAAAGAAAAAAGAGGGGATTATGGACTTGCCAATGGTGTGATGGTTTAGATTTGGCTCCCTGCCAAATGTTCGAAAGTCACGACAGCAGCTCCCTTCCTTCCTCTCTTCTCTTCTTAGGGCAAAGAAGAAAAAAAAAACTATAAAAAATTAAAGAATCTAAAGTCAAGTTGTTTATATAAAATATATATATATTTACGTAAATTAAAGTTATATACAGTTAAGATGTTATATACACAGTAGAAGGGGATTCACTCCCCGAAGGGATAGGGAAAGGGGAAAAAAAGGGACACCGAACAGGTATACTTGATCAAATTCAAGAACTATACTAGTAATTAACAAAACAGATCTCACTACTTCCTTTAGAAAAGCAGGATTGGCAGACACAGCCAGCACTCTTCGAACTCCTCACGTGGCAGGCCAGCAGTCGCTGCAGGCCTCAGCTTTAGATAAGCGAGACCAACGCAAGGACTTACAGTTCCCGACTCTCGTTGGAAGAGAAGAGAGCGAGGTCTCTAATCTCCAACTTATTTATACTCTGGTTTACGTAAAAATCGTATGGAATACTGGGTACTTGGTCACTTCCTTGGTTACAAACTGGTTACCAGGAAGGCCTAGATCAAAACCATCACACAATGGCCATCAGCTTCCTATAGAAACAACCCTTTCTCATTGCATCATGCACAAGCCTGAATCCCGAGCCCAATTCCCAGTATTTTTGTCACCTGCCCCCGACCATCAGAACGCCACAAGCACTCATGAAGCCAATCTGTGTTTACAGGCTGGATTTAAACTGCAGCCTTCCTTCCCTAAGGCCTCTCACCTCCTGTCCATGATGCTGTTGCGGAGGCTGTCACGGTGGCTCTCCAGGTGGGAGATGGTGAATGCTGGCAAGCGTCGGATTGCAAACCGCTCATGCTCCCACGCCAGCATGTCCTCAGCCAAGTTAATCTTCTTGTGCACCATGGAAAACTTTACCTCTGGGAACTGGTTGGCAACAACCTGAGGGAAAGGACAAGCCATACAGGGGCGTCATGCTGCCCACTGTGTTATCCATCACGCACTGCCCTGTCTGCCTAGACCCACTTTTTTTGCATTTCAGAAGGCAAATACACCTCCACCTATAAAGGTGCAGTTATTGCTATTACAAAGCTTGTCAAAAAAAGCTGTTTTAATGTCACTACAGGGTAAAATAAGGAAGCCATAAGGAAGTGCAATGGAAAATGCAGCAGATCTACTCTGCTTCATTTAGGACTGCGGCATGAGGATTTGTCTGCACTTCAAATCAAGTGACCATAAATAATACACAAAATATTGCAATGGAACACCATTTCTTTACATCGTCCTTCCTCTCCTGGAGAGCTGCAGCTCCCCACACTAAGTCCCCAATTCCCATGTACCTAAATGTTTTTCATTACCATCTCCAGTTCTCTCAGAAATGCATGCTGCAAGGTCCCCTCCTTGGGA
This sequence comes from Myiozetetes cayanensis, assembly GCF_022539395.1. Classification (NCBI taxonomy): domain Eukaryota; kingdom Metazoa; phylum Chordata; class Aves; order Passeriformes; family Tyrannidae; genus Myiozetetes; species Myiozetetes cayanensis. Next base: position 3,371,922 of record NW_026087477.1, read on the forward strand.
GGTTTTGAGACATGAAGATGAAGGCTATTGCCTCTGCCCAGAGTATCAAGGCAGAGAACAAATGCTACATTGTCCTGCAGCAGGCTGGAATCTGGAACAGAAAAATCCAAACCTTTATTGCTATGTCTTGTGCTGGGACTTCCATCCCAAAAAAGCAAGGCTCACAAGGAGATTCTCACAGGAGGACTGACAATTAATAACAGACATTTAACTCAACCGTATTGACACAGACCTTGTCACAGAACATGCTGGAATGTCAGCCCCCTTACTCACCAGTGTGGTCCAAATTGTCTTCCAGCCACCGCTTAGTTCCTTGATAATTAAACTTGCCACCTCCAGATGCAAAGAACAGCAAGTTATACCTGCCCATCAAAGAAGTCAGAAAAGCGTTAGCATGCTGCACTCCAAGAACTCCTTTACTCACTCTTGAAGGTGTGGTAAAATCACAACTACCAGCACCTGACATCCAAGGCAAACTGTCTATTAAACACTTCCTACATGCCACATACTCAGGTAATAGCAAGACAGATTAAAAGGGGGAGTTCCCATTCCTTGAGGATGGAATCTACTCCCCACATCATTCCCTCCACTTGTCCCCAAGCTTGAGCAGAGCTACAGCAGAGAACAGAGGAAGGAGTTTGGCCATTAACAGCAGCCATACTAAAACGGAAACAAAACAGAGCAAATTGAAGGACTGTTTGTAACACCATGCAGGTCTGGAGCAAAAGCCCATCTGTTCTCAGCTACACACATTTAAGCTTAAACAGGGCAGTTTCTTACCCAGCATGGGTACGTCTGTAGGTGTAGAGCCGGGAAAACAGCCTGGCCAGTTCCAGAAGCACTGAGGTACCACTGCCATTAGAGTCAGCACCATGTGACAGCCACTGCAGGATGAAGTGGGGCAAAGGCAAGGTGACAAACCTACACTGATCCTCACATACCAGAAGAGCTTCAAGATAGTACACCACTATGCTCCACTTGTAAACTGCCCCACATCCTTAAGGCCAAGAAAAGACATATGGGCAGAGGCATTATGGAGAAAAAATACAGGAACAGAGAGCTGCAGGAAGAAAGAATACTCACTGGAGCCACTCCAAAAGAATCATAGTGGGCAACTATCACAACTGTGGGCAGGTCTTCTCCACCCAGCCCTGTTAGCCTTCCCTGCAGAGGAAAGAGAGCAGTGTCACTCCACATCATCTCTTGTATGCCTGTACAAAGACTACATGCCTGCCCTGGCATCAGTTTTGAGGACTCCAGGTACTTACAAGGCTGAGACTCCCTTGACTTGCCGTATCAGTCCAAATGTCTGATGAAGTCCCAATAAAATAATTCACCCCATCAACATTGCCAGTTTGAATCCATATACAACTCACCTCCACACTGGGTATAAGCCAGTCATTGATAGCTTTGCTTTGGGCCCCACTGGTCACCATCTGGAAGCCATTGGCAGTTGCTGTGTGCAGCAGAACTAGAACACAAAAAAAACCAAAACCACAATGAACACCTGGGAAAGTTTCAACCCTTTATTTTCCTTGCTAACTGCACTTAGGAGAGACCAGCTTTAAACCATTTAAGCCCTATCACTTGTCACTTGTGTTTATGCAGTGACACAGTTTCTTGGTGACCATGCATCTTCATTCTGTCCTAAACCAAAAACTTTTCTTCAGCAGTCCTAAAGTTAATCACAAACAGCAGGTCAATAAGACAATCAAGTTTTTTACAAGGGGATACATGGAAGCACCAAATGGAGTTGTGGTCAGACAAAAAGCTTCAGCTTCTACCAGCACACCATCGTCACTTAACATCTTCAATGTTGTTTTTAACCTAGTTTTGATTTATATCTTATTTGCAACAGTGTGAAGCTGAGAACTTCATGCAATTGTATTTCCAAATATAGTCAAGTAATACTCTCTCATACTGGGTTTTTCTTTCACTGACTCTCAAAACACTTTGACAAAGTCAGAATAAACACAAATGTGACAGAACAGTGGTTCATGGTGCATAGCACGCAGCAGACTGCTCTCAGGCCTGCCCTCCTCAAACCTTTTCCCCCACTTGTTAAAACTCACCTTCTGCAGCTGAGGCAGAACCCTGTGATGCCGAAGCAGCGCGTGTTTGTTCGTAGATAGACAGCAGCTCTTCATCTTCCACTGCAAAGTAGACTGGCACAATGGTTTCCATAGCAAGCATTTCTGGCTCTATCTCCATGAATTGCTGAGGATTTAAGTGAGACACAAACTTAGCATCTGCTAAACATGAAAGAGGGCAGGAAAATATTAACAACCAAAGCAGAGAGGTAAGTTTTCATATTAGAATATTACTTGATGTGCATGACATCAGGAGCTTCCAGTCCTGCAGCAACCCAAGCCTCTCTCAAATAAATCTCCTGTCGGAAGAAAACTTTTCTTTTTTTTTACCCTTACAACATCCTGGGGGACTGAAGAGATAGATCGCGGCAAGATGATGACCACAGCTCCAGCTGACTGGCGGAGAGCCTTCTGATACTGCTCATAGGAGAAATCCACCAGCCGCATCATGACGCAGCGGCGGCTCAGGACATCCGCCTCTACTGTGCGCGCTTCTGTGTTGAGCACTGCGCTCCTGGTGCCTGGCAGCAGAGAACAGCAACAGACCTTGTCAGTCATTTCAACACATCCCCTTTGCTTGAGCCTAGCTCCTTCTCAGAACAGTCTTTGTGACAGTTTGATGAACTTCAGAGCAGCCAGGACCTACAGAAAGCTAAGTCTGCCTCTTCCCTCTCATCCAAGAAGGCGCAGAGATGTGTGGTTTTTCTTGCATCCATCAGAGCAACACCTCTGTGGCCATGTCCTGCCAGACTCTCCTTATTCCAGCACTATATAGCCTTTCCCACCTTCCAGTCTACCTCCGCAACACAACCACACAGGTTGTTTGCTCACCTGCACCTGATACCTGCTGGCAGCAACACCTCTGGAGAGAGCCTGGCCTCTCTAGAGCCTCTCACATCCCCCAGCTGTAGGATCACCCCTGCATGCAGAGGATGGAGGCTGTGCAGAGCCACTCGGTGAAAGGACACCAGGCTACCCTGTGTCACCCAAAAGGCTGCTCTTGCCCTCCCACAAGGACAGGTCTGTAGCTGGGGAAGTGACAAATTAGCAGGCTGCTCCTAACTGCTCGCTCTCTCCTACTCTCAGCTTCAGCATATCAAATCCCCTACAAGGAAATGCAATTCTTTGGGAGAACAGCAGTCTATAGGCTTGCCAGCAGCTCCTGCATTCTCCAATGGAAGACCAAAAGGACACCTTGTACAGAGAGGTTCAAATCCACCTTACAATTTATAATGCTGCAAATTCAGTTTCTTTTTCTATAACTCTGGCACCTACAGAGGACCTCATCCCTCTAGGTCCCCACACAGTCAGGGATGGAGCAAGGTGCTCCAGAAGGCATCTCAGCCTCTGTTCAAAGAGGAGTGCTCCTAAGCGTTAGATCTAAACCTAACTTAGCTTTACTTTAGTTTGGTCTCATCAAAGGTCATAGAATCACCTAAACAAGAAAAATCTATATTTCCACTGCATAGTATCAGTGAAGGTCATAGAGGGTAAATAGAGTCAAGGCATGATGTAAATTCTTCTCACAGAACTCTGACACTGTATAACAAACAAGTATTAAGAACACCCCTGCTCCAGTAAAAAAAAAAAAATATTCAAAAGGAGGATAATCCCTCCCCACTTTCCCAAAGAATGATGGGTAGACACAGCAATATGTGGACCCAAAGTTCTGCTCCTCTGACACCTAAACAGAGCAGACACAATAGTATTTTCTGACAGCACAGCAAGACAAGTTGATTTTCTGCCGTTTTTCTACAGAGAGCTGGTTAATAATAATTCATTTCCAAACTAAAGAACTCTATCAGTATTAGAGGAAGTCCAAGTTTGTTCTTAAATTACTCTATGACTGATGCTGAAAAAAAAACCTCTTCCCCCTGCAAGAAGAGACTGAGCAGCAACATGTATTTGGTCTTTTTGGCTGGAACAACAAATAGCTTTTATCCTGAAGGACATCTCAGAACACACAAGGTACAGGAACATCAGCTACCCAAAGGGGGTAGGAAGGAGCAAAGGAAACACACAATCCACCAAGCAGCAGAGGAAACCTGAGGCTATAATGCCAGACCGTTAACCTAAGTCTGAAACTTAGGAAGAAAACTCATGAACAGAGCACATGTCCTGGCGTGGAATAAAATATCTACAGAAGACTCAGAAACAACCCTTGATTCTGGGTCTGTGAGTGCACGAAGGTGGGGGGGGGGGGAAGGGGGGCGAAGGCTGAAGGTTACAGCACTTCAAGGATTCACAGAACAGGGTGTGTTTCTGGCTCGGAAAGGTGTTGCACAATCAGCAGCCTGGAAGTAACAGAATAGAGGAAGTCAATTGTAACACAACGGAAGAACGGTAACAGGATGGGCCCTGAAATGAAGCCACTGGAGCAACAGATACTGCTGAGAATGAAGAAGAGACTGAAGAAGAATCAACCTGTCAACAGAGGAGTCAAAGGCAAGAGAACAAAACAGAGCTCACGACCAAGTGTCCCAGAATGCAAGAAGGATGCAGCTGGACTCCTCGAAACACAGAGAGCTCAGTCACAGACAAGCCCGTGGGGTCCCTGGCTACCTCTAGGTCACCGCGGTGGAGCTCTCAACACCGTCGTGGCAGGGCTGATCCTGGGCAGTGGAACTCAGCCACACAGGGCCCTCCTCCGGCCTCCCCCGCTCCTGGGCCTGACCCCGGGCCCGGCTGCCGCCTCTCAGAGCCCCCTCGATCCCCTGCGGCCTCTTCTGGGCCGGGCTGCCCTCCAAAGGCCGTCTGGGGCTCCGCGGCCTACCCGAGCCTCCTCCCCGGGAGTCGAGGTGATGACCATGCAGGCCCACCATCCCTGAAGAGGCCGCTGCCCGAGGTCCGACCTCCAGAAGAGGCCGAGCCCGGCCGGGCCGCGCGGTTCTCTCACCGTAGGGCTGCCCGCCCAGCTCGTATTGCTGCATGCGGTAGACCGTGAACTCGTGCGCGGCCTCGGCGGCGGGCGGCGGGCCCAGGAGCAGGAGTACGGCGGGCACGAAGAGCAGGACGCTGAGCGGGAGGCACGAGGCCTTGAGCACCGACTCCAGCACCTCGCCCGCCTCCTCCAGCATCGCCGCGGCCCCGGCACCGCGGCCTCCTCGGCACGCGTGACACGCACGGCCCAGCCCCGCGACCTGCCGGAACCTGTAGTTCGCGTCCCGCGGCAAGGGCTGCTGGGAGATGTAGTCGCGGCCAGCCCTGCCGGGCCTGCAGGGGGCGCCACGCCCCGGCCCGGAGTGGCCCCAAGCGCTGGATGGGACGGGGTGGAACGGGATGGGACAGGATGGAAGGGGGTGGGGTGGAGTGGGACGGGACGGGGTGGGGTGGCGTGGGATGGGATGGGATGGGACGGGACGGGACGGGACGGGACGGGATGGGATGGGATGGAATGGGATGGGGTGGAGTGGGACGGGATGGGGTGCAATGAGGTGGAATGGGATGGGGTGGAGTGGGACGGGATGGGGTGCAATGAGGTGGAGTGGGATGGGATGGGATGGGATGGGATGGGATGGGATGGGATGGGATGGGATGGGATGGGATGGGATGGGACGGAATGGGACTGGGCAGGAGGGAGGACTCCCGCTGTCCCCGTGAGCAGAGTGATCCCCCTGTCCTGGGAACGGGAGGGCGGGCTCCGGCTGTCCCGGGCCTACAGGGAACATCTGCCGGGTGCTACTCAGCCTCTGGATTATGGGGCGGAGACCGGGTACCTGACCTTCAGGAAGTAAAAAATTTACAGCAAAATTGACACAGGACTTTCTGGTCACCTCAATTTAATGCGAAACAAGTGGGTTGATAACTCAGCTCCTGTGGAGGGGCTGGGCCAGCAGGTTTTGTGTGAGCCCACAGTGCTTCCATGGCTTTGTCCTTTTTGCCAGGTGAGAGGATATGTTTGAGTGCTGCTCTGATTATTCCCTACATTAGGGAATACTGGCAGTGTCTTCAGGCCCTACTGTGTCTCTGTCAGATCCAGGGTGGCCCCAGGCTCCCCAATCACTGTGGTAGTGCCCAAGCTGTCACTGCAGGTGAAGCCCCATATGCCCTGAGGCAGGGCAGGGCTCTCACTTCTTGCTGCCAGAGTGCAAGCACTGTCACAGCATTTGGCCGTGCATAGTGCCCAACCTCAGCACTCCAAGGAGGGCCTAGGCTGTTGCTGCAGCCCTCTGCTGTCCTCTGGCTGGTTTGTGCTGCACTGCAGGTGGGCGCTTGGTTCCTGGCTCGGATCTGCCCCACAACAGCACACAGTTGCACTTGCAAATCCAGTTGTTCTGCATTCTTTCCCAGCAGCTGTGCCCATCACAACAGTTCCAGAAGGCTGTAAACTGCAGGAGAAGACTCAAAAGTATCGCCTCCAGCCCTGCATGATGTGAAGTGGCAGCACTGCTAACCCAGCCCAACCTGAAGGGGTAGAGGGGGCCATCTGGTTGGGGATGCCCACCCTACTTGTCACTGTGCCCTGGGGCAAAATACCCTCATTTGGGCAGGTAGGGCGTCTGTCTGCACACACAGAGCACACACACTTATAACCTAGGCACTGCAGTTGTCTCAGCAGAGCATCAGTCCTAAAATGTGCCCGTATCTTTCTCTCCCAGCCTGGGAGCAATGCCTGTCCCTGTGCTGAACCCACACTGAAGCAACATCCCAGTCTGATGGGTCTGGAAAGCCTGTTCTCAGTTAACAACTGGGGTGGGGCTGCCCCTGGTCAGCCTGAGTTGCACGTAGGCTACAGTTCTGCCAGGTCAGGACCAGCAGAATGAGGTCCTGGGAGCTGTCTGGCACCTCTCGCTCTTCCCATGGCCTCTTAGAGGCTGGGGGGATTGCTCATCATACTGGAGTTGCTGGAGAGAGGTGCTCTGGGCCTAGCATTCAGTGCCACAGAGCTGCGGAAACTCTCTCGGTAGCGCAGTGAGCTCTCTGTGGATGAGCCAGAGTTGATATCTGTGATGACCATGCAGTTCCCAGGCTTGCAAAGCCCAGCCCTGACACAGCAGCAGCACAGCAGGCTTCCCACAGCATGGCGCACCTCCACGCTCCTCAGGGAATAGATGATGGGGTTGACGCCTGAGTTAAGCAAAGCCAGAGCCAAAGTCCAGTCCAGGCTGTGGAGGTGTGTGCAGGTCTGGGTCTCACAGAAGACATCAAACAGCAAGAGGATAAAGAGAGGACTCCAGCAGATGATGAAGGCTCCCAGGATCATCAGCACAGTCTTAAGCAAGCGCAGGGAACGCTTGCGGCTGTGCCGAGAACTGGTTTGCTTAGAACTGGCCTGGACCAGTTGAAAGATGGAGATGTAGAGGCCAATAATCCCCAGCAGGATGATGCTGAACATGACTACGGAGAAAAGGATGTAGTTCTTGGAGTAGAGAGGCAGGAGCACAGAGCAGGCACTGAAGTCGCATAGGCAGTTCCAGCCCAGCAGCGGGAGCAGTCCTATGACAAAGGCCAGCAGCCAGCAGGAAATGATCAGGCTGCGTAAGCGCAGGGTCTTGCTGGCTTCATTCTCAGCAATCGGCCTCACCATGGCACTATAACGCTCGATGGCTGTCACAAGCAGGCTGAAGGTGGAGGCAGCCAGTGCAATGAACAGGATGCCTTCCCGCAGGAACCAGAGCGGAGGTGAAAGCTGGAAGGTCTTCTTGCCTGAGAGGCAGAGATTAGAGAGGTAGGCAATTCCTGCAAGCAGGTCACTCACAGTGATGCTGGCAATGCAGGAATAGACCCAGCGGCGGGCTCGCAGACACCGCAGGATGGCCAGCAGCACGAGCAGGTTCTCCAGGATGATGATACAGCTGATGATGATGAAGGTTGTGCGTATGAAACCCAAGCCCTCGTCCCCAGACTGCCGGTTGGTTAGCTTGCCTGTGAAGTTGTAGTGCTGCAGGATGATGTTCACATTCCTCATGGCAGCCAGCTGCAGGCAGGAGCCTTTCTTGTCGAGCAGGTCAAGTCTGAGCTCAGGATATTGAGCAGAGTCCAGTGGAAGGAGAAGGGAGTGATTCAACAGCCAGCTTAGCACTGGACCATCCATCTTCTGAGTCTGGGTCAGCAGCCAAGGGATACACGATGGAGGAAGGGATCAGGTAGGGTTTGGGGCAGAGCAGATCCTCTGTTCAAGGGCTAAAGTAGCTCTGAGACTCTACCACACAGGACTGGCTCTAAACCCAACAGCCCTGCTCAGCGTGAAGATGAGAGTGAGTCCTGTCTGTCAGCCCTGCAGCACTGAAAGAGCAAGGGGAGAGGAGGGTGAGGTGTTTTGTAAGTGCACCGTGAACAAAGGCTTCCTGTTGTTTAATAAAGTTTCCTGTTGTGAGTGAGAGGATACTGTTTCTAATAGCTATCACTATTTCTTGGTAAGGGTTTGGCTCTTGTCAGCTTTGCTGTGGTTGTGATGGTGGGACATGAATGAAATAATGTGTCAGGCCCCTCTTTGGGTTAGAACAGTCTGGGTCAAACAGAGTAACACCTCCCACCTCGATGGGTAAGGCCTGTGGGGCTGAACTGAACCAAGTGCTAGTAAGAGCTATTAAAGGAGACAGCGTGAGACACTAAGTGCTTTGCCTGTTGTGGCACTAAATTCATCCCTAAGCCTGCAAGAGAGCAACTGCCTCTTCACCAACTGCTCTGTGCGTCACCCATGCTCAGATACATCCTTCTTCAGGAGGAAGCTCCATGCTGTCACCCTTCTGGGCTTCTCTGTGGGCCCAGCTCCTGCCACTCTCTCAGAACAGGTCCATCCATGTCCTGCAGTCTGTGCAGCAACTCCAGGCACCCATGTGGCTGAAGATGGGGCTTAGCGCCTTCCAGTTCAAAGGGAACCAGCTGGTCAAAGCTAAGCATGTGCCCTGACACTGCCCCCCCGCTTCAACTCTCCAAGCACCTTCTAGAGATGGGCCAGAATCTTCCCGTTGTCTGGGTCGCAGGCAGGGAAGGAGGCAAAAAAGGGCTGCCTCTTTCCATTGCAGAAAGCACAAGGTGCTGCACTGAGATTCGAACCAAGGAATCCAAATGTGACTGTAATATTAATGTCTATCATTAGACCTATTCCTTGTGTCTGCAAAACTCAACTGGAGAGAGTCTTGCAATGTACTGTTCCCAATTGTGGCTAGGAATTTGCCTTATGACTCACCTGTCATGGCTGGTATGAGGCTCTTGCTGCCGGAGGGAGGTTCAGCATTTGGCAGTGCTCTCCAGCTGCTTATCCAAGGCCCAGCACAGAGCAGGTAGAGGGGAGAGCTCCTTGTGCAAAATAAGTGAGACTTCTACCTATCAAAGTTGAAAAAGGGAAGTTACAACATCAACCACATTCTGTGTGGAGGATGGACCCCACCCAAATCATCTGCAAAAAGGCATAGATAAAAGAAAGATGGGGGACCTTTTAACTCAGGATCATAGCAGAAGCTGTGCTACTTTCACCTGTGTTCTAACTCCAGACTGGCACAAATTCATGAAGTGTGACTTCTTCCATCAGCATGGCAAACAGGGAGTTCTCCAGGGAGTCTATTCACTGCTGGATGAGTGGAGAGATTCTAGGCTGGATGGCAGCATAGACAAGTGGAAAATGCATAGGGGACTCCTGCTGCAGGAAGTCATGTGCAAGCAAGAGCAGTTCTCATCAAAAGCTGAGGGCTCCATCCTCCACCTTCACCCTTTCAGCTGTTCTTTTGGCATTTTATCAGCAGTGTGGAAAGAAACTCATGCTGATAAAGTCAGCAGATGACCCCAAGATTGAAGGAGCGGAAATCAGCAGGAAGACTGGGCCAGGAGTACAGCTCAGTTCAGAGGAGTGCAGGTTTGCATGTTCAGAACAAAGAGCACACTCCCAAATGGTCTGGGCTGCTTCTCCCTGTGAAGAACTGGAATCCAAAGGGTCATTGTGTATCCTTACACATCACCCTCACTTTGCTCTTGCTTCAGGATGAGCCTCCAGCTAATGTGTCTGCTCAGGACAGAACTGGTGGAGTGTTCCTGAAAGATCAGGTGGAGTGTTCCTGAAAGATCAGAGAATGGAGAAATTTGCCTTTTCAAGAAACCTAAGTAGCTTCTCAAAGAGCTGGCAGCATGTGAGGAATCTCAGAACAGAGATTCCTGACAGGAATGAGCTCTTTGCAGGGGAGGATCTGTGGAGAGCAGGGGATCGGTAGGAGGCAAACACTTTTAATGGCAGGAAGGCTGAAGGCAGATGAGCAGCTGGGACAGGTTGACACACCCATGGGGTGCCAGGTCCTCTGGACCAGCAAAATATTGGAGGCTCTTCCTAATGCCCTCTACACAAGCACATCAGGTATTGCCTAAAAGACAGTGCTGATTATTTCCAGTGAGGCAAAGCCTTGTTCCTTGCTTGTCCTAGCGTCTGGTTTGTTTGGTCATTCCATGGCAGAATGGGCTTGGCTATCTGTGAGGTATGTTGCATAAAGAGAGGGGGACCAGCTCTGGGAAGCTGCCTGAGATGTGTACCAGCTATGTTTCAACCCTTCCAGCCCTCCCACTCACTTCTGCCTCCAAACTCCTCCCCACTGCAGATCACCACGCACCTCAGACACTGCTCCCACCTCACAGTAAGTCAGAGTAGGGTCCCATCCCCAGAGGAGCCTGGGGATAGGTTCTTGGGTCCCCTGCCCTCCATGGAATTTGCTTAGTAGAGCACAGATGGCTGGCACAAATCCAGCACCATGTCCTCCTCAAAGCTGCTGCCACCAGACTTGAGGTTTGGAGTGCCCAACTCCATGGCTGGGGGCAAGTGAGAGTTTTCCCTTGGCTGGGCACCAACACAAGTCAGAGTTCCTGTTGTACAGCTATCTGCACAGACACAGGCTGAGCTTTATCTTGGTACTTCTCCTTTGCTGCCATTTAATTTCAGGTGTTCTTTCTTCACAATGAAGTGAGGCAGGGTTGGGACACCCAATCCCGCAATATTTCTCATGTCTTTCCTCCAGATAAAAACTATGACCTACTTGCAACTGCCTGATAGCTGCTGAATCCTGGGTTTGGAAGGACCAGGGGAGGCATGGGTGGCAGCTGCAGCACTGTGGACCCCCTACAAAATCTATGGCCAGAGCAGGTGTTGATGGATGCTCATATGAGTCACCTTAGCAGCAGAAGCCCTGGAACTCTCCAGAGGTCAGCAGGAAGGCAAAAGCACCTGGGGCCCAGAGGGAGGAATTTGTTTGCAGTTGGGGATGCCAGAGAGAACAGGACAGCAGCAGCCTGAAGCCCAGCTCCCTGGGTCCGTGGCCAGTGGCCTGCCCAGTCCCTCCTTCCCCGGGACTGCTGGTCTCAGGATGGTGTCCGGTCCCAGATCGTAGGGGGCCACAAGCAGCTGCAAGGAAAAAGACAGCAAGTTACAAGTGCAAGATAAAACATCGACGGTTTCTGTTGAGGTTTTCCTGCTGTGGTGCTGCACAGTCCTGATTAAAACTCGTATTTTCCGATATTTTGATTAAAAAAAAAAAGTAGGCAAAACTCTAGTGAGAGTTCCGCCTGGTGGGCCCTGTTAGGTAGCCCCCAGGCTGGCTCATGAACAGCTGGCATCCTCATCTAATGTCCTGCATCCCCACCTCCCCACCCACCCATCCTGTCCCGTTGCATGGCCCTAGCACAGCCCAACATTAGCCAAGGCATCCACTTGCCCACAGGTGTTTTTCTGCTCCAGGAAGGGTGGAGTTGTGCTGGTTTAAAAATGACTGATCACTCCTGGCAGTTGGGTGGTTGCATTTCCTCACTTTGGTCTCTTCTGCTGTATAGCAGCAGGCAGTCCTCTTTAAAGAGGCACAATGTAGTCCCCAACCTGGCATGGTGCTTCTGGACCCAGAGTAGCCAAGAAGAGTCAGCAAGGCCCCTCTAACTTGGGCTGACACCAAACACTGGAGACCCTGCCCTTAACAGTGCTCAAATAAATTTCCCAAGCACAGTTGTTGTGTCTGGGTGTCAGTTCATTGAAAGCGGGTGTTGGTGATGGTGAGTCTCTGTAGGAAAAGAGTCTCTGAAGCGCATCTTTTGATTTGAAGGTAAACAAGAATATTGAAAGAAAAGGTTTCGGGATTATATCTCCTCTAGACCACATTAATGACCTTAAATGGCAAAGTTTTGTTGATTGTGTTTTGAGTGGCTTTTCTTTAAAATCTTGCATTTCCTCAAGACAAGAACATTAAACAGAAACTGTGGGAGAAATGTTAAATCACACCTAAAAAACACCCTAGAACAGGGTTAGCATCCCTGAGGCTTTGGGACAGGGGTGTACCAGGCTCTCTCTGCCCTGGCCTTTCTGTCTCGTACTATCGCTCATCAATCACAGCCACAGGCCACATGGGCACTGAGCAGACCAGGGCAGCAGTGATGCCCACAGACCTACAGGGGTGCTGCCCTGCTCTGATTAGCACAATCAGCCCATTGCATATTGTTTCCTGGCTGCTGGGTACAGCTGGTTCCAGGGTATAAAACCAGCCTCTGGGCATGAGGAAACTCAGACTTACATACATCTTGGAAGGAGTGTCCAGCTGTGGGAGAGATGTGCCAGCCTCAGCCACTGTTGGCCCTGCTGCTCCTGCTCTCCTGCCCATGGGCCAGTGCCAGTAAGCTGGGGGTCTGCAAGCTGTTGCGAGGCTGCTCGTCTGGGCTCTCATCTCAGGAGCCACTGGCTCATCCTGCAGTGGGGTGTCTTGCAGGTGCTCTACAGGGTCAGATTGTGGGGGGCCATGAGGCGCAGCCCCACTCCCACCCTTACATGGCATACCTGAAGGTAGGGACGCTTGCCTGTGGGGGCTTCCTGGTGGCCCCTGACTGGGTGATGACAGCCGCACACTGCATGGGGTGAGTACTTCATACGGGGGCTTTATCCCCTTCTTTCTCACCTAACCTATGATGTCCTTCACTGGAGCATTTTTGGAGTAGGTTCCTCTTCCTCCTGTTCGGTGCAGCTCTCTCCACCTGCTGCCAAAGGGGAGGGAGCTGGGTGACACCCAACCTTATTGCCCCCTCTGCACTCTACTGTTATGGCTAGGAATATCACAGTCATTCTGGGAGCTCACAACATCCACAAACCAGAAACAACCCAGCAGGTCCGGGGAGTTCTCAGATACCACATGCATCCTGAATACGACCCTGACACCGTGTCTAATGACATCATGCTGCTCAAGGCAAGTCAGTTCTGCAGTGGGCAGTGGGGCAGAAGGTGGGATGGGGCTGTGGGTCTGGCAGGGTCCACCTCGGCAAAGCTGCTTCTGCTCAAACTCCTGGAGGCAGGCAAGACTGGGAGGGACCTGGGAGGGAACCACAGGCAGGGCTTGGAGACACATGCCATGTTCACAGGAGCTCATCGGAGCTTACAGTGGCACATGTCCTGCTAGACCTCTCCTTCCTCTGTGCAGAAAGCATCTTTCAGCTCTTCTACTCATAACCTTCTCCAAAACCCTGCTTTCTCCCAGTTGACATCAAAGGCCACTCTCAATGACTACGTCAAGACCATTCCACTGCCTAAGACCAGCAGTGACCTCCCCACAGGCACTAAGTGCAGCATTGCCGGCTGGGGTCTGATTGACGACGACCAGGCGACCAACAAGCTCTTTGAAACCAAAGTCTCCATCTACAGTCGCAGAAAATGCATCCTCTTCTATCCGCATCTTGACACTGGCATGGTCTGTGCCGGCAGCTTCCATGAGCTGAAGGATTCCAGCCAGGTAAGGGCTGCCAGCAGGCTGGGATTTGGCTCTCTGAGAGCAGATGCTGCTGCTGCCACAGATGGAGCTCGTTCCCAGGGCAGGCAACAAGTATTTGATCTGTAGCTCCCATATGGACCAGCTCTTTGGACACCTTGACACCACAGTCCCTGCACAGTACCAGAGGTAGAGGTCCAACTCACCAGCTTGGGGCAGCTCCTCCAGCTGGGTGGGCATGTGGGGCAGCAGCAGAGCCACAGCCTCCCTAGGCAGGGAGAGACCAGGGGAAAATCTATTCACACAGGGAAGAGGCCTCTAAAATCAGTCTCATCTGTCCACAGGGAGATTCTGGTGGGCCCCTGGTATGCAATAAAGTGGCACAAGGCATTGTTTCCTTTGGGTATGAGGCTCCACCCGGGGTCTACACCCGCATCTCCAACTACCTGCCCTGGATCAAAAAAGTCATGAAGAAGTAGCAGCAGCCACGGCACTTGCTCCATCTCTGATGTAGCCCTGGAGATTGCAATGGCTTCCTTCCTGTCCCTGCTGAAGGCTCAACTCCCTCCTCTCCTTGGGAACCCAAGTGGCTTGGTGCGCATGAGGGTCCCCTTCATTCTGCTCTGAGGCTGCTGGCTGTCCCATTCCCTGCCTATCTCAGGCAGCCACTTCAGGGCCATGTTAAACACCCTGACAGAGGCAGGGATAGTCCCTAATGGGACAGAAAGAGGCTATGCCACAACAGACCCCATTTCCTTCAGAGATAACACTGTCCCTTCTTGAACCTCGCTGCACTTAAAACATCCACAGTAAACTCAGAGCTGCATTTCCCAGTGTGTGTTGTCTTTCCTGTGGCCTTGCCATAGAGAGAAGGAGGGAGGGTCTGGCAACTGCAAGCAAGAGACCAGACCTTTGGGGCAGTAGCAGTCATGGCTCTGCACCCTGAATCTCTGGCAAGCTCGGAAACAAGAGCTGTGGTTGCCCTTCCTGGGGTCATGGGAATAATGAGAGTTTTGCAAGGAGAAAAAAAACAGTTAGAAATAGGGTGGGAAAAGTGATGGGCACACACTCAATTTACCGACTTCAGCATCATTATCACCTTCCTGGAAGCAGCTGACAGCTGACAGGACGTGACGCATCAGCAGGTACCAGGACTCAAAAGCTGCCATTGTCTGCAGAGTAAACTATCCCCTCTGCAGGGACCTTATGGTTGGGAGATGTTGCACCCTAGATGTTGCACCTAGAGTGCAGCCAAAACAGCAGGCTGTAGGATGCTTCACTGGACTTTTTGTGGATGGTGGCCTTGGCATAGGGAAAGGTACCTGTTGAGATGCCAGGGGCAGAGCTTTAGGATCCCAGAGAGGAGGCAAGGGGGAGTCCTGTCTGGGGGCTGTCTGCTGTGAGGTTGGCTGGCATGTTTCTGTCCCTCTTGGCACAGTCTGTTCCAGTGGTAGCCCAAACCCAAAGGCTTACAGCTCTCCCTCAGCTGGATGATGCTCAGAGACAAGCCTCGCCCACAAAGCATGCTTGAGTACTGTTTTCAGACAACTCCTGCACTGGAGTCTGAACCTCTTTCCATGGTCTGCACCAGAAGAAAAACAACCTGCCCTCTGAGCAATTATCTCCTTTGCTCTAGTTAATTTCTGGTAGCACCTCTTGTATACAGAGAGGGCTAGAGCTTCCTGGAGGAGATGATGAGGGACAGGGACAATGCATTGGTAAATAACTGAGCTGCTGAGCATTCTGGCACAGAATGACAGATGTTTGTGGAAATTCAAGAGGAGACTAAGCAGGTTTGTGGTGGGGAAAACCAGTGGGGAATTTTAAACATGTAGAAAGTGTGTGCAATCCAAAGGAAGGGGGTGCTTGCCCTGCTCTCATGGTTTTTCGAAGTCTCCCACTAGTCAGTTCCATCAGAGGGAGGAAATGGCCTACAGTCTGCCCTGATGTCTGCTCATATGTCCTCCATGTTTCTGCCTAGGACAAAGGGAAACTATGTCACCTTTGCCTTCTCCACCCAGGCTGCCCCGGGGAAACTGAGAAAGTTCCATGTTTGGGCTTTTGCTCACAGCTGCTATCAGCTAGGAAATCTGCAAGTGAACAGGCTACAGCTGCTTATCTCTGCAGTATGAATCTTTGTCACGTCAGGGTTTTCCTTGAAGCTCCAACCCTTGCAATCTTTGCACGAGAATAGGAACCTTTAAGCTTAAAACTGGGGTTTACCCTGTGGCACTGGAGGCAGAGAGGAAAGCAAATTTACCGTCAGTTAGCAAGAGCAGCAAGGAAGTGTCAGCCCCATTTCGTCACAGCTGAACTGTGAATGTTCAAACTTTGCCCTTATCATAGAATCACAGAATGGTTTGAGTTGGAAGGGCCCTTAGGGGTCATCTCATTCCATGCCCCAGTCATGGACAGGGACATCTTCCACTAGACCAAGTGGTGGTGCTCTGTGCCCCATCCAACCTGGTCTGGAACACTTCCAGGGATGAGGCAGCCACAGCTTCTCAGGGTAACCTGGGTCAGGGCCTCACCACCCTCACAGCCAAGAATTTCTTCCTAATATTAGTGCAGTGTTATAAACACATTCACAGCAATTTTGCTCCATTAGACAAGACTACACCAACTGAGAGAGAGCAGGAAAGTCCTCAACTACCACTTCACGGTCTTTGGAACTGGTGCATCAGGTGAAAGAAATCTTGATCTTGTAGGGTTCACGATGAAAATTAAGAGAGTTTGCAACAAATAGAAGCTGCAAGGAAAGACCCCACTGGAAGTCAAAGAGATAAGGGTGAGCATGTTCCCCATAGCTTCTAGCACAAAGGCAATGACCCAAAATTGGCTTTGAGTTTAGAAGGATGTCAGATACCCCAGATCAGGCCCAAGATGAAGGTGGGTTGATGCCCAAGGCTAAGTCTGACTGAATTCCCCTCTCAGATTGCTGAGGTATGCAACTTGTGGAGAGATGCAGAGATGAGTCTGACTTCTGTGGTTTCCTGGAGTCTGGTCTCAGGCTATAAAACCTTGATGGGAGCAGGAAGAGACCCTGGCTGCACCTCACCTCTAAGGGATCCACTGAAGCCCAGAACACCATGATGGAGCACCTGCAGACTCTCCTGCTCCCTCTCCTGCTGGTGATGTGGCCCCCAGTCAACACCAGTAAGTAGAGTGGGCTGGAGGCAAGGAGAGGGTTGGGGAAGGATGAGTCCCAGACAGCATGTCCTGTGCCCTCCAATCCCCTTCTCCTCAGTCCTATCCGTTTCAGATTATTCCTGGAATCAGAGGGAGGGAGGAGGTGAAGCCAGGACACCCTCCACACCCTACATGGCCTATCTGCAAGGAAAGAACAACCATTCCTGCGGAGGGTTCCTTGTGGCCCCGAATTGGGTGATGACAGCAGCTCAGTGCCTTGTGTAAGTTTTTGCTGTGTTCATACAGCACCTGGTGCAGCGAGATCATCGCACCACCATGACCCGGGTAACGTCTCCTGCACAGAGGTCTAAGAGTTGGAGTCGCTTCCCACATGGCCATGGGCAGACTCTTTTCTCAGAAGGGAGCATAGGCTGTGCTGTGGGGCAGGGCACAGCTGAGGGGAAGGCACCACAACAGCTCTCCCTGCAGCCTTCTCTGTCTCTCTCCCCAGCCCACCCTCATATACTTACCTTTATTTTTTTATTCCTTTTCCATGACTCATTTTATTCTTTCCAGATGCCATCCAGAGGTCAGAGTGGCTTCTTCCCTTGCTGGCACTGACCTGCTGGCATGGCAGGGATGGCTGTTGTCAGGCTTTGCCCTTTCTGCCACCAAGAGACTGTTTGAGACTGTTTGCAGAATTACCTACTATGAGCAAGCTGCTTGCCCAGCCCTTTTCCATCCCTCCAGCTGGACAGCCTGGGGCATGGACAGGCAGGAGGGCTTTTCTATATGTACATGACTCTGGGTGTAGCTACTGCACGCCTCAGGGCTAACAGATCTGCCCTGATGCCAGTGACCCAGGTTCAGGGCCAGTGCCCACACTTGAGCAGCAAAAGGGAAGACGAGCAGAACCCAGGAGCCTGGATGCCCAGGTCTCACCTGGGAGATGCATGTACCCAAGGTCCTCCCAATTTTTCCAAGGCAGTCCCTTCTGCAGGTGATGTAAAGGCAAGTAAAGGGACAGAGAAGGCTCCTGATTCAGAAATCCCTTGACTTCCACAGACCAACAGTCCACATATTACCACTCAGCAGCAGCATTGAAGCAAATCTGCCCAGTTTGAGATCTAGAGGCAAAAGAACCTTGCAGACTCTGCCTGTAAGACAGGAACTTGCTCTGCCTCTTGTCTGCGCAGATTCACTGGTAGAGCTCCTTGCTCCCACCATTCTTCTTAAAATGTGCATATATAGCACATTCTGTATATAGAAAGTATATATTATACACACTATATATGTGTACTATTATTGTATATATAGCATACAGTGTATCTATGCTAATATTACATATATATTAGTATATATATGAGAGAGAATACACACACACACACACACACACACACACACACTATAATGTATGTAATATATATACACATGGCTGGTCTCTCCTGGCCATACCCTTGGGAGATGAGCCTCAGTGTTACCAGGCAAGACAGGAAAAAGCTAACAGCATACACTGTACTTGATTTTATCAGCCACAAACCTCTGACTGTCATCCTTGGAGCCCACACAGTCCAAAGGAAAGAGGAAAACTGGCAAAAGTTCGAAGTCAAAGAGTATCACTGCCACCCACGCTTTACCAGTCCTAAGGAGGGAAATGACATCCTCTTGCTGAAGGTAACTACCCGCCCGGAGCGGAAGGGAACAGCCTTCATCACAGCAAATGTACAGGCCAAGCACTTATTTCTGTATTTTCTATCCCCTTTGCGTAGCTGAATGGCAATGCCACCAGCAACAGCTACGTTAGGACCATTTCCTTTGAAAAATCCAGAGTTCGTGGTGGGACTGTGTGCAGCGTAGTCGGCTACAAGACACCCACTGGCACATTACGTGAAGCCACTGTCACCATCATCAAACAAAGGGACTGCCTCAGTCACTACCCTGGGCTTGCTGAAAACTTGATTTGTGGCCGCAGCAGATCTGCTGAGGTACCTGAAAAGGTCAGTCTCTGACTTCGAGAGGAGAAGACTGTAGGGACAGTTTTATCCCTGGGTGAAGCAGAAGGGACAAGAAGATCCTTGTCTTCCCATGGCAAAGGACCCTGGAGACTGCAGCAGCATAGCGGGATAATAGCTTGGCCAGAGGGGTTCCCCCTTAGTCTTGTAGCTGGTCGGAATACGTTTTGGATATGCAGCCAGCAGAAGGGCAGAAATGAAGCTTCAGTGTTGGTCCAGTTGTAGCTGTGCTGGGTCCCAAGCAAAGCTGCCAGCAGCCCCCTTTTGGACCCAGAGCTATCCCCATCCACTGCGAGTCCAGGCTTCTCCTGGAGAAGCTCTGTCCTGATATTTGCAGCCTCCCTGATCTTTGCAAAGGCACACTTTCCCTGGGGACACCACATAAATCAGCACTGATCTCTCTCCTCCTCCATTTCACAGGGTGATGCCGGGGATCCACTGGTCTGCAATAACAAAGCCTATGGCATCTTCTCCTACAGGCATAACAACTGGCCCGGTTTCTACACACACATCGCTCATTACCTTTCCTGGGTTAACAGTGTCATAAAGTCAGCATGACTCTGTTCTCCCTGCAGCTGCTGCTGCCCTGGAGAACTCACACACCAGAGCCTCATCCTCACCAGCTTTCTTTTCCTTTCTCACTGGGAAATATCTTACACTGATCCTCATGGGTGTGACAAGGACTTCTCTGTGGCAAAGCTGAGCTATGCCAGTGGGGGGCTCAGCACAGAGATCAGGCCTCGACTGCATTTATTCCCTGTGCAAACTGGGGAGTGCCTGGTCACACAGTGTGTGCTTCCACACTGCTGCCCTGATTTACCCCTTTGTCAAGCTGGTTGTGGCTACAGCTCTAAAGGGGAAGCAGCAGGGCAGCCCCAGAAGAGGTGTCAGTAGCTGCTGGGATCTCTGTCATCCTTTGGGGAAGGCTACATAGCTAGATCAGAGGGATCCAAAGAACAGCATCCTCCCTGACCTTTGCATGTGTTACACCAGATGTTTGGGTGCCCTTTGGCCAATCCCAGAGGTTTTAAGGTTGCCCAAGCTCCAAGGAAGACACTTTCAGTTCCTGCTTCACTACTGCTACTGCTGTCCCCTACCTCTGAAACCTACTGCCTCCTTTCTCCCCTATTCTGTAGCTCCATTGTTGTAAGAATACATAAAACAATAAATTGCATCTGCATTTGAAAGCCTTTTTCTTGATGTGATTTGGATTTCTCTTGGCTACTGGCTTTAGTCCAGAACAGCTCAGAAGAAAGTCACTGCTTAGACAGCTGAATCTCAAGCTGGAAGCTTCTCCCCCCAAAAATGGCCTGTTTTCTGTCCCACCTAAACTCTCAGAATAGGTGTCAAGCCTGGATTTCAGGGCAGGGGCTCTCCTCACATGCAGTTGGGCACAAACACTCCCTCCAGGTACCTCTAAGCTGGTACTCTGGGGGACTTCCTCCCTCTATCACACTGGCTCCCCCACGGGCCCCTTTTGATTCTACTCCATCCCATCTCTGCCTGGTTGCCATTCAACAGAAAACCAGCATCTTCTCCTCAGTGCAACTTGTCAAGAAGCAGCAACTGCAGGTCCTGCCAGACTCGTCCCTTCTACCTCAGTGTTGTGTTGATTTTGCTGTTGATTAGAATGATGACTTTAACCTCTTTTAACAAGAAACGTGGGCAAAGACAGCAGCAGCAGCAGCAACAGCAGCATTGAGCCATGGAGGCTGGAGTGATTTGGGCAGAAGGTGCTGCAGCAACTCAGCTCTCCAGAGCACAATACAGTTTTGGGGAGGCTCAGACTCCATCCCTCTCCAGCTCTTGGCATCCCACTTCAGCTGGATTTAGGCAGGTGCCCTGGGGGAGGGACATCCTGACCAACTCTGTGTCACACACAGGTGTTCATCAGGGCACATTAAGTCATTCAGGTCTTTTTAGTGAGGTTGGCACCAAAGAGAAGAACCACACAGTCCCACCACAGCCTGACATTCAGCAAATATTTTCTTTCTACATTTTGTGGTTTAAGACAAAAAAATTAATTCCCACCTCTACTACAATAGAATTAAAAAATATTACAATCAAAGGAAATTAACTTGGAGTTTTGGCAAGAGACCTAGCAAGAGGAGACCAAACATTTCCATCAGATGCTTAGGATTTCAGTGAAGGATTTCAAAAACCCACTTCTGGCGAATGTTTGCCTTTCCTTATGTTTACCTCTGTCTAAAGGTGACTTGTCAGAGGCCAGTACAGTATCTGCAGCAGCACTGTACACAAAACACTAGACCAAAGATCTGAAGACTCCAAATACTTTCCAAACCTTACCATTTAAGATGCCTAAAAGTCCCCAGGTCACTCCCTGACTAAGAAAAGCTGCAACTGAGCATAGTTATCAATGGGTTTTGCTGTGGATGATATTGCACAAGGAGAGCACCTCTAGCACGTTTCTGCTTTTTCCATGCACAGAGTGCCCTCTCTGGGCTGGCAACAGTGCCTGTTCTTCAAGGTTCTGTCTCTAAACAACTTCTGAACAGATCAAAAAAATTTACGTCTTGCAGTTTGGGAGTACGTTCTTGGCTAAGCTGAGGAAGGCAACTCCCCTAGGGTTCTTTATATCATTTAATCTGCTCTGAATCAAGAGTTGCAAAGCAGAAACCTCTTTTCCAATCAGGCTGCCAAATCCTTTCCAGAAGAATTCCAAGGGTGCTCTCATCCTGCATCACCTTGACTGTGCAAAGAGCCTGTCAGCTTCTGAAGAATTGCAGACTGAAGGCCTGAGACACTGGGAGGGAGGATACAAACCAGCACAGCAGGAGAGACCTGCCTTTTGGGTGCTTTGTGAAAACACGATGTATTTCCATGGCCAGGAGCTACAGATACTCACCTGAGATGAAGGGAGGAGCAGTTCTGGGAGCAGTGCATAGAAGTGGCCAGGGACAAGTGGCCAGGGACAACCCAGCTGGGGATGCAGAGCAGCCCTGGGCAGCAGCTGCTGTCCCTGCCAAGCCACATCCTCACCCAGTTCGGCAGCTGGGTTATCCACGGCCTTCATACAGCCCAAATGTGGAGTCTTGTCGTACACTCCAGTATGGGAGCCACAAAAATTCTTCAAAAGCCACGAGTTCTCCACCCATGGTGGTACAGATGTTACAAAATTTGCTTGTAGAGGCTTAAATTCCTGATCAGATTGCATCACAGAAGATAAAGCAACTCAAAGACAACTATACCGAACTGGTATGCTTGAGGAGAGCACACAAAAAAAGACTTTGGTTTAGAACAAACCCTCTCTTAGCTCTGGGGCTCAAGAAGTCACTGCTCTTGACAGCAATGTTGTACCACCAGCGGCTGCCATTCCACAGGCCAAGCTGGTCCCACAGTTTTGAGGCGAAAGTCACCAACCTCAGAATCCTGAGTATGGCTGGGTGGGGTCAGGATAACATGGGAGAGAAAGTTGAAGTGAGAGGAGGGAAGCATTATATTCCTGCTTTATAAATTTCATATGACATTTTATTCAAGCTGAACCGATGTTTCTCTCGCTTTCCCAAAATGGCAAAGGTTACGCTCAAAGAAAAGAGCTTTCTCCTGCTATGATCATCCTACGGATGGTCATTGTCCAAGGACAATGGAAATCCTGAAGTCTCTCTTCTTTGCCATTTTCTTCCACGTGAGATTTTTTTAATATGAAAAAATAGAAAATTGATTTCCTTAATGTCTGGTCCACCCCTGTGCACAATCCCAAGTAGATGCTCTGGGGGGACATCCAATGGCCAGATTTAAAGCGACTTGCAGCACTAATACAACCCCAGTTCCTGGGTCAGCACACTTTACCAGGACATTTCTCTGGCCCAGAGCCCAGCTCTGACAGCCCTCTTTTGCCAAGTCCCTCCAGAGCAGGCTGCAGTAGCAGGTGGCTTCACAACAGAGTGCCTCCCAGGTTCCCAAGACCTCTCTTTGCAGGATGCGGTACTTGCATGTCAAAGGAACCAAGGGCCTCTCACCACAGCAGTGGAGGCGGAGGCAGGGAGGAGCTCACTGTCTTGGTGGAAACACTTTTTGCAGTCTGAGTTTGAAGGGTCCTTGGGAAAGCAGTAACCACAAGCTTGCTGCATGGGCTGTTCCCTCAGCTGCCTTCTTCCCTGGGCCGCTCCAAGACTGGCAGGGATCCGCTTCCTGCATATCCACTGCCACACTTTGGCAACAGTCCCTGCACACACACCTGCCGCTGGAGGTGGGCAACCCTGCACCTATGGCAGCTGGGGGCTGCAAAAGGCCCAAACATGAGGCCCTCAAAGTCAGCTGGGAATACTGTGAATTAGTTTTAAGACTTCTTCCCTGAAGAGTCTCAACCTATTGATGTGCTTTATTTAAATGGAGTATGCTACGCTCTTTGCAAAGACCAGCACAACACGTGACCCACACAGAGCTGAGGACATGAACAACAAACAAAACATACTGCTTTCAGCCACTGTGACACACTCCCTGGCTGGTGAGGAGACAGAGCCACCAAGAAAAGCAATGTATACTCACCCTTAACTAGAAAACAGTGACAAGAGTCTGCCAGTGCTGTGGCCAAGAGAACAGTTACCCTCCTGGTGCAAGCCAATACCACATCTCAGGAGAACATCCTCAGCTGCAGGTTCCAGAGACACAGGCAACCTTACATAGAGGAAGTTAGCCATCCCTACCCACTCCCAGGTGATTTAACCTGCAATTTCTGGAGAATGATCCCAGAGAAAAAGAATTAAACTTAACAAACTCCATACCAGGAAATCGCTTTGTCAAAGCTTTCACAATCATCCATCTTTGGACTAAGAGAGAATTTTAAGCCACGTTTCATATTTCAGTCCATATTTCTAGCAGACAAGACTGGAAGCAGTTTTGGTCCCACCAACATTCCTGCTATTGGCAACAGATATCCTGCTTGGAATTGAGCCTGCAATGGGTTGATGCTACAGCAAGAGGCAGCAGCAAATACCAACAACTTCACTATGCAATTCTACTCCAAAATCCCAGAAAACTTTAAATCAAAATGACACCACTGCATCCCTGCACCCCAGTCAGACACTGTTCACACTTCAGGATTATTGGTACAGTGCACAGTTATTGCATATCAAAACACGCTTTGTTTCTATGCCTCAGAGTCCTGATTTTCTCAGCAGGAGGCAAAACCTGTTTCCATCAGCTGTAGAACTTGCTAAGCCAGCCAGGGAGGAGGAGAGGGGGAACGAGAGTGAAGAAACACATGCTCAAACATCACGACTTTTAGGAACAAAATTTATTCCAATTTCAAACAGAGAGTTTATTTCAGGAGAAAGATATGAAAATCAATTTCCATCAGATATTTCCGTAATAAGGGTGTTGCCCAGCAGTCAGAGTGGGATCTTTCCAAGAAACAATCACACTCCTGGACTGGAATGAGACAGTTTGGAGTCTGAATAGATCCTGACACTGGGCATCTTATTCAGAAACTCCTTTACCCTACCCTCTTCCCTCCCCACCCCCCAACACGCACAACAATACATGCATTGCAAATTACAAGGTTTAAAAACAGCATTTTATATAATATCTTTTTAAATAGGATAATGTTTAAATTGTCTTAAATCAGGATCCTATAATATACAAGTATAACCAAATAATTTCCACCACATTGGCACTTGTAAAGAGTCTCTGGCACTACTAAAGAAGGGGCATTGGCACAAACCATACTCTTAAAAAACTGGGTGCTGCATAACACACTTTATCTCTGCTGAACTCTAATGACCTGGGCTCTGTACAGGACAATACAATGGTCAACACACTCCAGAAGGTTGTGTTTTTTGTGGGGTTGGGTTTTTTGTTTGTTTTGTGGGGTTTTGTTTGTTTGGTTTTTTTGGAGGGGGGGGCTTTTTGTTGTTGTGGTTTTTGTTGTGTCTTTTGTTGTTTTTTTGTTGTTGGTTTTTTGGTTTTTTTGGTTTTTTTTTTACCAATAAAACACATGAAGAAAAACCACAGTTGAACACAAGGCCAACATTGCTAGGAAGCAACAACAAGAGACCAAAGAATCCAACTTGAGGAGAACGGGAGAGGCAGGAGGGGAAGGAGCTATCTGACACGCAGCAAGAAGGGGTTTTTGCTCACCAGGTAGCCAATCCACATGGAATGGTGCAAGGAAATGGGATGGTCCTCTGCTCACCGACTTCAAGTTTCAAACTTGTTCAAAATACATTGGTTTCTTCAGCAGAACAAAGATTAAAAGTGCACAAGGAGCAAAGTTAGCCAGGAGACCACTTCCTCAGACTCTAGGTTACCTCCAAGAACACAATTTTACCTCTTTTCTGAAAGTCAGTCTGTTGTCTGAACCTGCAGGAAATTCTGACAGGTCTCACTTTCAGAAAAGATGATATAGGCGAATTTGGTCTAAGGTTTGGCACTTTTGCTAGGGCAGGCATTTGCCAGCCAACAGAGACTGGAGCCAGTTCTGCAGGAACGCTTTGCTGCCCAGGCTGGAGGCACACAAGCTACTATTTACTAAGAAAAGCATGTGCTAACTCTGGTATCTTCTCATATATGATACAGTCATAGACAACTCCAGATGATGTGCACAAGTCTGACCCATTCCCACTCTAATTCAGAATGAGGTTTCAGGAACTTGGGAGAGCCACTCTGCAACCCTCTGCCCTCCCCTCCACAATGCTCAGCACATTGAGACAGTGATCATGCCAACAGCTACACCAAGCAGGTGCTCCATAAGGTACAGTGCATCCCTAAATCTTTGTGCCCATAGCCTCCCACAGTTGCCCATGATGATGCAGAGTCACTCTGCAAGAGACAGATGCCAAGATCCCTCCTCCAGTGGCAGGGCAGCAGCTCTTAAAGAAGGGGAAGGTATGAAACAAGACAAAAAGTTTCTGATTCAAGTGGAAGTACCACCATCATTCACCTTGGAAAGAAAAAACTTCTGGGAAGTTATTTCCAAGAACATGTGTATCTCAGTGCCAGGTTCATTGCTGGCAGCAACTGTAGTGTGAATCATTTACAAAAGAATCACAGAAGCAGAAGAGGCTGGTGCTGCCATCTGCTTCAGAGGGACAGCACTTAGAATACATGAAGATGATTATAAATTCCTCCTTATAGGACAGTTTCTACAAAATGGATCATTTTGGCATAAAGATGGAAAAAACAAAAAAAAAAGGCAGTAAAATTGATGCAAAGCTGTCTGACACATGGGAATCCCTCTCATTCCTCCCAAGGGTTAAATGCAGTCCAGAGCATGGTTATGAGATGCTATGTTTCCCTCAGCATCACCACTTGGCCAGACTGGCTCTTTAAGTGTTGGTCCCATGGCTACTGTTCCAACTTAAGCTCTCTAATCACCTGCAGCAGGGCTTGCCTTCTTCTGTAGTGCTCTGAGGAATACAGAGGTTTCAGCTGGCTATTCTGGAAATCCAGAGGGATCTATAAACAGAATTATTCAAAATTATGTCCCTCCATATTTTAGTGTTCTAAATCAAAGCATCTTAAGCATCTCAGACAGTTAGACTGACATGTTGTGCAAAACACTGATGTAGTGCTCTGTCTACAAAACAGACAAAATATCAACAGCCCCTTTCAACAGTGCAGCTCATTTAGTCTTTTTCTGCTAGCAGCCTGCTAGCCTTCAATGGGGCAGTCTGGTTGATCCAGAGAATTTGGACCCAATGCTATTTGTTGGAATTGCAACAGAAGCATTAGCGATGGTTAAATAACACATGTCCAGATGTGGGTCAGATTTCCCTGCTTCACACTCACTTCTCGTCTTGCCACTGCACTTCTCTTCCAGGCCAGCAACAGCTCCTCAGCACATCTGTTGACTTGCCTCAGCTCCTTGAAAAAGCTTTCTAATGTGCAAAGGCTTCACATCTTTCTGCTTAGTGGAGATTCAGGTGGCATCTAGAATTCAGAACTATTTCCACTCTGCCTTCCACCTGCACCAGCAAGCACTGCTGCCTCTCTCCTCCTCTCCTGCTGAGCCAAGTGCACCCACAGCAGTGCTCTCCGGGTACCACAGCAGCTGTGCTCCAGCCACAACTACTGTAACTCGGTCATCACACCCACCCCAGAACAAGTGTGTGTGCAAGTCTTCTGAAAAGGAACACAGCAGCATGTGCCACAGGGGAATGCATAAACAGGGGAGAGAGAACTGCCGCTCTCTCCAAGAGCTACTCTCACTCTTCTCAAGTAAGAATCCTACCAACATCCCGAAGTCTGTCACCCACCAATTCCGGTCCTTTCTAAAACTCTGCAAGCTGGACAGGACTGAGGAATTTTTACTAAGTCATTCACACAATGGCACAAAATGCAATAAACAAGGCCTGTTTGCTACTAGCAGCAAGAAAAGACCTAAAGGATGGCACAGGACTAAGATTTTCAATCCAGCCAAAATCTGATGTTTAAATGCCACAGTTACTCAGTGTGCTTTTGGAAACTGCTGCATAGAGAAGTTGCTCATTGATGTCACATACTCACTCAACAAAACATATTTTCTCTCAGCAAACTGAGCCTTCTGAGCACACAGCCACGCATTTGTGGTGTGGAGGGGGATGCATGTATATGTGTGAAAAAGAAACAAGAACTAAATAAAATAAAACAGAACAATTACAGTCAGGCACTTCCCCAGGCTCAGCAGCTATTGCTCCAAGAGCTTCCATCATTTGTAGTCCATGAACAAAATACAGCAACATGTAGCAAACTATGTATAGAACATCAATAATTTAAAAAAAAAAAAAATCACAGTCTCCATACCTTTTATAATTGATAAGAAAAAAATAACTCAGAACATATAAAGAATGGAAAAGTGATGGCTTTTTTTTTTTGTTTTGCCATTTTTTTTGCACAATAGTTGGAGAGCAATTGCTCCTCCCCAACATTTCATCACAGTGAACCATGGAGCGTGTCCTGGGGAAGGGAAGAGAAAGGAGGGGGGAAGCAAGTAGATTTAGCAAATTACACGAGAGGCACCCTATAGCACAAGGCAAAGGAACCAGTAGCATTCTGCACTCCCACTGTCCAGTGAATTCATAATCTCAGCTGGAAAGTGTTTTTTCTACATATACCATGGGAATGAAAGGGGAAAAAAACCCCAGTGACTAACCAACAAAGGAAAGACCAGGATGAGACTGCCTTAGCCGCTTGGCAAAAATTAAGATGTAAGCAAGGTGCTGAAGAAATGAGGCATATCCCCGTTAACTGTGAAATAAAAGCAATTTGTTAAAAATATGAAATCAACTACTCTGTGGACAGAGACATGAGACTCCAGGATAACACTGAGCACTTGCCACTCCACAGATCAGACAATTTGCACTCATTACATCATCAAAAATTAAAACTTTTTTCCTGTCATATTTAAAATTTCTTTTTTTTTGTCTTTCTTCACAAAGAAGCCTCTCAAGGGGCAAGAGCAGAGCAGGTCAAACCAGGTTGTACTCCTTCAGGTTGAGCTGTAGGATGGTGTCCTTGACAGCTGCAAAGACGAAACGGATGTTTTCTGTGTCTGTAGCACATGTGAAATGGGAATAGATGATTTTATCACTGTCGGGATTTAAATCCACAAACATCTTGAGGATGAACTCACGGGCTGCCTGTGCATCCCTCTGTGGGCCTGCAGCAAACAGAGACACCAGTGAATGGATTCATTCCAATGCAATCCCCAGGCTGATCCATCAGAATAACTGCCAGTCTGCTTTTTCTTATGGGTTACAGAACTATAAAGAAGAAATCAGGATCATTTATGATATAAGGGTCTGAGGAGCTGGAGTATCTTTTGCTTTTCAGTTATCTAACCAAAACCCAAAGCTGGGCACTTTACAGACACCAAGGGGTCAGTTCAGACCATGCTTTGGAATCCAGATCTTGTTAAAACCCTGGGTGGGAATGACAGATGCTGCAGAGACACATAAAGCTCTCCCTGGAGATGGGACATATATTTCTTCCTAATATACAGGTGGATCTTATATGCTGAAGGACACAAGTATATGTTTTGGAAACAAGGGTTATCCTCAGCCAAAAGCGCAGCCTGTCCTAACTGGGTGGTCAACTCACAGGAGCTAAAAAGTGGATTTTTTGCCAGCTTTTAATTCATATTGCTGACAGCTCCCAAGAAAATAGTCACCTACTGCTATTTCTTTCACAGAACTGCTGTTGTCACATTCTGCATGGCAAATATCACCTCTTAAGGGGATGTCTGATGGGCAACCTCCAACTCAAAAGCCATGCAGCACCCATGAAGGAACTACAGTGAACACTTATAGGAAAAAATGAAAGTACATGACAGTCCCTGAAGTTGGGATCTGTCTCCAGTTGTTAAGCTCCATTTGAAGTAGGCACTGTTCGGGTGGCAGCTCTTCAGCCATTCCCAGTCTGCTGTAAAAACATGGTGTTCCCACCAGTGCCCATTCTGGGGGCATGGAACTCCAGATGTAGGAGGACAACTAACAAGGAGCAATTCCATTAGTCTTTTAAAGGATGAAAGCTGTTAGCAAAATGGCAATTCTTCCTTTACCTCATACTTTTAAAGCAAATAATGACAGAATTAATACAAGAGAGCATGGCAAGAAGCGTGTTGCTTGATCTCATTCTCCACTACTTTTATTTTCAGCCCTGTACAGATATGTTACCAGCCAGCTTTAAATGCACTCAAGTGAAGAGCCTGAAATACTATTCTGGCTACAGAATATTGTTTCAGATGGGAATTTCTCTGTTTCACATAATCTTATTTTCCCACAACAGCACATGGCACGCTAATAAGAACTTCATGCTGCCTGAGATTTTTCAGCACCATCATTTGAACAACTTGGGTATTTGACCAGTCAGTTTCTCAGAACAAAGACTCAAGTCACCTCCTGACTAGAGGGTTAGAAGGTTCAGAATACCAGTAAATTGTCATGTTTATGAAACTAGTTATATGCACAAGCACACAGGGAAGAAAGTTGCTTTATATAATACTACAATACTTTGCAGTGCATATGGGAGGGGGTAATTCTCTATCTAGGAGAGGTTCATTATTTCATCATTCAATCAGATTCCAGTTGTCTATGTATGATTAAGATATTTTTATGATTTTTTTTAATTGCTGTAGGCATTATTCCTCAAATTAAGATGTTTTCTCCACTTCTAGATCCTAATTTTCTTTTAAAAACAAGAAAGTTCTACCCAAACCACCTCCACATCTTATTCTAGATATAGAATGTACCTGCTTAAAAATCACTCACCATCAAACTCTGGGAAATAGTCAACAAGGTGGGAATACAGGATCTTGTCTTCCAACAAATCTTTCTTGTTGAGAAAGAGGATAACAGAAGAGTTTTGGAACCATGGATAAGTTATAATGGTTCGAAAGAGAGCTTTACTCTCTTCCATCCGGTTCTGAAATAAGAAAAAGAAAGACTTGTTTTCACAAATGAGCACTAAGATGCCTTTCTGCTGCCTGCACACATATTCAGATCTGTAGTGATTCAGCATCCCAAACACTATACACAGAATACTTTGGCCCCAGGTAGGTTCTGGCTCAAACCTCATCAATAAATGGAAATGAAATGCAAAATCTGAAGGAGTCAAGCTTTGTTTAATTGCCAAGTCATTCATATCAAAACATTTAAAAGCCATTTTATGCTTTGAGAGTCATATGAGAGGACTGGTCAACGATACTTTCGGAACATTATTTGTCTAGTAGCAAAGGGGTAATTGCCGTTATCTAGTAGCAATTTTTTTTATTTATTAGCAAGTGCCAAAATTCAGATTTGCACCTTCAAAGAGCCCAGTCACTACCTAACAAGACAGAAGTCACAACCCAAAAGACCCCAGTGTGGTAAGAGGGACGTGATCTGAGAACATGCCTCCCCCCACAGTGCCTTCCACAGCAGACAGGGCTCCGTCACATCAGAGTATTTTGGGTTTACTGGAGAAGTAGAGATGATGTGAATGCCCTCTGCATTTTCCATTCTCAGGGACATCATGTCCCTTCAGGCTCATGTTCCCTTTCCAACAAGAAGAACTGAAGGCCAAAACCAACAATACTTGCTAATCCAACTTGGCACCAAGCACTTGGGTACCAAGCTCCAAGGAGCTAGGAAGACATTCTGGCTTTCCTTCTACCCTCCTGCAGAGTTCCCATTCTCTGACTTACCTCATTATCCGATTCCACCAGAACTTGGTCATATTCACTAAGTGCTACTAAAAACATGATGGAAGTCACATTTTCAAAGCAATGGATCCACTTCCTTCGTTCTGATCTTTGACCTCCAACATCCACCATTCTAAGGAAGAGAAGTACATACAGTATCACAGAGGTACTGCAGTTCTCTGTCTGAATGCAAAGGACCAGCAAATGATGAGAATGAATGCAGTTCTTCACTGCTCCAGTTAAACATGTCATGGGGATGTGACAGTATCTGCCTGCTAACAAAACTAGCAAGTTTACAAAATATCCTGTTCCAGAAATACATCAAACGGAAAGAATGGCAAGTGATACCAAATTCAACTTCCACATACCAGCATTAGCATTTTTGCTGCATTCTGCTCTGGTTTGCTAGCCATCAGTTCTGAGTCTGAAAAGATGAGTCCTTCAAAACTGTCCTCTGTCAAATGAGCAAACTATTTTTATTTTTCACTAAAACACCTGCTTGCCTCTAAGCTTCTCAGTGTTGTGCTCTTCACACCAGGCTTGATTGCTGGCTTAAGCCTCTCAAGCCCATCTGTTGCTACAGCAGCACAGACAGCAAGTTTTGGTGTCATCCTGAGGGCACAAGGTAGGCACAGAAAACCATCTCTCAAGGCAGATGCTAGGTGTGACATACAAGGAAGTATTTCTTCCTGGTGGAAGAAATACTGGTGGATAGCTTCAGCTACCCACACTTCACTCAACTGCCTCACGAGCCACAGCTTCAGCCTCAGATGCCAGCAATGTAGTCCTTCCCAGGGAAGGCACCAATTCCTGCAAGATGGTTCACTGGGTTTTATGTGTCACTGATTCAAAAGCAGGTTCTGTTTTCTGGCAGTAAAAACGTTAGACTATCCTCATTAGAGGAGCACCTGTCAGCAGATAATTCCACAGCATACACACACACATCCACTCAGAGCCTCTCAACCAAGCACCTGGACACTCCAAAGCAATCCATAACTTATCCTTCCTGAAACCGTATCACCGCTCTCTCAGTTTAGCTGTAACATGAATACACCTCCAGTACCTGAAGATAATATTCTCTAGGTCAAAGGGGTACTCTATGATACCAGTTGTAGGAACTCTAACCCGTAGCACATCTTGCTGAGTTGGTAGATATCCTGGGGTAGCAATACGATCCACGTCACTGAGATAGCTACAAGGAGGACAGTGGAAAAAAAAAAAAGCTACCTTAGGTTGCAGCACATAAACATACAGATGTAAAAACTGCTACATTTAGTCATTCCCTAGTGTAACAAAAAAGTTAGAAGTCACCTAAATCATTTAAGACATGATGTGTAAAAGTAACAGAATACATCTTTGGGGAACAGTAATTCACCAGCCAGCCCCCTTGGAGGATAAACAGATATACTAAGGACAACTTTATCAACTCTGTATAGCAGTGTGGAAGACAATCTTTACTACAGAGAAAGTTCAGGTAGAGTGGATGCTTTATATTTCAGAACCAAGTCTTATCTGCAGTGTAGAAACATATACTTATTTACTTATAAAACACCCTCTCTCTGTTGCCAAACTTAATGGATTTTTTATTAATAAAGTCTAAGTTACACATCCAGGTACACCTGTAGGCCAAAGGACAAACCTGAGGAGAAAGAGCAACACTTCTGCTGCCTCAGAGCCAGGATCAACATAGATGGCACAAGGGAAGGATTCTGGCCTCAGGTATATCCAGAAGCAGATGTGTTTAACTGCCTTAAACACCCAACAGAATACCTCATAGCCTCATAAAAAGCAGCAAATGATAAGGAAACAAACTCTAGACTTCAATAGAAAAAATTAGACAGGTATAATTTGTTAGACCATCACTCCCACCTACCAGTGCATGCTAGTGATTATATACTTACTATTTAGCTGAGTCAGAAAGCTGATATTCTCTTCTCCTGTCGTAACACTCTTGTATTCCAGGGTCGTTCCACAATGTTTTAATTGCACTTACATATGGCTGCTCAAATGTCATGACCTTTTCTACATCCACTTCTCGGATCAGCACTGCATTGGCCTGGAGATTGAAAAGAGAAAGAAAAAAAAGAAAAAAGTAAAAAACCAAAACAAACAAAAAAAACCAACCAAAAAACCACCACAAACCTGGGGGGCGTGGGGTCTGTGTCAGAAGGAGGGGGCCCCAGTCATGGCAGGAAATAAAAATTCTCACCCGACAATTGCTAAGTAAAGGAAGGGCTACAGTCATTATCACAGCCTGTGGCATCTGCGAGGTGACTGTCCACATCCAGCTGTTTTCTGAAAGGGGCTTTTG
Organism: Myiozetetes cayanensis; assembly: GCF_022539395.1. Lineage (NCBI taxonomy): Eukaryota > Metazoa > Chordata > Aves > Passeriformes > Tyrannidae > Myiozetetes > Myiozetetes cayanensis. The sequence continues at coordinate 3,405,236 of NW_026087477.1, forward strand.
CCAATACCGCCAACCCCAGGAAAAATAAAAAACAAAGCCAAGTTTTCTGGCTTTATCTTTATCTTATGGTAACTGCACAAGTTATCATAAATAAAAGTTGGCAGATTCTACCTATCAGGACCCCTTCACCATGCCCCATGTAAAACATAGGCAAGGCAAGCTTCCTCGCACCCTGCCCATTCTCATCACAGACGTAAAAGGTGCACCATCCAGTCCCTATACACAGTTAGTCAAAATCAGCTCCAAGATACTGTGTGACAGAGATAAGGAGATAAAATACAGTTTCACTTCAAAATATTAAGGATGTTATGCATTAAAAGATACTATGCATTAAAAGAAGCAAACTGTGCTAAAAAACCCCTAATTTCCTGGCATACCCTCACTCTCATCGTCTTCCCCCTCAAAAACCTAAAATAATTTAGACCAGATCTGCCTGAAAAATTAATTCCTGGTCCCAAAATGAGTAAGCCAGACTTTAGCTCAGATAATGTTTCTGAGGTTGAGACCAAAATCCTTCAAGAAAGTTTTGTACCCTCACTCAGTAGCTATCAGAAAAATGAATGGATTGCAGGAACAGGGATAACTATCAGCACAGGTGTCTTTTGGGTCCAGCACGTATTTTGCCAGCTTCAATATCCAATAATTATAGTAATTCACACAAAGAAAATGCTGGACACATTTAACAACACTGAATCCTGGAAATGAGTAAAAATAACACCCCCTCTTATACCCTACATAGTATCCCAATCCCTTGCTCCCACCACTCACTACGCAGACCAGTGTACTAACAACCCAAAGTTCGTCTATCCCTTAACCCAACCAAGTAAATGGAGTCAGGTATCAAGAAAATGTCATGGAAAGTTTATGGAAAAGAGGTCAGGGAGGTTGAGGATGCAACGCAGAAGGACACAAACAAACAGGAACTTAGAAGTCAAACCCCAGAATCCTCACTGCCCAAAGACGTAAAAAAACTGTGAGACACTTACCTTGTTCTGTTCATATTTGTACAGAATCTTCAGGGTTTCCATGGCTCTTATCATAGACTGCATGGCAGTGAAGATGTTTTGGTACACCAGCTTGGTGAAGCCTTTTTTGTCCTCTTCAGAGTAGCCTGAGCCATGAATTATACGCATTTGCTTAATGAATGTGCTTTTCCCACTCTCCCCAGTGCCTACAGAATGCAAGAGAGTGCATTAGGAGCCATCACAAGCAAGGATCCCAACAGAAGAACGCAGGTACTTCATGCTCCAAAGTTCCTATTACTATAACCAAGCACACACTACTCCCAGCCACTTTTTTAGTTGCTTTCCAGAACGGTAAAAAGACAGCCTGGGTAGGCCCGCTCATCCCCACTACGAACCTGACAGCATGGAAGCTTGTCCTTTACAGAAGACCTCAAAAGCAGCCCTGGTACTTATTCCAAATCTCATGTTACAGCCACTCCCACACGTTCTGCGTCAAGAGGCCCTTGTCCGTCACACCTGACCTATTCCCAGATACTCCAGCAAGATGCTACAACCACGGCACCAGCCAGAAAGAGCCTGGGCATGCTCTTCAGCTAGTAAAGCACTACAGACTGAGATGACAGTGAATGCCAGGGGAAGCCCACTTGCACAGCAAAAGAGCAAATTTCCTTGCGCTGTAACTTGCCACAGAACGCTCTTTACCTGACAGACTACGTGTCTTTTCATAGGAAAGAACTGAACACAATAGAAAAAAAAACAACTCTAAAGGAGAATGGAGTTCAAGAAACTACTTGCTTATCCATCTGACACAAACAACTTAACCAGCATGTCTGCCTCATATCCCAAACTACTGTGCAAACATAAGGTTTGCTCTTAAGGACAGAAACAACAATCCTGACTGTGACCTGAAGCTCCTGATCCAGCTCACAGCCTTTGGGGATGAGAGAGTTAAAGATAGCGGCTGACAGGAGAGCAGAGTAGGCCACTGCTCAGAGCTGCCGGCACTATGCCGGGTCCCCAGGGATCCTCCAGGCTGCAGCCTGCTCAGCAAGGCCAGTGCTTCCTCCTGACACAGGTTCACTATCAGGCCTCAGAGCAGTTGGAAGGGCAGGACACAGCATGTGCATTACACAGTCCAGCCCTTCCAATGCCGGCTTCCTGCACTGTCACTTGGGCAGGTCCTTCCACTCCTACATTTATGGCCCCAGAAAAGTGTCATTTAACATGTGAAGTCCAACAGGTGATATAAAAGGACAGTGGGAACTTTTATAACACAGTAAGTATGAGAGAAAAACACCATCAGACAGTACCCACATGTTACACAGCCCTGTTAAATTCACAATTCGACAGGTATTGTGGGAAGTCCCCTGCAACATCCGCTCTGTGCACACACAGTCCTTTGTGGAGGGGACACATGGGCCAAGGACTCCCTTACCTCTACACTTCACCTCACCAGCAACAGCCCAAGGGGATATCACTGACATTTTTGTTGAGTGCTCCTGTTCAACCTTCTACAAGTTGCTTTCAACATGCAGGATACATAGAAAAAACAGCACTCTAACAGAGTAGCCCGGCTCACTTGGCTACTGACACAAAAAACTCAACTGTATCCCATCAGTGACAAATCCCTTTGATCTGCAGTTAAAAATGAGGCTGGCAGAGCCCTGGTTCTCACCACAGGCACCACCAGGCACTTCTCACACCAGGGGAGAGATGGATTCAGACTGGATCGCATTCATCCCCGTACACAATTACTACTCACATGTAGATTCTCAGTTACGTTTATCCTGGTGGGCTAAAAGGCAAACAAATAAATAAATATGCTCAGATAAAAGCAGCAAGCACCTAACTAGAAGAAGAATGTTTGCAATAAACAGCTAGAACTGAGAGAAATCATGTCAGCATAGTCAAAAATGAACATTGTAAATACTATTAATATGCAGCAAACTATCTCCATCTCAAACAGCAAGGTACGCCCTAAGTGGAGGGAAATTTGGAAACTGAAATCTTTCGTGGTTTCTCTAACTGTGGTGAGAAATACTTCCCTGTTTTTTACCGCAGTGACCAAAACTGAAAGGGGAAAAAACCAAAACAAAACAAAACGGTGGTGCTTCGAAGCATTTCAACAATGAATCCATAAGAGAAACCTCAGCACCAGACCTTTGCTTGCTTCAGAACTTAGAGATCAAACGCAAATTCTTCCTGTCATTCCATCATCCTCCCTTTTTTTGTTTCGGGGGTTGTTTTTGTTTGGGGGGGAAGTGGGTTGGTTGTTATTGTTTGTTTCAGTGTTTTGTTTTTGGTTTTTTTTTAAAAAGGTGCCTCTTGTTTTCCCCAAGGCCACTCACAAAGCAGCACAGCACTACACCAGCAGGTTACAAGTTCTGGTGGGCAAGATCTACAGTTGTAAGGGCACAAAACCCCTTTTAATATGACAGTGTTGGGAAAGGAGATAATTTGAATTCACTGTTTCTTCTATCAACACGTGAAAGCAGCAGAGTTTACAATAACTTACTAATGACCCCCAAGTACCTCACAGGCAATTGTAAATAGTCAACAGTATCCCATGCTTAATCACAAGTAATTTTTGTACAAAATATTCTCCTCACCCAGTAAAATGACAAATTACTACCTTATATCAGAGGGCAATGTCCAACACCTTGAATTTCGTATTATCAGGTTCATCACTGATTAGCACTGTTATTCTTCGTGCCAATTTTCTGGTTTAGGCTTCACCAAAGTAACTGTCATTAGATGAAGTGACAAGAAAATTTAACACGCTTTCTACAGGATGAAAACTCCTTCCATACACTCAAAATTTTGGAGATTTGGGAAAGTTCTCTTACTAATTCAATCACTAACAGCTGTGAATGTTAGAACTCCACATAATAGGAGCAACACAGAAGAAATCCCTGCAAGCAGCAGTTACACTAAGGAGAGAGAACATGTTATCTGCCTCAGCTGAAGGTGGGCAATGTGCAGTGAAAAGCATCCAGCAAACAGTCTACCACTAGCAATGTTGCTTATCCAATAATAATCACCCCACGTAATTTATTTTTTTATTTGATGCTGAATCTTACTTGGCTGTATCTTTTAGAAAAGCAGAAAGGATTCTCAAGCAATCTGAATTATTTCTAAAGTGAAATCTTTAGATCCAGTGGGATCTTCTTAACCCAGATCTATCCTATAGTGCTAGCCTATTTTGAAACAGCTGCTTCTATGGAACTGTTTTAGGGAAGCATGAGAGAGAGAGGCACCCTCCCTCATCTACAAGCCTTAGAGAAACTGCCACAGCGTCTCCGAGGAGCAGAAACATCAAGTCCTTGATTTTACATTTCACCTGAAGAACACATCAGTTGTGACAGATTTGCAGTGAAGCCCTGGCCTTCACTGAACAGTTATCACCAGGCACCACTGGAGCCCTTCAAAAGGCTGGGCATACACAGCCCCCCCTCACTTCTGCAAAGTGCTACATTTGTTTTCACAAGGGTCAGCTTCATTGGTACCTTAATGGCTTGTCAACAGACCCCAAGTGAATCAACTGAGTCCATCAGATCTGCTTCAGATGTCAGCTTAAGCTGATACAGTATTTAAGCCACAAAGCAGAATATATTTAAGACATAAGGAATGATAAGTCACAGTACCCATGAAAACTGTATCAAGCTTAAATCTGGGGGGCTACCTAGACATGAATATCTAACTCACTGCTGAAGAAGGATGTACATGCCTGCAATCTTCACTGGCTGCTCTGGTAACTGATTACCCATCCCTATACACTCACCTAAAACTCACAGCAGTTTTTCATCTGCACAGAGAACATTACTGTTTCCATACGAAGACCTAGATTCTTATGGCTGTACAGGTGATCTCTTCCTCTGAGGGCAATGCTAAACTCTCCAGACATTTCCTCATGAAACACACAACTCCTGCATTCTTACTGTCTCGTTCTTTTTCAGAACCACCACAACACGCTGCCAGCCCTGCCGGCTCTCCCAGGGCTGTACAAGGGGAACTCTGTGGCTTAGGAGCCGGAGGCCAATTTTTCACTCAAGGCCCAGGGGTTCATCAACAATACTGGAAAGCACCAACTCCATCAGCAAATTTTCACATGCTTACGAAGGCCAGCACGCCCCAAGAACCGTTTCCTCGAGACAAATTTCACGCGCGTGTGTGTGTGCCCGCCTTCGGAACCAGGAATTTCAGCTACTTAGTTCCTGCTTATGTCAAAATCCATTTTGACAGCGAACGCATCACAAAATCAAACAGAGGGCAGCCAATGAGGCGGCCGCCCCGCACGGCTCGGGAGCGGCCCCGAGCGCCGGGCTGAGGCGGTGATGGCTCCCGCCGCTTACCCGCCACACCCGCTCCTCGCCTGGCCCAGCCACCCGGACCTGCCGAGCCCCGGGCCGGGCCCTGCGGCGGCCCCACGCTCCTCACCCAGCAGCAGCAACTTCAGCTCGCGGCGGGCGTCGCGCTTGTCCCTCCGCAGCTGCTTCTCGATCTCGGCGTTGATGCGCTTCGACTCCTTCACCTCGTCGCTCAGGCAACAGGCCATCATGGACTCCAAAGTCATGGTCGCGCCGCGGCCGGGACGCCCCCGCCCACCCCCACCCCCCGGCACCGACCACCGTCCTCCGCACTGCCGGGAGCCCGGCCCGGCCCCGCGCCCCCTTTCCTCCCCACCCTCCCTCCCTGTGCGGCGCCGGCCCGGCCCGGGCTCGTCCCGGCCCCGAGTGCTGCGGCCGGGCCCAGTGCCGCTACCGCTGCCGCTCGCGCTGGCGCCGCCGCTCGCGCTGGCGCCGCCGCCGCCCCCGCGCCGCTCCCGCCCGGCTGCGCCGCCGCTCCCTCCGCACGGCCCCGCCGAGACACCGCCGAGCCGGCGCAACCCAACCCGCTGCCGCTGAAAACAAGCGCTGACTGACAGCGGCCGCGCCAATGGGTGAGCGCGGCGCGCGGCGAAGCGGGCCCCGGCCGGCGGGACGTGGCGCCGCGGCCAATGGGAGCGCAGGTTTGGTTGGCCAGGCGCGGGGAGGGGAGGACGCTTGGACGAGCGTTCCCAGAGCGGGGCGGGGCCGCTGGGCATTGTGGGAAGGTGGCGGACCGGGGGCCCTATGGTGGGGCGGGCAGGGCTGGGGCGCTCCCTTGACTGGGCCTGGCCGACCGCGGAGCAGCTGCCACCCCCCGCCCTCCACGGGCTCGTGGCCGGACCCCACCGGGCCTGTAGGGCCTTGGCGGCCGGTGGTGCGACGGCGTAGGGCGGGCCCGGGCCCCGGACGATGCGGCTCGTCTCGCACCGCGCGGGGCACTCGCGGGTGCCTGAGGCTGGGCAGGCCCGACCCTGAGTGGGAAGGACCGGTCTCAGCCATAGGCCCGGGGATCCCGCCAGCCTGGCCACCCACGGCTGCGGCAGCCCTCGGTGCAAAGGAGGAGAACGCCGAGGCCCTGCGGTGCCAGCCCTGCGCTCCCAAGCTCTGGCTGCTGCTGTTCCCTGACCACGAACCACTAGAGCCTGACGGGGACAGAACCTGTCATCTGAACTCTGTGGGTGCCACCTCCGAGGCCTCCCTTGTTCTGCGTCTTTCCACAGAGGGTGTCTCAGAGCTGGCTTTAACCCAGGTTTCCTCCTTACTTCCCACTAGATCCCTGTTGACCTGTACCAGGTGCTCCACCTGTCAGCCTGATACATCCCCTCCATCCCACAGCCTTACATGCATCCTTCTGCTGCCAGTGCAGCTTTATCTGCCAGAGCATCTCTCTGGGAACCTGCCTCCAGCAGTCATCTGGACTCCCCATACACACCCCCATTTTGCAAGCATCTGTGGCTGCACACCCATTGCCCTGCCTTGCATGGCTGCCCAGGTCCCCCTGGCTCCACTTAAACCTAGTGCCAGTGTGCCCCAGTCAGCCATGTGCTCTCCACATAACCCTCCATACAGAAAGAAAGACAGAATACTTGAAAAGCAGAAAATTCTTTTTACCATGGCCAAATCATGCAGCAGCAGATGCTGCCAAAAGCTACATGCTGCAGCTCCCATCTTCCTTTCAGATGCCAGGGCTCCAGCTGTTGCAAACTGCACTGAGATGGCTGGGTACACTGACTCAGCAAGGTCCCCTCCATCCCAGTCCTATGGATCCCTAAGTGCTGTAGTACATGCCTTTTGTTTCACATCTTTCCTCCCACAAGGAAGGGAGTAGGCAAAGCAAGACCTCTGCATATTCCATGCGGCAAGATAAACAGATACACCCTTAACTTTCCAAAGGAGAAATCTCTTCCCACCTTTCTGTCCCCCTGCTTGTCATGCTTTCTCTTACTCCATCTGGCGTTGTTTCTTTGTCTGACTTTAAACTAACTGAACCACTTGGTTTTCCAAGACTCTTTGTCTTCTCTTTGCAGGTGCTTCTGCTGGTATTTTGGAGTTCTTACCAACACCCGCCACCACCCATTCTGTCTGCATTCCTGTTCCCACAACTTCTGGGCTGGGCTTACCTTCCCACATCTACTCTGCCAATGGGTCTGTATCTAACCAGTCTTTTTGAAGGTCCAAAAAAGCATGATAGAGCTGTTATGTACCTGTCTTCGTTGTTACCTGCCTGGCTTATTCCATGGCTTGCCAGTTCCTACCTTGTAAGACAGAACCACGAGATACGTACGGACAACAGGTTCTGTTTTCCATTTAAATCCTCTTACGTCTGTGCTATTCTCATGAGCTCTTTGCTGCAATTAAAAGAAGATTCTAACTTTTTTTATAAGTGTTTTGTCCATGGTTTGGCCTTTCAGAGCATCAAGATCTCCTATTCTTACATTCTCTTTCTTTCTCTTCCAGGTGCCCCACAGCCGAAAGGACTGTTACTCCCTCATCACTGATCTCTGGCTAAGGAGGTGTCGTCATTTTGCTTTGGCAAAATTATTCTACTGACAGAAGTGCTCAGGACACCCAGAATCAAGGTCACAGTGGGCTGCTCTGTGAAACCTTGTGCCTTTTGGAACTCCATCTATGGACAGTGCTTAAGGAGGCAGGGAGACTGAAATTCCTATAAGCCCTGCAACACTGCTCTGACAGGCAAGTCACTTTGACCTCTTTGTAGTGTTCTCAGGCTGTGAGTACAACATAGATAGTGTGTCTGGGGTGTGCTAAAGAGTTACCTAGTTGGAATTGCTGGGCTGCTTTGAAGCTATATGCTATATGCTGGAAGCTATTGTTTTGGTCGCCTTCCTCTGGGCAGAATCACAATCTAAAGGCCAGAAGTTCTTGAAGAAACTTCTACAGCTTGCCAAAAGAAAAGGAGTAGTAGAATTTGCATCCATCCTCTGGACCACTTGCTTGCTTCCTTCTGACAGACATGAGTTCTGATGAATCTTGATCAAACTGTCAATTTAAGAATGACAGAACTGCCAATCTCCAAGCAACAATAGTCTGTCCACTCCTTCCCTTTCTGCCCTAATAGAAAAGGTTGGGTGCTCAGAGGGTTCGTGTAAAAAACAGGAGACCTGGGATTTCCCTCAGCTCTGCCACCAGAGTGCTGTGCAATTTCCCACTCTCCATGTCCCTGCCCCCCAGGTTAATGTATCTGTAGTCTCAGACGTTACTCTCCTTACCTTTCTTTCCCTTCACCGCCTCTTGCAACTGCTACTGTCAGCAGAGTTGCTGACTTCCAGGCATTCCTCCAATCTCCTGCTGCTGCATGGTCTCCTGTAGCATTTGCTCTGATCAGCAGCTGCTTGTTTAAGTGGGGCAGTTCCCTCCCCTCTCTCTATTCTCCAGCGGGGAGGGCATTTTATCCCTGGCACGCGGGGTCAGGCGCCACCCACTGCTCTTTGGGTGCTGATGGGGACCGGGGACTGAGCTGGAGAGCAGGTGTCAAATGTTTCAGCCTCCCCCAAAATTAGTTTTACAAGCTCTTCAATTGTCTGTCACAGGAAGATGCCACAAAGAGATTTGAGTTCTCTGAAAAGTAGGGGAAAGGCACTGAGATCAAACACGCTGACAAATACAGCCTGTGACATCAATTGCTGGATTAGTTTTTTTAAACCTTATGTTTCACATCTGGTTTGTCATGCTGTTGTAGGTGGGCTCAGTGCACAGTAAACTAGGATAACAAACCTCCATTTTCCATGATCCTTTCATTCCCTAGGATCCCAAAGCACATCATTTAATTGCACTCAACCTGCACACAGATTTCATAAATAAAGGAATGATGAATTAGCATAGCTGCTGCAGCATTCACATGAGTTACTAAGACACAATCTCCTTGTGCAATCAATCCAGCCTCATGCTTCAGTGTTTGTCATAAATTGAGGTCAGGAAGAAATGTTCTCCCTACCTGGAGGAGCGCTGCTGAACTAACCAAGTACAGAAAGACTCTCAAGGGTGTAGTAATCTGTCTTCCCTGTGCAAATCTCAAATATTGTTGCAAATATTCATTTGATGAAGCTCCCATGCAGTAGATGGACACTGATCCTGTACAGGAGCAGGAGGAATGTGGTGCAGGGTGGCCAGGAGAGATTACCTGTCTCACGAGGCAGGAGGAAAGCCTGGATGATCCCTTTGACCTTAAAATTGGTATCTCACTCCTCCCTTTGTCCATCAGGGGAACCAGGGGAGAGAGGTGAGAATCCTTGTCATGCCCACGGAACAAGTGGCCTGGTCAAGAAGCCACTCCTGTGCCCATTCTAGCCCCTGTGGATCACTCCCACCATCAGACTCAGTCTGGGCCTCATATGCAGAGGGATTCACATGCTGCTTTTGGAAAATACTTGTCCAAGGAACCTCCTCATGGCCAAAGGGCCAGTGGATTCCGCTGGACTTCCCAAGTGTGTTTTAGCTCCAAATTTCCTGCTTATCTCCCACCAAATGCCTCAGGGACACCACCCAGAGCTAAGTCCTTCTCTGGAGCTTGATACTGACCCTGCCCTTTCCAGAGAGCATTCAGATTCAGGCATCCTTGCTTTGTGCTTCCTAATCACATCTCAGCTGAAAAATCCCTTTTCTACTTCCTGCAAGGAGTGTGAACTGTTCCTTGCACTTTGGCTGGTAAAAAATTACCTCTAATCAGTCTGCAGCAAAAACACAGGCCACAGCAGAAAGGAGGGGTGGGGGGCAGCCACCATGAGAAATGGAACCCAGTTATTTCAAGTCACTGATAAAGTGAGATCACAGAGGCTAGACATGTTTTACCAGCTGTAAAAAGCCTGCCCAGACCAAGGCTTTTCTTGGAGAAAGGCCCTTTCTGCCTACGAGCCATTCCTGGCTGTGCACATCCAGGGGCCGTTTCCCATTTTCCTTCTTGATGTGGGTGGGGAATTTGGGACAGTGCTGGGCAGTGACAGGAGGTGAGGGGCAGCTCTGTTGAATGGCATCTGTGTTTGTGGGGCAGGCAGTGCTGGCTGCCATAGGTACTCTTCACCTCCCTGTGAGCCTGTGCTGCCCATGCAGCCCCAGTGCTCATCGCAGCTCTTTGCTGCTGCAGGGAGACCTGTGCAGCTCATAGTGGCAGCAGGAGAGCTGGGAGATGGTGAGGGAGAGAAGGAAACAGCCCCTTATGTGAAAAATACTGCAGAGGCAGATTGCTTGTAAATCACTCCCAGGCCTGCCCAGCCCTTACCTCGTGTCTGGCTGATTGTATTATGCTCTCTGGAGAAAGTTTAATATAAAAAGCCAATAATCTCCATGATAAGAGGAGTGATAAGGGACAGTGTGGCCTCAGATCCCACCAGCGCTGACCTGGATGTGGTAGGGGGCCTTCCTCCCCACCCCTACCAGCCCTGGCCTCCCCAGCTCAGCCAGGCAGCATGGACCTGGCAGGGTTGCTCGTGGGCAGGAACTCCAGGCCAGAGCCAAACTGCAGGGCTGGACAAAGCAGAAGCCAGCCCCACTGCTGGCAAAGAGGGGCTGGGGAAGCAGGGAGGGAGGAAGGGAGAAGTCTGTGAGCCCCAGTAACGTGTCATGGGGCTAGCTGTGGCTAATAGCCCACAAGCTGCCAAGCACTGTGCCTTATAAAATACCTCAGATGTATGAATATGGGATTGTAGTGGGGGGGGGGGGTGTGACAAGCTGCAAACCCAGGCTTTGCATCCCAAGGAGGGACTGAGATTTGTTAGCAGGTGGCTAACAATTGTAGTATTGATGGCAGCTGAAGTTTAATGAGTTTGGTGAGTCTCAGCCCTGTTTCTACTGGAAAGAGTCCACAGCATTCAAACCACAACTGAGAAACAAAGGAGGAATTGCTGGCTGAACCACCCTACCTCCAGTGGGGTCCTGAAGTGTGCAGTGCCTCAGAAAGCCTAATCATGCAAAGCACCTGTGTACAGGTGGTCAGCTTCAGGTGATGGGACTCAAGCGAGGTCCTGAGGCCACGGAGGTCCTTGTCTCAGGGCCTGAATTGCTGCTATGACTTTTTTATTTCTTCCTCTTTAATTCCAGGTAAAAGAGACAGTTTTCTCAGGCAAAAATCAGGATCTCAGAGCCTACATTTTCATTGTAATGACAGCACAGATTTCACTTTGTGTCCGGAGCTTCAGAGAAGAAAGCGTCTGTACATCCTCTCTCCTTGAATCAGTGCTGGAGTGGGATATAATATCTAAATAATTTACAAAGGCTCTTCATTATAGAGATTTATTTTTGGCAGCTTCGTTAGACTGCTCCTTTTAGAAATGAATAGGAAGTTTCTCTGGTTCCATTAGGACATCCCCGTACAAATCCTTCTGGCTGGGACCAGGGTCTGGGACAGCTTATTGCTCCATTAGCAATGCAAAATATAAACTTCTGGTCCTTGGGTAACTAGGCTCCAGTCCAGTGGCCAGATGAGCTGATGAGCAAGGATGTCCCTAAACCTGTCATCTCATAGGAAGTGGAAGCAATGGCGGGATCTTCCCTCTGTGGACAGGAAACCAGTATGGAGGCACAGGAGAGGTCTGGTCCTGCACCAGCTCCAAGCAGGAAGTTGCTCCTGCTTTCCAGCCAGACAAGCCCACCAGCTTGGGCAAGCTCAGGTCGCAGTGAAAGGCAAAGCCCAGGAGGACACAGTGTGGTATAAGCTGGGGGCAGATGTGAGGCCAGCAGACATGCCACAAGATCACATTCCGAGGTGCCTTGCAGCGATGCTAAAGGCAGGCATGGCATCTTCCTCTCCAGAAGGCCGATGCCAAGCAGATATATCCTGCAGGAGAGGTGGAGGTGGTTCCTCCAGCTCCTCTGTCCTGTTCACCCCATCCTGGAGACTCCTTTGACAGCCTCCCACATCAAGTTGCTGTGCAATAGCAGGCTCTCAACCCGTAGGTGCATGTCGGCAGCCACTTCCCCTCTGTGGCCCCTCTGGCTTCCTGGAACCCCACCTGCAGGCTCAGCCCACCTCTGACCCAGCCCTAGTTGTAGCAAGAGTCCATCATCACCTTATTCCTGGCCAAGATGTTGGGGGAGTGGGGGGCTTTCCAACATTGCTGTCAAACAGTTTTGCAGCAGGTAAATGTTGATTCACTTGGAGAGCTCCTGTGTACATGCTCAGAACTCCCTTCCTGCACTGAAAAAACCCTAATTTCCCCAGCCAGGTCTGAGGTGGTCTGTGGGAACCCACTCTGTTCAACAGGCTGTGTTTAAGGTCAGCTCCTCTGTGACCAAACTGTATTGACCCCCAGTGACATACGTAGGCTACTGCCTGGGCAAGGCTAGAATTCCCCCTTCTTCAGATGCAGATGCATTCCTGGCTGGAAACAGGCCCATTAAAAAGTCATTTACCAGGCACAAGCGAGTTTGTGTTCCCCTGGATTGGGATTTGCCAAGATTATACCATAAATCAGTGTGTTTCCTGGAAGAATGTAAGGAGGGGGAAAAAAAACAACCACACGATAAAATGGAACATTTTGTAGCCAACAGAAAAGCCAATAAAGGAGCACTTCATTTTCCGCTTGGAATGGAGCAACTGCAAGCTGCTGCAAGGGGAGGGATGGCAATGCAGGACAGTGTGAGCAGGGTGCCCATGCCTGCTCCAGCATGGGGGAAGAGCACAACAGTGACCTGGTCTGGTCTCCTGCACACACTGACTACAACCTGCATCTCTCTGCCCTTGAACAGAGTCTGAGCTGCAGTGGCTCAGTTTCTCTATATGTAAAATGGGGGACCAGGAGACCAACCCACCGGGGGAAGACTGTCTGCCCTGTTTTCCAACCTTTATTCTGTAGGGACACAAAGCCTGCCTGCACTATTAATAATCCTTGGCATGAAGCTGTCACAGTTTCCACTAATATGGAGATGCTGGAGTGAAAAAGCTACTGCACAATATGCAGGAGGTGTCACAATAACTCAGCTGCTATATTGTTCTCTTTAAAAATAAATACCACAACAGGCCAGCCCACATTGCTGGAGTCATGACGTGTAGGGTTTTATTTTTAATCAGAAAATTTACTGATTTTTAAAGATAGACACAGAGCAGCATCTGAAAGTGTTGAAAGTTCTCTGTGCATTCTCACACACCAGCTGTGTTCCTGCCTGTTATTCTCCGGATGGCTTCCAAGGACCTGATCCCGCCTCAGCACAGACACATTTGTGTGTGTGGCTTTGCAAGTGGCCCCATGGCAACCAAGTCCTTCCAGAAATAAAGGCAGTGGCTGAATTCCCCACCTCACTGCTCTCTGTGGGGAGACAGTTTATCCTCTAGGACACAAACTGCAGGGTCCACTCCTCAGGCAGCAGGTTTATGACCAATACTCTGTTGTTTGGAGATCGGAGGGTTGTCTGGGGCCAGTTACAGGTGAATTACCCTTCCTTTGCCTTCCTTTATGCTCAGCAAAAGCAAAACGAACCCCTGGGTAAAAAAAAACCCTCGCCTGTTCTGCTCGGGGAAGGACGTCAAATGAGCTGCGAGGAGCTTCATTGCCCGGCCAGGGCCGGTCTAGAGTCCTCGACCTGCTGTCGTGCCAGCCGGGTCCCGGGCCTCCCCCGCGAGCTTCGCCACCCTGCCCAACGCTGCGGCCTCCACCGGGCTGGGGTTCGGGTCCTGCCTCGGCCGCGGAGGCGAGGAGCGGTCCGGAGAACGGGCCGCGGCACTGAGAGGGTGCGGTGGGCCGGGCAGTCCCGACCGGAGCGCGGGGAGGAGACGCCGACAGGGAAAGGCCCGTCCCGACCGCAGCGGGCAGGGCACGGACCGACCCCGGGTCGGTGTCCGCGGCCGCCGACTCCGCGCGGCGGGGGCGGGGACCGGCGGGGGCGGAGGCGGCAGTGGGCCCGCCCGGCCCGGGGAGGCGGTGGCGGCGGTGGCAGGTGGTGCTGAGCAGCCGCAGGACGAAGTCGGAGCCGCAGCCGCCATTAGACAATAGGCGCCGGCGGCGGGAGCGGCGCGGGGCGAGCGGCGCGGCCGGGGCGGGGCGGCCGCGGGGCCGGGGCGGCCGGACCCGGCGCGGACAAAGGCGGAGGCGCGGGGAGCCGGGGCAGGAGCGGAAACGGGCGGCGGCACCATCATCGGGCCGCTCCGTGCGGGGACCGAGCCGCAGCCTGACATGATGTTTCCACAAAGCCGGCACTCGGTACGGCGCGGCCGGGGCCGGAGCGGCCGCGGGGCGGGGCCGGGCACCGGCGGGGCCGCGGGACGTCGTGGGGGCCGCCCGGCCTCTCTTGGCGGCCCCGGCGGGGTCGAGGTGATCGAGCGCCTCCCGCCTCCGGCAGCCGAGGCTGGTACCGAGGGGCGGCGGAGCCGGAGCCAGCGACGGGGAACGGGCTCCTCGGGTGACCTTGGGCGCGTCCACAGCCCGAGCGCTGGGCCCCGCCGGGGGATCGGCCCCCGGTGCGGCGGGAGCGGGGCGGACTCGGGGCGGGGGGGCCGGGCGGATGCCGGCCCCAGCCCCAGCGCTGTCTCCTGTTGTTCAAGGGCTCCTCTCACCTGCCGCAGCAGCTGAAGTTCACGACCTCCGACTCCTGCGACCGCATCAAAGACGAGTTCCAGCTGCTGCAGGCCCAGTACCACAGGTACGTGCTCCTAGCGGGCCCGGGGCTGTCCTGCAGCTCTGCTGGGCTGGCCGGCGACGCGCAGGAATCGCTGCGATTCTTCTCCTCCTTGCTTCACTGCGTGGACCGAATGAGAATACGGGGCAGGGGACCCGGTCACGTAGCTTGGCTGGAGGAGGACCTCGGGCAGGGGGTTAGTCATCTCCGCATGGGAGCCCAGTGAGGAGAACGCACATTACCCTCTCCAGCCAAGGTCTTTCCTCGGAGCGCTGCTCAGCTAGGACTGCAGGGATGGTTGCCAGGCCTCCCGCCTCTTGCTGGGAGTTTTCCTCAGTTCTTATTGCTGGCTGCCATTCTGGGACTGCAAATGCTGCAGGGAGCACTTAAATCCAAAAGCTTATGCTTTTCTTTGTGTGTGTGTGTAAATATTTCTGCTGACCCAAAAGCTGTCTTGAGGCGATCTGTTGCTTTGCGTGTGTGTGTCTGAAATAAACGTGATGCCCTCGTGTAAAATTGACTGGGTGATGCCCTCTGCTACAGCCCGGTGTGTGCATCACTGCCATGTGGTTGCAATGTCCCCCAGCCTGGGCTCTGCCTGCAGCCAAGTCACAAGTTTGTGATGGTGTCATTCTGGCAGGAGCAGGCAAAAAACTGCTGGGAAGTGGCCATTTCCTGGTGTCCCTCTGTCTTGGCAGTGACATCGAGGGAGTAGGGCAGCCCAAGGAACGTGCCTGCTGAAAGACGAGCTTTCCCTTTACCCCACTCTACCCCCTTGGACTTAATCTGCTTGAGAAGGAGCAGGTTTTGTGTAGGTGAAGCTGTTTCTTGTTTGAAACATAAAACCACAGCACATGCCGGCTGCAATTGCTCTGCGGGTGAGTTGGAGTCTCATAAAACATGGGGAACAGCAGCACATTTTCTGAAGAATTTAGGGGAAGAGGCAAAATCCTTCCTTCTGGAGGAATGTGCTGCAGTTGGGCATCCCCCCGCACACCATCCGGAAGTGGGGCTGGCTTTGGTTTTGATGTTATATTGGAGCATCCCTTGAGTGCTGCAGACAGGCCTGTGCCAGAAGCCATCCCCACCTGCCAGTGATCCGTTGAGGAATGGCAAACACCTCCCTAGGTAGCCAGCTCTGCTTCTGCCCAGCGTTCTCCTTCCTGTGGAACAAATGTGCCTGAGGGCGGTCACTGTTGAGCTGGCAGATAACCCTGTGTCCTTCTCCTGAGTGTGTGTTGGTGGGACTCCAGCTGGGAAGGTGGAAGCAGGCTCTGTGCAGTCGCTGCTCTGCTGGCATAGGGTGGCCCAGCTCTGGCCACCGTTTGAAGTCCAGATAGTGATGTCCAAGGAGCCAGCCTGGCCAGGATGAGGCTGTGCAGGAAGCATCTGCTCTGTGGCCATCAATTCTCTCACCTCCCGTTTGTGGTTTTCTTACTGTTTTCTGGCTTTTCAGCTTGAAGTTGGAATGTGACAAACTAGCCAGTGAGAAATCGGAGATGCAACGTCACTACGTCATGGTAAGGACCAGACCTGGATGCCGAGAGCATGTGGGTGGCGACTCCAGCGAGAGTAGGTGCCGGTGCCTGGGCTCTGTCTGGCAGGGAGCCTGTGCCCCGCAGAGCCCCAGGGCTCTCAGCAGGGCTGGCATTGGCTTTTCTGAAAATGGAGCTGTTCTTTATTTTGTGGTGGCTGCATACAGTGGGTTGTCAAAATGTGGAGAAGTAGCAGAGAATTTTTTGATGTAGAAAACTGAGCCCAGTGGCTGACTACTTGATGGGTCCTTGGCCTCGCTCCCTGTGCCCAGGGAAAGTGACAGCTCTTACAGATTTGAGAATGAGTTGTAAGGTGCTGGTGTGCAGGCATCTGGGTACTCTGGGAGGGTGACAATCAGTGAGAGACAAAGCAGTGCTCCGAAAAAGCTGGGAAGCCCCACAATCCTGGTGGGAAGTTGGAAGTGGAAACCAGCTTCTGTGCAAGAGTGAAACCCTGTGCACCTTCTGACGACCCCACAGCCTTGCAGAGCCATAGTGCTGAGTGCTGGCGTGTCTTTCCAGCACGCGTGTCCCAGCACAGAATGTGGGCAGTGCCTGGTAAAGGCATGAGACATGGTGCCACGTGCAGGCAGCAGGCTTAGCTGTGGCTCTCCAAAGAGAAATCTGCCAGGAAACAGGCATGTCCTGGTAGGCAGGGTGATGGTTTTCCTGCCAAGTAATACTTCTGGAATGGCCCTTGTAGCAGAAAGGAGGGATGCCAGGCAGGACTGTGGTCTCTTCCTTTCCTATCATAACAGGAAGCTGTGATATTGTCCACGAAGATGAACTGGTGCCTGCTTGCCAGGTGCTGCACCTGCCCTGGAAAGAAGAGATAAGATGTAGAAATTAATATAGCAGCTCTTCAGAGTAGAGTTAGGATTTTAAAACCAGAAATAAGGGAGCTGGCCCCTCCATCCTCCTGTACCGCCTACACGCCCAGACTCTGAGGCTGTGGGGAGCAAGGCATGCTTGGGGCTAGGGACAAGGAGAAGAGGTCACAGCTTTCCTTGCATATTAAATGGGAAAGCCTGCCCCTTTCTCACTGGTAAACAATTGCTTCTTGGGCCTTGCAGTCTGCATGAAGACCCTCATCTCTAGATGTGGCTGAGATACATTTTGTCCCCTAAATACTAACAGTCACCACAATTGATTCAGGTTCCTGTCAGCAGCAGAGGAGAAGGTCTGTTACTCATGGTGCAGTGCTCAAGGCTTTGCAGGCGCAGGAGCTCCTGCCTCATCTGCGCTGAGCTGGAGTCGCGCAGAGCTGCTGCCGCTCCCCACCACAGCAAGTCACAGGAAGCAAAGAGGAGGGTTTTTGTGAATGTGCAAAGCTGCTACAGCTGCTCTGATTTTTGAATAAGTCACAATTGGCAGCTTGGGGGTCGGGCTTCTCCTTCCTGCTTAGTTTTCAGAATGCAAAGAAGCCTCGAGAGCCCGCAGCAGCATTAGAGCAGGCTGAGATCATGCCGATACCAAGCTGGGCGCTTCTCAGACTTGTGGCATCGGTACCAGAATGCCAGTGATCCCCTTGAATTAAATGAGCACAGATGGGGATTTTTCTTTCCATTTGGAAGAATCGGGATTACAGTCTGCAAGCTGCAGGAGGAAGTTTCTAAACTATCGAACATCAGCTATATAACCGCTTCTTCCAGGGGTCAGGAATTAGCTTCTCCTGCCAACAGATTGTCTGTAGCTGCCTGCTGCTGTGCAGGGGTTTTCTGGGTGAATTGTTTTTGTGTGGAGGGGGGGTTTCCACATAATTTCTTCGCAAACAGCTGAAGCTGTGCTAGCTGGATGTGTTACTTGCTACTTGAAGTCCAGTTGTGATCTCTTCCATTTACTGCTGAAGCAGCCACGCGGGCTTTAGGTTACCCGCCAGGCAAAGCTTGCAGAGTCAGGCTCCCTCTCTTTTGGCTGTGGATATAGAAGTCCATGGAGCCACAAGCCTTTTTCCAGGTTTGATGTAGCATCGCACGCTCTCACCTGGATGCAGGCTGTGGAAAGTTGTCTGTGAGGGGCCCAGCTGGCAAGTCTCCAGGTCTCGGTCTGCAGCAGCATGAGGCTGGAGCAGGGTGGGCAGGGACCACCTGGGCTCGGGGCTCTGTCTTAGACCTGGAGGGGGTCTCTGTGCTTGTCTCCTGCTGTCTTTGTTTCCCAGGGCTGGCCCTTGCTCTCCTTCCATCCTTGCCCAGCCTTTGTAGAAGACCCTGCCAGGAATGCAGTGGTAGCTCCCAGCACTGCTGTATGGAGCCATTTTACCTGGTGGAGACCGGACTTACAATTTGTTCTGTTCTCTCCTGTTCTACAGTACTATGAGATGTCCTATGGGCTGAATATTGAAATGCACAAACAGGTAGGACAGAAAGCATTTCCAAGTCCTCTAATTCCTGGGGAAGGTGGTTGTCTGCTGTGTGTTGCTCCCTGTCACTTCAGTGGTATTTCAGGAACTAGAAATGCCATGAGTCTGTAAAATGTCAGAGCTGCCTTTAAAATGCAGGGCCCCCCCCACATCTTGGGATCACAGTGTTGGACTGAGAGCTCCGACCCTGGGCTCTGGGCACCCTGTAGTTCTGCTTAGGGCCTGAACAGGTATTTAAGCAACAGAGAGGGCAGTGCAGGCAGGGTCTGGAGCTGAGCTTGGAGTCTGCGGCAGCTTGGATAAGTTCGCTCATTACCCTCTCTGATGGTTAAGTTGTTAATTACCCCCAGTGACTAATTACCTGTGGTATTAACAACATGAGCCTCCTCTGAGCCTGTCTCTATCTGGCTCCAGCTCCAGTAACAAAGTTGGCTGCATGACTCAGTTATAAGCCTCTTAGCACAGTTCTGCTCCCCACAAAGGCACTTGGTGCTTCTGATCCCATTGTCCTTGTTGCTAAGCCCAGGAGACTGGCTTTCCTGGGAAAACCTGCATCTTGTTGAAGAATCTGAGCCATAGATCCTCACCGCTGTCCTGTGAATGTCTCCCAGCCCAGTCTGCTTCTCTGTAGTGCTGGTGTGTGCCTAAACTCTTTGGCTCTGTATTTCTTTTGATGCCACTGGAAAGTGATTTGCAAAGGACTGGTAGCTTTGCTATTTGCCATGAGGAAAGCATTTAACACCCCAGAACTTGCCATTGCTTGTGTGAGGGTAGGAAGGAAGCTGCCCAGCCCCTCTGGTCTCCCTGAGTAGCCCCAGTCCAGCAGCTCGGCTGCAGGGAGGGAGAGCCTGAGGAGGGGTCTCAGTGGAGGCAGCTCGTGTATCTGTCTGTGTCTACATGGCAAATGTAATTCAACACATCCCCACCTGGGTCTATAGTAAGTTTCCTATCTAGTTGCTGCCAGTTCGTTAAATGAAAGTTGGAGACCTGGAAAGAGAATATTGAATATTTGCTCTTTGCAGACAGCAGCATCAATTCATTTAACTGTGCAGGGAGGTTCCTCAGGGGTGAGGTGACCCCCATGGCACCAGAACACTGCCAGCGTCTTTCTGAGGAGAGGGTGTTTTCTTAGGGCCATTTGGTGACTCAGGGCTGGGCTGGGAAGGAAGAGGGTCAGGCAGCTGGTGCTGCGGGTGCTCAGTCCCAAGCTGCCTGACCTTTTCTCTCCGTTCTTCCCACCTTTTAGGCTGAAATCGTCAAGAGGCTAAATGGGATTTGTGCACAGGTTCTGCCCTACCTTTCACAAGAGGTGAGTCCCCCAGCTTGGGGCTGTGTTGGCAGGGGGAGTGGAGGCCCCTGTTGTGCTGCAGCCAATTATGTGTCACAGCCCTCTGGCACAGGAAACCTCATTGCTTGCTGTCTGTCCCTGCACAGGGACCAGCCCTTCAAGGCAGTTTTGGCTCCTCGAGCACTTTGTGGGGGGTAATGTGCCTGTCTGTCCCTTCTGTGGTGGCTATGGACAAGGATGGGCTCTGGTCTCTCCTGCCTGTGGTTCCTGAGTCATCAGCCACTTCTGCATGGGCAGTGGGAGCTTTGGGTGCTAACTGGGGTATGACGCTTAAAAAATACCTCCATGTGGCTCCTTGAGATCTGGTTCCTCTGTCTCATTAATTAATGCAGCTGATGGGCTCCTCCCACTCCCCTTAGAAATTAGTTTGGGGCGGGAGGGGGCACATGTGGAGTTGTTGCCTTAGGTGAGGTAAAGACAAAACACCACTAGTGCTGTATTTTTCGTCTCCCCAGGGAGGCTGAGCTTTGGGCAGTTCTCCTAGCAGTGTGGTCAGGACTAGTGGGGGAGGGAGGCTTCTTGCTTGGGGTCAGTGATGGACTTGGGGCACAGGCTCTGTTTTTTTCCCACCCACCTGTTCTTGGGAAGGACAAAGCGGCTTGCAGATCAGAGCTGCCTAATAACTAAGCCACAACTAAGCCTTTTGCATTTTAATGCAATCCCTTCCTTGTCCTGCTGCCAAAATGGAAAGAAAATCCCCTTGCTAGAGTGCAGTGAACAGGCCTGGTGCTGAGACCTTGTGCTCTACAAGGAGAAAGTACACTTGTCCTTTATTTTTTTTAAGTACATGATACAGCCATTTTTCCTGCCTGTGTTTGGAGCACCCAGCTGCTGCAGTTGGGATATGGGATGTGCCCCAAGGACTAGGAAGCTTCCCAAGGGCTTCTGATTTTATGGCTTGTTTTGTTTGTTAGAGGGTCTGCATAGCTGAAGGGCAGCAGGATGAGAGACATTGCCCACCTTGGAGCCCTTCTGGCCAAGGATTGCTGGGCCTCTGCAGAGCAGGACGAGGGTGGGAGCAAAAGGGGACCTGCTTAACCCTGTGGTCAGGAAATGGACGAGACAAACTTGCTTCCTTCCCTGCTCCTTGCTGCCATGGGTCTCAGTGTGAGGCCCTTGTCATGGGTGAAGTGTGTGCAGGTGTCTCCAGCTGTGGGGTAACCAGCCTGTCTCTGATGTGACACCTCACTGTGAGCAGCATGTATGTGTGTGTGAGACCCAGTAGGACCTGGTCCCTGTTCTGCTTCCCAGTGGCACTGGAAATGACCCTGAATTCCTTTGTTTTCTCCATACCAGCATCAGCAGCAAGTCCTGGGAGCCATTGAACGAGCTAAGCAGGTTACAGCACCAGAACTGAACTCCATCATCCGTGTACGTGATGCATGTTTAGTTTGGGTTCAGGGGGATGGGAGTTGGTACCTTTGACCTTTGAGATGGAGCTGGGCCATGGAGTGATGACCTGGGGATGTGCCCGGCCTGCTGGGAGCAGGCTGTGCACGGTGCTGCGACTGTAGGAGGACAAGGCTGCAGGTGCTGCAGGGCTGGCTGTGCTGGAACAGGGCTGGTTCCATCCAGGCTTGCTGTGACCGAGGCCATGGGTTTGCAGGGGAGCAGGGACCCCTGCTCTGTCTCAGCAGGATGCAAGGAAAGGAACTTTGGTTTTGAGCAGGAACCAAAGCAGCTCCTGGGCATGAAAACACCATCTGCTCTTGGTCAAGGTCGTGAGGGCTTTAACTGCATCCTTGGAACAAGCTAGAGTCTGATGCCAGATGTCTTGTGGCATAGGGACTGCGTGTTGTGCTAGGGACACACTGTTGAATCTTCTCTTGAGGGTGTCACAGCCCCAGAACTCTAGAATCTCTTTTCCCACCTGCCTTGAGCCTGCAGTGCTCTCCAGGACCCTGAGATCTCTGGTTTAAGCTTGATTTCTGGCACAGTGTGTTTGGGCATTCCAGGTCCTTGGGTTGGGGTCCAAGTGCGCTC
This sequence comes from Myiozetetes cayanensis, assembly GCF_022539395.1. Classification (NCBI taxonomy): domain Eukaryota; kingdom Metazoa; phylum Chordata; class Aves; order Passeriformes; family Tyrannidae; genus Myiozetetes; species Myiozetetes cayanensis. Next base: position 3,427,357 of record NW_026087477.1, read on the forward strand.
AAAATGACAATATCCCTGTTCTGTCTTTCTGTCTGTCCATCATTCTCTACAGCAGCAGCTTCAAGCTCACCAGCTGTCACAGCTCCAAGCCCTCGCTCTGCCTCTGACTCCGCTCCCTGTGGGCCTCCAGCCCCCATCCCTCCCTGCTGTCAGTGCCGGCACTGGGCTTCTCTCACTCTCGGCCCTGGGCTCTCAGGCTCACCTCTCCAAGGAGGACAAGAATGGCCATGACGGGGATGCCCACCAAGATGACGATGGGGAGAAATCTGATTAGAGGGGCCAGGGGGAGGGGGCTGTCTGGGGAAAGGGGGTGGGTTAATGCAAGATGCAGTATCTCTCTCTAGTTGCTGTGCAGCAGAATTGCGGAGACTTGTGTTTGGTGGCAGCTTGCCAGGCCTGTTCCTATGGGCAGCAGGGCCTGGGGGATGCCCCCACTGCCGTCCCCATGGGCAGGCTGCTGCACAGCAATGCAAGCGCCATAGCAGTAACCATGTGGCCCGATCATGCTCTCCCTGTGCCCAGCCTGGCTTCCCTGTCCCTGCTCCCACCCTGTCATAGAGCCAAGCCAGAGCCTGGCTTGGGCTGATCTGGGGCCATTTGCCCCCCTGGCTGTCCCAGCCCCTCCATGCCATGTGGCTCCCTTCCGCCCCGCTGCTCCCCCCTCAGTATTTAAAGATTGCCCTTGATCCTAAAAGTTCTGCACAACTCCCTGCTGGGATCCCTGGCCCAAAACAATCTCCTCCTCCCCCAGGCGCTCTTGGTCTCGTCGCATCGCCCTGGCCCTGTCTCCCCCACACCCTTCCTGCACTAATACCAGGCTGGCGCCTTGCTGTTCTGCATGTACCTGTTCTTAACCATCTCTGGCTGCCGGGGTTTGGCCCTGGGCTGAAGGGGGGCCCTGTGCCACCTGCTCCCCCTCAGCACAGCACCCAGCTTTGGAGCCCAGGCAGCTGGGCAGAGGGGCAGGCAGACCGAGAGCCTTCCCTGGCCTCCCCCTCCCTGTGCCCATGCCCCATGTAGAGGATACAGCAGCTTTCTCTGTTCTTATCCGTGCGCTAGCGTGTCTTCTTAAAAAACAAAAATGGGAAAAAAAATAATCTGGTGTTTGTATATAGTCCTTTAGAAAGATCTTGTTTTGCTTTTTGTGTTTAATCACTTGACCTATAATAAGAGGAACTGAAAATGCTGTATCAAGGACGTACAAGCTGTGCCTTTCAAATAAAGAAATAAGAAGGTTGGTTAAAACTGTGACTTGCTGCCACTTTCTTGCTGCCTTTCGTATGACTTTACTTCCCTCCTTCTCCTCTTCCTCCAGATGGGGAAATCAGCTGGGGAGAACAGTTAGTTTTTGCTGGTTTACCTTGGATTCTGCTTTGGTCTCCATGTGTGTTGTGGGAGATTTCTGGGAGGAGCAGCCCTCCCTCCTCCAGATGGTAGCGTATCCCAGACTATTCCCTGCCTCGCTTGTTGGATGCACTGCTCTCCATCTCTGGAAGTTTCTCTGTCAGCCAGGAGGAGCAGGGTTAACACTGACACCCCTAGCTCTCGCTTCTCTCCCACTCTTGTCTTTTAAGGGGCTGGTGGAATGGGGCCATCTTTGTAGCCTGCATCCTGCCCTGGGACACCATCCCTCCCCGAGGCACCCCTGCGGAGCTGTGCCATAGCTGGAGTCTGTTGGAGCCAGGGCAAGGAGGATGCCCAGGGAAAGTCAGAACAAGCGGGAGCACAGGGTGAAAGCAGGGGGTGGTGAAAGGGACTGGGGGCTTTCCAGAAGAAAAGCAGGGAGGTCCAAGCAAAACCCCCTGGAAGTTTAACAGCTCTGTAGTTGGAGCAGAAGCAGCATGGTTTGGTAACACATGTGATGGTCCCTGTAGATTGCCACAGCTCTCCTCTTTGTGTGCATAATTCATTTTTCCTGTGGGCACAGAGGATAAGCTGCTTCTGTGGCACTTGGCCCCTCTGGAAAATCTGGCCTGCAGTGCCCTGGGGCAAAGATCACTGTAATGGAATTGGCTCTTAATAATTAGAGCTGTCCTCTGGCTCCAGAGCCTGCTCCACCCTGATAACATCTTCCCCTTGGTATCTCTCAGGCCAGCTGGAGTGGGAAAATTTCCTTCCCCTGGGAAGGAAGCTTCGGGGTCTTTGTGCAGCCAGCTGAGGTATAGAGGGGCTGGTGGGTTACAGAGTCTGTGGGCAGCACTAGGGCTTGACAACGTGCCCGTTATCTGGCTGCGATGCCTGATCAGCCTAATCCAAGCCAGGGATGGCTGGGGCAGGGTGCCCAGCACCGGCTTGCAAGGGACAGGGATCTGTGAAGGAGCAGAGCTCTGGAAGTGGTCATTGAACTCTAGCTACTGGTTCAGGCTCTTGCAGGGGGAGTCTCAGCCGTGTCCCCTGCCAAACCGGGCACCCAATGCTTCTGGGGCAGATCCAGAGCTCAGATCCCCTCTCTGGGGAGAACAGAGCTGGTGCTGCACGGCAGGCGCTGGTCTGACCCCACTACACTTGGGGAGCTGCAGCACCAAGCAGACCACTCCAACCTGCCCTGCTTGGGAGCTGCTGGAACACTGCTGATCAGTATGGTCTGACCCTGTGCTCCTGCAGCTGCTCTCAGGGCTCCACAGACACCGAGCAAGCAGGTTTCTGATGTGAAAGGCCAGCACAGCTTCAGGCTTTGGGCTGGGCTGCTGCAATGGACAGTTGCTAAAACCATCTCTGCTCTTGTCAGTGCTGCAAAATCTGCCAGGAGCTGTGGCTGCAGGAGGCAGCTGGAGCTTTTCCAGTGCTTTCACCTCGAGGTCAGTGGTTCAAATTCAGCCTGGGGGAAGGGAGCACCATAAGTGGATGTTACTCCTGATAGATATGCAAGGGAGGAGGATTTAGGAGAAATTGGTCTGGGCCATTTTCAGGAACAGACATCCCTCTTGTTAGAGCTCATTAGGGGCCTAGGTTCAGTTAGCAAGGAGGTTGGACAAACCACAAGGTTGCTGAGGCTGGGGAGGTTGCTGAGGCTGGGGAGGTTGCTGAGGCTGGGGGGCTGCTCCGTACTGGGCTGTACATATCTCCTTGCTCCCTGTGGGAGACTAACCCTTTATAAACACAAAACTTTTGGGCTCTCCAAATCCCTTGCACCTCCCAGCAGATGTTGAGCTGAACCTTGTGCTCCGCTCCTGCTTCCCCTGATGCTTCATTCCCCGAAGTGTTTCTCTGGGTGGTGGTGGGCATCCTGATATCCCATCCCACTGATTAGCAGTGCTGTGGTTCCCCATGCTTCCAGCCTGGCTCTGTTAGCCACTGCTTCATTTGCCCCTGGATCTCCAAAGGGAGTCATTTAGTAGGGCACCTTACCAGATTTGGGCTCCAATCTAATTGCATACCAAAATCTGCAAGTCTAACAAATACCAACAGCAAAAAAAGGGTTAAAAACATCTCCCTCATGACTCTCCCAGTAGCTGCAGACTTGAGGAAACAGCTTCTCTCCTTCCAAACAGGCTGCTCTGCCTTGTAACCTCTCTGGAGCCAGAAGCCTCTCTCCTGCCCTGCAGAACAGCTCAGTGCTTGCAGGGGCGCAGCTGACATGGGGCATCCAAAGCTGCTCAGGGATGGTTTGATTCTCACTCTTGGCAGAGAAACCCTTTCTCCTTGTGTTTGAGAGGTCATGATGCACAAGTGAGAAGGGGATACAGGCCGACAGTCTGAGAACCAGCTCTGCTGGCACCAGCATCCTTGGAAAAACTCAGCAAAGCCCTGGCTTACTAAAGGGGGATAGAGAGTGACAGTGACAGCCACTGTCCCACTGCCCACAGAGCTTTGCTGTGGTGGACAGAGAGCTGGCGAGGGCAGGGGCAGGACCCCATCCAGCAGTGCTCAATGCCCTGAGACCACCAAACAGCTGCACAGCATTTAGCCCAGGCTTGACGTCAGTTCCTGCTCACAGCTGTCAGGGGCTTGGCAAAACTCTGCTGTCACCCATCTTCTCCTCCCTTCCCCCTGCCTGTCACTGGAGGGGTCATAAACTGGCATCCTTCCTTCTACATGCAATGAGCAGATGCCAGTTTTTCACTGGGTGAAGGAGGTTTCCACATCTGTTTGGGTCCATCTCCTCGTCCTTCCCATAGGACAGAATCCCCCAGCCCCCCGTTGCCTGTGGCCGTAGTGGGAGTCAGAATCTCCTCTGCCATATCGCACTCCTGCTCTAACCCTTCTCATTTTTCAGCACAGCTTTGCTTGAAACAGTGGCACAGCCTGCAAACCAGGAATGGTGGTGGAGCAAGGCCTCCTTCCCAATTCATCACTAATGCAGGAACGTCAAGCCCTTTCTGGCTGCACTGAGCACCAGATAAAAGCTAAAGGAGGCATCAATAATTAAGAACCACTCAGAGCTGGTAAGTGCAAACAGGAGCCAACATACAGATCGAAGCCAGTGCCAGAGACCAGAGTCTGTCAGCTGCTGGGTTGCTCTGAGGGCTCCCACTTCTCTTTTGCAGGCATCCCCCAGTCCACAGCCCCGAGGTGACAAGATGTCCCTGGCACCAGGGGGGGCCCAAGGGACTGCAGGGAAGAGCGATGCACAGGAGCATGGCAGGAGGGACCTGGGCTTCTGCCTGTCCCCAGGGGCTCTGGGGACATGTGGCTTTGGAGAGTGAATGCCAGCACTGGGGGCTCGGGGATGGGCACCTGCAGTCTGGTCCCAGGAGCATGGGTCAGGACACTGAAGAACCTTGATTTCTAGTACAGCTGTGGCTTAGCTCTCACCACCTTGATGCCAGGTCCTTTCTCAGTTTCCCTTCTCATCTCATTTTCATTCTAGGACAGAATCCAGCCAGGATGAGGCTCCTCTTTGTGCCAGATGCTGGTATACACAGTCTGGGAAATTCATGTTGTCTGAGGGTGCCATGAACTCATCCCTGCTGAGTTCAAGGCTCCTCATTCAAGTATGCAAGTGAGAAGCTGAAAACAGGATGATTTGGAAATGACGGGTGGCTGCAGGGAGTCCTGCCCACCCTCAGCATCTCTGAGAAACACAATGGGCTCTCACCTTGACCATGCACTCTACAGATGTGCTGGGAGCAGGAGGCTGTGCCTGGGGAGAGGAATGACTCAACCCACAGCACAGAGTTGGGACAGAGCTGGGGCTGCCCTTCATGTCAAGGACAGGAGGCTGTGTATTCCCCTGCCCCAGGCTGGTGTTTGGGGAGGGAGCTGAAAGGTAAAATCACTGGGGTAATTCCAGCAGCAGCAACCTCCTTTGCTTGGATCCAGATTCAAATGGAGCTCCTGGGTGTCCAAAGCCTTTGTCCTTTGGGCTATACACCAGGCATGAGCGTGTGGCTGCTGTGGGAGGGGGCCAGGCCCGGCTCAATGTCCTCAGCAGTGGTGGGTCTGGGCCGTGTTTGCTGCCCCGCACCTTGTCCCTGTGCCAGGGGGACCAGCAGGACCAGTTCCCCTCCCTGCTGCTCCTGGAGGCCTGGGGATGCCAAGGGTTAACTGCTGTTGATTTCTCCCCAGTCCAAGCACACACTGAAGCGAAATAATCTCTGGGTTACAGACAATAATCTCTGGGTTACAGGCGGTGCTGCTCCAGGGCCCATGTCAATCACTAATGGGACTGAGCAAAAAGTGTGTGACATCCATCAGTCCAGAGCTGCCTGTTCCAGGTTTACCTGTGTCACTTTCAGAGACAGGAGAGCAGAGAAACTGCCTAGGGAAAACCAGCAATTTTTGGTGAGGAGTTTTGAAAAATGCTGCGAAGTGTCTTCTCAGTCTCCCCTTCCCTCGGAACGCAATCTGAAATATTTCCAGCTTTTGAAAAACACTTTCCTTAAATAAAAACCCTACAACTCTCCCAATAAGGCAACAAACAAAAAACCTCCAAAACTTTACATTTGAATAAAAATATGTATATTCATATGTGCAGATATATGATGCACACACAGAGACATATACATGCCTGCACAAAAAGGAGGGTTTTATGAGGCTTTTGAGCTAGTGGCTGGCTGGTGTCCATCCCTGCCTGTATCAGTGAACCTACCTAGTGAACGAACACCTGTGACCAGGGAAGGTAAACGGGCAAGTGCTGGGGCTGACAGAGTCTGGGGCCAACCTGGAAGGGGAAAGGGGATGGCGTGGGGGCAAGAGGAGAGACAGCCTCCTGTGCCCACCACCTTGCCCCTGCTGCCAGCATGCAGCAAGTAAATAACAAAATGAATAAGAGATTAAGATGAAGTTCGAGGCATTAAATATTTAGCCTTGTGCCTGCCTGTGCAGTGCCCAGGTACAGCTGGGTCCTGCAATATTTAAGGGTCCTTCACTCGCCTTTACCACCCTCGAGTGCGGGGACTGCACAGCAGCTGCAGCTGGAGGTTCGCGGGGGACAGGGAAGGGACCCTTGGCGAGTTCCCCTCCGGAAGCTCTCGGGACTCTGCGGGGCAGAGCGGAGCATCCTCGCCGCGCTCCCCGGGCAGGGGCAGCCCCAGGAAAGCCGAGCCCCGCGGCGCGGCAGCTCCAGTCCCGCCCGAGCCGCGGCCCCGCCGCCCCACGTTACTTTGAGTGGCAGCTGGCGGCAGCCGCAAGGCCTCGTGGGCCGCGCAGTCTGCCCTCCCGGGCCACCCGCGGCGGAAGCCCTGCCCGCCCGTGACCCCGGGCCAGGCTCCGCGGCAGCGCCGGGCCGGACTCCCCGGACCCGCAGAGGCGGCGGGCCGGGCGGGCTCCGTGCGATGCCGCATCGAAGGAGCTGCCGATGGCGGACTACAACTCCCAGCGTGCCCCACGACTCATCCCTCAGGACTCCACCTCCTCACTCACATTTTATTGGCCATCCTGGGATGTGGCGTCACGAGCCCATGTGGGAGCAGGGCAGAGCGATTGGCTGGCGCTCCCGCAGCGGCAGCCAATGGCAGGCGCGGCTGCCGGCACGGCGGGCCGTGGGGCCGCTTAAGGTGGAGCGGGCGGAGGGGGCGGATCACGGCGGGGATGTCCCGGCCCGTCCCCGCCCGATGGGGCTACACGACCTCCCCGGGCAGACGTGTTTTCAATCCTTTACTAATAAAAAGGAGCAAAAGAGGTATGGTCATGGGCAGGGGCCTTTGCCAGCCAGTTGCTGCCAACTCTGCAGAGGGCTGGGCTGTGAAATGTAGCACCAGGGTCCTGCTTTTGGCCAGGAGCAGGGGTATGGCCATTCCCACATTATCAGAGCTGTGGCTGCCCACCTGCCACGAGCCCCAGCTCTGGCACAGCTGCAGCAGCAGCCTTAGCTCTGTGCTGGCTGTGGTGAGCTATGGCTCAAGGCTAGGCTCGGGGCAGGAGACTAAAGCAGCTGCCACATCGCAGCTGGCAGCACGGAGCTTCCCTGCCAGCCCTGGCCATGGTCACTGCCAGTGCCCAAGGTGCTCGGGAACAGCCCTGCTTTCCCATAGCAGTGCTGCCGGGAGGCCAGACTGATAAGGCAGCACTGATTGCTCACATCTCATTTCCTTCAAAAACCACTTCCTCCACCACTGGCCTCTCCCAACAGCCCACAAAGGCTGCTCCAACAACCAGAGCCACTGCCACACTCAGGTCTGTGCCTGCACCGCCAGCTGCGCTTGGGTCTCCCCACCCCACACAGGACCAGGGCTGAGCCCTGCCAACAGCAGAGCTGCCACAGACCTGCCCTGGCACAGGAAAGGAGCAGCAAATTGTGGTAGCCAAAGGGAATGAGGCCGCTGCCCTGGTCTCACTCATCCTCACCTGGCTCCATCCCACCACCATGGAGCACTGCCCAGGACAAGGCACAGCTACCTTTTTTTTGGTTTGTTTTTATTATTAAATATACCCTGTCAGGCACAGAGGGAAATGAGGCCAGAGCCCATCCACCTCAGCAGACCCAGAGCCTTAACAAAATAATGCCCCCCCCCAAACCGTTAAAACCAAACAAAAATAAACACCCCAACAAAACCCCTAACAATGCCAGACACACACCCCTCCCCCCCCACCTCCTCCAAGTCCCATAGTCTAGATTTAGAAAGAAACTGACAAAGAACAAAGCAAGGAGAAAGTCCCCAGGAAATCCACCCCGAGCAGCCCACATGATGCCTGGCCATGGTCCCAGGGCCACCTTCACCCCTCTCTGCTCTCCTCCAGCTGGGATGCTGCGGCCACAGGCTGCATGTTCTTTGGGAAGTCAGCAGTAGGGCAGGTAGAGTCCACCTGTCCATCCACATGGACGCCCACCTGTCCTGCAGTTGGCACCTCTTGTGCTCAATAAATGATCTCATAAACTGTAGCTTTCTTGTCCCCTGAGCCAGTCACAATGAACTGGTCATCCGTGGAGACGTCGCAGCTGAGGACAGAGGAGGTTTCCTTCGACTGGAGAGAACAGGGATAAGCACAAAAGAAGCAGGCCCAGAGCAAGTCCCCACTCCTTGGGACTCTGACCCTGAGTTGCACCCGGGGAGGCTGCAGGGACGAGTTTGTTTATGGGGTTCGTTATTGCTAACACACATTTACAGCCAGCTTGTACTGGGCAGCTCTTGGTAGTCACACTCAGAGGAACCCCCAACCCCACTGTCCCTGCACGCCCCACACCTGGAAGATGCTGGCTCCGTAGGGTGTCCGCCAGGCGTTCAGCAGGTTGTCCTTCCCCGTGCTCACGAACCACTTCCCTGTGGAGGGACAAAGGAGCCTCGTGTCACCAAACCAGGCCCAGCAGCTGGATTTCAGCAGAACATCCTGCCCAGACTGTGGAACACAGGGTGTGGACAAGGCAGCCAAGTCTTTGCTACCCAAGAGCCAAAGGGCTGTTTTCAGGAACACAAAGGGGAGTCCTGAGACAACAGAGCTGAGCGTGCAGCTGCCAGCGCTGCTCCAGGAAGGACAGATGCCCCTTCTCTGATGGATACAACTGTCATCCACTGGGGACAAGGCTGACTACTGGAACCAATGGTTGCCCCCAGTGCAATGAGCCCTGTGACACACGACCAGAAGTAGAGGTGGCATCCATGAGGCTCCAGAGAAGGAAGGCCAGGAGAGGCGTGCCTACCACAGGAGGCAAATTTGAGGGAGAGGACACAGCTTTCGTGGAGGTGCAGCTGGTACTTGTCAGGTTTGGTGACGTGCAGGATCTCCACATTACTGCTCTCCATCCCCACCGCCAGCCACTCTCCCGTTGGGCAGTAGCCCAGGGAGAAGATCTGAGGGGAGAGACAGGGTCAGACAGTGACACGGCAGGTCCCACCTCGCCCTGTGGTGCTCCCAGCTGGCCCCAGCCCCACCTGGGAGCTGAAGTCGTGCTGCTGCAGCTGGCGCCCCTCCCGCAGGTCCCAGCAGCGCACAGTGTTGTCCAGCCCCCCTGTCCACAGCTTGGTGCCATCGTTGGAGATGTCAATGCAGCTGGCACCATCTGTGTGGCCTTGAAACTGCCTGGGAAAGAAGGGGATGGAGAAGGCAAGAGTATGGCTGTCAGGGTGGCCAGCATCTGTACCACAGAATGTGGCCAGGGCAGCACCCAGCAGTGAGAAGCAGGAGATCCCTGCTGCAAGGATAGGCACTGTCCCATCGCCAGGGTTAGACACAGGAAGGGGTGGGGACATGTTGCAGGGCAGCGGGTGGTCCCTGGCCTGAGGAACCCCCAGCAGCTATGCCTGTGCTCCCCCCTGACTGACTCACCTGACCAGGGTCTGGTTCTGCAGGTCCCACACTACGATGTTGCCATCGCTGCAGCAAGAGAAGCAGACTTTGGCATCAGGGCTGATGGCCAGAGCGTAGCAGGCGGGGGCAGAGGAGGTGAGCTCAGCCTTGATGCGGGGTGTGGGGGCTGCCAGGTCCCAGATGGAGAGGGTGCTGGCCTCCCCCCCCACAATCAGGCTCCGGCCATCCGGGAGTAGTTTGCAGGAGCGGATGTAGTTGTCACGGTTCTGAATTGGGGTTACAGGGAATGGGGCAAGTGAAGAAGGAGCTGATAAGTGCTTGGGGGGTGTAGGAGACGGATCCCCTTTTCTCATACAGATGGGAAAGGACCCTCTGTCTCTTCCACTGCAACAGGGGCACATTTCCCTTCCCAGCCCCCTGCCAAAGGCCTTTCTCCTCCTCCTCCTCCTCCTTACTAGGCAGTCAAGCTGAGCCACGGCTGTCTTGGTGCCCGGCTGCCCCACATCCCACACCTTCACGCAGCCCTTGCCCCCCGTGTAGACATGTCGTGTGGAGTTGCTGATGGTGACAGCGCAGACCACCTCGCCGTGGGTCAGGGTGTGGAGCTGCCGTGCATGGCGGGGGATGCCAGAGCCGATGAGTGCGTCAGGTGGAAAAGGCACCGGCTGCATCTGCCCGTCGGCACTGACATGGAAGGAGTAGGCACTGGAACGGAGCAGAGCAGTGAGAGCCAGAGGAGAATCCTGCAAGGTCAGTAGCCGGTGCCACGTGGGTCCCAGCGGGTCTGACAAAGGGAGCACGTTTTGGGAGTTGGAGCCATGAGCGGAGCGTGGCCAGTGATGCCAGTTGTGCTCCCCACCCCAGCTGGCCCTGGCTTGTCTACGCCACCCAGGTTCAGCCCCACAGGTTACCTCATCCCCTGCCCCAACACAGGCCCCAGCCCAGCCCGACCCCACTTACGGCTTCCCCGAGGTCCCCACTTGTATGCCAGCCACCAGCCCTGGGATGCGCATGTGGGGGTGTGGGTCGTAGCCCACCTGAAGGGGACAGCAGGTGAGAGCAGCTCTCACTCCGTGGCCCCCACAGCCCCACGGGGAGCAGGTCACGCACCAGGGGGGAGCGTCCGTAGCTGCTGGCTCCCATGGCGGCTGCAGCCCCGTTGAGCTGCGGGGACATGAGGTGGAGGCTGGCGTAGGCACCAGTCCCGGCCACATCCCCATTGACTGCAGGGTGGGCCAAGCCAAAGGCAGCCGAGTAGGGACTCTGCACTCCCAGTGGATTCCTCAGGCCCAGGGCTGACGGGGGAGAGGCAGTGTGAAGGGACACGGAGTGGGAGACAGCGCTTGGAGACACCCGCCCGGGCCCCAGAGGGGCCAAGCTCACCCAGGGGGTCTATAGGGGCCTTGGCAGCAGCAGGGCGAAACTGCTGGGCGCCACTGGAGCCTGGGGCCGCAGAGTCGCCCTGGGAAGTAGGGGTGCTGGACTTCAGGCTGGGCGTCCCTGCCTTCTCCACCTGCCAGGAACAACAAGAGGATCTGACAGCTGCACCCTGCCAGGGGGCCTCCTCAGGTGCTCTCCAGTAAGCTGGTCCCTGTTCCGCCCCCTCAATGACAGCCTAGCCCAGCCCAGCCAGCACTGCAGGCTCTATGGGACAGGACATGAGCTGGGATCTAACAGAGCAGGAGCCCCGTCCTGTCCCTCCAGCACTGCCTTTGCTCCATGGGTTTGGAGGCAGGTGGACCCACGTCCGGCCACTCTGTCAGCCAAACCTGGGCAGCAGGGACACAAGCACAGGCCCTGAGTGAAGCACCCAAACTGCCCCAGGCACTGCACGTACTGTGGGCGCATCCTTGCTCCGAGATGGGGAGCTGCTGGAGGAGGCCATGGAGGTCGGGCTGAGCGGCATGGCCTCCTTCCTCCCCAGTGGGACCTTCTCCACTCCGTTCTCCCGGGATGAGTAGGAGTGGACGCTGTGCGGTGAAGAGGGGTCCTGGGGGTGGGAGAAGGAAATCAGCAGGCAGCAGAACAGGCAGGAGTGCAGGGACGTCCCAGGTCATGGTGAGCTGGTGGCTCGAGCAAGGGCCAGGCTAGGAGCCTGAATCCGGGGGCTTACTGCTGCCGTTGGCGAGGGCCGGGGAGCACAACTCAGGGGTACCACTGGCACCTTCCTGTGATACCCACCTCTGTCTCTAGCAGTTTGTTAGCCCCCAACTCAGGGACAGACAATGCACACTGACCCCAGACCCCTCCCAGCTGGCGCACTGACCTCATCCACCACCAAGTTGTCCTCACTTTTGTCTGCATCGCTGCCCTGAAACACAGAGGACACTTGAAGACAAAGGGGCTGCAGCCACCCTTGCTCCTGCCTGGGGATGCACCGGAGGCAAAGGCAGTTCCATTCTTTGCCCCACAAGAAGGGATGGGGCCATCCTGCGCCCCCAAGCCCCAGGCTCACATAGTCTGTAACGAAGTCCTTCTCTTCCACCTTCCTTTTTTTGCTGCTGCTCAGATACTCAGCGATGGCTCGCGCCCGTTCCCCATTTGGCAGTGCCACGGAGCTCTGGGGCAGGGGGATGCAGTGTTAGCGGCCGGGGGTGCTGTGCCCGGCTCCTGGGACAGGCAGCACCAACACGGGGCTGCAGCTGACTCCTGGAGCACTGAGGGCCCCAGCGCAGCCCCCATGTCCTGACTGCAGCCTGTGCCGTGACAGAATGATGCAAGAGAAGGAAAAAGCACTTACAGGGCCGGGGTCTCGGTCTGTCGCTGTGGCAATGCAGAGGCGCAGCAGGAGGAGGAGGGAAGCGGGGACATGCTGTGCCACCACCAAGAGACCCCCAGGAAAGTCACCCGCTTCTCCCGTGGGTGCTGGGGTGCTCACAGCAGGGCTGAGCCAGCATGACAGCAGCAGGGTGGTCCTGGGCCCCCACCAGGGATGACCCCCCACCAGCCCACCTCACCACCCTTCCAGGAGGTGCTGCTCAGTGGGGGATGTGCTCCACACCCAAACCCCTCACGGCTGCCAAGACCCCTGCCCCTCCTGCCAAGTCAGCAGCCCCGAGTCATGGACAAGGGGCCCCCCATCCATCCCTGGCTCCCACCCTGGGGAAGTGACCAAGCAGGAAGATCATGGGGAGCAGAGGCAGCTCCAGGGCCCTGCACCACCTGTTCCCAGGTTCACTCAGATCCGACTGCACCCAGCCTTGGCTCCCCCCACACTTACCCCTGGGCTCCGCGTCAGGGACTCCTCGGTCATCCTTGGTGAGGAGCTGGGCCTGGGCCCCCAGTGCCCCCGAGAGTGCCAGCAGCCCTGAGGCACTGCTGATGCCAGCAAGGCCAGTGGGCTGCAACCCAGAGGGGTGGGGGGTCAGCGGGATGGGGGGAGCATGGTGCGAGAGGTGCTGGGTCTGGAGCTGGTGCTGGAGAGGAGCAAGACGAGAGAGAAATCGAAGGGCTGTGCCAGGACAGCTGCTGGGCACAGGGGGAAAGAGACAGCCCTGGGTCAGTCAGCAACAGGACTTGGGTGAGGAGGGGCAGGGCATGCACCCAGGGTGCCCCCAGCCACAGTGTGGGCGCCACCACGTCCCTCCCACTGACTCCTCCCACCCTGTGACAGGAGCTACCGGGGGACCCCACCGGTACCCAGAGCACTGTACTGCTGCATTCTCACGGGAATAACCGAGGAGTGGGGATGGTGGCAACCCCCCTTTCACCCAGGCCACAGGGCATCAGGACACAGGGACATGCACCAGCCACCACCTCCACACCCAGCCGCATCTCCTCCATCCTGAGTACTGCTGGTAGCCTCCCAAACTAGCCTAGTTTGCCCTTCTCCTCCCCCGACTCAGCTGTGGGTGGGAGAAGGCACTCAGGGCAGGGGCCACAGTTGCCTGGTGTGCCATGGGCAGGAGGAGTCTTCAGCCCAGGGACAGCAGGAACCCAGGAGGTACCATTGTCATGGAGCACAGCACCCCAGGCCCAGGAGTAGCAGGAAGGGTGGGCAGAGGGTTGACGTACCCCAATTGCCACGTTCAGGTCGGTCATAGTCACCTGCTTCGCACGCTCCACAGCCTGGACCACTTGCTGCTGGTGCTGCAGGGAGAGAAGAGAGGAGCTGGGGCAGGCTCATTTCTTCAGCGAATGGGGCAAGGCCAGCTCCCCAGCCCAGAGACCAGGGCTCCCAGGGCCCCAAAGGACCTCTGCACACCTGATGGGGCCAGAGGGCTCACCCACCTCTTGAGACAGGAACGGGATGAGCTGAGCGCAGATCACATTGAGCCGCTTGGCGATCTCCGTCTGGCAGTGGAAGAAAAACAGTGCCCATCAGGGCAAGGGGCAGAGTAGCCCCCACACTGAGGGGCCCCAATGCTGCAGGAGAATCCACTCCCCATGGGTGCTGCACAGGTGCCACCCAAGCAGCTTCAGGGTACTGGCAGTCAGCCCCAGGGGCTACTGCTCAGCACCAAGGAGCAGAAACACCCCAGGGGATGTTTCTGGAGAACAACTCTCCTTCCTAACAACACCACTTCCAAAAACCAGTATCCTCCATCCCCACCCTGAGAGCCTGAGGACGGCTTCCACCTCCTATCTGCCAAGGACATAAAGCCCCATGGCCCATGCCATTGAAGGCCACCCCCAAGGAAGCCCCTAGCCCTGCAGCCAGAACCCCAGCAGGCTCACCCCCACCCCCCATGCAGCCTTCTGCTGGAACCACAACCACTACCTGCTGCTCTCCCAACCCCCAGGAAGCCCTGTAGAGGTGCTCTCCTTACAGCTGCTGTTTTTCTGCAACACTTGAGTGCCACTGGCAATCAAGAGCACAGAGGGTGAGCAGAGCATGGGGAGGGAGAGTGGCGTTGGTGTGCCATGGTGTGCCATACTCCCAGGGCACCCCACTGCCAGCTTCCAGGGCTCCTGCTGGTTCTACACTGCACAGCTTGGGCAAGGGGAGAGCACAGACATTCAGCCATCCCTGGCCCCACAGACACATCTCTAGGAAGAAGCCACAGGAGCTGCAGGGACAGGCCCCTGTCCCTGGTACCAGCAGGTGATGGCCGAGAGAGCAGATGCCGCTTGAGGCACCAGCAGAGACACCCACACAGAGCTGGAACCCCCCATCCAGGACTGGAGAGAGAGGAGAGATCTGCAGTTCTCCCTAAACCCAGGTGTCCTCCACTCTTGGAAGGGCGGGGGATGCCCCCAGCATGGGAGTCCAGGTAAGATGCTGTCCCAAGCTCCAAGGAGCTCCCTACCCACCCTGGTAGGGTAGATGAAAACACCACCATGCCAGCATGGGGCTGAGAGGAGCAGGTCAAACCCAGACCCCCTTATCAGCCCCTGGGGGAGACCAAAAGGTGAAGGGCCCCAACAGCCAGGGATGGAGCTGACACCTGACCACAGTGCCAGGGTGAGGGGCTGCAGCACTGCCCGGCTGGTGTGGGGACACAGACCCAGGGACACCTTGTGCCACCCTCCAGAGCAGCTGCCGACCTGTTCCTGCCAGACCTAGAGAATAGAATACAAATAATCTGGCACCTGCCCTCATTTCCCCTTCTGAGGGAGGAAAAAAGAGAAAGAAAAGAAAGGAAGAGGGGGGAGCAAGGAGATTTGGCAGCCAGCAGTTCTGGGAAAGATTTAGCTGTCTCCCGAGGCCAGCAGTGATGGATTCTCTTCCCTAATGCACTGATGGGCAGCAGCTCCTTGGGGAGAGCTGCCTCCAATTCACTCGCACTCGTTAATGTGCAATTTACTGGCACTTTAACGCTCTCAGCATGAAAAACGATCACGCTGTTTGCAGCCCCCCCAGCCACCAGCACCATCACCTCCTCTCTGGCTTGTGGTGAGCAAGTCCACGTCCAGGCACATTCAGGGAGGTGGTTTTATAAAAAGCTACAGGCCCCTTCAACGCCAAAAAACAAAGCAACAATAAAAAATTAATGTCTCCCGCTCATTCCTGTCTTGATCCTCTCCTGCCAAGCCTGTGGCTGCCTGGAGAGCTGCACCACCACAACCAGCCCCCAGCCCTATTTCCCTCCAAACAAACTCAGAGCGAAACCCCATGTCTCAGCCTTTGCTGATGCCAGCACTGCTGGGCGCCTGAGGAGCCCCTGGGGATGCTGGGCTGGGTACCATGGCACTACCCACTACCCAGCTTCCAGCCACAGCCATGGGTGAGCGCTCCCTCAGGGATTCCGGGACAGCCAAGAGTGCTCAGGACCTGTCTGTGCCCGTGAGCAGTGCTGGATTTGGTGGAAGGGGAGGAGAGACGGCAACACAATCCCACTCCCCAGCAGAGATAAGCTACATCTCCCGCACTGGCAGTTCCCGTTTCTCACACAATGGCCGCTGGCTGTCAGAGCAGACTTACGGGCCCTTGTTAAAAGTGCCGACAGCTCTCTGGCTGGCGGCCAGCGACACCTGGGGCTGATAAAAAACACGAGCCTGCGAGGGCTGGGAGAGAACCAGCAGCCAGAGGAGAGGAGCTTGCAGCCCTCTGGGGAGGGGCACTGGGCCAACTGGACCCTTGGCATCGTTCCTTGCCAGGGTGGCTTCAACGCCTTCTCCTCAGCAGGGCTTCTGGCACAGTGAAGGCACCCAGGAAAAGCAGGAACACCCTCCTGGCAGGCACAAAGCTAGCAAGAGTGGTCAACAGCCTGTCCTGAGCCATGGACAGAGGGAGCACCGCTACACTGAGTGCCTGAGCAGGCTCCCGTGCAACAGTTGGCTTTGGCAGGTGTAGGGCGGGCAGGGAGGTGGCCACGGTGGCAGCACGCCTCACCAGGCTCCTCCGCAGCCTCTTTAAAAATAGATGAGGTGAAACCTTCTCTCTCAGAGCAGCTGGTGACCTGGAGCTCGGCGCAAGAGCAGAAGGGAGAGAGGAAAGCCAGAAGGGAGTGATGGGGATGCAGTGAAGCCCCGAGGGAGCCCACTCTGCACTCACAGCCCAACACACTCCTTTTCACCTCATGATGGTCCTCAGCCCTTGTTCCCAGGTGAGCTGCCCCCAGGCCACCTGGCAGCTGCAAAGGTTGCAAGCCAGAATTCATAACCCTGCAGCCCCCTTCTCCCTGAGGAAGCCAGCCTCCTCTATGACAGTTCCCACACAACCACTCACAACTGGTATGAGGAGCCATGCAAGCACAAGTCCTCCACCACTGTTCTCTGCCTGACATAACAAGAGCATCACAGTCCAGCCAGGGCACCCTGAACCCAGCAATCAAACAGAAGCTCAGGTGCAGAGAGTTAAGGAGGCAGCCAAGGCCATGACGCAGAGCAGCACAAAGCTCCCAAAGCACAGAGAAGGGGACACATTTCGGACAGGCACAGCCTTCCCTGGGCTACAGCAGGTAGCAACCTCCCATGCTGTCTGTGGAAGGGATGGCCCGAATGGCCCAGATAGCAAGGTGGAGCCAAGGAGCTAGGACCAAGGAGCTGGACAACACTCCCGACCCACCCAGACTCACCTGTTTGTGCATCTCAATGTTCAGGCCATAGGACATCTCATAGTACTGTGAGGGAAAGAAGGCGGCATCAGCATGGCTCTGGAGACCAGGGTTACTCATAACTAGAAAGTCCTCTCCAGCACTAGCACGCCAGGTCAGCCTGGTCACAAATGACCATGACGTGGCCAGACTAGGGAAAGAACACAATCCTCAGCTCCTCTCCTGGGAGCAGAGGTCTCTCTGGCACATGGCTGTAGCCCACAGGATGGACATAGTCCTACCAGGGCTCCTGCTCACTGCCTGTGGGAATGGGGACAACCCAAATGGGACCAACTCTGCCACTGCAAGATGCAGTAGCAGCTCCTGAACACCACAGCTTGTTTTAGGGGTAAACCAGACAATAACAGCCACAGGAATCAGATCTCAGGACCTGGCCACACAACTCAAAGGCAAGGAGAAGGTAAAGCACCGCAGGGCTGTGTGACCTTTGATGGTTCAAAGGACCCACACCACCCTCCTCCACTCAGGTGGAGCTCACTAACCATGACATAATGACGCTGGATTTCTGTTTTTTCTGTTGCCAGCTTTTCGCATTCTAACTTCAAGCTGTAAAAACAAAGAGGAGAGGAAGAGAGAGGGAACGACCCCCTGGTCCCCCCACTGACAGGATCTCCCTGGCTGGACAGAGCATGAGCCCTCCCAGTGCACCACACGCTTCAGCCTCCTGCTCTCAGCTTCAATCCAATCTCTCAGCACAAGTCAAGAAAATCACCTGAAAGAGGGTGGGAAGGGGCTGATAAAGATGAGATGGACAAAGGGATCTGGGCATCAGGGAACAGTCTGCATGGATTTTTAACCCCCTCCCCAGCATCTGCTTCCCAAATGGAGTGAGCTGCAAAGCCAAGCTTCATTTCAAACCTTGTTCTGCCCCACATGGTGTGAGGAAAGGAAGGTGATCTTGGACAGCAGCCTCAGGGATAAGAGGGACTCCAGGTCTGCTAAGTGATGGCTCTGGCTCAGCCCAGGAGCCGGGTGCTGGAAGCCAGCACCTCATCCTGGGGCTTTTCGCTGGTGAAGGCTGAGTTTCCCCCTGAGTGTAATTTTAAGCTACCAAGGTGGTAGTTGGCACAGCCATCCTCTGGATGGACCAGTGCCCGTGCCCACAGCCGCATGGAATGGTGCTGCCTGCCCTGATGCCCAGCGCCAGTAGCAGCCCATTGCTTGTCAGCACCAGTGAAGTGCTCAGCTCCTCCCTGCTGGCATGTGAACTCTGGCAGCTTCTCACCTGTGGTATTGGTTCTGTAGGAACTGGAATTCCTCCTTGATGCGGTCCAAGGTCTCTGGGTAAGTCAGTTTGAGGGACTGGGGGGTGCTGGGGATGGCACTGGCAGCGACAGCGGCTCCCGAAGCAGCAGAGGGGGCCTGGAGATGGGCCTAGGCAGAGGATGGGACCCTCAGGGTCACTGCTGTGCCCAGTGAGACCAGTGCATCCCCCCAGGGGTTTCCTGCACCCGGGGAAGAGGCCATGGGGAACATCTGGGAGAGCAGCATGTGCAGGAGGTGCAGAACGAGTTACTGGAAACTGGTTACCCACTGGCCCTTGCCACGCAGCAAGGGCCTTGTGAGCATCAGTTTGGCCACTCAGTCAGCAGATTAATGACCACGGGTGGTACCAAGCATGGTGTGGACCCAGTGGCCTGCCCTCACCCAAGTGCTACACAGCTGATCCTCCTGCCCACCCATCACCTTCTGACCATCACACCCTGGCATATCCCGCTCCCATCTCCTCAAGAAGCCCAAACCCCCAGCACTGGGACTCAGCGCTTTGGGAAGAGCCACAGCAACGCTCCTGAGCATCACATGCTGTCGACACCGAGCAGGAAGCTGGGTCTGGGGGCATAGGCCCTGCAAGGGTTGGGGTGGCACTGCTGCGAAGGGACGAGGCCGTGAGCAGGCTCACCGGGGGCCGGTTCTGCGGGAACATCCTTGGCACCGGACAGGCCCGGGATCCTCCGGCCGCGCGGGCCCCGCCTCGGGCTCGGGACGGGGCCTGGAGACGGCTCCCAATTCCGGATCAGGCCCTGGGGAAGAAACCGAGGGTCACAGCTCGGAGCTGCCTGGAGGCGCGGGGCCCTGCGGGAGCCGCACCAGAGCGGAGTCCCGGGGTCCCGGCCCCTCCGCAGCCCCGCCGCGACCTGAGAGCCCCGCACCGCGCGCCTCACATCCCCGCGAGGACCGGGGGCCCAGGGCCTCCCTCCGGGCGCCGCGGGACCCGCCCAGCCCCGGCCCCCCGCGCCGCGCAGACAATGGCCCCGCCGCCGCCCGCCGCAGGTACGGCCGCGGGGTGGCACCGGTCTCGCCGCCGCCCCAGCCCCAAGCGGGGCTGGACTACGGCCGTCGGAAACCTATCCAGACTAGACTGGACCGGATCGTCGGGACGGGACGGGACGAGACGGGACTCACCGCGCTGCGGGTCCCAAACCCAGACCCGGCCCCAGGCGCGCGCCCCTGCAGCGGAGCGGGCCGGGCCGGGCCGAGCCGAGCCGAGCCCGGTAGAGCCGAGCACAGTAGAGCCGGGCCGAACGAGTCCAACCGAGCGCAGCCGAGCCGAGCCGAGCCGAGCCGGGCCGAGCCCGAGCCGAGCCCCCGCCCCGCCCCGCCCCGCCCCGCCCCGCCCCGCCCGCGCGGCCGCCGCTCTGCGGAGCACGATCAATGAACGAGCGCGAGCGCCAGCTCCACGTGGGGCCTGGCCCGTGCGGGCAATCGCCTCGGCCGCCAGCCAATAGGAGCACAGCAGGAACCACTGCCCCACGTGGGGCGCGCGGAGCGGTCTTCCCATTGGCCAGCTCGGCCAGCCTCCGCGGAAGGTGTCAATCAGGGGAGGCCGAGCAGCCACTGAGGGGGCGGGGCGGCGGGAGCGGGGGTTTAACCCGTGCGGGGCCGGGGGGGTCCCGGGGCACGGCCCGGCCCCTTCCTAGCCCCGCGGCGGGGACCCCCGCTTCGCCACAGAAGTTTTGCCCACACCATGAAGCCGAGAGTTTGCACCGGAGCCCCGTGCCCGCCGCCCCGGGCAGCAGCGCTCGGCTTCGGGGCTGTTGCTGATAAACACTAAACACGAGAAGACGTCGTGTTCCGCCCCGCCCCTCCCCTCCCTTCCCTCCCTCCTCTTTGTTATTTTTAATTAGGAAAATAAACGAATCCGACACCACCCCCACCCCTCCCCCGGCTGCAGGTCCCGCCTCACTGGGAATTCCCTATGATTTCCTGTGTGACAGTGGGAAGCGGCAGCATCCCTCTGCCCGACAGCACTGGCGTGGCCTGCGGAGGGCTCCTGGGAAGGGCTTCTGGACCGGCCCTGTCCCTCAGCCGCAGCAAAGGAATCTACCAGCACCCACCTCCCTTCCGTCACCCCCAGCCCCGTGGGGTGCTGCTCCGAGGGTCCATCACCCTTGGGATAGGCAGATACTTGGACTGGGAAAGAGACCCCCATGTCCCCTCCCAGTAGCCCTACACCAGCCCCTGCACCCCCACCAGCGCTGTCACCGTCCTCCCAGAGCTCTCTGTGTGTCCAGCCAGCAGGCTGGGATCCATACAACCCACTTGGGGTTTCTCATGGTTTTTCTGGTGACTTTACTCCTTTCAGGGAGATCGATGGTTGCTCGACATTTTCTGCTGTTGCAGGTCAATCCAGTCTT
Organism: Myiozetetes cayanensis; assembly: GCF_022539395.1. NCBI lineage: Eukaryota > Metazoa > Chordata > Aves > Passeriformes > Tyrannidae > Myiozetetes > Myiozetetes cayanensis. The sequence goes on from NW_026087477.1 coordinate 3,448,118, forward strand.
ACACTAAGCAGGAAATAAAACATTTGAGGAGCAGCAGTTGTGAGGTGTCTGTCCAACTCTCCCCCTCTTTAACCTTAATGCAGGAACAGGCCAGTCCTTTCCTCCTCACCACAGCTTCATCCTCGGTCCCATCACCATCCAAAGGCAGCGATGGTTTGGCCCGTGGGACAGACTCATCCTCACAGCAGCAGCGGTGATGCCAGTTCCCAGCAGTGCTGGTAGGGTACACAGCGGAAGAACCAGAGACCCTCCTTCGGGACAGCAACTCGCCCCCAGCCCATGAAAGAAAAGAACAGTAACAATCATAAACTCAACAAACTCACTGAAATAGAGCAGGACTGTGCAAGGGCCATGCTGTGCGTGCCCAGAGGGCTCAAGATCCTGGGGGTGATGGGCTACACTGGCCCCTTGGGCTGGGAGCAGGGTTTTCCAGCCATGAGTTGCCTTTACTAAGTGAGGGAAAGCCCTAAGTCCCAGCCCATTTTGCCCCATTTTGCCCTGTCTGTCCCCTGGCAGTCCCAGGATTTTCTGAGAGCAACTGCGGTCTCAGGTGGGAGATCTCCCATTAACCCGGTTCTGCTGAGGGCAGACAGGGAGGGAGACCCTCCCCTCTCTGGAGCGGGGGATGCCCGTGTCCTCACTGCACCTACTGCTGGCTCTGCACCAGCAACCAGTGGGGTTTGTGCTCCGTGAAGGGAAGGGGGTTGGTGGGGAGAGTGGCAGAAGAGTGGTCTCCCAGCCCTTATTATATTTTAAAATGTAATAACAGCACAACGTCTGTTTTTGCAGACAGAACAGATAATTTCTGGTAGAGGGTCATAAATCTCAAAGGGAGGGAAAATAATTTGGCTAAGGTCATGTTAAGGCTTCAAGAGTGTAAAAGAGAAAAATACTAAAATAACAAAAAAAAAAGGCAGTCTAGATCTGGACTGACGCACATCTCTGCCCCTAAACCCCCTCCCCAGCCTCATAACCCTGTCTCCTCTGCCCTTCAAGCTTCCCAACATCACCCCATGGGGCTGAGGGGGCCAAGACACATGTGAGGGGCTGGCTGGGTAGACAGGCCAAGGGAGCAGAAGAGAACAGGGATCCCAGCAAGGACCCTGGCAGGATTCTGCTGAGTCATTCTGCCCCAGGGGGAGCCCCCCTGCACAGTCCCCACACACTGTATTTAGGGAGGCCTCAGGCATGTGAGGCATGGAAACAGTGACAGGCTTGTGCCTGGTGGGACAACATGCTTGAGGTGATGCTGGGCTGCCCTCCCTGGGTACAGGGCCACCACCATAAGGGCACAATGGCAGCAGGGCTAGGCAAGTGCTATTCCAGAACTGATGAGGAAAGAAATGAAGCAGATCCCCATGCCCTGCTGCTGCCATGTCTCCCATCCTCGCCCGCAGTCACTCTATCTCATCCCTGGTACCAGATCTCTGGCAGCACCATCCGTCAGCACCAGCTGCCCACACTGCCCATCCTGGCAAAGGCAGAGCAGGGAGGGGAGAGGCTTGGGTTTGACAGGGCTAAACCTGCTTGTACCTGCGGGTCATCACATGTCCAGCAGCCAGTTTGCAGGCTGGCAGCTCCCTGCTGTGACCAGGAGAGACCTGCAGTCATGGGAGGCCTGGCAATGCAGGTCTTGTTTGATAGGAATGCTATGGCAGGAGGCCAAAGGAAAGGACCCAGGAACACCTGACTCACCACCGCGGGTCAGGCCTGCCCCTGAGCAGGAGCCAGGGCCAGCAGGGAAGAGCTAGCCATCCCGCAGAGCCAGGGCTCAGCAGCCAAGTGCTTCCCGAGAGAACAACCCTGGCAGCGCCATAGCTCTGCACGGACCCTGGCAAGCAGCAGAAAACAAACTGCTGCTCATACCCCCTGGCTGCTTCCCCAGGCTCGGCTGCCAGCTTCCGCATGCCAGCGCGGCTCGAGCGCGGCCGGGACTCCCCGGCAGGGAGGGCTCCGGTGGTACTACCCCTGCGCCTGTTCTGCCGACAGGCACCCGTGCTCAACGCCAAGGTCAGGTGACCCGGGCTCCGGGACGGGCACCAGCGAGGATAGGTGCTCTGATAAGAAAGGGGCGACATATAACACCCTCCCCCGGGAGCGCCTTCCCCTTCACCTTTCCTCCTGCTGTGACTTAATTTCGTCTTTAGCCCCCTTCTTCCCTTAGTGGATCAAAAGAGTCCATGGCACCGTGCATATTTCATCGGAAACGTCGATTAAAGGGAGTGGGGGAGGCGGTGCTAGTGGAATCAGAGGAGGAGGAGAAGGAGGAAAAAGAGGAGGAGCAGGAACAGAAGAAGGAGCAAAAGAAGGAGAAGAAGCGAGGCTGGGGGGGAGCACCTGGCTTCATGCAGTGTCCCGGCAGGAGGGGCCGGGCCGGGCGGCGTGGGCGACACCGGGGCTTGGGCGGCGGCGCTGCGGGGGCCGGTGGCTCCTCCGGTCGTGGCTCCAGGGCTCCGCTCGGCGGCTCCGCCGGGCTCCTACTGCTCTCTGCCGCCCTGGCCGGGCGCCCGCCGCCCGGCGTGGGACGGGATGGCGCCGGCTCCCGACCGGTGCCCCCGGGGCCGGGGCAGTTCGAGGAGCCCGGACACTGGCCTTGCTCTCCCCACCTCGGCGGGCCCCCCCAACTCCCACGGGCTGTGCCGGGCAGAGTTGCCAGCTCCAGGGGTCCAGGCCCTGGCACCACTCCCCCTCCGTGACTCGCCCCGCTGAGGGGGAGGAGAGACCTACGCGGTGTGGGGTGCGCTCGGGAAGGGGCTGCCAACATCCCACCCGAGGGTGCCATGGCGTCGGTATTCCCCAGCACATTCAGCCAGGGCCACCTCAGGCCCCACAGAGACGGGCGCATCTGGCCACAGCATCTTCCGTGGCCACTGGCCAGAGAAAAGGATGTTTAGGGGATGAGTAACATCCTTCCTGGCAGGGCTGCTGCCCGCCCTTGGAAGTTGCTGCAGGCACAGAGGAGCTCAGCCCCTTTGCTCGTCTCTTGCCCCACTTAGCCAGTGAAAAAAGCTAAGAGTGGGAAGAAACCTGGGGATGGGGCTAGGGTAACTGAAGCCCATGGAATCAGCAGGAGTGCCAGGGAGAAGGGAGGGAGGATGCTGCGTGGCAGGGTGGGAGGCAGCCAGGAGGCACAGGTTGGGGGAGGCAGCTATGGGCCCCCTCTGGAGCAGGGCTGGAAGCCAGAGCCTGTCTGAATGCTGCCAGAAGCAGCTTATTTTGGAAAGCAGGCATCTTGGCAGAGCACTTGGTGTGTGGAGCTGCTGACGCTGGGGAACAGGATGGCTGTCTCATCAGGTCCCAGCCATGCCTTGCAGGCTAACGCTGCGTGGCTTCAGCCCGCAGCTGAATCTGCCCCAGCACAACCAGGACTGGATCCCCAGCTCCCGAGTCACCCATTGCAAAGGGGTTTGGACGTCCCAGTCACAAGCTATCACAATACCCAGGGCCCCAACTCACCCTGAACACCAGAGGGACTATCTGGGACTTACCAAGCAGGATGCACAGAGCTCTCACTAGCTCTGACCCATGGGGCCAAGTACAAGCTCAAGCCTTGAACAGAGAAACAGAGGCACATGGGCTTAACTCCACTCCTGGATGCTGCTATCCCTGTCCTCAGCTCCCAGGAGCAGTACCAGCCCCACAGGGAGCCCAGTCCCTCCCACTGCTCAGACCGAGTGACTCAAGGCAGTGGGGTCCAGCCCAGGTCTGGAACAGCACTGGCAGGGAGCAGTGGCATTCAACCATGACCAGGGCTAGCAAGGGCTGGAGGGAACCCAGACTTCACAGCAGAAACTGGACCTGCTTTGCCTTCCCCAGGGCCCTGCTGGCACCTGTGGAGCTAAGGAGCCAGCACAGGCAAGCTCCCTGCCCCTGTTCTTGCAGAGAGGGGCCAGAAAGCACACCTGGAGCAGGCTGCAGTTAACAGCCCCTGGACATGTGCCTGGACATGGCTCAGGAGCTTCCACCAACTGCCGGTTAGGTGTGGCTTGGCATGCCCCAAATTTAGTCAGGTCTCAGCCTGTCCCACAGTGGGGCCCAGCTGTGAGCAGGCGGGCAGCCTCATCCGCCTGGGGATGGGGCAACCAAGCTCCCAACACGCAGCAGCTGGCCCTGCCCTTCGGAGCAGCACACTGAAGCATTGTGGCCCAGCTGGTTTTTCCAGAGATGCATCCAAGGGGCGAAATCAGATCTCAAGGGAAGGGAGCAGGCCTGTTTCTGACTGCACAGAGGAGCTGTGGAGGCAGTGCCAGGAACTCGGGTAGTTGCTGGGCACCGCAGCAGGCCAAATGAAAACCAAGGAGGCAGCTCACAAACCTGGGCTGTATCTCACTGCCCAACTCCAGGAGCTGCTGAGCCTGTGTAGAGCTTTGTTTGTAAACCCTGTGGCAGAGCTGCCCTGCCCTGGGACTTCATCCAGCTTTGTTTTACACTTATCAGATATTAAACAACTGGCCCCAAGGGCTGGGATGGGGGAAGGACCCCGCTGGGAAGCAGGGAAGGACTTTTGGAAGGAAAGCTCTTGGAGGAAAATGGAAAAGCAATGTTGGGGAAAGGGAGTTCCCTCCACACAGGGAGGGTGTTTTTGGTCAGGGCTTGTCTAGACTGGAGTCACCCACACTGCGCAAGCACATTAACACCACGCAGCCAGTATGGGGCTCCCTACCATTCCCAGCAGGACAGACAGGCTGCACTCAACAAGGGCGGGCAAGAGCCGACCCCAGGACTGGTCATCCCAACCCCAAAGGGAGTGGGTAGACCCTGAGGCTTCCCAGGTGCTGCTTCCCAGTGTCCCCTATTGCTTCCCAGCAGTCAGAGGGCCCTATGGCCAACAGCTCCTCAGCTTGGCCCTGTCACCTGTCCCCACCGCATCCCTTGGACAGTGGAGGGACATGGGGCAGCTGTGCCAAGGCTCTTGGCTCCCTGCCTTCCCTCAGCTCTGGCTGCAGGAGCTGCAGGCACAAAGCATTACTTTTTCCAAGAGCCTTTCCCTGCCTTCCCTCCTCCCTTGCAGAGCAGGGCCATGTTTCTGGGGAGCACAGGAGATTCCTGGATCAGGGCAAAGCCAGTGCCAGGATGCAGCTGGCTGGGATGGGTCTTGGAGCCACTTGCTGGCCGTGTCTCTTCTTACCTCTCAAAGGGCTGCCTGGCTGAAGCACAACGCCCTTGAATGCACTACCTCACAGGCATAGCATGGGCAAAGAACACCTGGCCCTGGGGGGCTGCTCCCATCAGCCTTGGTCAAGTCCACCTTTCACAGCACAAGTGGGAGAGGGGCTTAATGGCCCTGACAGCCATCACCACCCACCAGCAAACCTACAGCTAAAGAGGGGCTTCAGACACCTTTCCCTTGGAAAAGAAAACCCTGAACACTTAAGCTCATCCTCCAACGCCAGGAACATCCATAGAGTAAGAGAACAGGCCTGACACATTCATTCTTTAAGGATGACCTAATTTAAAAACATTTTTATAAAAACACATCATAATGAAAATGCATGTATTTTAAAGAGAGACCCATAGCGCTCCAGTGCTGGAGGCAGCTGCGTGTCAGCAATGGGACTGCTCCATACCCATTGCCCCCCTCTTCCCATGTTCAGCTCACCATCCCCATTTATTTTCCTTTACCACAGAAAGTGTCTCCCTAGCCCTCCCCACACCCTAAAGCATCAGCTGAAGCTGCAGGAATGACAAAGGCCAGAGCAACACCTTGCCCAAGCCAGGTATGAAGCAGGTGGGGGGCAAACAGCCCTCACACCCAGGACTGCAGCATCAGGCACTGCCAGAAAAGAGCCTGCCCAGGCACTCATTGCTTGCACCAGCTGCTGGTGGGCAGGACTGCTCTTAAAGGTAACCAGTGGAACAAAGAAAAGCTCTGGATTGCTTTAATCCTTTCCAAAAAAGTATAGCTAGCCTAGCAGTTGTCCTCCTCTCTCTGTGCCTGTGAGGATTTGTACTCAGAAGGGACTGGATAATTTGACAGGGACAACACACACTCAGCACAGGCAAAGTCAGACTTCCCGAGGAGTTTGCTCTTCGCTCAGTGTGCTTTGCCAGCCCAATAAATCCATCCCCGCGTGCCACCCTTCCCTCCCTCCCCTTCCTCCATGTGGAGGGCTGGGACAGCAGCCTTGGAGCATGACTCAGATGCACAGGGGTTGAGGACATCCCCTTCCCAGAGGCAGGGCACTGGCATCACCAGGTACCGCCAAGCACAGCAGCACTATGGGCATGGGGAGCTGGGTGCTGCGGCACTGTGGGAGTGGGAACAGGCAGGGCTGCCCCGCTGGTACCTGTGGCAGTCGGAGGCACCAGAGCCATGGAGCCAACAGTTAATACAGAGCCAGAGTCCTCATCCCTGAGCCAGGAGCAGAGCATGGCAAGGGGCATGTCTGCAGTCTGGCGTGCACGGGCCGTGTGCGGCTCACGGGGCACCGCGGTAGCTGTAGTGATTGTGGTCAGGATCGCTCAAGGTGAGCGGCAGGCTGGGCTTGCGCTCTGGGTCCTTCTCCTCACACTGCCTTGGGGGACGGTGCTTGAAGAAGTCAGAGACATAGTGGACCTGAAAAAGACCAACAGGAAGATTTGGGGACCCCTCCGTCAGGCTGAGCAGGAACCTGGCCAAGCAGCAGGTTGCACAGGGGACACTCACGATGAGGACGGCAATGAGAGCCCCTTGGAGCAGCCCCACCAGCACGTCGCTCCAGTGGTGCTTGTAGTCAGACACCCTGGTGTAGCCCACATAGATGGCGAAGGTGATGAGGAAGAACTGGATGGTGGGACGCAGCAGCCGGGCCCACTTTCCCACCAGCCGGGCTTGCACGTAGAGCTGGGCAGCAAAGAGGGGAGCAATCACCCAGATCAGGGGGCACCAACTAGCCTGATGATGGGGTGCTTGGGGCATGGGATCTGTGGGGGCTGGCTGCCTTCCGGTGGCAAGGCACTTACCGCCAAGAACATCATGCAGTACATCCCAAAGGAGGAGTGTCCCGAGTAGAAGGACAATCTGTGGGGCAAAAGGAATGGGTCAGATCACGACAACAAGCCCTTAGCCAGCCCCCACAAGCCCTCTAGCCACTCCACAGGCTCTGCCCTGCAGCAGGAGAGCATCAATACCCATCTGGGGCTGCCACTGGAAGCCCAGCACTGCTTGGCAGAGGGAGGAGACATGTCCTGTGGCCTGACAGCTCACCTGGACTCGGTGATGTTCCTGCTGTCTCCCTGGCAGACATTCTCCAGCTGCACATAGATGGAGCAGTTCACCTTGGACCAGTCAGGATTGCAGACAGCCAGGAAGTTTGGCCGGAGACGGCCGATCATGTATTTGGCCAGATCAGTCAGGGACTGGCTGATGGCCCCCCCAAAGAGAAAGGTCCCCACCACCTTGTAGAGGGCAGCCAGGTAGTTGTTGAACTCTGACTTGGAGTAGAGGCGCTCAGTGTAGACCAGGTAAGCCTCCCCCAATGAGATCTGCAGAGACCAGGAGGCAAGGGGTGAGGTTTGAGCACTACTGAGTATCTCCTCAGAACCAGGGCTGCAGGACGCTCTGGCTCTTGGCTCTGTGGCAGAGGAGTCCCTGGCACCTGCCTGCCACAGGAGCTCATAGACCCTCTCCCTGTCCCTGCAGGGAACCAGCTCCACAGGATGTGGGTCTCGCTACCCCAATGGGAGCTCCTGACCCCCAGCAGGAGCTCCTGACTCCCATCAGAGCAGCACTTAAGCTGAGGGTCCTGTTGCCCTGCCAGGGCTCTGGAGGTGGTTGTGCTGGGCCCCAACTTCCACATACAATGTCAGGATGTCCCTGTCCTGGAGAGAAGGGGGTGGTACATCCTTACAATGACAACAGTGCAGGTGATCGTGACCCCAGCCATGAGACCGTGGGTGATGGTGTCTGCCTTGTAGGGGTAGCGGATGGAGTCATCACTGCAGTAGAAGCCTCGCTTGTACGGGGAGTTCACCAGTGTCAGGATGACGAAGGGCAGAGATGCTGCAAGGCAGAGAGAGGTAAGGACTGGGGACACCAGCCAGCAGGCTCCACACCGGCATGCAGCACTGTGCAGTCTCCCCATCTGTGATCCCCGGGGCTCTGCTCCCTGATGCTGGGGAGGAATCCCCTCCGGGGATGAAGTCCTGAGCCACCTGTACCCTGAGCAGGAGGACTTGAACCCACCAACGTACTGGTCCCACCACCGATATGGCCCTATCAAGAGCTTGTAGATGCCTGCAGCGCCCAGATACCACATGAGACGGCCACAACTGGGCACCTGCAGAGCCCCCTCGGCTGTCCCACTCCTCCCCAGGCACAACTATGGCAAGGCTTGATCTTGTGCCTTTTCCTCAGAGTCTTTCAGCCTAGGAAGACAGACCTCATTAAAATTAATGAGCACAGGCATCTTGCAAAACTGTTTTACAGCAGTAAAGGGCCCCTAGATGGTCCTAGCAGAATCCTCACAGCAGCTCCAGGAGAGCTGGTGCTTGAGCAATGCTGATGGGTGATCCAGCCCAAGCACAGTGGGACTCCAAAGTGCTTGGCTTGTCCCTCTCACCTTCCCACTGCCCTTGCTCTTACCAGCCTCTTCACTCCCCTGCCTCCCCGAGGCTCTTGAGAGATGCTGTGCTGGCTTTGTCAGTTTGGGAAAGGAGGCTTTTCCACCCAGTGTGCTGCAACCCTGGCCATTGGCAGCTAAGAGCTCACCCGGGAAGGAACCATCCCCAGAGATCCAGAGGAATTTGCAGGTCTCTGCCCCACGCAGTAGCTGTGCCAGCCCCTCGCTGGAAGGGGCTCTGCCCCACCCCTGCCCAGAAACAGTCAAGGATGGGTCGGGCGCCTCCACCCTGGGGGTCCCAGGGCGCTCCCCCCGGGAAGCAGCCCCCCCGGCCCCGCAGGCCACCTTAGGCCAGTCTCCTCTCCCTGTTCCGCCTTTCCCGGCGGTTTCCGCCTCCCCTTGTTCCTCCGTCTCCCGGGAACCCGCACCTTTGTCCCCGCCCGCCCCTGCCTCCTCGCTCCCGCCCTGGGGGTCCCGCCGCCTCCTGCGCTCACAGAGAGAGCGGGGAGCAGGGCGATAAAGCACCAGGGAGCTGCCCCGCCGCCCCGCCGGGAACCAGCGCCGGTCCCTCCCGGCCCCTCCGCCACCTCCGCCCCGCACACCTCCGACGTCCATTTTCAGCTCAAATTAGACACCAATTTTCTTTCTGGAAAATTTCATCCTCCAAAAAAACTCCCCCAAAAATATAAAGCACCGGCCCGCAGTAGGGAAACGCGCCTCGAGCAGCACGGGGACTCGGGCCCCCCCGCGCCGGGGCCCGCAACCCGGGAAGCTCCGGGCCTTTATTTTTAGTTCGTATTAATTCAGTGATTCCCTGCAGTTTCAGAAACGAGCATTTGCCCGCACCGAGCGGTGGGGGACGTCCTGAAAGAGGCCCCCTGAACCCATCCGTCCGAGGCTGCGGAGCCCCGGCTTCGCTCCGTCCGCCCGTGGAGCGCCGGGCTCGGCGGCGGGCAGGCGGCCAGGGCGGCGGCGGCGGAGGAAGCGTCCCGGTGCCGCCCGAGCGGCGGGACTCTGCTGCTGCCTCCCGGCCTGGGACAGACCGTAGTCCCCGGGGGGGCGCTCGGCCAACGGGGTCGCCCCCGGGAACCGGGACTCCCGACGGAGCCCGGTAGCGCTGGGGCAGGGACCGGCTTTCGCCTGGCCCCGCCGCGCCCGCCCGCACCGCCTGTGGTTTCTGGAGGAGGCCCGGAGCCTCGGGACAGTGACCGGGCAGGTGCCTCCCGCCCTGCCCCCGGACCGGCGGCACCGGCCGCGGGCCAGAGCGGGCGGAGGTGCGGCGGGACCCTGGACCCCCTGTACCTTCCGCGGATCTGACCCCAGCCCGCGGCGCGACCCCACCGAAGGCACGGGCGGGACGCGGTGACGCTTCGGAGTCGCCCACGGCGGGGGTACTGGTACCGAGCCCTCACCGACCGCCAGGCAGAGTACGTCGAGCGCCACGAAGACCTTCCTGCGCTCCATCCCGCAGCCGGTGAGGCCCCGCGGCCCGACCCCGTGGCTCACATGGCCCGGAACGACGCGGGCCCGGCCGGGAGGTAAAGTCCGGGCTGGCGAGGCGGGGCGGCAGCCGGCGCCTCCGCCCGGGGCCGGGGCGGGGCGGGGCGGGAGCGCCGGGGCCGGGACCGGGGCAGGTGTGGAGCGCGGACTCAGACTCTCCTCGCCCCCCTCCGCTTCCTCGGGCTCTGCTCCGGCGTCCTCGGCTCCGGCCGTCTCGAGTCCCCCGGTGCCCGCCCCGCCTGCCTGGTCTCCCCGCTTTGGCTCGGCCGTCTCCCGTCGCTGCGTCAAGGGAAAAGGGGAGAAGGAAGAGGCCGATGTGGGAGCCGCCTGTGCCCCACCCACCTCGGGCCTATGACCTGAGGGGGAAAAAAAATGGGGAAAAAAGGAAAATCCAAGAATGGAAGAACGTGGCCCCAGAAACGTTCTGGTTGCACCGGCAGGGGCAGGGGGGGGGCTTTGTGCAGAGCAGATGTGGGGCTGGCTCGGTGTCAAGAGGAGTTGTTGAGGGGAAGGAGGCGCTCCCAGGAGCCTGTGGACACAACAGGGAGGCCGGTGGGAGCACACAGGACGAGACAGGAGCTACGATTTCCCTGCTGAGATGTGGGGCTGTACTTTCTGAGCCTCAGAGGCTCTAGGAGCAGGACAGGCTTCCGATGCTGCCCTTTGGGGCTGGGGATGTGCCGAGCCGCTAGAACCCAGAGCAGGGACAGGAGTGAAGGTTGGAGCAACGGGTCCCGTAGCAATTCCCTGGTGGGAGCAGGGACAGTCACATCCTGGCTGTTTGTTCCAGGCCCGATGCCTGGTTAGGAATGGAAGGAAATGTAAATAATACAGAAACCACTCAAATGATAGCTGCAGGGCTGGATGACTGAAGTGCAGCGTGAGTGGCCTGTGGAGAATGTCAAGGCTGTCAGAGCTGGAAACACTCTGGGGTTGCCCTGGGGTTTAAGGAGAGGGGCAGAACCACAGGCCAGCTTTCCTCTGCTCCAGTCGACCCTGATGTGCCCCGGTGCAGCTCCCTCCTGCCCGTCAGTGCCATGGGGGCCCTGGCACAGCACTGGGCAACAGCCCAACCCCGCGCTCGGGGGTGTCACGGGGGCAGAAAGCGGCGACCCAGGAGGGGTGGGGGGGTCCCGGGCGCGGGGCTCTGGCTCCCTCTGCCGTCCGAGCGCTGCGGCTGCAGAGCCCGCCCGGGACTCTCTCCCGGGGCCTGGTGGGGCTGCAGAGCCCGGGGTCTCCGGCCCTGCGGCTCCCACACCCTCGGAAACATTGCTCGGGTCACGCAGGGTCGAAACCAGCATTTCATTTCGAAGGATGCAACGAGGTGACCACGATCTCACAGAGGGCTTCAAGCACACCCATCTTTCCTGCTGCACCTCGGGGCCTCAGAGGAAGTAGGACCCGCTCCTGTCCTGCTGTGCCCACCCTGGTACCTACCTCTGCAGGGGAGAGCCAGGGGGCTGCACGGCCAGAGCCCCCCAAGGCCCCGGGACAGAAGGCCAGAGCCAGGCACAAGCAGGAGAAGAGAATTTAATGAGTTTTTGATGTAACAGAGGGGCTTTGTGGTGGGGAAACACAATGCAGTTGCAGCAGGAACCCCCAGGATGCTTTTCCTGGCTGAAGTGGTGAGACATGGATGGACCCCTGCCTCCCACCACCACAGCCACAAGCTCATGGGTTCAGAGAACTTGGGGCACCTGTAAGAGCAACAAACAGCTCCCTCTACCCACAGCGCCAGGGGGCAAAACTCAGCCAGGGACGCTGGATGTCCTCCCAGGCTGGGATAGCATCCCTGGCACAGGGCACCCTGCCCTGCCTGCAGGGCAGGACAGGATCAGACAGTGGAGGCAGAGACCCCTTTTCTTTCTTCTACCATCATGACACCTGGGACTGTTGCATCTTGGTCTCCAAAAAGAAGACAGGCTTCTTACTCACTTTCAAATTAGGTTTTTAATTAAATAAATAACGGCGAGGGGTCATCAAGGCAGTGTCACTTCACAGTGTAGGGCTGGGGGGCAAGGGAGAAGAGTCCAGCATTGGGAGTGGCTCAAAGTGAATGTGCTTTGTAAGACGGAAAAGGAAAACCCCAACAAAAACCAAAACCAAACCTCCTCTCCCAGTGACTCCCCCTTCCCTGTCCCAGCCTTTTCCACCCCTCTGCCTCAAAGTTATGTGGAAAAAGCCCACACGCATGTTGAAAGACCCCATGCAAATCTGTAAACAACACTGAAAGACATAAAGAGATTTCTGCCTTCTCCAGTTCCCGTCTCCTTTCATTAGGGCTTGAAACAAACCAAAAGAAAAAATGGTTTCAGAAAAACTAAGAATGTTCTCAACTGATGGAGGAGATGCCAAGGCCTAGCCCTCCCTAGGAGGGCTATCCATACTCTCACCCTGCCTCTTCTTCTCCCTTCAGCCAAGGAGATTCCTCTCACCCCCAGAAAAGGGGAATCATAGCCTGGGCAGTTCCACTGTGGAGTGGGCACTGGGAGCAGCTGGAGGGGAGGCCTCTCCCAACCACATTTGGCCAGGTGAAGGCAGCTGCTTGTGCCTGAGGCTCAGCACCTCCCAGCAGAATGCTGGGGACCGAAGCAAACCCCTGCTAATGCACACAGAACAGATCTGGGGCTTAGGAGATGAGACAAGGTCTAATCCTGCCATCCCGTAAGGCTGCTTCATACTGCCTCTGTCCTCCGGCTGCAGGGCTGAGCACAACTTCCCAGGGTCAGGTAAAAGGAGGATGCAGGCTTGTGGGTTTAGGTACCTGCCAAATCCACTGGCAGCAGAGCCAAGTGCACAGTCACAGCCCTAAGGCCTCTACCAAAGCAAGCAAAAGCCCTCAATCCAAGCTCCCTCCCAGCTGCAGAACACAGCTGGAGGAAGGGACCATCTGCACGAGGGCCTTGCTCAGCAGGTGGGCAGAGAGCATTCTCAGCATGGCAAAAGGGGAATGAGAACACGTTGGATTTAAGCCAGTGGCAAACACCAGACCTGGAACATGTGGGAAGCAAAGCAGCTCTGGACCCCAGCACACCCATGGACAGGCCCCCATGGTTCTGCACGGCAGGCAGTACCTTGCCACCAGACGGGGCTACCTGTCACCTCCCTGAGCATGGCAGTAAAGACACGCTTTCCTCTCAGAAAACAGTCTGTTTTGTGAGGGAGGGGCAGAGATGCCCAGGGTTGGTGTGCTCCCCTGCCTGGGACTGAGCTAGCACCAATGTCCCAGGTTTTGCACTCCGGGAGCTAAGCAACCTCCTCCCTCTGCTGACAAATTGTTGAAACAAACTGGGAAGTTACAGAAATTTTCATTTGCATTTTACCCTCTTGCACTGTGAGTAGGTGAGGATCAGGTCATTCCCCCCCAGTAGCAGAAGTGGCAGCACCACAGTGCTCTGAGCCAGCATCACTCTGCAGCTCTAAAAACTCATATTTCTGATCATAGAAGTTTTCCCTGGGCCAGCACCGCATAGGAAGGTGAGAAGGACTCAAGTGCACACAATGCTGCTGTACCACACAGCATCCCTTCCCAAGACCTGATGCTTCAGCCCAAGGGTTGGACCAGACCATGACCCACCTGCAGTTGATGGAGAGTGGGTGCCAGAAACACACAGCTGCCTGAAGCTGGAAGCAGCAGTGCTTCTGCCTGTCATGATCCATAGCTGTTGGGAGAAGACTGGAGTAAGTGACTCCTACTGTAACACACTGCCTGTGGGAGAAGGGCCAAGACACTCCTTGGCTTCCCTTGGCATTGCCATGCCCGTCTCTGCAGTGAACTGCCCGGCGGCCTGGGCAGGCTGTGCTTCCTGCAGACCTCCCAAGCTCTTGGACCCCTAAACTGCATCCTCAACATGACAGAGACACAGTCCTGTCATGTTTCAAAGCACAGTTCTCAAAGCATCTCCGCTCTCAGACTGTCCCACTGGGGCCAAGGGACACTTCCCCTGTCCTGAGGCAAGGACTCTCTGAGCAGCCTGGCGTCACCTGGGGTGACACATGGTCAACAGAAGAGGGGGTGATGGACCTCCCCCCTCAGCCACCACTTTGTGTGATTGTGTCAGGATACACTGGAGCAGAAAGGTGTTTGGTTTCACTGTAGCCTTGGATCACGGAGGATGGAAAGACGGATTCTGACCAACAGCTCCAAACTGTCCCTACAGGACAGTGGAAGTTCCAGGATTTCACTCAGTCAGGTCAAAGTCCTTGCTGGGTTTGTGACAAATTTGTGACTGGAGACTCTCACTGTGACAGAGGCTCTGACTGAGCCACAGGTGCCGGGCAAGCCTGATGAGCAGTCAGGAAACTATTTACATCTCCGATGCCAATGAGACCAAAATCTGTGACCGATAAGGACACTTGCGCAGGGGCTACCACTGCCTCTGGGTCTCTGTCCAAATTCACAGGGCCAGCAATTAAAGGCAACCCCTCGTTAATGTCTGCAGGGAGAGTGAAGTCCATAGTTATCGTCTCACCGGAGCTCTGCAACGTCTCCTGCTTCTCTGACAGTCCTGCCGGCGGCAAAGCAAAGAGCTCCGGCTCGGAGTGGGGGACAGTGTGTCGTTGGCAGGACGCTGAGACACCGCCTGAGGATGTCTCCTCTGCGGGGTCAAAGGAGCAATTCGTCTCTGAGGGGGTGCTGCACTCATAGCCCTGCCCCGACTCACTGATGCTGCCCAGGCTGCAGGCTGTGCTCTCCACGCTCAGGGGCTCTGCATACACAGAAAAGGAAAGAGGACACAGCAAGGGAAAGAAAGCTACAGTGAGTCTGTAATGCACAAACACCCAGGTCAACCCCACCTAATCACAACAGTATTTGTTTGATGGCACAAATGTTTCTTTATTACAGCAACCAAGATCCCTGCCAGCATGTACCGAAGAAAGGCAAGATGCCGACAGCAGATGGGAGGCCATCAGTGTTTCTATGGAAATTAAAGGAAACCTCACAGACACATTCCAAGATAAGCCAAATCCTAAATCCTACCCGCTCATGCCAACAGCTCCTGGGAGCTGCCCACACAAAGCCTTCATCTGCAGTAGGACAGTGAGGGAATGAACCCATGTTGGGTTTCCTGTGAGTCTTCTCACAGCCAGCTCTGTCTGAAAGCAGCTTGCACCTACAGCCTGACTTCTGGGGCCTTAACCCAGTCTCTGGAGGAGCTACCTGTGTCAGTACACTGAAAGGACCTCACTCAGGTGCCCAAAGTTAGTGCATAATTCTTTTGCTTTGGGAATGACCTAGGCCACCCCTGTGAGCCCAACACAGGAACAACTGTTTTATAGTCACCCCTGGTCAATGCAGAGACAGACAAGACTCTTCTGCTCACACCAAAGCCTGCATGGGACTGGTATTTAACAGGGGGCAAGGTGAGCACACCAGCAAGGTGCAGGGAGAAGAGCAACAGCAGGATAATGGCAGCAGGAGAAAGGCAAAGGAGGGGCTGTGCCACTGAGTGTGGGAGACAAGTGATCCCCATGGCTGACATAAAAAAAGGAAGTTACCTGTGCTCTCTATTGCTATCTGATCTTGACCAAAGTGAGCATTCAGACAGCCAGTTGCAGAGGGAATTGGTGGGGAGCTCCGGGAACGACTGGTGTTTTCTACTTCAACCCCATCCAGGTCATTGTCAGTGAAATCCCTGTGGGAAAAGAGAGCGAGCCTTGCCACCACCTTCTAAGCAGAGGTGCAGGCAGGAAAAAGGGTGACTGGGATTAAAACCTATCAACAAATAAAGCAATGGGATTGTGGAGACATCACTAGAATGCATGTCCATCCCTCCTTGATCTGCAGAGTCCAGTTTAGACTCTGCCCTGAGGACGTGATGGCAGCATGGCCAAGACCAGCCCGTGATAAATCAGAACAGGCTCTCCAGTTTCCTAAAGAGCTCTGCCCCCAGTTTTTCCAAAGGGAAATAAATGGTCAAATGCCCAGGAACACCCAGTTTCATGGAATGACTGCAGTCGCTCCTTAGTGTGTCAGCAAAGTGATGAGAACATATTTTTCTACCACGGAAGAATTTAAGATTTCAGGTATTTTCCTCTCTTGCATCAGAATTTAAAAAAAAAAATCTAAGCCTTCATCTAATGTTTTTAATTGATTCAGCTTCAATATTTCATTTTGACCTTCTAAGACATTTCACTTTCAACCTTTTTGAAAGGATATATTTTGAAAAGTATCTTCTGTAATTAGCATACATTTCAAAGTGAAGAATTTGCCTCAAAGGGCGACAGCAGGAAAATTAATTCAGATTCCGAACCATCAGAAATAGTGGTTTTGAATTTAGAAAGCTCCCTTCCCAAAACCTCATCAAACTTAGTTATTTCCTTGAAATCAGCTGTGAATCCCTGACCCCAGCCTTAACTTCTGTGGATGCATTTGCCTGAAACAAAACTATTTTTAACACAAGAAAGTATACATCCAAGGAAAGAGTTCTTTATCTTCCTTCCCCACACCAACAGTGTTTGTGTTCTGAGAACATCCTGTGCGTCCCTCCATCCTCCCACCCAAGAAGCCTTCTAGAGAAGAAGGCGCAGTCTATTAAGCGGAGGTGCTTTGCAGCAGGAATCTTTGCTGGGAGGTTAATATTACTAATTTTAGTGTGAGAATATTCCACGCACGTGGCTCCAGGGTGGAGGACGTACTTCTTCCTTCCTAAACGAGTCTGCTGAGTGAAGTAGTCATAGCGCTCTGATTTTTTCCACATATAATAATACTCCACACACTCGCCCACTGACCGGGTGCGGACCTGAGGAGAAACATCCCAGTCAGAACACCATGCGTCAAGGTGTATCTCATGGAGCAGGAGCTATTTTCCCATTTAACCAGCACAGAAAATTAAGTGCATTACAGAAATTTATATTGCTACGGACACATCTATGCTGCAGAACAGAAGCACGTACTGAGATTTCCGAGGTGGCGATCTGCCAGAGAAAGAACTCCCCACAGTGCACAGCTGTTCTCACAGACCCATGTGGGCCAGACATGTACACTCGTGCAGGACTTCCCTGCACTTCCAGCAGCAGCACACTTAGCAAATAGAGCAAACCTGCATCCATTTTCGCTGGCCAGCATCAACATGCCCACAGTTAACCAGTGGTAGAACTGGACTCTCTGGTTCTGCCAACTCCCAGCACAGCAGCATGTCCCGTGGCCCAGCTCTCCCTACAACAGCATCTGCCATTCTAGAGGACCCCAGGGGACTTTACAAAACATCCACATGCTTAACTCACTCATTCACAGAAGTACTGCAAGGGCTGAGAGTTTGGAAAGAACTTTTGAGACTCCAGAAAGGGCTAATCAGTAATTAACTGACATCACTCATGCAGGTCAGTGGTGTTTGTGACTTCTCCCACCTGGAAAATAAGGCAGAGCAGGGCAGTGAACAGCCCATCACCTGCTGGCATGAGTCAACACAAAGCCTGGGATTGGAACTCGGCAATCCTGAACTCCCTGCATCAGCCGAGGCCCAAAGCACACCTCTGGTGCCAAAGCACCTGCCTCCTTCCCCTGATCTCAGCAGAAGCTACGGGGAGCAGCCTTACCTTGTTTGCTTGGATAAGGTGAAAGTTTTTCCCATGGACCCTAAAGCCATGTTCAAAATTTCTACATTCTTCCTCACTCCAGGCACAAAGCTCATCTATAGCAGAGAGAAAGAGGAATTGGAGATGTACAGAATCTAGAAAGAGTTGTGCGTTGATGTCTGGGGTAGAACCCAAATAAGGGTGGTTCTCACCTCTGATAACCTTCACGTTGAACCGTAACCTCCGTAGTGCCTCTTCTGCGTTGAAGTTGCATTTCACCAGCTCGTACAAAGCCTAAGAAACAGAAGGAAATCACTCACAGCACGTACCTTAGCAACATACCACAAACCAGCCTGCTCAAGACTCATGTTTGCCTCATAAAACTTATATTTCAGATTATTCCACTTTTTAAGGCACTGGATTAAAAACCCCGGGACTGGACAGATGCAGTTCCACCAGCAGCTCTGCAGATTACAGGTGTGCCTTTGTGTTCCTGGAGACTCACTTCCAGAATCTAACCAGGCTAACTTAGAGGAAACACAGCTGCTCTGATACAGTTGATCTGCTGGCTTTTCTAGTCTTCCCATTGGGAGGGTGACTGACTCCTCACACCGCAGCTGGGCCGTGCACCCTCACTTATCTGTGAGGCTGGAGCAGGGGATCACTAAAATTAGACCTCATTCTGACCTCTGCAGGGAATGTGGCACTGTCAGGCAAGTACCACTTGGGCCTGCATGGGCTGCAGCAGCCACTGAGCTCACCTGTTCATTGTCCTTTACCACCTCTCCTTCTGGCAGGCTGCTGCTGGACAGCTCGTCCCACTGCCGCTTCACAGCGCGGTACAGGAACTCTTCAACCTCTCTCTCAGGGAGGATGTTTGGGTCCCAAAGCAGCTGATCTTCATTCTCATAGGCTAACAGAAAAAGCACTGAAATAAGATAATCAAACAGAGAATTCTGCTGCTTTTGAGAAATGGTCTGCATGGACATGCATGGAGGAGATAGAAGAGGGAGGAAACCTTTGCTTGGTACTCCAACCCAGCACTAGAGATGACAACCATCTCTCATCTGCCTCCTGATTTTGGAGGCAGATAAGCTCTTTACATCCCCTTTAGGGCCCACGGAACAGGCTCAGCTTGCTTCCATTGCTTCAGAAGGGTTGGCTGACAAAGTTTTTGTTACCGTGTTCTCAAAGACTGTTGCTGTGGTTAATTAATCCCGGCAACTAAAGACCCCTTTAGCTTTCTTGTCCAGAAGCTCAAGAAGCTGGCACTTGTACTACGCTCATTATTGGGCACAATCTGCAAATCAAGGCACCTCTGTCTGCTCTGCAGATATCCCACCAAATAAGAAACAGATCAGCTCCAGGGAGCACTGAATGATAGTAACTCGGGCTACTTAAGGAAGATGTCAGAGAGAATAAATTTGAATACTTCCAGAAGGGTATACCTTCCCTTTGGCAACAGCTGAGACCCCCTCCTCCAAACCTGTCATGCCAACCCAGTTCTCATTGAGCTTCACCACTTCTGTACCTGTGTTCCCAGCCCTATTCAATCAGGCTCATTTAAGCCAGCTCAGATGTAGCTGTAAATTTGGCTGTCAGCACTGAGAGGTGCCAAGTCTGGAGATATAGGACTGGTGATCCAGGGCCCACCAAACGCCCCGGCCAGCAGCCCAACACCCAGCAGCCCTACAAGCAAACAAGGCACAAAGGGCAGGCTGCCTTACCTTTTTGCCTGTGCCTGTTTAAGCGGAGGATGGGAACAGTGGCCTGATACTGAGGTCCAACCATGATCTCCTGAAATACCACCACAGAGAGGCAGGTAAACTGAAATGGAAAATGTTCTGCGCAGACTGTACTTCGTGATTTAGGGACTATACCACCGTGAGGCTGATGTATTTACTGGTAGCCCCTGCCATTACTATTATTTCTAGTGAACCCTGGCTATTTTACAGAGTAATTGAGGAAATTTACTATCGACCAGATCATACTGTGGTGACCTTTGGCATTTACATAGTTTTAATGTTAAAGATCTATGGCAAGCAGCTAAGGCTGGAGATAAAGCTTTTTAACACAAAAGCTCTCCTGCAACCTTCACAGCCAGGATGATTTTGGGAGCTTGCTCCTCTCTTTAGCAAGATCGTTCCCTCTCAGTAAATCCTGCTGGGAATATTGCATAGCATTTCACCTTTATAGGGCTGTGCTGCAGATTTAATTTACCAAGGAACAACAGATTTCCCATATCTGAAGAAGAAAATTTCAAGACTGTATTAAAAACCCCTCTTGTAACCCACATCTACCACTGCCATCCACAAAATGCAAGGCACAGAGCAACAGACTGGAGAAACATTACAGTGCTTTGGTGCCGAGTTTCTTGAAACTCAAGAGTACTGTACAAGCTCCCCTTCCCAATGCGCTCAGGTCATTTACCTTCTTACACTCGTTGGATGGGATGGAATCCACCTCTGAATCCTCAGCCATAGAGGAAGCACATGGAGATGAACAGGGCTCTTTGTCTTCATCAGCAAGGAAGTTGTTTGCTTTGTGGGAGAGGAAAGGATCTGTAGTTATGAATTTTTTTTTCTGTTGCTCTATGTTCCCTCTCCTTCCCTTCATTTTTCTGTCCTAATGTTCCTTTCAGCATGGTCTGCAGTGACAACTTACCTGTATTTTAATTTTCTCACTTTAAATAAAAGAATTTGTACACTTGTCACTCGGGTGGTGATGGCCAACCTGGGGAACTCAGTCATTCTGCAGGATAGCAGAAGGAATAAATCCACTTCCTGATGAGTCTCTGTCACCTGCTTTGGCTTCCCACATATTCCAACATTTAGGAACTGCCACAATGTATCACTCCACTAGTGCTACTGAATTTATTTACTTGTAGCAATGTCAGAGGAGGTACTGATCTTTCACACTGTAATTACAGTAGGTAGCAAAACAATTTCCACTTTCTCAGTGTTCTGAGTTACAGCTAAAGACAATTCTCCCCTCATGTCGCTGCTCATCTACACTCCATCCTGGCCTAACCAATGCCCAGTAACACCACTGCC
Source organism: Myiozetetes cayanensis (assembly GCF_022539395.1). NCBI lineage: Eukaryota > Metazoa > Chordata > Aves > Passeriformes > Tyrannidae > Myiozetetes > Myiozetetes cayanensis. The sequence continues at coordinate 3,468,729 of NW_026087477.1, forward strand.
ATGTAGATTTATGGACAGTCCCCAGAAGAGAAGTGGAAAATCTGTTGTCAAGAAACTGACAAAATAAAGAAAACCATTCTTGCCCTCCCCTGCAGTTCCTGAACATCACATGTAAATGAAGAGCGACTACTTAGGAACTATGACACATACAGCCAGGCTGGTTTGGGAATAAGTCTGACGCATCGTGGGACGTGACGGATGGAGTCAGATCGTCAGCTGAAGACTGTGTCTCCTCCTCTTCTTCCCCTGAAAGCAAATCCTTCGCTATTTGTTCCTTTTAACAACAACAAGAAAGTGAAAAACATTTTTAAATTAAAAAAAATATATGAGGGGGAGCGAGGCCTAGAGTAAAGCATTTCTAGCCAAGAGTGGCCACATCCACAGATCTCCTCACCCTCCCACAGCTTGTCCAAAGACAGATTCTCTCTCACACTCCCCACCACACCCAGATTATTTTCCCTAGAAGTACTTTTGCAAGTGTCATGAGTGGCTACCTATGGAAGCCAGAGCGGATGAGCAAGTGGCCCTTTCTGTAGAACTCCACTCATAGCAAATATCTCAAAGATCCTGAGAGAAAAAAAGAAAAAAGCACTTTCTACAGACTTTAGCCACAACAGGAGAAGCCATGGCTTCACCTGGGAAGATAGAAACCTTCCCTGGCTCTCCACAGATCCACAGCTATGTGCAAAGACTTGCAACCCAAGTTCCACGAAGAGTTTTTACAGAGTTCTTTTTAAAATAGATATTCTTTCTCCCATCTCTAAATGCTTTACATTCATGTTTCTGCACCTCTGGGACACCAGAACCAGGCAGGCCCTTCCCCTGGCATTGGGCAAACCAGTCTGAAAAGAGCTCCTCAAGCTCCCTGAGCTCCAGCACAACACAGTAACCTGCAGCAGACACCCAGGCAAACAGCAGCTCTCACCTTATCCAGGGTCATATCAGGGAGATTTGGAGTGATGTCATTGCTCTCACTGTCCTGCTCAGAGATGGGATCAGATGCCTCATAGCCATACAGTGCAAGCAGCTCCTCAAATGGCATTTCACTGCTCTGAGCAAGAGGAGGACAAAGCTGCATCAGGAATAGAACAACCACAAGAGCATACCACCAGCTGTATGAACACGGACGTGCAGAGGGAATCAGGGCAGCCTTGGGTAACGCTGCACGATGACCAAGGTAGGGTCTGTCAGGATCCACCAAAACCTGTTCCTCTAATGGTACAGAAAAGCCAGGAACTTTCACCCCAAAGCAGTACAGTTTAGGGCATTTTAAAAATACATTTCTCTTTTATATTAGATTTCAAGCTGGTGAAAAGGTGCCAAACTGCACATGTGTATTTAACCAGAGGAAGGGAAGGAGCAGATCCTTGTATTAGTCTTGTGTCTGGCCTGAAGAGACATTCCCTGTCACCAAGAACATGGTTTGTGTTCCACCAAGGTCTCTGTGGGACCACCCAGAGCAGCACATGCCAGCTTATCTTTGTAGCTCCTCCACTGTGAAACACTGACCACAGTCCCAGCAGCTGATGGCTCTTCAGCAAGGTGAGCCAGGACCACCTATCAGAGTGGCTACTTGGCAGAGGAAGACTCCAAAATTCACCGCTGTCATGTGTTCTCAAAACCATTCCTTCTGATCCAAATGCAAACCTGACTCACTGTTGGGTGACCTGAGCCCAGTGTGCTGCCAGCTAAGCAAGTCAGGGCTTCTCACCAAGGTCTTTGGTACCAGTACTGTAAAAGCAAACAAGCAAATCCTGCAGGTAATTTCCCTTCCCCTGCTGCCTTTACCTGAGAGGCACTGAAACTCTTTTCCAGCTCTTCTAAAGATTTCTGCTTCTCCTGAGTATCATCTTCTTCCCTTTCTTCCCGTACACCGTAGTTCTGTGAAAGGATCTCTGCCAGGTTCAGTCGATGATCAGCTGAGCCCATTGACACAACTGCAGGGATAAGAAGTTGGATACTAGCACCCCAAAGACCAAATCTTGAGATGCAACAAAGCCAGGGATGATCCCCTCTTGTGTGTGTGCAGACATGATAAACCAGAGGAAGAGATTAGTCAGACGTAGTGAGGAGGGTGGGGAACACAACTGGCAGCAGTCACTCCGTCAGCACAGAGTCTGCTTCTCTGCACATTCGAGTCCCACAACTGACTTAAAGCTGAATCTGAAGGTTTTCTGAGTATTTGTGTCTCTCCTGACTGGACTCACTAGTGTCACAACACGTGAGCACACACTGCAGCCTTTCCTTCATCCAGGGCATTTTTAGGGCAATTACCCCTTATTCAAGAATGGGCAAATGGACATCTGTAGGAGCTTTGGCATCTTTAAGCCTTTCCTTCTCTGTCAAACGGTACAACAATCAACCAACAGGCTCAGGAGGTGTGGAAGGAGGAGGGAATAGATAGGCTGATCACAGGAACTTTGTTTCCTCTGGAAACTAGACCAACAAACAGAGGCATCTTTGAACCTGAGGTACCTGCTGCACTCTGAAGGGCGGGCTCTCCAGGACATAGGCTGCGGGCTGGGTATGGGACCACCCTCGGGCTCTGCCGGCCAACTGAGGCCTTCAGGAAAAGAGAGGAACATGGTTGAGACAGCTCTTCTTAAAAATGCAACACCCCTCCATCCACTTAACCCCACCAACAAATGCAATGAATTTAAGTTCAAAGTAAAAGTTACCCAAAACCCCACAGGACAGCACCAAGAATTGTGCTGTGTAAAGAGAGCTCATCAAGTGTATTGAACAGTTATTTCCAGCCTGCTCTCCACCGGCCTACTCACGTTCCCCTTAGTCTCTGACTCCATGAGGATGTGCTTCCAGTTCATCTATTTTACCTTCAGTACTCCACTCATTACTTATCCTCTCACCAGTTTAAGACCTGACCTTCATGAGTTACATCTTCCCTTAAAAGAAAGACCTGGACTCTCAGCTGTTATTCTAAACACAAACATCATGTCTGAGCACAGCGTTTTTAGAGACTGACCCTTCAGAGAGACAGTCCGAGGCAGCCGGCCACAACATGCTGGTTTCTCCCTAACGCCTCACTGCACCCAGGCGGTCAGGGGTGTGAGCAAAGGAACAGAGCTGAGCAGGCAGTGAAGGAGACTGGTACAGGCAAGGAGGGAGAGGTTGAGCCAGGCAGACACCGCCAACAGGCACCTGCAGTGTGGCATTCAGTGCTCAGTCACAAGTTCAGGCAGCAGCATGGGCTGAGGCCTGGAAAACGACCCAGAACATCTGCTGCTCCTTGGGCTGCTGTGCACTTCGGCCCAACAACGTGCTCAAGTAACACTGGCACAATCAAATGCAGCAGCCTTAGTGCTCCATCAAAGGCCAAACTGTAGTGGATGGGTTGAGAGACCAGACAGCACCTTCATCATTCAGAACAGTGAAAGACCCTGGAAGTGAAGCCCTGCCCTCAGAGAGATCCAAAATGCTGCCACGGAGCAGCCATCTAGCTCAATGTCTTCCCAGCACCCTTATTCCATGTCACAGTCACCATGAGGGTCTCATGATGGAAATGAAGTGTGGATGTGTCACAACAACCACTACAACAGGTCAGGGATATTTGAGGACCATGGCAAGACTCGATGAAGAATGGCATCACCAGCTCTAAGTGTGGCATAACAATGTCATAAACGTTTTGGCATAAGGCACCAAGACAAACATGACGTGGCAACAGGGGAGGCAGCGGGGGGTCCGTGCCTAGCCCCCTAACCGAGGTGGTGAGAACCATCCTGGCCACCCAGACACACCGTCCCCACCACCTTTCCCAGCGCTCTGCCCCTACAACGGCCCCGACCTCCGTGCTCTCCCACTGCCCGGGCCTCTCTCGCCTCCAGGCTCCGCGAGCCCTTCCGAACAGCTTCGCACCCCCGACCCTGGCTCCAGCCACCCCACACCGCCGCTGTCGGGCACTGCTGGACCACAGTCTCGGGGTTCCTGCTCCGCCCCGGCGCCTTCCCGCCCACCTTCTCCGCCCCGCAGTCCCGCAGCCCCCGGCCCGGAGACCCCTCCGGCGCCTCTCCTCGGCCCTCTCCCGCGGGTCAGGCCGCGGGGCTCCCAGCCCGCCGCCGCTCGCCCCGACTCCCTCGCCGAGTCCCGCCCAGCAGCCCCTTCCCCTGCCCACCCCCGCCGGCGCCCCCTGCCCGGCCCCAGCGCCCCTCGGCCCCAGCCCACCCCACCCCTCGGCCCGCTGCCGCCCGGGGCCTCGGCGTCGCGAGGGACCCCGCCCCGCCCCATCACCCCGCGGCCGTAGGACCCCGGCCCCGGGCGGACACGGCTCGGGGGCCCGGAGGTCGCAGTGTCCCCGCCCGGCCGGGAGCGGCCCCGGGCCCGGCACGACCCCAGCGGCGGCTCCGCGCTCACCTCCGCCATGGCCGAGCGCGAGCGGCAGGGGGCGCGGGCCCCGGATGCGGCGGCGGCCGCTCATTGGCTGCGGAGCCTCGGGGGTGGGGCCGGGCCCAGGGGCGCCCGAGGGTCCGGGGTTGGGGTCCCGGGTTCGGGTCCCGGTGAGGCCGGGCCGGGCGGGATCTGGGGCAGGGCCGGGATTCGGGGCCGGGGCCGGGTGGGGGGCCCGCCTCGCCCCGCCGGCATCGCCCGGAGGCGCCTCCGAGGAAGGGGAGCGGCGGTGGCCGCAGCAGCGCTGTGGCCCGGGCAGCGCAGAACCCGGCCGGGGCGGGCGGGTGTAAAGGCCCAGGGAAGGTGCGCAGCTCCCCTGGGGCCTGGCCTCAGGAACACACCGGGGACCACACACGTCAGAGGAAAAACAGTACTTACAGCCCCAACCTGTGGCTTCTTCATGGATCACAAAACTTGAGTCTCCAGGAAACACCTTCAGTGATACTCGTGGGGCACTTTGTTGAGAAAAAGTCACTGCATCTCATTTAGCACTTACAGAAGAGGGAGATCAGGGTGGGAGCCCGGGATGGTTCTCACAAAGACTGGGATGTAAACACTGTCTCATAGTTCCTTGCTGTGGCTGTGTTTTGGGGACCCCAGAGATACGTTTGTGGAAGCTGCTTGATCGGTCTTTCCAGATTTGTTTAACTGATGATGACCACATGCTTCCAGAGAGCAATCCTCCAGCATGCTTTGTCCTTTAGTGTCACCCATCTTCAGGGCTTCCTGTGGCACATGGCCCTGCCAGAGAGCCCTGGCCCCTCAGGGACCCCCTGGGCAGCAGGGCAGCACTTCCCTCATGGTGTTTGGTGATGAGCTGCCAGTGCCACTGGCAGGGTGCTCAGGAACATTTACCACAAGATCTTACTATTTGATCAGGTCCTGTGGATTGTCCTCCCACTCACGCCAATGCCTGTGCCTGGATCTGCAGCTGTGGAGCTGTGCTTGTGTAGGCCTTGTGCTCAGTTTCTGGGAGCAGCCTCCTCACCCTGGCAGTTGGCTCCATGCTGGGTTTCAATCACACTTTTGAGCTCAGGAAGCAAAGTGTTATCAAGTGCTTCTGAAGTGGTGGTGGCCCTTGAGCTGAGAACCAGAGCACTTCACTAGGCCTTTGTTCCATTGCTCGGAGCTGTCTGGCTCTTCTCAAAGGACTAACAGCTTGCAGATACTGTTTGTTCAATTAAAAGAGTAACCTTGTCTCTAGCTTCAGAGAAACGTGTGCAAAAGCTGTTTTCTGCCTTGCTCTCAGCAGTGCGTCCAGGTGTTCTGTCGCCACAAAAAGCAGAAAGGTCAGGGTTTTGAGTCAAGGCCTGCGGTTTGAGTCAAGACCTGGGGTTTGGTTTAAGGCCTGGGGTTTGGGGTTAAGGTCTAGGGAGAGCTCCCCTCGTTACTGAGGGTCTGCCCTGGAGCAGTGCCCCTGCCAGCTTCTGGTTCTCCATTTAGTGCTTGCAGTGACAACTGCGCGGCTGAGTCTCTTCAAGCAGCTGCACTTCCCTGAGGGAGCAGTGGAACACTTGTCCAGAGACACCTCCATTGCTGAGTACATAAATTTCTGTCCCCAGAGTGACCAGCGCGCATCCTGCAGCCCTGCCAGGCTCTGCAGGCAGCACATCATCTGTCCCTGGAACCGATGGGTGTGTGAGCAAAGGCAGCCCTGCATCAGTACCCTATGTCAGAGACATTAATGCCTGACATTCAGCACTTTGAGATTTTCAAAGGCAATAAAAAAAGTCTGACAGGTATTGGAATATCAGGTGGCTCACCCTCTCCAGCTGTTTGTGAGTGATAAGTCATGACACTCCTGACAGGAGCAGTTGTACAGTTGCTGCTCCGTCGGTAAAGACAACGAATCATAGAAGGTTGAAGTAGCTTTGACTTAATCTGGGGCTGATTTGCCTGCTAAACTGGGCTGGCTCTATGTCCCACCCTCCTTTCTCTCCTCCACCTATGCCCTGCCTGTTAAGCCATGCTGCTTCTTGGAAAAGCTTTGCAGCCCTGAGACGAATGGAAAACCCTTTTTCACTTGATGCAGCTTAGCCATGGGGTGTTTAACCACAAGGGATTGTAGATATAAATAAGTTTACATGGGTTCCAAAAAGAATGTTGATAGGAAAAAAATTGTATCAATATTGGTAAAGGACTGACCCATGTGTGGGAAGGGGGAGGTTTGTGTCGGGCTGTGTCCTGCCACAGGTGCAGGGTGGGCTCAGTGCTGAGGAGGGCACAGACCTGCTTGGACAAGCTCTGACTATAAAGAAACTCTGGGTTTCCAGTCGGTTGAGGCTGTTGACAGACCTAACAGCTTCAATGCTTAACAAAGCAGCTGTGAATTAGGCTTTAGAGAAGCATCAGTTTTCACCAATGCTAGATGGAGCTCTGCTACTCACAAACACCACACTCCTGTAGGCTTTCAGACAAGTGTTTATACTTTCGAAGGTGTTTGTGTCTCAGGATCCACCGTGGCTGTCAGCTGTGCAACACAGCTTACAGGGGCCTTTTCCAGGTTCGCTGAGGTAGTTAGGCCAGGTGATAGGATGGGTGGGGCAAGATGAGTGTCATGGCTACAGAGTTCCATTCTTGTCCTGCTCTTCTCCCTCTCTTCTTCCACTTCAAGTCATCACAACCTACAAATGTGATTTATTTACAGTCAAAATACTTACTATATCATGGTCTCTGCAGGGCTCACAAAAATGGACACAATATCTACAGATGTAAATTCAGTGCAGCCATGGGGATGAGTCCAGACAGTCAGATAATGCCCAGGCTACCATCCTGTGTGCTGGAACACCAGCTGGCATTGCAGGGGCAGGCAGGAAGATGTGTTTTGACAGCAGTTTGAGTAGAGACGCCAAGGGTTTGCAGCTTCTCAGCCTTTGCGCTGGCACAGCTGCCACATAAAGCACCCATGGGATGGTGAACCCTTTGAAGATGTCGACGTTCTGAAAAGGCCAGCACTGAGAGCACAATGATGTCTTTTCCCTCACACACCCTGCTGAGTGGTAACAGCCAGAGGTCCAGCCGAGGGAACAGCAATGCCACACAAAGCCTCTGCTGCCAAGGGACACACTGGCTGCTCACTGGCATATTGTGCAGTGCCCCCCTCACCTGCTGTTTCCCCACTCAGCTCCTGTGGGATCGATCCTGCAGCCTGTGAAGCTCCTGCTTTTGAAACATATGCTGAAGGCAAATATTCTTTGCTGGTGTCAATAATTAATAGCAGGTATTTGACGAAGCATGTGTGGAGACCGGCCATGCCTGGACTTGGGTCCCTGTGCCCCTGTGCCGTGGTGCAGGGTGGTCCCAGGACCCCCTCATTGACCCAGCTGGGGGATATCATCCCCCTCCAGCCTTGGGCCTGTCTCTGCCAGCCCTTGGCTGCATACACATATGTGTGTACCTGTGCACATGTTCCTGGGTATCCTCACACACTCACCCCTTCAAACATCCCCTCCCCCTGTGCCTGGGGGGCTGCTTGTTGTCACCCCAAGCTGGTGATGCCAGGAGGGAGCTAAATGAGGGACTGCTGATGAGGAACTCATTAATTCTGGTGCCTGTTGCCTCACAGGATGATAAAACGCTGCATCCTTCTGGAGCAGTGGGCTGCAGCGGCAGGACTGCGAGGGAGCAGTCTGGCCATCCCACACCCCTCCCACTCCCGGCCCCCCACATCCTGCACCCTTGTGTCCTGACATACAGCTTGCATCCAGCCCCCATCTTCCCCTGGCAGATGACCCAGGAGGCGTGGGAAGATTGCAGGATGGATGAAGGCTGCTGAACATGTGGGTTAGCAGCTGGGCTTGTGCAGGCAATGTATCCACCACAGTGGCAACCTTGCAGCAGTGGCTCGCTGGGATTTGAAGGGGCGTGCATGCTCAAACAGCACACAGAGCAGGAATGCTACCCTCCTTTCCAGCCCTGCACACCCAGAGATGCCTCAGCACGGCTGGCATGTGACTGTGTGCCCACATGCAAGCGTGTGCCAGTGCATGGGGTAGCATGTTCACGGGGCACCAGCACGTGTTGCTCCAACTACCTGGACACTGGCAGAGGCTCTGGTGGTACCTGGCAGCATTCCTAATGAATTCAACGATGCCCTTCACATCAAACAGCCACAGGAGAAGGCATTCTTCAGCCCCATCTTTATTCAATGCGCCGAATATGCCGCTCCTGTGCCTCACACTTGCAAACATCTTGTTCACAGCTGCAGCTTAAAAGGACCGAGGGAGAAGGAGTGGGAGGCTGTGAGGGAGGCAGGGAGTGTGCTGGGGCTGCCTGTGGTCACCATCCCCCATCATGGAGGAGCTAAGACCCCTGGACACCACCGCAGCTCTGCTCCTCTGGGGTGCCCACAGCCAGCCCCACTGCTGGGACCCGCCTTTCCCCAGCCACCCTGCAGAGCCATGTGAGGTGCCTTGGACAAGGCCTAGGGCTGGCAGCCAAGCAAAGGGGCAGGAGGTGGACAGAGGGCAAGGGAGTTCTGTCCTACTCAGAGCTGCCTCTGCTCCCTCCTCTTCTTCCCTGTTCCACTTTCAGCCTGCGCCATCCATCTTGCAAGGCTGAAACCCAATTACCATCCCAGGGAGGGGGTGGTGCAGCGGCAGAGATGTCCATTAGCCTAAGGGATGGAGATGGAGTGATAGGACCTCTAATGGCCCTGATTACAGCCTGGCTACCCCAGCTGCAGGGGTTGACATCAGAGCGATTCAGCCCTGGTTTGGTGCACATTTGGAGCCATGGGCATATACACATGTGCCTGTGTATGCTTGCACAACTTAAAGCCACTCCAACACCCACAGGAGCTGCCCCAGACATCTTGACTGTAAAGCAGCCCAGAGCTGTTCCCTTCCCACTTTCACTTGTCCCACTGGAAGGAGGATATTTGGTAGTGGAGCCTGTTGAGTTCTGAAGTTTAATTAACCCCATCTCCCCCCTGCACAGCCTTCCCTTCCTCTACTCAAATGCCACAAATGATCCTATGCAATTGCTAATCTGCAGAAGGAAAAAAAAAAGATTCCACATTTAATTGCAGAACATAAAGATATTACAGGGTCATTAAAACAGCATGAATATGGAAATGAAATCCACAGGCATCCATGCAGATAATGGAAGAGAAAAGGGAGCTGAAGGTGAAGCTGAAAGGTGGAAAGGTCACCTCCATCTGGATACATCATTAACCCCCTGCTCCAGGCGATCTTCAAGGAACAGGGAGGAGGATCTCCAGGGTCTCAGGTGTTCTGGCCTCACCCTGCGAGACCAGCAGCAAGAGGAGGGTGATGCTGCCTAGGCAGAGGCCGAGCAGCAAGGGTTGACCCTTACTTCGGGCTCTGGGAATTGGCCTCTGCCTGCGGTTGCAGGAACCCCCAAAGATGCCTCTAGTCTCTGCCAAGCCTGGTCTGCAGCTTGGGCACCCACGGGACCCAACAGCACAGGGAGGGACACCAGGATGGTTTAGCTCTTCAGGGCTTCTTCCCACCTCTGGGGCCCTGTGTGCCTGGGGCTCATTAGCAGGCGGATCCCAACAACTCCTCTCTCCTCTACTCGGGCTCCCTCCCGCTTCGAACTCTGCCAGCTTGACACTGACGTGAGCTGCTAAGCAGAAAAAATTAATATGGGCCTCACTAATTGGAGCTGAGACACCAGGAAATGGAGACAGAGTTGCATGGGGCGCTACTGCCCAGAGGGCAGGGTGCCTCTGACACCCTGCGGCTGCAGCTGGGGAGGGGGTACAGTGGCTTGTGGTGTTGGAGTCAGTGGCCAGGGTGGCAGAAGCCACGACCATCTGAACTTGTGGGCTGTTGGCTATGCCCAGGGTGCTGCCGTGCTGCTGTGCCTCTGTCCTTGCAGCCTTAAGGATGTCCCCAAGGAGCTGCAGCTCCTGGCATTTGGACCCTGTCAACTGCTGCTGCCTGATGGGAGGGCATGGCGAGGAGGACATGGTGCTGCTGGGATACCTCCTGACCCTTGGGATCCCTGGCACAGCACTGCAGCGCTCTCCTTGCTGGGCTGCCAGAGCTCACCTGCTCTCCCAGCAGCAGCTTTTGCTTCCAGGGAGAATGTGAGGAGAAGAAAAGCAGATTAGAGTTATCGCTGCATCTCCACGCTGAGCTGAGAGCTAAATGTCAGATCGCATCTGGCACAGCTCCGAAGAGGAGATGAGGAGTCCTCGCGACCCCCTCACCGCGGGGGGCACCTATAGGGGCGCAGGCAGTGAGGCTGGAGGCTGGGCTCAAGCCTTCTCCCAGGAGCAGGTTGGGGAGATGGTCAGCTCAGGGTCCAGCTGGCTCATCTGGCTGGCAAGAATCCCAATCGCAGCCCTAGAAACTTTCGTCCTCTGGTTCCCATGGAAACAAGGAATTTTCTTCTCCCCAAAGTTGAGCCATGTGGCTGAGCTCTCTGCCCAAACCAAACCCCTACACCAGAGCCCCACGGGATGACGGTTTGGTGGGAGCTGCTGGTCCAGCTGGCGTGGTGCCTTTGCCTGTGTCTGTGGAGCAAGAGCCCGGCTGCAGAACCGGCGGCAGCACAGACCCCCTGCACATTGCAGTGCCAGACGAGGTTGGCCTAATGGGTGGAGGGAGGCCAAGGAGGAGGATCATCACCTGCTCAGCATACCCTGTCATCCTCCACACCTCAATGAGGGAAAATGAGCAGGCTGCAGGGAAAATAACCCCACAGAATGACCAGAGGGACCTTGCTCCAGCACCAGCAGTTGTGCAGCATGAACCCCTGTGACTGATGGCCACACAGCAGGAGCCAGCTCCACTTTTGACTCCAATTGGGACTGACACCTGGGGAGTGATTTGAGACTGTTCATCAGCAATCAGAAGGTTTCAGTGCTCTGTTCACCTCAGGCAGGAAGATGATGGCCTGACACCTGCTCTGATGAAAGGAAAAGCTTTCCCCATCCATCAGCCCTCAGAAGTGCCACAGCAGCAGCTGTCAGGGCCATGTCCCCCTTGCAGGTGTGGGGCTACTTGCCCTGCAGCCACTAGTCTCTGTCAGCAGAAGCCAGGGTCTGCCCTGATCTCTCATGGGCTGCCAGGAGCAGGCACTGAGCACCAGCCCTGTGGCCACTGAAATCCTGGGGGCTGAGCTCCAGGAGCTTTTCCATGGGATAAGTGTGGAGGAGTCAGGTTTAGACAACAATGACTAAAACTAAGCTTTAGCAAAAATTAACTCCAAAGAGGGGAATGTTCCAGGCGCTGCCATTCGCTGTCAGTAAAAATAAATCTGCAGGTTAAACACAGCCTTCTGCTCCTTGGTGCTCGTGTGCTAGATCTGAGAGCTTCCTCCTGCTGAAATGTTTAAAAGTATAAAATCACTGATGTCCAGTTCTGCCCTGCCCTGTTGAGCATCATCCTTGGAGCTGGGATGGGGTCCCCAGGGTCCTTCAGTACTAAGGGCTGCATCAGGGCCAGGGTTACCTCATTAGTGCTGAGCCTAGGGTCCAGTGAGCACTCATTCCACATCTGGAAGCTGCAGGGAGCTGGAAGCATTAGGTGGTGTTTGAGGATCACTGGACACCTGGCAGGGCCTGTCCCTGTACCACCAGCACTGGTGTGCCTCTCAGCCACACAGCTTTTCTCCCAGGGCCAACTCCTTCCCTCTGCCCACCACTTGCGCCCGGGTTTTAATTAGTGCTCCTCTGTATATTCAGCAAGCAGGAGCCTGGAATGGAAATGTACAGGTGTCCCCTTGATCCAGTTTCCATGGTTGCCACATCGAGGTGGGGGCTACAGCATTTTTTTATATTTAATAATTTTATTACAGTAGCTTCAATCCACTGGCAAAGAAGAGAAGGGGGAGAGCATGGGGGAATAAAAAACGCTGGATGAAAAGGCCATGTTCCTGTGGCTGTGCTTATTTGCTGTAATTCTTTTTCTCTTATTAGCAAGCGCTGTTTTCCAAGATGCTCAAAGTCCAAGAGCTCGCTAACGAGATCCCGTCTCTCACTGGCGTGGGGGGGGAACAGTCCAGGCAGCCACGCTGGAGCCACACAAATGCCCGTGGGGCCATGCCAGAGGCTGAGGGAGAGGAGCAGGATGTCACCATTGGATTATTTAGCTCTGGCCCTGCCTGTGCAAGATCCTCTCTGTTTACCCGGGGAGGGGTTTGAGGGTGGGGGTGCAACTTTTGTGCAGTGGGTGTTAAAAATAACGCAGAAACGGCATGGGCCCAGGAAAAATCTTCTCTCCTTGTGCTGCACTGTGAGTCTCGGCTTGCCAAGTGCGTGGAAGAAATCCCCTCTCCTTGTCGCGCTGGCAACGTCCCGCACTGTGGCAGGCAAACACACACGCCGAGCCACGGACCTATTAGTCACCAGTAAATGTTCTTTTCTCTCCTGTTTTGTTTCCCTTAAGCTTGATGTTTTCCTCTCCTGCTGCCCCAGCCTCATCAGGCTGCAATTAAAGCCAGGAATCAAAGCTGCATGGTGAAATTAAAACGCAGGACATGGGATGCCCCGGGGAAACAGGCAGCCGGCGCTGGGCTCTGCTCATGCGCCCGCATGGTCTTGTTCCCTGCCCCAGAGAGCAGTGTCAGTGCAAGGAGGCAGGACAGACACAGTCTGAGCCTAGCCAAGCTCTGCCATAAAGGTCTTCCTGTTGTTCATGGCATCACCAGTCCGGCACCTGGAGGATGGGCTGAGATGGGCATCCACTCTTGAAAGAAGATGAATTTCCAGGCTGTGAGGATCATTAAACATACAGCTCTGAGGGGAGGAAGAGACCAGCTCTGCTCACAGTGCCTCTACACTGAGATTAAATCTCCCTCCTGCCTTGGGAAGGCTGTGCCTGTCCCTGCACAGGACCCTCCAGCCCCCAGGGTCAGGGGGACGTGCTAATGGCTGCTCAGTGTACCCTTTCCCACAGTTTTCCTTTGGGACAGTCCTGAGGACGTGACTTCCACCCCCAGAACCTGGAGCCAGTATGCTGGCTCATGTCCCTGTGCCAGAGAAGAACTCAGGGGACAGTTTGGCCATTGGTGTTCTGCTCCTGGACAGGCAAGTGTGGTGCTCGGGGCCACATCCAGCTCTGGTGCAGGTAGACACCAGCCAAGGCCACAGGACACGGGTTAGGGCCACTGCCTGGGCAGGCACATTGTTGGTGCCCGGTGAGGTGTGACAGCAGAGTGCCCAGGCACAGCATGGCAGGGCTGGGCCCTACCGTGGAAGGGTCACACCATCAGTGGGCTGAACACATTGGCAGACAGGACCTGCCAGCCCCACCAGCACCCAAGCTATTGGCACAGCGGCTGCAGCCAGCCATGCTCCAGACCAGCACTGGAGCTGGGGCCCATGTGGGAAGTAGTGGGGGGCAGGAGTTGCCCACAGAATAGGGCTGAGACCACCAGAGGACAGAGACCCCCTGCACTCATCTGCCTCAGGGGTGCCAGAAATGCTGGCACCCCCCACAGCCCGTGTTCCCACTGCTGGGGCTGGGCCGGACAGCCACCCCACGCAGAGGCAGCCCCAGCTTTGGAAATAGATAGTAACAAGTGAGCGCAGGCAGCAGAAGTAGCAAAGCATATGGTAGGTGTTGGAGTTTATTCCTGTCAGTGAGTGTCAGCAGCGACAGACGGCTGGGGGTGGCGAAGTGAGAGATTTTGGTAGGCACCTGTGCAACACCACCCCACGGATGCTACAGCTGCAGAGAGAGTGGGGACCCCGCCACCCCCAGCCGTGTGCCATCAGCAGGGCACCTGCACACACAAGGCCTGGCGCCACAATGCTCTCTTAGTGCTGGCAAGTGCAGCTTGGGGCTGTCTGAGCCACCTGTCCAGGATGATTGGCATGAGCAGTGACCAAGTCTGAGGCATTCCCAACCTCCCCACACTGGGCAAAACCTGGGGGCTTTTGCTGAAATGGCCTGGGCACCAGACCTGCTCCCCCCACCCGACACCTCTACCAGGAGATGAAGTGGGCAGGCAGCCATTGGGGTGGGAGGGAACAGATTGTCCGCCAAAAAGAGCGTCAGCTCCCAAACGGTAGCTCAGAGCAGGATCTCTTGCAGGTTTATACCCCATTTTCCTGAGCCTGCTGGGAGGGTTTGGGGCTGTTCAAGGACTCTTTGCCAGCACCCTCTTCAGGTTTCTTGACTCCTCTGACAGCATCGTGGTGTTTGGGGGCTGGGAGAGGTGAGCTTCCCCCCAGCAGAGGCTGGCAGCAGGACTGTACTGCCTGTGAAGCTCCCAACAGCTGCTGGTGCTCAGTGGCTTGGGCACCGGCCATGGCCTCGGTCCCCTTGAGCATCCCACCCTGCCTGGACTGGGCAAGGGATGGCCCTGGAAAGTGCTGGAGCCCGTGCATGTCCTCCCCAAAACACTTGCCAAGCAGTAGCTCACCTGCAGCTCCTGCCCTGGCTAATTGCAGTGTTCTCACTTCACACCAATGCGCTTGATAAGATTAGCGATTACAGAAACCTCATATGACAATTGGACTGAGTTGTGAGCTGTGTGAGGGAAATTGGACAGGGCTGCAAATGGGAATTAATTATAGCCTGGTAGTGAGATATTGGAGGGTCTGAATCTATATTTTTATGCATTTCTCAGTGCAGCCTCTGGCTCTGTCAAGGGTGTGAAGGGTGCTGAGGGCTTCACCACAGTGAAGATGCGCTCACTGCTGTCTGGGCCGTTACAGGGCTTGGACAGGGGATGTCGCAGGACAGGATGTCCAGGACCTGGACTGGGATCCCGGCGCTGCCCTGGCACATGTGAGTGTGGCTGCAGCATTGCCCAAGCTCCCTGCCCTCCCTGCTCTCTGCCTGGCAGCTGCTGTTATCTTCATTGCCATGGCAATGCTAGCCCAGCTCCCATGCTGTGTCCATGTGTGCCTCTGCTGGCAGGCTGGCCACGAAGGCAGATGTGGTCCTACGCTGGGCTGGAGCCCTGCTCCCACCACAGCCCACCAAGTCAAATGGTCCTGATGCAGACAGGATGTTAGGACAGAGCCAAAGGGCTGTGGGGATGGAGATGGAGACATGTCCTCTCACCTGGGGCTTTGGAGTCTGGGTGGGAAGCAAGGAGAGAAGAAGAGCTCTGCACCCAGAGCATCTCCCAGCCCTGCTCCATGCCAGGTCCAGCTGGGTGCCCTCCACTGCAGCAGGATCCCTGTGCAGCACAGCCATGCTGGGCTTACCCCCCACCAGGCACTGGTGCCAGCCCATGGTCCCAAACACTCTATTGATTGGTGCCCGGCTGCACTGATATTAAAGTGTTTGCCAGCAGCTGCTGGTGTTTAACAAATCCTCCTGTCTGCTTATTTATGCCATTTTTTTCCTTCCCACCTGGGCCTACTTGATGCTTTGGGAATTTTGCAAACATTTTAAAGGCAGCATCTCAAACTCCAGCAGGCAGCTAGTGAGGAGCAGGTCATTGGAAAGTGAGAGGAGAGGGAGAGGAGAGGCAGAAGAGATCCCTCACTCTGCAAAGCAGCCTTTGCCCTCACCCTCATCTATCCTTGCAACCACATGCTTATTGCAGTCCTCTGGCACAGTTCTACACGTGCTCTGTATGCCCACCCCAGCTGAAGGCCTGAGCCAGGGTTGGCTCCAGGGGCTTGAATTAATGGGGAAGGTGTGTCCGAAATGATGCTTTCTGTCCGCTTGCTGCTTTCTTCTGCCTATAAAGGCAAGATCTGGACCCCTGATTGGATTGCTAGCCTCAAACCAGGAGAGCAAAGTGCAAATGGAAAAGCAGAACACAGGGAGCTGTGTGCACTGGGTCTGACTGTGCATGCCCTGAGTACCCCCCGGCGGCGGCTGCCACGGTACAGGCTTTCAGCAAAGCACCAAGTGCCTTCGGGCTGATAAGGAGCTGCAGGTCATCTCTGCTGCCGGCAGACCCCTGGGACTCCAGCCCGGCGGGTTTCCATGTCCCCTGGAGGAGCACGGATTGCAGGGTGCCAGGATACAGGGGCCCAGGGAGAGCACAGAGGGTTTGCTCTCCACTGATGTGACTCTCTCTCGCCTGATGTAACTGTAAGAGATTGTGGCATTCAATTAAGTTCTGTTTTCCTCCCAGTAACAGTGGGAGTCTCTCCTCTCCGCTTTAAAGCAGACACGCTGCCATGGAAGACAAATGCTTGCAATAAAGCGCTGATGCGCGGTGCCGGGGGAGGCCGATGCTTCCTGCAGCCGGGGTTGCCCGGGGCGCGCCCGCCACTTCCCTGCGCCAGCCCTGAGCCTCTGCACACCCGGTCCCGCACCAACGCGTTCCACCGGCCCGGTCTAGGTGCCCAGAGCCAGGTGGCGGAGTCGCCGCGGGCACCCGGCTTGCTCTGGCGCAGGACCCTCATCACCACCTCCTTCCCCTCGTGGAGCCCCCGCGCCCCGCGTGGGCTCCCCGCCTCCGCCGGCCGAACGTTGCCAGGCAACGGGAAGATGCTTTTCTGACCGGAACGGTAAATCGGCAGCCGGGTCGTGGGTGGGGGGAGGGAAATGGCTCTCCTGGGGCTGTCCGGAGGAGCACTCGAGACTCCTCCCCACCCAATGCATCCAAAAATCTGCAGAGGAGAAGCAGCTGTTCCAGCCACTGCCAAGGACCCCCGAGCATCAGCCAAAGACAGCACTTGGCCCCAGGACCCCCTGCCTGGCTAGGGGACAAAGCGGGGACAGGGTGTCCCCCAGTAGGGTCAGCCCTGCTGGCCTCCTTACTGTGGAACGGTTCCTGGGAGCCTTGGCCCTGCCTTACACCGTAGATGAGATTGAGCCTCTAATTTGCCCTCTCCCTCCCTCGCTAGCCATCACGCTATGGCTAAATGAGCTCCAGGCAATTTTCTCAGAAGTTGACTCCTCTGCACTGTGGGAACACAGGACTAAAAATAGCCAAAGCCTGTGTGTGCCTCTCACCCAGGTGAACCTCACTCTGGAGATAAAGGCAAAGGGGGTGGTGGCTGCCACCAGCTTCTCCACATCCGACCATCTCCCTCCTCTCCCCTGCTCTGCCTCAATTTCCTGCACGGATTAGGCCACTCAAACATGTGCTGCAGCTGCGACAGCCTGGGGACCTCTGGCCAGAGGAATCCGGGGGCTCAGATATCCCCTGGTGTCAGCAGTGACAGACAGAGCTGTCCTTGGGCTCAGGCTCTCACCTGGCAGCCTCCAACAGCATCCCCTGACCCGAGGGGCTGTGTTGTGGAATGCGGACATATCCCTGCTCCCCCCCACCCGCCTACAGCTCAGAGGCTCCTCTCAGCATGACCCAACCCTCCCAAGTCCAGTGAAGCAGCCACATTTCCTTCCCACAGTGACTCAATTACAAATTCAGAGTTAAATCTTCTCCCACAAGACACCCCTCTCCACCTCTCTGGCTGCTTCCAGCACTTTGAATGTTGAACACTTTCCAGGGATTTTTGCGTGCTCAGGCTGACCCCATCCACTCTTGTTCAGACTAGCTCAATCAGCCTCATCTCATTACTAACTGCTGCAGCTTTGCACCTCTAGAAAAAGCACTACTCAAAATATTGGCACCTGCCAAGCTGCTTTCTCCACCTCTGTGGGGGCCAGAGGAGAGAGAGCAGATCTGTTCCCACCCAGCCTCTATAGCTACCAAAAATGTCAAATGATCAGAATAGTAGAAATTAGAAAAATGGCATTTAGGTAACAGACAAACATTCCTATTTTCTTCAGTAGCATCTGGCTAAAAGCAGATTTGGAAGTGACAAATTTATCTCCTTTTGGGGAGAAAAGAGAGTAACCTGAATGCTGATAGCTGGACTGGGGGTGCCCTGGGAGTGGCTCATTGTGACAACTGTCGCTCATGGCTGACCTGTCCCGCAGCACTGCAGACAGGGCTCAGCACAACAGACATCGCAGGGTTGTATTTCATGCCCAAACGCTGCCAGGCAGGAGTTGCTGGCTTTGAGGGGAAAAGGTTGGGAAGCTCAGAGAGCAGCAGGAACTGCTGCTGCACTGCCATAGTCTCAGAGGTTGGCTGTGTGCCAAAGAGCCCTCTGAGGGTCTCCTGGAGCTTAAAGTCCCCCACGAGGGCAGAGCTCCAGCCCACACTGCTGACAGGGAGCACAAAACCATCATCATCTTCTTCATCAGGAGCAGTGCCAAGAAATGTTGCAGGGACCAGGCTGGGGAAGCAGGCGTGGAGGAGTAAGGATACCCACAGTGTGTGGGCTGGTGGGCTCTTCCTCACCAGAGCCCCAAAGGGACTGCCCTGGCTCAGGACAGCCTTGAGTCTGCCTCCCAAGCAGGAACAGCACCTTTCCCCACGTACCTACTTCTCCCCAGAATATTCACTCCCACCTCACTCCATGGCTGGTCAGCAGCACCAGGGAAGAGCTTCAAAAGCACCTTGTGCCTCTGCAAGGCTGTTTGGAAAGGGGAGCAGCACCCAGAAGAGCAGTGCTGCCCCGTGTCTGGACATTGCTGAGGTCCCAGGTCTACTCCCCTCCTCCACCATACCAGGGTGGGAGTCCACAGGGATGATAACAGGGAATACCTTGGGAAAAGCAGAAGTCAGGGCCACACTTATATCTGCTTTAGAAATGACTTTATTGCACTAAAAAGAGGAAATCATCTGTAAAGAAACATTCCATTCAGGTATTATTAATATATTTTTCACTCCAAAAAAGCATCATTAAATTCAGACACAAAATTATCAAAGCAGGAACAATAGAAAATAGCTCCAGCAGAGGAGAGACCCGTCCAGGCAACAGCCCTTGTGAAACAAGAGCAAGGCCTAAAAGAGTTCTGGGCAGTTCTTTTATCAGATTTTTCGGATTCACTGGCTCCCACACCACCAGCCTAGCATGGAGCAGGGCTCACAGCACCACATCCCAGGGCTCATTGCATGGCCACACACCTGACTCTGGAGAGACAGCCTTGGGACAAGATGGGGTGGGGTAGGACAACAGCCCCCAGGTCCTTGAGTGTCCCTCCAGGGCCAGCCCCAACACAAGGAGCATCCCAGGGCTCTGCTCTCAGCATCCCCCGGCTCTGCTCTCAGCATCCCCCTTCCCCAAACCCAAAGGCACACAACTCTTCTGTGGGGGATGTGTCACCCCTTAAACCTCTCAGAGCACCAGAATTTTTGCCCAGCTCTCACTCCGCCTCCCCTCTCAGCCTGCTGGGTCCACTCCGCCCCCAGCAGCACCCAGGTCCCCCCAACCCCTCACAGGCACAGCACCCCATGGAGCACAAGCTACTGGTGGGGTGTGCAGGGGGCTGTCAGGCAGCAGCCAGCTGGGCAGGATTCCCTTCCTGCCCTAGATCACCTCAGGGGCAGGATGTTCACCCTGCACCCAGGGATGTGGCCTATCTCCCTGTCCCGCCTTCCTCAGAGTCCCCATCTACCCTGAGGATGAGCCTGGGTACCTGGGGATCAAGGATCATCTTGGAGAGTGTTGGGAAGGCTCAGGTGGGAAACGCCCTGTGAAGAAGGGACACGTCTGCTCCTTATGTCCTGCATGGTTTGTTTTCAGCAACAAGCTCAACAAACAGCCACAATCACCCAAAATCCCAAATTCCCCTGACATGCAAACACAGCACGATCAGAACCATGCCTCGCATACCTGAAACGTATTTACAGACGAAAGTAAAACACTGCAAAAGATCAGCCTCAGATATAAATAGCCAACACCAAGATCTGCCATCTGCTGCAAAGGATAAGGAAGGAACATTGACTGCCAAAACAGAGGTTAACACAGAGGGACACGTGTGTGCATGTGTGTCCATGCATGTTGCAACAGGCGGGGATGGGAGCGTTGTGAATCCTGCTCCCTGCACAGAAACATGCACGAGTCCGACACGATGGGTGACACCACACCAAACAACAACACGGCGGATTTTATCTATCCACAAAAATGCCCCAGCTGGCATCCTCCCCGCTCCCACTGTCTCAGGCTAGTTATCCAGGTGGTGGACAATGCTGGGATGGGCAGTGAGGGTGGCCCAGGAGGATGCAGGTGTCAGACCAAGCTGACTTGTGCATCTCTGCAGCCCTGCAGGGCTAGGAAGATTCCAGGAAAGGCTCAAAAGCCACAAACCTGACTTCTCCCCCATTCTCATGTCACCTCTGCAGTATTTTCTTTTCAGATTCCAAGACTAGAAACTTGTCTTTTGAATTAAAGCTGAGATTGATGCTGTCACCTGACTCCAGGAGCTGGAGCTCTGGGAGGTGGCAATAAGTGTGCTACAGAGATCTACCCAAGTCCAACTTATGTGGCAGCCAGGTGGAGACCACAGGCACAGGGAGAGAAGAGGCCACCAGGTGTTTCCATTGTTCCTGGTGGGGACTGGACTAGAGGCTCCCCACTTCCTGCTGGGCTCCAGGAGATGCAGCCCCAGGCAGGAGCAGGGAGGGAGCTGGGGTAGAGGCTGTGGCTGCCAGCCCTGCCTGCCCTTTCACAGGAGGGCTGGTGCTGGCAGAGCACCACAGCAGCATTGTTTCTGGGGATCCCCATGCTCTACCACAACCCTGTCCCTCCTCAGGGGGCCCTTCCAAACCCTCCTCTAGCAGGGCTGGGGGACAGAGAAAGCCTACCCTCCCTCACCCCAGCCGCACAGGTGGATGGGCTCCCTCCAGGGCTGGCAGCAGGCACCTACAGGCAGGACAGGAGGGCGGTGAGAGGCAGCTCCTTCTCCCCCAGCAGCGTGTCCCGCTTAAGGCTGCCGCCCTTGTTGACCACCTTGAGCTTCAGGGACATCTTCCTGGCGTGGCCGGGGCCCAGCCCATCGAAGAAGAAGTCCTCGTTGAAGATGGGGTTGCGGCTGTTCTTGACAATGGTGCTGCGCTGCTTCTGCAGCTTCCCAGGGTTGAGGCACAGCGAGACGCAGCAGTTGATGCTGCGCAGGTCGATGAGGGCATCGTAGAGGTCCTCGGCAGAGACAAGGCGCACACGCAGCCGGGCATTGGAGGGGTCGTACTCCGCAGCCAGGCGCAGGCTCCCACCCTGGCTCAGCCGCAGGCTGTGCTCCCGGTCACGGCCCGGTGGCAGGTCCAGGGGAAGCAGGGCTGTGGGCGGCTGCGCCCCAGCCGGGGCACTCCTGGCACGACGCTGAGCACTGGGGCTGGTGTCGGCTGAGCTGTCGTCGGTAGACAGTGAGCTGTTGCGGGCCACCGAGTGCTTCAGCTTGATGACCTTGGACTGGCTCTCCTGGCTGAAAAGCTTCAGCAGGGAGACAGAGCGGGAGAGCAGTGGGGAGCCAAAGGGCGAGGATTCGGCTGAGGAGCACGTGTCGCTCTCACCGCCGCTGAAGTAGCGGCCAGGGTGCATGAGGGCTGCGCCGAGGTCAGCAGGTGCCCGGGGGCTGCTCTCACCGTTGAGCTTGGCTCTGCGCTGGGCACTGGGCGAAGTGACGGGCGAGGGGCAGAGGCTGCTGTGCTCGCTGTGGAAGAGTGACTCTTTGCGCCGGGTGTGGGGGCTCTCCATCAGCGTGGCAAAGCCATAGGAGGTCTGTGCCTTGGGCACATAGGGCAGAGACATGGCCGTCTGTGCCTGCGGGTCTACGTTTGTGCCGCAGCTCCCCTCAGCCGTCCAGTCCTCGGCGGTCTCTATCTGGATGATGTGCCGGCCGGCGGCCCGGGACCGGGACCGGCTGGACGGGCGAGGACTGCGCGGGGGCTTGCGCCCGGCCAGGTCCTGCTCTGAGACTGAAGGGCCCAGGGCAGCCGCTGCGGGGAGTTCGGAGCCCTCGGCCTCCGCGGGCGCCGCGCTCAGCTTGGGCGGGATGAAGAAGTCGGGGATCTTGTCGGGGGTGAGGACGTTGCTGTAGCGGGACCCCCGCGGGGATTCCTCCGGCCCCGCTCCCCGAGATCCACCATTCTCCGCCACCCCCCGCAGCCGCTCCAGGAGCCACATCTTGCTGCCGGGTGTGGGGCTGCAAGAGACCCGAGGGGCAACGCTGTCACCGGGGCAGGGGTAGGATGGAGCCGGCAGCCCCGGCAGCGAGCAGCGGCAGCGAGAGAGCCGGACCCGGCAGCCCGGGGGGACGGGACAAGGACGGGAAGTAACTGACCGCGTCCAGGAACAGGGAAACCCGCCAACCCGGGAAGGAGTGGGAAGAAACCGGCCGCTCAGAGCAGGGGTCGGAGACCCGGGGAACGGGGACCCGGCGGTGCCGAACGATCCGATAGGACGGGGCAGAAGCGAAGCGACGCGACGCGACGCCTGACCGACCGACCGACCGACCGACCGACGGGCGCCGTCGCGAGCGAAACGCTGCCGCGAACCGCCGCACCTGGAGCGGAGCCGCCGCCACCACCGCAGCCCGGGCGGGGCGGGCGCGGACGCGCTTTTATACGGCGGCAGCGGCAGCGGAGGCTCCGCTCCCCGTCCGCACCGCCGCCGTAATCCTCCGAGTGCGGCGCCTCCACATTTTCGCGCGCCTCTCCTGGCTGGACAGAGCCCGGGACCGGGACCGAGCCCCGGGATGCTGATGTCCCCCGACCCCGGCACACCTGGCCGTCCGCCCATGGGAGTGTCGGGGTTGGAATGGGACCAGGAGCGGAATCGGGACGGCGGCAGTTCGGTGCTTCCCCACGGCGCCCTCGGTCCGGGACCGGGGCCGAGGCCGTCGTTCTCCTCTGGGAGCAGCCGTTTCCCGCTCCGAGCTCTTGGGCTCAAAGCACTGAAGGAAACCAGCAGCGGCTCAGGGCTGAGGGATTGCCGAGAGCATTGAGTGGCTTAATATCGCGCTGGAGGAGCCACAGGTCACAACCCCCTGTGTCACAGAGCCCACTGGCCCCTGGTGGAATGCGGTGGTAGCTGGGGACACTGGGGCAAGACGTCAGGAGGGTCCACGGAGCATCACTGCAAGTCCCGATGCTGAAGCGCGGATGGGAGACTCAACCAGGTGATCGGCCCCAGTCCCGCGGGGATTTACAGCCTTGGGGACAGGGATGCACCGAGCGGGACAGTGGCACGGAAGGGGTCAGCAGCTGTTCCTTCCTGGCTGCTCCCCTCTGGATGCCGTCAGGCCGCCGGGAAGCACCATCATTCCACAGCGGTGCAGGGCTGGGAATGATGGCCAGGAAGGAGAGCCTGGAGCGATGAGCGCCTTCCGCAGGGGCTGCTGCGGGAGGTCTCAGCTCCCTCTGCATTCCCACTTGGAGCTCGTAAAAGGAAGCATCCAGCCGAGCCCAGCCAGATCGAGGGCTGGGATGTTTCAGGGACAGGAGCGGGGAAGGGGGACCGTGGTGTCCTGGCTAGACCCTGGGCTCTGCACTTGCAGGGTGCTGAGCCGGCTCCTGTTGGGGGGGGAGAGGGCAGATGGAGTCCGCAGGAGGAGGCTCACGGAAGGGTGGCTGGTGAACAAAAGGTCTATGTTTGCTTTTCCTCCACCCTGCAAACCGGTGGGTAAACAAGGTGCAGAAATGGTTGAGCTCCCTTGAGATAACAAAGAGCGCTGGAGCTGGGCGAGCTCTGCCCTCGCGACTCGAGGCTAGTGCCTGCAGGGCACAGAGGGGAGCAGGGTGGCAGGTGCTGGGATGTGTAGCTAGTGGAGCTGGCAGTGTGCTACCACCTGCTGGAAGCTGGGAAGGAGAGAGTCCTTCTGTGGGAAGGGGGTTGTGCCAGGACACCCTGGAAAACCAAGCCGAGGAGTGTCTGTTGCTGGCACATTTGAGACAAGTGGAGAGACGGTTGGTTGTCGAGATCCCCAAGGCTGTGGGAGAGCAAGGAGGCCACATCCCTCTGCAGCCATTCTTCTGTAGCTTCTAAACCTTCCCAAAACGGCTCAGCCTCCCCATCATTACACAGGCTGAAGAAGCAGCCGCCCTACAACCCAGCTGTGGGGGTCACAGAGCCACATTCGGCCATGAGCACCACACACTGCCCTCAACCAAAGTGGCTAAACTCTGAAACAAACCTCCTCCTAGCCCTTCATTCCTTCAGGGCAGCATCCCCAGGTCTGCTGGGCCAGGCAGTGCCAGTGGCAGCCAGAGAACCACATGGGCTTGTTCTCCAGCAGCAAAAGAAGAGAGCTGGGGCTCTCACTGCCTTTTCCTGCCCTTCTATTGAGGGAAAGGTGCAATTATCTTTGCAGATGCATCACTGTATGACAAAAAATAGTAGCTGAGATAGAAGCACCACATCCCTGCGGAATCCAGCTATCAATGGAAAATTACGCATTCATTACTGGGCTTTATTTAGGGGCTTATTTTATTCATTGGCTCAACCAAAAATGGCCAGCCTGGCTGCCTTGTCTGGTGAGGGCTGTCCCCTTAGCAAGGGGCTGAGGGTACTGGGGTGACCCTGCTCCCTGAGGTGGGTGCTTGTGGCAGCACCAGGCACACAGGGCAGAGCCAGGACAGGACACCAGCTGCTGGGCCCACCAGGTGGCTGCTGCCCACCTGGAGCACAGGAATTGCAGTGAGGCCCACCCAGGACTCTTGCTCCACTGGCTACCACATTAACTACTGAGGGACAGCTTGGCTCTGTGCTGCTTGGAGCTGGCCTGGCCATGGCAGGAGGCCTAGAGGTAGGCGGCCACATGCTGCCCTGGGTGGAGGCATGAGGGGACCCAGCAGGGCAGGAAGCTGCCAGATGCAAGGAGGAGAATGCAGTGCAGGACCACAGGGGTGCCAAAGCCCACTCCGAAGCCAGGGGCGCACTGGGTAATCCACAGGGGACAGGGTGACCCAGGGGGGCAGAGACAGATGTGACTGGACAGGACAGGTCAGCCAAGGCGAGACCAGACAGGCACTGGTGGTGATGGAGACCTGTCCCAGCACCATGCCCAGGGGTGGCACGAACCACTTGGGTGCCTTGCTCATTTTCAGGTTTAATTACAAATGTATTCCAAACCACGAACTTGCACTGAGCGCCAGGTACAGGGGGGAAGGGGCTGTATGTGACATAAAAACCTTCCAAAATCCCGAGCTGGCCAGGGGTTCTCCGCAGGCCATGGGATACCTCTGGTCCCCAGCAGCCCCAGCTCTCCACGGCAGTGCCAGCAGCTCAGCCCTGCTTCCAGGGGATGTTTGTGCCTAGTCCCATGGGCAGAGCCAAACCAGAGGCTACAGTTATGCCCACCAGCCCTCGTCCCAGTGCTGGGACAAGCAGGAGCAACCCTGTCGAAGATGGGTTCGGGCTTCACTCCTCCTGCTAAAGCTGCCCACCAGTTCCCCCCCTGACAGTCTTTCACCAGCACACGTGCGGATGATGGAGGTAGGCAGCAGCCAGGGGGGACTTACAGGGCCAGGGATGGCAAGACCCCGCTGGGGAGGAAGATGGGAAGCCTGACCCCAGACTGCAGAGGCCAGGCACAACCGGAGAAGGGGAGCACAGAGGGACTGCAGATTTGCCCCAGGGCTTAGGTGAGTCCAGTGCCAGGGGAGCAGATCAGGAATGTATCCCCCGGCGTCACTGTTTTCTCTGTACAACCTGGCGGAGGTGCAGCTCGCTCTCTGCTGCCACAATGGGCTGCTCATTCTGTCGGTGGTGACTGATGAGGTGGCTGATGCTCTCAAACAGCACATCCTTGGTCCTTACCTGGGGTCGAGGTACAGTGGTCCTGAACTCAGGAGACCTGCCTTGCACTCAGTATCCCCTTGCAACCCCTGTGCCTGACCACACCTGCAGCCCATGTTCCACACCACCCACCCCATGCCCTGCCCCTGCCCCGGTCCCAATCACCCACCCTGCCCTCAGCCATGGGCCCTGCCCTCACCACTCCCTCGGGATCCACCAGCAGAAGATGCTTGGGCTGCCCGCTGTGCATGCCAGTCAGGACGTACTGCCCCGGGTTGGTGAGGCTGTCCCGCACCAGGAAGTCCCCGTCCATCTGCAGGAGCCTCTCAGCATCCCGTCGGCTCATCTTTCCGTGGTACCAGGGCTCCTGCCGGAGCTGCTCCTCCGTGGGGGCAATGGGGGCCTTCCGTGTGGGGGGGCTTGGCCACTGGTCCTCGATGGGGGGGCTGGTGCCACCCCCTGCAATGCACTCATGGAGTTTTAGGGCATCCTCAAAAGGCCCTGCAGGAGCCAGGGGGTGCAGGGTGTCACCCCTGGGGCACAAGGCAGGGCTGGGGTGTGGTGAGGACAGGCCCTGGCTCACAGCCCCCCAGTGCTCTGCAGGGCACTTCTCTGGACTCAGCCAGTGCTGGCACCTCTGGGGCTGTGGCAGGTGGGCTGGGCAGCTGACAGTACAGCTCAGCCTCCAGCACCAGCCTCCATGGTGCAGTGGCTTACTCATGTCAAAGAGGTCCTTTTTGGGGCTCTCCTCTGTCACTCCGTGAGCCACTGCCTCCGGTTCCCAGGCGTCCAGGCTCTGCGTGTTCACGTACATGTGCTCCTCGTAGTCCCGTGGCCCCAGGGGATGGCCATCCGCCTGCAGGTACCCGTCGCAGGGCTGGCCTGGGAGGATGGGCATCACTGCTGGCCAGGACTGGGCAGAGCCATGGGCCCCCCCCCCAGCTTATGGCTTTTCCCCCCAGAAGTACCCACCCTGGCTCTCCAGGTCCCAGGGTGGCCCCGGTTGGCTGTTAGGGTCTCGCCTGGCTGCAAACCCACCCTGGGAAAGGAGACAGTGAGGGTGTTGGGGAGACTCTGCCTGGGACCCCCACGTCAGGGCCAGCAGTGGCCCTGGGAGCTCACCTGGTTGGAGGGGACAGAGCTGGAGGGCTGAGTGCGGACGTGACCCAGGACTGTGCCATGATGGAACCGGGAGTCAATCAGCCCCCCTGGTGGGGGCTCCTTCCCTGGGATGCTGTTGTAGTAGTTGTGCTCAGCCACCTCCTCATCTTCCCCCCAGGCTGACTCCTCTGCGCCCAGTGCCCTGCAGCAGGGACGGTGAGCTGGGGACGCTCTGCCTGCTTCAGACCCTCCCCACATTCAGCAGTGATAGGGGCTCTCAGAGCCACCTCCACCAGGGGATGTACCCAGGACAGGGGCTGCAGCAGGGCCCCTCATCTCCCATACCTGTCTGGGGGTACCACCACCTTGGGGGGGCTGTGCAGGTACTGCTTGAAGCGCAGCTCAAAGGCCTGTCCCACTGTGCTGATGACGCTCTGTGCCAGCCCCTCACAGCACTCCAGGATGTGGCAGGCTGTGGACAGACAGGCTTGAGTGATTTCCCCACACTCCTATCGCCCCTCTGGGCCCCCCTGAGCACAGCTTCGTGCTCCCCACAAGGGATCTCCTTCTCCAGCCTTCACCCCCCCCAATGCATCCCTCCTCCTCCACAAAGCTCCTGAGTGTGGGGGCCAGAGTCACCTCTCTGGTTGATGGGATCCTTGGCAACATAGGCGACATAGTCCATGGTGTCCTGGGGGCACAGGGGGAGCTCAGGGCCCATGTCCTGCTGCTGCATGGTGCGTGGGGCTGGGGGTGCTGGGGTGAGGGGACAGCTCGGCCCCAGCCCCACGTCCTGACCCACAGCCAGGCTGCCCTGTGCTTGGCTCAGCCATAGGACAGGCAGCCCCTGTCCCCACTGCCCTGTGGGAGTGTAGCCAGGGGAGGGCCAAGGTGTGCATGCCTCACCATGTCCCCACCGGAGGCGAAGGAGATGGACTGCATGTGGTGGTTAGCGATGATCTGTGTGGGGGACATGGCCCGGTGGGGGCATTAGTACAGGGGCCACCAGCCCCCAGCTCACAGGCTAGGAGGCAGTAGGACCATGTGCCCAGGAACACTGTCACCTGGCGCGTGGTAGGGATCATGAGGTTCAGCCCATCAACGGAGATGTTGACAGCAATGCTCATGCCAGCAAAGCGCAGGTTGCTCTTGCCCAGGATGGAGAACAGGGCTTTGTTTGGAGCCTGACAGGGGAGAAGACGGTGGGGGTGATGCAGCCTACCAGGACCAGGCTTCCTGAGGTGAACAAGAAAAAGAGGGGTGCCCCAAAAAACCCCAGACCCACACACTGGGCAGGCACCCTCAGTGCCTTGTACCGCAGTCTCAGCTTGCCCCAGGGAGGGACAAACTGAGTGGAAACTTACCTTCTTCTTCCAGATGCCCTTCACACCTGGCACTGCCTCATACAGTCTGTTGATGGCTTCCCTGCAAGGGAAGGCCCCCAGCCTGGTCACTGCTCCAGACCCCTGGCTCTTCCCAGCTGCCTCCCCCCCAACGCATGGCTCTGTGGGGTCTGGAAGCTTGAGCCCCCACAGCCTCAGGTGTCGCAGCTTCCTCACAGTGCTGCCCCACGTCACAGCCTGCACTACGTAATCCAGGCAGGGGCCACCTCCCTTCTCCTCTTTCCACCCATTGATCTATGGCAGTGCCCTTCGTCTGTGTCCCCGTGTGCAGGGCGGGTCCTGTGGGGCAGGGCTCCCCTGGACCCATGTCCATCTCTCCACAGGGCACTGGGGAAGGGGAGCACCCAGGGCCACTGGGGGCTTTGGGTGGCACTGAGGGATGGGAGAGTGGGACTGTGGGACCGTACCTGGTGACCTGTGTCCGGGTGTTAAAGTCGAGGGACCTCATGGAACGCAGCACTTCAATGCACCCCATGTACTGCAGGGGGGTACACGGTCAGAGCAGCCCAGGGCAGGCAGTGGAGAGGAGAGAGGCTGGGTGTCAGTGAGAAAGGCTCCTTCCACACCAGCTCCAAGGCTCACAGAGCAGCCTTTCACCCACCACCCCAAAATGCCCCATCACATGGCCAGGCCCCAAGCTGAGACCCCACAAACTCATCTGTGTGCTACAGTTTGTGATGCCTCTGGGGGCTGACTGTGGCAGGGTCCCGAGGCAGGTTGCCCGGCCCAGGAAGCCCCCGGCCCCCAGCCCCATCCCGGGACCTGCGTGTGTCAGGGGCGGCTGCCCTGGGGTAGCCATGGGTAGAACTCGATCGGGGGCTCTGCCCGCAGCCGTCAGGAGGAGTGGCCGGACCCGCCGAGCCCCGCACACCCGCGAGGCCGGGGTCTCCGCGCTCTCCCGCGCCGCCGGGCTCCGGCGGGACTTACCCGGACGATGTAGGAGACGCCGGGCCCCAGCACCCGCTCGTCGGGGTGCAGCCAGCCCTGTGCCGGTTTGCGGATGAAGCTGCCCTTGCGACTCCATTCGTCCCCGCCGTGCCGGGCCCCGCCGCCGCCGCCGCCCCCGAGCCCTCCCCGCCGCCCCCGGGTCCGCCCGCCGGCCGGCAGCGCACAGGGCGCGGTGCAGAGCGGCTCGCAGGCGCCCAGGACGGCGGCCAGCCCTGAGGGGGCCCTGCAGCGGCGGGGGTCTCGGGCGGCGCCGGTGGGGCCGCGGCCGAGGAAGCCGCCGGAGCCGGGGAACTTCCACTGCGGCATCCGCGGCAGCAGCGCGCAGAAGGTGGTGCCGTGCTCAGGCTCCTCGCCCGCCGCGGGGCAAGGCCCGGGGGCCGGCGACGGCATGGGGTGGTCAGCGGCTCGTCGCGGAAGCGGTCATACTTGGGCTCCGGGAGCATGCCCGGGCTGCGCGCCGCTCCGCCCGCTCCGCCGCTCCGCTCCGCCGCCGCGCCGGCTCCCGCCCCCCGCCCGCTCCCCCGGGGCCGCGCCGCGCTGATGTCATGGTGTGAGCGCTCCGCCGCCCGCCCGGCCCCGCATCCCCCGCCCCCGGCTCCCCCGCCGGGCTGGACCCGCGGCCGCCAGAGCATCTCGTCCTCCCAGCATCCCCGCCCACCCGAGCATCCCCCAGGCCCACAACCCCACCCCACGACTGAGCTGGCCCCGCAAACACGACTCGTGGGGCCGGAGCCACCCACGCTCTGCCCTCCATCCTGCTCCCAACCCGCTGTCCGTGGCCCGCGGCCGAGCACAGGCTGTTGCGCACTTGCGCTATGCATTAGCTGGAGGGAAAGGGGTAAGCAGCGCCCGGCGCTGCCTTCATCCACAGCGGGGGCGTTTTCTGCTCTTTCTACCTCTGCGTTCCCGAAAAGCGCTGCAAGAGCCCAGGGCTGGCCGGAGAGGGGGAGGAGGGGTTTGGCCAGGCTTCACTGCACAACTAGGCTGTCCTATTTATGTGCCTCCCAGCCCACTGGTCTCATTTGCTCTGATTTCATCTGTCTCCAAAGCCAGAACTGGCTCCCTTTTGTTTATATCTCTCTGGAGGGCTCAGGTAGCGAAAACCACCACCATTTTCTTGGTTTTCTGTCTGTAACTGCAGCAAGCAGGGAAAAAAACCCCAAAACCCTTAAAGGGACTTTCTGATCTCAGTAGAGCCACTCGTCCTTCCTCCTGCCCTGGGCCTGCGGCGTTTTTCAAGCAGTTAAGAGGACCCGAGGTTGGCTGGGCCTAGAAGTGCAAGGGGGCCCAGAGTGGACCTACAGCAGTTTTGCTGTGCCAGAGCCCTGGGGATCTTCACTTTTCCCCAGCCCTGCATCCCCTCCACTGCCAAAGTGGTCGTAATATCGGGGCTCAATTCCTGCAACATCACAGGCTCCCCCAGAGCTGACGTGCTCGGCTCCAACTTCCCGAGGAGCCGGCTGGGAGCCGCCTGCCCTCGGGGCTGCAGAGGCGATGCCGCTGCGGCCACTCCCCCCGGCGTCCCCTCCTTCTGCACTAACTGGCGCAAACAAAACCGGAGCCTCCCCGAGGGCCGGCCATGCCCTGGGCGATGCGGTCGCCTTTGTCTCTCCTCCTCACTGTCTCCTGCTCCCTGGAAGGTGACGCCGGGAGGGGGGATGTGGTGTGGTGTGATAGCCAGTAATTGCTCTAAGTGGGATCAATAAATCAAGGTAATAGAATTGCATCTGCTGTTGCCGTGTTCGGAACAGCTTCCCTGCTCTCCGTTCTCTCCTTGGTTTTAAGGCGCTGTAGAGCACTGGAACAAGTCAGGCTCCACCGTGCTCTCGCAGCGGCTCCAGCAGGGCCCAGGGGGGACTCCCTGCCCAGCCCTGGTGCTCTGGGTGCACATTCCCGGGAGCTGGGGGTCAAGCCAAGGGAAGGCACCGTGTGCCTATGGAGGTTACAGGCGTTTTACCCGATGCCAAGTGCAGAGCACTCTGGGGACCGCGGGCACTCCGTGGCCTGGGGACAGCACAGCAGCCCTGGGGAGATGGAGCCACTCCCGCACAAGCCCCGGGAAGGAAGCCAGGGGATTACTCTCATCTCTTTTAATCCTTGGTTAAAGGAAAACCTCGATGGACAAAGGCTGGATCGCAGCCTCCGGCGCTCCGCGAGTGTGCGGGAGCCCCGCAGCCTCTCGCTGCCCCATGACGAGGCACCTCCAGGCTCCCCCGGTGGCCCCCCGACCACCGCCGGGTGCTTCCGCTGCCCGAGGCGACTGCCTGAGCGGGGGTGGGTGCGAGCAGAGGGGCCCCGTCGCGCATAAAATTTGCCTAAACTCTGCCCAGTCAATCTTATCCGGCCCGCACGAGTGCCGAAGGTCCTTCCGCAGCCTCCGGTGCCGCCACCCCGGGGCAGCCGTGTGTCCCCGCTCGACCCGCCCGGCCCGGGCCAGGCGTCGGTAACGCGGGGACGGGGCCTCAGCCGCTCCCGCCGGCCCCCGAAGGCGCCCGCGAGCCCCGGGGCACCGGCGATGCTCCGATGTCCCCGTGAGGGACCGGGACCGCTCGTGACGTCACGGCCTCGCCCAGGCCAGCGGGAAAGCTCCGCCCCCCACCCCCTCATCCAATCACAGTCCAGGGTGGCCGATCGGGAAGAGGCGGAACAGCCAATGAGGCGCGAGAATCGGCGCCCCGGAATTGCTGGTGGCCGGGCCGGGGGCGGGGCCTGCGGACGGAGCCGCCCCCTCACCCGCAGCCCCGGGCCCGGCGCTCCCCGCCCGGTGCCGGTGCCGGTCCGGCTCCGGTTCGGGCTCCGGGCCCGGCTCGGCCCGGCTCGGCCCGGCCCGCCGCAGGGAGGATGGGGCAGCCGCGGCGGCCAGCGATCGGCTGCGGCCCGGCGGCGCCATGACCGGCGAGAAGAAGAAGAAAAAGCGGCTCAACCGCAGCGTCCTGCTGGCCAAGAAGATCGTGATCCGGGACGGGGCCGGCGTGAGCGCGGGGCTGGGGGGCGGAGGGGCCCGGGGCGAGGGGACCCTCGTGCTGCCGCCCCTCCGGGTGCCCGAGTCGGGGTCCGGCCCCGGTGGGCCTGGGGGCTTTCCAGGCTCGGTGACGCCGGGGCGGGGGGCGTTGTGCCGCGTCCCCGGTGCGCTCCCGTTCAGTGCGGGCCGGGAATCCCCCGCCGTGGCGCTGGGGGTGGGTTCGAGCAGCCTGAGCTGTCTGCGGGAGGTGGATTGGGGGGGTCTGTGAACAGAAACACCGTTTCAGCAGGACTGTGTCTCTCGTTCTCAGACCCCTTCCGGCTGTGTGAGCTCTCTGAGATGCTCCGTCCGGGGAGGACGTGGCCGCTGAAAAGTTTTTGACTTAAGGTGCTCTGTTTTGCAGCGACAGGGGATTGGGGACCCCAGCGTGTACCACGCTGTGGTGGTGATTTTCCTGGAGTTCTTTGCCTGGGGGCTGCTGACCACACCGATGCTGACGGTGAGCACATCTCCTTGGGACAGCACTGCCTTGGGAGCTCTCCTTGGGCTCCTGAAGTCTTAGCACATGCCTTTCCAAGGGAAACTGTGGAAAAGGGGTCTTTGGTTGTGCAGAGACATTTAGACACAGTAGTAACCTGGCAATATAAAATGTGAATCAAACATACAGACAGCACAAAGAGAACCACAGAGAGGTGACGTGGTGACGTGAAGTAAAACCAGAGGGTACTCAGGTGGGGTACGGATGGATAAAGGCACATATCAGGCTCTCTTAGCCTCACCCAAGCATGCTGGAACAATTTATAGATCTGGAAGGTGTTAAAGACAGTGGCTGGCTGTGCTGGAGAGGGCAGCCAGACCTCCTCACGAAGAGGCATCATTTGAGGGTATTTCCCCTTTTCCCTGGATTGTGCCCTTCCAGGCCTCTAGGCTGTCAGGTGCTGAAGGAAATTTTGCAACAGTTGCCAGCTCTGACTTTTTCCTTTTGGTTTTGATTTCTTTTCCCCCAGGTGTTACACCAGACTTTTCCTCAGCACACGTTCCTGATGAATGGCCTGATTCACGGAGTCAAGGTAAGGAATGTTCCTTCCAGGCTTTCCTTTAAATCTGCCATCACTGCAAGAAGGGAGAAGCCATTATTATCCATGTAATTTGCTGATGTCAACCAATATTTGTCAGCTCAATGTTCATATTTCATTTTGGGGGCTCTGGCAAACCTGATGCAAAAGGAAGTACACTGACATGGGGCAGCTTGTGCAGCTGATTTTGCTGAGTGGTAATGACAATGTGCTGCTTGTCAGCGTGGAGCTGGAGCTACAACAGCTGAGTGTTTCAGCTGGAAATATTCTCATCAGCATGAGATCAGCCCTTGTACTCATCTTCTGGAGCGTAACAGAATGATAAATCAGTGACATCTGAACTTGTCAGTAGTAGAAGCCCAGCAGCCTCAGCAGCTCCCTCAGACAGGAGATGGGAATGTGCCATGGCACAGGGAGAGGGCATGGTGAGCTTGCACTAGACCAGCATTCCCAGAGCAGGATTGGAGGTAACGATAGGCAACAAGCCGTAGTCATGTGTTCTGACTGGAGAATCAGGCAAAACAGACTGTTCTTGTCAGTCTTTGTCAAGAGGATCTTGGAAAATAGCCCCAGAGAGGCTGGGCACTCCCCTTGGCACTGAAGGGCTCTGCCTTACCTGCCTCGGGTCTGAGAGATGTGGAAAGGCCTTAAGCACAATTTTATTTGTGCTTAATGGTCCTGGCTTCTCATTGTGTCTGTCCTGTCTCCACCTACAAGAGAAAGCTTTCCCCAGAGTTGCAGCAGGTGCTGCCGTGGTGGAACTGTGCCAGCAGCTTTCCAGGTCCTGGCAGGGCTGCCCAGGCACCCACAGCCATGGGCAGAGCTGTGCAGAGAGCAGGAGGGAGTGGGAGTGCTCAGCAGGGCCTTGCTGGTCAAGGATTTATTTTTCCCTCTCTGAAAGGATGTGAGCAGTTTGTTAAACTACTCTGTTGCAACTGCATTGCTGCTTGCAGCAATCAGGAATGGGCTGCCTCCTCCTGTCTAAAGCTCTCACTGTCAGCAGACAGAATCTGAGGGGTTTCTCTTCCCCCTTCCATCTGTCTCTCTGTCCCAGGGTCTGCTCTCTTTCCTAAGTGCTCCGCTGATTGGTGCTCTCTCTGATGTCTGGGGCAGGAAATCCTTCCTCCTCCTCACCGTCTTCTTCACGTGTGCACCAATTCCCCTGATGAAGATCAGCCCGTGGTAAGTTCACCCTCGGTACAGCCCCAGCGTTCTGAGGAGGGGAAGAAGCACAAGGCCAAACAATGGCTGGTGCTTGTTTTACAGTGAGATGGAAGAGTCTGTCTGGTGGAGGAGGATGCTCAGCCTATAGACTGACTTGTCTGGTTCTGCGGGAGGGTTCAGTTGGGAGTAGAGGGTCTGTCTGTCCTCTCCTGGTCCTTGTTCCTCTGATCAGTGCATTTAGGGAAAATAAGTGATAAAACTCCAGGGACCCCAGACTGAGGCTCCATATTTCTGAGTGTACCAGAGTGTTCTGCACCAGAGCAGGATGGACTGAAGAATGAGGGGGAGGCTTTGCTTCGGCAGCTGTGGACTGTGGTGTGGTTGCTCTCTAACTCTGCCTTGGGCACTTCCTCTTTCAGGTGGTACTTTGCTGTCATTTCCATGTCTGGAGTGTTTGCTGTCACGTTTTCCGTGATTTTTGCCTACGTTGCCGACATCACACAGGAGCATGAGCGCAGCACGGCATATGGCTTGGTAAGGAGCTCAGGCACTGGTTTGTGCCTTGAAAGAAATATTTGGGGCTTTGCAGGTAGGAGAGGTATAAAGTTAGGGTGGGAGATTTATTGCCTAAACATATAGTATCCCTGTCCTGCTTGGGATTTAGCTCAGAGGGAAAGGCTGATCTCTGCAGAGTTCGAGTGCTGGCTGTGGTGTAGTTTAGCCTGTAAACCAGCGTGGCCTGTGAGCTTTTCCACATCAGGAAAGCAGGAGCTGTGATGCTCTGTGGGATCCTGCCTTTCCTGTAGCTTTACTGACAGGACCATATGGAAATTGCTAGGACAGCTTTGATTTTCCTTTGCTAGAACTTAACAGGTTCTCTTGGTGCAATCTGGGCTACCTGTCTGTGTGCAGGAGTCCCTGTGAGTCCCTGTTCACTTCCATTATCTTCATCAAAGTGGGAGAAGGAGTTCCCCTGGGTCAGTGTGGAGGAGGAAATGGGCTCTAGGAAGAAGAGGCTGTAGGAATGTTTTATCCTTCCAGGTGTCAGCCACATTTGCTGCCAGTCTGGTCACCAGCCCGGCCATCGGCGCATACCTTTCCCAAGCCTACGGTGATACCTTGGTGGTTGTGCTGGCCTCAGGTGTTGCTTTACTGGATATTGGCTTCATCCTGCTGGCTGTGCCGGAGTCACTGCCAGAAGAGATGCGCCCGGTCTCCTGGGGAGCCCCAATTTCTTGGGAACAAGCCGACCCATTTGCTGTGAGTGATGCTGCTGTAATGCTTGATGTTTGCTTTAGTTCTGCTGTGACTTAAGCCCTTGGTTTGCCTGTCTCTGTACCTGGAGATTATTCAATGATATCAACTCAATTTTAAAAACATTCTTTCTCATTCCCCTCCCCCTTCCCTGCAGTCGTTGCGGAAGGTGGGTCAGGACTCTACAGTGCTGCTCATCTGTATCACCGTCTTTCTCTCCTACCTTCCTGAAGCCGGCCAGTACTCCAGCTTCTTCCTGTACCTGCGACAGGTCAGTCTCTGGTGAGGGGGTAAAACTCTGGGTGCAGGAAATCCTGGCCTAGAAATACTGTTAGAGTTGCATGTCCTGAGGTGGCTCATTTTGGCCAATAGCTCAGTAAAACTGAAGTTGTAAGAAACAGTGACTTGTTCCACCTTTCCTGAAAAATGTGTGAGCCTGGTGACTGCTCTGTAGGCATTGCGAAGGGCAAGACCTGGTTTGGCTCTTTGCTGGCATCTGCCTGGCCATCCTGGCCATGCCACCTTCAGGCACCTTCAGTGATTTAAAGCTGATTCTTCATCCAGAGAAAAATCTTCCCTTTGGTTCCTCTGGCAGCCCAGAGGCAGTGGCTGGTTAATGTGCAGGGCCCTGGGAAGTAACATCAGTAAGCATGGGTGACATCTGTGGAGTGGCTCTTGTCATCTGATACAAATCTTCTGCCTGAAAAGTCCCTCTTTGGTGTTTTCACAGGTCATTGGCTTTTCCTCAGAGACTGTAGCAGCCTTTATCGGAGTAGTTGGAATTCTCTCTATACTGGCTCAGGTGAGAAGCAATTTCTGTCTTGACTTGAGAGTCTGCTGTAGAAATGTCCAAAATTTGTGATTTCGGGGCTGCTGAGTAGTCAGAACCCCTGTGGCCACACAGACTTTTGAATCACAGAAGACCTTGAGTTAGAAGGCACCCACAAGGATTGTCAAGGTCTCTCAGGTTCCCATCCTCTTGTCTCCTGTGTTGTCATCTTTCTTTGCCCCTGCTTTGAAAACACCTGTTTTTCTTTCCAGACAGTTGTGTTGGGAATTCTTATGCGTTCCATAGGAAATAAAAACACCATCCTTCTGGGACTAGGCTTCCAGATCCTGCAGCTTGCCTGGTATGGCTTTGGATCACAGCCTTGGTGAGGGTTTGTCCATGTTTCTCTCCCTCCGCGGTGGCTCCACAGCCACTCCTGCCCCTGGCGCTGGCTAAGGCTGTGCCTGGGCCTCACCGCTGCCTCCTCCCTAGGA
This sequence comes from Myiozetetes cayanensis, assembly GCF_022539395.1. Taxonomy (NCBI): domain Eukaryota; kingdom Metazoa; phylum Chordata; class Aves; order Passeriformes; family Tyrannidae; genus Myiozetetes; species Myiozetetes cayanensis. The sequence goes on from NW_026087477.1 coordinate 3,505,722, forward strand.
TGATGTGGGCAGCAGGAGCTGTGGCTGCCATGTCCAGCATCACCTTCCCAGCCATCAGTGCCATGGTGTCGAGGAATGCGGACCCTGACCAGCAGGGTGAGTGCTCAGGGGTCCATCCCAGCAGGTGCTGAGCTGGCACATGGGTGGGCTCTTGGCTGTGGTGGTGGAGGGGTGGTTAGAAGCATCTGTGCCAGCTGTGGAGTGTCGCTGTACTCCCAGTAGTATTGACAGTTTTGTCTTTGACCGTGGCTGGTGCATTGCAAGGGAACTCCCAAGTTATGCATGTGGGTGTTCAGTGTTAACTCTCCGAGGCAGAGGAGACTGCTGCGTTTTGCCAGCCTCATGGTTTGGACCTGAATCCTCAGACCTGATTGCCTTAAATTCCAGTTCATTGGAAATTGCTGCTTGATCCTGTCTCCAAATGTGTAAGCATCTCTGAATAAAACAAGTTTCTTTGGAAACCTGGAGGCATATCCTCCCTTCCTCACTCTGTCTCCAGGTGTGGTGCAGGGGATGATCACTGGAATTCGGGGTCTTTGTAATGGCCTGGGGCCGGCACTCTATGGCTTTGTCTTCTATCTCTTCCACGTGGAGTTGAATGAAATGGCTGAGGTGGAAACCTTGGGCAAGGCCTCCAAACCCAACATGGCCAACCCTACAGATGAGGTACCTGTTCAGCTTATTTGCCTATCAGCTTACCTCTTTGCCAGGCTGCGTCTGCCCTCTCCTGTGAATCCTTCCTGTGTCTCTCCCTACAGAGCAGCATCATCCCTGGGCCACCCTTCCTGTTCGGGGCATGCTCTGTGCTGCTGTCGCTGCTGGTGGCCCTGTTCATTCCGGAACACAACCTGGTGCTGAGGTCAGGCGGCCACAAGAAGCACAGTACGGGGGCCCAGGCCCACCCCCACAGCCCACCAGCCGGGGGGTCGGATGGCAAGGAGCCCTTGCTGGAGGACAGCAGCGTGTGAGGTGGGACAGCGGGACCTGCCTCGCAGCTCAACTCCACTTCAAGAATGGACTCGGCAGGAGTTCGGAGGGGGAGAGAGGAGCCGAGGTAACAGACTGTGCTGCTAACAGCTACTGAGGAGGGGACGGGGTTTCCCTTCAAGCCAAATACACACAGCTGGTGCAAAAATGGAATTGTATCACCTGGTGTTGATGGAAAGGGGACATACGGAACTGCTCCATGTGGAAGGCTAGTTCTGGAAAGCAAACCTGCCCTTGTGCGTGAACCCTGCGCCCCGTGCTGTGCCCTGCCAAACCCTCCACTCGCCAGTCACAAAGGTTGGAGCTGGCATGGTCTGTGTTTGGTGGGAACTCACTGGGCTGTCCCCCAGAATAAAACACGGCATCTGCTCTGTGCCTGATCCCTGATACAGCTGATTCCTGCCACTGGTCCCTGGCAGCCCCCAGAGCGGGCCTGGCACCCCCTGTGCGGTGTGTGTGGCCTGGGCTGCGGTGACACGCTGAGCCAAGCAGATGGGTGCTGTGTGGAGCACAAGGGGTGGAGCTCCTCACTGCCCGAGGACCTGAGGAATTTGCCCATTCTGCCCCAAGTGAAACTTAGACCAAAAAAAAAAATGTACTGACTTAATGTTCTGATGAAGAGGATAAAGATTAAGAAGTCAAGTTGCAGCTCACAGAAAGGAGAATGGGCAGGTGAGAGGAGGGCAACTACACGAATTATAAATGCTTGAATGGCTGCAATGGCCGTGGTTCTGTTTGGTTTTCCTCTTTTTGTCATGTTGAGGTGGCATTTGCCTGTCACTGCCTCCACAGGCAGTAGGTAGCAGAATTTTTCAGAAATCTTTATGGAGCTGTGAGTGTTGTTTAGGAGATACCGTTGTCTGGGAGGTCAGACAAACAACTAAACTGTGCCGAGCACTTTGGAGAATGTGGTTTCATGGAAGAAAGGTCAGAGAAATGGCTGTTTACCTTGAGCACTTGTATAAAGCATGGTGGCTCCTGCCATCTAATGTTAAACCCAGAGAATGCTTGGAGCTGGTTTGTTCTTGGTCCAGGAGATCCTAATGGTGAGGATTGTGTTGATTTGGACTCCATGTGGCATTTCTGAGCCTGCCATGAAGGCTTTTGTTTATAAAACAGTGAAATTGCAACCTCTGCTCAGAAAGAGCCGGAGGTGCTTGAAGCATTGTGAAAGAAGCTGAGACAACCAGGGAACGTGTGGTTGTTTATAAAGATGTGACAGAGGGCAGGAAACGATTGTTCTCATTTAAGTAAATCAGAAATAATGGCACCGAGCAGTTCTGGGAAGTAAAGACCAAACTGGGAACACTCCAGGAATCGGTTGTTAAGGGAATTACGGCTACAGGGGCCAAACCAGTCCTGCCTCAGAGCGGGGGCCAGTGCAGCCATAGCCATTCTCTGGGCAGGGTCCCCTCTCTGGGGGTTTGGGACAGGTAACCCAGGGAAGAGCAACCAAAAGGGAGGGAGTGTTGGCCCTTCACGTCGTGGGCACACACAGGGCAGTGCTGCCCATCCCCGCTCTGCCTGGGAGCACCCTCTGACTGCTCCAGAGCCTCTTGGGGCTCTTCGGTGTTGGCTCTGGGCACAGCAAGGGTGGCAACTTCATATGGATCCCTTATGTGCCTGTCAGACTCTGACAGCCAGGACCAGCTGCCTGCCCAGCCTGGGTAACTGGTAACACAGTGTCTGTTTACCAGTTTTCTGGACCAGTTGGTTATTGAAGGTGGATGTTTAAGTGAAAGGGTTGACTGTTTTTCATCGATCTGGCCTGGTACTGGATCCTGTGCTCACAACTGGGAGAAGCCCGTTCTGCGAGCAGAGTGCGGCCGTCTCGGACAGGGAGGGACGCTGAGGTGGGTCTGGCTGCAGGGCTGGGGAGCAGAGCCAGCAGGAACTTCAGTGACCTGCCGTGACTCCACTTTTCCCAAGCTCCTTGTGGCGACACTCCCAATTCCCAAATATTGCTGGGATGGTCAGTACTTGTGCGTACATAGCAAGCTTTTTTTCTGAAGGAAATCCCGTCACTTGCACTTCCAGGCAGCAGTTCCCCTCCCTATGTGTTCCTCACAAAAATGCCTTTTTTAGATGGGACTTTTTTACCAAGTCCTGATGATCTGTTGATTTACACTTGATAAAGTGAGCTAAAGTGGGTTTTTCCCTCACATACAGATGAAGTGAAACACAGAATTGTTACCTTGCTCACACACAGGCACTTGAAGCTTCACAGGTACAATATAGCGGCACATTATGAAAAGACGAGCATAGTTTATATGATATAAAGTATATAGAGATATATTTTTAAAAATAAGTCCTTTCCCTTATTCCATAGTTTATTGAAACTGATGTGTTTCTTGGTCCCGTTCCCTCTCACCACCGCTGCTGCCTGCGGCCTCTCAGCCTCTTCTTCCCCTCAGACTGCAGAACCATCCGGTGACCTTCCCTCCCCAGTCCTGTCCCTCACGACAAGATCCCTGAGCTTCTGGCGATGCTGATGTGCCCTGGCTTCTGTGTCATGGGCCTGGAGTGTTTTGATGCCTTTTTCAGCCTTCAAGCTCAGGGTCAGGTGCTGCCACAGGTGACTATCAGGTGAGGGGCTGCAGCCTGGCTGGTGACCAGCTCTCCTGCCATGAAGGTACAGCACCAGGCAGCAGTGGGAACCAGTGGAAAGGTGGCTTGTGCTGGCCTGTGGATTCCTTCCCACCCTACTGGGGTTCCTGTCATCTGGTTTGGTGGGGCCTTGGTCTGGTGCCTCCTCTCCCCTCAGCGCAGGGACTCCCGTACTGTTCTGCTTTTATGTGACAGAGCAGGAGCTGGGCCAAGTGGTGCCAGAGCTGAAGTTCCCGGAGCCGAATGAAGAATGTCTCATTCTGAAGGGCCGGTACTTCCACAGCATCCCACGTGGAGTTTGGAAAGGCTGTGTGGAGCATTCAACTAATTTTGCCATTTTTTTTTTACTTTATATGAAAATGCAACTTTTAAAAGGAGTCTTTTAAAATAACCTTGATCTGCTGTGCAGTGTCTGAGCCTGGCTGTTTAAGATCAGAATTCCCAGGATTTGTCTGCAGGGACTTATATTTCAGGATGGTAACAGTAATGCCCAAACACAAGGCAAAAATCGGCTTGATTGCCTGTCTGCAGTCCCAGCATTAATGGCCGCAGGTCAAGTGAGTTGCCACTGATCTTGTTGCGTTAAAAACCTGAGTTACACCATTGTTTTCTCTTCTGCCATTAATTTTGCAAAGTAGTAACATTTTACTTCCCTGTTTTTATTCTTTCTCTGCACTTGAATGGCTGCTGACAGCTGTGGTATCTTTAAAGCGTGGGCATGGGCTGAGTCCCACCTCTCTCTCTCCCACCTCTCTCACCATTGCGTGCGTTTGTGTGTCTCTTTTTTAAGCTAACTATAAAATGTATTTATTTCGGTTCAGGTTGTGTTTGGAACTGGCTAATCTCTCCCTCTGATGGATTATTTATTAAACTGCTGCTTTCCTGTTGTGTTGAAGGTCTCTGTCCTGATTCCTCCCCTCACTGGCAGTACCAGGCAGCTCCTGCCCAGCCCTTGACCTGACCTTTGAGAGTGGTGTGAAGATTTGGGGCTGTTTTGGGTGAGCTGGGTCAGCTGCCAGCCCCTGCCCTAGCCTAAGATGGGGAGCAGGTCCCTGGCTTCCATCTGCCCCACTGGAGACTCTCCCAGACTGGTTTTTAGCAGCCCCCACTCTATTGTTTAAATTTCCAGCCAGGTTTAATTTAGATCTTATCTGACTCCTATAAACACTTTTTTTGGTGGCTGAGGATGGTCCTGATTGAACAATATAATCACAAGAAGTATAAACACATCTGAGTCAGCTCTGGGATGGGAGCTGGTGCTTGATGGCCAGTATCCTGGAAACATGAGCCATTAACACAGCCTGTTTTTTCTATATTTATTTCCTCTGGACTGGACTAGTTTTTATTTTACTGTTTTCATCTTTATTTGAGAGACAACCATTAGCTTTTCTCACTTGGCATCACTGAAGAACAAAGGGCATGTGTTGCAGTAGAGGATGTTGTGGCCACCCTTCCCCCCATCGGCGTGGTGGTCCCTTCTGGTGTCAGTGGTCACAGCCTGGGGCTACACCCCAGCCTGAGGGGCTCGGAGGTATCCTGTCCCAGAGCCAGTGCTTGTCCCCCAGTGGTTTGTGTCTCCACACTGAACTGTTTTGCTTCCTGAGCAATGGCTCTGGACCGAGCACTGCCCGGCACAAGGCCCCACTCCTGCCCTGTGGGAGGAAGCACAGTTGGCTTCCAGGAAAAGTGTTCAGGCTTCTGAGTCTCTTCATTCCTTCAAATCTTTCCCTTCGTTCCTTCAAAGGTTTCCTGTCCTGGAGTGTAGGCGTGCTCCTTTCACCCTGTGCATACAACCTCTTGATCTCTCGTCTGTGCCTGGGGCACCAGGAGCTCCTGTGCACCTCTGGGCCAGAGGAAGGTCCGAGTCCATTAGAGGAGAGGGTGGTGGAGCGAGGGCTGCAGTGAATCACTGCTCAGGGGCTCGGTGAGTGAGAGCTGCCCTGGGGGCTCTGCTGTGTCACTCTGAGCTGGGCCAAGTCCCCTGCCCTCCCCCCAGCTCGATGGCTGAGCCTTTGGAACCAGCCCTCGTGGAGCTGGAGGTTTATCGTTTCCATAACTCCAGTTATGGAGTTGCAATGCCCCCCTGTGCGGGTGGCTGGGGCAGCTCTGAGCACTTGCAAGCCCCAAACCGGAGGAAGTGCAGCACGAGGTGCTGGGCTTTCTGGTAAATAATAATGGCCAGTCTTCGCGAGCGAAGATCCGGGGAAGGTCTTTCCAGCCCCTGGTGGTCTAGGGGGTAAAGGCGCCGCGCTATCACCGCGGGCTTTCTGGTAATTGTTAATTTTTTGAGGTCCAGGAAGGTCTGGTAAAGCTGCTTTTGAAGAGGTCACACTGTCAGTGCTCAATTATGGTTCGGACTCTGATTCATGGACTTTCTTATCATGTGGGTGGGAGTGGGAGGCAAAGCCCTGGCCTCAAGGTCCCCAGTCTCATTGATGGGAAGAGCCAGGCAGTGTGGGAGCAGCCTGGCCATGGCCTGTCCCGTGGCTGGGCCAGAGGCTCCGGTGGCTGCTGGAAAGTCCAGGAAGTGGCTCTGTTAACACAGGATGGAAGGAACAAAAACCCCAGGGCCATCAATCACCTGCTTGGGCTGAGTGTGCACATTTGGTGGTGGGTGTTTACAGAGCACTTCCCTTGCTTGGAGGCCTCCTGGACTCTCGGAGGATTAATGACATGACCTTCTGAAAGGATGTGCGGCGCGCCAAGTGACCAGAGTTGCTTCTCTGGAGAGTTCCCAGATGGGAAATGCTCAGGTCCTGCCATGACAGGAGGTGCAGGGCTGGGCTCATGCCTCCCTCAGCCCTTTGGCACCTTCCCCATCCTGGCAGGACAGGACGGGTCAGAACCAGACCCATCTCTCCCTGGGGAGCAGGGCAGGAGTGAGGAAGCGATGCCAGACCTGCTGTGAGACCCAGGAGAGGCACTGTGGCTGTGCCAGCGCCTTGGGGCTGGAAAACCCAGGATGCTCAACACCTTCAGTGTGCTAACACTGTCTGTACCACAAGACCAACCCTCCCAGGAACACCTGCTTCCATCCCTGAAAACACCCTGTTCTGGGAATAAATGCAGCCGCCAGCAGGACTGACAGTGTCTCAGGTCCTGCGTTTGGGGAGGGCCCTTTCCACAGCCACGTGTCCCCAGCAGCCTGCTGCTCGTCCCAGCTGTTGGGGTCAAGGAAGGGCTGTTTTTTTGGGAGCTCTGGCTGCGTGACAAAGCCTGTGAGAACCGGGAATGAAGCTGGATCTGAGGCACATCCTGGGGTGCACGTGCCTGCGCAGGGCTGTCTTGTTGGGTGATGGGGACCCCTGCAGCCGCATGAGGACCCTTCAGGCCAGGGGCTCTCTTGGGTTTGGGACTCCTGATTTGGCACTCGGCTGTTGTGCAAGAGCCGAACTTGGAAAAAAATCAGAAACCTCCCTCTGGAAATACCCCTCAGGCTGGAAGTCGTGGGGGCCCTGGGACTGGTGCTCATGGGGGCGGTTCCTACAGGTCTTAAGAAGGGCTGAGGATGGGGCTGGCAGCCAGAAGGAGACAGCCCTGGCCAGAGGCACCCTCTCCCTGGAAGGAGGGTAGAAAGGAAGGAAAACCACCCCTGCTGCTACCGTCCAGGCAATGGAGCCGGCTCCTGTCCTCCTCCTCCTGAGCTCGCTGTGGGGCTGCAGCGGTGAGTACCACGGGGCCAGGAGCCACCCCTATCCCCCAACCCACTGCACTGCCCAGCTCTGCTCTCCTTGCGTTGCCCATGGCCCTGTGGCCCCAGGGCCTCCCCGTTGCTGAGTCCTGACAGCCGCTGGGTCCCCCCCATCGCTGCTGCAGCTTCCCGTCCTGGCGCTCAGGATTCTGGTGACTGTCCCCTTCTCTCACCCTGCGGTTTCCTCCTGCCCAGGGCGCCCTGCTGACAGTCTGGTGGTGACACCGCGGGAGCCGGTGGTGCCGTTCGGGGGCTCAACAGAACTGAACTGCTCCCTGGCCTGCGCAGGAGGCACGGTGGAGTGGAGGGGGCTGGATACTGCCCTGGGAACCATCACATCCTTCCCCACCCACAGCATCCTGCACATCAGCCAAGCCACTGTGGCCATGGAGGGCATGAAGATCTGCCAGGGCAGCTGCTACGGGCAGCACTACCAGCAAACTGTTGAACTGAAGGTCTACGGTAAGAGCTCCCCAGCCCATCCCTTGCCGCCTCCTGGCACAGCCCTGGATCCCCAAAGCAGCCTCCTCCCTCCTGGGCTCTGCTGCCAAAAATCACCTTGGCTCTGCCCCTCCTCTGCAGCCCTCCCGGACACACTGCAGCTGGAGGCAGCACCCCACACCCTGTGCCCGGGGTGCCCCGCCAGCCTGCGCTGCTCGGCTGCACGCGTGCACCCTGTCACTGGGCTGGCCCTCACCTGGTACCGGGGGCACCAGGCTCTGGAGAACACAGACTTTGATGCCTCGGAGACCGACGAGGAGCTGTATGACATTGTGTCCACCCTGGCAGTGGATGGGACAGACGTGGCAGAAGGGGTGGAGTTCAGGTGCGAGGTGACGCTGCGTGTTGGGCAGGAGACCTTCACCAGGGTGGCGTCTGTGGTGGCGAGCGCTAGGGGTGAGTGCCAGGAGGGGCTGGGAACCACGGCCCCCACATGTTCCATTTGCTGGAGCCAACCTCCACCACCCTATGCTGCTTGGAATAGCTTTGCCAGAACAGGAGCAGCTCCTGCTTCTGCACCATTCCCGAATCTCCCATCCCCATCCCTGTCCCTGTCCCTGCTGCCAGTGCCCGTTTGCTCCCGCTTGCTATGCTCAGAGTGGAGTGGGATGGGGCTGCAGAGAGGCCACCTGTGACTGATGCTGCTGTGTGTTCACAGCCACCTCCATGGGGAGCCCCAGCACAGCCGGGCCTTTGAGCACCACAGTGCTGCCCCCAGGGCCGAGTGTCCCCACGCATGATCCCACCACAGCGCGGGAGCCTGACGCTGGGACCACCCTGCAGCTGGCTGCTGCCACCACACCCTCCTCCACGGAGCGTGCTGCGTCCCGGGACTTTGTCGCAGGCAGTCCCACAGCTGCCGCCACGCTCCCTGGCTCTGGCACAGTGAGCCCAGGGCCATCTGTGCGTTCAGTGCCCGCCTGCAGCCTGCAGATTTGGTCGCTGCCCCCCACGGGGACGCGGGGCAGAGCCCTGCGCATCGAGTGCCACGCGCAGTGTGCCGGGAACGCCACGGTGCACTGGCTGCGGACCCCTGCCGCCCTATCTCAATACCGGGAGGAGGCCACGGGTGGCAGTTCTGCGCTGTGGATGGACCACGCTGAGCCCTGGCACCAGGGCCACTACCAGTGTGTCCTGCTCGGCCGCCCCACGCAGGTAGTCAGCCTGGAGCTGACGGTTGTGGATGGTGAGTGGTGATCTGTGGGCCCTTGCCCTGCCCCCCATTGCTTGGATGGGGCTGCAGCCTCTTGTACCGGTGCCGCAGTTGGTGCTGGGGGGATTTGCTCATCCCTTGGGGTTTTGCTGCCCTGAGCAGCTGTGGTTACAGCTCCCTGTGTCTGCAGGTTCGTTCAGCTCCAGCCCTGCAATCGCTGCAGGGGCAGCGGCCTCACTACTGGGGTTCATCGTGACGGCTGTCGTGTGTCGTCGCCTGTGGAAACGTTTCAGATCTCGGTGGGAGCTGTCCTAGGAGCAGGAGCAGCCCACGGGTGCCCCCAGCCCCCCAGCCGTGTCCCTGCTGTCCCCCTGTCCGCTGCTGGCCTCTCTCGGCCCCTGGCCAGCCAGAAGCAGCAGGAGCAGGAGCTGTGCCCGCGGCCGCCGCAGGAAGCAGGGGCTGGAAGGGCGATGAGCAGCGGTGTCACAGGGACGGGGCAAGGGATGCTCCCGGGACTGCATCCCCGCGAGCTCGCACCGGACACTGGGCTGGTCCGGCGCTCCCGGAACCCGCGATGGGCGAGAGCGCGACGGCCGCTCGCCTGCCACGGCAGAGGGGCCGAGGCAGCCTCCGGGGGAGCGTGGGCTCGGCGGGCGGGGGGGCGGTGCTCCAATAAAGAGCTGTTTCTGTTCGAGCCCTGAGCGAGTGTCCTTTGGGCCGGGACGCCCCCGCGGCCCCTCACCGGCCCCTCACCGGCCCCTCACCGGCCCCGGGTCACCCGCCGCGTCCGCCCGGTTGCCAAGGGCGGGCCACCTGCCCGGACTACACATGGCGGCCGCGGCGCCCCCCAGCGTTACCACCGACAGGGCAGCTCCCTTGCCCATACTCATGATGGCGGCCGCGGCATCGCCCCATGGCGGCGCGTTCGCGTTCTCTTCCTGCCCACCGATTGGCTGCCAGTGCGCAAGATGGTCGTGCGGGACCTTCCGGTCCGGGCGGAAGCGCGCTCCAAGATGGCGGCGTACGAGAAGCGGCGGGCGGCCCAGGGGCCGGCGGGGGGCAGCGGGCTGGCGGAGCCGGGGCGGGCGGCGCCGGGGGGCGGCGGGCTGGCGGAGGACAGCGCGGCCGAATTCCTGCTTCGAGCCGGCGTCACGGCCATGGTGCGCGAGGCGTTGCTGAAGGTGTTGGAGGCGCGGCCCGCCGAACCCGTGTCCTTCCTGGCCGAGTACTTCGAGCGGCTGGTGCCGGCGGAGGCGGCGGCGGAGCCCCCGGGGCCACCGCAGCGCCTGGCTCGGGCGCTGTGGTACGTGCGCCTGGCTCACCACTCGCACAGGTGCGGCGGGCGGCGGCGGGGGCGGCGGGGACGGGGATGAGGCCGCCTCTCTGTGTCTGTGCCCTGTCACGACAGGACGGCTTTCGACAGCAACGCCGGCGCGGCCTACGAGGTGCTGGGGTGCGGTGGGCGTCGGCGGGCGGCAGGCGTGGACGGGCGGCTCTACAGCGAGCTGCTGCGGCGCATCTGCCAGCGCGGGGCGGCCCCGGCCGAGGCGGCGGCCGCGCTGCTGCGCCGCGTCCGCTGCCGCGACCACGAGGCCGTCCCGTTCGACGTGTTCCGCTACGGCGTCCTCACCTGCTGCGTGCTGCTGGAGTTCGCGGCCAAGGCCGACGCGCTGTTTGCCGTGCTGGGCGGCGGCGGCTCCGCGGACTCCCGGCTCTGCCAGGCTGTGCTGCGGGCGCTGGAGGATGCGCTGGGCGCCGGGCACGGCGCGCGGCCCGGCCGCTACTTGGAGGCAGGCTCCCGGCTGGGCCCCGATGGGCTGGCCCTGGCCATGGACCGGGCGCTGCAGGAGAGGAAGCTTGGCTCCTCTATGAGCAGGGAAGAGTTCCTGAGGAAAGCCACCGCCCTCTTTATTGCGAAAGTGAAGCCTGTGGAGTGATGCTGGCTGGGAGCAGTGCTGGCTGTGGCTGCTGTGGACCCCACAGGACCTCCAGCAAGCTGAACGGTGAGCATGGGGGGCTGTTTGGGCGCTGGCTGGAGAACCTGGGTCTGCCCGACAAGAGATTGCCCATTTCCACGCCTCTCCCCTATTCCTGTGGTGCCCAGCAGCTCTGTGCCCTTTCTCACAGCACCTTGCCCAGCCATGGCTCCTCTGGCCCAGCCGCATTGGGAAATCTCTTTCAGGTGTTATCCAGGACTGGCACGGGGACCGTGACCTGCAGGGCAGCTCTGAGCAGTGAATCAAGCCAGAAGGAACAAAGCGGGGCCATGGCTGCACTGGGGCAGCTGGGGAGGGCTGAGGTGATTTGAGACATGGAGCATCATGTCTGGACAAAACACATCCCCTTTCCTTGGGACAGGGTTTGATTTGGCACCAACTGCGTGTCAGGCCAGGGGTTATTTATTTGAACTTGTCTGTTATTTATACTGTGGAATTGCTGGTTTGCTGTAAGACATTAAAGCGTTTTATTATTTTTTGGTGGCCAGTTTCTTACCATCGGGCAGTACAGGGCAGTCTCCATCCTTGGGGGCTGTTTTGGGCATGTATAGGGCTGTGGAGCACCTGGAGTGCAAGGGCTGGTTGGAGGATCCCCACAGGCTCGGGATGTTGTATTGGGTGGGGGCAGGACCTGGGGCTGGTCAGAGTGAGGCTGCGGGTGGTGGCTCCTGACCTAGGCACAGGTGACAGGATGTGACACGAGGGGAGGTATGAGCCGCGGCCGCTGGAGGGATCATTCTGCTGGGGCCGTCCCGGGAGCAGCCTCTGCTCTGGTTCCCTGGCAGTCTGGTGTAGTATCACACAGAGTGTGACGCCCGCGGCCTGACAGGTGCAGTCACTGCTGAACGCTGACCTGGGTCTGCACGGTCGCACCGGGGCTGTGGGCCGAGCCGGGACTCGGTGTCGCGGGGAGCCCCGGGGCGGCGGACGATCGCTGAGGGGACGCCGGCACGTGCGCTAGGTTTGCTCGGCGGGACGGCCGGGAGCGTCAGCAGGGCCAGGAGCACCGGGAGCGCCGACGGGACCGGGACCGGGAGCGCCGAGCCCGGCGGCGCCGCCGCCGTTCCGGGGCAGGGCGGAGCGAGCCCCGCCCCCGCAGCGCGCGTTGATTGGCCAGCGGTGCCCGTAGGGGCGGAGCTCCGGCCGGCCCAGCCCCGCCGCCCCCCGCGCCTCAGAGCGGCCGCCGAGCCCCCCCGGCCCCGCCGAGCCCCCCTCGGCCCCGCCATGGCGCGGCCCCCCGTGCCCAGCTCGCAGAAGGCGCTGCTGCTGGAGCTGAAGGGGCTGCAGGAGGAGCCTGTGGAGGGGTTCCGGGTCACCCTGGTGGACGAGGGGGATCTGTACACCTGGGACGTGGCCATCTTCGGCCCTCCGGACACCCACTACGAGGGCGGGTACTTCAAGGTGAGAGGCCGGGGGGAGCGAGGGCTCGGGGTGTGGGGGGAGATGGGGTGAAGGCAGAGCAGGTGGTGTCGTGGGTTGTGCCGGATGCCTTGGGAAGGGGTAAGGGGTTTCGGGAGTGGGGAGACCCTGTGAGGGGGCTGTGGACGAGGGAGGGTGTCTCGGGTGGGGGGGCGTGACAGGGCGGCTTCCGGCCTTGGGGGGTGCTGAGGGCCGGGGAGATCTGGGTCTTTTGCTGAACACTGTGGGGTCACGGGGTGGTCCTGTGGAAAGGATGGGAGCTGGTGCGCAGGTGGCTGCTGCCAAAGTAGGCGAGGGTCCCCTTCGTTGTGAGGGGCGTTTGGCCCCCCGGGGGCTCTGTGGGTGCCGGACTGCAAGCTCTGGACGGCTGATGTTCCCTTTCCTGGAGGGGATCCAGGGCATTGCCACCAGACCGGAGGGAAGAGACAAAGGTCCCTCGGGTGCAGACACAGATGGCCCAGCCCGGGGGGAGCTGAGAGCTGGGCAGAGAGTGTGTCTCATGGCTTGGTTTGGGGTTTGAGGTGGGAGAAGGCGTTTTGTGGTCTGACAGCTCAGTCTCTCTCTCGGCAGGATGTGTGTGTGCTCTTCCCAGGTCTTGTGCAACCTGGGTGGCTGTTTTCTTCCTCTTTCTCATCCTCCCTCCTCCACCAAGCTCTTGTGTTTTCATCCTGTTGCTGTCAGGGTGGGGATGTGCCGGGTGAGTCACCCAGGGTCAGCTGTGTTTGTTTTCCTGGGCATGCATAGCTGATGCTTCAGAGCCAGGTTTTATCTTTTCACTGAAATGGACTTTTTTTTTCTGTAGCCTCTTGGCATGAGACCCTCTGAACTCTCACCTTGTAGCCACTTGTGCTCCAGTTGTGTGCCTGAGAGCTTCCAGAGGGTGCTGGTGAGACTCTACATAAGAGGAGAGCGAAGGGGCTGAATCTTCTCCAGCCTGTTAGTACATGGCAGAGCAGGGTTATTGCTGTCCCAGCCCCCTTTGCCTCTGTCGGTTTTGTTCTTATCCCCTCTGACACAACAAAGGGGATTATTCTGCGACGTTCAGCTGTTTGGCTGGAGCCCAGCGCAGGGCTGAGTGTCCCTGTGTGCGTGTACACTGCCCTGGGCTGCCCAAACTCCACACACAGAACACGGCCCCCACTGTGCTTTTCCCCCTTTCCGTGTCCCTCTGTGCAGTGCAGCTCAGGGACAAAGGGCCAGCCCGGAGGCCAAGGCAGGAACATGTGTGGGGACAGACCGACTGCTGTCGGGGGTTGCCCGTGCTGGGGACAGATCCTGGAACGGCAGGAGAGAGGGGGGCTGGAGCCCAGGATGGGTCAGGGTGGTGGGGAGGGGGACAGGTGTCTCTGTCTCCTGCCCTGATCCGTGAGCAACCGTGAGCTGACGGCTGTTTGGCAGCATCGTCTGTTGTCCAGGCTGTAGTTCCAGAAGCATCCAAAGAGTTGTCTGCAGTTACCTTGCTGAATGGGGTTCATTCCATGGGTAAAGAGCAATCCCAGTTCACTCCTCCACTGCTGGGCAGAGCCAGAGTGGTTCACACTGTCCCTTCGTGGATCTAGTGTCCAAATTCTCTTGTATGTGAACTGAGGGAGCAAGAAATGTTCAAGGAGTTGTTTTGTGTTTAAACCTTCACTGTTTGTTTCTGGCCATTGCCTGTTTTGGGAGCAGCAGCTGAGTCTCAATCTGGAAGTTTGTTCCCAGGGCTTGGAAACAGCCGAAAGCTGAATCAGTCTCTGGGACGTTGCCACAAAGGGAGGAGCTGCCCCCGTCCTCTCAGATGCCTGGTGCTGGCAGCCTGGGGCAGCAGCTTTGGGGGCCATGAGCACATTGCTCTAAGTCCCTGTGCCACCTCAGGCTTCACCTCCTCGCTCAAGGGTGGGCAGTGAGCCTGTGTTTGCCTGGCCTCAGCCCCTCCGGTTCAGTGGCTGCTGGAGCCCTGGGCTGCAGCCTGAACTTCACGTGCTTTTATTTTTAGTCCCTGAGCTTCGCGCTGCAGCCAGTTTGGACTTGGTCTCTTTTCAGCAGTGATAGGCTATTTTTAGACATTTGGTGTGTTAATCAGAGCACAAAACACCTGATGCTTCCTCCCCCTGAGCTCTGAAGGGTAAACAGCCTTTTCTCTGGTGGCACAGCTATGTCCACTGGACAGCAGCCCTGGGGGTTGGTTGGCTTCAGGTGCTGGGGCTGTGCTGGATCAGCACCGTGGGCTCCCACTGGTCCTTCTATGTTGGAGAGCACTGGGTTAGTGTGGGTGAGCCCTGCTGGAGAGGAGGGTATTGGACAGAATGGTGGGGAAGGAGCTGACAACCCTCACAGCCTGTTCACTTACCCCACTCTGTGTGGTGGGAGGGCACCTGCAGGGTCAGTGTCTGTCCTGCCTCTGGGGCTGGTGTCCTGCTTACGGAGCCAGCTAACGTGGAGGCCGGCAGAAGCTCTTCTGGGCTTGGCAGAGGTTCCTTTTTCCCAGAGCTGTCAGAAGCTTTGTGGTTTCAATCCCTTCCTTCTCACAAGCTGGTCTCCTCATGTCTCCTTATTGTTTCCTTGCAGGCTCGTCTCCGGTTTCCCATCGACTACCCCTACTCTCCTCCTGCCTTCAGGTTCTTAACCAAAATGTGGCACCCCAATATCTATGAGGTAGGTCCCCGAGGACAGTGAGGAGAGTCTTGGACAGGCGGTGGACACGTGTGCATCTATTGCGATGACACTGGATGAAAGTGCCAGCCTTTGTCTGGCACTGGACACTCAGTGCCTTTAGCAATGACTGCCTGGCACTGGGAAGGCCACTAATGAGCTCACAACAGCCGTTTGCTGTCCCAGCGCAGGTGCCAGGCCAGCCAGGCTTCCCAGCCTGACGGCTCCCACGCTCACCCTGTGGGGATGTCGTGCCTGTGCCATGAGTGGCTGCAGGGCGGGCAATGTGCCTGGCCCAGGGCCCACTGGTCACAGGGTGTACCCGGAGTGTTCAGCATCAGGCAGCCTGACCCGTACGGTGCTGGCAGCCCAAGGCCTGAGGCTGCAGCAACAACTCTGGTACCCCTTCCTTGGGACTGAAGGAACAACTGGGATTGCCTCACGTGGCTTCAGCCAAAGGGAAGAGTGAGTGAGGAGCTGCTACTGGAGGGTGCTTGGGGCATCAGCTCCTGAGGGTTCTGTTTCTCTTGTGCTTTCAGACTGGTGATGTCTGCATCTCCATCCTCCACCCACCTGTGGACGACCCGCAGAGTGGGGAGCTGCCGTCGGAACGCTGGAACCCCACCCAGAACGTGCGGTGAGGGCTGCAGGGGGGCTGCAGGCAGGGATGGGCTGGTGGGAGGATGGGGATGGCATTCTGCTCCCAAAGATCCTGGGGAACTGTTGAAGGCACTTGGGCTGTGGGCTTTGCTGAAGAACAGCCAGAGCTTGTATGGGGTTGTGTGTGAGCCTGACAGCCATGCGCTGCTGTCCCCTGCCTGGCCTGCTCCTCCTCACTGGGACCTTCTCTTGCTGTGGGGGCACAGGACTCTCCCAGCCCATGGACTCAGTGGCATTGCTGGGACACGGGGCTGCTGGCACTGCTGGGGTGTGGCTGGCTGCTGTCCTGCCTTGGCTCTGACCTGCTTGTGTTTATCAATGCCAGGACCATTCTCCTGAGCGTGATCTCACTGCTGAATGAGCCCAACACGTTTTCCCCAGCCAACGTGGATGCCTCTGTGATGTACCGCAAGTGGAAGGAGAGCAAAGGGAAGGACCGGGAGTACACGGACATCATCAGGTGTGTGCTGAGCCAGGCCTGGCAGCGCTGGCTGGGCTGGTGTCCTGTGGGACATGGGGTCTGGAGGGCTGCGGTGCAGAGCTCTGTCCTCACCCCTCACTTCTGGCCCTCCAGGAAGCAAGTGCTGGGCACCAAGCTGGATGCTGAGCGGGATGGTGTGAAAGTCCCCACCACACTGGCAGAGTACTGTGTGAAGACCAAGGCTCCAGCCTCAGATGAGGGCTCAGACCTCTTCTATGATGACTATTATGAAGATGATGAGATGGAGGAGGAAGCAGAGAGCTGTTATGGTGATGAGGATGACTCCGGCAATGAGGAATCTTGATGGCCCTCTAGCATTGCAAAACTTACTATAAACTACTGAATTTTACCTCATCTAGAACAAACGGGTTTGAATTTAGGATATGTCAGCCCTGAAATTAACTCTCTACCTCGCAGGGAGACTGTTCTGCTGTTGCAAAGGAAATCCCATCACTGCCTTTGTAGGCAAAGCAAAAAACAACCCCCCTATTTTATAAACTTCCTGGGGTGAGGGTGGGGAGGGGGAAGCTGTGTTTGGGTGTTCACAAAGCCACAGAAGTTGGGGCTGGTGTCTCTGGCTGAGGAGTGACAGCCAGAGCTGATATTGGCTGCCTCTTGTTTGGGCATGTTCAGCTCTTCAACCCTGTTGGGGAGGAGTGGTTTGGGGGGCTTGTGATGGCAGTTAGTGGTTGCTTTTGGGAGGGCAGCGTGTGAGCATTCTGTGACTTTCAACACTTTTTGGGGCTCACCCTGCAGCCCTCTGGGCTGTCCCTGTGGGACCCTCCTGCTTGCCCTGCCTGTGATGCCAGAGCTGTGTTTGTAGGGCACCAGGCAGAATGTGCCTGGCAGCTGCCAGCACTGGGGGCGTGGGGATGGTCTGTTTGTAGTTTTTGACTAGCTGGGAGGGACAGGGTCATGCTGAGTCTTTCTGCTTCTGTTTTTTTGGAAACTATTTAATAAAGTTCTTCTAGGGAAGGGCCGTGGTGCATCAGTGAGGCTCTGCTTTGTCTGTTCCAGGGGTTTCCATGCCAGACGTGGACCAGCTTCTGCCCTTCAGCCCCTACATGGAGCTGTGGCGGGATGGACTGGCTGCTCTCCCAGGGCTTCAGGGCAGCGTGGGTCTTGCAGCAACCCTCTTCCCGCCTTGCAGAGGAGGCAGGAGGGTCTGGGCAGGGTTGCCTCTGGCCTGGAGAGCATCTTTGCCCTTCCCAGGGAGGGGAGGGTACAGCGTTAGGTGCCTCTGTCCCAGAGCTGCGGCCAACACTTGGTCTCTTGGCCTGGGCCAAACCCTCCAGTGCTGCACTGGGATGGTGCTTCCCTTCCTGCTCCTCTGCAGGCAGCAGACCTGCCCAGACAGTGCCCAGCTACACTGAGTGGCAACTGATGGGTGCCCAGTGGGTGCCTGGGGCCCTCGCAGCTGCTCTGTTCTGGGCATGGTTGGGTGTGTCCTGAGCCCACTGCCTTCCTCAGCTAGGATGGTGTGAGCAGCCCTGCCGCCAGCGCCTTGGGGCCAGGGCAGGGATGAGCCCTGGCAAACCGCCTGCCTGAGGCTCCTGCCCCCCCTGCACAAAGCTCATCAGAGGGGTAATGAGCAAAACTTCCCCTGGCTGGAGTCGTGCAAATGGGATCAGGGCTTGAGTGACACCTGCGACTGCACGTGGCGAGGGCATGTGCTTTGTTGCCTTAGGAAATGAGGCTAAAAGGTGAATAGGATTATTGTCGCTTTATTCAGGCCTGGCAAACGGCTTCCAAGGTCAACCAGCTGGCATGAAGCAGCAGCCCTGGCTGCTGGTTCACAGTCAGCTCCCCCCTTCTTTTCTGGGGGGCTTCTCTCTGCACCCCCAGCAGCCTCCCTCACCCACAGGGGTACAAATTATTGTGCCCATGTGCCCTCTCCTTTGCTGGCTCCTTGCAGCTGGTTCCCTCTTTGCTGCCCTTGGGGTGATGCTCTGGCACTGTGAGCTGCCCTCAGGGCCAGGGACCACCCCAGCCTTGGCCCTGCAGAACCTCCCCCATGCTGTCCCCCTAGCAGGAAGGTCCTGGAGCTCCATGCAGCCTCCCCCTCCCTGGGAGTTCCCAACAGTGCCAGATACTGGAGGCTGCCCAGATCAGGACCAGCTCCTCTGGCCAAGGACGCCGTGGGCTCCACACTCTGCCTGACTTCTGCACCACAGGAGCCCCATCTGCCGAATGCCCCCAGTGCAGGGTGGGGCAGGACGTGCTGGGGGCAGACGTGGGCAAGAAATGCTCTGGGAGGATTCAGGAGTTTACAAGAGCAGGCAGATCCCTGTGGAGAGCGCGGTGGGGACTGGCGCCAATGACCCCATTGTTTTGGCTTTTCCTGCCCCCCCCTTGCCCAGCACCCCTGGCCACGAGCGCTCCACCCTGCTCCCACGGCTGGTTCAACCAGGAGTTGGCTCCCAGGATGCAGAAGAGCTGGGGGGAGACCTGGGAACAGAGCTGCTATCCTGCAAAGGCCTCTTTGCATTGGCTGCCTTGGGCCTTGTTGGTTATTGCCGGCCCTGGCCCCTCGGGGTTACCAGGAGGCTCTGGATGGGCTGGTGCCAGCAACTCCCGGTCCCCCCGAATGCACTGGCCGGCTGAGATCTCAGGGCCAAGCATGATCTCTGGGTACCCTGGACCCGGGGCCGTGAGGGGACTGTGGGGCAGGGCCCTGCGCAGCCGGCCTGGTTTGTCCTGGCACCGGCCCCGCTGTGTCCGCAGGCTCCATTGTCTCTCCTGAGCTCCTCATGCCGAGGAAGCGCTGCCTGGTTCCCTTCCCACACATCCCGCTGTGGGGACCCGCAGCAGGCCCTGGTTCACCCCGTGAGCCTTCCGTGAACTCCCACGTGCGTCTGGCACAGCCACGGCAGCTCCCGGCGCTGCCCCGGGAGCCCGCGGCCCCGAGCACCAGTTGGCTCCCCGCGCCTCTGCCCACGGTGCGCCCCGAGGGGCTTCATGGTCTGAGGGGGGGCTGTGCCCGGCGTGTCCGCGGGTTCGGGAGGGACGGGCACGTGTCTGACCCCCCCCGGGCACCACCGGGGCCTCTCCCGGGACCATCAGCTGCCCCGGGGGGGGCGTGGCCGCGGCGGGACCGGCCCGAACCGGCTCTCGGTGCGCGGGGCGGGGTCGCTCCCTGCGCTCTTTCCCTTGATTGGCCGTGCCATGGCGGGGGGCGTGGCCAGGCGGGCGCTGCGCAGCGCTATTGGCGGTCGTGCTGAGCGAGGGGGCGGGCCCGGCCGGCCCCGCCCCGTGTGCGTGCCCCGGCCGCGGTTATAGCGCGCGCGCGGCGCGGCGGAGGCGCGTGCGGAGATGGCGGCGGGTGCGGCGGGGTCGCGCGCGCTCCTGGCGCTGCTTGTCCTGGGCACGATGGCTGCGGGCGCCGCGGGGACGAGTAAGGACCGGACCGGGCCGGGGCGGGGCGGGGCCGCGATGGGCCGGGGTGGGAAGGGCCGGGGCGTCTCCGGGGAGGGTTCTTCACCAGGTGTGTTCTCCGCCGGGCCGAGCGGGGCCGGGCAGGGGCGGGGCAGGGGGCTCGGCGGGAGGGCGGGCTCGGTGGGATTCCGAAGCGTCCCGCGGTATCCGGCCCCGCGGGCAGGCGCCGGGCCAGGCCAGGAGCGGCGGGTGCGGGGAGGAGCGGCGGCGCGGGCGCCTGCGGCGGGGCACGTCCGCGGCGGGCGGGGCCGGCCGGGGCAGCAGGGGCGCCCGGGGGCTCAGGCAGGGCCGGGGGCGGCTGGGCCGGGCGGTCCCGGGGCTTGGGCGGGGGCTCCCCCGCGCACCGCGTGCTCGCCGCTCTCCATAACCGGGGTGCGGCCGGGTCCTCTGGCGCTCCCGGCCGCGCGGGGTTGTTTTCTCCTTAGGAAAAACGAGGAATTCTATTCTCCGCAGCCAGTTCGCCGGTTTTTTTTGGTTTTAAACCCTGAAGGTGTTCCCGATGATCCCCGGCGCGGAGCGGCGGCTCCGGCAGCCCCGCGGTGGGTGCTTAAAGCACGTCCCGCAGGGAGGAGCCGGGTCCGCCTTATGCTGGGGCTCCACCTTTCACGTTCTCAGATTTTGGAGGAGTTCGTGGCAAACTGAGCCCGTTGCCTTGGCAAACCCAGCTGTGGCCTGCCCGCAGGACTCCGCAGCTTCTGAATCAGCCCTCGTGCAGGGGGTGCTGATGGAAGAGGCTCAGTTTGATCGCCAGGGGCGGGCTGCTGGTCCAAACAGTTAGTTTGGAGTGTCAGGTACTCGTAGGCAGTTTGTGGTATCAGGCTTATTTCACCGTAGTAGAACCAAAGACTGAAGGTGAAAGACTGGGAGCATTCTGGAAAAGCCAGGAGTGTGATAGAAGTGTCTGCTTAAAGTATTTTCCTTGCTGCAGAGTTGCATTTAAATTCTGCAGCGCAGAGCCTCCTCCTAAACCTCACAGCTAAAGTTTCATGAACTCACCTGGAGCTGCCCAGGTCTGCTGTATCCTGCTCCCTCTGTGCCTTTGTTGGCATCCTGCCAGGGGACTGGCACCAGTGGGACGTGGAGGAGGCAGTTTCTATCCTTGGTCTGAAAAGCCCCAGAAGGACGAGCTGCCCCGTCAGTTGTGTAACACCCGTGTCCTGCCTGGCCGCCTGGCTCCTGGGCTTGGTGGGTAACAGTGCTGGTGCCTCGAGGTAGCAGAGTGGGGGCTGGAAAGCGGGGATTTGACCTCTCAGCAGCTTTTAGGTTTGTTTTTTATGGAGCAGACTGGGTGGCAGCTCACCCTGCAGAAAAGCGGGTTGGAGCGTAGGTTGGTGTGTGCCTGGACTCTGTGCCCTCAGGAGGAGGGACCCTGACTTTGCCCTGGCTGTGTGAAGCTTAAGGTCAGATTTTATAGCTGTTAGTGGCAAAAAGTGTCAGAGCCTCAACTATCCCCTTCCCAAGCCAAGAAACAAAGGTCAGGCCAGGCTGGAGCACATACCCTGTGGGACAGTGGGGCTCTGGTCAGGCTGGTTTGCCCCAAGGGTGTCCGGGCTGTTTACACCCGGGGACTCCTCCCTATCGAGTGGAGAGGTTGTTTTCAGTTGGAAGGTGACTCTGGAGAACGTTATCTGGTCTCTCTGCCTTCCCTGCTGTTCTGCTGGATCAGATACTGCAGCTGTGCCTGGGAGGCGCCGGGGGAGGCTCCGGCTCAGCTCTGTGGGAAATGTCTGCCCTTTGGGAGCTGATTCCAGTCTGCAGCCTGGCACTCTTTAGAAAACGTGTGAGCAGCCCTGATCGATTCCAGTGGGTTGGTGATGGCTGTGCTCCTGTGCCTTGGGCTCAGCAGGTGCTTTCCCCAGCCTGGAGAGCCTGGGACTGGGATTGCATGCTCGGCTTTCTGGTGGGAACAGGGGGAACATTATTCCCATGGGAATGCTAACGGTACTCACTGTTGCTGCTACTTGCTCTGGAGTCTTTTAACCTGTCTGAACTGCACGAGGTACCTTCTAACTCAGAGCAAATAACCTTGCACAGCTTATTTTGTCAGAGTACAGTAATCACCTTGTAGCTGTAAAACCCTTGATCTTTACCAGCTCCTGCTTTAATTCAGGCTGCAGTTGGAATGGACAGGCTCATACAAGTGCTGTGGGCAGTTCCAGGGCTTGTCAGGACAAGGAGTGTTTGATCACAGGCCTGTAGTGTGAAAAACCCCCCATGGCACACAGGTCATTGGTCCTGGGAGTGGAACCCAGGGTGTGAGAGAGCTGCTCACAGCTGATACCCCTGTCCTGTACATCTCTGGGGACCCCTGGATCTCCCACTTGTTTAAAATCAGTGTCAGCCTTCTCCCAAGAGCATCTGGGTTGCATGAGGGTCCTTTCAGGGATGCTTATTCCTCAAGACTTTCAAAGCTTTAGTATGTAAAGCTAATTTTTCCTTTGAGAAATGTGGAATTGATTTATTTAGAAGTCAAGCTTAGCTTACGAACTGACTTGTATTTTTCTTCAGTTTGAGCCAACTTAGGTTTGTGACACTGATTTGTTTCTACTCTCACAAAAATAGTCCTAGAATTTCCTGTTAAAACATTTTCAGGCATACAAAAAAACCCTCTCCCAAACCCACCTCCTCTGTGCTTGTACGTCATGGTGCATCAGTGGAGTGTTCTGTATGATCGTGAAGTGCTTTTAACTGAGTAAATTAATTCCTGGAAGGCTTTTGGTGTGTGGGGCCGCCCATTAGTGCAGGAAGGACGTGTCGAAAGCTGAGCTTCTTCTGAAACCTGGCTTAGGGTGAGTCACGTAGGGACCTCGACCTGGGCCTGATGGCTTTTCCCGAAGCAGAGCCACTGAGCCTCCCTTCCTGCCTGACCTGGGAAGAGCTCCCAGGGCTGTGGGTGCTGCCCTGGAGCCTGAAGACATTTGGCAGCTTCTCTTCCCTCAGCACACGGACCGACCTTTGGACTGGCTGATTGCAGCGCTGAACCCCCTGGCCTCTGGCTGCAAGGGCAGAGTGAATAATACCTGAATTCCAGCCTGCAGCTGCTGCCTGTGCCTCTGATCTGTTTATTGCTAGTTCAGTTCTGCAGGCTGGTCTTGCCTGAGACGAAAAGTCTGATTTCACTGTTTATATGACAACAAATTTACATGTTTTCGCAACCTGGCTCAGGACGTCTTGCAGACCTTCCTCCTCCCCCCAAAAAGTTGTTACCTCAGTACTGTGCTTAGAAGTTCCTGCCAGGCACCTTGGTGAGCAGAGGGATGGAACAAGGGTGTGAGGAGGGTGCCGAGGGGCTGGTACGTGTGGCTGTGCACCAGGTCCTCCGGCCGTGGCGCAGCGAGGGGAGCCTGGGCCCCAGCCAGCTCCCAGTTCTGGTCAGCCAGCCTTGAGGCTGTGCAGTGAGGGGGAATGGGCACGTTCCTCTCGGGGCCGGGGATGGGGGAGTGCAGGGAAGCACTTTTCCCATTTTAACCAAACTGAGCTGGGGGGCTCGGTCTGTGCTCTGGCACTTGCACCCTCTCTGCAGTGGGACATGTGTCGGGGTCCCACCACCTCGCTGCCCCCCCAGCCTTTCATGGCGACATGACCTGTGCAGCACCTTGCCAGAGCACAGGCTGGGGACTGTGGAGGCTGTGGAAGCCCTCACAACAAAAATCTGGTGTTTCATCCTGAGCTGCAAGTGCTGGGGGCCGTGGAGCATTGCAGCCCCAGTCTGCCCCAGAGGCACGGCCATCCCTCGCAGTAGGTGGGTGATGCCACGGGTGTCCAGTTTGGATAGTGGCAAACACAGAGTGCTGTTTTGTCTGCGCTGGTTTTGCAGCGGAGCCGCAGGAGATACGAAATTAAAGTGAACAGCCCTGTCTGAGCCAGGCAGAGTTCAGAGCGTGGAGGGAGGGAGGGTAGAGTACGCTGATGTGGAGATGATGTGCAGCCTCTTCTCAATCGCTGAGGGTTATTTTTGCTTGTAGAAGGTGAATTCTTGCTTTGCACTAACACTTTGCACTAATACCTCTTCAACTCATAGCTGGTTTTATAAAGTCACCGCTGTCTCAAAAGAGACTGACTCAGGACAGCGTGGAGTTATACTGCGAGGCGATTGGCAATCCCATCCCCGAGATCCAGTGGTGGTTTGAGGGGAACGATCCCAATGAGACCTATGCTCAGCTCTGGGATGGCGCACGGCAGGACCGTGTCAAAATCAACGCCACCTACAACCTGCACTCTACCAGTACCATCTACATCGCAAACCTCACGAGTGACGACTCAGGCATGTATGAGTGCCGGGCTAGCAACGACCCCGACCGCAACCACTTGTCGAAGAGTCCCAAAGTCAAGTGGATCCGTTCCCAGGCAAACGTTTTTGTCATCGAACGTGAGTGGCCGCATCGAGGCCTTGGCACTTGCTCGGACACTGGTGTCTTGAGTCTCCTGCCATGCTCACCCCTGCACCCGTGTCCTGTGGCTCCCGAAAGCTCCCCCACCCTCCCACCCCCCGCTGTAGAACTGAGAGACTCCCACCCTCTGTCGACTCCCCACCACCTGTGACTTGACCCGAAATGGCCCTGCTCAAAAAGGGTTGTGGCTTCCCAACCAATTCGCCCTCCGGCAATCCCGCGCCTTTTCCGGAGCCAAAGACCTGGAACCTGCCGCTTATTCCCGAGCGCCTTCGAGCCCTGGTGCTGGCCGCAGAATTGAGCCTTGATTCTGCGGTCGACTCTGCCCTAACCACCACTGACCAGCGGCCCTTTCCTGCGGCTCCTACAGCTCCCGCTCCTCTCAGCAGCCCTGCTTTGAGCTCGCTTCTGTGCTGGTGACCCAGGCTGTGGGGAACAAAACCTGCTTTGAGGTCTGAGATGCAACCATTTTTGAAATGGCCGTGTCTGTGTGACACTGAGTGTGATGTCATTGCTTGTCCTGTGGACGTGGCCAGGTTCCCTCTCGCAGAGCGGGCAGGCGAATGCTGGAGCGCACAGACTGCTCTGAGTGATAGAAACCTGGGAGGGAGCTTAACATCCTGGTAAGGTCTTCCCCTGAATCCCAGAGTTAGATGGGCATAGCTGCCTTCTCAGCAGAAATGTGCTAGGGAATACAGAACTCCAGCAGAACCTTCTTCCAGTGGAATTTGGATAGGAGGAAAAGCAAAATGCCTGTCAGCCCTGGCAAAAACTCTTCCTTCCAAGGGATGGAGGTTAGGTGGAAGGGTAGGGACTGTAGTGCCACCAGGGCTGTGTAGTGGTGCTGCTGATGGCAGCTGCCTTCTCGGACAGCCTCCTACGAGTAGAAATACCTGAGTCATCTTATGTTGCATAATTTACTGCTGCCTGGCACATGGAGGCCCAGGACCTTTTGGAGTCACGGCTCTGTGTTCTCCCTGGAGTAATTCTGACTAAACCCTTTGGGTTGCCTCAGATGAAGCACATATTGCTGCCACACGGTCTTGTCTGCTGCCCCTTGCAACAGAGGGTCCTGACTGTCCTCTGTGTTACCTGGAGGTTTCTGAAGCTGCTCAGGTGGCGGGAGGTGTTGACACATGAGTGCTCTGGTGGCTCGCAGCAGCAGAGAGCCGTGCTCTGCCCTTCAGAGTGACCTTTTCCATTGCTTATTGAGTACTGGGCTCTGCTGGGGCTGCGCCCGTGGTAGCAACAGTAGAGGCTCCAAGTGATGCAGGATGCAGCAGAGATCCTGCTTGTAGGGGAGCAGCTGCAGGGTCAGCATTGCTGTCCCAGGTGCACTCAGGCCCAGTCACCTGGTGTTGGGGGCTGTCTGGTGCTGGCGCTGTCAGGTCTGGTAGGGAACTGTGTATGAAGGTAAGTGGAAGCTGGGATAGACAAGGAACTGTGGGGTTTGTGTTGCAGGTTCTTGGGCCCCGTGTCAGCTCTGCAATACCCTGTGTTAACTTAAATCCAATTCTTTATGAACGCAGGTCCGGACATCAAGACTCATGTCGCCGAGGATTCTGGCAAGGTGGTCCTCACCTGTAACATGTCTGGGCCATACTCCACCATCAAGGGCCACGAGTGGATGCATGGGGACAAGGTCCTGCAAAAGGATGAGACCGACAGTGCTTTCACCAGCTACACGTGAGTGTCAGGGCAAGGTCAGAACCTGAGCATGGGCATGTTTTTTCCCAGAGCAGTTGGTGTTTGCTGTCAGCTGGACCCAGGGCTGAGTGCTTGTAGCCCGGCTGATGACAGGGCTTTGGGACTACAGAGCATAAGATGAGCTGGACAAAGTTTTGGTAAGGTCCAACACTCTCCTTTATGGGGAGGAGGGGGCAAAAAGGAGGAGGAAGGGATGGTTTTATGCCACAAATATCCTCTTAGGGAAGTTCTGCTGTTCATGTTTGTAGGCATGTTCAGCTGTGCTCTGGTTTGTCAAGTGCAGCATGCTGGGGTTGGTCAGTGTGCCAGAGCTTTGAAGTGAGAGGCTCCAGTGCATGTTGTTTCTCCTGGGGCATTTATGTCCCTTTCCAAAGTCCATCTGTTCTCACAGGAGCTGGGTAGCTGCAGTGAGCCATGGTCCATGCTTGGTGTGGGATACCGGCCTTATTGTGGCAGTGCAGTGAGCTTTCCTTTCCGATTACAGTCAGGCCTGGCTGGCACTGACCCAGCAGCTGTGGAGGCATCATGTCCCTTTGTATGGCAGTGCCGACGTGCCTGTCTCCCCATAGCAACAGGGAGCTGAACAAGGATTAAAGTATTTATAACCCAGCCTCCCTCGCGTGACCTCAATTCCTCAGCTGAGTGGTTTTTGGAAGTGGGAAGCGCCGTGCACAGCAGAACTAACAAACAGCCCGTTGTCCCAGTGCAGCCACGGGACAAACTCTGTGGGCCCCTTCCCTCGAGTGGGTATTACTGAGCAGCAGAATGGGATGTTTGTTGCGGGGCTGCATAATCCACTAAATCTCATTGCAGCAGCTTACAGGAAGGAGAATGAGAGAGTTCTCCCTATGCTGGGATTGATCCAGAGTAGCCCAACCTGGATGATCTTTGCTGCTGCTTTGCCCTGTGTTTCAGTGGGCTGGAACAGTGATCCCTGACTTGACAGACCCATGTCATACGTGGTGCATATGAAAGCCTCTTCTGCCATCCCCAGTGTGTGGGGAGGGGAGAGTAGAGACTTGGGTTGCTGAAGGTACACGGTGCAGCATAAATACTCTGCTGGACTGGGAGAAATTTGCTATAGAGGAGGTTGCTGATGCTTATGGATGTGACTCCACGGCTCTGGAGGTGGGTGCCTGTGGGTAAGTCAGTTATGCTGGATGCTTACCTGAATCCTGTTTTTGGTAGAATCGAGGGGAAGATGGAGGAGCACTCTGGCATGTACGAGTGTGTCTACAAAACAAACCCAGAGATAAGAGGACAAGTGAATATTTCAGGTAACTTCATGTGTTTGCTTCCAGGTCTGAGGAGGAGCATGGGGAAGCTGTGATTTCCTGAACAGTGTTGTCTTTTCAGCTTCTTGAGAGGCTGCTCCCAGCCCTTACCTGGCTGCAGGGCTCTGTGCGTGCACTGCCAGCGTGCCCCGTGAGGCAGCACCCTGTTATCAGGCAGTTCTGCGCCCGCAGGGTCAGCTCTTAGGTCCTGCATTCCTGTGGGCATGTTCCCACAGGAAAACTGGGAGAAGGATAATACCTGGTAAACAAATCTGTCTGAGCCTTTCTTGAAGCAGCTTGATTTGCTTTCCCCTCTGAAAATGCCAAAGTAGAGAGAGGAACAGCCTTACTGAGGTCAGGCTTTGGGGTAGCTGCCTGATTCTGGTGAGGTGGGGTTGCAGAGAGCACAAATCTGTGATTTCTATAATGAGGTGACTGAATTTCTTGTTCTCTTGCTGTAGTTGCCCCCCAGGTGACGGCATACAAGAAGTCCGAGCATGGCAACGAGGGGGACACGGGTGTGCTGACCTGCAAGAATCCCTCTTTCCCCCCTGTCACCACTTGGTCCTGGTACAAAAATGGTCAAGGGGTAAGTGCTGTGGTTTGCTCCTTCTCCTCTTCTGCCAACCCTGCTGCCCACCACAGAGGTGGGGGACCTTGTGCCATCAGAATTGCGTCTTTCAAAGCTCAGTGCCCTGGGAAGGAGGATTTCTGTGGGGGTTGGACCATGCGTGGTCAGTCAGTGCTGCCCTCAGAGCTCTCTTATTCCTCCTCCTCCCTCCAGGACCTGAAGAATGCCTCTGGGCGATACATCATCAAGTCCAGCGGCAACAAGACAGAGTTGCGCATTCTTAAACTGAATATTGAGGAGGACACAGGCGACTATCGCTGCAATGCCACCAACTCCTATGGCTCCGGGGATGCCACGGTGAACCTGCGCGTCCGCAGCCGCCTGGCAGCGCTCTGGCCTTTCCTGGGCATCGTGGCAGAAGTCCTTGTTCTTGTCACCATCATCTTCATCTATGAGAAGAGGAGGAAGCCAGATGAGGTTCCTGATGGTAAGCGGTGCCTGGGTTTAAATCTCTTGGGGGAGATCAAGTAATCTGTTGGGTGTCAAGATGTGCTCATAGGGAACTCTGAGGTCCCCTTGTCCGAGGGGGTCGATTTGAGGATGGGTACTCGGGGCACTTGTGGAACAACAGCAGTCTGTACCGTGCCACTTCAGACATGGAACTGCATGGAACTGTGCTGTTTCTGACAGTCCTGTAGTGAGATGGAGCAAGAGAGGAGTCGGTGCAGGTCAGCCTGACCCTTTGCCTCACCAGTACCTCTTTGCTCAAGTATTTCCTGTGTCTGCAGGGCTGGGTTTGCTTTGGCAGCTCCCAGTCTGGAGAGGGTGGTTTGTAAATAAGTAGTAGAGCTTTAATGGTGCTGTAAAAGTGTGGGACTGTAAGTAGCTCAGCAAGACCAGGCTTAGCTTAACTTGTGTTCAGCTCAGAATGTTTTGGGTCATCAGATCAACACATCCTGGATCTCAAAGCTCGGTACTATCTTTAATCTTTTCTGGAAGCACCAGCTCCTCCCTTTCCTTATCATCGGTGAGGATCTGCATTGTGTCAGCTGGGTCGGCCTTATCTGATCCTGTTAACAATGCAGTGTGAATGCTCTGTATCCTTCCTGCCCCGGTTACTGCTGGGCCCCCTGAGGAGAGGTGCAGCAGAGGGGCTAAAGCCCAATATCCTTCCTCTGACTGCAGGGCTTGGAATTCCACTCCAGGTAGTTTTACAAGCAGATGTTTTGCCCTCTGATACCCCTGGCTGGAAGGCAGGTGTCCTGTTAAGGATGTTATAGCTGCATCTTCCAAGCGGTTCTCCCCAAAGTCCCTGTAGCTTTGCTCCTACTTAGAGGAGGTGACAGTGAGGCCTGTCTGACCCAGTTCCTCCCAGTACTGGCTGAGAACTGAATGCTCCTGTCACCTGGGTTGGGATGGGGACAGTCCAGCCTGTGTTTGGTGTGATGTTCTTGCTGGTGTTACCTGTCCACTCTTCCCTTCTCTGCTGCTGGGTGCCACCTCACATGGTAAGTAGAAGGTAGTTTCAGCCATGTGTCTGCCTCTGTCCTCTCACCAGCTGTGAGCAGATCCTGGTGCCCAGGGCAGTCCCAGTGCCTGGAGTGTGGGGCTTGGGGTCACTTGAGGGGAGCCAGGGCTGTAGAAGAGGCAATGGGGAGCAAAAGAGATGTTGGGGGGGCCTCCTGATGGGAGGTGGCAGATTGCAGGGAGCTGGTGAAAGGCCGCAGGGCTTGGCATGTGTTGGCAGAGGTGTTTCCTTAGCTGTGCTGCTCAGTGTAACCAGAACATGGTGTGCAGTGTTTGTTTTGATATCACAACATGTGGGAAGGGAAAAGGGCTTCCTGCTGCTGCTTAAAGCCCCTGTTCCTGAAACATCCTGTTTGGTTTCCCCTTTACCTGCTGTGAGTGTGCTCAGATTTGGGAGCCATCCCAAGTCATGGAGCTGTGGGGGTGGGTGCAGATGGGTCAGGGCAGCACTGCCATCTCACCAGAGTAACTGTGGCTCTTTCCCATTTTTAAGTGGTGGTGGGAGTGCTGCCTGGAACAGTCCCCACTGCTTTAAGAGGAGGCAGAGGTCACTTTGTACATGCTCTTCCCTGACCCCGTTTGTTCTTTTTTTCCATGCTATCCCTAATGTGAAGATGATGATGGAGGCTCTGCACCACTGTGAGTACCTTTCCTCTTCCTATTTAGCCAGATTTGTACTGGCAGATCTCATCCAGCCAGGGAATCTGCTCTGAAGATAAAAACTGGCTGGTGTGGGATAACAGTCAGCGTGCTGGGTGGGAAGATGTCTCCCCATGGTTCACTTAATGTCCCTGTGTGCAAACCACACGTACCTGGGGCGTCCTCAGTGTCTGACACTCCTGCCTGAGCTGCACCATGTGTTTGGACCTGAATTACGTTAGTGGGCCGGAGAGGGGGGCTTTCTGCTCTCCCTCTTCTCATGTCCTTTCTTCCTTCCCAGGAAGAGCAATGCCACGAACCACAAGGACAAGAACGTCCGCCAGAGAAATGCAAACTAAGAGTGGGGCCAGGTGAGTGCCACGCCTGAGGGCAGAGCCACACCTGGGAGCGAGAGCTGCAGTGTCTGTGTCTGCAGAGGGTCTCTGGGAGAAGCCAAAGCATCTGTGGAGCCAGAGGCTCTTCTGGCCCAGCACGGGCTGCCTCTAGCACAGTGCAGCCATACTGGTGCAACTGGGTTATCTAACTGGCTTTTCTTTCTCTCCTGCCAGGTGACAAGTAGATGAAGAACTCATCTGGACAATTTTGGTTTCTTCTATTTTTTTGGTAAAATAGCACCATGGAATATTCTAGTGGCGTCCTTGCGATTCAGTTACTTCACTTTCTAAAGAAACTTAAGTTGTAGAATCTAAAATACACTTCTTTTTTTTAAAGAGTCGTGGGAGGGTTTTTCTACCTGTAAATGTAAATCCCCTGTTCCTGGTAGTCTAGCTCCCTGGCTGTCTCTGTCCTAGGTTTCTTTGTGTTGGTACAGAGTGTGGGGGGGAGAGTGCACCTCTGTCCCACCTGCTTGTGGGGGTGAGGGAGGAGCTGCTTTTGTGGCTGTCAGGAGATGACACAATCTGACCAGAAGATTCAGGAGTGGAGTTGTGTTTCTCCCAGTGCATCACCTGGAGCAAGGCTGCACCTTTCCCTGGCAAAGGGCATGTTCCTGGCATGTCTTTGTCAGGCAGATTCCCAGTCAGCCCCTCCTGAGCTGTTCTTGGTTCCTCTGAAACAGGCAGCCAGGAGCAGTTAGAGCTGGACACTGGATAAATGATTGCTGTAACTTATTCCATGGGTGGTTCATGTCTCTGCCGGGGGGATGGGGCAGGGTGAGCTGGGGGGTGATTTAAGGTTTTAACAGTGTGTGCTTGTGCTTGAGCCGTCGGGTGTGTGCTTGACATGGGGGCTTATGAGCAGATGAGTGCTTGGGGGAGTCTAACACCTTTACTGCTGGGTAGCGTTGAACTGTTCCATCTGTTAACAATTCACAAATAAAAATGATTCCTCTCTTTTTTCCACCTCTGGACTCTGGTCTCTTTCCGTCTGGGCTGCCTGACCCTCTGGCTGCAAAACTCGATACTGTGTCTCAGTTTGGTGCCAGCTCTGGCTGCCTTCTAATTGCTGAGGATTTGCAGCTTGATGGGTGAAAAAACTGTTAAAAGCCTCCCTGGAGGGAGGGAGTGGTGCTCCCTGCTCTGCAGAGCCCCGAGGAGCATGGGGCCCTAGGGCACACTTGCCTGTTTGGGACAGGTCTCACTTTGCCCTGCTCTGCAGTTCTCAAGCCTCGTGGCTGTGGGGTCAAGGATCAGCCCCAGCCCCCAGGAGCCCTCATAGGACACGCTGCTTGTGTGTCTTGTGCTTCTCTAAGCAGTTTTTTTTTCCTGCTCTTTCTGGGGCAGGAAAGCAAAAGTGTGAAACCTTAGTGCACACAGCAGGGCCTGGGTGAGAGGACTGAGGATGTGGTGGGGTGGTCCCT
Source organism: Myiozetetes cayanensis (assembly GCF_022539395.1). Lineage (NCBI taxonomy): Eukaryota > Metazoa > Chordata > Aves > Passeriformes > Tyrannidae > Myiozetetes > Myiozetetes cayanensis. The sequence continues at coordinate 3,537,212 of NW_026087477.1, forward strand.
TCTTGCTGCCAGCCTTCAGCTCGGGGACCTTTTGCCAGCATTCCTGCCCCTGGAGCGAGGCAGTGAAGGCCATGGGCTGAAAGGGAGCTACCATGTGCTCCCAGCTGGCCTAAGGTAACTCTGTCTGCTCTGCTCCTGGCAAGTGACTGAATCCTGGTCTTGCTCTGTAGCTGGACACTTCTTCCTTTTAGGGGCCTGGGAAGGATCAAGGGGAGAGTGTGGCTCTGATAGCTATGCTGTGCCCAGAGAGCTGCTGGCAGCAGTCTGTGGTGGCAGGTCTGGTAGCAGTGCTGGTAGCTTGGAGCTGTGGTAGCTGGGTCCCTCCTGTCAGTGTTTTTACCTCGCTGTGCCGTCAGCTGGCCTTGGGCTGTGAGGACAGTGGGGCTCTGCAGCCTGTAAGTGGGTTATGCAAGGCTTTCACAGCCAGCCTCGTGCTATACTGGTGAAAAATCAATGCATGGCTTAATTTTCCTTGATGAGGATTATGGGTCCTGCCTGACCCGGCTCTCGGCCGTAGCACAAAGAACCACTTGTGCCTTTTGTTTGACTGGGCAGGGACAGGGGGGACAACAGCCCTGAGAGCTGGGCAGGGGATGGAGTGGCATCGTGATGCTCTCTGCTGGGCCTGTGGCAGCTGCCCTGGTGAGCTGAGGCACAGCCCTGCCATGGCCCAAGGACAGCCACAGCGAACCCTGCACAGGGATGACACGAGCAGGCCTTGGATGCAGTGCCCCTTTCTGTCCTGGGGAGAGGGTGCTCCGGGCACCGCTCAGCTCCTGACGCCTTGGAGCAAGCCCTGAGCTGCTGCCTCCCTGCTTGGCTCCAGCATCTCCAGCCTCCCATTCAGGTTAAGCTGCAGGGGGCTGGGGGCAGCAGAGGAGCTGCAGTGCTGTTCCCCGGGGATGGTTGGGAGAAATGGGCTGTTCTTGAAGGCAGCCGTGCCAAGCCCGGGGAGTGACGTTGCAGAATGGGGCCGCTGTGGCCCGCAGCGCGGCTTTGGGGGTGTCTCCGCCCGTGGGGTCCGTGCAGAGGCTGCGGCTGCCGCTGCTCGCCCCAGGCAGGGCGCTGTCTCCGCCGGGGCGGGGGGAGGCACTGCCCGGTGCGCTTCTGTCCTGTGGCACCAGATGGTGCCACCGCCGCGGCCTCGCTGCCCGCGCGGCTCCGCCACCCGACGGGTCTCGCCCAGAGCCGCGGCCCCAGGGCGGGGCGGCTCCGGTCCCGTGTCCGGCTGCTCGGGGGTGCCCGGGGCTCACCCGGGCTCCTCGCTCCGGCGCGCCTCGACGCCTCGCATCCAGGGGGAGCCGCACTGGGGCAAGCACGTTTCCAGAGCAGAGGGCAGGAGGTGCCGGTCCCTATGCCCTGTTCCCTGCGCCCAGGGCATCGGCCTCGCATGCGGGTGTCCGCCGCGGTGAGGTCCAGCTGCGGCTGCTGCCCCTGTCCCGGGGTGTCGGTCCAGGGTCTCCATCCTTCGGCCTACCCCGGGGGTGCCTCCTGCCCATCGGTTCAGGGGGGCTCAGCGCTGGAGCGGTGGGCACCTGAGGCTGTGGGAGGGCAAAGCCCCCGTGCTTAGTGTGGAGATGGTGTCTATCCCTGCCCCGGGGTTGGGCAGCGCTCCCTTCCCGGCGAGGCGGTTTTGCCGGCGGCTGCAGAACCCCGCGGGGGAAGCGTCCGGCCCCGCAGCGGGGACTGCGCTGCCGGGGTCCGGGGCTGTCGGGGCAGAAGATGGACGACGCGCCCCGGTAGCCGGTCCCGCCGGCAAAGGCTATGCCGGCGGGGGGAGCTGCGGAGCCGTCCGGCCCCGGCCCGGCCCTGCCGCCCGCCCCGGCCCGCCCCGGCCCGCCCCCGCCGCGGCGGCGGGCGCCACTGTGCCGCCGGTGGCCTCGGCGGCGGCAGCGGCGGCAGGATGCGGGCGGGCCGCGGCGCGGCGGGCGGGGAGGTGGCGGCCGAGGAGGAGGCGGCCGATGCGGCTAAGCGCGGCGGGGCAGCGGCGACCGGACGGGCGCGGGGCCGCGGCGGGAAGGGGTCCCCGAATGGCGAGTGCCGTCGCGGGGAACCGCCGCGCAGCCCCGGCCCGGAGCCGCCTCGCGAGCCCAAGGTCTCCTTCTCCTGCGGCGGCGGCGGCGCGTCCCCCGGCGGGGCCAAAGCAGCCGAGGAGGGCGCGGGCGAAGATGCGGGAGAGGAGGCCCGCGGGAGCCAGGCCAGCTTCATGCAGCGGCAGTTCGGGGCGATGCTCCAGCCCGGCGTCAACAAGTTCTCGCTGCGGATGTTCGGCTCGCAGAAGGCGGTGGAACGGGAGCAGGAGCGCGTCAAGTCGGCGGGAGCCTGGATCATCCATCCCTACAGCGACTTCAGGTGCGGCGGTACCCGCGGGGCTCGGCCGCATCCCGCATCTCGCATCTAGCATCCCGCGGGGCCGGGCATCGGGCCGGGCTGGGGAGCGGGGCCGCCGGTGCGACCGGGCCGAGGGCACCTTGAGCCGCCGCTGGGCGCGGGAGGGGCCGAGCCAGGCATCCCCCTTTCGAGCGCAGCCGAGCCGGGCATCCCCCTCCCCAGCGCAGCAGCCGCCGCCTCGGGGATGCCGGGAGCACTCTCAGTGCCCGGGCAAGGGCGTCCCCTCGTCCTTCCCGGAGCCTTGGCAGGCTCGGCCCGGCTCGGCCCCCCTGAGCCCCACCGGGCCCTGGCTCTGCCCCTGGAGCACCCTGAGGTTGGGGGTCCCCCTCCCCGGGGAAGTGCCAGTGCTGGCTGGGGGGGACGTGCTGTGCCACTGCCAGGCAGAACGTTGTGATGGCTCCCCTCCCCCATAAAGGCCTGTCTCTGGGGTTCAGCCAGTTTGAGGGAGATTCTTCCCACTTCTGATAGAACTTGAGTCCCCACAATCCAGCCTGTGTGTCTTCCAGGCGAGGAATGACAAACCCAGGAAAAAAGCTGTTCAGCTCCATCTCCTTCCTGGCCCACAAGCCCTGGGGAGCTCTGGAGTGGCAAATGTTTCCAGAGTTGTGTGAAAGCTGCTGGGAGGGAGGAATGGCTGGCTGCACTGTCGGGGATGAAGGGGAGCTGAGACCCCACTGGTATTGCTGGTGAGCCAGCATTGGGGCTCCCTGGTCTAGTGACCTCAAAGGGGCTGGGGGAGCCTAATTCCAGAGGCTGATGGGGCTGAGGGGCTCAACTCTGAGGCTCAGGGGAGGGTTCACTGGGTACCTGGGTGGGGGATGTCCCTGAGCTAGACCTCAAATTCTGTTCACTGCTGACACTAACAAGCCTCCACAGCATAGGGCTCCCTGAGGCAGGTGGAGGTGGCCATGGGCTCAGGGCAGGGACCAGCACTTGCATCTCCTGCTCCCGCCTTCATCCGCTGCCCTGGGCTGATCTGGCATATTCCAGAGGAGCAGTTGGAGGCCCCTGGCCTCCCCTTGGGGCTGCCTTCTTGCACAGGATCCTGCACCCTTCCACACTGGGGCTACCCAGTGGAGCCCCCTCCTTGTCTCACTGCCTGGGTATCGAGTTCTGCTGAAGCTCTGGGTTGAGCAGGGGCCACACTGCCTGGTCACTGCTGGTCCTGCGGTGGAGGGAGCTCCACTGGCCCCGGTGTGACAGAACACAGGTGGTGGTGCCAGGTGGATCCTGGGGGACTTGGCCCCTCTGCACTGCCCATGCTCCTCCTCACCCTCAGCAGCTGTGGGCTGTTGAGGGGGCTGGGAGCAGAGTGCCCCCATGCCTGCACCACGCCAAAGCCTGCCCTGCTCCTCTGACCTGGCAGAGCCAGGGTGCCGGTGGCAGAGTCCACGATGCTCCTGAGAGCAGGGTCTCCCTGCACTGAGCCTGCAGTGGGCTCGAGGCCTCAGAGGCTTCTCCAGGGTGCAGCAGCATTGCTCCCTCAGCTGGTACTTGCAGTGAGCAGGCGGGTGCCAGGGTGACCTTGGAGAGTCACCCTGGCTGTCCTGCTCAGCACGGGCTCCATCCTTCTGAAGCCGCTATCAAGACTTGAAACCCATTGGGGCAGAGCGGCTGCCCGTGTTTTGATACTGGAAGTGGCGTAGGAGAGTTCCCTGCCCAGTGGGGAGGAGCTGCAGGCAGAGCCACGGCATCCTCCAGCTCCACAACCATGCTCAGGAACAGGATCAGCCCACGTGGGGCTGAGCCTGGGCGTGAGGAACCCGGTCTGCCTGTGCATGCTGGGGACGTGTCCATCTGTCCCACGTTGTTCTGCCTTAAAATAATCAAAAAACATTTATCCAATAATGATAATGGAGAGTGACCTGATCATGTTTGCCCTGCAAAACCCATTACCCATCTGCATCTGTGACATCATTTCATAATCATTGTCATTTAGTGATCCTGACTTCTCACGGCAATGGCACTGCCATTGTTCACCCACAATTCAGGACAGATTTGCTCCAGGAACTGAGGTTGCTATTTACATAAATATTGAATGATGAGGAAGCAGCCAGGGCGGCTGGTGAGATCCTGAGCTACAAATCTGATAAAACAGACCTTGTAAGTGTGTGCTGGAGCAGGGCCACCTCCTTTTGGGTGCTGGGCAGTGGTCGTTGGTGGCTTTGCCAGTTCTGGTCTCTGTTTTGGGAGGAACAGCCCAGTGCCAGCTCCTTCATTGCTTCTGTTGTGGTTTCTGCACCAGCCCCGAGGAGCTGCTCTGGAAGCTGTGGGAGCTGTGCACAGCCGGTGATTCAGGGATGGTGGCAGTGCCCACCACCCTGTGATTGCTGAGTGGCTGTCCAGGGGCTACACTGGCATCCCCCAGTGCCAGCCTGGCACCCACAGCCTTCCATGACACTGGGCTGGGACTGGGATTGGGACTGAGCAGGGTGTTCTCTCTGCTGGTGGATTTCTGTTGCAAGAGCTGGTCCCACAACTGAACTGGGGGCAAAGATGCTTCCAGAGCACGTCACTGGTGCTCCTTGGCCAGAACCTTCCTCATCCAGGGTTGAATGGTTGCAGGGGCTTTGCCTCTACCTGCATGGTGCCACTGTGTGGGCTACTGAGCAGAGGGACCAGGTTTGCCAGCTGCTGTTGCTCCTGATGGATGGGCCAGCACTGCCACTGGTCCCAGTGCTCCCATTCCCTCTGGACAGGGTGTTGGGGAGCTGGGCCCCTCCTTCTGCAGCATCAGTGTGGGGCAGTTGGACCTGGGAGTGCTGAAAGCCATCACTCAGTCACTGGGGAGGAAAGGCTGGGACTGGCTGGAGGGATTGTGAAGGTTTGAGTCCTTGAGCAGTTTGCAAAGCCTTTATCCCCCTCCCCAGGAACCCCCCAGGGTAAAAGGCTTTTCCAAGGGAGAGCGGCACCAATCATTCATCACAGCTGACTCTACTGGGATCTGGTGGTGTGGATGATGTGTTGGACAACACTGCTCACTTAGCTCGGGCAAACTTATGCCATTAGCTTTGTAACCCACTTCTCATAGCAACCTTGTTTTTAGGATATGAGTATTGAGTGTGAGTTTGCAAAATGCCAGTCCTGTGTTGATTGATCCTGCACTGATCCTGTGCTGCTCCTGCCCACCAGGCAGCCTGGTTGTTTGCAGCTGAGCTTCATCAGGGCCAAAGGGCTCAGCCCTCAGGGGATCCTCCTGCAGAGGAGGGTCTCGGGGAGCTCCATACTGCTGGGCAGGCTGGAGCACATGCAGCTCAATGGCTGGCCATGGGATCAGCGTAGAGGGGTGTGGCTGGATCATCCCAGCAGCCCCTGGAGCTCTGTGGGCTGCCAATGGAGTGAAGCAGTGACCACCCTGGCATACCGTGGCTATGCCCCCCTGTATGGCTTGGCCCCTGTATGTATCTTGCCCAGGACCTCAGAGCAACACCACTGTGCCAGGCATTGGGCGGGTGACAGAGCGGAAAGGCGGCAGCGCCCGCTCGTAGGGGCTTTGGGCACCTCCTGTCATCATCACTGTCATACAATTGGGTCAGAAGCAAGGGAGGAATGTCAAGGATCCTGATTAATTTGTTTTTAGATATTTTTAGTAGCCTGGATTGGATCTTTTTTTCCATGCACATGAACCCTCCAAGGAAGAAAGCGTTGGCATCGCACCCTGGTCCCCGGGGCGATTGCACAGGGTCAGTTGTGTGTGATGGGGGAATCAGGAGCAATTTATCTTTCTCTGCAGGCTGAATTCTGCCCTGGCTCAGCCAGATTGCAAAGGAATTGGAGCCAGAGGAGAGTTTTGCCCAGCTGGCGAGGTTATTTAATCTTTGTTCTTCGCAGCTTTGCATGGCTAATGCCCCCGTGGGACCTGCACAGCACAGCAGGGTCAGTCTGAGCTGAGTGGGGTTTGGGGACAGATCCAGCCCCACAGCGACTCTGCTGACTCTGGCATCTCTGGCAGGTTGAGCTGTACGTGGGAGCCTGGGGGTCTGGCTGGGCCCACCATGGCCGTGGCCCTGCTGCCTGTTTGGTGCCAGCTCGGTGTAGGGGTGCAGGGGGGGCGCAGTTCCTGTGCCGAGGGTGCCCTGGGGACCGCCCTGGTGTGAAGTCATCGTTTTGCAGCAGTGACATCACTCACGGTTGCCACAGCAACACCTCACATGGGGAAGGTGTCATTGGAGAAAGGTCAGGAGCCGGGATGCTCGGCTCCTTCTGGTCCTGCGCTAGTCTGTGCATCGGGGGGACCCAGCCCATCGCCCCTCTCTGTGTGTGGGAGTCTCCCCCTCATCCCCCCACCCCAGGGCACTGTGTGCACGGCATGACCATGGCACCCCCTGCCCACGATCCCACAGCTCTCAGGGACCCCTGCCCAGGGTGGGCTGAGCATACATGTGTGGACAAGAGTCCTGAGTGCCCCTGCACGTGCACTGAGGAGCATCCCTGCCTCTCCTGCCCCCCAGCCAGAGCAGGGAGGGCGGAGGTGGCCTCCACACCACCCTGCCACGAAAGAGATGCTGTGACCTTGCAGATGCTCAGAAAGGTCGTCGGTGGCCCAGGAGAAGGGGAAGAGGAGAAAGGGAAGAAGAATGGGGTGAGGCAGGAGGGGGTGGAAGAGCCGCACAGCCCAGGCAGGGGCAGGGGCAGAGGCGGCCGCCCACCCCCCCACCGCCCCCGCGTCTGGCCGGGGCTGCGGGCTCTGCCGCCGCCAGCTGCAGCCGTACGTGCTCCGCAGCACCAGAGCCACGGCGGCATCTTCCATCGCAGCCGTGCTGCAGGGACTGACGGGCAGCCCCACCACGGCACCCCCCAAACTGGGACCCCAGCCTGGCCCCGGGGAGCGGCAAGTAGGGTGGCCCTGGCTGTCCCTGGGGACTGACTGCTGTCCCTGGGTCCCTCCTCTGGGAGCAGGAAGGGGGACTGCTCCCACCAATCTCCCATCCTGCCTTCATCTGCGACCTAGAGTGATGCCGGTGGTCTGGAGGGTCCTCAGCCCACGGGTTTCCCCAGGGCAGCTCGGCTGGAGAGTGTCCCCCTCCAGTGTTTGGCGTCATCATTCTCCCCTCCCCCCAGGACCTGCTGTCTCTGACAGACCAACCCAGCAGGAGCCTCCAGCCTCATTGTGCCCCCCCCTCTTCACCACGCTACCTCAGTCAGGGCTACGCTGACTGCGAGATCACCCCGGGAGCAGTCCGGAGAGGGGGGAGCAAGATGTAATCTTTGGGGAGAGGGAGGTTCCTGTGGCTGAGGTGGCATCACAGTGACAGCACCCCAGTAGAAATGGGTCCTGGAGGGCAAGGCACTGTGGCCAGGTCCCCTTGGCATGGGAAGCAGCTGTGGGGCACTGGTGACACACCCCCCCCCCCCATCTTCTCACTCCCCAGATTCTACTGGGACTTCACAATGCTGCTCTTCATGGTGGGCAACCTGATCATCATTCCTGTGGGCATCACCTTCTTCAAGGAGGAGACCACAGCGCCCTGGATCGTGTTCAATGTGGTCTCTGACACCTTCTTCCTGATGGATCTGGTGCTGAACTTCCGGACAGGGATTGTCATTGAGGACAACACGGAAATCATCCTGGACCCCGAAAGGATCAAGAAGAAGTACCTCAAGACCTGGTTTGTGGTGGACTTTGTCTCCTCCATCCCCGTGGACTACGTTTTCCTCATTGTGGAGAAGGGCATAGACTCGGAGGTCTATAAGACAGCCCGAGCCCTCCGCATCGTCCGCTTCACCAAGATCCTCAGCCTCCTGCGGCTCCTCCGCCTCTCCCGGCTCATCCGCTACATCCACCAGTGGGAGGAGGTGAGGACCTGCTGTGGGACCTGCCAGCAGCACCTGGATGGCTGGAGGGAGTGGAAGCTGGAGGGGCCCCTGCAAGTGTGGCAGGGCTGTGGGCTGCCTGAAGAACTGACAGGGTGGAGGGGAGCTGCAGGGCTGTGTGTGTGGGGCCAGTGGGTGGCTGTGAGCCTTCCTGGAGGGTTTGGGGCATCCCTGGACCAAGGTACCTCACCCACCATTGGTGGCTGGCACAAGCTGGCACACCATCCCCTGCTCCACCAGCAGCAGGACCCTGTTGCCCTGCTCAGCTCAGTGCTCCTTGCCTTGCTCCCCTCTGGCTCCCTGCCCCTCCAGGGGCTTGGGGAGTGCCAGGGAGGGTGATAGGACCCCTGGCTCTTGGGGTCCCCGATGCAGGAGGCAGGATGCACTCTGGGCCACGTGGGCTGTGAGGGGACACGCCTTAGAGTCTGGAGGTGGCGTGTGTGGCTTTGCTGCGTGGCTCTTGCGCTCAGTGCCCCGGAGGCTGCCCCACTGCCTCCTCAGTGCCCTGAGTATTTGTCTCTCCCTGAGCATCCGCTGGTGCTGGCTGATGCTCACCAAAGCTCGTGGCATCCCACCCGCTATAAATAGGCAGGTGGAGCACAGCAGCCTCAGGGCTGGAGCTGGACCAGCCATGGGAGCTGCTTCCAGCCAAGGCCATGCGGGTCAGGGCCCTGAGCGGGGCTGGGCAGTGGGGGAGGGTCCCCACACTCACCTGCTGCCATCCCACCCACTCAGATCTTCCACATGACCTATGACCTGGCCAGTGCAGTGATGAGGATCATCAACCTCATTGGCATGATGCTGCTGCTCTGCCACTGGGATGGCTGCCTCCAGTTCCTGGTGCCCATGCTGCAGGATTTCCCCCAGAACTGCTGGGTCTCCATCAATGGGATGGTGGTGAGTCCCATCCACCCCTAATATGATCCTACCTGATCCCCTGAGCCCCCACCCATCCCCATGTCATCTGGCCGCCATGCACCAACCCCAGGAGATGCATTCCCCTCCCCTGGCCAGGGCTGCAGTGCCCCGTGGTTCACAGGGCACCCCACAGTGTGCAAAGCACCCGATGCCGGGTGCTGACGTTGGTCTGGTGAGGTCTCACAGGACCTGGAGCAGCGGATCGATCTGGGCAGGAGGAATATGCTGATATGGGGCTCTTGGTCCTGTCCCCTGCCACCTTCTCCTGCTCATTAGCCACAAAGCTGCTATTAATAAATAATGTGCCCTGTTCCTAATTGCTCCCTCTCAGCCCTGCAGCCTCCTGCAAATGGCTCTTCTCCCTCTGTCTGTCTCATCTTGTTCCGTCAAATTTCCATCTCTGCTCCATTCCCTCCCACCTGGCTTCCTCCTCTTCTTCCCCTGCCTTCTCCTTCCCTGACTGCTTCTCCAGGGAAGTTTGAAGAGTTTGGAAAGTTTGAAAATTTGGTTTTCAACAAATGCCTGTTGCTGAGGGCTACTGAGAGATGCAGGCAGAGAACCAGGGCTGTGACCTGGCATGGGCCAGGGCACTGTGCCCTTGGGTGCTGCTCACACACACACAGACACGCAGACACACACATGGACATGCAGATACACACATGGACACACACATTGGACACACACATGGACACACAGACACACACATGGACACGCAGACACACACATGGACACACAGACACACACATGGACACGCAGACACACACATGGACACACAGACACACACATGGACACGCAGATACACACATGGACACACACATGGACACACACATGGACACACAGACACACACATGGACACGCAGACACACACATGGACACACAGACACACACATGGACACGCAGATACACACATGGACACACAGACACACACATGGACACACACATGGACACAGACACACACACATGGACACACACATGCACACAGACACATGCAGATACACACATGGACACACAGATACACACATGGACACAAGACACACACATGGACACGCAGACACACACATGGACACGCAGATACACACATGGACACACAGATACACACATGGACATGCAGATACACACATGGACACGCAGATACACACATGGACATGCAGATACACACAGACACACACATGGACACACACAGACACACACATGGACACACACATGGACACACAGATACAGAGACACACAGATACACACATGGACACACACAGACACACACATGGACACACAGATACACACATGGACACACAGACACACACATGGACACGCAGACACACACATGGACACACAGATACACACACAGACACACACATGGACACGCAGATACACACATGGACACGCAGATACACACATGGACACACAGATACACACATGGACACGCAGATACACACATGGACACGCAGATACACACATGGACACGCAGATACACACATGGACATGCAGATACACACATGGACACACAGATACACACATGGACACACAGACACACACATGGACACACAGATACACACATGGACACAGATACAGACATGGACATGCAGACACACACATGGACACACAGATACACACATGGACACATGGACACACAGATACACACATGGACACGCAGACACACACATGGACACACACAGATACACACATGGACACACACATGGACACGCAGATACACACATGGACACGCAGATACACACATGGACACACACAGATACACACATGGACACACAGATACACACATGGACACACAGATACACACATGGACACACAGATACACACATGGACACACAGACACACACATGGACACACATGGACACACACATGGACACACACATGGACACACAGACACACAGATACACACATGGACACACACAGACACACACATGGACACACAGATACACACATGGACACACAGACACACACATGGACACACAGATACACACATGGACACGCAGATACACACATAGACACACAGATACATGGACACACAGATACACACATGGACACACAGATACACACATGGACATGCAGATACACACATGGACATGCAGATACACACATGGACACACAGACACACACATGGACATGCAGATACACACATGGACACACAGATACACAGACACACAGATACACACATAGACACACACAGATACACACACAGACACACAGATACACACACAGACACACACATGGACACACAGACACACAGATACACACATGGGCTCACAGATACACACACAGACACATGCGCAGTTGAGCACCAGCACAGGCTGAGCCGCTGTCCCTGTCACTGCAGAATGACTCCTGGAGTGAGCTGTACTCCTTCGCCCTCTTCAAGTCCATGAGCCACATGCTCTGCATCGGCTATGGGAAGCAGGCTCCCGAGAGCATGACGGACATCTGGCTGACCATGCTGAGTATGATTGTGGGGGCCACTTGCTACGCCATGTTCATCGGCCACGCCACCGCCCTCATCCAGTCACTGGATTCCTCCCGGCGCCAGTACCAGGAGAAGGTAGGACTGGGCTGAACAGGGCCCACGGCTTCTGTCCTGAGCCCAGCTGCTGTGTCCCCTCCTGGAGATTCAGCCAGGTGGGGTGGGTGTTCCTAGTTGGGAGTGGGAATGGGGAGATGGAGTGAGACTGGCCCCGTGGAGTGGGAATTTGGGTGGAGGTCCCAGCTAACACCACCTCTTCCCACAGTACAAGCAAGTGGAGCAGTACATGTCCTTCCACAAGCTGCCCGCCGACTTCCGCCAGAAGATTCATGACTACTACGAGCATCGCTACCAGGGCAAGATGTTTGATGAGGACAGCATCCTGGGGGAGCTCAATGAGCCCCTGCGTGAGGTGAGGGCTGGAGAACTGGATGTTGGGGATTGCTCCCCCAAAGAGAGGGACCCCCTGCTCCCTGCCACGGACCAGGGAGCGGTGTGGGTCCCACTGCCTCCTGCTGTGCACATGCATGGGGTCGAACACCTCCTGCTGCAGCTCTGCTGCTCCAAGTGTGTGTCCATGCAAGATCTGTGTGCCAGGGTGTCCATGAGCCTGCTAGGGGTGGGGAGCATGTCCCTGCAGAAGCATGTCCCGGCCTCCTGTGCTCACCTGCTTCCCCACAGGAAATTGTCAACTTCAACTGCCGCAAGCTGGTGGCCTCGATGCCGCTGTTCGCCAACGCAGACCCCAACTTTGTCACGGCGATGCTCACCAAGCTGAAGTTTGAAGTGTTCCAGCCGGGTGACTACATTATCCGTGAGGGCACCATCGGCAAGAAGATGTACTTCATCCAGCATGGGGTGGTCAGCATCCTCACCAAGGGCAACAAGGAGATGAAACTCTCTGATGGCTCCTACTTTGGAGGTGAGCATTTGCAGGACTGAGCCCGGGTACCCTCTTGGAGGTCCATGAGAGGCGCTGGGGCACCAGCCCTGACCTGGGGCACTCACCATGTGGTGGTTCTCACCCCTTCCTCCTGGCTTGGGCCCGTTTTGTTCTCACTGGCAGTGTTCTGACCTTGACCCTGGCATTTTCCATGCAGAGATCTGCCTGCTGACCCGTGGCCGTCGCACGGCCAGCGTCCGTGCAGACACCTACTGCCGCCTCTACTCGCTCTCAGTAGACAACTTCAACGAGGTGCTGGAGGAATACCCCATGATGAGACGGGCCTTTGAGACCGTGGCCATTGACCGCCTTGACCGCATTGGTAGGGCATGGTGGGGTCCGGAGGGGGAGAGGGGTGTCCCAGTAGAGGGGTCAGCCATGGCTTGCATGAGAACCCAGTGTAGTCCCAGTGTGGGGTCTCATGGTGCTCCCTCTCCTGGCCCTCTCCCTGCAGGGAAGAAGAACTCGATCCTGCTCCACAAAGTGCAGCACGACCTCAACTCAGGTGTCTTCAACAATCAGGAGAACGAGATCATCCAGGAGATCGTCAAATACGACCGGGAGATGGTGCAGCAGGCGGAGCTGCAGCAGCACACAGCTATGTACAGCCCCGTCCAGCCCCAGGTCACCTCTGCCATCGCCACCCTCCAGCAAGCCGTCGCCATGAGCTTCTGCCCGCAGATGGCCAGCCCGCTGGTGGGCTCCATGGCGCTGGGCTCACCCCGCATGATGCGCCGTTTGCAGTATGCCCAGGCCGTGCCCAGCCCATTCGCCGTCTCCCCTGTCCTGCTGCAGCAGAGCCCCCCACCGCAGCCGCAGCCCCCAACGCCCCACACCAACCCCTCGCCCTCGCAGGACCCGGCACAGCCCACGGCCCTGCCCGCCTCCACCAGCGCCTTTGCTGCGGCCGCGGCCAGCCCGCCGACCCAAAGCCCGCTGGCCAGCCGGACGTTCGCCTATGGAGGTGCCCCAGGGCCACTGGGCTCCCAGCTGTCCCTCAGCCAGCAGCCAGTGCCCGGCTCGCCCCAGCGCCTGGCTGCCCACAAGAGCACACAGGCGCTGCACACCAGCAGCCTCAGCCAGGATTCGCGGCCCCTCTCGGCCTCGCAGCCCTCCCTGCCCCACGGGCTGGTGGCCGGCAGCACCCAGAGCCCTCCGGCCTCTGCCCGCGAGTCCTGCACCTCCATCAGTGGGGGCCCGGCCACTGCCTCGCCGGGCCCTGGGCCCCCAGCCGGGCTGCGGGGCCAGGCGCCCTCGCGGGGGGCTCCAGCCCACCCGGCACCCACGGGCCCGGGGCTCAGCCTGCCCCCCACCCTGCCGCAGGACTCAGCGGTGGCCCGCAAGGATTCAGCGGCCAGCACGCCCGACACGGACCCAGCCAAGTCCAGGCTGTCTTCCAACTTGTGACCTCCGCGCCAGGCACAGGGACACGCGTGCCGGAGGGGCTGCACAGGGAGTCCCATCTCACCTCGTGTCCACCCTGTGCCGCGGGGTGAGGGCCACAGCCACCCCACCGGCTGCCACCCCCCGCTGTGGTGCCAGCCCCCCTCCCCGGCTCCCTCCTGCCACTCGCTGCAGAGCGGGGCAGCTGCCGAGGGTGGGCATGGGGCTGCTGCACCCTGCCACACCACGGGGTCTCCGGCCTGAGCCCCCCGCTGCATCATCTCCAACCAAAGTCTGGCCCTGTCTCCCGCTCCCCACAGCGAAGCCCCACTGCCCCCCAGCCTCCCTGGCTGCCCATAGAAGCCACAGCTGCATCCTCGCCATGACCAGCTCTGTGTATGATATCTATGACCTGAACACATCCCTGTGTGTGTGACCCACAGGACACCTCCCGGGGCTGTTGGCACAGCCCTGGCTCTGCGCGTGTCCCTGCGCCCCTCCCACAGACCCAAGGCGAGGGGTGATGGTCCAGGACTGGAGGTAAGTTTCAGGGGGTCTGAGGGATGGTCGCCCTGAGGCTTGTAAGCACCCACACACTGTCCTCCACCCTGGGGCTGGGAGTGAACGCGGCCCCATGTCCTCGTAGGCAGTGCTAGGATGGAGGCAGACGCTGGAGTCCAACCCTGGAGTCCTGGGGCTGGGGAAGGCACCCACTGCATGTACCAGGTGTGTGTGTGTGTGGGGGTGTGTGTGTGTGCAGGGGTGTGTGTGTGTGTGCAGGTGTGTGCAGGTGTGTGTGTGTGCAGGGTGTGTGTGTGTGCAGGTGTGTGTGTGCACGTGTGCCTCGCTGCCTTGCACTCTGGAGCCTTCCACATTGAATGTACCGCGAGTGTGGGGCCCGTGCCAGCCCAGCACCCTGCGGCTGAGCAGCCAGAGGGACAGAGCCCCACTCCAAGTGTCCACCTTCCCATCCAGCCCATCCTGTGCAATAAACGTCAGCAGCTGACAGAGCTACGCATGACTCTGGCTCTGCTTCTTTGCCACTGTCCCTCCCCGCTGCGGCTCCGGCTGCTCCCGCTCCTTGTCCCTGGCCCTGGGAGCCTGAGCACTGGGCACAGCCCCAGCGAGGGCTGCGGGATGCAGCTTTGTCCTCTGAAGAGCTGACTCCCTGCCAGAAAAGTGACAAGGTGAAAAGTCTCCTCTCAGCAGCTTTCCCCTTGCTCCAGCAGCAGCCAGGAAAAAGCTGGGAGCGTGCTGGGAGGAGACTGTGGGTACAGGGCGCAGCCAAGAACTGGACCAAACACAGCTGCAGGATGCCAACCATCTCCAACACCACCCCAGTGAAGAGGAGGGCTGGAAGGTCACAATCTGGGGAGACGGGAGGCTCCTGGATGGAAAAGCTGCAGTTGGACCCTGTGAAAGCCCCACTCCCTCTGCAGCTACACTGGCAAGAATTCTGTGTTTCTGCTACAAAAGCATTTTCAGAATGTGATGCTCCCTGTGAGCAACTGAAGCCAAATCAGTCAGCAGAACAGGATCAGGCTGGGGAGGCAGCAGCCCCATCTCCCCACACCCCCTGGAAGGTGAGGCGAGAGCCCAGGCACTCTGCAGCCTTCAGACAAAGATGCCAAGGAGCACACAGGTCCCATCTTGTATTTCAAAAAACATTTTATTTACATTATTGTACATGTAGACCCCTGAATTAGTGGTTTTCCCTGTCTGAGCCCCAGTGAGCAGCAGCAAAACCCCACCCTGGAAATGGGAGTCAGGAGCCACAGAGAGGGGACAGTGCCCAGAGCTGGATCAGGGCACAGAGCAGCACCCACCCCATAGCCAAGAGCATGGCCAGGGCTCCTGCTGTGTCCAGAGTGGCTGCCTGGGTCCCTCACTGGTGGAGAGGGACAGCGCCCCAGGACAGGGAACAGCACAGCAATGGCTGGGGCTCGCAGTGAAGGTGAAGTTTGAGGGGAGCCAGCCCTGTCTAGTGTTGCCCCTTTGGCCCCACCCCAGCTGGGTGCCCTCTCCAGGTGCTGAGACACAGGCAGTGATGGCAAACAGCACAGAGCCTGGCCTCCACTGGCTGCTCCTGCAGAGTCCCAGTTTGCCCCAGCACCTCGGTGTGGGGTAGGTCTCTTGCTGGGATGGCAGCTGCACCTCCTTCCCCGTGAGATGGGGGACAGAGGAGCTTCGCAGGCCAGTGCCCAGTACAGCCAGACAGCCAGAGGTAGCCCAGGGCTCTGCAGGCAGCCATGGCTCAGCTGAAGAAATAGGTGGAATCCATCACCTGCTTCAGGTTGAATTCACCTGGGGGGAGTGAGGAAGAGGAGAGGTCAGAAAGCAGGGTAGGGATGGGCAAGGGGGAGAGAAACAGCCTCGGCGTATGAACGGTCCCAGCCCCTGGACCGTGCTGCCCATGGAGCACTGGAGCGCTCTGCACAGAGGGCAGGCAGAGCCAGATGGCCTGGCAGACACAGGGCCGAGGGATTAGAAGGAGTTAAACTAATTGCCTTAATCCCATTGCATGTATATCATCTAGATCTTGGCAATTACTACGCTGAGTCCCTCAGTCCCATCTCCCAGCAAATGCTCGTGGTTGGAAACAGATGGGAGCAAAACAAGAGCGGGATGGGATGAGCTGGGTCAGCCTGGGGGAAATTCCCAGGGGCTCAGTGGCAGGGATGCTTACAGGGATGCTATAGGGGAATGTGTCCAGGCTCTGTCCCATGGCTCTGCAGTCCCAGCACAGAAGGGAAAACCTGATCCCAGGGGACAGCTCTGGCTTTCTGTCTTTTGGAGGCCACTCCATCTCACTTCCCTTGTTTCCAAACCACTCCTGAGCTCTACAGTTCCTATCCCATGCTCCTACCTGTCCTGGGGACATTTGACAGCTGCTCCATCAGTTTCTTCTGCCAAGTGGCTATGGTCTCTGTGTTGGGGCTGAATGAACCAGAAGGAAGCAAATCAACATGGGAACTCTGGGAGAAGGCACACCTTCCTCTGCTCCCCAGTGCAGCCCCTGACAACAGGATTCAGCTCTTCCAAAACAGACCATGCACCCTCGAGTGGGAGCAGGAGCCCAGCCCTGGCCACAGCAGCCCAGGGCAGGCCTTAAGGCTGCCAAACCCTCCCTCAGTTCTGCAGCAAGAGGGTGCAGAGCCCTTGTTTTTCACACTGAGGTTGAAGGTGATTTGAGTGTCAGGCAAGAAAGAAGGATAGGTTCTACCCAGAGCAACCCCCAGGCAGGTGACACAACCTGTCAGCACCTGGACACGATCTCTCAAGAGATGGAACTGGTGCAGGCAGGAAGGAGCATGATGGGGGAAACCAACAGGCCAGGAATACCTGCAGTATTTCTCCAGCATGAACGCAGACAGATCCTGCAGGATCTTCTCGCTGTGCAGAGCCACAAACTGCTGCCGACAGATCTGACCCGGGGAGACAGGGTGAGGTGCAGATTAGGAGGCATTTTCCCTCCTTCCCCCCAGCAACAAGTTAGAGTTGAGGGGCAGGGGAAGCACCAGGAATGGGAAGGAGGTGCTGCTAAAAACGGTGCAGGAATCAGCCTGGGGAGGTGGGAAGCAGAGGTCGACCCCCCCAGGCACAACAGCACTCACAGCACTGCAGAGGGAAGGGCCCGGGGCAGGGCAAGGGCACCAGCTCTGCCAGGGCTGTGTTCAGTGCCCCTTTGTGCACAGATTCTGCCACACACACTCCCTGCAGGATGGGAGGGGATGGGGCACCAGAAAATCAGCTGCAACTGCCAGCAAGCATTCCAGGTTCACTTTGCCTGGGTGAATCAATCAGCCTATGGAGCAAAGCCCAGGGGAGGCGAGGCCTGGCACAGGCCCAGAGCACAGATCTTGCTCACAGCCAGATCTTGCTCACAAGGGACCCTGGAGGACACTTTTACCTGGTTCATGATGTCCACAGTGAGTGCGTGAGTCCAGTAGCAATCGTGGACCGAGACGAAGGTCAGACCCTGCCTGGGAGGGGGCAAAGGTGCCGTGAAATAGTGCTGAGAGCAGCTCTGTGTGATGACCCCCAACCCATGTGGACCCTCTGGCTAGGACAGAAGCACAGACCACATAAGGAGGGCGACTCCCTGCATGGGCCCTGCAGGTCTTCAGAGATACAAGGATCTCCCTGTTCCACTGCCTCCTCTCACCCCTTCTCTGCCAGGAACCCCAAACTCCCACCCACCAGGGAATCCTTGGTCCCACATGGCGCCTTGCCCAGCAACACTCTGCCAGGAGAGTCCTGAGCCAGCTGAGAGCCCAGCTGCCCACTCTTACCTGAGGCAGTGCAGAGCCGTGAGCATCATGTGCGTGGAGTCCAGGGAGTGGATGAAGTTGGGGGGGAAGGCATTCTTCTGCTTCACGGTATCAGGCTTCCTGCGGCACAGAGTGCGACATGGAGGAGCTGGGGCACTTCAGAGCACAGAGGCAGTGCCACCCTAGCCCAGGGTTAAGGGGGTTGCCCTGGAGAGCCCCAGGGCCCTGCTCCTCTGCCCAGCTCTCTGCAGCTCAGGAGGATAACAAGAGCTCTGGCACTCCTTGACAGCTTCCCTGATGGGAAGCCATTGTCCCCAAAGCACAGGCTGGGGTCAGCAGGGGCACAGTGTAGGCTATGATTTCATACTTACTGGCTGCTGTTGGGGGTTCTCACGCTCAAGTTCTGCATGCCACAATTCAGCTGTGAGTGGAGAGAGGAGACCAGTTATTACCCTGCACTGCCCGCAGCATGGCGGACTGGGCACTGCCCCACTCTTCTGGAGAGGACTGTGCCTTTTCAGGGTGTCCCAGCACTGTGGCAGCTGCCACTCCTCAGTGACACCTTGCCCAGCTCACAGGCAGGCATCCTGCACCCCTTCCCCGTGACAGCCCTTGCAGGGTGAATCAGCCTGAGAGGGGCTGCTGGAGGTGAGCAGCACAGGGACGAGACGGGCTGGGGGGACGTGAGTCAGCGCAGCGGCGCGTGGGAGGTGACAGCAGCGAGACTGAGTCACGCGAGCCCTGAGGAGGCTCCTCGGAGCGGGGAACGGCCCGTGCCCCAGCTGCCTGAGTGGGACAGAGCAGAAGAGCTTCCTCACCAGCCCACCCACACCCTCCGGGCTCTGCAGGGAGAGATGAGGCTGGAGGATGTGCCTGCACACATGGATCCTACCTGCTCTGCAGGCTCTCACCCACCAGTGATGCCAACCTGCCAGGCTTCATCCCGGCTGTCCCTTCTGTGCTCCCACCGTGGCACAGGCAGGGGTGGATGAATCCTCACACCAAACACTCACTCACCACAGTGGACTTGAGGCGATAGTAGGGCTGCACGATGGGGAGACCCAGCGGTGTGACCCACTCCACTGTCCGCCCAGACTGGGAGATGAGCTTGGCGCTCTCTGTCAGCCAGGTCTTCAGAAGAGGTGAAGAAGCAGCTGGGAGTTAGTGTGGAGCTGGGAGACCCCATCCCCTCCCAGCACAGGCCACTCTGATTCCTACCACAGACTGGGACAGTCCAGTGCTTACTGGAAAGTTTAGCACAATCCCACACCTCTGGGCTGAGGGAGGAGGATCCTCTCTGGGCCAGGACCCAGGAGAACCATCTCTCCCCAAGGTCTATGTACAAGTGGACCAGGGAAGAAGAAAAAGTGGAGAGAGATAAGATGCAAGAGGCTTTTTACCTGGATATCTCGAGTTGCTGAGAACATCTCCTTGATGCTGTTGAACACCTGCCTCACCAGGTAGTGAGATGCTTCCCACAAGTATTCCTGAACAGACCAGAGGCAGAGTGACGGGTCAGGCAAAGGGACAGCAAAAGACGTAGAGGAAAGTGCCAGGACCCAGGGAAGGGGGACACACGGGCACGCTACCTCAGGGAAGTCATCGATCTCCTTGAGACGCTTCTCTATCTGCAGGCGGCCGCCGTAGCGCGTGACTCCGTACACCACCGTCATCACCGTCTGCTTCACCACCTTGCGGCTGATGAAGCCTTGCAGCACCTGCGCGATCTTCACCCCCCGCTCAGCATCCTTCTTCCGAAACTCCTCCACCTGAGGAGGAGAGTGCCCCAGGGGTCAGCCCCAGCGTGAGCCATGCTGGCTTGAGCCCTCTCCGTGGCTGGGGGCCATGTGAGACCCTCCCAGCCGTGTGCTGCCTGGCCCAAGCTCCCATCAGAATTCCTGCAGCCCATTTTCACCACCCTGGGTAACAGAAATCCCCTGCTGAAGGGAGTGACCCTGTGCACCAAGAGGAGGAGTCAGGTCCAAAAGGACTCCTCCACGCCCCTGCTGTGCCTCACCTGCTGGGCCACCACACTGTAGACATCCTGGGGGACACTGCAGGGCATCAGGTTGACGGAGATAGCACCGATGAGGTCCCGGCCAAGCGCTGCGTAGTGCTGCAGCCCGTTGCAGGAGCCATCCTGTATGTGGGAAGAGCAGGGGGGAAACAAAGAGTTAGCATGTGGACAGAGCTCATCTGCTGTTGCTCCATGCACAGGTACCCTGGGCTCAGGTGGTCATTATTTCCCCCCTCTTCAGACAGGTTTGCAGCTGATCTCTCAGCAGTGGCCAAGGCCACATCAGTTTCCCTTTTAATTTTAGCCAGTTTTCCTGCCTGGGTCCATCCCTAACTACTATGGCCTCTGAGGTTTAAAATAAGAAGGCTCATATCACACTGTCCTCTCTCTCTGTGAAATTTCAAAGACATCAGAGCTCTGTGGAAACACTGAAACCCAGAAAATTTGGAAAACACCAAATATGTCTGGGATGCTAAAAGCAGTCCCAAGAGCCAGCAGCCAAAACAGCCTCAGTACTGGGATCAGAGGCAGGAAGAGGAAGGTCAAGCCAAAGATCCCTCAGGAAGCCCCAGCTGGCTCCACTGTAGTGGAGCTTCCCAGCCAGCTGTACTGCCTCTGCTCTGTGGTGGATGAAAACATCCCTCTGACAGAAACCAGCTCCCACCCAGACCTCCCAAAGCTGCAGTCAGATGCACAGCAAGCATGTGCCACAGCAGCTGCCCTTGTAGCCCTTCTGAGACCGAGAGCAGCTTGGGTGAGACAGGCAGGACCTGAATGACAGCATGGCAAGGTTCTGGTGCTCCCCAAACCACACCGGCATCAATGTTTCTTGCAAGAGGTGTGCTGCTCTTCCTGCCCCCCTGGGCTTGGGCTCTCCCTCATCACAGGGGGCTGCAGCTGACCCAGGACCACCTCTCAGGCAGAACCCCCTCCTCCCTGCACCCCCTTCCCTGCAGTGCAGCACGTCCTGGTGGCTCCATTAACTGAGTGCTGATGACTCAGGCGGTACGAGTCTGTGGTGCCCTCCAGAAGAAGTCCTTGCCGGAATTTCATTGGCTGCACCCTCCACAAACCTCCTGCTGCTCTCTTGATCTTTTGTTGTCATCAAAATATCAGTCCTGACTGTCTCATGCATATTCCAGACCACTGCTACTGGCAGAACAAGCGCTGTTCCCCCCGCTCAGTTATAACTGAGCCACCCCATCTCCTCATGAAAGGAGCAGCCCCCCACACCAGGACCACAATCAGCCACGGTCCCCGTGCAGACAGGAAGGACAGGTGCCTTCAGGGAGCTGAGCAGCACCTGAACAACTGCACTAGCCCAGAGCAAGGACAAGGCACATGGTGACAGCCAGGACACTGAATGCAGGGGACAACCTGCTCTGTCCGCATGCCCTTTCTCAGTTCCAGACCTCCCATCTTGGCTCCTGTAGAGCTGCTTGGCTTCAGCCTTGGAATGGGGTTGGAGCAAAAATCCCTCAAAATTCAATACAGCTCTGAACACTCCAGACAGGCAGGCATTGCCATACTGGGCCAACTTCCAGTCCTGATCCTGTGGCTGGAGAAGGTGAGACTGTCTCGGCTCTCACCCTGGAGCAGCTGCCAGCATTCTCCCAGCCAGGCTCTGCTTGAGCCAAGGGATGCTCCTTCCCACCTTTCCCATTCTCCCGCCCTGCTGAGCCTCACATGGGCCATGAAGATCTGCTGGGCTCCTACCTGGTGAACTGGGAAGTGAGAGATGTAGGCTGCTGGATCTGGGGACCTTGAGGCTTTGGCGATTTCCATACAGCATGCCAAGGCTTGCCAGGGCTCATCAGTGTTCATCCACCACTTCCTGCCCTGGGAATGGGAAAGCACAGGCTGGTAGAAATCACAGCATAGGCAGAAGACCCCAGGATATGCTAAGCACAGCTTCTGCTCCCATTATGCCTCCAACTTCCCTAGTATTTCATCATGTTTTCAAAGAGAAATGTGCTATTTAGGAATCTCTGCATTGCTGATTCCCTTTTTCCTCTCAAAAGTGTATCTTTCACTATATTTCTAAATTGATTCCCATTTTATTTTACTTTCTAGAAACTCCCATGTACCGTGAGTGGGTGGTCAGCTGAGTCCAGGATCTCCTCCATGATTTCGTTGGCGTACTCCAGCCGCTCCTGCAAGGCGTTCTTCTTCTTCAGCCCCGTCAGGTTGATGAGGTGGATCTTCAGCCAGTCGAGGCCCCTGGGCCCCAGCGGCCTCCCCTCTGCAAACAGCAGGATGGCCCGGGTGACATCGTTCCCCAGGTGGTTGAAATACGGCGGGCATGGGTAAGTCCTGCCGCGGAAATCCATGTTGTGAGGGAACCAGAACACCTTGTCCCTGACGTAGTTGGCGATGGAGAGCTTGTAGAGTGCGTCCATGCGCAGGCTGTGCATCTCTGCAGCCTTCTTCTTGCACAGCAACAGCTCGCGCTTGAGGGCCTTGCTCCAGGTCGAGGAATGGCCGGGAGCCGTGGGAGGCCTGGGGGCCTCAGAGAGGGGCGGTGGGATGTCCAGCTGCTCATTGCCTTTGTCGTTGAAGATGGAGATGATTATGTCCAGCACCGGCTGGTTGATCTTCCAGGCACAGTTGCCCAGCTGGGTCAGGGCATCCAGCACGGGATGGAGGTTCACGGGCGGACACTGATCCAGCAGCAGCTGGTGCTGGATGTCCCCATCCACGAAGCGCATCAGCTTGGTGTCATTCACGACAAAGGCACCGAAATGGGGGGAGGTCCAGGGCACTGGGGGACACAGCATAGGCATGGCAGAGGAGTGGAAGGTCAGCGTGGTCTCTGCAGCATCCGTCACAATCTGGGAGAAGATGGGATGGGGCTTTATCAGCCCAACCTGGACAGGAGAATCAGAGAGGGGAAGGTCAGCAGCAGAGGATTAGGGCTGGAGTCTGGAAGAGCCTGTGGTCAGTCAGCCATCCTGTAAGGATCACACCAAGTAAGGAGAGTGTCTGCACAAAACCAGGGGTCATTAAAGTGTCCCTTTGCAGGAATGGCAGCAGAGACAGAAAAGGGCCTTGCTAGGGTCTGGTTCTGAGGAAGGGATGACCTGCACAGTTCCAGAGCCCCCAAGACAAGGCTCACCTGCCACATGTTCTGGTAGGAGTAGATGTGGTAGAGGACAGGGATAGACTTGGACTCCAGACGAGGATTGAGGAGGTTCCTGGGCACCGTGACGGCCTTCACCAGGAGCTCCAGCATGTGCATGCCCAGGCGCATGAGGACCACGTACGGCCAGTTGCAGTTCTTCAAGTTCAGGGAGGAATCTAAGCCTGCTTCTGCCACCAGCTTTTCCCAGTACTCCCGTGGCAAGTACTGGTCAGGCTAGGAGATGGAAGGAGAAAATGCGGGTCAGCTGGAGGGGCCAGACACGCTGCTCCCAGGGGTTTGCTGGATGGGATCTATCTATCTGGGACATGGCTCTGAGAAGGTCCCTCCTGTCCATGTGTCCCTGTGAGGTCCTCCCTGACAGGGGTGTTTGGGGAAGGATGGCTGAGGAGGCTGGGGCAAGCCCAGCAGCGAGAACCAGGAGAGCAGCGCTGCAAAGCCCTTCCTCTCACCACATCCCTGTGCTGACACCCCGCCCCTCCCTCTCAGATTGCAGACCTGCCTTCCCCCCCCAAGCCATGTACACTCAGCTCTGGAAACAACCTGCTCACCTGGCCCTTGAGGAGCCCAGGGCAGTGGCCTTGGCCCCTTTGTTCCTTCCCATCCCCTCCTGCCATGCAAAGTGCACCCTGCTCAAGCCCGGAGCTCTCCTGCACAGGACACCTGGCTCCAAGGGCTCCTACCTGGCTGTCCTTTGCCAGCAGGTGGATGTAGTCCTCATAGACACCCTGCACCTTCTCCAGGTGGCGGCTGCGCAGCTTCCTATGGGTGACGTACCTGCTGTAGACCTTGGAGCTCAGCTCCCTGGCCAGGACAGCCAGGGACTCTCCTTGTGGAGACAGTGTGTTGAGGACCTGGGAAGATAAAGAGGGTCTTAGGAAGGAGGAACAGAGAGACAGAGCAGGATTTAAAGCTGTTGTGAGGGGAGCACAGGAAGATTCTGATTCCCACAATGCTGAGCAGAAGGTGAGGAAGAAAATACAGCCAGGGCAGAGCAGGGGCTTCTCTGGCTGCTCCACACAGGGAACAGACAGCCTGCACCTAATAACCTGGGAAAACTCTCAGGAAGTTCTAATGTTGCTGGACATTAGCGCTCTGTGACAGCCCCATGGCTGATAGTCTGGCCCTGCTCCCATGAGGCAGGGCAGGTTCCTACCTGCAGCATGATGCCTGCATACTCCTCATCCGGCAGCAGGCACATGTAGGGGTAGAGGATGTTGTACTTCGACAGTGTCCTGGCCTTGGCCATGCTCTGCCTGGACTTCTGCAGGGCCTGCAGGATGGCATCGTGCCACTGGGAGCGGAGGGCGGCCAGCAGCTCACGCTGCATGGAGAAAGAAGTAGGACAGCTGGTCAGTTAGTTGACCACCTCTTGAGCCCATGGACCCCCACATCTCTCCCACAGGTCCCAAGGGCTGCAGTGCCCCCCTGCCCCCAGACCTCTTGAGCTTTACCGCTTTGACAGCCTGTGGGGTTGGGGGCTTGGCTGCCTCCACTGACTCAATGGTTATGGTGTTGTTCAACTCCATCTGCAGCTGCTGCTGGAAACGCTCCTGCAACTCTTCCACGGAGAAATCCAGCTTGGGGTATGACACCACCTTTTCCTGAAACAAGTGCAAGGCACTATGTCATGCTCATCCTCCCAGCTTCCCTCCAAGAGGCTTGCAGAACAAGTCCAGACTGGACTGGTAAACCCCACAGGCAGCTCTGCTCTTGTGTCATGGCCAAGCATCTCCCCACACAGCCCTTCCAGCACATGGAGGTCACCTCCAGGCCCCTGCCAGCCCTTGGCTTCGCTGTTCCTCTGTAAGGCTGTTGGTAACATCATCCATTTGATGACTTGTGTGGGCTATTGAGCAGAGACCATGCTAAAAATTCTTCCTTTATGGAGTCCTGAACTGGACCTGAGAACACCTGTGACCACCACCTGGCCAGGTCCAACACCTCCCTGAGCTCTGTGGCTTACTTTGGAGTAGAAGTCCTGGAGCAGAGAAGACTTGCAGGTCTGGGGCTTAGGTGGAGGGGGCAGCTGGTAGTTGGGCAGGACAGTCCTGATGGCCATCAGAACCTTCTCCTTCTCATCTTCCTCAAACAGGCACTTTTCGAAGAGCTCCTCCACGTGGAAGCCATCGCTCTTCAGCTGCTCCAGGTATCTGAGGAGGGGCAGACAGGACAGGCTTGATCTTCCCCTGGGGCCTGAGTTGTGCAGGAGCTGCTGGGGCAGGATTTGCCTCAGCACAGCCTGTCCCACAAGGTCACCCGCCTCAGGTTACAGGGATCAGGTGTCCATCTCTCAGCCTGCACCACTCTGGAGCCCCAGCCTGGGCAGGGAGGCGGAGCTCCAGCTGCTGCGGGACCGTGCTGCTCGTGGGCAGCCCCACACTGTGTGCTGCATTGACACAACTCCCACACCAGGCAGGATGGGCACTGCCAGCCCCCTCAGAGTCAGATGACTGAAGACATTCACTTGGAGACATCTAAGCCAGCCAAGGACACAGAGCCCAGCGATACATCCCCGAGGTGTTTGTGCAGCACTAGCAGATCAGCAGCTTTCTCCATCCTCTGGCGAGGAGCTGGCTGTGCAGACAGCCCCAGGCACTGCCCCTAGACCCAGCCTGTGGGATCTCACAGGGCTCCTTCAGCTTCCTGCCTTGGCCTGACACTTTCCTGCCTGCTGTGCTCCATGAGATCCATCTGAATCTCCTGACCACGCTCCTTCGGAGAGCCCTGTGGGAACTGGCTGTCTAGCTGAGCCTGCCAAGAAGGGGAAACTGCATGGAAGTGCTGTAAAAACAAACAGGGAAGCCAAGCCATTCTCACTAGGCAGCGACAGAGAGGCCAGTGGAAGCAAGATGCCCAGGATGGGTGGGGAACCAAGGAGTCCCTGACTGGAGAGGTGCTCTCCCAGCCCAGCTTTGGGGAGAGAAGCAGCTGTTCTCCCACATCTCCTCTCCCTGCATGATCTCAGACAAACTCCCCAGCAGCTGGGGGTGGCAGGGAGGGTGCTACAGGAGCTCTGCCTGCCCCAAAATGTGGCCATGAGAAAATGGTCAGAGCATCCAGGTGTGCACGCCACAGGGGCCCCAGCCCCGTGTGTCTCCCAGTTCTCCCCGCACAGGCCGTGGAGCTGGTGCCCTAGGGCTCAGCAGCACCTGGGGCAGGTGTTACCTCTGGATGGCTTCGGCAGGTGACTGGTTCCGGCCCATGCACTGCAGCGCTGCTGCGTAGGAGTCCAGGCTGGGACGGAGGTCGACAGACTCCAGCATGGAAAACAGCCGGTCGATGTGCTGCAGGCAGCCCTGTGGATGAGCAGGGAAGGGGGCTGAGGACACACAGACAACAGCAGCCCCAGAATCATAGCTTCACACCCCTCTGCTCCTATTTATATTTAGCCATCTCTAACCTGCCCCTTCCCCATCCCCTTCTTCCCCTCAAAGCCACCTCACAGGGATTTGTGGCCTCATGCCAGCTCTGTTCCTCTTGCCAGAAACCAAGCGCTCCCCAAACATTTGCTGAAGAGAGGCGTGACAACCACACGTAAAACCATGACCAGTTCAAGGCTCTTCCTCCTGAGCCAGTCCTTCTCCCACCCAGAGCACCCGTGGCTTGATACCTTCCTGGCCCAGCAGCGCATCACGATGTTGTAGGCACTGACATCCAGCAGCTTCTGCTTCACTGGAGATCTGTGGCACAGCAGGAGGACCCGCTCAGCCTGCTCCGGCTGCTGCAGGAACAGGAAGCACTCCAGGTTCGACTGGATGGTCTCCTGCAGGACCTTGTCCTGGCTGCTGTCCTTGTCCTTCAGCACCTTCTGAGGCCTCTCCAGCTTCACACCTTCCTTCACTGCCACCACTCTGGGCTTGCCGTGGGTGTAGAGGCTGTGGGGAATGGTGGAGTTCTGGCTCCAGGCAGTGGCTGCTTTCCCCTTTGGAGCTTTTGAGGTCTTCAGGCTCTTTGTGGGTTTTGATTTGGGTTTGCCTTTGGCCTCTGCCTTGGCCTCTGCCTTGGCCTCTGCCTTGGCCTCTGCCTTGGCCTTTAGCTTGGTCTTTGGCTTGGCCTTTGGCTTGGCCTCTGCCTTGGCCTTTGGCTTGGCCTCTGCCTTGGCCTTTGGCTTGGCCTCTGCTTTGGCCTCTGCCTTGGCCTGGCTCCCCAGATCCAGCTGGGAGGCAGCCATGGATAATTTCCGCTCCAACTGCAGCTGCTGGATGCACGTCTCCTTGTGCAATGTCTCGACCCAGCTGTGGGGCCGGCTGGGCACCCCCCTGCCCTGGGAACAGGCTGCTCCTGCGTGGGGCCCATGGCCTTCTGCAGAGGGTTCTGGTGCTTGTCATTGCCCAGTGGGGACAGCTCCTCCTTGCTGACTGTCACCTCTGGAGCGTTACTGCTTTGGAGCTGCTTTGCTCGAGCTTTGAGCACTGGAGGGAAACAGAGAGAGGTGACGGGATGCAATGCATGGCAGAAGGTTCTGTCCTGCCCAGGGCCTCCCTCTGGGAGTGCCAGGAACGTTCTCAGAAAAGAGAATCCACGCAAGAACTTCATCCCATCTTGGCCAGCCCCACTCCCAGACACAGATTCTGACCACTGTCTCCCTGGGATCCACCTGTATGCGGGCTGGGGCCCATCCCAGCAACCCACCCCAGTATCCCAAGAATCAGGCTGTGGCTGGTCTGACTGCTGCCTGCTCACTGCAGCTCTCCAAGAACTCACCTTTCAGCAGCTCTGTCCTCTCGCAGGTGCTGTTCGTGTTCGCCTTCTCCTTAGCGCTGGCGGATGAGTAGCTCCTGAGGACGCTCCATGGAACCCCTGCCGAGGAAAAACATGAAGGTGCAGGGGGTCAAAGGAGGCTTCACCCCTCAGAGTGCCCCCTGCCCCCCAGCCCCGCCCCACGGTCAGGCCCTGCCCGAGCCCCGGTGCCGGCGCTCACCGGGCCCCCTCAGCCCGCCCGGCTCCCGCGCCCGGCCCTGCCCGAGCCCCGGTGTCCCATGTCCCGTGTCCCGTGTCCCGGTGTCCCATGTCCCGGTGTCCCATGTCCCGTGTCCCCGTGTCCCGGTGTCCCATGTCCCATGTCCCGGTGTCCCATGTCCCATGTCCCATGTCCCCGTGTCCCGGTGCCGGCGCTCACCGGGCCCCCTCAGCCCGCCCGGCCCCCGCAGCGCCGCCCGCAGCCGCAGCAGCGCCATCCCCGCGCCGCGCGCGCCGCCTTGCACCGCGCATGCGCCGCGGCGCCGGTGCTGCCGCGCGGGACACCGGGAGCGCGAGTCCCGCCGCGCCGAACTACAACTCCCATGGTGCATCGCGGCCGCTGCCCCCCTCCCCCGCGCCCCCTGGCGGCCGTGGCGGCCCCGACGGGACGGGAGCGGAACCGGGACACGGGACCGGGACACGGGACACGGGACATGGGACACGGGACATGGGACACGGGACACGGCACCGGGACACGGGACCGGGACACGGGACACGGGACACGGCGGCACCGGGACACGGCGGCACCGGGACACAGGACATGGGACACGGGACATGGGACACGGACACG
Source organism: Myiozetetes cayanensis (assembly GCF_022539395.1). NCBI lineage: Eukaryota > Metazoa > Chordata > Aves > Passeriformes > Tyrannidae > Myiozetetes > Myiozetetes cayanensis. The sequence goes on from NW_026087477.1 coordinate 3,566,094, forward strand.
GACACGGGACACGGCGACACGGGACACGGGACACGGGACACGGGACACGGGACACGGGACACGGGACACGGCGGCACCGGGACACGGGACACGGGACACGGGACACGGGGCACGGCGGCACCGGGACACGGCACCGGGACACGGGACACGGCACCGGGACACGGGACACGGCACCGGGACACGGGACATGGGACACGGGACATGGGACACGGGACACGGGACATGGGACACGGCGGCACCGGGACATGGGACACGGGGCACCGGGAGTGGAGGCGAAGTCCGGGATGTGCCAAAGCCCGCGGGGGCGGCGAAACCCGGGACACGGCGGCAGAGCGTGGGGGCAGGGGAGTCGGGACACGGCGGAACCCGGCGGGCGGTGGAGCTGGGGGAGCGGCGGAGCCCCGTGCAGCTCCCGGCTCGAGCTCGGCGTTCTTCGGTCGGAGTCTCAGGCCTCTACCCCCGGATCCGGGGCCACATCTCTCCCCCGACTCTGCCCGGGGCACCAGTTCTCTGACCACCGGTCGCCATTGTCGGGGATACCGGAGCGTGCGGTTCCCAACCGGGCGCCCTAGGGCAGCCGAGTGACCGCGTCCGGTAACCCGGGGCAGCCGTCGGGGCGCGGATTTATGAATGGGAGGCCCCGCCCCCGGCCCCGCCCCGCCCCTTGGCCACCGCCCTGCCCAGGCCGCCCCTCCCTGGCCGCCCGCGCCGTCGGGGCCGGTCGCCGGTCGCGGCCGCGGCAATGGCCCATCGCCTGTCGCCCGCCGCCCGCCCGCCGCCCGTCGCCATGAGGCGCGGGGGCCCCGCTGCCATCGCCGCGTGCCTCGCCGGGGCGCTCGCTGTGCTGGCGGGACCGGGCAGTGCCACCGGGACCGGCCGGCGACCTCCCCGCAGCTACGGGCACCTGGAGGGCGACGTGCGCTGGCGGCGACTCTTCTCCGCCACTCGCTTCTTCCTGCGCATCGACGGCGGCGGCGGCGTGGAGGGGACGCGCTGGAGGGAGCGGCCGGGCAGTGAGTGTGGCCGGGGCCGGGGAGAGCCGGGCCTGGGGCCGCCCCCCGCGATCCCACCGGGTGCCGGGGCTGCGGCACAGGCGGGCGCTGCCGGGGCGGAGGTGAACGGGGGTACCTGGGGACGGGGACAGGACCCTCCGTGCCCGGCTCGGAGATCGTCCGCAGCTCCTCCCGCTGGGGGAACCTCAGCCAGAGCGCCTCCTCCTCTAGGGGCTCGGGAGCGGCGGGAACTACTGTCCCCTCCGTCCCCGCTGTCCCCTCTGTCCCCGCCGGGCGGGACACGTCATTCCTCGAGCACAACCTGCTCCGGCTGCCCTCGCCCCGGGAGCTCCTTCCCGAGGCTCGGCCGCCGCCGCCCCGTGGGAGCCGTGAGAGGGGCGCGGACACCAACAGGCACTGGCTGGGGACCCGGCGTTGCTGGGGTGACCGGGGGGAGGTGTTGGTCCCTTGTCCCATCTCGTCCTGCCAGCGCAGCCATGAGGCCACCTGCCTGCCCTGCCTTCCCCATGGACTGAGGGGATCTGGTCGATCCCTCAATCACACTGAGGAGGATAAAGGCTGAGGAGGAGGGACATAGGAAGTTTCGTGGTGATGCTGATCCCAGAACGGAGCATCCCTCAGGTGTGGGAGAGTGGAGCAGCCCTGTTGAACGGGACCACTCCACAGCTACTGCCTGTGGAGTGTTTTGGGGCTTGACGTGGGGACACCCGAGTGGGCAGAGGGACAGAGTTCCCAGAGTCCCCAAGGACTTGGCACCCACTGTGTGCTTTTCAGCAAGAGTCAGGGCTGCAAGCATCCAGCTTTCAGCCCATCAGGGTGTGTAGTCCCAGCCCCTGTGACAGGGAGAGGGCACTGTTTTGGCAGAACAGTGGTTGGACAGGGGGGGGTCCTTGGGAAAGGGGGATGCTTGAGCATCCCTGGGGTGCCCTGGCAGGGTGTGGGGGCTTGGGGCAGGAGGCATGCAGCACCCCCAGCCCATGTCCTGGTCTGGCGGGGACAGCCCTGTCTCCTGGCCAGCATAGGAGGAGGGAGCCCAGCCCAGCCCAGGGAACCCTCCTGTGGTGTCAGAGGCTGTTGGGAGTCCCGACCAGGCACACTGCCAGCACAAAGCACCCCAACACGTTCCCTCGGCTGGGTGGCCATGGGGCCTGGCAGGCAGAGCAGCCCTGGGCTGTTGCACGGGACTCACTCTGCTTATCTGAGTATGCCTGGGCTGGGCTCCCCTCCACAGCCCTCGTGGAAGCTGCTGGACCAGCCCCACTGGCAGCTGCAGGGTGGCAGGGGATCTCCCAGGGACTCCCCCACCTCAAGCCCTTCTTCTGCCCCAGCCTCCTTGGGACCCCTCTGGGGGCTGAGAGTGTGAGACTGGGGGCACTGGGAGCTGTCTCTGGGCAGGCACTGGCCAGGCACCTGTAAACAAAGCATGGCAGAGCCGGCCAGGGCGCTGAGGACAGTAGTGGGAGGTTATTTTTAGAAAAGCACCAGTCCTTTCTTATAAATAGCAGCAGCTCCAGATTGTGATCAAGCAGGACAGATTCACAGCCCTTCCCCTCCACTGCTGCTCATCAGTGGCTTCACTGGACCAGGCCCTGGAGATCCCAGTAGATGCCAAGGCCAGCAGCAACACCAAGGCAGCTGGGCTGAAAATCCATGAGGAGCTGAAGGCTTAGGAGCCTGCAAGTTGTCCTGGTGCTGTATCAACCCTGTCCACTCCCAGCCTCGTGCAGGCAGGTGATGCCCAGGCAATGCTGGAATTGCCAGGGGATTGGTGCCTGGTGAAAGCCCCTGCTCAGGAGCTGCAGCCCTCCACACTGTGTGTACCACCACCAACCAGAGCCTCTGCGTGTCCTCCCTCCCTGTCCAGCCGGGGCAGCCCCTGCAGTGGTGCCCATGGGCAGATCCTGCTGTGGCTCCTGCCCTGCCCACTGCCCTGCCTGCATTGCTCCCACTGGAGATTCCTTCTCCCCTTTCCACTGTGCCGTGTGCCTGGAGGGCAGCAGGGCAGGCAGCAGCACTCCGGGCTGGCTGGCGTGGGGCAGTGCAGGAATCCAAGGGCCCTGATGATGCTCTGGGTGTTTCCCATGCCAGAGCCGCTGGTCTGACCACATGCCTTTCCCATTAGCGGCTGTGCCGGAGCTCGGCGGTCGGGCGCACACACGCCAGCCCAGCTGTGGCTTTGCAGCCCGGCTGCAGTCGCCTCCTGGGCTCATCCCCTTGTCCTGCAGCACTGCTGCATCTGCCAGCCTGCAGTGCTGGGCACAGAGCTGCGTATCCTCTCTTGTGGCAGCCGGGCCGTCAGCACCAGCATCCTTGGGCGACACCATTCTGGCCCCATTCCTGCCCCTCACGCCTCTGCCCACCAGAACACAGGGTGCGCTGTCGCTGCCACCCCTGCGCACACTTTGCCCCTCCAAGAGCCGTGCCAGCCTCAGCGCCCTGCGTGGGCCAGGGCCAGGCACTGTGGGAGGCAGGTCGTGTCCCTGAGGCACTACAGGCCCACTGGGGACAGATGCGTTTGCAGAGCTGCCAGCCAGGGGAGGACGCATGCGAGGTTGGCACTGGGCAAGCGGAGGTTGTGCTTGGCATTGCTCCCACACAGCCCAGCTCCTGGGAAGCAGCTGGACCCTGGAGAGGAGAGGAGTAAAGATCAAACCCTCTCTGGATCAGAAGTTCTCCCTCCCACTCCCAGCTTGGGTTGCAGCTCTTGTTCCCACTGTCCCTCTGGCTGCTCCTGCTGTGGGCAAGGAACAGCAACCCCATCCCTCTGGGGGACACTGTGGCCACAGACCCAGGATCGGGGCAGGACCCCTCAGGGGTCCTCTCTGGCTCATGCTGGGCTTCCCTGTCCCACAGGCATCGTCGAGATCCGGTCGGTGCGTGTCGGCGTCGTGGCCATCCGGGCAGTGCACACTGGCTTCTACCTGGCCATGAACAAGCGGGGGAGGCTCTACGGGTCGGTAGGTCGGACGCTGCCTCCTGGGAGGGACTGCACTGGGGTCAGAGGTGCAGAGCAGAGTTGCAACAGGGGGTCCTAGACCTGCTGGGATCGGTGCCCGGGAGCAGGGTTCTGGTTTCCCATGCCCTGATGTGCTCCCCAGCAGGGACCGAGCCCCTCTGACCCCTGAGCACACACAGGGTCCTGCCCTGGCCCACTTGGGGTTCAAGGGACCCCAGCCAAGCATAGCCACCCTTCACCCCCTTCCCTCTCCTGCCAGAAGGAGTTCAACCCCAACTGCAAGTTCACAGAGCGCATCGAGGAGAACGGCTACAACACCTACGCGTCGCTGCGCTGGCGGCACTGCGGCCGCCCCATGTTCCTCTCTCTCAACAGCAAGGGCAGGCCACAGCGAGGGGGCAAGACACGACGGCAGCACCTCTCCACACACTTCCTCCCCATGCTTGTTGGCTGAGTGCCACGGGCAGCTCCGGACAGTCCTGTAGGGAAAAAAAAAACAAGAAAGGGTTCTTTTATTTATGTACATATCTATTTTTTGCTATTTATTGCTTTATTTTTAACGCATGGTGGAGGATGGATGCAAAAGGCAGGTGCTCCAGACTTGGCTTTACAGGGCTGTGGCTCTCCCGCCATCCCACCGGGGCAGAGCTGGCGTGGCACAGCTGGGGAGCGTGGCCACCGCGTGCCAAGGCCAAGGGTGTGCCTGGAGCAGGGCTGGGGTCTGCTAATGGCATCTCTGCAGGGCTGGGATGTACCAGCCGGTTCTCTGTGTCCGAGCACCCGTGGCAATTAAAGCTGTGTTCATGGTACAGAACAGGAGCGGGTCTTGGAGCTTTGATGGTGGACTTGGCTTGGGATGGGAGAGATTGGCTTCCCTGAGGTCGTGGCTGCAGCCCCTGGTGTTATCCCTGCTGCCACCATGGGGGAGTGTGGCTGGTCCCCTGCCACATCGACCCCCACCCACCCCACAGGAAAACGGCAATGATGGTTCAGCAGCACAAAGGAGGGAGCAGGAGGAGCAGAACCAGGAGCCAGCCTGGATCCTCAGGCAGACACAGCCCCAGGGCTGTCCCTGGCTGCAGCCTGTGCCGGTCCTGCAGCCCAGCTCCGCACCATCATTCCCAGCCAATACGGAGCTGGGACAGTGGACAGTGGCAAGGACCAGCCCCTCACCTGGAGGGGAGCACAGCCAGGAATAGAACCCACACGGTGGCCTCCCGGCCATGGCACATCCCTGCGCCACCCTCGCACCCACCGTGGCCAGGCCCAGCAGCCCGGTCACTGTCACGTCACAGAGAGCAATGGCCCCAGCAAAAACCACCAAACTCGTTCCATTTCTGACCCAACCAGCTCCAAATGAGTCTGAAAGGGAACAGCCACTGTGTTAACTGTGTGGTGACTCTGGCACTGGCCCTGAGCCCCTGCCAGGCAGGTGGCAACTGCCACACACCCAGCTGGGACTTTGCTTTTCCCACTCAAAACCCACCCAAGCACTGCTGACACGTGAGAGATCACCCTGAGCAGCAGGGGAGCCAGCAAGCCCCGCTGCAGCAGAAATGTGGTGGGAGAGGGAAGGTTTTTCCAGGTCTCCTGTTTAGGTGACTAAACAGCAAAGCCTTCCCTTGGTGCTGGGCCAGCCGATGGACTCACGCAGGTTCAGCCAGGACCTTCTTGCTGCCACCCACCTCCCCAGACCAGGCTGCTGGCTCAACCCTTGGCAGAGGATGAGCCATTAACCATGACACACCAGTCCTGAGATAAACCCTCGTCCTCGTGAGATGAAAGGCGCCGCTGCACTGCCCTGCCAAGCCAAGGAGGAAAAACAGTCCCAGCGAGTCGCTCTGTGCCAGCTCCTGGCCCCAGCAGAGCTGCTGCCACCCACCCTCGGGACACCGTCTCCAACAAACCACCTTCTTGTGTTCTGAAATGGCTCAAGAACGGCCAAATCAGCCACTGGCCTCCCCCCTCCTGTAGGAATCTTATTCCTTCCCAGGAAAATCTCGGGAGGAAGGGCCAGGTCTGGGGCAAACCTGCTTTGCTGGCACCAGCACCTTCCCCAGCTGTCCCACCCCACTCCCAGAGCCCCAAGAGCCAGGGCAAGAGGCAGAGAGCCCGCCAAACTGCCAAACCCTTGGCCCACCCCCACAGGGCACACTCCCCCTTGCCTGCTCTGGCCTCTGCCACAGCACAATCCTGAGGCGCGGCTCCATCACGGATCCTGGCCCGTCAGGAGACCCACTGACTGCCCCAAGTCCCTGCAAGGGGAAGGGGCTCCTGGTGACAGAGGGCAAGAGCACCAGGGCTCTGGTCCTCTCATGCCTCCAGGCCTGGGGAGCAGGGACACGGCAGGGAGTGACTGCCCACACTGGTCACATTCTTGTCATTCTCCAAGCTCCAGCTCTGTCACAGAAACTGAGTCACAAACATACCTGGGTATTTTTCTCTCTCTCCTTTTTTAATCAGCTCTATTTTAAGTAGTTTTGCAATACATTTTTCTCAAAAAAAATGCTGTTTTCCTGGTAATTACTCAGTCACAATGAGATTTGCTGGTCCTCGCTCTGCTGCACACCCAGTCCTGTGTGGGCCCAGCGGAACAGCCCGACCCAGCTGCGAGGGGGGCAGGACTGCAACAGAGAGATGTAAAAAATAGAAAAGACCAGGCGAGGATGCTTCCAGATGCAATCCTTGGCCACCTGTGCAGTGCCCCGCAGGCTGGCAGTGGCTGCCCCCAGAACTCCCAGCAGGTAGGAAGGCTCAGAGAGGCCCAGCCTGCCCGAGGGAGGTGGGATGGCTCGGTGGCCTCGGAGCTTACCCTGTAGCTCTCCTCAAATCATGCATAACGGCTCGCAGAGCTGAAATGTCCATTTATTGACAGCAGTAATAATTTAAGATTATAAAAACCCTTTCAGTGTCGAGTATCAGCGGGCAAGGTTAAAAAGAAAAATAAATGGGACTCGAGATGGGACAGGGATCCCGGGGTCTATTTGAGAGTTCCTGTTTCAGTGACAGCTATGGTCCTCCCCAGCCGAAGATCCTGGAGGGGAGGCAGCATCCTTACGCTTCCGTTTTAGACTTCAATCTCCAAAGCAGAAAAGATAGTATCCAAGGGGAGGAGGAGCAAAAGAAATAAAAGAAGGGGATCTCAAATTCAAACCCATACAAACAACTTTTCCTTTTGGGATTCAACCACTCGCTCAGCACCTCGGGGTTCCCAGCTGGGAGCGCGGCAGCCTCGCACTGCAACGGGTAAAGTCCACGCACAGAGGATGTTTTTATTGACAGACAGAGCTCTTTCCCCCCTTTTTCATCACAGAACTTGAGGCTTCTCATCTCTGAAGGACCCAGAGTCTCCGTGTCTTCAGAAATCAAAAGGGAATTCTGGGGGCACTGCTCCCCCCTCGTCCCCTCCCCTCGCTCTGTTCTGGAAGCCCCTTTGGCTGCTTGTGGTGGCCAGGGAGGGAGGGGGGACAGTGGAGGGGGCCCCGGGGACAGAGGGTGCGTTAAGATTCATGAGTTGTTCGATGAGTTTTCATTACTTGGTGAGCTGGAGGAAGAGGAGGAGGAGGAGGATGACGAGAAGTTCATCCCTGTGAGTCCTGGGGGGTTTGTGGCAGTGTTTTGTCCACTTAAACTTTTCCGGCAGACGGGACACGTGTCATGCTTTGAGGAGCAGACAAAAACAAAACAAGAAATATGGAAAACAGGATTAGAAACACGATATGGGAGCAGCACTCGAGGAACAGGCTGGGACGACACTCCATCCTCTGATCAAAAGCTGAGTCAAGTTTCAAGTCTCACAACGGAGGCAGGAAAATATTTACAGAGGGGAGCAGAGGTGCTGCATGCCCTGGGCACTGCCCTCACACTCACCTGCTCCAGCCATGGGACAACGCAGTCGTTGTGGAACAGGTGATTGCACGGTAACTGCCGCACGTTCTCCCCGACTGTGTAGTCTTCCTTACACACAGGGCACTCCAACCCAGAATCTGCATCGCACAGGGAAAGCCAAGCACAGCTGAGCAATGGAGGAGAGAATGACAGACAAAGCCCCCAACTCGGGACCCATCACTTCCTCCCCTTTCCCAGCACTGCTCCAACCCTGCCGAGAGGAAAGCTTGGTGCTCTGCAGTCACTCCCCCATCACACCACCTCCCCCCACCCTGGTCTGCCTCATCCTTCCCCTCTCTTCTGCTTTTCCATCTGAACTTCTCACAAGTTCGCCTCCACAGGGCAAATCCATCCAGCCTGCACTGATCTTTTTTTTTGTGTAACAGAGCCACTTCAGCTCTCTCCCCTCTTTGAAATGTTTTAGGCCTTGAAGGTACAAGCAGACAAAATTCAAGTCCCAAGAAAACATTACAGAGAGCTTCCAGGGAGCTCTGTCTGCATGGCTGCCTGGAGCAGACACATACCTACGTGCTCCTGTGTGATCTGTATGGTGGGGAGGGCCTGGATCTTCTCTTTGTCCGCTGGTGGTGGTCCAGTGTTTTCAAACTGATTCAGTAACTGGGAAAACAACCAGCCAGGCAGGCAGAAGGGAGAGGTGAGCTCAGCAGCACACAGAATCCACTTGTTTCCTGAGCCAGTGCACTTGGGCCCCCCATCGCCCACACTGCAGACCCTGGTTCCTGTTCCTGCCCCCGCAGTCCCTCACCCCCTGCACCACCACAGGTGCTGCCCCTTCTGCAGGATGGAGACTCTGGTCAATCCCAGTCTTACCTGTGTGATAATCGCATCCAGGCCGTTGGCACCCCAGGCGTAGTCCATCGGATTTGAGTGCAGGACTCCCCTGAAGAGCAAGGACAGCAAGTGAGTTCATCCAGGAGCACCACCGAGACACTGCCAGAGAGAGCAGCACATCTTCCAACTCACCAAGGGCCCAGGCCTAGGTTTGGAATTGTGGTTGGTGCAATAATTCCATTGACCAGTTGCTGGATAATTCTGAAAGACAGGAAAACCAGGATTGTGTAAGAATTAGTCTGCTGGCTCCCTGCCCAGCACCCCGACGTGGAGGGAGAGGCTGAATACTGTCATACTGTCAGGGGAAAGAAAAGATTCCCTGTAGCAATTGCAGCTTATGGAGTGATAGGCCGTGGATAAAGTTTCAGTATTTGATTCGTAAGGGGACAATTCCTGACACAATAGTGAGTGGCTCCCAGGATGCAGTTACACAAACAGCATCCGGTGCTTTCTGCTGTTTCCCCTCATAGCGAGTACAACATTTTGGAAACAACCAGAGAATATTTTCCCACTGCAGGACAAAGTCCCAGCCACAGGCCGTGTCACTGCTCAGGTGACAGAGCCCCAACAGACCCCAGGTAGGAGCTGCCAACGGCATCAGGCCCAGCTGGGACACAGCTGGCACCCACGGCAGTGCTGGAGAGCTTTGGGATGCTGCTCCCCAACCCAGGGGAACAAGCTGATGTTGAGCCCGGTCTCATCAGTGAGGACCAGCAGGGCTCCCTCCCCGGGCCCTGGATTCTCACCCTTCCAGCGTGGGGACGCCCTCGTGCCGGCCCGAGGCGCGGCGCGTGGCCAGGCGGGCGCGGGGCTGCCTCGCGCCGTAGCGGTGCCGGGACTGGTGCTCGCGCTCCCGCCGGTTCTCCGAGTCCCGGTTGTCCTCCGGCTGCACATTGGACCCGAACGGAAACTCAAAGCTGTCATCGAAGAACCCGAAAGCGAACTGGCCATAGCCCTGGGGCAAGGTGAACAAGTGCTGATCCACGTTCTGAGAGGGAGGGAATGCAGAGAACAGATTGTGACAAGAGAAACGGCCCTCGGCTCCCACAGCGACCCCCAGGCCTGTGGTGACACTGGGACTAGCGTGCCCTCGGCAGCAGCTCAGTGAGGAACAGACATGGGAACTGCACACAGAGGCAGAAAAAAACCAAATCACAGTTCCCTGGTTTCCCTTTGGTGTGTCACTGCTGCTTCTGAGCTGAGGCTACTGCATAGCAACACACCCAAATCCTGCTGAGCCCCCTCACGACGGGAATCAGCTACAAGTGATGGTCCTACGTAACACATGTAGCAAAAATACGGCATGCAGAGATTCCAGGAGCAGCATGTGGAGGACATATATTCCTCCTTTCCAAATTCTGTCATGATCCGGGGAACATTTAAACAATGTACTATTGGAAAGATACTCAATCCAATGGCAAAGCAGAAGGTGCTGAAAGGGAGAAAGGGCTTACCTCAAAAGGATGCCTGCTCTGATCAGCAGCTGACGTAGAGGAGCTGGTCTCATTGTCAGCATTCCTATGGGGAATGAAGAACGCTGGTAAGACTCAGAAGCTGCTACAGGAAGATTTACTGTCTCCCTTCCCTTTAACATCTGCTCCCCTCCCCTCCGCCCCAGGACAGGGGCAGCTCCAGACAGAACCTGGTCCTCTTTCAGCTGCTAATTTTCTGGTTGCCCACATCAATTTTCATTTCTTCCTCCCTGAACCCTTTGTTTTCCCACATCGTCACCCATCTCTCCCTACCCTATTAGGTTCTGATTTCACCAAGCTGCAGAGAAGTGCCTGAACCACAGTGTCAAGTAAGGACTCCCTGCACAACCTACCTCAAACACATCACATAAACCTCCAGAGCATCAGGAAGACTTTTGATTATCATGACTCCAACACACGTAAGTCTAATCTTGAATCAAAGAAACCTCTCTATGGCAGAGGCACGTGACCCAATGGCTCAGGATATTGGGAAAATTCCTAATGCTGTCAGGTTTCTGCTTTCAGAGCTGCAGAAACATTGCCTGCTCAGTACCTCGCTCTACGTGTCTGCATTCACAGCACTGAAACCACTGAGATTCAGCGACCACATGGTTCTCCCAGGCCACAGGAAATCACCAAAACAGTCACGATCAGCCAGGATGGATTTTTAGGCTTCAGGGTTGGTGTGGTCTGACCAAACATCACCTGGTCTGTGCAGAAGCCCCAGGCCATGCAGACCACCATGCTCAGCAGGCAGCAACACCCACTGCCCCCTGGCCCATCCCAGAGCCAGTCACAGCCCACAAATGTGACCGAAACATTTAAAGACATTCCTGGTGCTCCTGCCTGCCAGTAAGCTGTCCCACCAGTGGCAGTAGGGCAGCACAGGACCGTGCATTTTGTTGCTCCAGGGCAGAGTCCAAAGTCTCAGCCACAACATTTTGCTGTTTGTCCCCAGTGCAGTCACTGCTCCCACACTGAGGTGTCTGTGCACTCCCCAGTCCCAGATTTCTCTCTGGGGTTATCTCTGCCCTGATGACTCAGACCAGGTCAGAGTTACCATGCCCCACAGGGAAAGCCTCCCTACCACTTCTTCATGTTTGCTTGAAATCACCCCATTCCTGCACTGCCCTTCTCCAGCGACACTGGATGCTCAGGACACTCACACTGCCATGGCAGACTGAGCTGTGGGTGCAAACCTGCCAGTGATGCACTATGACCCCACTGTGAGGAAAGATGAGCCAAAGCTCGGGCAGAAGCAATAGAAACGGTGTATTTGATATCCAACTTTGCCTTTGAAGTAGTAAGAGAGCAAAGCAGCCCTGGCTCACTCGAGCACCAGTCCATGGGGCAGCACATTACCTCGGCTCCTCGGGAAGTTCTTCAATAAAACCAGACTCGCACCGTGGGCAGATGTAGTCCTGTGGGAGAGGAGACACCGGGTAAGAGAAGGAAGTGGTACCTCAGAGCTGTGCAGCAGGAACCTCAGGGTGTGACAGGAGGGGTCTGGTCACCCCCAGCACACGCCGTGGTTCCAGGGCCAGAGAGACCTCAAACCCTGACACTGGCTTTCCCCGGGCCAGCGAGGCCAGAGCTTGGCCCAAGCCTGCAGGAGCTCAGCTTGAGAATGATCAGGGTGACGCTGCTAATCCCCAGTACAGACACGGCATTAGACACAACTGATGCAGTTCTGATGAAGTGAAAGCAAAACCCCCAATGCAGAGCAACTCTCAAACACTGGCTCTGGGGACCAGGAAACGAGGTGGGAATGGCCGCAGGGGCTCGGCAGTGTCACGGTGCTCAGGGAGGTGACCCCGGCCACTAACACAGCCTGGGGTTCACAGCACAGGGCACGGGGACACACCAGGCCATTCTGCAGCCAGGACTTCACACTGCCACGACCAGGACTCACCACAGACCTGCTGCCACCCCAGTGCCCTGGGCACTGACAACGGAGCGTGTGGGCAAAGACAGGCTGTGGTGCAGAGTCTGTGACACCTACCCCCTCACAATCCCAGGGGTTAGTGAGGAATTTATCCTCCACAACCACACTGTCCTGAGCAGAGTAGCCCAGAACACTGGAGATCCTGAAAGGGAACTGCTTTGCTTTCCAGTGCTCGAGGAACAGAAGCACCACAGAGCTGACTGCGTGCCCAGCCACGCAGCGGGCACACACCACCCCAAATCCCCGTGCTGGCAGAGCTGGGCTCAGCTCAGAAGGCATTTAAGAGCTTCTAAAAATAATACCACTTCCCTTTGCTGCGCTGGAATTGGCACAGCCCCTCGCCAGGCCAAGGGATTCCCCGAAGGAGTCAAGGCCACCAGCCCTGGGGACTGCCCTGATGAGGCTCCTGGGGTCACTCCCCAAGCCCCTGCATCCGACCCCGGTAAGGCCTCGTGTGGAGCACAGCCCGGAGCCACAGCACCTGCCCTGCCTGCCCAGGGAGATACAGGAGCTCCAGGGACAGACTGGGACACGTCCCTGCTCCCTCTGCCACACAAGACTCCCTGTCTGCTGCTGTGAAACAACCAGCTCTGCCCAACTCACACCAGGCGTGAGCTCAGGAACGTCCGTACCCCTCAGTGCCAGCACAGGGAGCTGCAGCGGTCGCCTCTGCCCAGGAACACCCCTTTGCTGCCCACCACCACAGACTGGCACAGGGGGAACGACCCCGGCCTGAGCACCCTGCTCCTCTCAGCTCCCCGCTCCAGGGGCCTGGGGGGGGTGTGTGTGCTCACAGCCAGCTCCAGGCACAGGGATCAGCACATTCCTCTGCAGCTGGAACAGCACAAATGTCAAAGTTTGTTGTTTCTCGGCTGTTTGAGTCCCTCCTTTGGCACCTCCTGTCAGTGAGTGAAACCGAGTGAACTTGGACCCCCAAAACAAGTTCATGAACTCGCAGTTAGGCAGCCCTGAGGCCCCACACACAGGCACTGAGCCCAGCACGCACAGCCAGGTGTGCCCAGCTCAGCCCAGCCCAGCACGGGGTGTTGGAGCAGAAATAAATGATGGATATTGCAGGTTATCCCCTGGCTGCCTGTCCTCAGCACGAGCACAGCCAGGCGTTTGTTCTCACACTCACACCCGAGCTGGGAGCCTCCAGCAGGGCCCACCCTGGCAGAAGGACAAACCGCACGTCACAAACCGACCGCCCCCCGCAGGGACAGCTCTGCTCGCCCGCGGGGACTTCTCAAGCGCAGTGTCAGCAAAGGCTTGTTCAGACAAGGCGCTGTGGAAAGTGTCAGGACAAAGAGACCGGCAAGACCCTCGGAACCGCACTGAACACCTCAGCACACCGGGCGGGGAGCAGGTGACCCACCAGCTCCTCCCCGACAGCCCACGCTCCTTGGCCACCCACCCCGGGACAGGCTTCGCACACGCCGGGTTCTGCTGGGTGATGAAAGCACCTGCCCAGGTGCCTACACAGCACTTCTGCCCACGAATCACCCGCGCACCTCCCCGTGTCCCAGCCACACCACCGCGGGGCTTTTCTCGCGCTCACTGAACGCTGCCGAGAGACGGAGAAGAAACCCCGCGGCGCTGCCCTCGGCTCCGGACGGGGTAAGGCTGCCCGGGCCGGGGGTGTCACCCCCGGACAGACCCCCACCCCAGACCCGCTTGGTGGCGGGGCCCGGCGGTTCCCGTGGGGCGGCCGGAGCGCTCGAACCGCCGCGGGACCGCCCCGCCCAGGCCCCCCCGCCCGGGCCAAGGGCCCCTCCCGCCGCGCCGCCCCCGCCCGGCTGCTGCCCCTCGGCCAGGGCGGCCCGCTACCCCGTTCCCTCGCTCCGGACCCGCCCAGCTCCTCCCAACGCTCCCGAGCCCCGGTGTCACGGGCGGAGCCCCCAGGCCCCCCCGCCCTCCCCGGTCCTGCCGCCCTCAGGCCCCCGGGCCCCTGAGGCCTCCCCCCCACGTGCCCGCCCCGCCGGGGCCCCCGGCCGGCCCTGCCCGCGCCCGCCTCGCCCCCCAGTCCCCCCGGCGGCCGCGGCGCTCACGGGCAGGCGCGGGGCGATCTCGGCCGAGCAGCAGTGGCAGAAGAACCGGCCCGGCTGCGGCGACGCCTCCGCCATCTTCCCTGCCCGCCCGGCCCCGCCCCTGCACGCGCCGCGGCGCCGACGGCGGCCGAGAGCAGACACGGGGCCGCGCGCGGCACGAACGCGGAAGCGGAGGGGCGGGGCTGAGGGGCGGGGCTGGCGGGCGGCTCCGCCCCCCCGCGCGCGGGACGGGACCCCCGAGGCCGGGGACCCCCCGATCCCAATCCCTCTCTTAGCCCCGGGCAGTGGCCCCACTGGACCCCCGGCCTTTACAACATCAGCTCCTAAGCTCACTGACATATCTAGTTAGTTATTTTCTCTTTAAGGAGGAGAAAAAAAGAGCTGGGGAGAGGTTGAGCCCCCTCCCCGCGAGAGGAAAAAGGGGGGTATTCCCCCCAAATCCCAGGATTTGCTTAAGATTGCAGTAGCCAGAAAGGAACGGGGATGTTCCATTTTGGCAGAAACCTCTCAAGTAGGATATTTGCCTCACCCCTTGGATGCTGGCAGGTGCTGGGGAGGTTTTGGGGGGCAAGAGGTGGAATCTCTAATTTTAGGGGCTAGGAATCCCTGCTGGGGCTCAGTTCAAGGCCAGGGTGTTCCCCAGGCTGCAGGTTTTGAGAGAGCAGGGGGTCTGCCTGGCCCTCACTGGGGTCCCAAGCCCCACGGGCTGTTGCTGTGGCACCGCTGAGCCAGGGTTTTGGGGTGGTGTGGCTGGGGGGCGTTGGGGTATCCACACATCGTGGTTGTGGGCTTTGGGGTGGTGAGGCTGCGGGGAGTTTGGGAGTGGCAGAGCTGTGGGTTTTGGGAGTGGCAGAGCTGTGGGGGTTTAGGGGTTCTGCATGGTGGGGCTGTGGGGTCCTGGGGTTCGAGCCCGTGGCACCAGCCCCGCTCCCAGCAGGTGGCATCTTCAGCCCAGGATTTGCTGCTCCAGCTTCGTCGGGTGATGGAGCTGGGGAGGGATTTGTGGAGCAGCTCAGGAGCCGTGGAAAGCTCAGCAGGTCTCCTCTCCTGCTGCAGGGGACGGGGACAGGGTGAGACGCCCTAAACTGGGCGCTGGTGGGACAGGGCTGGGACAGGGCTGGGTCACTGGTCAGCGACTGGGAGAGCTCGGTGATGGGGTGGGAATTGCAGCCGTGGCACAGATTGGCAGCGCTCAGCGGCTGATCGATGATCCCGGGCACTGATAAGGCACCTTGGCATTTATTTACAACCGACGAGGAAACGGCTGCTCCCGTAACCCTTTTATTTGGGAGGTGGGTCCAGACAGTGCGTCGTGGCCCAGCCAGGAGCCAGACGGAGCCCGGAGCCTCCAGGAGCCCGCGGCCCCGGATGGGGCATTTCGTGCCCCGAGGGAAGCTCCTCACCGGTGTTTCTCTGTGCCCTGTTTCGAGGTGTGAGGACAAGTTGCCACTTGATCAAATGGGTGCCGGTTGCCTGTGGGATGGGGAGGGAAGGATCCGGCTCCACTGACTTTGTCCCTCTGGAATTCCCTGACGCAGGAACTGTGGAAGCTGAACGTGGCAACACTCGCTGGGATGCAAATGGCAACGGATGTGAATGCACGTGGAGATAAGGGCAGAGAGCGGCTGCAGCCCCAGTGCCTCTAGCACACAGCAGTGGGAACAGCCCCCCAGAGCCCCCTGAGCCCCTTGACTGCTGGGGAATGCAGCCCCTGGGCACAGGCAAAGCCCCCTGCCCTTCTCTCCCCATTGGTGCTAAACTCCCCTTTCTGGGGGTTGAGGCCCTGACTTTGGCCCTGGCCACGGTTCCCCCCAAAGGAGGGCACGAGGGTCCCCGGGAAGGTGCAGCCCACCTCTGTCACCGCTCAGGCACCCCAGGATCGGGGCTTCTGGGCTCAGCTGTCCCTGCCTCTGAGGAAGCCACCTCTGGTCGGGAGCAAATCTGAGTCACCTAGGGAAGGATTTTCCCACGGTGCTGCAGAAAGGCAAACTGCACCCTCACCCAGGAGAGCTGACGAGGAGGTGACACCTCCCCACCTAGTACCGAGTCATCCTTACACAGAGCCCGCTCCCAAACGGGACGCCCTGCTTGGGTGAGAGAGGGAGCGTTGGCCACGGGCAGTGGAAAATATCCCAGGGCTCCCGCTGTCTGAGGGGACAGGACAGGGTGGGGGGCTCCTCTGACAGCTTGGAGTCACGATGGACAGGGGTTCCAGGGGTTCGTCCTGACCTCTGGACCCTGCACTTCTAAACAAAGCAGTGGCTGAGCTGGAGCCCCTGTGCTGCCTGGCTGTTGGGTGTTTGGGGTGCAGCTCCGGGCACAGCCTTGTCCCAGGCTCTGCCTTGAGCCCTGGGAATCACAGGCACCTCCTGGAGCCGGAGCTGCTTCCAGCGCAGTTCCTGCCAAGTGAGAATAACTGGTGCAGCTGGTCTCTCTGCTCCCCTCCACCCAACATCATATATAATTGCCTATTTTAATTAATAAATTGGAGGCCACTCAAAGGAAAGCGGCGAGATTCCTTACAGACACTGCAGGGATTGTCTGCCCGCCCCGAGCCAGTCGTGTCACGGTGGATTTGAATCGGTCTCCTTTGAATTTCTTCAGACAGATCGTGAGATTTGCATCCCCCACCTCGTCTCCTGGAGCCTCGCACCTTCAGGCTGCAAGTCTGGATCCCACCTGGGATCCAGCAGCGGCACAGGCCGAGCCCCAACCTCACTGCCTCAGGCTCTGAGTGCTGAGGGGCACTGGCAGTGGGTGGTCCCCAGCCCTGCAAGGCTCTGATCCCCGGATATGGGATGTCCCCAGGAGCAGGGCTGGTGGCATCTTGTTGGCCCTGCTCTGGCCCCCCTGTGCCATCCCAGTGGCCCACCTGACCCTGGGAGCAGCCAGGGCACAGGGGCTCAGAGGAAATTCACGGTCCCTGGGGGCTGCTTTTGTCCTCCACCAAAAGTTTCCCTTTTTTTTTTTTTTTTTTTTTTTGGATTCTTTGCTTTTTTATGCTTGATTTAAACCATTGTTCTTCAAGGGAAATTTTAATGCGAAAAACATGTTTTTCTACCAGTTGCCAGTCTGGGCCAAGCAATCAGGCTCCCTGTCTGACAGGAGCTGTGTGGCAGATGGGGGCTTCAGGCAGGACATGACCTACAGTGGCTCTGCCCTTCAATGGCCCAAGGGACTGGGAGCCTGCAGGGCCACCAGACTGATGGGACCAGGATGCCACAGCCCATCATGGTGCCAGTGGGGTCCGTGCCCTCCACCTGGCTGGAATGGGAGGAGGGCAGCCAGCAGCCTCGCTGTCCTGTCCCGATAACCAGCACCTTGTTCTGGGAACAAAGATCAGTGGAGCAACCGCTGCCCTTCCCTGTGCAGCTCTGCCTCCTCCGTCAGTGCCTCTCCCCAGCCTCACCGAGGAGCCAAAGGACTTTAATGACCTGGGAGGTTTTCCCGACTCCCGGCTCTGCTGGACCCAGTTCAGCCCCACATGGTTTCCTGATGTTCCACAGTGCTGTCAGCTCTCCCCTCGAGGCTCGGTTTGCTCCTGCCCTGCGCCGTGGTGGAGGCAGTGCTCGTGCTGGGAGCCCACGCGGCTGCCGGCGCTGACTCACAGCTTGTTTACACACACACACACACACACACCTGTGTCACGCGTGGCCGAGCCCGCCCGACTGACCGCGCCGGGCCCGGCCGTGTGGGCAACGGGATCGTTCCGTAAGGAGCTCACTGAGGCGTCTGTAAATCCATGTGCACAGACAGGAGAAGCAAAACCAGAGCCAGCTGTGGGCCATGACTGTGAGACGTCTACTCCTTACTGGGAGGGGCACATGTTGTCAGAGTGGATGGGACAGGACATCCTTGCTGGCTCTGGCCTCTGCTTTCCTGCATCCCAGCCTTCCCAGTCCCCACTCCATGTTGCTTGCATCTCCTGGATCCAAGCACCAGCATTTCTCCAGCACAGACAGAGCCCAGAGCATCTTCCATCAGTGTGGGGTAGAGATGGGGACACTGAGATGAAAGAGTGGGAGAGAAGAGGCCTTGGAGGAGCGTAGCTCTTACCAGGGGTACCCAAAGCTCTGAAGAGGGGGAAGACATTGCTGAGGAGGGGAAAGGGAGGGAATCCCCCCAGGGTGATGTTTCCTGGGGTGCTGGGGTCTGCAGGGCACTGGTGGTGCTGATGCCAGCAGCAGGGAGGCAGTCTGGGTCTGGGCATCAGCAGGAAGGATCAGAGTTTGATCAGGAATCCAACAGAAGGGGTGATCAGATTTGGAGGGGCAAGTCTTGGGAAGGTATGTCAGCCTCCCGGCCCTCCCTGCACGCCGGCGCTCCCGCCCTGCCCTCCTTCATCTGCAGAAGTGGAAGTGTCCCAGGAACATGAAACGATTACTTGGCGAGGAGAATCCAGCTCAGCACTTCTTGGCATTTGTTCACAGCTTTCATCTTCAAAGCTCCTTGCAAACATTAGCAAACTAATCCCTGCAACCTTCCTGGGAGATAGCGCAGGATCAAGCAGAGGAGCATTATCTCGTCTCAGCAGATGGGGAAACTGAGGCACACAGTGGTGACGCTGTCGCCCCAGGGCGCAGGGCGAAGCTCCGTGTCAGCGCTGGGAGTGGAGTGTGGCCATCGGGGTGCAGCTCACGCTGCTCCAACACTCTCTCTCCAATTCCAATGATGTGGCCAAGAGCCACAAGCACCAACCCAATTCATGGGGCTGGAGCAGTGAGGACACGGTGGAGAAAATCCTGCCTCAGGGTCAAGGCTGCCTGCAGCAGCCCCGGGGCTGTGCCCTCAGCTCATGCCTTGCAGCAGTCACTCAGCACAGTCTCCAGCTCTGAGGGATGTGACTGAGGCTCAGTCCCATCGCCTCTCCTGGGTGCACACTGAGCTCCAGCACTGGCCCTGCTGTGCCAAGCCCAGGTCCCACCCCAGGGCTTCCTAGGGTCTCATGGCCCAATGGATACACCTGAGCCAGGGCTGAGGAGCCCTCACCCACAGCCCCTCTCCCCACTGCTGTGTTTGGCAGCACCTCCACCTGCATGGGAGAAACTGGGGCATCCCGCTGAGGGGAGGAGTGGGGCCAGGATCACCTCGCTCTGAAACGGCAACATCCAGGGCCCTGGCCAACACCTGCCCACGGATCCATGCTGGCAGTAGGAAACCTCTGCCCTGACCCTGGGCTCTGGGAAAAACACTTCTCAATTGAATGTCTTGTTGCAAATTGCAGCTCTAATTGGTTTAGCAGAGTTTAATTAGCCTGAACTGATGAAAGAGGCGAGATTCCCTCCTTAAAGGAGCCCAGCAGCAGGATGCACCAGCCAGGGTTTGGGAGGAGAACGGCTGCATCTGAACCTCATCCCGAAATCCTGCTGCAGCCCTGACCCAGCATGGCACCAGTGTCCAGATGAAAGGTCAGATGTGAGGCTACCATTCACTGCGCCGCAAAGGGCTCCTTTGTGCCTGCTCCAGCGCCTCCCGCCGCCCCCAGCCCCAGCTCCTTTGACTTCCTTCGGTTGCTGCAGGGCTGCTTTCCCGCAGATCCCACTCTGGCTCCTCATTCCCCTCCCTCCACGGGTGTCGCTGGGTCTCAGTCACATCTAGGCCATCCGTGGGGTGCAGGGAGGCAGAATCACCCTGTGTGCAAGACTGGTTGGTGGAACTTTGCTCCCAGCTTTGCTTGACAACCAGCTTTGGCCACCACCTGCAGCATCACTGCAGGCAAGTCACTTTGGCTGCAACCAGGACAAGGGCAAGCGGAGCCCCCAGCATGGTTTTCCTGGGAGCAGGGCAACCTTAGCAGGGCTCTGAGCCCCCTTTAGCTCAGGGATCCAATTACTTCCCAGCCTCCAGGCTCCTCCTGCCTTACATCAGGAGCCTGGCTGCTCCTTGACAGAGGCAACAAACGCATGCTGCTCCAAGCGAGGTCCGACCCTTTCCCTGCCAGAGCCGGTGGTTGTGCAACCCCACTCTGAGCCAGGGAAAATCCCTTCCTGGCCTCTGCAAGATCCTCTCTATCCTCGAGCATGTGAGTGAGTGCATCACCACCCTCTCGCTCATGGACATCCCGCTTGGAGGTTTGGCTTCCCAGCCCTCTGCCCTTACATGGGCAATCCCTCCGAGGCGGCTGAAGGAGCCAGGTCATGCCAGCCGGACCAGGGCCGGGAGCAGCGCCGGGGCCAGGGCCAGCAGCACACCAGGAGCCTGGGCAGGCGAGGGCTGCCAGCTCTGTCCTTCCCCCAGGGCCTTCCACTGTCCTGTGTGTGGAGTTCCTGGCCCCGCCAGGAACGCTGTGGGGAGGTGCCGGGTGCTGCAGGACACAGGGCTCCTGCAGCTGCAAATGGCACTGATGTCACCTGGGGTGAATCCATCCCTCCCCATTCCTGACCCCTCCCTGGGGGAGCAAGGGACTATATGGGGAAACGGGGGGGAAGATCTGCCATGGTGAGAGACAGCTCGCTGGTCAGAGGGACAAAGAGAGGGATGGAGACTGTGGTGGTGCCAGTGGACATACTGCTCTGCCTGTGCTGGCAGCCGGCATTGCACCCGCTACACCCGCTGTGGGACGCGGGCTGCTCCATGTCCCACCAGACCAAAGCTGTGTCCAGCCACATCCTGAGCCAAAGCAAGCTGCTTGTGCTGTGCTGGCACCACTCAGAGCCAGGAGGCTGCTGCTGGGCCAGAGGGGTGGTGCAGGGTCCCCGGGGCCCTGTGGTCGGGGCCCCTCTCCGAAAGAGCCCAGCTCAGCCCTGCTGAAAACATGACCTCAGCTGAGGCCAGTGCACGGGGTGAAACGTTCCTCAGCTGTGTGGCCGCGAGCTGGACACGGTGCTCAGGGCTGAGAGGGCCCTGGCCTGTGGCAAAGAGCTGTGTGTCCCTTGCACTCTACCTGGGGACCTGGGTGACAGCTCTGGGCCCTGGTGCACCCTGACCCCCCTTCAGACAGGTGGGCGATCTCTTTGTGGTGGCACTGAGCAAGAAGCAAGGCCAAGCAATGCCAGGGACTCCAACCTGCCTTGTCCTGGGCTCCCCACTGTGCTCCCCAGTCCTGTCAGGAGCTCCACAAAGCCCGGTAGCCCCTGAAAGTCTGGCAGTATTGGCCCCATCCCAGTTGCCCAGCACAAGCCAGGCCATGCAGGGTCCAGCACGTGTTTGGGAGCCAGAAGAAGCAGCACTAGTGGTAGTGGGGACAGCTGGGGAGAATGGGGGCAGCACGTGCCATGGGAGTATGACCCCACCAGTTCTTCTCCTTCCCCTCCTTGTCTGGCAGGGCTCAAGTTGGTGCCTCAGTTTCCTTTTGGCTCGTTGGGGGTGATGCTGGGTACCAGCAGAGCTGCAGGGATGTTTGGGTAGCAGAGATGAAAGGAGCCACATGAGACAGCCCTCATTGTGCCCCTGCTGCCAGCCGGGCTGCTCTGCGAGGAGGAGGAGGGCAGGAGGAGGCAGACGCGGGTTCATGCGAGGATGGGTGTGGGAGGCGCAGCCGTGCGGGTGGCACAGGGTCGGGCAGGGAAGTGTTCTGGGGGTCCTCACGCCTCGGGGTCTGCCCGGTCACTGCTCTGCTTCGCTGCACACCGAGCACGGGGGCACGCCCAAACCTTCCCCGTCCCATCTCAGTCCCTGGCTGCGGGTCCGTGCCCGCTCCGGGGGAAGCACGGACCCCCCACTGCCCACTCGGTGACGATCAGACCCTCACTGCCACCCCCACACCCCCGCACTCACCCCCTCGCTGCCCCCCGACTCCACCGCCGCTACCCCCGCCCCGGCCCCCCCGCGCCGCCCCGCCCGGTGATTCACGCCTCCCCGCCGCTTTATAGCTCCGTCGGCCTCGCCGCCGCCTCACAGCAACAGGTCACCGGAGCGCCCCGGCCCGTCCCGGCCCGTCCCCGCCCGGCCCGGCCATGCCGCTGCGGCTGGCGCTCTGCCTGCTGGCGCTCTGCAGCCCCGCCGCCGCGCACGGTAAGAGCCGCGGGGTCCCGGTTCCAGCGGGGGTCCCGGCGCAGCCCGCCCCCCCGGTAACGCCGCTCCCCGCCGGCAGGTGCTCGGGGTGGGGGTGGCCCGGCCCGGGGTCGCGGTGCCGTTATACCGGGCGGCGCCCCCGGGCACCGCTGTCCCGTCCCGCCGGGCAGATGCCGAGCTCTCGGCGGCACAAACCCGCTTTAACGGGCGGAGCGGTGGCTGCCCGGTGCCCGGCGGTGCCGCTCGGGTGTCCCGGTCCCTGCCGTCCCTCCGTCGGGAGGGGCGCGGGGTTGCACGGAGGGAGCGAGCGCCCGGGGTCCCGCCCGGCCCCGCCGCCCCGTCCCGCATCTCGGTGGTGCCGCTGCCCGGCCTCGGCATCCCGCACCCCGTGTGCCCCGGGAGTCCCCGTTCCCGGAGGCGGCAGAGCCGGCTCGGGGCTGCGTAGCCCCGGTGGGACGGACCGGGAGTGGGGCCGGTCCGTGACCGGGGTGTGGAGTTCGCAGCTCGGAGCCTCCCGGTTCCGCTGCCGGTGGTAGCGGCTTTCGGCGTGCTTGGGCGGTGTCGGGGCTGTGGGGGAGGACGTCCCGAGACCCCGGGTCGGGGCTCCATCAGCCCTTCCCAGAGCCGCGGAGCCGTGCGGTGCTGCTGGTGTCGCCTCTCCCGTATCGGAGCGGGAGTTTCCATCATCCCTTCGCACGATACCGAGTGTTCCGTGGGGAGTGGGGGCCGCGCGGTGTTGTAACGGGAAACTGGGCTTGGAAGAGCAATTGAACAAATCAGTGTAGGATAAACCCCCCGATGGCAGCCGCGTGCTGGCGCTGCTGGTGCTGCCCGAGGTGTCCAGGCGCTGGTTTCCGCAGCCGGAGGATTTGCTCCATCCACGGCTGCCCCGCGGATACAGCCGGGCTGGGAGACCCATGTGCTTGTGACTGAATCAAAATCGTATGCGAGGGAGGAGAAAAGGGGGGTAGAGGGTCTGGGGCGGGCTCCACTTTGGGGCAGGGTGAATCCTTGCCCTGGAGGGGAGCGACTCCCCCCTGGCAGCACAGGACACGTCCCTGCCCCCATCTCTCCCTCCCTCCCATCTTTTGCCGTTTAACAAACCTCAAGCGCAGCTAATGAGAGCACGAACCCAAATAAGCGTCACAAGAGGCTGGTTTGCAGAGGCGGAAATTGCAAAGAAATCACTCACAAAAAAAAAAAAAAAAAAAAAGAAATCTAACTGATTCGCTGGTGGGTCACGGAACAAACAGGCTTTTGAGTCAGAGCGATCTGGTGCCACAGGGCTGGCCCAGACCCAAGGGCTGGGGCAAGTGCCCCATGCTCTAGCCACTGGCTCAGATGCTCCTTGCAGAGGCCGTGTGTGTGTCAGGTTCCCATGCTGGGGAACGGTTTCATTCCTCCATGGGGCCACTGGCACATGCTGGGGGATCCAGAGCATGGTTGCCCACTGACCCTGCTCTGCCTGACCACCCCCATGCTGGGGTCTCCTCTCTCTGGGGCCAGCCAGGAGCTGGGCAGAGATGGAGGCAGGGAGGGCAGGGAATAGGTAAGCTGCAAGCCCAAGTGAAATGTCCTGGCCTGCTGGTTGGGCATCTCCCAGAGCATCGCTGGGTGTGCTGGCATCCCTGTGGTCCCTGTGCTGGTTTTGGACCTGTTGGTAGAAGAGCATGGACATGGAGCTGCCATGCCAGGGACCCTTAGGGTTACCTGCTCTGGGACAGCTCTTGTGCCACAGGAGTGATGGGAGCTGGAGCAGAGTGTCTCTGAGTTCCCCAGCTCATCCCAGGCACCGGAGCAATCTCTGTGCCTCTTGCCCAAGGTGGTCTGGCCACAGCCAGCATCCTGCTGCCCTTTGTGGGAGTCTCAGCACAGGAAGGATTCCTTACCCTCTGCCCTCTCCACAGGTGGTATCTGCTGGTTGCAGCAGGGGAAGGAGGCCAAATGCACCATGATCCTGAAGACAGGTGTGACATGGGAGGAATGCTGTGCCAATGGCAATGTGGACGTGGCCTGGTCTAACTACACCTACCCAGGCAACAAGATCAGCCTGCTGGGCTTCCTGGGGCTGGTGACATGCCACCCCTGCAAAGGTGAGTGGGCTGGGGAGTGAGGGGATGCTGTGGGGCTGAGCTCTGCCCATGGGGAATGCTCAGAGGCTGCAGCTCCAGGTGATGCAGCAGTGATGGGGCTAGGCTGCCCCTCACCAGATAGGGCTTTTCTGGGCAGTCTGGGACAGCACAGGGACCTCAGGGACTGCTGACCCCATGCTCCTGCTGCTGCAGCTCCTGGACAGATGCTGCTGTGGGTCAGAGCTGGCGGGACAGCCTGCATCCCCTGGCTGCTCTCATTTTGTGTGTATTTTAGTTCTCTCCCGGTGGAGTAGGACGCGTGACCTGGGTCTTGGCCGGGCAGCCAAGTGCAGGGAGCGGAGCTGGGGCTGCCTGTTCCCAAGTTAACCTCGCTGTGCTGGGGCCTCCTGCCCCTGCCCTCACCACGGCTGCTCAGGGGGAAACTTTGTCAGGTTTTTCTAGGGAAAAAAGATCTATTTCTTCCCCTCTGCTCCCCTCGCTCCTCCCAGCGTGTGTGTGAAATGGCTTTATGTAACGGGCAGTTCCAGAAGTGGAAACTCTCCAGCTGTGAGTTCCAGCCCCACCAGATGTTTTGGCGTGTGCCAGAGGTGCGGATCCCCCAGCACTTTTGAGGCTGTGTGAGAACACGCTCGAGGACCTGCTACCCGCAGGAGACAGGAGCAGGGATTTGGAAGGTCATGTTGTTATTTGCTTAAAGGGGGAAAAGGTTCTTAACAAAACCACTTCCTCTGGTTCCCTGCACTCCTCAGGCCCATCCTGGTGCAGCTTGGGGTTGCACCCCATGCCAGCCAAAAGCTGAGTGAGATCCTGGCCCTGGCCCCAGCCCTGCTTGGCAGAGCTGGGAGCACCGGGACCCTGTCCGTGGGCTCCCCCGTGCCTGGGGCAGAGTGCAGTGGGGACAGACAGCCCTTGACCAGGAGTCTGCCCTCACCTCTGCAGAGAGCCTGGGAGGCATGGGGACTGCCAGTGGCCACAGACCATAGACGGGGCTCAGGATCCTGGGGTTTACTGTGATCTGAGAGTGGGGCCTTTAGGGAAACTGCTGGAGAGCCTGGGCAGCACTTGCACCACAACCCCCCACCGTCAGCCAGCCCCTGCCTGTCCCGTCCAGATGGAGCTGGTGCTGCTCCTCACCAGGCTCCAGAGGCCTTGGAAGAGGGTGGATAAGAGGAGCTGTGCTCCCACTCCCTGGGCTTGCAGGGCTGGAAGAGGTTACTCTGGGATAAAGTGGGCTGCAGCCGGGACAACCAAGCCCCATGGGGAGGTGCTGGCCAGGCCCTGGGGGCTCTGCAATGGGTCTCTGGGAGGGAAGTGAAATTCCTGGCTCCAGCTGCTGGAGACACAGTGTCCCCTCCAAGGACCCAGTGCAGAGGGGGGCCAGGTTGTGGGGTCAGGGTCACAGTCAGATTCTCTAACCGCTCCCTCCCTTGCTGGGACTGTCTGGACAATCGGACCCTGCTCTGCCGGCAGCATCTCAGAACGGAGGCTGATGAGGGTCCTGTTTCCTCTGGCAGCCCTGGGACACAGAGCTGTAACCCTCTGTCCTGGGGTCCCCGTGTCTCAGACTCTCCTTCCCTGGGACAGGCCCCAGCTGTGGAAGTCAGAGAGCAATCCAGGAAACTGTTTTCCACCAGGGAATTTCCCCCAGGGTCTGCTGGGCCAAGCAGGCAGGGAATTTCCCCTTCCTCCTTCTCCTCCTCCTCCTCCTTGCTAAGGTGGCCCATCTCCCACAGGGAAATCCCCCTGTGTGCCTCCCAAAGCTCCCAGCACACACCCTGTCTGCAGGGATCCTTCCTGCTGGGGGAGAATCCCTGTCCTGGGAAGCCTTTTAGTCTTGCACAGTGGGGGTGCTGCTTGGTCCAAGCAGTGCCCGTATCCTGGGGAGCTCAGAGGCCAGTCCCTCTGGGGTGAGTGCTGTGTGTGCTTTGGGAGGCAGAGGGGGTCCAGCTGCCCCAGACAGAACCCCTGTCCCTGCTGCTGACCCCTTTGCCTTTCCCTGCAGAGGCACCGGTGTCTGAGCCCCTGGGCACCAGGATGGGCCCCTGCTCAGAGCCAGTGGCCCCTCTCCATCCCTGCTGGCGTGGGCACGGCCCCGGGGCACTAGTGGGACCCCCTGAACCCGGCCCCCGTGCTGGCCGGGAGGTGACCCGGGGGGACAAAGCATCTGCCTGTCTGGGGACCGACGCTGGCTGCTGCCTCCCGCTCTTGTGTTCCAGTCACAGAGTGAGACAGGGCCAGGCATTGTCTGCTGGGAGCGGCATTCCCAATCGCCCGGGCAACTCGCGAAGCCCAGCTCTTTCTGGAGGAACCAGGGCCTTGTGGAGATAGATTTTTCCATTGCACAAGAGAAACAAATGACTCCTTCCAAAGAATAAATAGATGGGAAGGAGTGAGCTGGTGCTGAGCGGAGCCGGGGCTCCGGCTGGGGTGAGCGCTGGATGATTGCTCAGAGCCACAGCCAACGACCTGCTCCTTGGCGGAGCTGAACAGATCCAGATGCTGCTGGGGCAGCTCAGTGTCAGCACGTGTGCTGTGGCCCAGGGGGCATTCAGGACTGTGAGGGCCGATGCTGGCCCCGTCCTACTCAGTGTCACACTGGGGCTGGGCAGGACGGGCCCTTCCCTGGTGGGGGACACGTCCTCATGTGCTGCTGCTCTGTGTCCCCAGAGAGCTGTGAGGGGGTGGTGTGCGGCCCTGACAAGGTCTGCAAGATGAAACACGGGCGTCCCCAGTGTGCCTGTGCCCCAGACTGCTCCAGCCTGCCCCGCAAGCTGCAGGTCTGCGGTTCTGATGGCTACACCTACCGGGACGAGTGCGACCTGCTGACAGCCAAGTGCAGAGACCACCCTGACCTCGAAGTGATGTACCAGGGCAAATGCAAAAGTAGGTGCAGTTGAGCCCCACCCCGCTGTGTCCCATTCCTGTTCTGCCCCTGTCCTATCTCCATCCCCCGTGGTCCAGGGAGAGAAGGTCCATCCCAGTGCAGGGTCTCACCTGCAGGACACAGGTCCTGCTGCCCATTAAGGGGACATTGTAGCCTGTTGGTGCTCTGGGGTTTGACCTCACTGCAGACTGAGCAGTAACAGTCCCTAAAATGTCATTTACAAACGTCAAGCCCCTTTTTTTCCTCTTTTGTAAAGGGCGCAGTGATCCTCCTGGCTCTGCCAAGAGCTGTCAGAAGGATTATGGTTATTTTTCCAGCCCTGCTCTCTGGAAGGCTTTGTCTGTCAAGCTCTGGGCTGAGCAGGGAAATGTGGGGCAAGAAATGGGAGTTTGGGAGCTGCAGATGCCAAATCTTCCAATCCAGCAGGGAAAGAAAGAGAGGAAGGTGGAGAGATGATGGGGTGCATGAGCCCCCAGCACCACCACCTCCCAGCAGAGCCCTGTGCAGGGCCTGATCCTGCTGCACAGGCTCCCTCCACCCCCACGCGCCCTTGCTCCAGCGCTGGGTCGAGTCCAGGGTGACCCTGCCCTTCCCTCTTGCCGGGGCCAGCACGGCGGCTGCCAGCCTGGCTGCAGCAGCTGCTGCTTCCCTGCCAAGGCACCTGCGTGCGGCCGCGGGCCCGGCCAGGTCCCGCTGCGCCAAACGGGCTCAGCCCCGCGCTCCACCGCTGCAGCTGGACCTCAGCTCCTCCCGTGCGGCAGAGCTCTGGCTGGGGCTGAGCCTGAGGCTGGGGGCCACGTGCTCGCTCACACTCAGGATGTCAACCCCTGCCAGCCCCTGCCCTTGGGAGCACCATCGATGGGGAAGATGGGGACCATTCAGCCCTTGGCTCCTCTCTGTTCCCCAGTAGCAGAAGTCGGGAGGTGACTGGGTTTCCTTGGGGTGATGTTCACTGTCCACCTGGGTTGGACGAGCTGTGGGAGGGGTGGCCTTCCTCGGGTCACCCCAGCCCCGTGCTTCCCTGCAGAGTCCTGCTCCAGCGTGGTGTGCCCTGGCACCCACACCTGCGTGGTGGACCAGACGGGCAGTGCCCACTGCGTGATGTGCCGGACAGCTCCCTGCCCCGAGCCCACCAGCCTGGACCACGCCCTCTGCGGCAACAACAACGTCACCTACCCCTCGGCGTGCCACCTGCGGCGGGCCACCTGCCACCGCGGCCGCTCCATCGGCGTGCGCCACTACGGGAGCTGCTCAGGTGAGCCGGGCGGGGCGGGGGGCAGCGCGCACGGACCCCCAGCACCTGCTCACCTCTCACACCCTCCTCATCCCTTCTCTCTGCTTTCAGCTGCGGCCAAATTCTCCGCAGAGACGGACAGCGTGGAAGAAAACTACGTGTGAATCCTCCCTCGGCCGAGCCGGAGCCGGGAGACAGGGGCATTATGTGTATATTGTACAAACCATATACCTGATATTTATTAAGATAAAAAGATCCTTATTTATCCCTGTGTATGTTATGCAGTCGCAGGGGGCTCGATTCCCATCCTGCCAGCCGGGGAGCAGGGGTGGGGGCTCACGGCCAGAGAGATGCTGAGCTGCCCTGGGATGCTTTGGTGCCCACCTAGCGCCCGGCAGAGCTCTCCGCTGGCCAGTGCCCTTCCTTGCTGCCGGTGCGGTGTGGAGGGGTGTCCGTGGGCCCCCCCTACGTGTCCTTGGCCGGCAGCCCTGGGCCTATTTATTTTTGGATTAATTCTCAGTACTCTGCTGACGT
Organism: Myiozetetes cayanensis; assembly: GCF_022539395.1. Taxonomy (NCBI): domain Eukaryota; kingdom Metazoa; phylum Chordata; class Aves; order Passeriformes; family Tyrannidae; genus Myiozetetes; species Myiozetetes cayanensis. Next base: position 3,594,966 of record NW_026087477.1, read on the forward strand.
TTCTGGCTGGGACCTCGAAGTCTAGAGGGAATCTGTGCTTTTGCCTTCCCTGAGGGGCTCAGCCCCAGCTGCCAGCAGCAGGAAAGGCAGTGCACGCTGCATCAGATTGGAGAGAGATAGATATATATTTTTATATATATTAAAAAAAATATATGTATGTTATTGTCTCCTAAAGTTTCAGCATGTGTGTGTTCAAACAGATTTCAGTTTAGGTCTTCCCAGGCCCATTCAGACCAGGCTCTCACCGTCTTCGGAGGTGATGCCAGTGCAGTGGCAGCCCTATCTGGGGGGCATGACCATTCTCCCTGGACCACTGAGCCCCCGCCCAGAGCCCATCACCCAGGGCAGCTGCCCCCAGCCCTCTTCATCCCTCCCTGCCAGAACAGCTTCAGATGAAGCCCAGGCTGCAGGGAGAGATGGCCCTGCCCACCCCTCCAAGAATCCCCAAACCGCAGCTGCAGGGCCCTGTACCCCCTGCTCTGCCCACACCTGTATTTATTTTTATTCCTTCTCTCATTTCTTCTGTTGTCACCTGTGTAAATACCAGCTCTGCTCTGACACCAAAAAGCTCTTGACTTTATATAAATATAATTTTTATATATATATTACCTATAAAAATACCTTATCTTCTTTTTTTATGATTGGATTCTGAACCTCAAGGCAGACGCTTTGGGAACACCCACATTCCCTATTCTGTATTGTTGGAGCATTTTATGGCTGTGTTAGACTTGGATTATAATTATAAACCAGATTAAACGGTGCTGTGGGTCTGGTTTTGTTGGGCAGGCTCTGGGGCCGCAGGAGATGTTGCTGTCCCTGGGGCTGTGCCCCTGAGCCGGGGTCAGGGGATGTGTGGAGCCCCCAGCAGCAGTGAGGAGCCGCATCCCATCTGCTCCGGCTTGGCGCTGGGGTTTTCCAGCCCGGCCAAGGCTGCTCGGTGCAGCGGGAGGGAAGGGAGAGCAGGGAAGAGCGAACCGCGACGCAGATAAATCTGTTCCCAATCTTGGGCTGTGCCATGAGGGTTTGGTATTTCACAAAACAATTCCTGCCGGTAATTGGGTCCCGATGTGGGATGCTTCCCGGGCGGCAGCCTGTGGCTTGACGTGCTGAGCTCCACAGGAACTGCGGCTGGATCTCCCTCAGCTGCATCCCCTGTGCTGGGGGCCAGCATGGCACAGCCCCCAAACCCCCCCACCAAGCCCCTCAGCACCATGCCCAGCCCAGGAGTGCATTGCAGAGAATCATTTTCCAATCATTTCCAATCATTTTCCAATCATTTAGATTGGAAAAGACCACTTAGATAACCCAGGATGGTCGTGGGACTTTCTCCTGCAGCCCCTCCCTGCCTGCCCAGCTCAGCCACGTCCCCCTGCTCTTGGGGATGGGTGTACAGGAGTTCCCAAAACGCTGCCCATGCCCTCCTGGGTGCCAGCGCTGCTGCACACAGTGGTGTGTGGCCTGGGTTCCTCCACGCCCGCCCGCAGTGCTTCCTGCCCACGGCAGCTCCCTGCCCTCCTGCCCCGCCGCAGGGTTTGGCCTCGGGAGTGGCTGGTGCATGGCCCCGTGCCGAGCCCGCGGGCACAGCAACAGCAGCTCCTGTGATGAGCAGGAGATTTCAGCCTCCAAAACGTGGCTGTGAGTCAGGCGCCGCCTTCTCACCAGTTTTTGGGTGGTCTGGGACAAGCTGGGACAGGCGCCGGCTCTCCAGGCTCCCTGGCAGCGTGTGGAAGCCCTGGGGCTGGCAGTCCTGTCCCAGCATTCCAGGGGGTCTCTGCCCCACACTGGCTCTGCCAGCACCCCGCTGGGATTTGGGGCTTCCTTGGATGCTGGCAGCCCAGCAGGGGTCTGTCCTCTACTGGGTGTCCCCACGGCCACTGATGAGCGTGGCTTGTGTCCCCTGACCCTGTGCAAGGCCCTGCAGCAGCCACAGTGTGCCAGCAATTTGCAGATAAAACAAACAGCCAGAAGCAGGGAATGTCTGGGTCTGTCCTCAGAGACGGCCGCGATGCTGGGCAGAGCCACACATGTCTCAGCTGAGACCCAGCAGCAGCTCAGCACATGTCCCCTGGCCACTGCGGGCACCCAGCTCCCACGGGGTGAGGGCCTGTCTGTGGGCGGGGAAGGTGGATGAGGCTCCTGTCGGATCCCTGTGGGCTCTGCCAGCACAGCTGGGAGCCCGCCTGACCCCAGGGGGTGTCTGTGGTTCCCCTGTTTGGGGGGTCCCGTAGAGCAGTGGGAAGGGTGTGGTGTGGGACGGGATGGAACAAGATGAGGCGGGATGGGATGAGATGGGATGGGGTGGGACAGGATGGGATGGGATGAGATGGGATGGGGAGCCCCACCCCTGGCAGAAAGGCAGCTGTGGTGGCAGCACCTGGATGTAGATCCTGGCTCCTCTGGGGCAGGGCCTGGTCCTGAGTGAGGCCATGTTCCCCTTCTTCCTCCTGCACCCCCTGCTCCATCCACCCACACCCAGGACAAGTCGGGGGGACCAGAGCACAGAGGGAAGCAGTGGGATGGGGACTGAGGGTTTATTGACAAAGGAAAATGTTGCTGCAGCAGGAGGCTGTATGAGGTGCTGGGGGTTCTGGTACAGCCTGGGGGAAGATGTGACACTGCTCACTAATGGGCAGAGTGGGGGTCCTGCCCTGACCTGGGTCAAGGAGCCCTGAGCATCAGCTCCCAGCCCCCACCAGAGCTGGAGGACGTGGGAGTTCTGGCCCTATTCTCACCTCCTGAGAGACATCTGAGCCCCTCTCCCCATAGCCCGCCTCCAGGACCCCCTCCCAGCCATGTTAGGGCTTTGGCCTCCCCTTCTGATGGCGGGGCCCTCGCACAGTGCGATGCACCCAGTCAATGTAGTTGGAGATCTTGGTGTAGATGTCGGGGAACCGGCGGTCCCCACATCTCTTCCCAGAGAATGAGACAATACCATAAACCTTTTCCTTGAAGATCAGGGGTCCCCCGGAGTCACCCTGCAAAATGAGGAGTTTGGAGGGAGACCAGTGGGTCTCCCAGTGGGGGCAGTGGGGCCCGGAGCCGGGGGTGCACTCACGGCACAGACGCCCTGCAGGGTGGCGTTGCGGCTGGCCCCGCACAGCATGTTGGCCGAGACCTTGCCCCTCCACAGCGCCCGGCACAGGCTGCGCTTGACGATGGTGGTGTTGGTCTCCATCAGCTCGGCGGGCCGGTCGCCGTAGTTGGAGGTGTCCCCCCAGCCCACCACGCAGCAGACGGTGCCCGGCTTCAGGTCGATGTGTGGCGAAGGCAGGCGGATCCGCTTCACGTACTCGTTCAGTGTGGCCGACCCGTTCAGCTGAGGGGGTGGACGGGGCATGGACGGCTTTGCTGCTGGGCAGAGCCCTCCAGCTACTCCTGCCTGGGGCCCTCTCCACCCCATAGCCTGCCTCTGTCCCAGTTGACCTGTCCTGCTGACCCCTCCAGCCCTGCCCTTCCCTCTTCAGAGGCTGGGCCCCCCCACCAGTCCTTCTGCACTGGTCCCAGTCTGCTCTAGAGACTGACTGCCTGGGAGTCACTGACCCGGACAGTCAGTGTGTCCTTGGTGCCTCCATCGCACCCACGGCACGGTCCGTCTTCTCCGGAGAAGCACTGACATCTAGTGTCGGTTCGGCCCCGCGTGGGCACCCGACCTCCCTCCGTGCCCCAGGGCGTGGGGCACCCCCCTGCCTGGCCACTGGGTGCACGGTGGCGGGACAGCGGCACGCCAGACTCACCCGGAGCAGGCGGATGTCGTTGTCCACGGCGCGGGGGTTGTAGCGCGGGTGGGCGATGGACTCAACCACGGTGAAGACCTGCTGGGACGCCTCGGGCTCCTCCAGCCGGTGGGCACCCAGCACCACACGCACCGAGGGGCTGTTCCTGCGGCCGGGGGGAGCGCCTGAGCAGGTGCTGCCAGGCTGGGGGCCATCAGGGAGAGGGGGTGGCCCAGGGGGATGAAGGGGGAGCACAGGTGGGAGGGGGCATCTCCAGGACTGTGTAACCCCCTGGGATAGGGCTGTCAGTTGGAAGGGGTCACGCTATGTTCAGGGGCAACAAGGCTCACCTGGGAATGAGGCAGTGGGCAGCTGTCATCACCCACTTGGGCCACACAAGAAAGCCCCCGCAGATGTGCTCCCCATCCATCTGAATGGAGGCGATGAAGGGCCGGGAGTGGGGTACTGCTGCCTTTCCCCCGATGATCCGGCTCCCCTGGGTGCCTGGTGGGTGCAGGTGATCATTGGCCTCCTCTGTGCCACACGGTTTCCATCTCCCACCCTGGGGACCTGTGGTCAGCTTACCTGCTGGGGCCAGTGCTGGGAGCAGGATGGAGCCTCCCAGGCTGATGATGAAGAGCCCAGCCACGACCATGGTGGTGCAGAGCAGGCCACTGTTACCACTGCTGGGGCTGCTCAGGGTGGCGGTGCTTAAATCCCTCCGGGGGCTGAGCCTCGGGGTGGCAGCGGGTATCTCCCTCCTGCTTCCTCTCTCCGGGTGTTGCTGCTTTGTGCAATTCAGGGGGTAGGGGGCCCTGGCACTGCCATGCAGCTTCCCCCAGAGCGGGAGAGGGGGAGAGGAGCAGCTTCCCAGTCCTGACTCCTCCTGTGACTTGAGCTAACTGGGATGAAACCTCTCTCTTGGCAGGGAGGTGGGAGCAGCAGGACTCCAGGACACCTCCCAGAACATGGCAGCATCCCTGGGGTTGCTGTGGGTCCCACAAGGATGGTGCTGCGCTCCCACCCAACGCCTCTTTTGGCTTCTCTGCTGGCTCTGGGATGATGTTGTGGACAGAGGGGCAGTTTCTTCCCCCTGTTCTGCATCGCCTCGGAGTGCAAAAAGGGGTGCAGGGGATGTGAAATACCAGGCTGGGGGTGCACACTGATGCTTGCTGCAGAGCCAGGCTTGCTCCAGGGCCGGGTGCGAAGCTCTCACCCAGCAGCAGGCAGATTTCCCAACGGGGGGTGGCTCGGGGCTTCCTGTGGCAGTTTGCCCATCGAGGCCGTTGGGTTGGGAAACGGGGCAGCGGAAAAGGGGGAGCAAAGGGACGGCGGTGCCTGGGGTGGGGCAGGATTGAGGGGCTGCATTCACAGGAGGGGGTTGCACATTCACAGGGGCTGCATTCGTGGAGACGCTGCGAATGCAACCCCTCCAACCTGTCCCGCACCGGGCATTGAACAGTCGAGACTCGCCTCGGGACCCTCAGCAACAGCCACAGCCCCGGCGGTGCCGGCGCCCCGAGGCCGGGTGATGGGCGGCGGCAGTGGCGGGGCGCGCCCGGCAGACGGAGCTGTGCGGGAGGGAGGCGGGAGCACCGGCGCGGTCCCGACATCCCTGCGCATCCCGCAGCCCCGCCGGGGATGCCGCCGCCCGCCGGGCCCTGAGCGCCGGGACGCCGGCGGACGCCGGCCCCGCTCCGCCGCCCCCCGCCCTCGCCGGAGCCGTCACCGGGACCATGGAGTGAGTACCGGAGTCGCGCCGGGACCGCGGCACCGAGTCGGGGCTCCCCGGGCCCCGCCGGTCGAGCACCGCAGTGCCGGGGAGGGGGGAGCGGCGGCCGGGGACCGGGGCTCGGGACCCCAGTACCGGAGCTGCGGGAAGCGCACACCGTCGGCTCAAAGAGCTCGGAGCAGTGGCTCGTAACCCCCTGATGCCGGGGCTGGGTAATCCGAACCCGGGGTCTCATATCCCCCTGGTCCTGGGGACTCAGCACCCCAGAACTGGGGGCTCATATCCCCCTGATCCTGGGGACTCAGGATCCCAATGCCGGAGGCTCGTATCCCCCATATGCTGAGGCTTGGGATCCCAAAACCGGGGGGCTCACATTCCCCCAGTGCCAGGGTTCGTGACCCCAAAACCGGGGGCTCACATCCCCTCAGGTGCCGGGGCTCAGAACCCTAATACAGGGGGCTCACATTCCCTCAGTGCTGGGGCTCAGGACCCCAATACCGGGGCCTCCATTCCCCCCAGTGCCACTCAGCAGGTGCAGCCCCTCCCCAGGTCCCTGCTCCACTGTGGGGTGCTGGGGTGCTGGCTCGGGGTGGGGGAGCAACAGCAGAGGCCTCCATGCGGGCGTGGGGGGTGCAGGGGGTGTTGGGGGTGTCTGGGCTGCCAGCGGTGAGGGAAGCAGGGGGTGGGGAGGGCGTTTGTTTTTGTGTTTTGAACCTGTTGTTGCCACTGTGTGTGGTGGGGCGAGTGGGTGGCAGGAGCTGCGGACCCCTCCCTGCAGTGGGCCCCCAGCCCCTGCCCAGGGACCCAACTGTGGCCAGGGGATCCTCATGTGTCGGTTCCCACCAGAGGGATCCGGACAGATGGACACTCTGTGACCCGGCCTCAGCCTTTGTGTGCCGTGGTGGGGCCCTGCCCGGCCGCTGGGAGCCGGGCGGATGGGGGAAGGACGGAGCAGGCGGGAGCCATTGGGGTCTGCTGGCTGGGGACTGTCCTGCCTGCATACTGGTTTTGCACCTCAGAGATGTCAGCAGCTGGTGCCAGGAGGGCACGGGACTGGGCAGCTGCTCGAGGTGCCAGGTACCAGAGCTGGCCCTGTCTCACCCAGGCCTTTCCTTGCCTCCCGTGGCTCTGGTCCCCACCATGGAGAACCAGGGGGTCCCCAGCACCTTCTGGGCTTGGCACTGGGGTTTTCTGGGGCACCCAGCCAGCTCAGGGTCAGCCACCCTCCGCTCCTCACAGGCACATCACCTCACACTGATCTGTTTTTATCACTGGCTACCGAGACACTGGGTGCTCAACAGGTCCTGCTCGCCACCCTCTGCCTCCCAATGGGAAGCCCTGAGAGGCCATGGGGCACTGGTGAAGGGCAGGGTGAGGGGTGTCCTGGGGTCAGGGTGGGCTTTGGTCAGCTTGGGGTTGGAACTGAGCGGGAGGAACCAGTGAAGGTCTGAGGATGTTTTGGAGACTGGGCTGCAGTGACTGCTGGACTGGGGAGGCAGAGCAGCTCCCCATGCTGCTGGAGGGGACAGAGAGCTGACCAAGGCAGCCCCACAGTGCCTCGGTCCCTGCAGGAAAGAGCCTTTTTAGGGAGGAAAACGTGTGTGTGATTTGCCAAAAGGCAGCAATGAGGTGAAGGGCAGAGCCGAGGGGTGCGACGTGCCCTGGGGAGAGGGTAAGGAGCTGCCAGACCAGGTACGGGCTTTCTGGGGGTGGAGGCATCAAAGGCTGGGGTTGAAGTGGGGGATGGCATTGGGCAGGATTATGGCTCCTGTCCCTGAGCTCCACACAGTGCCCTTCACCCAGCTCTGAACCAACCTTCTCAGCAAGGGCTGAGGAATCTGTGGAGGAGTGCGAGGCCTTTCCCCCACCAGCTCCATATGCTGGACCTGTCGATGTCTTTGGAGTGAAACTCCTCAAGTGACCTGGAGTGGGGGGCACAGCCACAAAGCAAAACAGTGCAGCCCCTCCAGCTGCTCAACTCCAGAGCCTGGTGGTGGGGCTGGAGGTTTAGGAGAGTCCCAGGGCAGGTGGGGACATGGCGAGGTGCTGCCCTGCGGTCGGCCTGGCTCTGTGGCAGCCAACGGGTGCTGGGGCAGGCACTGCTGCCTTTGCCTTGGCTCCTGCTTCACCTTGGCACCGGCGGAGGCTGGAAGAGGGTCCTGGCTGCCACAAGCCACTGGTGCCCCGGGAGGTTTGGCTGAAACCTTCCAACTCTGGTAAAGGCTGTGCTGGTCCCACTGGAGCTGTTTGTCCTCCTCTGCTCCCGCCACCATCAGTGCTCTTGAGGAGCTGGAGATCCTGTGTCTCTCCTGTCCACATCTGGCTGCTCTGGTGGTTTGTCTCACTGGGTTGCCGCTCTCCCCTTGGCTCAGGGGGTGTCCTTGGAGCGAGGGGTCTCCTGATCCTGCCCTCACAACCCTGATCGGAAGCCGACAGTTGCGCCCAGGGGAAGGAGGGAGATTTCTGCCTGAGGAACAACCCATGAGCCCTTTGGGAAAGGACTGAGGACCCTGCTCTCCGCTGGAATCCAGGGAGAAGTGAAACCCAGACTGGGCCCTGCTGCCTCCTGGCCAGGTGCAAAGAACCAGAAGGGGTCAGGTCCATCCTGTCCCTGTGTGCAGCTGAGGGGACAGCACTGTCACCCTTCCCAGCTCTCCCAGAGGAGGCCATAAAGCTCTGCCACAGATGGCTCAACAACGGCACCTGGCCCTGCTCGAGGCTGGCAGATCATGGGGCTCAGAGTTCAGCCACTGCTGTGAGATGGGGCCTCTCAGCTGGACCTGCACTGCTGGGAGGAACTGGAGCTTCCCAGGTTTCCTGGGAAGCCAGTGTTGGTGTTGGTGCTTCCTGGCCAGAAACAGCGCTTTACTCTGGGCGGGGTGGTAGTTCACATGCCCAGAGCTGTGCCGGGAGCTGTGCTGGGGCTCCAGCACTGGAGGTGCCGGAGGAAACCTGGGGAGGTGCCGTGTCCTGGAGCAGGGTTGAGTGGAGGTGCCAGGATTGGTGCTGGAGGCACAGCCCAGGTTCCTGAGGCTCTTTACTCTATCTGGAGACAAGGAGCCCCTTGACCCCAGGCAGGAGCCACTGTCAGGAACAAGGATGAGCCTGGAGGAGGGAGAGGAGCCAGGTGGATCCTACCCCAGACAGATGTTTCCTGGTGGAGCTCAGCTGGACATGGGTTAACCCAACCCTTGGGCTTGGCACTGAGGACTGAGCTCCCCCCAGGTACCAGTACTCACAGGGGTGCCCCTGCCAGGATCCATGTTCCTGCCAGCTCTTGGGAGCCTCATGTGTGCCTGTGTTCATGGCATTGCTGTGGGAAAGCCACGCTGCCCCATGTGAACGGGAACCCAGGGAAGGCTGGTGGCAGGAGCCAGGTGCCGTGTCCTGGCCAGTACTGGGGCTGCCCATCCCAGCTGGCCACTGCTCCCAGGTGTGGGGAGAGGCCAGCTCCACTCTCATTCATAAATCCTGGTGGGAGTTTCCCAGTGGAGCCTTGCTTCTCTAACTGGAAGGGAGCTGGAAACCCAAGTATTTGGAGGGTACTTGAACCATTGTTTGAAAGATCTGTAATTTTCCAATCAAACTCCCTCCCCAACCCTCCGTTCATCAAATATTCATGGGATCCATTTTCTCCTGGCACTCCCAGCCCACGTCTCAGCTCGAAGAATCAATCAGGCAGCTCCACTTGCTTTAATGCATCTGCGTTTTCGGGAGCCTGGGGCTGCCATCTCCTCCCCCCGCCTTCCCCCGTCCCCATCCCCTCCCCGGGCAGTGGTGATGGCTGGGGCTGCACCGGCAGCGTGGGGAAGGCACTGCTCACTGCAGGAAGGAATGGGATGGGTGCTGGGGGATGCAGCAGCAGTGGGGGGAGGCAGCCACACGGTGGGGCAGGGCAGGAACAGCCCCTGGGTACCAGGATCTGAGCAGGGTTCTGACCCTGTGCTGGGCACGCGGCTCCTCAGCTGCACGGATTTCTGACCATCCTCACCCGAGCCACTGCCACTGATGTATCCGCCTTCATGCTCAATGCATGGTGGCCCTCGGGTGACTGCAGCCCCCTCCCCTCACCTCAGCACCTTCCATCAGGGGCATTTGATCGCTGCCCGTTGTGAAATGGCTTTAGGATGGAGCTTTGCAGCCTCCCCATGGCCACGTCACTCCAGGCCCGGCCAAGGGGCCTGGCTCCTGGCATGGCAACAGTGCTATAAATCAGTGCTGGTCCCTCGATTGTAGCCACGGCCACGGGCCCTGGGGCCCTCCCCAGGGTCGCTCCGGGGGTCCAGGCAGTGGTGCCCGTGCAGGGTGCTCTCCTGCCTTCCCCTGGCTCGGAGCTGAGAGGGTGGGAAGGGAGCAGAGGTCAGGGGAGCGGAGAAGCAGCTTGAAATGGCTCTTCGCACATTTGGATGAGCTAATGGGAAAAAACAGAGGAAGGCAAATAAACATTATTGTTTCATGTCAGGCGGGAGGAGACAAAAGGTCACGGGCTTCCCTTGTGATGGTGGGAAATGGCAGCATCAGCAGGGCTGGAAAGAGCTGGAGAGCCAAGGGAGAGCGTGGGTGCAGGCGTGTGTGTGCTCACACACGTGTGTGGGTCCAGCCTCAGGTCCGGGAACTGGGGCTGGGAGCTCCCAGGGCACCATCCCCCATGTCCCCGCTCCCTATCTGGTCTGGTGGTTCAGAGGGTGAGGGTGAGGGGTGCGGTGGCCCCACCGTTCGACTCTTCCAGATGGATCTGGAGCATCAGAACCCCCAGGGAGACCCCAGTGATGCCAGGGTTGTGGCCCAGCGGTGCTGCCAGAGTGCCTGGCCTGGGGAGTGGCACCCCTGGCCCCAGGGGGCCCCTTGATCCCTCCGCCCGCCTTGTGCATCCCCCCCACGGCTCACCCGTTGCCATGGCACCGTTACCATGGCGCTGTTGCCAGACAACCATTTCCAGGGAACCACCCCCATCAGTCACCAGGGCCGGTGGCAGCGGGGACCCTTCACAGCAGCCCCTGCTGACCCCTGGAGACAGATCATGGCAGGATGGGGCTGTTGGGGAGTGGGGGACCCTCCACCTCCTCCCCGTTTCCTGGTCCCAGCAGGCAAGGACTGGGGCTGCTGGGGTGGTTCCCACTCAGCCTCTCTCAATGGATTAGAGTCTCCAGGTCAGGGGCTGGGGGGCTGGGAGGGTGCAGTGAGGGGCATCCAGCCCATTTTGCATCTCTTCCTGGGCCAGGAAGATTCCTGGCGTTCGACCCGGGAATGCAGAGACTGTAGCAAATAATGGAAAATAAAGAGGATGGAGGAGGGAGGAAAAGCAGAACAGAACGTTTCAGGAATGCTGTAAAAGTTTGGATACGTTGAACAGGGCAAGATCCAGGAGAGAAACAGAACCTAGTCCAATGCTCTGCAAGTGTGGGGTGCCAGGGACTGGACGTGGGGGACCTGAGGCCCCAGAGCAGGAGGGAGCCTACGATGAAGGGCAGCCCCAGACCTGTGGGGCTGGTGCAGGACTCGCGGGTGTGTGAGTGGTGCCACGCTCCTGCGCTGGTGAAACAACCACAGCGTTGCTGCAAACAGCATGAAAATAACCACCACAAAAGCGACACCTTCCCTGTTTGTTTTCCTGGCCTGGATTTTGCGCACTGCCGGGATCCCCAGGGTGCGGGGTGAGGGGAGGACGGCGGCTCTGAGCAGCTCCCAGTTAATTGCTGGCTTCAAGGAGGGGACAGGAGGAGGCAGGGGCTCCTCTCACCCTGCAGAGCACATTTGATTTGTGGCAAAGCCCAGCTCCTCCGGTGGAGGACCCATGTGAGGGCACATACATGTGCGAGAGCACACGCGCTAGCACACACGGTCAGAGCCCAGGCCTGGGAGGTGTCGTGTGTGGGGCACAGCACCCCGAGCCCACTCTGTGTGTAAAATCATCTTTGGAAAAAGCCCTTCCTGGGAGTTCAGAGTGCTGCTCTCTGTCCCTTGCTCTAGGAAGCGAGTGGAGATGATCCATCGCCTGACGACACCTCTGTGCCTCCCACCCTAATTAGTGCCACAGCTGAGCACTTCGTTAGCACTGTTTGGCGAGCGGCCAGCAGCTCCTGTGGCGCTGGAGCGTCCTGGTCCCAGCCAGCCCCACCAGCCGCCCCAGCCCTGCTGTGGGTCCCTGTGCTGAACCCACACCTGGTGCTCTGCAGCGCGGGGGCTCTCGCTGGGCCCCGGGGGCTGCGCTGCCAGTCGGACTGGCCTGGGCCCCCACACCATGGGGACACAGGAGGGTGGGTGTACGGGCAGGTGGCTGCAGGGACCAGGGACACCCCCTCCTTGCAGCACCCCGCAGCCAACAAGGTGGCTGCTGCCAGCAGCATCCCTGGCATGGCCGTGGCAGCCCGTGCTGCAGAGGCAGGTCCTGGAACACGGATGCCAGCAGGAGCAGAGCCTGTTGCCGTGTGTGTGTCTGCGTGTGTCCATGTGTCTGTGCACGTGTGCATGCGTGTGCTTGTGTACGCAGCCCAGAAAGGTCACTGTCTGGGAAAGGTGTCAGCTGCCAAGAAAAGGGCTTGGAATGGAAAGTGTGAGCCAGGTTGGAATGCAGGGGTGTCCAGAGCCGTCCTGTTCCAGCCCCTCTGTAGTCATGGTTTCCATCTGCGCCACAGCAGGAGCGGGTCTGGCTGCGCTGAGTCCCTCAGGTGCCAGGCAAGGTGCCTGTCCCGGGGCAGTTTGGATAGGATGGGGGACTGAGGGGTGTCTGGAGGAGCCATGCAGGCGAGGGATGCTTGGCTCCAGGGTGGCAAGGAGGAAACAGCCGACGGAGGGGAAGGGTTCAGCCTTTGCCCCCATGCTGCAGTGTCTGGTTTGCTGGTTGCACAATGAGCCTGACACCTGCTGCTGGTGCCACTCCTCACCACTGCTCTCTGCTCTCTGCAGGGTTGTGGAGGCCAGCACCCTTCAGCAGGAGAGGCTGCAGGCCATCGCGGTGAGTCTCTGCTCGGGCTGGACCTTGGCCCAGTGTCCCCACACCCCTGCCCCATGCAGCACATGGGGCAGACGCCAGTGGGGAGGAGGGTGCAGGGGCAGGAGAGCTGGTGCTCAGCCCCAGGCTGGGAGTCCCCAGCAGCCAAAGAGGACTCATGGTGGCCTGTGCCAGAATGTCCCTGCAGTGGCTCTTCCCAGGGTGCTGGAGCCGGCTTGGTTTGGCTGTGCGGCTGAAAAAGGGACAGAGCAACAGGGAGCTGGGAGGTTTAATTAATAAAACAGTGCCTTGATGAGCCCCAAGTGAGGGAAACGAGTGATGATTCCCCTGCACACCCTTTTCCAGGGAAGGCTGAGGATGGTGCAATCCAGCCCTGCCCGCCCTGGGCACTAGTAATTACATTAATTAGTGAGCAGTCGGGGGCCACACTGGGCAGCCACTCCCAGCACAGAGCAGGTTGAACCCACCACTGCCCCATGGCAGCCCCCCTGCCCTGCCTGGCTGGCAACTGGTTGATCTCTGCCACACAAAGGGCAAATTGTTCTGGACCAGAGGAGAAAGCGCCGGGTGACGCGTCCAGGCTGGGTCTGACTCTGCTGAAATGATCTGGAGCAGCCCCAGGATGGGTGACGGGGGGGCGAGGTAGAGGCCGGGGGAGCTGTTTCCCCCACGCTGGCAGCTCACTCAGCGGGGCCAGCTGAGGGGAAGGTGACATTCTGAGATGGTGAACAGAGCCCAGGCTTTGCCATGACTTCTCTACAGCCTCCGTGCCTCAGTTTCTCCCTGAGAGGACAGGGACATGAGCCTGGGCTCCTCGTGGGCTGTCCCCAAGGCTGGTCTCGCAGCCCCTCTCCCCAAGTGCAGCCCCTCGCCCCCTCTTCTCCCTGCCCGGCGATGCCCGGCGCCCACCCCCTGCCCGCGCCGACCCCGGCTCCGTCGCTCCCGTCCCTCCAGGAGAAGCGGAAGCGTCAGACAGAGATCGAGAACAAAAGGCGGCAGCTCGAGGACGACAGGCGGCAGCTGCAGCATCTCAAGGTGAGAATCCCCTGGGACCCTCAGGCTGCCTCTGCACCGGGATGCCCCCAACTGGGGGGCGCAGGACCGTGACCCCCTTCTGCTCCCCAGTCCAAGGCTCTGCGGGAGAGATGGCTCCTGGAGGGGGCCCCAGCCTCTGCCTCCGAGGAGGAAGAGGCCATGAAGAAGCAGATGCAGGAGGATGAGGTGAAGACCAAGGAGCTGGAGGAAACCATCCAGAGGTAATGGGGCCAGTGTGGGGCCGGGTGTCGGGGTGCACTCGGAGAGCACCCGCGTCCCTCCAGAGACCCCCGAGCGGGTTGCGTCCTCACAGAGGTCCATCCCCATCGCGGTGACTCAGCCCTGGGGAAGGGACAGTGGGGAGGTTGCGAGGGAGACGCCTCAGCCCCTGCCCAGCCCCCTCGTTGCTGGGCAGCCGAAGGCGGGGGCCCGGAGCCCCAGCATGGAGGTGTCCCGGCAGCGCAGCAGGAATGCAATCAGTCACGGCGGTGCCGTTAATTACCGAGCATCGGTGCAGAGAGGGGTCAGGCACGAAGGGGCCTTTGTGTCCGGCTAATGGCGCGGCGCATTCCTCTGCCGGCGCCGTGCGGGAGCCGGGGGGGCTCTGCCGGGGAGGGCTCTGCCACCGCGCCGGTCCATAGGGACTCCCCGCACCTCAGCCGTCCCGGTGGGGCCCCGCTGCCGGCACATCTCCTGGCCAGGCTGCTGGCTGGGGACAGCTCAGCCAGGCTCCCGGCGACATGTGTGGAGCAGGAGGATGGTGAAGCAGCTACGCTCCGGCCACCGAGTGAGGGCAGCGGCAAGTGCGTGGGGCTCGGTCCCCCCGCCTAGTGCCCGTGGCAGGGTCTCTGCCATTCACTTGGGCTGAGCCTGTTGGCTTTTCCCCTGCAAAGAGATTCTGGCTGTGCCAGAATCTGTCCCTGCAAGTCATGAGCCCAGGCAATTTCTGCCTCCCCTCTCCCCTGCACCGTGTTGCTGGCCCATGTTCACAGGTCTGCTGTGGCTACCTGCCCCACACTGCCCACCCCACAGTTACCCGCCCCACAGTTGCCTGCCCCGTGCTGCCTGCATCACGGCTCCCCACAGCCTCTCAGCCCCAGCTCTCCCTGTAGGCTGGAGAAGGAGCTGGAGATGCTGGAGAACAGCAGCTCAGTGGCTTCTACCAAGGAGAACCTGGCAGAGGCAGCAGCACCAGCCAAGGAGGAGAAGGCCGACACCATCCCCAATGCACAGAAGGTGGGCACGGCCGCTGGCTGCGGGCAGGGCTGCCGGCTGTGGGGTGGGGGTCCCTGACCCCAGTGGGGATGGGTGTGTGGGTGGTGAGTGTGCGGGCAGTGGGTGCATGGAGGGTCCCAGCATCTCCTATAACCTCTCCCTTCTGTTTTGCAGAGTCCCCTGGGCACAGTTAAGGGTAAGTGATCCTTGATCCCCTCAGATGCGGTTTGATGCCCACCATCCCCTCATGCTTCCCTGATGCTGGGGCCACATGGGTAGAGAGAGCCAGATGGAAGCCCCGTCCCCATGTTCCCTGTCCCTGTCCCTGGGCAGTGATGCCCTGTGGTGGGGGAGCCCGTCCCAGGGACCATCTGCATGGGACACACCACTGTCCCTGGGGCCTGTCCCATGGGCACAGGGACAACTAAGCGATCGTTTTGGCTCAGGCAGTCGTCTCTCCTCTCCATCTCCAGCTGAAAAGAAGGTCTCCAGCAGCCCCATGAAGGCGGTGGAAGGCACCAACATGATGAAGGCGGGTAGGTGCCCACTGTCCTAGGAGGAGCGCTCCTTCCTGGCTGCTTCCCCCTCCCCTCCAAGCCGTCCTCGGCTCGCTGCCACCGCAGCCACTCCCCGCCGTGCCGCTCGATTCCTTTCCAAGCCCAGGGCAGAGAACATCCGTCATTGCAATCACAGGGTTTGGTTTTGCTTCCACTCCACAGCTGGTTCGTGGCTCAGGGCCTCCCCCTGCCCCGACTTCCATGTCTCTGCTCCAGTTTCATCCTTCCTGCTGTTTGCAGCTTCTCTGCGCAGGGGCGAGGGAGTGAAGTGTCGGCTGCCGGCATGGCTGACCCCGGGCCGGCTGCCTCAGGGAGCTACAGGGGCATGTGGGGCCAGGCTGCCTGAGCTAGGGGGGCTGCAGCCAGCTCTGCTGCTGGAGGAGTTTGCTCTGGTTTGGGGCAATGGCTCAAGACCAGACTGTGGCACCAGCACTGGGCAGAGCCCGTCTTGGGATCCTCAGAGCAAAGCACCACACACAGAGCCGAGGTGACGCTGGTGCCAGAAGGGACTGGCTGGGAGCTGGAGGAGAGATGCTAAGGATCCCCTGTTCCACACGGGTAGAGGGGCTGCCCCAGTGCCAACACCCCTACTGGGGGTTGTGCCTCTGTGAGCATGAGCCTGGCTCCCAGCCCGGGCCCCTCAGCCAGCTCTGCTCGCTGGCTGGACAGACGGACATGGCGCTGCCGGTGCCCCCAGGGCCCAGCTAGGCCCAGCCCAGAGCCTCGGCAGCCGTGGAGGTAAGGTGACACCAGCAGTGCCAGGATGGCGACAGCCCTCAGGTCCCAGGAGGAGGGATGATGTGCCAGGGATGTCTCACCCGCCTCTGCCATTCACCGCTCCTCGCTGCTGCCTCGCTAACACCGCTGAGCACCGCTGAGCACCGCAGCACTGCCGCCACGCGCCGTCCCGCCGCCAGCCGCGGAGCAGGGGCCGGGGAGGGCCAGGGCCACCGTAATGTGCGCTGTCCTCTTTGTGTCCCAGCCATGTACTCGGTGGAGATCACAGTGGAGAAGGACAGAGTGACTGGGGAGACCAAGGTCCTGTCCAGCACCACCATGCTCCCCCAGAACCACTGTCTGCAGGGGGTCAAAGTGTACGAGGATGAGATGAAAGGTATGGGCCAGCCCACGCCGCTGGCCGGTGGCAGAAGCAAAGGGCCGGGGACAAGGGAGCGGCCACCCAAACATCCCAGCGGGCACCCACCAGGGTGAGGAAGTGTGGGGGCTGCTGCTGGCAGCCTCACCAGCTCTGTGAGGGCAGCTCCTCATTGGCCCCCGTCCGGCGGATCGCAGGATTGTCCTGGCAGCGTGGTGTGGATGGTCCAGACAGGCCAGCCCTGGTTTGCACATCGTGACCCTGCACCACTGGAGAGGAGAGAAGAGGATCTGCTGTGTCCAAGACTCAGGAGCCCGTCCCGCGGGCAGGGAATGTGGCACTGGCACCCTGCTGGCCTGGCCCACAGGCTGGCAGTGGGGAGCATCATGGCTGCTGGGTATGGAGGAAGTGCAGCAGCAGGGACTGCCGCTCCTGCTTTTGGCAGTATCTAGGAACCTTCTCTAAAGGGCCTGGTGACACCTGAGGGACCGCTGTGGTGGCAAGGACCAGTCGTGGAGCTGGGGCACGTTACTGGGGATTGTGGTGGCTGAGTGGACTGACTGTCTCTCCAAGGAAACCGCGGCACACCGGTCCTGTTCAACCCTCTCCCTGTGGCCATGGCTGTGCTGGCCCTGCCAGGCTGGTCACTGTGCCTCACTCACTGCCCGTTGTGGCGGTTGCTCTGACCGTTGTGTGATGCCCCAGGTCAAGTGGAAAACACCACAAGCCGGTGGCTGCTCTGGCCATGACACACATCTCTGCCTCCAGTGCCGTGAGCGGCCGGCACAGCGTGTTGCGGTGGGAGAGCCCCATCTCCTCTGGCACCCACGGGGCCACCAGGTGCCACGGTCCTGGCACAACGTGTCAGGAGGTGGTGGGAATGCGTGGGGCAGCACCTGCTGAGCATTGGTGGGGTCTCAGAGGTGGCAGTGGTGACCTGCCACAGAGCGTCGTGTCGGCCTGGCTGAGCCGGGTGCCAGCGGATGCCATCCCGCCGTGGCGAGTACAGGCAGCTTGGCTGGCTGTTGGTGGCCTGGCAGACAGCCGTGGCTCCCACAGGGTTTGCTGAGCCTGAGGCTTCAGGAACTGCTCCTCACATTGGGCTTTTATTTTGGTCTCTCTGTCTGCTGTCGGGCAGGAGCCAGGTGATGGGGGGTGGTCTGACAGCAGTTCCATCTGAGGGAGGGGTCAGGATGCTGTGGGGAGTCCCAGCCTCAGCGGCAGAGCCTTTAGAAAGGGGAATGAGCTGCTCCCTGGCCACACAGGAGCCAGGTCCAAGTGGGCTGTGCCAGCAGGACCGTTTCCAGGTCACCTTGTGCCCCTGTCCTGAGTGTCCCTCACCCTCCCTCCTCTTGTCTCTGCAGTGGTGCATGCAGTGAGCGCCGAGGACGGGGCCCTGCAGAACGGGGCCCACCCCCTTAGCTCCTCCGAGGTCGACGAGCTCCTGCACAAAGCAGACGAGGCCACCCTGAGCGAAGCCGCTGGGCGTGAGACCCCGGCCAAGGCGGGCCGGGGGGGCGGCAGCGCCCCGGGCAGCCAGAAGCCAACGCCGCGGAGGGAGATCACGGGGCTGCAGGCGAAGCCGCCGGAAAGCACCACGGTGCCACCGGGCGAGGGGACGGAGCCGAGCCGGGAGCAGCCCGTCACCATGATCTTCATGGGCTACCAGAACGTGGAGGATGAGAACGAGACCAAGAAGGTGCTGGGGCTGGAGGGCACCATCAAGGCAGAGCTGGTGGTGATCGAGGACGCCGAGAGCAAGCCAGAGCCGGCACACAAGGACCACGCGCCGCCCAACGGCACCGCGCTGGAGCCGGTGGGCGCCCAGCCGCTGGGGGAGGAGGGCGCGGGCAGGCAGAAGCCGGGTGCCAACGCCACAGATGCCAAGGAGGCTGAGCAGGAGACAGATGTGAAGAAGCAGCGCTGCAAGTGCTGCACGGTGATGTGAGCCCTGCCAGCCCCTGCTGCCGCCGGCACAGGCTGCCCCCGCCGAGCCCTCTCTGCCCCGGCCCCTGCTAGCCAGGCCCGCCATTCCGGCACGCCGGGCTTCCCCCACACCGGACATGGACCCTCTTTCTGCAGAACCGGGGAGATCCAACACGGTGCCCAGGAGGCCGCAGTGGGCAGCAGCAAATGGCGGCCGTGGCAATGCTCGCCCCATCTGCCCAATGCCTGCCCCGCACTGCCCCCCACCAGTGCTGCCTGTGGTATTTATTAGAGACCCCCCAACCCCACGGTGCACTCACCCCACCACGGCCCAGCCTCAACCCCACCGGAGCCCTCCTGCCACCAACACCAGAGCCTTTCCCTCTTTCACCAACACTGTCCCACCCACTGTCGGAGGATGGAGCCGTGGGGCAGGGGATCGGAGGACGCCGCTGCATCCGTAGATGACTCCCTGGGAGCTGGCACCAGCGGGACCCACACTTGGCCCAGCCCATGGTGGGCATCGGACCCAGCCCCATGCCAGGCCCTCTCTCTGTGCCTCCATCATCTGCATCTCCAGTGGGGAAAGGCCTTGGTCTGTTCCTCTCTGACTGCCCATGGACATCTCCGCTCCATCCTGTGTCCTTGTCCCCCAGCCCTGGGCTCCCCAGGCCATGAGCCCCTCAGTGTCCAAGCGTGTCCAGGCAAGGGGAGGGCATTAAGGGCAGTGTCCCCTCCACGATGCTCAGCTGTGGTCATGGCCAGGACCACGCACAGCTCCTCCAGGATCACCCCAGCCTGTCACCAGATCTGTGGGCCGGGAGACCCTGCTCTGTTCTCCCAGGCTCATCTCCCTGCGTGGGAGCCCCTCACTCTGGTGCTGGCATCAATGGCCATTCCTCCAACTCTGCTGCTGGCTGGCACCGCTGGGCTCTGCCAGCCCACGGGGCTGAGCCATGCCGTGGCCAGTGCCCGTGTCCCCCTGGGGCAGTGGCAGCGAGGGGGGGCCCAGCCTCGTGGGGACAGGACACCCAAGCACTTCCTCATAGCAGCAGGAGTGTGTCCCAGCATCCCGTTCCCGTCCCACCTCTGCAGCTCAGGTGGCAGCTTTGCAGAGCCTCGTCCAGGGGGTCCAGGCTGCAGCACCAGGTCCTGCAGGGGAGCAGGGCAGCCCAGTTCAGCCCAGCACTGGCACTGGGAGCTAGCAGGGGTCCGGTGTCCCACGAAGGGCAGCCTCCCTGCTCCTCCACCCCACGCCTCAGCCCTTCAGTGGGGATTTCACCACCAGCACCAGCGTTTCCTCTCCCCGAGATCCACTGGGGCAGGTGAGGGAGCCCCTGCAGGGGCAGTGCCCCGGCCCCGTGCCCAGGAGCACTTGCCCAGGAGCTTTGGGCAGGGTGCAGCCACCAGCCAGCACAGGGGTCATTGTCTGAGTGTGAGAGGGTCCCTGTTGCTGTGTGGCGGGGCAAGTCCCCGGGGACCCCCCAAAGCACGTGTGGAGCAGCCCTCACACTGCCCAGCCTGCTGGGACACCAATGATGGAGCAGCCAGGGATGAGGCTTGGCCACCCAAGGCCTTCCTTCCCCCACACTCCCCTTATGTGAGCAGTGACGTCCCATGACATCCCAGTTGCCCCCCATTTACCATCCAGGCTGCAGTTTTCCCCCAGTGGGGTCACTGTGGGCTGGGGGCTGCGGGGGTCTCGCAGTGCCACCTGAATCCTGTCTTGGCACCCACAGCCTCTGGGAGAAGCAGAGTTGGGAAAGGGAGGGGTTTCCCCGCCAGGGGAAGGGGTCTCTCCTGCCCCTCCTGCTGATGGGCATCCCTGGAGCCCCGTTGCTGCAGAGTGGGGTGTGGGGCTCAGTGCCAGGGGGCATCTCCCCCACAATCCTGGGGGGAACGTCATCACTTGCCACCCACACCAGGGGCCAGCACCAATCACCCTGTCCCACTCCGGGCCCTGCAATGTTCCCGACCCCAGTCTGGGACTCCATGTCACTCTCAGCACCCTCTGCCCCTCAATCGGCTTTGACCCCCAGCCCAATCTGGGACTCCATGCCACTCTCAGCAGCCTCTGTCCCTCAACTGGCTTTGACCCCCAGCCCAATCTGGCCCCCGTGGCAGCAGGGAGTGGGACCAGGCCCCCGGGCCAGGGCTGGGGCATGAGAGGAGCAGGCAGTGGGCCTGGCATCACCCCTGCCCCGTCCCGCGGCCCCCCTGCCCACCTCTGCTGAAGTGCACTTCCCGCACCCCCGAGCTTTTCACTTGTGCCGAAGCTGTTTGAATCCCGCCCCACCCTCACCCACCCCCCGTTGTTTGTAAAACACCCGAACCGAGCAAATAAACTGTGTGAACAACCATCCTGGAGTCACCAACAGGTGGGAGGGGGCTGGGCTGGGCCTGGGGATCATGGGGATGGGAGGATGAGGATGGAAGGTTAGGGACAGGGATGCTGGGGATGGGCCCTGCTGCCCCTTCACTGTATGGACAGAGGAAGTGAGGAGGAAGAGATATGTGGGAACAGGGATGTTGGGAGGAAAGGGATGCAGGAGGATGATGCAGGATGATGCTGTGGTCATGCCCAGGTAAAGGGGACATGGCAGCCCAGTCTGTGTGCACATGGCATGGGTCTCTGCACATCCCCACACTGGTGTGATTGCTGCTGCCCAGGGCTGGGATTCCAGGGCTCTTTGCTGGAGCAGTGGAGCCCTGACCCTGCCCGGTGCCAGCCCAGGTGCCAGCCCACGCCCTGCGGCAGGTGGGGAGTGCTCCTGGCTCCCTGGCATCACCTGTGGACTTTGGCTCAGCCCTGCGGTAAAACAGGCTCCACTCACCTGCCCGGAAACGCAGAACAGCCTGGCAGCCACACCACACCGGCGTCCCCAGGCAGCGCCAGGCCCGAGCGGGAATAGGGGGACCGAGGGGCTGGTCAGGGGTAAGTGGGACCCCCCAGCACCTGCAGCTGGGGCGAGCCAGGGCCGGGCACCAGCGCCGTGCTTGGGCAGCAGCAGGGACGGGAGGGCTTCCTGGGAGGAGTGGGCTCCAGTGCAGGGCACAGAGGGCGAGGACAGGGACCTCCCGCCCCAGCCACCGGCGCAGTGAAGGGCTGAGCATCGCCTGCTTAGCTGTGATGCCCCGTGGCAGCAGGGGGGGTGGCTCTGGGCCCTGGCGATGCTGCCCACTCCGCTGGGATCCAGCAGCTGTGGCCGTGGGCACCAAGGGCACCATGGCCACTGTGCTGTCCTTGTCCTGGCAGGTGCCTGAGGTTTCCAGTCCAGGTGCAGGGCTCGTGTCCCCAGGGAAGGAGGGAGCTGCCCTGCTGCGAGGGGCTGGGGCTGGCAGTGCCGGGGCTGGCAGTGCCAGGGCTGCCGCGGCAGCGAGAGCACCGCCTGTGCAAACACAGGGTTATCGGTGACCGCCCCGGGGAGCCCTGCGGTGTAACAGGAGAGCCCAGGCTGCTCCTGGTGTGGCTGCTCCCGGCGTGTTCACTCAGGTCCCAGGCTCCTCTGCTGTGTCCCCCAGGCCTAACGGCTGCCCTGGGCACACAGTGTGGGGGGAGAGCTGGACATCCAGGCCCTCACTGCAACTTCTGGGCTTCTCAGTGTCATAGCTGTGTCCACGGAGAGGCAGAAAGCCTCTGGAAGAAGGTCTATGGGTACATTGCCACACCACTGCACCTCTGCACTGGTGCATCAAGGCACAGGTGTGTTGGCACGTTGGTGCCTTGGCACACGAGTGCATTGGCACGTTGGTCCATTGGTGCATCAGTGCATGTTGCAGATCAGAGCCAAGGGCAGCCTCCTGGGCTTGGGACCAGCTGAGAGGGGTGATGGCAGCACAGGGACATCGGGGACAGGGCACTGAGCCCAACATGGTTCTTGGAATTCCCCCACGGACTCGTGCTGAGCTTATCAGGGCCCCGCAGCCACACCACCCACGGCCCCCCCGCCACCCACTGCTGCCACCCCGGCCACTCCCCAGCAGACACGGCTCAGCTGGGTGCCCTGTGTGGCCTCTTCAGGGCATGGGGACCCCCACCCCGACGGCTCCCTGGACAGTAAGTGCAGCGTGGTTGGGGGCGAGGGCAGTGCCAGGGGCTGGGGGAACACCGTGTGCCCCAGAGGGAGCGGTGCCCAGGCAGGGGTGGTGGCAGCGAGGGTGTGCAGTGAGGGCTCGGCAGTCCGTGGGCAGGCAGTGGGACAGCGGCCACGCGTGGGACGCTCACGCACGCACGTCGGTCGGTCTGGGAGCGCGCGTGGCCACGGGCACGGGGTGGGAACAGGGTGGGTGCATCGCAGCTCTGCAGCCCTGTGCAGAACTCCCGGCGCAGGCAGACCCTGGAAAGTGTCCCAGTTGTCTTCTTATGGTGGGGAGGCCCAGGCCAGACTGGCGGGTGCTGCAGTGCCACCTGCTCTGGCCAGCACCTCCCGTGCTGCTTGGCTGGGCTGGCACAGGGTGGATGAGCCCAGGACCCCTAAACCCACCGTCCCTCAGCGCCGGACCGAGCTGAGCCGGGTGGATGGATTTGGGCGCAGCTCTGGGAGGGGCCGTTCCGCTCGCGTGGACCAGCCCTGATAAGAGCCCAGTTGGCTTCCTCCTCCCTGCTCCCCTCCTGTGCCAGCACCCCGGGGAGCGGGGGCGGTGTCCCCTTCCAGCCAGGACCTCGACCTCCCCAAACAGGGTGAGAGGTGTGGGCAGGTGGTTTTCACTATCCAGGTCGCCGGGGGCAATAAAAGAGCGAGACTGAATCACAGGTAGGGGAATTACAGGGAAATTCAGCAGAGCACAGGGACAGGGGGAGAGGCTGAGCCACCGGGGCTGGGCATGGGCAGCCAGGATGTCCCAGATGCTGCTGATGAGATCCAGGTGCTCCTGCCCCAGAAAAGGCTTAGACAGCTCCTGACTGGAGCCCAGCCCCACTTGCCCTGTGGGAGGACAGGGCATCCCAGGAGGGCTGGAGGTGAGCAGCAGAAGCTCAGTCACCAGTGTTGCTGCAGGAAGGAGCCGTATCCAGAGTGCTCTCATCCTGGGGATGAACTGGGATGCTCCAGATACAGGGAGTACCAGGCATCTGCCTCTGTCCTGGGGAGCCTCACCCTGGCCCGTGCTTGCAAGCACCGTGGCAGACAGGCTCTGGGCTGCCCCTGCCATCACCCTGGGCTTGCTCCCGTTTTGCCTCGTGCTCCCAGCAGGCCGCGAGTGCCCTGGAGCGGTGCCCGGCAGTGACACACCCTGACCTGATGGGCCTCACGTGAGCCCAGCCAGGACTGGTGACGGGTGACAGCAAGGCTGTGGCTAAGCCTTGGCAAACAGTGCGTCAAGATGTGCTGCTGGCCCTGGGTGCACCCGGCTTGTCCGTGAGTGACGTGCGTGTCACCGGCTCCAGGTCCAGGGATGGCATCTGAGGTGTGGTGAGAGGTGCTGTCTCACAGGGACCCACCTGTGCTGCCCCTCCCTGCCTTGCACCCACTGTCCCAGCCGGCTGTGGCCCAGCCAGCGCCGGAGGATCAACCTCAAGGTCAGGGCCATTCACTCCCGCCCTGCATGCCAGGGGGGTTAAAGTCCCCTCGTTTTATGAGCCATGAAACCATTTTTATGACCCAATTGTTTCTACAGCTTGGTTGTTTGGAGGCTCCTTCCTGTAAATGCATGAGGCGATATTCCAGGCAGGGGTGGCCTCGGTGCCACTGCCGCCACCTCTCCCTGCTGGTGCTGCCCGGGACTGGGGGTCACTCCCAGCCCTGTGCATGCAGAGAGGCCCATGTGACACCAGAGGGTGTCTGTGCCCAGGGTGATGCCAAGCCCGAGCTTGTGGCTGTGGTCTCGCTGCCATTGGTGGTGCCACAGACCTGTGACAGGCTTGGCTGTGCACCCTTGGAACGTGCCCAGGCTGGGGGACAGAGGTCAGATGGGGATCTAGGCTCTGTGGCAATTCCTGTCGGGAACGGTGCTTTGTGCTCTGCCTGCTCCTGCCCCAGGCAGGGCAGGTTGGTGTGCTGGTGTCTGTCCCCAGCAAGGACAGTGGTACCAGGCTGGAAGAGGGGCTGTGCCCTGACCTCCACTCCTCTGCTGCTCTTAACGGGTGCTCTCCCCTCCTGCCTGCAGGGACAGCCAGGTCCGGCCCCGTGGCCTCTGCTGAGCCAGAAGCTCGTGGGTGACCTCAGAGCTGAGCAGCGTTCTCGGTCTGAAGAGAGGTTGGCAGAGGGGTGACTCTTCCCAGGACATGGACAGAGTCACCAGGCATCTGGTGTTCCAGTTCCCACAGGCCTCCCACAGGCCTGACTACAGCGATGGGCACCAGAACAGCTCGCTGGCAGAGCTGAGGGCAGACAATGATGACGACGTGTTTGGCTCTGCTCAGCACAGCACCCAGAGGGTGGAAAATGGCTATGGCTGGAAGAGGAGGTCCCAGTCACCCTCATATTTCCTGGAGGGTAGAAAAGATGTCTGGACCCCATCCCCGGACAGGGAGTCCAAGCTGGAGGTGGTGAGATCGGGAAGCCTGTACGACCTCAGGGCTTACAGAGGCGAGAGGAAACCCTCGAAGCTCTATGATGAGGAGGAACAGGACCTGTACAGGGTCCCTCCACCCAACATCTCACCTGAGAAAGCCAGGGAGCTTGAGGACGAGAGGAGGGAGGTCATCCGGAGCCAGGTGATGAGGAAGAGCTCCACCATTGCTGAGAGGTGGAGCTCCACGGATGAGCTGAGCTCCATCAACACCGGCACGGGCAGCCAGGGTGAGGGCAGGCATGCAGGCAGCGTCACCACCAGCTTTGCCATCAGCTTTGACAAACCTTCCCCAGGCAGGGTTGTGACACCTGTTGACCCTGACAATATCGACACGGAGCAGATCAACTTCTCTGCGGCTCGGCAGCAGTTTCTGATGCTAGAGAAGGCCAGCCCCAGCTCTTTCTTCAGCCCAGGGCAGCAAGCCATATCCCCTAAGCCAGAGTCAGTGACAAAAGTCTCCAGGGAAGAGTGGCACAGCCCTGAGATGGCCACAAAGGCTGTGAGAGGTTATGGTAGTGTTGGTGGATCAAGCCAGAGCAGGAGGGACAAAAGCATTTACCAGGTTTACAATGCGTCCTACAAGACACCTGAGAAGGAGGAAGTTTATACTCCCAGGAAAGCTCACACTGAAAGGTCGTATCCCATCGTGAAAATGTCCAGCCTGACCAAAGCATCATCCAGAGAGGACCTGGACTCTGGCTTGGGTGAGATGTATAACGAAGCCAACACAGGCTATGGCAGTGATGGAAGTGCCTCTAATGAGACCTTCAGTGGCCTTGTGGATCTGAGCGCTGGCAGCAACGGGCTGGGCAAGGAGACGAAGGTGAGCAATGAGACGCCCATCGAGAGGGAGATCCGCATGGCGATGGAGAGGGAGGAGAACCTCTGGAAAGAGCGGGGTATCCAGCGGCTGACCTCCAGCAGTGAGCTGGTGGAGATCCAGACCAAGCCTGTCCTTGCCCTTCATGCCTCTCCCGGCCCAGGCAGGAAAGGGAAGGACAGAGGCCGTGCTTCCCTTTACGTCCAGAGGGAAATCGAGCAGGAAACCAAGCGGGAAGAAGATCTGAAGAGGCAAGGGAGGCTTCTGGGGGCATATGACAGGGGGACACAACAGGAGCTGGACGAGCGCAGGAGGGTGTTTGAGCAGGAGGAAGCCCCCCCGCAGAAGTCCACGGCCCCAGGGCAGGCAGAGGAGCGGAGGAGATGGGTTAAGGAGTTTGTGGTGGAGCAGCCCTCGAGCCCCAGCCCCACAGAAATCACCAGGGGCAGCAGAAGCATTCCCAGCTACACAGCGAGCATCGCGCACTTCCAGCTGTCCCAGCCGCGCTTCGCCGCCAGCGAGAGGAGCCGGGAGAAGCCCCTGGTGTCCCAGCACGCTTCCGCCAGCGCCAGCAAATGGGGGAGCAGGGATTCCTGGGGAGGAAAGCTTCCCGGCTCCACCCCAAGCCCCACCGGCACTGCTGTCCTGCCCAGAGAGTACTTCTCCCTCTCCTTCTGGAAGCCGAAGGTCTCCTTCGTGGAGGACATGGGGACGCAGAGCCCGCTGCGGAGGGAGGACGGCCGGGAGGAGCAGTACCGGCTGCGCACCTGGAAGCCCCAGACGTCTGCACTGATTGAAGAGGAGATCCGGAGCGACCTGCAGAGGGAAGAGGAGCTGCAGGAGCAGCGGCGGCGGCTGATGAGCACCTACAGAGACAGTGCTTCCCAGGAGGGCTCCCGCTCTCGGCACAGCTCCGGTAAGGGAGGGCAGGGGCAGTGGTAGAGCAACAATCTCGTGGGATGCCCGTAAGGACTCCTGTGTGCTGGTAGCAAGTTGTCCCAGGATAACTTGATACCAACACACTGGAGTCAGCAGGAGAACTGCTGCTGAGGAGGAATAGGCTCCACAGGAGCAGCATGACTTTTGATTCCAGAGCCGCTCAGGTCTTGATGCCTTCGTGTCACGTTACAGCAGCAAACAGGGCTGGAAGGGCCCAGCTCATGCACTTCCCCTCCTAGCTCCTGCAGTCCCTAGCTGGGGCTCAGACATGGGGCCCTAGCTGTGACCAAACCTGCTGGATCTGCTGTGGACGGGAGTCTGGGGCAGGGGCCTGGCTCTCCAACAGCTCTCCAGCCCCCAAGAGCAGTTCTGGAGTCCCTCACCCCCCAATGCTTTCTTGCAAAGCTGCTTCAGGTGCCAGCGGCAGCTACTCGGTGTCTGGGTCTCCTGCCTCCACTCCTGCCTCACACCAGATGGGGATCCTGGGGCTGATGTCCTCCTTCACCCCACTGAGAGTGGCCAGTTCCTCCCAGGGCAGCACGGAGACCCCCACCCCGGACTCATCACGTTCCAGCCCCTTCGAAGAGCGGAGGAGGAGGGTGAAGGAGGATGGAAAGGTGAATGTGCCTGCCCTGCCCTTGGTGGGAGACCTGGTGGTGGTGGCACCCCTGAGGGGCTGTTCAGAGCTGATGGCACTGGGTGGGACTGGAGAGGAGCAGCAGCTTCCTCCTGGGGGGAACCTGGCCCGAACCGTCCCCCCCACCCCGAGAATGGCATGACTGCATGTGCCTCCCCTCCTGTGACCACCCTGGGGGCCAGATCCAGCCACCTCTGGGTATTCCCCTGCCAGGCTGCCATTATCTGATCCTGTTTTCCCTTTCCACAGTACGCAGGCATAGAACCCGTTGACAAGGTCAACACAGAGGTAAAGTCCTTCACGAACGCGGGGGCTCTGCTCACCCTGCCCTGACACCCCCTCCTCCCCTGGGCTCCCCTCAGGTGGGCGTTGAGCAGAGCGGGTTCGGGGGCCTGGCAGGAGGGGCAGCTCTACGAAACAGATTGATTATAAAAATCCCCTCTTTACAAAGATCCTGCACATTCTGGTCTCTGCAGGTGGTGGAGAGCACGCGAGTGATTCGTCACAAGAGTGCCATGGCCCAGCGCTGGGAGGCCGGGCAGTATGTCCGGGACGAGGACTGAGGGACCCCTGGGCCAGGGGCTCACCCTGTTTGGGATCGACTGACTCGTGTCCGGAATACCCAATCAGTTCCACCCCTGGCCACTGCAACAATCGGAGACACGTACCCTGCAAATCAGTCTGTTTGATTGTCACTGATAATCCTGCCATGCAATAGGTCTGCTCCTTCTTCCCTCTCCCTCTGGGGGAACACTTTTTTTTATTTTCCTAAGAGGGGAAAAATTGGATCAGTATTTTTTAATCACTTCCACCTAGAGTCAGCTGGGTAAAATCATCCCACTTTGCCCCCTGGGAGCTGTGTCTCTGGCTTACAACAGAGCTGTTTTATTTCTCAGTGATTTTAGGTTTTTAGGTACCACAAGGCCAGGCATCTCCTCAGGGATACCTGTATTGAGGCCTTTGGATCAGCATTGCCATGAGACTGGGGAATCAACATTGGCTTAACTCCTGTGATCCATGGAGACGCAGCAATGGAATATAAATATATATATAAATGCTGTTTATGTTGCTAATTTATTAAACAGTTGTTGCTCTCTCCTATTCTTCCTGGCCTGTTCTGTCCACCTGCTCTGCTGGTTCTGCACTGGTGTTTTGGAGGAGACCCACAGCTGGGATGTGGGGCTGGGGCTGGAGCCTGCTGGGAGCTGTGGCTGGGGGTCCCAATGGCTGCTGGGCTCGGGGAGCACCAAGGTCCTGTGGCTGGACCTGGGAGCACCCAGGGCAGGGGGAAGGGGCGCCTGCCTGGGGTGGGGATGGCACTGGAGGTGGCACCAGGGGGCCTTTAAGGTCCTGTCTCACCCCAACTACACTGCAGTGTCTGTGCCTGGCTGCCCCTGCTAGGAGGGTCCTTGTACAGACCCCACGGGGACCCCAGCCCCACTCTGTGGGAACTGACTGGGGGGGGTTCCCTGGTGGAGCTCCAGGGAGCTGAGTGGTGCCCAGGTTGGAGGGGGCTGATTGGGCCCCTGTTTTTTCTGGCAGGTGTGGGCCAAACTGACCAGCACATGGGAGGAAAAAGCCAGACCAGTGGTGGTCTCAGGGCTGAGAGAAGCCTGGCCCCATGGGGTGCAGAGCTGTGTGCAAGGCTGGGTCAGCCGGGCACTGGCTTTGGGATGGCTGTGCCACTGCAGTGCCTTCATGAGGCCATCCGTGCTCAGCAGCATTAGGGGAACAGGCAGATGCCCTCCAGCACTTGGTGAACTGAGTTTGTCTTTTTCTGTGTCTCTTCAAACATCCCTAAGTTATCTGGTGTTGTTAAATTCCTCAAACAGGACCAATTCTGGCAATGGGCTTGGCCCATGGTTCAGAAACCATGGAGGTGGCTCGTAGGGTTTCAAAGGGCCCAAACTCTCCCTGGGAGAGGTTTGCACCACCAGGCCAGGAGCAAGGAACACGGCAGGGAACAACGTGGAACGTGCCAGTGTTCCAGGACTCCATCCCCTGCTGTTCAGGGCACCCACTGCAACCTGGCAGAACAGACAGACAGGACTGAGCTAAAGGTTCTTTTATTTGGTTCTGTCAACAGTGCAACCAACAACCTGATTGGAATGTAACAGGCACTGAACAGCCCTGAGCAGAGCTCAGCACATCTCCCAGGGCCTTTGGGGAGCTGCACTTCGCACTCCAGGGAGACCACTTACCATAAAACCTTTCAACACTGTCAGACACTTTAAATAACTTCTTAAAACAGCTACAACTTTTTCAGTCTATGAATCTTTCACTAAGGGAAACGACCTGAACCTTGTGGGCAGCGATCCCACGAGATGGGCGTCAGCAGTGCCGTTGCTCTCCTCGTGTTGCTCTCCTTCCCTGTGGGCCTGTGCCCCAGGCTGAGCTGCCAGCCCCCAAAACGAAGGTGCAGTTGACACTCCTGGCTGGGCTGTGCCACCCTCCAGACCTCTACGTCAGCACTGGTGGTTTCTCATGTCACTGACTGTACAGTAGAACATTAACTTGCTTGGCAAACGTGAAACCAAAGATTCTCATTAACTCACTGAATTATCAGTTCCAATAACAGAAAGAACAACAGAGGAAATTTACCTTGAAGCTGAGGCGCTGCAGACATGTATATGCCTTCAATGCCAAGGTGAAGACCAGGAGAAGGATATTTGCTCTCAGCCTACACTAAATATCACAATAGGATTCTGTTTCAGAGGAGCCCTGGAGTGGTTTAAGGGGGAAAGCTGAAGGGATACCTCTGTTGCCTGGGCTTCCTTATGGCTACTCTGATTTGCTGGGTAATAACTTTCAAGATCTTTTCCATTTTGGCTCTTGTCAGTGGCTTTCTGCAGTACCACACCTTGTCCCAGATGGAGCACAGTGACCTGGGAGCCAGGTAAAGTGCATCGCTGTCATTCAGTGTGTCTGGTGGCCTCCTCCTGGCGTACTCCTTGTAACTGGTGACTGGACAGTTCTCTGGATCATCAGGCTTCGCAAAGAGCCGTGGGCTTGGCTCCCGTTTGTTTCCCTCTGGGCTCAGATCATCCTTCCACTCCAAGTACTCCACCTCTCCCTCACTCTTCCTCAGCACCAGTTGTCCCCAGTAGAGGTGGTGGCTCTTCCTGTGGGTGCTTGCCCCAAACCCCCTAACAACATTGGTGAACATGAGGTGCAGAAAGCCCTGAGGGTCCATTCTGTTTAAAATTCCCTTCTTACGAAGGTTTTCCACATCTTCGTCTGTCAGGTTCTCCAAAATGCTCCACTCTGCCTCCCTCTTCTTTTGGAACAGGCACTGATGCTTTAGATTCCAAGCTTCCTGAGAGGCCCTGAACTCCAGCCCTCTCACCACGTTGTACTGGTAGTTGTGCTCCTTGAGGTACCGCTCGATGTTGCGCTGCAAGAAGCCAAAGGAATGGACAGAGAAATCTGTGCCATCCTGTCTCTTGGCAGAGCTGAAGAACGAGACCAGGTAGCGGTCGAGGTCTTCAGGGGGCAGAGTGTGGATCTCGCGTGTCTCAGAGGGGTGGTGCACCATCAGCCAGTCTTTGAACACCTTTATATCGCTGGTGCGACAGTTTTTCTTTTTCTCCTGCTTCTGCAGCACATCTGAAAGACAAGACACAGCTTTGTAGACAGCAAGAATTCCAAAAGATCAGTAAAACATGAGGAGATGCAGGACGGTGTCCACTTCCCTTCTGAAAGCCATTCGGGGAACAGGACTCTCTCAAACCCCCTCCCCTAGAGCTGTGGATCAGTTTTGTGTTCTCCACAAGCCAGCAGCACCTGACAGCACCCACCTCTCCAGGGAAGGCTGGGCTCCTTCCTGCTCCCTCTCTGGTGGCTGCTGGCCCTCCTCAACGCCACACAGGGAGATTTCCCTTTCATCATGAAATCAGAGCATGACCCCAAAGTTGAGGAGGATGGTGAGGGAAAACAAACAGGTGAGTGAAGTGTATTATTATTTTGTTTAAACAATTGCCAGGATTCCAGTTGGGCTCTCTCTCAAGTTGTCATGGCAATACCACATCTACCTAGTTCAATGTAGCGTGAGAAATGAATTCTTTGGATTGCTGGAAAGCTCCATCTGCTTGCCTGTGACTTGTCCAGGACTGAGGAGGGGGAGATGGAAAAGGGCTCGTGAGCCAACATCTCTAGATTCCCCTTTTCGTACCAGGTTCTTTCATACAGGCTTAGCTGTCATCCTGAAATACTGTGGATGGATCAGGTGGATTCCTCTGATCCCTGTCCCACTGGTTTGGGTTTTTGGCCTGTTTTGTACTGACTGCTCTGGGTGCAGAGAGCAACGGCTCGTGAATCAGTAATGCCAAGGCCTCCTCTGAGCCGTGAGCCAGTTACCTTGGCAGAAGCAGATACTACACACACATTCCCAGGTGAATTCCCAGTCCCTTCAGATGACATTTGATGTCAGTTATGAAAACAGTCAAATAATACTCCCAAAACCCAACTGTGGCAATCTGGCAATATGGCTGTGGCTCCATAAGGAACATGAGTGTCTGTAACCCTAAGCCTGTTCTGGACCAGCACCGATGGCGTAAGCACATCACAGGCAGGCCCCAAATGGCTGTCTCAGCACCCTCTGCCCTTCCCAAGCATGTACCCAGGCCCCCACGCTGTAGGACAGTGCATATGAAAACCTTAATTCTTGAAAGGACTAAAGCAATGCATGGAGCTCCTGGCATTTTCCATGCAGGGTTGACACTGCCACTGCCACTGCTGGGATCTTTTGCCGCTGGCTTTGGTGCAGCCAGGGCTTCAGCCACAATTTCTCTAAGTTACTTCCCCTTGAATCCTTCTCTTGAGACCTGAGTTCCCATCTCTGGCTCCAGTCTCCCACTGGGACTCTCTCAAGTACAGCCCATGTTCCATGTGGGAATATGAAGTAAAATGGAACACCAAAGTGTTCAAAGCTGGGACACTGGGGCTGGACTGCAGCCAAGAACACCTTTGGGTAACTCAGGGAAGGGCATTTCCTACAGAAGAGCTAATTGCAGGGATCTTTTTAGTCCTTTTGAGTAGAAACAAGAGTGCCCCAAATCTGAGGGATTTGCTTAGATGCTGCAGAATAGATCTTGGCAGTGATGTGAACTCACCCTCCTTTGCTATTTTGGGAAAGTGATTAAAAGAACACCCCCACACCCCTGCAGGCACAGAACTCTGGGCTCTCTTACCTCTGTCTGAGGCTGCGGGTGGATGGCTCTCTGGACTCTGGAAGGCTGAAGGATGAGGTGCCTGCCTGGATCCTGATGGCTCGCTCTCCTCAGCCATGTTCTCGGTGTCATTCCTGCTGGAGTCCATTCCCAGCGTGTCCTGCTTTGGAGGGCTCAGCTGGAGCTGCCGCTGGGCATCAACAGTGGCTTGGAACTCAAAGAATGTCACCAAGGGGCATGACTCCAGCTGGGCCTTCACTTCAGTGCTGGAGACAGGAAGAGGTTTGAAACACAGCTTTGGTGCTGCTGACTCCGAGGGGTTCCTTGCTCTGGAAGTTTCAGCCGTGGGCCCTGCAGCAGTGAAATGACCCAGCCTCAGGATGTTCCTGCCCGGGTCCTCCAGGTTGCTGACAGAGGACTGCAGAATGTAGGCATGGCTTAGAGATGGCCCTGCCATGCAGGCAAAGGCAGGTCTTTGAGGGGCTGTTGGCTGGTGAAATGCCAACTCCTGGCAGTGGAGCATCTGCAAATCCACCTGAGTAGGTGGCTCCGATACATTATTCTGGTTGATTCTGTCTCCTTGGTTGTCTTCATCTGCTACACACTGCTTTTCATCAGAGATGATCAGTAAGTCGTCATCATCATTTTTGAGCTCCATGTTCTGACCACCAGTTTGGAGTCCAGCAGCTGTCAAGTGCTGCTCTGCTGCAGAGCAAGATGTCATCAGTTCCCTGGTATTTTGACTCCCTCTGGGTGATGGCTTCTTATGCCTTGTGTAGGCTGTGTCAGCCTCCTGCTGAGTGACTCTTGTGGATCTGCCACATGACCCTGTGCTCCTGACATCTGCTTGACCCCTCTCAAAAGACGATGGGGTCAGCCTGAGCCTCTTTTCCCCAAAGCTGTCTTCCCTTGCTGAAGCCTCAGAAAACTGGAGCTTCCTTTTTCTTCCTCCAGCCTCAGTCCCTTCTCTGTCTCTGTCTTGTAACTTCCCATACTGCCAGTGGTAGGCGTGTCCAACTCTGCACATCCACAGCACAGCATTGTCCCTGCTCAGGTGACCTGCGTCCTGCACGAATTCCAGGGCTGGGATCTGGTCGCATATGGTCCCGTGAGTGTGTGCCCAGAGCACAAGTTTGGAGAGATCCTTGTGAAGGAAACTGGCCTCGCTGCTCTCTCCTTCACCAGAGCTCTCGTTCTGTAACGGAACGTTGGAAAGAACGTGAGTGAGAGGGGATGTGCAAAGTGCAGTCCTGGGGCTGTTTCTGTCCCTCCCCCAGGAGAGCAATAGTTGTAGATAGGCAACTTCATCTCATGATTCCTTCTAAAAACCAATTTGTTCATTCTTTCTGTCTGTGGGATCATTTATGCCATAACAGAACACTCACCATGCTGCTGCTTTCTGTGCTGCTGAGCCTTCTCTCAGGTGGAGATCAGTAAGTGACTCTTTGAATGGCCTTTCTCTCTCAGAACCTGAAATAATTATCACACCTGTGTCTGTATACATGTATGTATGTATATATATATGTGTTTATATATATATATATAAAACCCTGACCAGCAGATGCAACTGAACTTCTCCAAGCTCAGCCCAGAACAAAGACCACTTCAGGAGTGCCGCAGGAGTGCCGGCCCAGGGCAGAGGCTGTGCCTGGTGCCCGTGGTGCCTGGGCCCCCAGTGCCTGCCCACCACCAGCCCAGCCCACCCGCTCTCCTCTGCAAAGGGAACCAGTCCCACCTCTCGCAGGTGCCCGACAGCGAACGACTGGGAAGCACAGGAACTGCTCCCTTTGGGGTGAGCCTGCAGCACAGCAGCACAGCTCTTCTGCACTTAGGCTCCATCAATCCATGTGTTCCTTCCTAATGATAGCATGGATAATTTTAGCCTGAATGCTTGGCTGTTGTGCGTGCCAGCGTGTGGAATGTGCAAAGCCAGGATTTACAGAGAATTTTTTACAGAAATCTACTGCTGCTTTAACCAAAAATCAGACAATAAAAGCCTGTTTGGAAGCAGCAAATGGCACTTTGAGCTCCTGATGTTAATGGAGGCCTTGTATGGGATCTACTGTCCCCGTGAGCTCACTCCTGATGGATGCCAACAAACAGGGTAGGGAGTCACCTCCAACAGCTGTTTTGGCTGTCCTGACCCCTCACAGGAAGTAGCTCTGCCCAAGCTTCTCCCCAGAGGGGTTTGACCTGTTCCCACTTCCCCAGACCAGGGAGCTCACAGACTGCGCCTGCTGAGCCCCCAAAAGCTGCACCTCAACTTGAGGGAGAACTGTTCTCCCTTCTGAAGAGAGTTTTATCTTTGAGTTCAGCCTGTGCAATTCCCTGAAAGGGCTGAGCTGCTCAGACAGACTCAGAGGAACTTCCATTCCATAATCCAGTCCCTTCAGTCAGTGTGGGAAAAGGTAACAGGAGCGGAAGCTCCACATGGTCATAAAGCCACAAAAAATTACTGACTTGGCAGATGAACATCTTGATCCCTATCACAGGCCTCTGCAAATGGAATGCTTTTATCTTTCCTTATCTCCAGACACATGTCTTCCTCTTCCTGATCTCTTGGAAAAAAACCTTTTTTTCTCTTGCTATTTAGTTCCCAGCACAGGCTCTGGTGCTCAGTTACAGACCCTTCAGCCCACTGCAGCCCCCACACTCCCAGCACCTGAGAGTGCCCCAAAGGAATGGCAAGTGGAATAGGCCTGGATTCACAGCCACAGCTGACTGACAAAAATGACCCCAAAGGCTGAACTGGCATACATATCTTCTCTTTAAAGAATAAAAACCCATCTTGATCATTGCCACAGTTTTTACCTGCTTCCAGCAACTCCAGGACGCCTATGGGGAGGGATCTGTGCCTGGAGTTCTGTTTTGGAGCCTCGTGCCTGGTTCAGTGTCTGCGTGGTTGGGAGTTGATGTGGTGGGTTAATTTTCTTTCCAGGAGAGGCTCCCATCTGATAATGGACACTGTGTGCAGGACCCACACCTTTCTGTCCTGAAAACAGGACATTCCAGAGCTGTACAGTAAAGGATTTAATTTTTTTTAACCCATGGGGAATTCAGTGCACTGCTAAAACCTATAGTTAGATGAATTCAGGCTCACTTGAAGAAAAAAGGTGGTTGTTTTTTTTTAAATCTACAATATTTGGCTTTCTCAGGCCCTGCTTCTCTGAGCAGCTTTCCAGGCCTCAGTGCTGTGAATGCTGATTTTAACTCTGTATTACAGAAAATGTGGCCAAGTAATTTCACAGGACTCTCCAGAGTTTCAGGGGAGACTGAACTCCAGGCTGACTGAAACATGGAAATGCTCTTTTTGCTTTAAGACTTTCCTGTTTGGACTTTGAGCCTTTGGGGTGGGGGGAAGGAAGCATGCTCAGCATTTTCTGAATATTATCCTCCTGTAAGGTCTGTCAAACACAGAATCACCTGAGAATGTCACCATCAGGATCTTCCTCTCTCTCCCTCTTGGGTGTGCCGAAGGCCCCAACCTGTGTGACACACACAGCCTTGTGCAAACAGGAGCACTAAACAGACACTCATTTTGAGGCACTAAAAGCCCTTTGCCCCTTTTGTCCCTGTCCCCCTGCCCTGTGACAACCCTGGCTGGTTCCTCTCATGGGCTCTAATGCCTGCTTTGCAGATTAGAACCCGGGACACACACTGAGCCAGCGCTGGCTTCCCTTCTCCAGATAAGACAGTGCAGGAAACTGCAACAATCCTGGTAGGAAAACAACAGGATACAGAACAGCAGTGCTTAAACTTGACTCCTGCCCCCTTCCCTGCTCCCTTGGGAAACCCTCCCTGGAGGTGGGGGGACAAACACAGGTGTGGGGCACCGCCAGAGCTGCGGCCAGTGCGGGGGCACTGCCGGGGGCAGGAAGGGCTGAAGCTGCACTCGAACACATCTGGCTGCAGGACAGGAGCTGAGTGGAGCAGCAGCAGCTCGTGGCTGCCAGAAATCATGGCGCTTGTCCCACCCTCCTTAGAAGGGGCCTGGGGGTGGATCCATCATTTCCCAGCACATCAGTTTTCCTGTTCTCTGAGATGTTTGTTTCCCTCCTCCTCTGCCCTGTACAAGAGCATTCTCAGCACCTCTTCAGCTCTTCCTGCTTCCACCAGCCCCTCCTGCCCTGTCTGCAGAAATACAATTCCCAGGATATATCCTGTACTTGCTACAGGGCGCCATTCCTCCATTTTGAGAGATGTTTCCAGAAAATCCCCCTCCCCCCGTGTGTCTGACTGCAGGCACTGGCTCCGAGCGGGAGACAGACCCTGCTGGCAAACACTGGCCTCCAGCACCACATTCCTTAAACAAGAGCTTTTTTGTTCAAAGATTCGGACACCACTTTTCCCCTGATTCCTGACTGTCTCTGGTCCTGAGGGGCTGCGTTCTGGACCCACTGGCCTGGGATGTGACTGTGACCACTGCACCAAGGCCTCTGAAAAACAATAATAAAAGCCATGGGCAGCTGGTACAGCACTGCCTGGGCCACTAAGCAGGAATCAGCCACCAAACCAGCCTGAGTGATGGAAAAAAGTCATTGGAAACCATGAACTTCTATAAATAGGAGTTCACATTGTACCCCTCAGAAGGAAGTGGGAAAGCTGAAATCAGGGACAGGCAAACATGTGACCTGGACAGGAAACGCTGCAGCGTCGCTGACACCTCATCAGGACCCTGGTGGTACTTGGGGGCACCTCACACCTGTGCCAGGGCCATGGGGACAGATGGCCAGACTGTCCTCATGATTCCACAGGCAGGCTGTGACTCTCCCTAGGATGTTTTGTTCCCAGACAGGCGCTGGGATGAGCACGGAGCCGTTATGGGCCCAGCCAGGCCGTGGGGACTGAGCGTGTCCCCCTCCACTGTTTGTGCCATGGTCGGTGACCGGGAGGCCGTGCGGGAGCATTGCCGCTTCCCTCGCTGCCCCCGGGTTTGCCACTAAACACCAGGTACGGGGTGATCCCGGTGTCTCCTGCAGTACGAGCTCCTTTGATCCCACCGGTTCTGCCGCGTTTGGCTGCGCCGGGCTCGCAAATCACCCGGGAACGACGAGAAACGAGGACCCCTTTTGTTCCTGCTCCCCGCGCCCGGACACGCCGCCGCCGCCCGGTACCGGCAGGGGGCGCTCGGTCCCGGTACCGGCAGGGGGCGCTCGGCCCCGGTGCTCGGCCCGGCCCCGCCGGTCCCGGTCCCGCCCCCCGTCCCCCGTCCCGCCCCCCCTGTCCCCGGTCCCGCTGGGAACCGCAGCCCCGCGGCCAGAGCCGGCACCGGCGCGGCAGAGCAGGGAAAGCCTCCCGGGCTGGGCTCGGCCCGGTGCAGCTCTGCCGGTGCTGAGTATCAGACAGCCGAAGCCAACAGCCCACCGGGGCTGGCCAGGAGAGGGACAAATCTTGTTCGATTTAATTGTCACAGAGTTTATTGCGGTTTTTTATATTTCTGAGCAGCCTTTTAAAGTTTAACTAAAATCACTGTGTGCCACAAGGCGTTTCTTCAACCATCTGCTAAACTGAACCAAACTAACCCAGCCCAAACCATGCCTGGCTGAGGGATGGCTTGTTCCAGTCCCTGCTGGGTCTCTGGCATGTGGAGGCCAAAGGGAACCCCGACTGCCTGTCCCCCACAAAATATCCCCCAGAGCAGCACCCCAGGATTTTGGCTACAGGCAAATACATTGGTTTGAACTCTCTGGTGATGCCATCAGATATCTGGATGATTTGTAGACTCCCACCTTTGGAGCCTTGGCTCCAGCTCAATTTTCTACTGTGTCCTTGTTCTGAAGTGCCACTGCCTCCCTTACCTGCTCCAAGACCACGTGGACACCCTGGGCAGCCTCCCACAGAGCACAGCACTGCCAAAGGACAGGATCTCACCCAGGGCACAGGGCAGCCTACGAGAGAGGAGAGAGAGAGGTGTTAGTTAGTGATCTCAAAGTGATCTCAAAGCAGCCTGCCAGTGCCTTGGTGGGGTGGAAGCAATGAGTAAAGCTCTCTGCTCTGAGAGCTAAGAGCCCTTGGCTTTGGTGGCCCTGAGTGGCTGCCTGGGGCAGCAGCCAGGATCAGCAGGACCTGAGAGGTACCAGTGAGAGGCAGTGACTCCCCACTGCTGTCCCCTACTCTTTGAGAGCAGAGCTGAGAGCCTCACAGATGAAAACCCCACAGATGGATGGCACCCATCTCCTGAGAGAGGCAGCAAGCCCAACCCTGGCACACGGGTCTGCTCGTTTGGACAAGAAACACACGCTCTGACACGGGATCTGGGAGCTGACCCCGCTCCTGCAGCAGCCACAACACCCTGCCCAGAGCCTGAGCAAGAGTAAACCTTTAACTCCACTCGACAGATTCCAGAAAACCGGAGCTAACAGGTGGGTTTGGATCTGGAGTTCTTGGCTGAAACGCCTCAAGGGGCAACTCCCCACACACACACTCCCTCTCCGAAGGAAGGATCCTGAGAGCTGACTTCCAGCTGCTGCAAGAAGGAACTGGTCACCTTGCAATATGAAATGAAGTATTTTCTCAATAAATAAAGTACTGTTACGTATTTTTTGAGCCCTGACCTTAAATCAAGAAAATGAAGCTGGGCTGTAGCTCCTCTGGGCTGCAGGTACAGGCAGTACCTGCACAGGAGGGAGCCAGGAGCAGCACAGTCAGACCTGGCACCAGGCACTGGGAGTCTCCTTTGGGCACGTCGATGCTGGTCTTACCCAGAACCAGGAACTCAGTGCTGTGGTACAGAGCAGGGAGCACAGAACTGATGGTTCTGCACACAAGGAGCCTCTGTGCCTGTGTGTTGGGGGTGCTGGGGCCCCACGGGGGACACTTGGCACCCCTTCCACAGGCTCCTGTCATTGTCCACTGCACTCACTACCCTGGTATCAGAGAGCTCACCAATTAAATATTAAACCTGCTAAAGGATATTGGATTTCTTTTGTTCCTTTGGCATCTCCAATGCTCTCAGTTCTCCCTGACTTCACATGCTGCCTGTTCCTGCCTTCGTGTTATTTTAATGCTTCATTTCATACTCTGGAGGGCTTCCTCCACCTCCTGTCTGTCACACAGAGCATCTGCTGTACCATCCAGACAAGGATTTAGGGAGCAGGTTCCTCACCCAGACCCCAGACTACAATCAAACCACCAATTCCAGGGTTCTGGACATAGGCCACTGTGTCTCTTCATAAATTTCCATCCAGTTTGATCCAGAACACTCTGGGTTTGAGTCTGGAATCAGAATGTGACATTTCTGAACACTTCCACCACCTGAAACATGAGCAAGACTTCACACCACGAAAGCAAAAGCCCCTCAGCCTGGGAGCGAGGCTTCCCTGTGCTGCTCCATTGCACAGCATCCTTCAGGAACACATGGGGCAGCAAACACTAGATGTCCGTGGCATAATTATGGCACTGACAAACCAACTGAGCCTCAGCAGCTGCCACTGGGGAGGATTCATTCATTCCCAATATTGCCTTTTAAACTTAAGTGCCACTGGAACAAGCACATCTTTGATCCAAGGAGGAAATCATTTGGAGCTTTGTGTTTAATAGAGCCGTGGCCCTGGGGAAATGATGTCGTTCTTGGCCAGGATCACAATGGGGCTCACGGCGGGCACAGAGCGCGGCTGTGCCGGTCCCCTCTGAGCCAGCTGTGTTTGGACATGCTTGTCCTTGACTCGGTCTGGAAACAAGCAGTTGAACTCAGCTGCACTGCTGAGGCGTCTGAGCCACAAATGTAGCACCAAAATGCAGGGTTTGGGGAAGGGGAGCAGCTTTTGGGCAGGGACAGAGGGACACACACACACCTTTAGACTGTGGATACCTCTTCAAACGTTGCTGCAATTTTTAGCGGTAAAACCCTGTGCTCACAGCAGGCAGTGAGCAGCAGGCAGGCTCCACACCCAAGGGAGCACTTCGAGGTGCTCTGCAGGTGCTGTCTCTCTGTCAGGGCCCTTTTTCATTTAAATGGCCCCTGCTCCGACTGTGACATTCCCCTGTCCAGAGTCATCTGGCATCTGTGCCACAACCATTTCAAACGGCAGACGCAACAGGAGACACCTGCGGACAGAGGGGCCGAGCTAAAGTTTCAGGAACAATCCCTGAGCCTGGCAGGTGAGCGATGGAGGTGCTGCAGCAATAATGC
The DNA here is from genome assembly GCF_022539395.1 of Myiozetetes cayanensis. Lineage (NCBI taxonomy): Eukaryota > Metazoa > Chordata > Aves > Passeriformes > Tyrannidae > Myiozetetes > Myiozetetes cayanensis. The sequence goes on from NW_026087477.1 coordinate 3,635,400, forward strand.
ATGAGCTGCACCTGGCTCCCCTCGCCCCCTCGGCGCTGCTCACCCGGGAGCTGCCAGTCCAGCCCCCTCTGGGCCCCCTCAGTGTCACAGTGCTGTGGGACAGCAAGTACAGCACAGCAGCCCGGGGACTTACTGGGGCACACCAAGTGATGCTGAGCTGGGAGAGCAGCAGGTATGGTGGGCTGAGCACTCCTGGAGTCCCGCAGAGCCCCCCAGGTCCCAGTTCTGGAAACCGCTGTTGAGCCACCGAGCCACCCCAGGGGCTGGCCAGGAAACTGGCACTGTCCTTAGAGGGTCACAAAATCAAATCACTGGAAGCAAAGGAGGTTCCCAGGCCACTGCTGAGCAGACCTGAGGCATGGCAAAGTGATGGAACAGCACTCAGCTTTCCCTGCAAACAAGGCCCTGACTAAAGCAAAAAGGAAATGCAGAGCTGGAGCTACAGACAGACCAGAAATGGTGTTTACTTCCCTGCCCCGGGATAGCAGGAGATGTGCTTGGAAGGAGGGTTGTTTGTATAAATAAATGTTCATTCTTGGCAGTGGAATGCAAACTATGCTGAGGGGCTGGAACCAGGCACTCGGGAAAGCTGAGGCCAGAGCAAGGGAGAGACGAAGTGAGTCTGCAGGGAGGAAATTCACATTCATTTTTAGCAACTAGGAGAGGTTCTCAAGCTTGTTTGACATTTTTGATTATGCTGATGTAGAGCCTATTCCAAGGACAAAAGAAGTCAGGATTACAGGTTAAACAATTAGGAAATTTCACACCAGGCAGTGAGGGGTAGTGCCGTCTGCAGGTCTGGAGAGCCTCTGAAACACGGGATCATCTTTCAGTCTTTCTAGACAGATGGAATTTGAATGTCTTGCAGAATCCTCACCCAGGTCAGGAACTCAGAGCGTGGGCCTGCAAGTCTCTCCTGACAGCATTTTCTGAGAGCCCACAGCAGGCAGGAAAGATGAGCCTGAGCTGCTGCTCTTTGTCCAGACTTTCCTGCAAGGTTTCTGGGAGGGTAGGAAACAATCCTGCAATGTGGCATCAACTGTGTCAGAGTCTGTAACTTTACAGTGGGAAACAAAACTTGCAGTTTCTCGTGGAGAGTGAGCTCAGCTCTGTGGTGTCACATCACAGAGTCAGGGCCTGTCTGCTTTCCACGCTCAGAACACGTTGCACTGTGACTGCAGGGTCTCCCATGGATCTGTGGAAAAGAGCTTTACCTGCTTGCTCGCCCACCATCCTTTCTGAAGAATGTGCAAGGACCTGTCCCTACATTTCAGTTTGGGTGTCGGGGGCCACAGCTGGGGCACTGAAAGGGCAGGAGTTGCCCATTTGTGTTGAGCAGAGATCTCAGCCCCCCCTGTGCAGGAGCTGGCACCAGTCTGGGGCAGTGGAATCGGAACCTGCATTCTCTTTGAGATAATGGAAAGTCACAGGGAGGTATCCAGCTTTGGGCATGAATAAATCATTACAGGTATGAATTATTCAGGGTTCAGCCCTCCACATGTGCTCCATTCAGACTCCAGCAGCAGCATCCCTACTGTGCAGGGTTTCTTCCCAAACATTCCAGGTCTATGACAGGCTGATGAATCCAAGTGTTCGAATAGGATTAAAAGAATAATTAAAAATCCAACAGTAAAAAGCTGCTCAAAAGAACTGTGACACCTCAGGCTGGCATGGCAGTGGCCAGGCAATGTCTGAGCACCACGGTGTCAATGTTGCAAGCTGTCCTTGAGTTAGTCACAACCTGGGGTGGGAATAAAGAGTGGCTAGGGAAATGCTGGAGGGAAGAGTTGGAATGATGGGCACAGAATCAATACAGGAACCAACCCAGCCTTCTGGTAACCTGTGTCTAACACAAACACAGGTTTTACCTGGATTTCTCAAATGTCAGTGTGCAATTTCGGTAGCGCTGAGGCAGTAACTTAGAATTTCTGGCTTAGATCTGTGCTGTGATACCAGTGGCTTTGCCCTGTGGTGCTTTTTTAACATCCTGTTTATTATGAGCTGAAATGGATCGAATTAAGAGAAGATCTGGTTTGCAGTGACTGGAAGGATGGCACTGTTAGAGCTGGGCTGCTGTGATTACTTTAATGCCACAGCCCAAATCACTGCACTGGGGGCCCAGGTGAGCAGGGGCAGCCACGTGTCCCAGGTGCTGCCAGGTGATTTCTGGGGAAGGCTGCAGTGAAGAGACAAGTGAATCAGACCATAGATCAATCAAACCACAGATTACTCAAACTATAGCTTAATCCTCACCACTCCAACCCCGACTGGAAGGGGAAAAAAAGTCCTGTGTTGAACAGCCAGGAAATGGCTGGTTGGTCCTGCACAGGAAATGAGTCAGCCCCGAGCATCGGGAGGAGCCGCGGGGACAGGGAAGTGCTGAAATAACATGGACGAGGAACGGCAGAAATACACAGAAGTGTCTCATGCCATGGATTAGAAAGAAGGAAAGGTGTAAAATGTGAGCTCTTGTGATTCTACTTGAAATTTTATGTTGGTGCTTGCAGCATGAAATACCTGCAGCTGCAGTTTGCCAGCCCTGTAAAAAGAGAACTCAGAGTGTGCAATGGCAACACCAACTGTGCCCCAGGTGCAGCTCTCCTGGCTTGCAGAGCTGCTCAGCTCTGGATCTGCACAGAAGGCCTCGTGTCGCTGCAGTGGCAGAGCTGTCACAGACACTCCGCTACCGGAACCCATGCAGGAGTTAGGAATCAGCCAGCTCTCCTGCGGTCCTCCCTGTGCCCATTCCTCCTCCTCCTCCAACCACCCAGCTGCAGAGGGGCTTTGGGTCCCTCTCCTCGCTCCTTCCCTCAGGCATGAGCAGGGGAGCCCGAGGGTCAGAGCCTGACACATCTGCTGGACTGACAAACCCCGCGGGGATTCCACTCGGATCCGCCCGTTCTGCACTAACCCCTCCCAGAGCTGTGATGTGGCATCCTAAACGATGCGCAGAAGAATGTTCTGGCACCCTAAGATGTTGCTAAAGCTGCCAGTATGCCTTGAAACAAAACTGCTGTGTTCACTGAAAAGGGCTGGAAATAAATAAAAGCGACAAAGAGAAGCAGAGGGATTGGAGACACCCCCTACTCCCAGGTTTCTTTGGGATAAGCTGGCAGCAGTTATCTGGGAAAGAGTTCCCTGGTTTATGGCCTTGCAGAGTTCTGGGAATAACGGGGCAGGAGAGGAACTTCCAGGAAAGCAACTGTCACTGGCAACAGCAACTAGGATGCACCACTCTGCCCAGGGCTTCGGGCTCCTGAACGGGGGCCGTGTTTTAGGAGGGTTTCTGGTTTTCAAAGTGCTGACAGAAACGTCGTGTGGAAGAGGAAGGAGAAGAGGAAGAGTTCTGCCAGTTTGCAAAGGACACAGTTACGCAGAGAAGCGTCCGTGACCCCGCACAGGCTGCAGGGTTGTTTAACAATACAAAGGCAAAAGGCAGGAAAGGGTCCGGTTTGTTTCAGAAGGTTTTTCTTCTCCAGTGGTGAATTAAACGCCAAGAGATAACACAGGCAGGAAGAGCTCAAAGAGAGAAAAAAAGCTGGGTGTGCCCCAGAGGCCTTTCCCGGCCGGAGGAACCGGAGCTGGAGGGTGGGACGCTGCTGCAGGATCCTACAAAACAAGCTGGTTCTTTTTTTTCCCTTTGCCCTCCTCATTTTTTTTTCCCCCATGGCCATTTTCATCTGGGTTTGTTTTTCAAAACAAACACAAGGACGCACAGGGGCAGGTCCTGCTCCCCGCTGGTTTTTCATATCAAGTGTGATCTTGTTGTTAAATGCATTTTCCTGTTTGGCCCAGAGAAAGCTCCAACAGCATCTCTGGTCACTTTGCTCCCTGAGCAGATGCTGCCTAAAAAGTTCCTGCTCATATTGCAGGAAAAACAACTGATAAAATGTTGCACAAACATAATTTCTGCCAGAACTGTGGAAAATCAGAGCGAGTTGCACAAACCTTAACGAGACTTTTAAGTCAGACCACACCTGCAGAGGACAGGCCTTTGGAAATCAGGAATCTTGTGCTGGCACCCACCTCTCACTGTTCTGCCACAGATACCTAGAAAGCACCTGGGATACCTGCACATGCCATAAACTCATGTCAATAGCCACTAGAAAATCAGATCCTGGCTGAGCAATTCTTTAGGGTATTGAAATAACCCATATTTAAAAAAAAAAAAAAAAAAAAAGGAGGGATTTTTGTCTCGACAGCATCCTCTACCATAGAGGGATTCCTTACGGTATAGAAATTAAATCATTCTAAAGGGAAGATGAAGTGAAACACCTCCATGAGAAACACACCTTAAACCAGGCACAGATCAAGGGAGTGCAGAAAGCTTGTGTTAGCTGTTAAATTCCTGCTCTCTTTGATCACATCGCTTTATCTCCCTGGCTCCCAGCTACAGTGGATCCATAATCCCCATCATTTTCCTATTCTTTGTCTCATCGAAGTTGTAAATCTCTTATCTGAGGCAGAAGCTGAGCCTTTCATATGCAGGACCCCAGTAAACAACCTGGTCTCAGACAGTTCTATTTGCCTTTAGCAACAGATCAGAACACACTTTTCCTGGACTTTAACTGGGAGTCCAGTAAGTCAGAGGTTTGGGAATCAGAGTTCCCAGCTCCTGATAAGATCCAAGGCAAGCTCCTGCATTTCACAGATGGGGACAAGAGTGAGGGAGGCAGGTAATGTCTGATCCCAGCCTCCCAAACCTCTGAGAATTGCCCCACTAAGAAACAAGAGCTCTGACCAGAGGACTTTGCACAGCAACAGACCATTTCAGTTCTAACTTTTTCTTTTCCCTACTCACGCGTCAAGTGTATACTTGAGAGAGACGAGAGAATACAAAATGCATGTCTGTACCTGCCCGAGTTACCTGACACGCTGCAGAAACGCCCAAATTGCCTTTGCACTCTATTTTTTAAACAACTTTCTGAGCACTCATATCGGTCTGTATTTAAACAGTGTTTCATCTACGGCAGGATCTGCTCCCTGGAGCGATGCTGGGAAGGATCCAGCGGGGGCCAGGGGCTTGGGATGGGGGCAGACCCCCACACCTGCCCTGGTTACCCTGAGGGAGCCACAGAAAGGATCTTACAGAGCCACCACAGCCGGCTTAAATTCACCATAGGTGGCCCAGCACCTCCAAAGGAAATCTTCCAGAGGTTTGACAAGCCCCAAACCCGTGGAATACACCTGAATCTCTACAGAAGTGAGGCCTACAGGCAGTGACAAACACTGAGGTGGGGCAAGCCGATCTGAGTGCGCACTGAGGTGCCCCTGACGGGCCATGGAGCTGTTTCGGGCAGCAAACGATCACAATGGTACCGGAGGCACAGATACGCCTCGTGCCTGAGCAGCAGCTACGTGAGACGTCTTACCTCACAGGATCTCTCTCTCTCCCTCTCACTCACAGGGTAATCTTTATCCTTAAGACATTAACTGCGATTACACAGACTCCATCCCGTACCTCAAATCAACCCTCCAGCCCCGCGCGGCCCCCGAGGGGCGGCGCGGACCAACGACCCTCATCCGGGATGGCGGCGGCGCGCGGCTTCCCTGCCCGCACCCAACATGGCGGCGGCGCCGAGAGCCCCCGCAGCCCCCCACGGCACAACGTGCACGCGGGAGCCCTTGCCCGCATTCAAGATGGCGCCCAAGGCGGTGATCCCCATGCCCTGCCCCCACTCAAGATGGCGGCCGGGGTTGTCATCCCGGCCTCCTTCCCGCTCTGAAGATGGCTCCTCCCAGCCGCCTCCCTCCGCCTACCGAATGGCGCCGCGCACCGGAGCGTGGCCCCGCCCCCCGCCCGTCCGCAGCCAATCGACCGAGCGCCGAGCGCCAGGGCGCCAACGCCGGGAGGCGGGCGGTCCCGCCCCCCGTCAGGGTGACAGCTCCGCCGGCCAATGGAGCGTGGGCGCGGGCGAGGCGGGCCAGGCGGCGCCGCCATTTTGTGAGTCTATAACACGGAGCGGTCGCGCTCGTCCCGCTATTGCGGCGCCTCCCCTCCGCTCCCGACGGGTCCTCTCCGCGTGCAATGGACGGGTGAGTCCCGCCCGGCGCCGCGCCGGGGCCGCGAGCGGCGCCGCCGGGCCTCTCTCGGGCTGCGGAGGCGGCCGAGTCGGGGACCCTCGCCGGGGGCTGGGGCGGTACCTGTGGGGGGCCCGCGGGCGCGGCCGAGGGGGTCTCGTGCGGGCTGCGCCCCCCGGACCCTTCTCGCCCGCCAGGCGGGCGGCGGAGGGAGCGGGGGCGGCCCCGGCGCGGCGCCTCGTGCGGGCCGGCCCCGCGCGGCTCCCGCCGCTCCGGGGGTCCCACCCGGGGGGCGCTCCGGGGATCCCGCCCGGGAGGCTCCGAGGGTCCCGCCCGGGGCGGGGGTGGTCGGGGTCCCGCCGGGGCCGGGCGGGGGCGGCGGGCCGGGAGCGCCGCGGGGCGGGGCGGCCCGGGCGCGGCCCGCGGGGGCGGCGCGGGCGGGGCGGGCGCACCTGGCGGGCGGTGATTCACGGACCGCGCTCCCTCCCATTGTCTGGCGCTTCCGCGGGCGGGGGCGGGGGGGCTCTCGCCGGGCTCCTTTTGCGGCCGGGTTTCGGTGGCCAAGTTTCGCAGGGGCGGGCGGGCAGGGCTCCGCCGCCGCCTCACCTGAGCGCCGCAGGTACGGCCCCGCTCCGGCCGGCCCGCGGAACTGCGGGAGGAGACTGCCCTGCGCAGCCCCCTCCGCGGGGAGTTTACAGAGCGCAACTTTTGTCGCGTCGATTCCTCTTCAACCAGCGCCCGGCGGGGCCTCGCTGCGGCAGAGTTGGCTCTAAAGCGGGTGTTTTATCAGGGGATCTCTCGGAAACGAGATCTCTGTGTTTCTCTCATCCTGTATGGCGTAGGGGTTTTTTGTGATCTGATTTTTTGTTTTCGTCTAGCGCTCAGTAGTTAAAATATTTCTGTAGGCCTCCAAGAGAGCAGTTTGCTTTCCCACAGCCAAAAAGTACGGGAAGCCCAAATTAGTGCCTTCTCGCTTTCTGCCTCGGAACACTGGTCTGGGGAGAATTAGGCGTAGTCACATGTCTGGGGTTTTTTTACACACTGAAAAAGTGGCGTCTCAGTGTTGTTTTCATCTTCAAGCACATAAAAATCGTGTATCCTACAATTTTTACAGTCCTTCACTCTACTGCTTTTAACCAGTTGCTCACCATGTTGAATGATATTAAAAAAACCCAAAACAACAACAACAAAAAAAACCCTAACAAGTTCTCAGCACATGAGATCACACATTCTAGTGGCAAAAATTGGTTTGATATTGATGTGGTTCCTGGGAAGGCTGATGTTCTGTGCATGTTAAAGTAGTTGCTATTTGAATGTAGAAGTTTTAGCAAAACACGCGAGTCTCAGTTACCCCTTGTCTTTTGGAGATCCTGGTGCGGGATGTGTTTGCCCCGTGAAAGTGTCCCCTGTCTCCTGCTGAAACTTCAAAAGCTGCTTCAGAGAATGGTTTTGGGTTTTTGCAGAGCTGGCAGCGAGCAGCCCCCTGGCTCCAGGCTGCTCCCGTCTCCTTCTCCCGAAAATGATCTCGAGCTGTGCCCGAGTGATCCCCTTTGAATAAGTCGCTTTGTTAAAACATGCAAGAAGTCGTGAAATGGTGCTTTGGAAAATGACCTGGAGGTTTTACTGGTGCTGCCTAATTTTCCCCCTTACTGCGTAGGAATTATCCCATTATTCCATGGAAAAAAATACAATTTTTATGAAGGGCTTTTTTGCCTGTTCTTTCGGAACTGGGAAAAGTTTTAATCCCATCCTGAAGTCTGATGTGCATGGGAGGAGAAGGAAGCCTGGGATAATTTGTTGAGGGGGTGTGTGAACTGGAAGTACGTTGCACATTTGAATAAAAATTCTGAAATACTGTGGAGCTCGTTTCCTGTGGTATTTGTTATCAAGTGGGCCGCAACAATATCCCAGGAATCGATAGTTCTTGGCAAATAAAACAGCTCTTCCTGTTGGATGGTTCTAAATGCCATTCCCTGCTAAGGCACTTTATGTAAAACATTTCCTGTGCGAGAGGCCCACAGGAGGAACAGGAAGTGGGAGAAGCTGCTCTGGGGTAAGTTCGAGAGTTTGGGAAACCTGGGACGTTCTGTGTTCTTACTGTGCTTCGTTGGCAGTAGCTGTTTTAAGGTTGTGGAAATGCCTGGGTTAATGTTTGTGTGTTAGCTGAGGAATGTACGCCGTGTTTAGTGATGCTGGTTCCTTGAACTGCTCCCTGCAGATGGGTTTCATTAGTTCATTACTGCTGACCCTCGGGTGCAGCCAGCCCATCTGCCCTGGGGGTGCCCAGCTCTGGGCCCGTGGAGCAGTGTCAGACACGGCCTCCTCTGAGCACTTCCCTGGAAAATGTGGAACTATCGCGTGGCTTCCCGCAGCAGCCGTTGGATCAGGCTGTGGCTCCAGCTGCAGAGCGCTGGGTTATGATGACACGGCAGGTTGGGGGGAAGAGGAAGTGTGAGGAGCTGAGCTGGCTCGTGCTGGGGCTCCTTCGTGGAGCTGGGGACACTGGAACGGCCTGATGAGATCGAGCAGGATTTAATTCCCTGAAAAGTTATGAACTGCTGCAAGAGGGGAGGGAAGTAAGAACTAGTAAAGGCAAGTTCTGTCACATTAACTCACCGTGTCAAGTTGTTCTTGAGCAATCCAGGTTTCATATTGCTGGTTTGAGAACGACTCCCCTGCCTGCCATGTGTCCTCCTGCTCTGTGGAGCTGCTGCAGGTCGGTCAGCCGGCCGCTGCTGGGTCCTGTGCTCTGCAGTTACAGGCAGCTCTGTGAGAGGAGTTGAAGCGGGCAGGGCTGGGGACATGGCAGTCCAAAGGGGTCATTTCTGCTCTCGGTTTTGTGTTCCTGCTTTACAGAGGGTTGGAGTTCATTAAAAAAAGATGCAGTCTCCGGTGCAAGGGTATAACTGAAATCCTTAGGCTGTCCTGAGCACTTCCACAGAACAGTAACGTGGAGGTGCTGTAAGGCTCTGGGAGACTGTAGGCAAGCATTCCGACTGCACGGGTGGAAGATGTTGCTCTTAGGAAGCGTGTGTCGTGATGTAGAGAGTTCTTGCTGACAGGAGCTGGGTTGCTTGAGGTATAGCTGGTGCTAATTTTCATCTTAGTTAATCAGAAAAATCTCATCTTAGGAGGTTTAAGTGTCTTAGGTAGAGTTTAACAAGTGGTTTTTGCTAGACTTGGTAGAGGAATCCTGTGTAGGGCGTACCCCAGGCTGGCACTGCCTGTACCTCCAGGTGCTTTGCCAGTCGGGCCCTGCTGTGGCTCCAGCGGTACCGGCGTGGCCTGAGGGCTGCTCTGAGCCCGGCTCCTGCTCCGAGGGGACACAGCCGGGCTCTGGCGTGGGTGTCTTCGGCCCTGCTGGAGCTGGCCCTGGGCCTGCAGAGGCTCCACGTGTGTCAGGGGACAGGAACTGCAGAAGGGGATGTTGGTGGCAGAGCTGACTCGTGACTCTCTTCCTCTCGGTGTGGTCAGTCGGGGTTGCATCGCTGGGCTCAGGGGTGTTCGTTCCTACCCCCACAGGCCCTTGCAGGAGGAGCAGGCACTGCCTAGGGAGTGGGAGAGCTGCAGTTTTCTGGCACTGCTGGGTCTTGGGTCTCCACCATCATCATCTAATAATTTTTCTTTGTATAAACTGTCCTTGGCTCACCTGCAAAGACAACTGTGCACTTTGACTTGCTTTTTTCTTACTACTGTAAACTATGCTGGATTTTTGTGGCAAACCTATCTAACTTTTTTAATCCTTTTCTTTCTTTTTTCTACAGCATTGTCCAAGATATAACAGTTGGTACAAAGGTAGGCACTTCTCACTTTTTCTCTCTTTTTACACTGCTCAGCATCTGACCTAGTTTTAGCCTTACCAAATGTAGATCTTCAGCTGTAAAGGGTTATTTCTGGTACCATGTAAATTGGTTTTAACCAGAAGGTAATTTAGTTTCATGTGCATTTAAAACTTATAATATGGCTCAGCATTTAGCTCTTGGCATTTGGACATTGATTATCAACTTTATTGCATTTAGGAACAGTCTTTTCCCTTGCTAAAATGTCAAGCCATGCTTGTTACTTGTGTGCTAGACAATGCTTCTCCATGGAGAAACCGATCCTTTTCCTTTGGAGAACTCTGTTTCCTTTGTTTGTGTGAATTCCTGCTCAGTTATATGTCAGAAATCCTTCTGCCACAAAAGGGAGTGTTTAGCTGTTGATTTTTATTTCCTGCTAGTACAGTAAATATGACCTTTGCCCTTCTAGTCTCAGGTTTGGAAAGCGCAGCCTTAGCCCTAAACTCAAAGTGCTGACAAGGAGGCTCCTTATCTGCTGCGGGTGGCAACAGGGGCCGACGCTGGTCCTGTGAAGTGCCCAACTGGAACGTGCAGGACAGACCGGCCCTTCCCGGGCGGAGGGGCTGGGTTTGACTCAGTGGATGTTGTAGCTCTGGGATCGGGACCGCAGGGAGCTCAGCCCTATGTGAGTGCTGGCCCTTGGCGAAGCATCCCCCGCCAAGCGCCGTCGGTGACCGAGCGGCCTTGGCGGGGCTGGGAAGGGATGCCTGGGGAAGGGATGCTGCAGGATGGGGCTGCTGGAGCAGAGCTGGCGCACTGGGAGCCCCACGGAGCCGGGTGTGAGCATCGCTCAGAACTTGCTGCTGGCCAGCAGAGAGTTCTTGTGTTGGCAGTACAGAATGAGTGTGGCTGCAGCTGAGCACGGGCAGCTTTAGGGGTCTGAGGGGCATTAAGTGCATGAAGGGGCTCTAACGGCTGTAGGGGAAAGGTTGCTCCAACTTTTCCTCCTACATGAATCTGAAATTTGAGTTAATGATACTGTCTGGTTCTGGGTGAGAACGCTGCCTGCTGCAGGGAGTGCAGTTTGCCATCGGATGAAAGGAGGAGAGGCAACAAAGTTATGGACAACAAAGGTTAGTTAATAGTTCATAGCCATTATGAAAGGTGGACCAAGGCATCCCTTGATGCTATGGAGCAGTTTCCTCTGCTTTATTGTTTTAAAAGGCAGGCTGTTGACCTTTTATTATTTTCTCATATCCTTAATTTACATATTAAGAGTATTCACACCCACTTATTAATTTTTCTGAGATCTTAATTTAATTTAGTTTCTTAAGAAGTCCCCAGGTGTCCTCATGGCTTACTCCTCTGAGCACTGTACTGCCCAATGATCTTATGTTTAATCAGGTGTAATTGTAGTAGCCATTCCTAGCTCCTCAGTTTAAAGTGTGTGAATTTGTTTAGGAAGCTCATTGCAGTTCTGGTGTGGGGGTTCCTGATGCACAGCCTTCTGGAATGTCCTGCAGATTAGGAACACGTGATATAAGACTTATTTCTTCCCATAATTTCACTCCTGTCTGAAAAGGAAGTATGGCCCTAAGATGGAGGCACTGTATTTGAGCTCTGAGGTGCTGGTTTGACTCTACAGTTTCCTCTTCCGAGTAGTCTGATCGAGGTCCCTCTCTCTTGTATCTCCCTGCCCTCTGTTTAATTTCCGTGGATGTTACTGTTGCTTCACACTCTTAACGGTCTCTGGGCAGGACTCAATGACTGTCTAGAGAGAGGGTGAACTGTGACGCGTCTTTCTTAAGCGAAATTGCATTTTGGTGATTGAAAAAGTCTCAGAATAGGTTAGGTGCTGAATAATCCTGTAGTTTCTTGCTTAAGTTAAGCTCTGCTTGAAAGATTGTGCTTCCATAAACCGAAAGTGCAGTTCTGTGGTGTTTGAGAAGTTAATTTTTAAAACAGGCTTTGCTGGAGTGTGATAGAGACTGACTGCATAGAAGTGATTTGTGGTGAAGCCAGGATCTTTGCCATGGGAACCGTAATTATGGCTTCAGGCAGCGGGCCAAGAATGTTGTGAGGAAATTCCAGTCCCCTCCTATGGCTTTAGTTAGAGGCTGCAACAAGCTGGCTCTTGTGGCCTCCCAACAGGCGAGCACACATGGGAGCCACATGTTGGTGGCCGGGGACATGGATGGCAGTGGCTGTTGGGGGGCATTGGGTCAGCTGGGTGTGCCCAACAGCTCCATCTCACCTGAGAGTGCCACACACTGCCTTATGCACCTGGGTCTTCAATTTATGTATCTGCTCATAAAGTGGTTTGTTGAAAATACTGGATTTTAAGCTCAGGCCTACTTTGCCCTCAATCTGGGATGATTTAAATAAAACGGGAAAATAACATATGATATTACTCAACTGCACCTTTTTAATCCCATAAGTGTAGGGATAGATTCTGATCTCTGACTGACATCTCCTTCAGGTACTGTCAGACAGGAAAAGGCAGGTGTGCTGGTGCCACGTTTGTTGTCCTCTCATACCAGCAAGAAGGGGAAGCATTATTTAATTTCAGATTCCCCATGGCTCTGCTAAAGCTCCTTTAAGCTGTGCTTGCTTGGGCCAGTGTTCGAGCTGTCCCATCCATCAGCCCTTTGACAGGTGGGGCAGAAATGGCCTTCCATAGGTTCTGTATTGCTGGAGTGACTCATCCAGCAGTATTTCTCTCTGATAGGATTTGTGGTGAGCTTTGCCAAGGCCCCCTCTGCTCCATGGCAATGATTTAAAAGCTCAAGGTTGACGAGCAGTTAAGTTTCAGCTTGGGAACAGTAGATCATAAAGCCTGGGTGTGTACTGCCCTACAGAGCCAGCATGACTGCATTGCTGTAGCACTTGGAGTTTAGGAATTTTGGGCTATTTAAACTGGCCACACCTTTTATTTGCTCAAAGGGCAGGTTTGTTTCACAGGGTGTCTCCATAGTAGCAAAGACTGAGAAAGTGGGGAGGGGCTGATGGAGGAGTGAGTTGAGGATCCGGCTTTGCTGTGTGGCTGGTGCGTGCTCGAGCTCGAACGCAGCTTGTTGCCAAAGTTCAGGGTGTGAGCTGGTGCTCTCGTGCAGTACTAGAGGGTCTGGTGGCTTTTAGGAACTCCTGGTCTTGTCTGTAGCCCATAGAAACAGTGCCGGCCTTGCAGCAGTACCGTGGTAGGAACCTGCTGTGCTCTGACCAGCTCACCTGCCTTCAAAGGGGCTGGGAGTGTGTGTGTGCCTGGTGTGCCCATGGGGATGCCGGTGTGGAGCTTGATGTTGGCTCCTCTGGAGAGGTACCAGCCTAAATCTTGTCCAGGCGAGAGGGAGGTTGTAACAGTTCTGAACGCCTGAAGTGGCAGGTGACTGGTGTTGGCTGAGCAGAGTGTGGGTTAAAAATAAGTGTCCTCTGCGCCTGCCAGATAGGCTGATGCCTCTACCACAGATCCACTGTGTCCATGGAATATGCTGACTCCTGGGTTGAATTTATTTTGGTTAACGGTATGGAGCTTTCTTGGTACATCAGGCATGAGCAATTTGGTGAACTAAAATGAACCCAACTCTTTTGGTTCTGATCAGATGATAAATTTTGTGTCCAAAGGGTGAGTGGCACTGGGTCTTGAAGTTGCTTTGTGTTGGTCTTAACTTCCCAGCTCCCTGATGGGGAAACAGGTGTGGTGTGTGTGTTCTTCAGAGGTGTTTCACAAAAAAGTTGACTCATGGTTTGTGTTTGTGACCCCAATTGGAATGTTTTTCACACTACTTTACGTCTGACTGACTAAAGACTGCTGGAGGCAGGAGAGAGGGGAATAGAGGGAGAACATAAGGAAGCCTCGCTGGACGTGAGTCTTTGGTGGAAGATGAGGAAAACTGGCATCCTTCCTAGTAGTTTAATTTTAGTTCCATTCTTGAATCTCAAATCTCTCAGCAAAAACTGTTGGAATGTAGCATGAGTGTGATGGTGATGTCATCAGACTGGATTTCTCTTAATAGTTTCTTCACAGAGATTTGAGCTGTGAACTGAAGGATCAGAGCATTCCTGCGTCCCTCTGGGACTGACCTTGGACAGCCCTTGATGAGCCGCTCTGTTCCTCCTGTGCTCAGAGGCATTTTCTTGCCTCTTTGATCAGAGCAGAGGGTTTGCGTGAGCTCCTCCACGATCTGTGTCGGTTTTGTGCCAGTATCACTGGTCCTTCACTGGCTCCACGACACTTCTCCAGTCGTAGGGAACATGAAGAACGATGATGCCCACGTGCTCTGGCTTCCTGTGGGACAGATTTTTGTTGGTTTCTTTTCAGAGGGGGGTTTCCAGGTGCAGCTCTTCCTTACTTTGCTTTCTGTAAGTGCCTGTTAGCTGTGATGGCCTGTTTGCCTCCAAAATCCACCTTTTCCCTCACATGTTACTGCTATCCTGAGTCTGTCAGAGCAGTGTAAGATGCTCCACGTCCAAAGGCAGGGAGTGCTACTGCTCTGTAGGGTTTTCTCAGCGAACCGGGGAGAGAAACAGCTTTTTGGAGATCATGAACTTGACCAGTCTGTGCCTTCTGGCCTTTCTGGTCATTGCCCCTTTTCTTCTCATGTGCCCTGTCTTTTTGACGTTGCTTTAATTTTGCTTTCTGCATGAAAATTGATTAATATCACTTGCTTCACTTGAGTATTTTTATGATCGTTCACTTTGTATTTGTTTTCTAGCCTTTTGCACAGGCAGGATGCAGTTGACTTACTGTAATCCATTTAAAATAAGTGCTGGATCTTAAGTAGATAAAGGATTATATAGGGCAGCTGGGAATTTCTGTAGCACTTGTAGGTGTGCTGGTAGAAGCGGAGACAATCTCTGGCCTCATTCCAAAGTGTGGTAAACCAGGTAAAATCCTAGGGGCAGTGAGGCAGCATGTAGTGAGTGCATGTGAATGAGATGTTGCTTTTTAAGCTGTGAAAGCTTGTACAGACTAAAAATCCTGAAGACATACTTATTAAAACTTTAAAGCAAAGCAAGGCTTCAAGTTTGAGTGGTGGTCAAAAAGATAACTGGAGAACATATGAAATGTTAAGTTGTACATTGCCTCCCTCTCCATAGCTCGGAAAAGGGAACGAAGTGTTGGCAGCAGAACTGCCCCAGAGTGTGATTAAATTAGTGCAGCTTGGGCAAGGGGCCTCCTGTGGCCAGGAGTGTCAGGCCAGAGGAGGCTGCTGGCATGGAAACCCCTCCCGGCAGGGTTTCCGTGTGCCATTGTGCTGCTCGCTGGGGATTTGGGTGGTGGAAACATCCCTACTCTGCTCTAGGTAGGATCTGGCAGTGTAACTCCAGCAGTGGTGGTTGTTTTCGATCAACAGGAAGAGGAGATTTGTTAGTTCAAACGAGGAATTTGATGTGCTGCAAGCACGCTGTGGCTTCTGTTAATCTCGTCATAAAAATACCAGCTGCAAACGAGTGGTGAGCAGAAATGTCAGCATAATTAATGCCTCTGTGAGCAGGGATGGGAACGGGGGGCTGGAGAACCGTATCTTGAAGTGCAGCTGGGCCTCCCCAATCAACTCAGCAAATGCAACAGGGAGAGAAGCATTGCTGTGGGTGGATGTGGGTGTGAGCACTGAGCACCCCCACAGCCCTTGGCCTGGGTTTGCTTTGTTTTAAACCTAAATTACATAAAACTTCAGAATCAATAACTTTTCTACAGGCTTTCCCAGTGTAATTCAAAAGACCCAATGGGTACGTTGTTAGTGAGAAAGTCTTCTAAACCTGTTCAACCAACCAGACTTGCTTTGATTCCTCTGCCTCTTCTGAATTGGGTACTTGGTATGAAGCATTTGAATTTATACTGTGGTTTTACAGAAACTCTTCAGAGTTTCTAATCTGTACAGAAAGAACAGAGTAGACGAGTCTGGAAAGAGACTGTGGCGATCCCTGCAGTGTAAGGGCAGAGAGCTGATCAAAGCTGCTGAGTACCCACTGCTGGGGGCAGGGTCATAGAGAACTGGGTTTCAGTTTGCCTTGGGTTTGGCCATTGCAAAAAGGAATGGTTTCCTGTGGTTATGCAGTATCAGCTCCAGCAGGAACAGAGGAGGAACACAGGCTGATGAAAAGTCGTGGTTGATGCAGCCTCCCTGTGCTGGGGACTGGGCCATGTGGTGTGGGGATGGCAGCTCAGTGTAACCACTGCAGCTCCTTGGGGCACTGGGTCTGCTCCTCTTGCGCTTCAACAGCCACCCCTCTAAAGGGAGATGTGGGAAATAACTTTGCTGTGACTGTGCAGTACTACATGTACTGTCTGTAAACTTCCTTATGTAGAGAAAAGACCTTGGAATAATTGCGGTTTTCCAACTACGGCAGTCTTCCCTCTTCGTTTGCATGTACTTCCAGCTGGGAAGCTTACAAATTGACTGCTGCTGCTTTTGATGTCGAACAGTCATCCCCCTCTGCCTCCCGGCCCTGGTCACAGTGGGCAGCGCAGGCTGTCTCGGAGATAAGAGGGGAGTGGATTGGAAATTGCTCTTGTTAAAGAGACACAGACACGACATGGACATGTGGAGCTCAAGCCTGGCTGCAGTGACATCCTTGTCACAAGGCCTGCCAAGAAGTTTTCAAATATGCAAGAAAATGTTTACTTTAAACAAGCCATTAGGAAAGTTAAATTCAGGGAATAGAAATTCTTTCCATAATAGTATAAATGCCTGTTTTTCCAGTTTATGGTTTCCTAGTGTTGCCTCCATGAGAGCCAAGTATGTGGCCTGTTCTCCTGGTGTTTGCATGATGGATTGCAGGAGTTGCCCAGTATGTTTGCACAGACACACCAAGTAGTACAGGAAGAACTGGAGTTCTGGATGTGCAGAATTTTACAAGTTAATATTTAAGAACATGTTTTTAAATGGTGAAGGCCCATTAAATCCTGATGTGAGGGCTTTCATGAGGCCAAAACCACCTGTCTGTGTGGGTAGGACTGTGCTTTGGTCAGTGGTTCTTGTCAGTAGCTGCCAGGTATATCCCAGGCCACAGCATGGGAAACTGTACCTGGAGTGGCTGCAGCAGTGTAGGTACAAGAGTGTTCTTACAGTTAAACTGGGGGATTTCTTTTAGCCTTGGATTTATGCCTTGATTTGAGTCATCAAAGGATGGGGTCACAGTCTAATAGCCTCCCGGCCCTGCTTGCCTCTTGCTGTACTCAGGAATCAAAGTGCTAATTAGAACAGCTGTTAAAAGGCCCATTCCTAATGACTGCGCCATGTGAGGAGGAGGCCGAGGCCTCTGTGCCCAGAGCCTTGGTGGGACCTGGTCAGTGCTTGCAGGTGACCAGCAGCAGCACATGAACTGCAGTTTGGAAGCTGGCCTAATTCTCATCTTTGGGACATCAAAGTCCTTGAAGCCTCTTTGAAGAGCTGGCAGTGAGTAGTCAAACAAGAAATTCAAGATTTGAGGGGGAAAGAAAAAAACCCAAATTGTGTCTGTAGCTGGGTGTTCTGGGGTTCTCGGTGACCTACTTTCCCAACCTGTTTGCTGGGGGAGTGCGCAGAGCTTTTCTTTTGCAGAGATCCTGTTTCTGCAGGTGCCACCAGATACAGGGCATGTGGAAGATAAGGGTTTCTGGTGCCACGGTGTGGAGCGGGGTATGTTTCCATCAAGGTGGGTGGGAATTAGCCGAGGCAGGGATGAGCTCTGCGCTTTGTTGTATTGGTGAAAGCCTTTTAGTGTGGCATTTCTGTGGAAGAGTAATGTAGAAAATTACGAGAAAGTACTCTTAGGTGTTAGATCTGTAGTATCATGTTCACTCACAATTTACAGTGGGATTTGAAGTCTTCTGTGTAACTGACTTGAAATGAAGCCATGCTGATTGTAAGCTGTATTGTGTATGCAAGTATAGATTGTGCTAAGAAGTCATTCGTAGTCGTGTTTGCTTTTGTCTTAGTAGTGTTTTTTGAGCCTCCTACTTGGGTTAGACCAGTCCTGGTCAGTTGAGGTGGTTTGGGTGACTTTCCAGGGAATGCTGTTACCAGAAGACACCTTCCACCAGATCGGGGTGCTCCAAACCCTGTCCAGCCTGGCTGTGAACACTGCCAGGGACGGGGCACGAAGTACACAGCTTTGGTTCATAACTGCCAAGTCATACACAAAGAGTTCTGGCAACTTCAGAGTGAAAATCCTGTGGGATAAGAGTAGTCAGAAACCTGTTCTGCTGGGTATGGCAGGAGAAAGGTGCCTGTCGGTGCACAGCGCTGCATGTAGTGGCTTCACACAACTCAGCAGCACTCCAACCCCAAGATCCCTAATGCTGAGCTGAAAAGAGATACTGGATAGTGCTGCTCCATTACCAAACTGGATCTGACTGATACTTAATTCATGGAGGTGAGCTTCACTGCCCACTGTCAGTATGTTTTCACTTACACTTGTGTTCAACTCCTCTCCAGCTTTCTCTCAGTTGTTCTGCTTTAGGAGTGCCTGGATAGAACTGAGTAAAATGCTATCTGTTTACCTTTCATCTGTTCTCTTCCAGCGGGGACCTGACGAGCTTTTCTCTCCTTGTGTTGCTAATGGACCCTTTATCATGAACAGCAACGCTGCTTCTTCAGGTAATACTGCGAAGAAACAAGCACAGCAATTATTTCTAAGTATTGCAAGTACTGTGAGGAGGTCTGGATTTTCCTACTTAGTTGTAATTTTAAAATCTCTTCCTTTTTAGTACTTATTAGGCCTTTGTAGGACAATGCTGAATAATAATAATAAACTTCAGCCAGGAACAGCAGACCAAGTGGAAAGGAATAAAGCAGCAATCTGGGGTTAGTGGCTCAGGCCTGCACTAGAAATTTGGTGGGGGGTTGTGTGCTGTAAAGAGGCTGTGAAATGGCCACTGGAGAGTTGATTCCATTGCAGTGGCATTCAACTTTGTCACTCCCATCATGTAATTTTGGGGGAAAAGAGAGTAAAACCATGTGTCTTCAGACTCAAGTTAACTTAGACTGTGGAATTTCTCTGTAATAGAGCAGTAACTGGCTGGGGAGCACAGTCTCTGTGTCAGCAGTTGGGAAGTGCATGCTTGTCCTTCCAGACCCTTCTCATCAACAGTAACTCTTCCTTCTTCTAGATAATGGAAACGACAGCAAAAAGTTCAAAGGTGACAGTAGAAGTGCTGGGGTCCCATCCCGAGTAATCCACGTCCGTAAGCTCCCCAGTGACGTCACGGAGGCAGAGGTCATTTCTCTGGGCTTACCTTTTGGCAAGGTCACCAATCTTCTAATGCTGAAAGGAAAAAACCAGGTATTGTCTCCATAATTGAAAGCAGGGATTGTGTCAAAGGCTCGATGAGTTTGTCATCAGGAAACCAGCTCCAAATTGTTTAAACAACTACCGTGTGTTAGGAGTCAATAACTTCTGCATACTCTTATTTTACTTTTCTGTGATTATCCTGTGAGCTGTAGAAAATACTATTTTCAGGCTGCAGAAGGAGCTCAGTCCATAATTACAGGCTGTCACTTATAATTAGCGTTAGGCCTGGTTTGGAAATTGCAGACCGGGGAATTATTTGAGCAGCAGTGTCATGAGTTGGCCTTTTTCACTCGGGCTGGCTTGACAGCCGAGTTAGCAGTGTGCAACGTGGCCTATTGAGGACACCTTTCCAGATCCAGTAAATGAGCTGCGTAAGGCTGAAACACTCTTGGGTAACGCAGGAGGTGTGCACTAATTTGGTAACTAAAATTGTCCTGCAAATTAAGGAGTAAAAAAGCGAGTCGACTTTAATCATTGCTTAAAATAATGTCTTTAATCTTAATTATGGAAAGGTGCCTCTGATATATTGCGTGGTGTGATTATACATAAGTGCTTACTGCAGTGACTCGGTGCAGTCCCTTACGTTTGTGTTCTGAGGCTGCAGAGCAGTGAGGGGGCTTCCTGCCCTGGAGGGAAGTGAAGGGTGGATTGTTGCCGTATTTTTGTGTTCCTGTAGACACTTATGTCTGAATACACATATGGAGATCTTAGGGTGACACTGAAGCTATTGCATTAAATCAGTCTGAAGAGGGAAGATCCTCGTTTGTTCTTCTTGGTCAGCTCTTAAACAGAGCTGACTGTGTGTGTGAGTGGGTTGGGAAAATCCAGTCCTGCTATGGCTTTGCTGGAGGTTCTGTTCAGGGTTCAGGGTGACCTGGTGCAGTCCTGGTGTGACGTGTCTGTGTTGGGTTTGACTTCCCAGGCTTTCATAGAGATGAACACGGAGGAGGCAGCCAACACCATGGTGAACTACTACACCACAATCGCTCCAATGCTCCGGAGCCAGCCCATCTACATCCAGTTTTCCAACCACAAGGAGCTGAAGACAGACAACTCTCCAAACCAGGCAGTCAGTTTGTTCTTTGTGTTGTTGTCCCAGGGTGGGGGGACAGCCAGATCTCAGCTGGTGGTTTGAGATCCAGGGGCTTGCATAATGTCTGGTGCTTCAGGGCATTTGTTTTTAGTGTTTGAAAGATTTCTGCAAAGTGCAGCCCTGATGAGGCAGAGCTCACCTGTGTGTGAGAGGGCTCTGCAGGAACACCCCCAGGCAGTTCTCACTCCTGGACCCCTGTGGCAGATATGCATCAATCTTTCAGTCTTGTCAGCTTCTCTAGGATTCTGGAGATGGTGTTTCACCCCAAAAGAGCCTCATTTTCCCCTTCTTATAAATAATGGGATAATTTTGCTGCATCTGTTGATGCTGAGCAAGGTTTTGCAGTAGCATAGGTACTGCATGTTTGATTTAGTTTGCATTTTTGCATTGCCCTGACGGGTTGGGGTGGTCTGTATTGGCGCTGTTTCAGATGTGCTAAAGCCGTGGCATCTGCAGCCCTGGGAGCAGCACAGGGCTTTGTGCTCGCTGCTACCTCCAGCTGGTTGTTCGCAGGCAGGAAGCTGCAGGAAAGCTGACAGTGTGTTTTTGCAAGCAGAGGTGTGGGTCTGACAGGGTGTTTGGTCCTGCAGCGTGCCCAAGCAGCTCTGCAAGCCGTGGCCACGGTGCAGACCGGGAACCTGGCGCTGGCAGCCACGGCTGCGGCCGTCGATGCAGGAATGGCGATGGCTGGCCAGAGCCCTGTCCTGAGGATCATTGTGGAGAACCTCTTCTACCCCGTCACTCTGGATGTTCTGCATCAGGTAAAACACATCCCCACAACTGCTGGAAGTTCCTGGAGGAAGGGGCAGCAACAGCTGGTGCGTTGTTGTGTTTGCAGTGTTTCTGGTTTGTGTTTGTACAATGCAAGTTCTGAACAGAGCTGTCAGACTTCTCTGGAGACCTGACACTAACAGGAGATTCTGCTCACATTGGTCCTGCTCTGGCCAGACTTTACTTTCCAGAGGTTTGATTCCTGGTCCCCTTTAACTGGGTTGATTACAATTCCTCAAGTTCTCTTTAGATTTTAGCAAAAGTAGCTGCACCTTGTTCTCATGCCAGGGCAGAGGAAACATACAGTGTCCGGGAGCCATTTAGGCAGTGACCAGTTTGGAAAGTTCCCACTGTCTGCTGCAGTTGCTTAACTTCATGTTCATGTTTAAAATGTACACTTGACTGCATTAAAGAATACTTGAAATTCCTGGAAAAGGTCCAGTTTGTGAAGGTATTTGTGAATCTTCCTGTGTAATAACCCAGAACAAACTGTGTTCAGGGGGCGGTTCGGTCACTCTGGTGTGTTCTAGGCTGATGCCCATGGGTGTGGTTTAAAGTTGGAAGCTGACAGGCTGAAAGGATGGCTTTTGTTTCTGCGTGTGATAAGAGATCAATATGAAATTATTTTACTGGTAGGTAATGTGATAACGAGATATGCAAATATTATCTTGCAGATTTTTTCCAAATTTGGTACAGTCTTGAAAATCATCACATTCACAAAGAACCACCAGTTTCAGGCCCTGTTGCAATATGCTGACCCCATGAGTGCTCAGCATGCCAAACTGGTGAGTGCTGGATTACTCTGTCGGGTTTGCCTTGGTTAATCCAAGCTCAGGTGGGATGCTGGCATTGGGATGTGCTCGGAGGTCCTGCTGGGCTGACACCAGCGTTGCCCTGAGGGCAGAGCATGAGCGGGAGGGAATTGCCCCACATAGAGCATGGGTGGCTCAGGGGCTGCCAGAGGGGCTGAATGAGGCAGAGCTGTCTCTACACGAGATACCTACCTGCCTGTCCTCGGGTGGAGCCCTGGGATGGCCTAATGCCTCTCTTCAGAGAGCAGTTCCTGTGAGCTTGGTCTAAATGCATTTGGGTGAGGACTGGCTTGTTTCCTCACAGTCTCTAGATGGACAGAACATCTACAACGCCTGCTGCACGCTGCGCATCGACTTCTCCAAGCTCACGAGTCTTAATGTAAAGTACAATAACGACAAGAGCAGAGACTACACCCGCCCAGACCTGCCCTCTGGGGACAATCAGCCCACTCTGGACCAGACCATGGCAGCTGCTTTTGGTGAGAGTTCGGGTAGTGGGAGCAGAAAAAAACCCAACGGGTGTGTGTGTGTGTCAGCGTGGGAAGGGGAGGGGACGTCCTCCTGGTGTATTTGGTCAAAACTTTCGAATACAGCGTGACCAGACTGAGGAAAAAGTTGGGAGTGGCTGAGGATCAGAGTGGAGCCAAATGCCAGGTCCCGTCAGCGCCTCTGCCGCCACCTGGTGTTGGCCCGCTGTGAGCGCCTGCTGGAGTCACTGGGTTGTGTCCTGGTCACAGCCTGTCCTCGGGGCTGTGCCGATAACCGTGTCCTCGGGGCCGTTCCAGAACAGCAGGGTTAGCAGAGGAATCGTTTTTGTAATCTCTTGAAGTTCGGTGCTACACAAGAGGCATTTTTGAATCGCTGTTTGTGTTTTAGGGTTTAGCTTTAAACTAAATGCTTGTGTTGAAGAACAGATCAAGACATTCCAGATGATCTTTAGGGAGGTTTAGGTTAGATGTTAGGAAAAGATTATTCCCCCAGAGAGTGGTTGGGTGCTGGAACAGGCTCCTCAGGGAAGTGGTCACAACACAAGCCTGACAGAGTTGAAAAAGCATTTAGACAATACTCTCAGGCACATGGTGTGATTGTTGGGGCTGCCCTGTGTAGGGCTAAGAGTTGAACTCAATGATCCTTAAGGGTCTGTTCCAACTCAGAATATCATGTCGTTCTGGGAAGTCTAGCATTTTCCTGCTGTTACATGTCTTTGCATGATGTGTATGCCTTTCCCAGGTGCCCCAGGAATAATCTCTCCTCCATATGCAGGAGCTGGCTTTCCTCCTACTTTTGCCATTCCTCAGGCTGCAGGTACTGTATTTCGTAAGTTGAAATTTTATGTAGGTTTTCTGTTGCTGAAGCGTCTCAGTGTTTTAAATCGAAGTAGTGATGGTTGTTCTGGGGTTAGCCATGTAAATTCCAAATGCTGGCACTTGGGTATGGAAGGGACTGGTGTTCAGTACATCACCTCAGCTAGGAATGCTGTGTGCAGCTGCAGCACCTCTGGGCAATGCCCTGGTGACAGGAGGAAAATACATGAAGTAGGATAGGAGAGACAGTATAGGCAGGCTTTCAAATAATTGAGGGACATTCTTGTGCTTTGAATTTCCTCATGTGATTGCAGAGGTCAGGGACTCACTTTGACAACTATAAATGCAGTCAAAAGCAAGGAATCTGACCGCTTTTTTCTTAAATGTTTTGAGAAAGCTGGTATTTAAACATGAACCTGATTAGATGTGCTGGGATTGTTGCACTGTGAAGTTCAGAGCTCATGTTGCAGGTAACAGATCATTGCTGCTTCCAGAAGTGGCCAAGAGTCTGAGATAAAAGATGGAGGTGCTGCACACACTCACTGGAGTGCCAGTCTAAACAGGCTTTGCTGGGGCTCTCGGCATTCCAAACCATGTTGACTTTCTGGGAACCTGATGGAATTTCCTTGCTTCTGACAGACAAGCACAGACCAAGCTGTTGAGGCAGTGCTGTTTTGGTAACATCCATTCCTGCTTGGGAAACAGGAAGGGCTGCTTTGGGGAGTAATCCATGGAATTGATCACTAGCAGTTGTTTCTTGAGCTCTAGAGCTCTTGCCCTTAGAGGTGCCAGCTGGTTCTGGGAACAGCCTAGGAATGCCTGTAAATCCAGCTGCAGTGGTTCCCGTTCAGGAGAGCTGGGTGGTGGTGGCACAGGGTACCTGGTGGTTGCATGCGTGGTGAGAGCACGTTGTGCATGCCCTAGTTGGACGGACCCTCCCCACGCCCTGCGTGTGACTCCTGCCCTGCACAGCAGAGCTGAGGCTTTGTGCTCGTCCGCTGCTTGTGAAACGCGTGAGAGTGCTGAGGAACCTGCTCGGCAGCAGGCTCTGCAAAGCCAAATCCTGTTAGAAACCAGAACATTTCCTGCAGCACCAGAAGTGGAGGCTCCTGTTGCCCTTAGGATACATGGTCACTGTTGGGAATGATGACTTGCATGGTTCAGAGAGTGTGCTGTTCTCCCTTCTGGTGCAGCAAATACACTAGAGTACATGCTGTTAATTCTTTACTGGTTAATATTCTTTAATTTCCAGGCCTGACAGTTCCAAATGTTCCTGGAGCACTAACTCCTTTGGCTATTCCAGCAGCAGCTGCAGCGGCTGCAGCAGGACGGATTGCCATTCCCGGCCTGGCTGGGGCAGGGCACTCCGTGCTGCTGGTTAGCAATCTGATCCCAGAGGTTAGTGCAGTCCTAATTTTACATTTTTCTCCTTCCTGTTATCTCTGCTTTCACTTTCTGAACACGGATTGGGCTGAAATTCTTTGAAAGTGAAATCCTGCTGTATCCAAAGGAAGGGCACTGCTCGAGCAGCGGCGGCCGCGCTCTGCCGGCCCCACGTGCAGAGCAGAGCAGTACTCTAGTTCTAGTTGCTGAAGGGAAATGGGAAAGTCCATCTCAAATTGAAATTGCTCTTCCTTGGTTCAATGCCAAGGATGCTGCCTGCCTGCTCTTGTCCCCGAGAGACTACAATGCCTGTCCCTTTTTCCCTTTTCTGTTTGGAGTCTCCCTGCCATTCCCATGGAATAGTGTCATTTGGGTCACAGAATAGCCATGTCCATTCCTTTTACCTGGCATGTTGTAGTTTTTAATACATTAATTCAGAACTACAGAGAGGCTTCATGCTGATCTTTGCTCTTTCTGTGTAGTGTCTGGACCCCTGCCAGCTTGACCTTGTACCTGTGCAGTATTTCCTCTGCCATGTGCTTGCACATTTCCCCCTTCCAGGATTCCTGGAAGTTATTCCTTAGTTAAATCCCTTAACAGCTCACAGTTTACATTTTCAATTCTACTTAACTGAATGAGTTGAAATATTTGGGTTTCTTTAAAAATAAAGCAAGCAATAGTTGAACAAAAATCTTCTTTAATGAAATACAGCATCATAAGGGAATTGGATACGGGGGGCTTGGATTTTCCTTCAGTCAGCCCCTGGCTCTGGTTGGATTGAAAGTGTAGAACCTCTGGTATGCAGCAGAGTTATAAGCTCTGCGGAGGAGCTGTAACTGGTGGGACTGTGCACACACGTTAATAGCACTTTGCAAAGCTGTAAAACTTACCAGTGCAGAGTCACCACAAAACCTCTGTGGATCAAAGGGGAAGCCTGGATGTGATGAATGATCAAAATGTTTAACTCTGGATGAGATGAACCAATTGGATCGTGTTTCAGACTTCTCTTACCTGTCATTGCTGTTCTCTCCAGGGCATGAAATAATGGCAGGGGCTGTGGAACAGCTTTGGTATTTGCTGCTCGTGCTTCCTGGGAACTGCTCTGCCATTCCAGAGACTCTCATCTCTGGCTTGTTCCATCCTAAGTCCTAGTAAGAGCTGGCATTGTTATTCCTGACCAGTGTGATGCTGCCAAGTGCGTGCTCCAGGGATGCTCTTGGGTGCCTGGATGGCAGTGGCAGGACAAGGGGCTGTGCTGCACCTCTTGATTTCTCACAACCCTGAGCAGTGCCAGTGGGGACAGCTCTGCTCAGGCAGGAGCAAGCAGTTATTTCATGCCCTGTGTTTTTTGAGGAGCTCTTCACTCTCCATCCAGCTTGTCTTTGGGCTAGAGAGACTTTGGGACTTGGACTGAAGCTGTAAACTAACAGACATGAAACTTTTTTCCATTGCCTGTATAATCAGTGTTGTAGAAACTTACCTGTGCCACAACCAGTTAGTAAAGAAACAGTATTGCCTGGAGTGACTGCTGTGCTGTGGGGTTTTCCTGAATGGGAATCATGGGGACTGAAATGGCTCTGTTTTTGTTTCCACAAGAGTGGGAGCAGTCTGCACATCCCGTGTGCTGACCCAACACTTTGGGTTCTGCATGGTGAGATCAGGAAGGGAACAGACCTCTGCAAATGAGGTATCAGTTCTTTTATCCAAGTGCTTACAGCAGGCCTTGGAGGGGGCTTTTGGGGCAGTACAGATGCTCATCCAGATGATCTGTCCCTTAAAGCAGTGCTTGGTATCTGTGGGGGATGTTCCTTTTTTCCAGCCAAGTGCTGCCGGTACAGGTTGCTTCCCGCAGTGCCCGGCCCTGGAGCAGCAGATGCAGCTGTTTGTGACTTGGTTCATGAAGTCACTTCATCCAAGGAATTTGTGTAAATGGAGAAAGTGTTTATAGTCAAATTTTAGGGAATGCCATTGTGATTGAATTGGGTATTGCAGCCTGTGGAAGTCACTCCATGGGGATACTGTCTCTTATGTCTTTGTATATCTGAAGTAAAAATGCCTTTTCTTTATCATTGTGTTCCACTAGGTAAAACCTATTAACTGTTTCTGTAAGCGAGTTATTGTATGTAGAATTCTATAAATCTGACTGATGGAACACTACATATTCCTTATGTATTTACTGACCTGTGTTTTTTGCTACTTTTTTCTTTTCTCCCCATCCCTGAATTTTTTTTCTTCCCCTGATCCGGAATTTCTTTGCCAACTGACTGCACGGTACTTCTGCTTCCTGTTGTTGCTTGAAACAAAAAATAAAAACATTCCCCTTCCAAAAAAAAAAAAAAAAAAAACAAAAAAAAAAAAAACCCTGCTCTTCGGAAACCAACCTGCCCTTCAATATTAACCATCTTGAAAACTTCATCATCCATCAACCAATTTCGCCATTTCCTGCGGGGACTCTGCCCTTCCTCGTTGTGGACGATTTGTGCAACCTCGCTCTCCCCTTCGATTCCTTACCTCTTCCCTGTCCCTCCGCTGCCTTGCTCTGCTGTTCTCTAAAGAGAGTTACACCCCAATGCCTCTTTATTCTTTTCGGTATGTTATTATTCACACTTTTTATTACCTTGTTTTTCATTTATTTGAGATTACTTTTTGATACTTCAGAAATGTACAGTTTGCAGTTTGCCTTTTTTTTTTTTGAATGCGTAATTTTGGTTTTTACATTGTTTACTTAGTTTGCTGTTTAATTTAGTTTGCCTTTGGTTTTGGTTCAGTTCTGCATGGGTTATTGCTTTGCATGTCTTTGATAAGAGTTTTAAATTGTGAGAGCATGCAAAATTGTCCAGTCTTCTGGCAGTAAGATTTTGGCTTTTTGCTGAAACCCAGTGTCTTTTCTTTAATGTATTGTTCCATTATTATTCTGCTATGTAAGAATTCCCTTAATTAGAGCAGAATACGTAACCATGGTTGAAATGAGATCAGTTCTGGTTGGGAATGGATTTTTTTGCTGTTGGATTGATTAGCTGATGTTAAGTTGAATGAGACCTTGTTTTGTTTCCCTATCTGAGAGTGTTCTTGTTTACTCCCTCTTTGAAGGAGTCTATGGTGATGTGCAGAGGGTGAAGATTTTATTTAAGAAGCAGGAGAACGCCCTAGTTCAGATGACCGATGGGAACCAGGCCCAGCTTGGTAAGCTTGGGAGTGTCAGACTCCAGGCAATAAGAGACGAAATGGGTAGTTAAAGCTTTAAAATTGGCACTTTGTTCTCTTACAAAAGAAGACCCAAACCCTGAACGTGTCCATGGCTGTGGGGCAGCTCTGGGGCAGGGGTAGCTCGTGGGTGCAAGAAGGAAGCAGCCTCAGAACACAGTCCGAGGGACCCTGCAGGGTGTGATGTCTGCAAGGGCAGAACTAGAGTGAAATTCTGGCTTTGAATTCGTGTCTGAACAAAACTGAAGTGCCCCTGCAGTCAGGTGTGTCCTCCCCCTTGCAGCCATGAGCCACTTGAACGGGCAGAAGCTCCACGGGAAGCCGATCCGTATCACGCTGTCCAAGCACCAGACAGTGCAGCTGCCCGGCAAGGGCCAGGAGGACCAACGCCTGACCAAGGACTATGCGAATTCCCCTCTACATCGCTTCAAGAAACCAGGCTCCAAAAATTTCCAGAACATCTTTCCCCCTTCTGCCACTCTTCACCTGTCCAATATTCCGTAAGTACCTGCTGGGGACGTGGCTGAGTGCTGAAGTGTTTGCAGCGTCGGTCTGAGCGCAGGCATGGGCAGCTCTGTGCTGCTGGCTGGAGAGCTACCCCAGCTCCCTGTTCCACCTCCTTGCCGTGCCAAAACGCTGCTGGGAGGGAATTTAGAAAAGTCTCCCATGAGAATTAGTTTTTTGAGATTAACTGGGTCTATTGATGTCCTTTTGACTGGAAACACTATTTCTTTCAGACCCTCAATAACTGAAGAAGATCTTAAGATGTTATTTTCAAGCAATGGTGGGGTGGTCAAAGGATTCAAATTCTTCCAGTAAGTGTTTTGTGTTACATCCTCTCCTTATGCTGGGCTTTTCTGTATGGGAAGGGTGGAAGAACTTGGTTCCAATCAAATCCCAGCTCAGGCTTAAAAAGGTGAGCAGAATCCTCACTAATGCAGCATTTGACTCTGGAATAAAGAATTCCTGAGTAACCTTGGGTTGAGCACTCACTGAGGAGCTGGGCTATGCGTGCTTGCTGCAGAGATACTCCTCTGTGTAGAGAGTGAGTGTAGTGCAAGTACCTGGAGGGGGTTAGTTCTCTGCCAGCCCCATCAAGTGCTGGATGAGAGAACTTGGATCGAATTGGGGAAGCTCCTGCAGTGGAACTGAACATGCCTGAAACTTGTGTCTTGTCAGGAAGGACCGTAAAATGGCTCTGATCCAGATGGGCTCTGTGGAAGAAGCCATTCAGTCCCTCATTGAGCTCCACAATCATGACCTGGGGGAGAACCATCACCTGCGTGTGTCCTTCTCCAAGTCCACCATTTAGAGCTTGGGAAGGCCTGAGACAAAATGGACTTGACTTAAAACCTGTGGGGCTCAGCCTTGACCTTAAAAGGCTGGACACCAGGGTTTCAACTTCCATCATTCCAGAAAAAAAAAAAAAAAGCCACTTTAAAAATGCAGCTGAAGTGACCTTAAAAGACCAGAGATTTTATTTTTTTAAAGAGAAATCAGTTTACCGGTTTTTAAAAAAAAAAAGAAAATTAACTCTAATTCCTCTTGCTAACCTTGCGGTGATGGGTAACAATCTTGACTGTTCCAATAAAAATCACAAGTTCAAGTTTACACTATGGAACCTGCTCTGGGAAATTCCCCTCCCCTCCTGCTCCTCCCCTAAAAAGCAGATCCCAACAAGTTTTATCAGGTTTCACATTGATGCCTTTTTTAATTTCTTTACCCATCCATGCCTTGAAAGACCTAAAACCACTGTGTGAATTCACTGTAGCGCCTTGGAGTCAGGACTGTGGTGACCAGGAGCTCCCAACCCGCCCAGCACAACACTCGGTTGCATTGATCCCACCTTACCTGTGCACCTGCTGTCCTGTGCCTTAAACCTTCTACTTCTTTGGGGAAACATCCGAGCGGCAGGGAGGGGATGGGCAGAGCCGAGGGGGAGGAGCAGCTCTGGCTACGATCAGCTGGGGGAGCTGGCAAAGTGGAGAAAGGAAATAACAGCTGTGACTCGGGGCAGTCGTATCCGCTGCCCGCGAGTGTCTCAATCCCAGCGTGTCTCGTGCCGCTCCCCAGTCTGCTCGTGGGTCATTGCCACCTGCCAGCTCAGGTGGGAGTCACCCCACATCCTTTGACACTCGGACTGAGCAAAGGTCTGGGTGGGGGAGCGTTCCCAAGGCCAAATCACATTCCAGTGTCAGGAGCGAGCCCACAGGCTCTGCCCTCACAGAGCATTGCTGAGGGACAGCAGAGCCCCTGTGGGACACTTGAAAAGATGAATCAGAGTTTGTCAAAATTGTGTGTGTATATACCTAAACGCTTGGCTAGGATTTGGAGAATCCTTGGATACCCCATGATTAGGAAGGTGCCTGCAAGGCACCTTTGTGCCCCTAATTGGACATTAACGAGGCCGCTGTAGCTCCGCCATCGTTCTTAGAGCATGTCTTCAGCATTTGAGCTTTTGTTTGAATCCTTGTATTATACTTTGATGCCGTTGCTGTCCTCTGTGCCTAGCAATATTTCCAGTTGACCAAATATTCTAATCTCTTTATATGCAAAAGAAATAGTTTAAGTACCTTTTATAGAATGATAAGATGGTATAAACGTAATCTAAATTTACTCCTTTGTGGTATTACCCGTGTATACTGTACTTTATTTTCTTTGTTTTGTAATTGAAGCTGTAGGGCAGGAGTAGTTTCCAGGCTGAGGTCGTGGCTGAGGATGAGCAGAGCCAAGGGTGTGAGAGAACGAGCACAAACAGCTCGGGAATGGACGGAAAAGGACCCAGGCTAAAGATTTTTTTACCTTTTGAACCTATAAGCCCAGATGTTGTTCTAGGAAGGGAATTTATTAAAAGTAGAATGCAGCAGATCGGTTTTTCCCAATGAAACAACCATTTTTTTTTTATTATTTTTTTTTTCTGGCTTACAACTCTTTCCCGGGCCATTCTGCCTTCTATTCCGTGTGATCCAATGTTGCCTTACATTTCCCTCTAACCTGCAACCTGTTCGGATGCAAAATAACAAGAATCTTGTACTTTTTTTCAGGGTTTTTCTGCAAATTGTGGACCAAAGTTTGTTTTTTAATTGTCTTAGTGTTGCAAGTTCTGATTTCCTTGCTTGGTGTGGGAGCTCTTGACTTGCCTAGCACTGAGTGTTTGGAAAAGTCTTAACTTTCCGTAGTTCCTCCCTGGACTCTCAAGGATAAGAATTATGCTGGAGAAGTGTGTGAGGTCCGAGTGAGGGTCCGGCTGGGGCTGTGGTGCGCTGGGTCCCCCCCGTGGGCCAAGGAGGGCGAGACCCCCGGTGACAGCGTTGCCCCGGCTGCTTTTGGGTACCTCTAAATCCAGATGAGCCGTGCTGGAGCCAGGGATCTGCCCCTGCAGAGCTCCCTGGGCCCTGCCGGTGTCCTGTGCTCGGGAAGGCACACCCGGGGGTCTCGGTGGCTGTTGCCTCCTCCCCTCCCTGTTGAAACACCCGCTCCTCCCGCGAGGGGACCCAGCCCGCCCAGTGCAGCGGCACTGGTGTAACTGGTCAGTGCCCCCCATCCCATCCCCTCCCCCAGCGCTGGGGAGGCTCCCGGGGCCGGGCCCCGGCCAGGACACACTGGGTGTCCTGTGCAAATCGCAGCTGGATTGGGGTAACCGGGCCCCGGCACGGCAGGTGCTCCCTTCGGATCCTGTGTTTGCATGTAAAGAATGTGAGTAACTAAGGGTGTACATATTTATAATTTTTTTATACCTGTTTTAAGACATGAGGGGCAGCAAAACCCAGTTTTTTATGGTGACCAGATGTATTGTATATTTTGATAACAGCAATTCCAGGTTCAGTATTGTGGAAGGTGGGTGGGGAGGGGAAGCGTACACACCATCAGAATTCCATTGCCTCTTTCAAAGAATGTTTGTAATGCAAAAAGAAAAGAAATTAAAACTACTTTATAACAACCTTTGTACCTTTCTGTAGCTCCATTATTTCCTGTTGAGATTGTAGAAGCAGTTGGTGCCCAGTCTGTACTTGTGCTTTCAATAAATTCTTCTGTATCCTTCACTCCTGATCTTCCTCCTCTTTATTGTGCCTGTTTTGCTTCTGATTTTTCCTTCTCATGTAATTCCAGCTGCCTCATTTTATTTAACTTTGACTCTTCACGCACTCTGGGCTGGCAGCGTGTCCCTGTCTCCACGAAGCATGGGATGGGGTCTGGTCCTCCAACCCCTCAGTGCTGGGCTGGAGGCCTGGGGCTGGTTGGGCCCTCACTGATGTTCTGCCTGTGTCACACTCCAGCACTTTTTACTTCATGTTCCTAAACTTTCCATATGTTCTGGCTAATATCCATGAAAAATAACCCACTTTGAGTCAAACCCTCCTCTCTGTAGTCCTGTGCTATAGCTGTGGGGGCTGGATGTGCCATTCTCCATCCCGTGGGAGGAGGTGCAATTCCTGTTCCCTCCATGAGCTCCCAGAGGAGCATGGTGCTTCCTTAGGGGTCTGGTTTCTTACCTGTGTGCTCAGCCCTGCTCAAACTCCTGTCCAAAAGTCACCCTATGGTCCTGGGGGGGGGGACCCACCCTGAGCTGCTGCTGTGGCTCTGCTGTCCCTGTCCCTCTGTGCTAAGCCAGCAATGGGCTCCGGCATCCTCCACAGGCCACCAGGGTTACCGAGGGGGTCTTGCTGGAGCCAGGGACTGCTGAGAGGGACTGCTGTGGCTCCTTGAAAGTCTAATGGGATTTGTAGCAGTTGCCTCTCCTGCATGTGAAAGCTGGGCTGAGCGGGATCATTGCTCCTGGGTTGGTTCCCCGAGTTCTCTGGTGCCCAGCCCAGGCTTTGCATCGATTCACAGGCGTCCATCCCTGGCCCCTCGTACGCTGCTCGGCTGCTGAAGGATCGATCAGGGCAGCAATGGCCATGGGCGGGGGCACAATGGGAACGGCAGCAGCTCCCGGTGGGGGCCTCATCCTGCCCCGGCTCTGTCCTCCCATCCCACCCCTTCCCACGGCAGAGCCCCCAGTGCTGCTGAGCTCTTCCCGGCCTGTGTCCGGCAGTGGAGGGAATTTCCCTGGAGCTGCCTTTAACCGGAAAACTGACGTAGGGAAGCCGGGGCTGTTCCAGCGGGAGCGCCTGCGTCTCTGCACCAAGAGGCTTTCCCAGCTCTTGCCCAGAGCAGCGGGAAGGAGCTCCCTGCAGAGTGAACACCCTGAACCTCGACCTTACCTGCGCCCCCGGCACCGCTGGGTCCAAAAAGGGAGTTGTCTGCCAGCAGGAACCCCAAATCGGGCAAAGCACGCCCGGGAATGGGGGGTGGGGGTGGGGCTGAGCTCTTTGTGTGTCACAAAGCCAGGGAACCCTTCCCCTGGTGCTCACCCAGGGGACACGGGGACGGGCTGGGGGCTCCTGGCAGAGGGTGTCCCCGGCGGAAAAGGTCGGGATATCGGACACGTGTGGTCCCGAGGCAGAGTCCTGGTGGGAGCTGATGGGGCGGGGGCTGGCAGCCCCTCCTGCTGCGGGGGGGATGGAGGATGAGGATGCGGAGGCGGATGAGGATGCTCCTGCTCCCTCCCGGCCCCGCGCGTCCTCAAGCGATGCAGCAGCAGCTGCTGGGGGGGCTGCCCGAGAGGTGGGCCGAGGGCTGCGGGAGCGATGCAGGAGCGGGTGTGGGGCTGGAGGGGTGCCTGGGGCTGCGGGAGCGGTGCGGGGCTGGTGGTTACCATGGAAACCGCTGGGTCAGAGGCAGAGGGAAGCGGCGTGTGACGCCATCGGCACCGCAATGAGCCGTGAGCGCGGGGCCGACGTGGGGCTGGTGGGCTGGGAGCCCCTGCATCGCCCCAGCACCCCGTCAAGGACGGCCGTGAGCGCGAAGTCTGTCCTGGTGACCTCTGCCTCGGGCTCCGGGTCACCTCCCCGGCCAACGCACCACGGCCGGAGGCAGCAGCCCTGCAGCCCTCGTGCTGCTGCCGATTGGCGTTGGACCCCTCCGGCTCCCCTCCCAGGGCCCCCCACAACCCCTCACACCACGAACTGCTGCCACAATCCTCCCGCTAATCCCGAGTGGCTTTTCCAGCATCGAGTCAGGGTTATGTGGATAATCCATATGTTTGCAAGGCAGAGGCTTTGGGATATCCACTGTTAATCCAATTGACAGTGGCAGTTTGGTGCCATTGGCACAGCGTCCTGTTCCGGGGGGGATGTGGCTGCCCCAGGCTGGGAACCCCCCGGGCTGGGAGCCCCCGTGGGTGCTGGAGCCCCAGTCCTGTCCCACAGTGGGACCAGCTGCCCACACCCTGCCAAAGGAGCCCAGCCAGGGAACATCCACGTGTTTATTTGCTTTTCAAACCACAGCAGCTCCAGCTATTGCCCGATGTATTCACAGCCTGGAGACCCCTCCCTGACCCCCCCAAAACTTGGACCCTCTCCAGGGCAGAGCTCAGCCCCTACTGACCCCTGGGCCCAATGCCCCTACCCCAATGCCCCCCTCTCCTCCAGCCCCTGCAGTATTTACAACCTCTGTGTGCCCAGAGCCTCACCCTGGGCAGACCCTCCCTTTCAGCACCATCCCCCCTCGGCCTTCCCCATACACACCAGTGGCGCAGGATGGGGGTCAGTGTCACAGGACCCCCAGAACCCAAAACCCCCCCCACAAGCCAGGGCCTGCTGCCCCACGGCAGCCTCCCCCCCTGCCAGAGCCCTTGATCCATTGCCCTCCAAAGCCCGTCAGCACCATTTGTGTCTCCCCCACCCCCCAACAGACATACCCTTCCAGAGCTGGAATAAAATAACCCCTCGGAAATGTCAGCACCAGTGTTAGAGAGAAAGTCAAAGTGCTTGGAGTTTCACAGCCCTGCAGGCTGTGGGGGGAGCAGAGCCCCCCAGCTGCCCTGGTGGGAGCAGATAGCTGGCTCAGGACCGGCGTGACCGTGCTCTGCCTCACACTGCTCGATGCCAAAGCCAAGTCTGTCCTGCCGCTCCCCACAGAGAGGGGCCCCGGCACCACAGAGCCCCCCGAGCCGGGGCAGGCGGGGGGGCCCCAGGAAGGCACCGGGGCTCAGTCCTTAAACCTCCGGCCCGCCTGCATCTTCTTGTAGTAGAGGTCCACCTCGCTGTCTGCCGGCCCGTCCCGCTCGGCCGGCTTCCTGCGCAGCGTGGACTCGCGGCTGGCTGTGGCCAGCAGCCCCTCGGGGGGCACATCCCCCCGCTCCCCGCCCCCCGCTGCCCCCGGGATGGCGGCCAGGCTGCCGTAGCGTGGCTCGTCCTGCTCCATGTCGCTGACCGAAGAACCAGGGGAGACACCGGCGCTCTTGGCTGGGCGGAAGCCACGGAAATCCTTCCCCACCTCACCCAGCTCGTAGGTGTCTGGTCCCTCTGGCCCCTTTGGCCCCGACTTCCACTCCCAGGGCCCGTTGCCAGCAGAGAGGTGAACAACAGGGTGGTGGGGGGCATGGGCATCAATGGTGATGATGCTGGAGCTGTCCCGCTCAGAGGGCGAGCGGTACTGCGAGGAGTCGGAGCTGGTGGAGGACGAGGACGTCTCTGAGTGCTTGGGAGTGACAGAGACGAGGCTCTGCTGCTTGGACATGGCGATGACCTGCATCAGGCGGGGGGGGTTGGCCACCCGCTGCGCTCCCCCCTTTTCCGCCACCATGACCCACTTGGCCCGCACGGCCGCCCCGCTGCCGGCCGGGGCAGCGGCGCCCGCCTGGCTCTCCTCGGGGATGTGCACCAGCTGTGAGGCGCCCGGACGGGGCTGGATGAGCACGCGGGGCCCCATGGCCGCCCGCTCGGCCGAGCGCGCCTGCACCGTGGGGTACAGGGAAGGGGGCACCTCCTCGCTGGGCTCCCCCGTGCCCCGGCCCTGCGCCGCCTCCTCTGCCAGCGTCATGCTCCGGCCCTCCAGCGACTTCTGCTTCCACTCGGTGATGAGCTGCTTGGAGCGGGAGGCGTCCACGGGGACGTGGATGGTCATGTGGCGCCGCGCAGGGTCATCCATGGAGGGTGTGTTGACGCGGGGCAGGGTGTTGCTGAAGGTCACCATGTTCTCCTTGCCCATGGGGCTGCGGGGGGCCAGCAGGTCCACATCCACGCTGGCCCGTTTCAGGCTGCCCAGCGAGTTCTTCTCCCGTGGCACTGGTCGTGCCGCCTCCTCCAGCCGCGCCTGCGGGTTCAGCTCGTCGGTGCTCACTGACTTGTTCTGGTGGTACACGGAGTCGTGGCCCCGCTGCGTCAGCGCCCGCAGCGCGTCCTTGGCTGGTGCCGGCACCGGGACCCGCTCCATCGGGGCACGGAAGTTGCCAACAGCATGGAAAGCCTGTGGGAGAGGAAATCACATGATCCTGGAATGGTTTGTGTTGGAAGGGATTTTTAAAGGTTATCTAGTCCAATCCCCCTGCCACGGGCAGGGATGTCTTCCACCAGACCACCTTCCAAGCCACATCCAACCGGGCCTTGAACACTTCCAGGGATGGGGCAGCCACAGCTGCTCTGGAGAGTGTGGGGTCAACACGGCCCCAGGTGCTACAGCCCCCGCCAGCCTCCCCCACCGCCTCCCCCAACCCAAGGGCAGGACCGGCACGCACCAGGTACGCGGCGATGCCAGAGCCGATCAGGAAGCCCACGTAGACGTCGGCAGGGTGGCTGCGGTACTGGGTGATCTGGGTCAGGCCGCAGATGCCAGCGGCGATGGCAAAGGCAAAGACCAGGATGGGCTTGAGGAGTTTGGTGCTGTCCGAGATGATGGAATTGAAGTACATCTGGGGCAGGAACAGGTTATTAGTGACGGCCCCGGCCCCAGCCCTGGCCACACAGAGAGTTCTTGGGTCAGGTGGGACTGCAGGTCCTGGCACGCACACAGCAGGGTGCACACACGTGTGCATGCACCCACACCCCGCACGGGCACAAGTGTGTCAGGCAGAGTTTGGCTGTGCCAGTAGAACAGGGGCACTGCTGCCCACGGCACAAGGCTCATGCTGCCCCAAGCCAGCAAGCGCCGGGCAGCACCAGGAACTCACCGACACATAGACGGCAGCGAAAGCCGAGAGCGTTGCGTGCTGGGATGGGAAGGTCTTCCTGCAGGGAGAGGGGATGCGGTTGGGATGGGGCAGAAGCAGGGGGACATGGTTGGCATGGGGCAGGAGGGTTGGCAGCGTGGCATGGGGCTCCCCTGGCACATACCTGGCAGAGAGGATGGCGTGCTTGTCGGTGCCTGAGCAGATGTCCTGGGTGATGTAGGGGTTGGCATCGCAGGGGGTGCCCAGCAGTGTGTAGTTAGGCTTGCAGACAGTCAGGAAGAAGGGTGCGTGGTAGCCAGTGGCCAGCTGGATGACGTCTGTCACCAGGGCCGTGGCACAGAGTCCAAACACATGGACACCTGGGGATGGCAGGAGTGGGACAGCAGGTCACCCTCATCCCATATGGGGGGAGCAGGGCCCACCCAGCCCTGGGGCACCCGCAGGCACTGGGAAGGGCCCAGGGTCTGGGTGGGGCCATGCTCCTGCTATGGCAGCCGGGGTGCCCCCACGTCCCCTCTGGCCCTCCGGTCTCGCCTGGGCTGTGGCACAACGTACCCACAAACCTGACGGTGCGGCGCAGGAAGGAGTTGAAGTTGCAGCCACCAGCGTTGATGCTGCCCTCAGCACCGGCACGGCCCTTCAGCCGGGACTGCAGGCAGTACACCATGCCCTCCCCGACCATGATCTGGGGAGGAACCAGTGGCTCAGGCGGGACTGGGGAGGTCTGGGTTGTTGGCGGAGCCCCCAACCCCAGCTCTGTCCCGAGCCCCCGCAGTGGGACGAGCCCAGACGCACCGAGGCGGCGGGCGCGGCGAAAGCCAGGCTGAGCAGCATCAGCAGCGGGATGAGCTCCTCGTTGGTCTCCACGTAGGGCATGGACAGTGCCCGGTCGTGGCACTGAAAGCCCACCTTGGCTGGCTTGAAGAGGTCCGTCAGCTCCAGGAAATAGAGCGTCACGATGGAGGAGGCCACGATAGGCAGCTGTGGGGGGGAGATTGTGGGGACCACGGTGCCCCTGGAGCAACGGCACCACCCAGCCCCCCAGGATGGGCACAGACCCCCACCCGCCATACCAGGGCCCAGGATGAACCTCCCCACACAGCCCTCACCCTGTGCCCACTCACCCCACACCCACCTCCACAAAGTAGAAGCAGGGCAGGAGCGTCATGCTGTCCTTGGGGGCGCGGGATTTCTCCTTGGAGGAGATCATGGTCCTGGGGCAGGCACGAGGGGCCCACCAGGCTGTGCCTCTGCCCTGTGGGGGCTGAAGCGTCACCCTATGGGGGGGACAGGCACCCCGGGTCACCCCTGGCAGCCGCTCAGCAGGGGGACGCTGCCGGGACTGGGAGTGCCCCGTTTCCCCCAGGGGACTCCCAGGAATCCAGGGGGATGCCCGACCGAGCCAGGGCTGTGACAACAGGTGGGGCGGAGGCTCGTCTGTCGCGACAGGCGACCACTACTGCGACAGGCGGCGAAGCTGCTGCGGAGAGGGGGTGTGCCCCCCGCAGAGCCAGGCAGGGATGGGGGTGCCCGGGCCCCCCCGCCCCAACCCCTGAGCTTGCAATGAGCCCGGGTTGCGAAATGAGGGGGAGCATAAGGGGGATGGAGCGATGGGGGGGAACGGCGGGGGTGAAATAACGAGGAGCGACAATAACGGGAGATTAATCGGGGTATGACCGGGAGGGCGGGGGCGCAGTGGAAACCCCCTTGGCAGGGACCGTGTCGCAGCAGCGGGTGGGGGTCGGGGTCGGGGCCGGGGATGGGAGGAGGTGTCGCCGGAGGGAGGAGCGGTCCTTTGTGCCGGACTGTGCCCCCCACTCACCTCAGAGGCGGCTCCGGGGCGCAGAGGGGCGGGGGGCGCGGTGGCGGCTGGGGGGTCCCCGGGATCCGGGATGCTCTTGCCTCGGCGGAGCGCGGGGAGCGGCAGCTTCCTCCGCCCCCGCCTCCTCCTCCTCCTCCTCCTTCTCCTCCTCCTCCCCCGCCCGCCGCTCCCCGCCCCGCCCCGCCGCCCCCGGCCCCTCCTGGGGCGCCGAGCCCCCGCCGAGCCCCCATCGAGCCCCCGTCGGGCCAGGGAGGGGGATCTAGGGGGGTCTGAAGGGATCTCAGGAGGTCTGGGGGGGTCGAGGAGAAACAAAGGGCCGGGCGGGGCCGAGGCAGCAGCGGGACCGACCTCGCTCCGCGCCGCTCCACATGCCAGAACCCTGCCCGGGCACCGAGGGGACAGGGGGGTCCCGGGGCCGCCCCCCACCGGGGCTCCATCCACTGCGGGGGCCCGATCAACCCTTCCTCCCGTGTGCTGCGTGAGGGGTGTTGACCCCGACCCGAGGACTCCCCTGCCCTGCAGAGACAGCTCCCTTGCCCTGGAGCTGAGGGGACCCGAGAGATGTCCCACAGCATGGGGGGTGTGTGACCGCCAAACCCACCACCCCGGAGCTCTGCCAGCCCCCGACACCCACCTGGCTCTGTTGGTGGGGGGACACCTGCCCTTCCCGTGTCACCCAGGGGCTTCGGGAGGGACTCGGGTCGAGTCCTGGGTAGCCCCTGGGACATTTGCGGGAGCCACTCTCAGCAGGAGCCTTGTGTCTCCCTAACTTGCACCTGAGGAAGTGGGTGCAGCTCCCTTTGTTCCCCGAGGACTCCCAGTACCTCTTGTGGGAGGTGGTGTCCCCCCAGCCCCGTCTGCCCTTGCCCCCTCCACCTGCAGTGGGTCCCACCCGTGCTCTACCCAGTTCCCCACCCCGTACCCCATTCCCTGCACCCCACACCCCGCCCACCCACTCCTGGTCCTGTCCAGGTTCTGCGTGGCCCCGCACGCTGCCCTCGTTCCATTTTTGGCCCTAAGTGGGCAGAAATCTCCAGGCGTATTTAACATCTAAATCCCGAATCCCTGGAAGCCGCGATTAAGCCGCTCTCCCTGCAGAAAATCCCCAGGCTGAGCGACGGCCACAGCACCGCGTGCTCTGACCCCCGCCTGCCATGTGCCACCAGCACGTGGGGACAGCGGGGACGCGAAGCTGCCCCCGCAGAGGGACCCCTGAGTCTGTGGGGACCCCCCGTGCCAGGCCCGCTCCTCACTGGTGACTCTCCGGCTGCTGCCGGTGGGGTCGTTAGCGTGGGGGGCCGGGGGGTCGAGGGTGGGGGCGATGGAGCGTCTGTGCAAGCAGACAAAGGGAGCATCGCAGCTCGGAGCTGTAAAGGCTCTTGGAGCAGGAGCAGAAGGGGGGGACGGTGAGCTCCCACCCCTTGCCCCGTGTCCCTGGGAGCCCTGCCCGGTCCTGGCTGCACTGAAGAGGCACGGCCGGACCCAGCTGTGAGTGACCACGGTGGCCAGCGGCAAAGTGCGAGGGCAGCGTGACCTCGGCCTCGGGGCTCCGGGGGCGATGAGCGGCTCCGGAGCTCTGGAACGCGCCGGGACCGGGCGGGATCCGAGGCGGTGGCTCCGCTTAGTGGCACCGGGGAGAAAGGCAGAGGGGACCGGGGCTGCCACATCCACCGTCATCCTCAGCACCGCCGTCACTGGCGCCCTGGCGCCCTTGCCACCGCCACCGCTACCCCGGACACCGCCCCTGTCGCTGCCATCACCTCTCCCACCGCCTCAACCCCCAGTCCTGCAGGAGCCCCCTCGGGGTTGGGGTGTCCCCCTCGGCCCTGACCCCGCTGTCCTTGTCAGGCCAAGGGCAAACCCAGGGGATGGGTTTGTATCCCTGTGCACCCACCGACCTGGCATCCAGCACCCACCAGGGACCCCCCCAGGCCTGGTGGGGGTCTTTTCTCTGGGTGGGGGGATGGAATGTCTCGGAGCCTTCACGTACCAAGAGCTGGAACTTTTTCTGCATTGAAAACCCTGGCGCAGAAATCCCCGGCAGCGGGTGCCAGGGCCGGCAGCTGGGCCGGGCTGTTTCCTCCTCCCGCCCTGTTTATACGGAGAACTCTTGACCCCTTTTATAAGCTGAATATTTCAAAACACTTGGCCCACGCTGCGGAAACCCCCCCAGTTCCCCCCCGCCTCCCCCTTCCTGCCCCCCCACTGTCCCAAACTGGACATAAAAGCGAGCCCCAGCCCCAGCCCCAAATGAGCAGCGTCCACCTCGGAGCTCCCACGCACCCCAAAACTCCCACACACCCCCCAGCCAGGCAAAGGCACCTCTGGGCTCCTCCACAGCCATGGGGCTGAGTCCTGCTCCTGTCCTTGTTCCTGTGCTGCTGCTGCTGCTGCTCGGGACCACAGTGAACGGTGAGTGCATCCCCCTGAACCCTGGGATGGGTCAAGGCAGCAGACATCCCCATCATGGGGATGCCTCCCCAGTTCCTGCCTCCACCTGCAGCCAGGTGCAGCAACCCACAGGGTCCAGGAACCCAGCAAGGTCCCACGGGAATGACACTGCCCTGTGCCCCTCACTTTACAGAGCCTCTCTCCTGCAGGGCAGCCCCGGGGACGGATCCTGGGGGGCTACGAGGCCAGGCCCCACCTGAAGCCATACATGGCCTCTCTGCAGCTGGACGGGCATCACATCTGTGGGGGCTTCCTCATCGCCGAGCAGTGGGTTCTGAGCGCTGCCCACTGCACTGAGGAGACGTGAGTTGGGAGGGGTCAGCTCTGTGCCCAGGGGGGCTGCTGGATTCAGGCCAAATCCCCCTCTGTAGCCCTGACTCTGGTGCTCGAGCACCAGGCTCTCATTCCACCTGCAGTGAGGGCTGAGCAGGGGCTGCAGGAGCTCCTGGTACCCCTGCGGGGCTCTCTGGTCCCCCAAGCACCCCACTTCCATGGCTGGATGCAGCAACACCCCCAGTTCTGTTTATCCCACACTCTGACTCTCTTCCAGGGATGACAAACTCTTCCAGGTACTGCTGGGTGCCCACTCGCTCACGGAGCAGGAGCCCCACAAACGCCTGTACCGGGTGCGCGCCCAGTTCCCCCACCCTGGCAGCAACAAGCACAACAACAAGGACGACCTCCTCCTCCTCCAGGTGGGCTGGGAACCCCGGGACCCTCCTCCCTACTCCTGCAAATCCCTTGGGACCCTGCAGGGTCACTGACTGAGGCCAGAGAAAACCTTCAAGGTCATGCTGGGCCTGATTCACCTTGTTCCTTCCTCCCTGTCCCATGGGACTATCCCTGCTTCCCCCACAAAAGGCCTTTGAGCTGCATCCAAATGCCTCTATCTTCCTCATAGCTCCAGCTCTGGTTTCTGGCTGCGTCCTGGGGCTCTGGTCAGGAGGCAAAGCCCTGAGCATGGCCAGGCCTGGGGTTGATCCCATTGTCA
The DNA here is from genome assembly GCF_022539395.1 of Myiozetetes cayanensis. Taxonomy (NCBI): domain Eukaryota; kingdom Metazoa; phylum Chordata; class Aves; order Passeriformes; family Tyrannidae; genus Myiozetetes; species Myiozetetes cayanensis. The sequence goes on from NW_026087477.1 coordinate 3,677,299, forward strand.
GGGCTGGGCTTGCCACGCCCTGCTGGATCGTGGGCACAGCTGTCCCCTGACCCGGGTCCCCTCTTACTTGGTGGCAGCTGGAGGAGAAAGCGGAGCTGAACACGGACGTGCAGGTGCTGCCATTCCAGCGGGAGGACAGGGACGTGGCTCCCGACACGGTGTGCGAGGTGGCGGGATGGGGCGTCACCAGCCACAGCGGCCGCCGGCCCGACAGGCTGCAGCAGGTGGAGCGGCCGGTGATCAGCCGCGACGTCTGCAACCACCGCACGCGCCACGACGGCACCATCACCGACAAGATGATGTGCACCGACTCCCGCAGGAGGGACACCTGCAAGGTACCGCCTGCCTCCCGTGGGCCCGTGGCTGGACCCTCGGGCTGGGGCTTCCAACCACCCCGGGGGGCCGGGAGAGGGCAAGGAGGGACAATTTCCACAGCCTGGGAGAGGCCAGGGTCGGTGGGGCAGGAGGAGCTCATGTCCCTGAGGTGAGGGGCCTCCATACTCTGTGCTGGCCACTGCAGGGCAGCTCGCAGGAGCCTGGAGCCATCAACCAGGGGTGGGAGATGGGCTGGGGTGTCCCAGCAAACCCTTGGCCATGCTGACGAGCGCTGGTCCTGCAGGGAGACTCTGGTGGCCCCCTGGTCTGCGGAGGGGTGGCTGAGGGAGTGGTCACTGCCGGCTCCCGCGTCTGCGGCAACTACAAGAAGCCGGCCATCTACACCCGCATCGCCCCGTACGCGGCCTGGATCGACGGCGTCATGGCCTCCGCGGGCAGGGAGGGGGACGCTCGCTGAGGGCACCCCAGGGACCCGCTCCACGCCACGGCTTGCTGCTGCCAGCACGGCCAGAGCACCCACGCTGCTGCCCCGCTGCACACCAGGGGCTCCCACTGCTGCCCACCCCATGTCCCCCCACAGCAGGAGGGGGGCTGGGCCGGGGGACGGCAAGGAACCAGGGAAGGGGGTCCCTGGCCCCCTATTTGCAAAGCACAGGGCCCAGCTGGGGGAGGATAGGGGGTCACAGTCCCCCCACAGGCTTTGCTGAAGGTGCCCGAAACGCTGCCCACAATCGCTGCAATAAAGTGATGATGCCATCTGCAAAGCTGGGAGTCTGTGCAGGAGCCCCCCACTGAGGGGACCTGTATTTGGGGTGGGTGATGTGGAGACTGAGCCCTTGGGGACTGCGTGGCCTCGGGTGGGAGCAGGGGGCACATCCTGAGGTGTGGCCATGATAAGGTCCAGAGCTGGGATGTCCTGCAGGGTCATTGTGTGAACACTTGGGAAAGCAGAAGCTCCCTGCTGATACAGCAGCAGTGGCTCCAGCTCCTATAGAGGGATCTGTGCTGGGACCCAACAGGACTCTCACTGGGTCCCAGGAGCTGAGGAACAGGGCGAGGCACAGCCCCATCTTCCCACCATAACTCTGGTCCTTGTCCCATGTCCGCCCCACTCTCCCAACTCCCCAGTCCTTGGAGGGAGCAGGGCCAAGACACAAGGGATGGGAGCAGGGCAGCAGCACGGCCCAGGACACTGCCAGACCCTTCCAGTCCTGTCCCAGGAGCTCCATGGTGGGTTGGTCATAAATGTCCCCCTGCTCTGTCCTCCTTCTCCGTCCTGGCACTGTTTTGCTGCTCCCTGTTCCCAATCAAACATCAAATAACCCCAAACCTGTTCTCAGAGAAAAAGAGGCTCACAAATGGCCTGGGCTGAGTTTTACTTACAGGGGAAAAGAGCCTTAACAAGGTGCAGTTTCCTAATTAGACATTTGATTGTCCTTAATTACCAGCAGAACAGTGAGGGGAGAGCTCTGTACAGCTCTTCCAGCTCCATACAGTGAAACATTTGCTGGAGTTGGGGAATGAGCTCTCTGCCACCAGCTCCAGCTCTCAATAATAATGAAAATGCAGTTCCAGAAGGAATGTACAAAAACTGGCTCATTCCTTCCCTTGAAGGGTCTGTGGGGACATGAAATTGGCTGGTTGGGATCCAGGACAGCTGGTGGCTCCAGGCTCTCCTCCCTAAGAGTTGAAGGACCTCGGGAACAGAGCAGGCCAAAGTCACCCATCTGACCCCCAAAGGGCTAGGGCTGCACAGGCACAGCCTCGCTGGCACCAGGAGGTTGTGATTTCCTGCCGAGTGCAGCAGCAGCAGGGGCCAAGGGAGGGCAAAATTCCAACAGGATTTTTGGCTGCATCAGTAACGCTCCTCCTGTGACCCGCTCAAGTGTCTGGCTTTGCCTGAAGCTCGAATGTCCATAAGGATGTGAAAGAACCTTGAAAACATCCATTTCCCCAACCCCTGGCAGCTCTTTTCCTGACAGATGCACTGGGGGCTCTCCCATGGCTCCGTTGCCCTGGCCTTGCACTGGGTGGCCACATCACACCACAGAAACAAACCACATGTTCTGTACAAAATTATGGGAATTTTTATTTACAACAGCAAGAGCCAAAGGGAGGGTTCATTCCAGGCAGCAGCACTCGTGTTCCTGCTCTGATCCAACACTGATGGGCACGCAGAGCACAGCTCCTGTCAGAGGGGCAGATCTGCTCAGGCCCAGCCCACGAGGCGCTTCTCAAGCAGCCAGAAGCACAGGATGGAAATGAGGTACCAGGTGTTTGTTCGCCTCACCTGAGACCTTGTTCCCCCCCAGCCACCCCATCATCTCTCTCTGCCCAGAGTGCTCTGCCAGCACAGCCCTGACACACAGCCAGGCTCTCCCCTCCCAGGCCCCAAATGATGGAGAAACCTCTGGCATTGCCTTCCAGCTCTTCCCTGGAAAAGAAGAGCTCCCTCCACTCTGCTTTCCAGCACAGCTCAGTAAGGCAGAGTGGCAGCAGTTTGTTCCAGGAGAGGAGCTGCTGTGCCCTTGTCACAACCCCTCCGTGGAAGGAGCCCCACACAGCTCTTGGCCCCCACTGTGCCCCAGGAAGGGCTCAGGAGTAGCTGAGGGGCATCTTCCTCCACAGTCCCCCGCACAGGCAGTTCTTGATCCAGCGCTGTTCCCACTGCTTCACCGCTGTCACCTTGTTGGGCGACTTCAGCATCGTGACGCAGCCGCACCTGGGGGGACACGGGGGGTGCAGCCAGTCCAGGGGGCCCCCAAGAGCCAGTGCTGCCGGGCTGCTGCACGGATCACGCAGGAATGGGGGCATCCATGGGGGAAAACAGCTCCTCTCATCTGCAGGTGACTCTTGAGAGCACCAAAACCAGCTGAAACCGGCGAGCAACAATCCTGCTGAGGGCCCTCCTGGAGCCCGAGCCAGAGCCTGGCGCGGAACAGCCCCAGCTGCTGTTTACACATGAAACAGCCGACAGTCATCTCACAAAAATGATGTGCTACAGAGGCTTTCTATTAAACCCAGTAATTAAAGCTAATTCAATCACATGACTAGATGGATGTTTTTTCCCTGAGCCATTATCCTGAAATCCAGGCTCTCCCATGAGAGTGGGTGAGGAGGCCAGCATGAAATGCGAGCCTGAGTGGAAAGATGACTCCGAACTGGGAGCAGGGGTGATGGGTAGTTCCTCCCTTCAACTCCACTCCAAGCACACAGGTGCTTTAAGGAACAGCCCTGCAGAACTGGGAATCATATAAAGGAGTCACTATAGAGACTCCTCGAGGCCAAATTCTGGCTCCCCTGACCAGATTGTTATTTTAAGAACTTAATCTCATCTGTTAGATTTTTAACCCAAGGGCCAGGCCACAGTGATGCCACTCTGACAATGCCCTGAGTGTCTCAGATTGGGGACATCTTAGCCACAGCCATAACCGGCCTCAGAGAGCTCCTGAAGGACACCCAGGACAGTGTGAGTGCTGCCCTGAGCCCAGCTGCACAGTGCAGTGACCTGTGTCCCTTACCTGGTACAGGACTTGCACTCCTCCGTCGGGTACGCGCCCAGGTGCAGCCGCCTCAGGTGGTCAATTTTGGGCTGTCCGGGGGCCCTGGGGAGAGAAAACAGGACTTTCCTGTTTTTCCCCCATTTGCCATTGCTTTTCAGTACTTCAAACTCCCAGCCCATCACAAGTTGAGAAATGGATTCGAGCAGAAAGGATAAACTACTCTCGGGTCAATCCAGCAAGAGGACATTCCAAACCCCCAGGTGTCCCAAACCACAGAGCTGCTGAGAGACCCCAACGCCTGCAACACCCCTTCTCACCAGAGCACCTACTCGTTCCACGTGTCTGTACCTGACAAAGGCATCGAACTGGGAGGAGACGGTGTGGCCAACGAGCCCGGGAGCCTTCCCGAACTGCAGCCGCACCAGCTGCTTGTTCTGCAGCTTGCTGATGATGCCATCATTGATGGGCAGCCAGTCGATGTTGGGAATGAGCAGCTGGCTGGGCAGGAGGCAGCACTCGTCGATCAGGGTATCATCAGGCTCTGTGATGTGATTTTCCTCACGACCTGTACAGAAAATGAAGCAAAGAACCAGCGAGACTTTTACAATTCTTCTTCAGAGCTCCAGAGAGCTGCGTGCAGCCTCCTCCTCCACTGACGAGACAGCCCGGAAAACAATAACCTTGGCAGCTGCACTTGCCCTTTCCAAACGCTCCAGACCCCCTTGGAGTCACGTCCCACAGACACTCCTTGCACGCACCAGCCCCAGCGAGGCAGGAATTACTGTTCAGGGAACCGGTCACACTCACAGCACAGCCAGAGCTTGGTCAGGAGCCGGAAGAGCAGGGACATGCTGTCCTGGGTGTCGGAGGTTGCCGTGTACACGGGCAGGCAGCTCGGCTTCAGCAGCCCCCAGATGCGGATCACCACCATCAGCTCCCGGAACATGCCGAGGGACGCGCCGTCGCGCAGGAAGCTGTGCCCGGGGCGCACCGGGGAGCCCTGCGGCGGGCACAGAATCTCCAGTTCTGCTGCTCCTTACGCCCCTTCCCGGCGCCCTCCCACACCCCACAGGGACACGTGGTCCCGGTTAAAACTCCCCAACACTGCCCATGGGAGTCTGTGCCCCCTGGGTCTGTTCCTGGGACTCGAGGTCTCACCTGGTTGGGAAGGCTGGCCAGGAGATAGAGCACAAAATCCCCCACCCACTGGATGAGCTGCTGCAGGGACTGCAACGTCGTCATCTCCAGGACAAATTCTTCCGTCTTCAGGTTAATCATCACCTTGTCAATGTCTGGAACAGAAGGGAGACATCACCTGGCTCAGGAAGACGGATCTAAACCTCAAACCCTCCCCAGGGAGGTCACCCTCCTCTTCTTCCTCAAACCTAGGAGTTACTATGAGACTGTGGCACTTTGTGTTGAACGACGGGGAACAATCCAGGGCCAAACCCTGGGAAGGCAGCGCGGGATGCTGTGAGCTGTCAGTACCTACATCGGTGATCTTGGAGCAGATCTCGGTGAGCCGGTCCCCGGGGCTCTTGTCCGGGGTGTTGAGGAAGTGGGGGCGCAGCAGCGATTTCAGGGTGCAGCTGATGGCGATGAGGAAGAGCTTGGCGTGGTAGTCACACACACGGGCGATGGTGCTGGAGGAGAGTTTGCACAGCGACGCCTTCATGGCAACGATGCGTGTGGAGAGGACCTGGGCGATGTGCAGATGTAGGAAAATGCACAGGGAAAGGCAGAATTAGCATAAGCTCATTAAAGCTGCTGCTTTATTGTCTGCTCTCCATTTCTGCCACAGGAGTGACAGGAATAATGAACGCTGTGCACGTGAATGCTGCAGTTCCCAGAATGTGCAAAAATTAGACTTCACCGTCTCACCCGAAGCCTCCAGCAGGTAGAGCCCCGCTGATGCAGTGACAGCAAACACTGCTAACATGGAGGCCCGTCCCAGCTCCAGCACTGCCTGGGCCAGGCACTCAGAGAGCACAGCCAGGCAGAGCCGCCTGTCTCCTGAGGAGCGGTACTGGTTGCTCCCCATCCCCAGTCCCCCCTGCCCACCCTCAGAGCGAGCCCAGAGCTCCTGCCCACCGACCTGCTGCAGGGCCGCGTTCTGGCGCATGTACTCCTCGTGCAGCTTCTCCACCAGGTTCTGGACCATGCTGGGCTGGACATGGAGCAGGATGTCCCACCAGTCGTAGCCGGTCACCATGCAGTACTCCAACAGGAACAGCAAGTGCCGCAGGGACATGTTCATGTCCAGCACGTGGCCCATGGAGGGGGAGATGCGGAGCATGCTCAGCTGAAGGGAGGAGGAAAAGGAAAACTGGCATCAGGAATGGGCTTGAAAACATCCCACAGAGCTAAAACACACCACGGGGCAACTCCTGACACAGCAACAATTCCCACAGGGATGGGGTACATCCCGTCCCATCTAACATTTGGATTGCACAGCTGAAATTCCCAGCGTTTTCTGAATGATCCATCGTCACTTGGAGAGCCTGGATGAGAACTAACCCAGCTGTAAGAGGGCACCAACCTTGCCGTGACTGTCCACGCCGGCCAGGGCCAGCGAGGTCCAGGAGAGCTGCATGGCCTTGAAGTGCACGAGGGGCCCCGCGGTGCGCGGGCGCTTCAGGGATGGCTCGTCCACGGGGCGCTGCGAGGAGGAGCCGTAGAACACGGCCATCATCTGCAGGGACAGCCGGTGCACGATGTGCACGCTGCCGTCGTGGAAAGCCAAGGCCAGGCCTGGGGACAGGAGACGACCGAGGCTGAGCCAGCGGCTCCTCCCAGTATGGCACAGCCCTCGCCAGGAGCTCTGGCCACCATCAAAGCCCACGTGGCAACAAGGAGCAGTCAAAGGGCTGGGGGCTCCCAGCCCCACGTCAGCATTTTGCAGAGATACTCCTCTTCCCATGGAAACACAACAGGATGGCTCGGAAGACACCGTGCCTTTGAAAGTTCTGCATGAGCATTCCATAGGCTCTGCTCCCATTTTTACCTCAGGCACAGCTCAGAAGTTTAAGTTTCAGGCAAAAGCCACGTATTTAAGAGAAAGACAACAGGAACTCCTTACCCAACCCAGGGAAGAATTTGGTGTCATTTGCCACCTTCAGATCCGTGTTGGTCAGGGAGATCGGCAGCTTCGGCAGCGCCACGGCCGACACCCGGTCCAGGTCATTGGTGGCAGACAGGATCCGCCACTTCAGGATCATGGGCTGCTTGTCTCCCACTGCGGAAAATAAGCAAGGAAGGGAGACATCTGTCCCTAAGAGATCAGATCCCGTTTCTGCCCACACTCTCCAACCAAGCAGGATCACAGACCAGGTGCTTCATTCCACCAGACCAGTATATTCCCTGTATATTTCCCATACGCATCCCTTGTATTTCCCTACTTTTTTCCTGAATTATGAAAACAACTTGTTTTGCCAAATTTCCCCTCGTGGAAGGCTCGGCTGGGGGTGATCAGAGAATCCTTACACATAACAATCCTTTTTATTTCACCAAACAAACTGCCCCGATTGATTCTGTTCTATCTGAGATGGGGTGGAGCCCAGGTGGCCTGGGCAGGGGGTTAATCCAGCTCTGGTGCCCAACCCTGGTCCTTTGGCAGGCTCTGCTCACAGCAGGAAGGGTGGCTGTGAATTTAACAACCAAACCATTTCCTGGAAGCAGCAAGTTGCTGCCTATGATGCAAACAGACACAGTGAAATATGTGACTGAGAACACCTGAAAATAAATGTGGGAGTCTGGATAATCCCATCTATGAGATAACAGATATGAGAACCTATCCTGCCTTTCCCCTCAGACCAGGCTCGTGTTCTGAAGAGCACCTGGTGCAGACACTCACCCACAGGCGAGATTTGCTGGAAGATGTTGTTGACTGGCAGGCCCTCCTTCCGCAGGGACCAGCACTCCACGATGCTGTTGTTTTGGTTGGAAGCACAGAGCAGCACCTGCAGAACAGAGCCCCCCGCACGAGCGTCACAACGGGGAGGGCACTGCCCCTGCCATTCCCACCCTCTGTTCCCAGGGTCCTGCTCCCAGGCAGGTCATGCCACACCAGCAAAAGGCAGAGGATGGAATCAGTGGGAGGTAACGGTGAGGTCCCCAATTCCAGCTGCACCAAAATGCCAAGGGCACTGCAGGACACGCTGGTCACCTTCAGAGCCCCTGGGGAAGCCAAGGCGGAGCAAACAGCTGCCTCCTTGTTCCTCACTGAACTCCCACCTGCCCTAAGAGCAGCCGCTCACCTGCTCCGACATGTCCCGAGCCAGGAACTTGAGGTGTGTGATGGCCGGGTACTTGTCCTTGCGCGCGGGGTCCGTGGTGCAGCGCATGAACAGCGAGGGCAGGATCTCGGTGTCGATCTTGCACTTCTCGTTCACCACGCTGACACAGACCTTGTAGAACTGCACGGGGGAGGTGCTGCTGCCGTCCGACGTGGCCACCACGATGTTGCCCCCGCCCGTGAAGGCGACGTCGGCCAAGGCCACGCGGCAGCGCAGGCGGCACAGGCTCTCGGTGGCCGTCAGCACCTGCCCGTTGGGCTTGAGGAGGGACACGGTGACCAGCCCGCTGATGGTCACGGCAATCCAGCCCTCCATGGGCTTCCCGCCGAACAGCGTCAGCGACGGGGAGAACTTCACCCTGGAGAACTTCTCGCCAAAGTTCGACGCTCCGGACTGTAACAAAGGGCAGCAAAACCGAGGCGTTTGCACTCCGTGCCTGCGGAGCTCTGCTCGCGGGAGAGGGGCAGGATCTCTGCAGCACAACCCCAGGAATTAAAAAATATCAGAAGCAGAGAACTTGTGTTTGGCAGCCTCAGGCTTTGGGAGTCTGCAGAGTCAGACACGTTTCCAAACAGGGAGCCCATCTCCATACACGGGTCCTGTGCCCAGATCCCTGGATCAACCCTCAACATCCCGAACACATTTCCCCTGAATTACCACTGGTCAGGAAAGAACTGCTCTATCTCCATGTTTCAGCCCAGAACTAAGGCACCACACTAAGAGAGACAATTTAGAGTGCCAAGAGAAACCCAGACTCTAAACCCCACTGGAATTCAGCAGGAACCAGAAATCTGACTTTCCTCTTTGGCAAGAAACTCCCCTACTGGACTTGGCCAAGGTCACAAGGGAGCTCAGAGCAGACAGAACACAGGTGGGATCCCGAGCCCTTTGCCAAGACACGAGCCAGTGTTCCAGCCCAGGTTCCCCCGGAGCCGGGACAAACCTTCTCCACGTGCAGCGCCAGCTTGACACCGTTGTGCAGCCAGGACAGGGCCACCACCGGGTCCCCCTCCACCACGCTGCCCACCGTGCTCTCCCAGCTGTTGGCCAGGTGATCTGTCATGCTCCAGCACTTGATGTGTCCATCGGCATCCGCCGAGAGCAGCCTGGAGCCTGGGACAGCAGCACTCTGTGAGAACAGGGGGAACAGCCCAACCCCCAGGGAATCACCCTCCATCGCTCTGGGACACAGGGACAGCGAGGAGGGATCCCAGCTCACCCGACTGATCCCACTCCAGACACGTGATGACCTCGGTGTGCCCAGAGTTCACGGAATACACGTCCCAGGGGTGCTCGGTGTCAATGATGTGGACCATGTGGGTGAGATCTGCAAGAACACAGAGGTGAGTCCCTGTCCCTCCTCACCAGCCACTGTTTCTGAGCCCACAGAACCTCAGCTGATGTGGGGAAAGACATGAAATACTTTATATAAATGATTTGGGGCAGGATAACAACTGTGCTTGGAACTCATATGAGGGGCCAGACACCGACGTGGAGCTGGCCCTGGTTTAGGGGAGCAGCCAGGGAACAACCACCCATTAGACACTGCCAGAGGCTGGGGGATGAGAGGAAGAGCAGGAGCAGCATTCTCTGCCAGGGGCAGGGCAGAGCCCCGGCCTCCCGGCCCAGCGGATCCCGGGAGCTCGCAGGAGAGGTCTCCCGGCCCTCCACGGTACCTTTCTCCTCCTCGTTGCGCAGGTCGGTGGTGAAGGCGATGAGGTTGCGGCAGGACCAGGCGCACACGAGGGGGATGGAGGGGCAGTGGTTGCTCTTGGGCTTCTTCTCCCACTCGCACACGTACGCCAGGTCCATCCCGCCGGCCGGGCCCGGGACGGGGGACACGGGACGGGGGACACGGGACGGGGACACGGGACGGGGAACACGGGACGGGGGACACGGGACGGGGGACACAGAACGGGGGACACAGGACGGGGGACACAGGACGGGGAACACGGGACGGGGACACAGGACGGGGATCCCCGGTCGCTCCCGGCCCGGTCGGTCCCGGCCCCGCCCCGCGCGCTGCCCCGCTCAGGCACCGCCGCGGACACCCCGGCCGAGGGCCCTCAGAGAAGGGAGGGGCCGGGCATCCAACCTACGGGTCTGATTTGCATGGATGCCTACCCAGAACCCCCCGGGGCAGCGACAGCGAATATGATCCGCGGATTTGGAACATTTCGGAAAAGTTGAAGGACAGCGAGGAGTTGAAACATCGGGAAAATCTGAGCAGGCTCATAAAACCTTTCTTTTCGCCACTTCCGGAGGTCACCCTATCCTAATTATTTTCGAATCCTGGACCTTTAATATTTTCCCCGGACGCTGTGCAGTTCGTGCTCGCTTCGGCAGCACATATACTAAAATTGGAACGATACAGAGAAGATTAGCATGGCCCCTGCGCAAGGATGACACGCAAATTCGTGAAGCGTTCCATATTTTTTTCCATCTGCCCCCACCTCCCTCTCGCGGGCGCCGCCGAATCGCCCCCAAAACCCCCTCCACCCTCGCCCGGCACCCCTACCACCCCTATGCAAGACACAGAGCCGGAGCGGGGGAGCACCGATGTTTATTGTTCCTGAACACACCCGTGACCGAGTCACACCAGCAAAGCAGGCATGAGGGGCTCCCCAGGGGTCCCCCCAGTTAACAGCAGGCAGGGCCTTCCAGGGCCAGAGCAACCTGCAAAGACCCCCAGGGCACATCCTTCGAGCAGCTTGCAAGCACGTGTCGGGAACACAGAGGACACAGAGAGCCCCCCAAACTGCCCCCCCTGCCCTCATGGCAGCTGTGGGCAAGCAGGGAGAGCCCCAAGGGGGGCTGCATGCCCCCAGCACACACACACACGTAAATATACACACACATGATAAAAAACATGGGCTATATTACACTTAAAAACAGCCCTGTGGTGCAGGCAGGGCACAGAGAGCCCCCCTGGACACCCCCTGGGCTGTGGGCGCCGGAACGTGGCAGCCCCCGGGCTCTTCCGCCGGCTCAGCGATGGCTCAGCACCCGCCGGGAGCTGTTTCACCGCAGAAAAATCTGGACCGAAATCACCCCACGAGCGTCAGCGCCAGAGGGGGTTGGCCCCGCCTGATTATTTTTAAAAACACCTGGGTTATAAATAGACACACAAACAGTTCCAGGAGGGCAGCGCAGGGAGTGGGGTGGTGCTCTGCACCCACAGCCGTACCGGGCAGGGCTGCCCTGCCCACATCAGCCCTGGCACTCCCAGGGGCACAGCCACGAGCCCCCGGCTCTGCCCCTCCTGGAGCAGGGGAGGGCTGAGGGTCCACGGGGCTGGGGGAGGCCGGAGAGGATGAAGGAGGGGCAGGGCGGCCCTCGGGGCATCAGCTCAGCTGCCCCAGGTAGTCTGAGAGCAGCAGCTCGGGGGGCAGGAACACACGGTGTTTGTTGCTCACTTTCATCTGACGTTTCCCTTCGATGTCCGAACCTGGGGGGTGGGAGGGAGCAGTCAGCACACTCCTGTCCCCCCAGACACTGAACTCCCAGCCCAGCCACCTCCCTCTACTCCTCCCCATGGGGCCTCCCCTGTGCTCTGTGCCCTGCCAGCCCCAGACACCTCTCCATGTCCCTGCTGGCACCGTGGGCTTCATCAGTGCTCTCTCGCTGTTTTCCACAAGCAGCTCCACAGGGATGGAGCCTGCTGTCTCTCCTCCCCTACCTTGGCAACAAAACCTCCAGGGGAGGCCCAGGGCAGGCTGCTCTCTGGGAGGAGGCAGCAGACACAGGAGACAGAGCCCTGCAAGCAGCCTCTCACTTTGGGCTACGCAAACCCCCCTCACAGAGCTGGGCCTGGCCGCCCTCCCAGGTTCTGCCAGCACTGGTGACATGGCCAGGGCTGCCCAGGAAGCTCCGGGCGGGGGGGCAGCACAGGGTTATCTGTGAGCCCCAGCACGAGGTGGGGCCGGGAGGAAAAGGCTGAGCTGGAGAGGAGAGATAGTGATGGAGGAAAGGGGAAAACAAAAACAAAATCAAAACTAAAAACAAGCAGACACGAGGCTCTTACTGGCAGAGACGAGATCCATGTACTGGCAGAGCGCGTGGAGCAGGAGCCGCTCGAAGCTGGGGGAAACAGGGATGGGGTTAGAGCTGATGTGCCTCTGAAGGGTCCCACACACTGCCCTGCCCTCAGTCCTCCCAGGGACCCACAGAGCACAAAGTGCCACGAGCTCCTGTGCAGGAATCCCCAGGTGCATCCCTGCCCCAGGGCTCCGTGGGGACCAGGCCAGGTGGGGTGTCCCCAGATGGAGACCTGAGCCTGCCTGAGGGGAGACCAAGGAGTGTCCTCTGCTCACAGAGCCCCTCAGCAGACTAGGGCAGCCCGAGGACACAGTGAACCCCAGAGCTGAGGACCCCAAGCTGGGGAAATACCTGTTGTCCATCAGCGCTGTGTAGACGGAGTGGGGAGTGACAGAGAAGAAGGCCAGCAGCTCCTCCTCCAGCCCTTCCAGCGTCCCCTGTAAGGAGAGGCAGGGGTTCAGTGAGGAGGGGGCTGTGGTGGGCACAGCCCCAGCACTATGGGGCCTCCAACTCCCCAGGAGTTACTGCCAGCAGCTCCCAGGCAATGATCTGGATGGGAGACAGCGGGAAGGCACTGGGACAGGAGACATCTCAACTCTCCAGCCCCTGAGGCAGGGAAGGATCCAGCCCCTGCCAACTCCACACTGCGTATGCCAAGGGCTGGCACTGTCCCTCGTGTTCAGAGCAGCCAGGGAAGCCTCGTGCCTCCCAGCACAGGGCAGCGCTCTGCAGCTCTCCGGAGCACCGTGACCCTGGAGACGAGCGGCGGGCGCGCCTCATTTGAGGACAAACAAGCAGAAGCCAGTGGGCAGGAGGAGCCCAGGCTGAGTTTAGAGGCTCTAATTAGTACCAGGAAAACAAACAGGGCAGCAAAACAGCCCCGCTGAGCAGACTGAGCGGGGAGCCAGCACCCCGGGTACGTGGCAGTCCAGCTCCTGAGCCCACACTCACCTCTCCCCATCCTGCTCAGCAGCTTGGGCACTTTTACCCCTTTCAAAATGCATTGGAGTTTTCCCAAATAAACTTGATGGGCCACTGTGAAGACCCCAAATGCTCTACTGCTTTCCCCATGTGCAAACACGCCGGGTTCACCTGTCACCTGCTGCTCATTGCACAGAGACTGGGAAACAGCTACTGAAAAGGGTCCTGTAACTGCCAGAAAAATCTGAACAGAGCCAGGAAAACCCATCTGCAGCCAGCCACCACCGCAGGGTCACACAAGGACTGCAGCACATTGCCAGGAGCTGCTCTGAAATTTGGCACCGCCCTGGCTCAGCACCCACACACAAGGTCAGGGCACAGCCCTGGGGACGCTGCTGGGGACACGGCCCCGCCTGCCCCCACCCTGCCGCCCTGGGACCCCCGCTCACCATGGGGATCCGGCCCCGCTTCAGGGTGGCGCGCAGGCGGCGGCTGATGCGCTGGAAGCACTCCTGGGGCGTGTAGGCTGGGAGCTCTGGAGCGGCAGAGAGAAGGGAGGAGGCACTGGGACACAGCTCGCAGCCCCAGCGCCTGCGGGACGGCTCTGCCAGCAAAGTGGCCCCCCAGCTGCCCCGGGGGACCCTGGCTGGGCACCTCCTTCTCTCAGGGGTCACAGTCATCCCCAGACCAGCAGTGCCTCCCCCAGCAAGGAAGCGTTTGAGAGTGCTGGGATTTGGGGCTGTGCCACCAGGGGACAGCTGCTGTGCCCATCGCCCCAGCCACTCCCGACTCCCACAAGCCATCCCGGCTCCATGGGAGCTCTGCAGGCATAACTGCCCCAATGTAACACTCAGGGGGTGGGCTCAGGCCTCCTCCCCACCCCAGCACAAACAGACGGTACCGGGAGTGGGTGCAGCCCTTGGGGAAGGTCACCCTTCCCAAAATGTACACAAGGAAGGAAAGGGAGGGGCTGTTCCCACCCAGCGTCCCCTCCCAGCACCTTTCCACTTGTCTTCATTCTTGACAGGCAGCTTCCTCCTGTGCTTCTTCCTGGCCTCCTCCTCCAGGTAGAGCAGGACCCGCTCCTGTTCTTCTCCCGACCGGTTCATGAAGTCGTTCCAGATCTGACAACAGAAGCCACCACAGGCACAACTCGCCATGAGAGGATCTGCCTGGATATTCCTCACCCCAGGACCTCATTGCCCTCTTGGCACATACATCAGCAGCCGGGCACCAGGCCCACAGATCTCAGCCCTGACACCAGACCAGGCAGAACCTGGGGTGCAGCACCTCAGGCCAGGGAGGCAGAGGGTTCCTCACGATGGAGAAGCAAAGTACCGGCATCACGTGCCATGCCAGGGCCACCCCAGTGAGCCCCAGGCTGGGGGTGGCTGCACCCACCTCCACGTAGGTCTCGTTGTTACAGGCCTCGGTGAAGATGCTGGGGGTGGCGGAGTGGTCAAGCTCTCCCTCGTCGCTCCCGCAGTCGTCCCGCTCCAGAAGCGTCATCAGGTAGCGAGCTGGGGGCAAGAGCAAAGCCTAAGAGGGGAAACAGCACATCCAGAGAAGCCCCATGCCCCCAGTACATCCCTGCCTGCCTGCCACATAGTTTAGGGGAGGTTGCCACCTGCCCTGGGGAAGAGACCGTGCCCCAGTCCTTACTGTTCTCCAGCCTCTGGAGGCTCTTGCGGCCCTTGGCCCTCGGGATGAGGTCAGAGTTGCGGATGGCCTTGTTGATATAATACTGTTTCCTCTTGGACGGGGAGAACCGCTTGGACGGGGAGTCCTCCAGCGGGGGCAGGCAGTCCTCGATCCTCCTGTGGGGACACAGCAGAAAGGATGAGCCCACCCGAGCCCCACGGGCCTGGGGCAGCTACGGCAGAGCGAGGAAGGGGGGGCTGCACAGAGAGTGCCTGTGGTGGGGGCGATGGGGAGGCAGAGCATCAGCCACCAGCGTTCCTGCAACTGGCACCTCACCTTCCCATGGGGCTCGTCCCCCTCGGGCCACTGCCAGCTCCAAGGTCTGGCTCTGCTCAGAGCAGCTGCAGGTCAGCACTGGACATGCTGGGTCATTAACCCCACCAGCACGTGAAGCAAAATCACAGGATCCGTTCCTGCCATCCCCGGTGGGATCAGCAGCTGGAACACCCTCCCTGCCAGGCCACTACCAGCTCCCAGGGCACCCAGAGGTGTTTGGCCACTGTTTACAACAATTCTGCAGTCAGGGTATTATTTAGTCACAGGCATAACTTAGGAACGACCATAAACCGAGATAAGTCTGGGTGAAAAAGCAGCCAAGCGACGAGCGAGCAGCTCGCTGGGCGTTGAGCGCAACCCCTCGGCTCTCAAACTTCACCAAACAGCAGAGACAGGAAGTTTCGCTGCCTCTGCTTGTTCTCTGCCCACTTGCGAAGGAGCTTCCCCTCAGGGTTGTGTGGGTTTCCTTTAGAGCAGCAGAAGGTGGGTGAGAAAACCAACACCCCCAAAACAACTGCCCAGGATTGTCCATCAGGGACAGGGAGCAGCCGAAGGCGACTGCTGTTCCCACTGCGACGGCAGCACCACGGCCTTGCCCCTTCCATAGGGCCATGTCCCCCACAGGTACAGCTTCCCCACCATGTCCCCTCCTTTCCAGCGCCCCAGGGCTCAGGGAGCCCTGCAATCAGGCCTCGGCAGAGCCGCCCTGGGCTCGGGGCAGAGCAGGCTGTGCCACCCGACTGCAGCCTGGGCCAGCAGCCAGCTGCTCACCCACGCCAAAACCTTGATTTTTTTTTCCCTTCCCCTGGATGGGGGCAGTGACATGTGCTGGGGGTGTAAGAAAACCCCACCCACTTCCAGTTGGAGAGAAAACCATGGCAGACGTGGGCTTGGAAGGAATAAAAGTGACACAGGTATCCCAGCGATGCCCAAAGGACGGGTGGGGAATGGTAACCCAACCCACCACAGCGAGTGACCAGGGCTGGCAGATCGAGTTTTGATACAAAGGTGGTTAAAAAAAAAATAAAGAATAAACAAGAGGGAGTCACCTTACGCCGGCCCCAGCTCAGGTTTGAGTACACAGCTGTGAGCCAGGCACTCCCTGGAGCTGTCACGGCTCACAGGCACGGCCCTGGAAAGAGCCCCCAAAGAGGGGAGTGCAGGCACCACACTGCCAACATTTATCCAGCTCTCACAGGGCAGGGCAGCAGTGAGGGGGACTCGTTGTCGTCCTCCTCCACTGGAGGAGAAAAGATGACAAAAGCCTCCAGGGCCGTTCCTGGCTGCCCTGGCATCCGGTGCTGCCACGTCTGCCCTGGCACTGCTGCCCCTGCCCAGCACCGACCTGCAGACCCGCAGGGGACATGACCTCAGGTCCTGTCAGACAAGCTCCGGTGACCTCGGCACCAAGGCCCCGTCCCGGGTGGCTCAGCCAGGCCGAGGGGGGATCCCAGGACAGGGATCCCAGCAGAGCTCGGTCCCTGGGGACAGAGCAATCCCTGGCCCCAGGAACACGGGTCCGGCAGCTCGGGGGCCACCGGAGCACGGGCAGTTTTGCGTGGCTTCTCCTCCACTTCCCACTTGCAGGCAGGGAATGCACAGACTCTCGTTCCCTGCTGGGGGGTTTCCAACCTGTTCCTGTTACTCATCCTTCAGCAGCAGGACGCGGCAGCGACACGCAGAGCAAAAGCCCCGGTGGGACAGCCGGGGGCTGTCAGGGACACCCCACCCGACAGCCCTTCCCGCAGGCTCCCGGGACCCCGGCCGGGCTCCCCAGCCCCGGTGACCGGAGCACCGTGACCTGGGGCAGGGTAAACGCTAATTAGCTCATTAGGGCTGTCAGGGCTCCGCTCTGACCCGGCCGCCCGGGGCGGGGGCGCTGGGGACAGGCTGTCCCGGGAGGCGCCGCCGCCGCCCGAACGCACCGACAGCCCCGGGGCGCTCCGGGCGGCCCCTCCCGGCCCCGCCGCCCCGCGATCCCGGCCCGCACTCACGGGAACGGCTCCTCCGGGCCCGCGCCGCCCCGCAGCACCACCATGGCCCGATCGAACCGGGCCCGGCACCGGGACCTCCCTCCGCCTCCGCCTCCCGGGCCCACACCGGCGGCACCGGGCCCGGCACCGCCCGCGGGAAGTGACGCTTCGGGGGCGGGACCGCGGGAGCCCCGCCTGGGGAGCCGCGGGGGGCGGGGGCACGGGGGCACGGCGGGAGCCCCTGGAACCGGTGCTCGGCGGCTGCCGGGCCCCGGTAACGCCGGATAGCCGCTGATAACCCCACGTTAAACCCCGCTACCTCCCCGTTATAGCCCCCCGTGAGCTGCCCGTTAGCCTCCATTAAAACCCGCCAAGTCCTCGTTAACCCCTCCCGGGTAGCCCCCGTTGCCCCCGGTAAGGCCCCGGTAACCGCCCGCCGCCGTTTCCCGCCTGGCCGCCAGGCGGCGCTGCGGCCGCGCCCCCGCCCGGGCCCCGCGACACATTTGCATGCGGCGGCGGCCGTCGCCCAATGGCGGCGCGGGGCGGGGCGCGCGGGGCGCGGCGGGCCAATGGCGGCGCGGGGCGGGGCCGGGGGCGGGGCCGGGGCAGAGCAGCGCCGCGGGCCCCGCGCGCACCGGCCCCGCCGAGCCCGAGCCCGAGGCGGGCGGCCGCGATGCGGCTCCGCACGGCCTGCACCGGGTAAGGGGCGCGGGGCCGGGGGCACCGCGATCAGGGGCACCGCCGCGGCCGCCACCGCCGGGGGGCGGGGCTGGGCGGGACCGGGGCCGGGCACCGGCCGCCTCCCCCAGGCGGGCTGGGCCCTCCGCGGCCGGTGCTGGGCGGGAGCGGGGCGCCCCCTCTCCCCGCGGCCGGTTACCGGCTGCCTCCCCCGCGCTGGGCAGGGGTTCTTCCCCCCCGGCCTCTCCGGGCCGGCCCGGACTCTCCGTCCCCCGCGGGCTCTGCCGTCCGGCCGGACAGAGCCCCCTGGCCCCGCCCTGTGCCCGCTCCGGGCCCGCGGCCTCCTGAGGTCCGGCCGGCGGAGGAGCCGGACTAGCTCGGGCTCCTCTCCCCGACCCGCGGCGGCTGTTTCTCCTCCTGATCGCGGGGCCGGGGCCCCCCCGGGCCCCTCCGCCTCCGTGCCCTTCCCGTCTGGGGGCCGCCGGTGCCACGTGCTGTCGGGAGCGGGGCCGGGCTCAGCCCCGGGACGTGTCCCCTGCCCGCCCGGGGGTTCCTCCCGCGGTGCCCCCAGCCCCGTTTTTCCCCGGGGACGCCACCCGTCGGGTCCGGGCTCCCCGTCCTCCTCCTCCTCCTCCCTCAGCCTCCGCGCCGCCCCCGGGGCCCCTCCCCGTGGTGCCGGGATCCCGCCCGGGGGTGTCCGGCCGCGGCCAACCCCGGTGTCGGTGGCACAAAGGCCCGTCCGTCACACCCCACCCGCCGCCGCCTATTTTTAGCCGCTGTCGCTCCCGAGCACCTGCCCCGGGGACGCGGGTGCCGCCGCCCCGAATCCCCCGTGGGACCCCCGTCGCTGCCCCACGGCGGGCACGCACCGGGTCCCCTGGCCCCGAGCGGCCGGAGGGACAAAGGGGCACGGCTCAAGGTCACCGGGGTGCCCCGGGGCCCTGGCTGTGGCCTCGCCGGTCCGGGTTCCCCGCGGAGACGTGGCAGCGTGTCCGGGGCTCGAGAGGCAGCTCCGCAGCTGGCGCTGGCACCGCGTCCCGCGGGGAGTCGCGGCTGGCCGGGGAGCACGTGCCCGGGACGGGGCTCGCCCCGTTTCGCTCGTGGCCGGTGCAGGATTCTGGGCTCAGGTGCGGAGCAGGGCAAGAGCGCGGCCACGGCCGGTGAGCAGTGGCTGCCCCAGGGCAGGGAGGGTCCCTGCCCCAGCCTCCTCCGTGTGGTTGAGACAGAGATGGCCTGGGTAGAGGAGGGGAAACTGAGGCACGGGCAGAGTCTGGGCAGTGCCTCCCCGGTGCTGGCTCGTGGTGGCCGCGGAGGTGCCGTGGTGGTGGCAGCGTGTCCGTCCATCACGGGAGCCGAGCGTGGCCGGGCCAGGAGCGGATGAAGCCTCTGCCGCAGTGGGGGAAGCGGCTCCCACCCGATCGGCCGCGGCCCCCGCCCGCGCTGGGAGCAGGTTCCCCTTTCCAGAATGCGCGGGATCGGGGCTGCTGGCCCCTGTGTGCTGCTGCTGTCCTGGCTCCGCAGCCCCTGGGTCCGGTCCCCGCGAGGTTCTCGGGGTCTGTGCACTCCACTGGCCCCTGGGCTGCTGATACAGGCGGCTTTGCCCATACACGGCACAAACGCAGTGGTGTGGTGAGTTCCCTACCTGCCCTCAGCACAAGCAAGGTCACACCAGAGCCCCAGTTGGCTGAGGGGGCTGCTGGTGGCACCAAGGCTCGGGGGGCCCTGTGCTGGAGAGGGTCCATGCCAGAGTGCTGGAGTGTGGAGTGCCACAGGCTGTAAGATAGTTCCTCTGGTGTTTTCCAGTGGGGTGAAGCAGACATGAGCTGCACACAGCCCCATGTTGCTCTGGAGGACCCTGAGTCCTGGGGAAGGGGAGCAGTAGGGGGTCCTGGGAGTGGTTGAAAGGGCTTGTTTGTTGGGGTTTCAAGCATGAGGCTCTGGCTTGCCCATCCCATGGGTTCTGCCCTGGGGTCCTGCAGCTCCCCCCTGCTTTGGGGCCCCTTCACTGTGCGGTGCAGACCCTGCCCACACCCTAGTGCCATCAGGAGGGGCCCAGTGCTTCTCATGCAGTGTGTCCCTGGTGGGGACATGCCTTGTCCCCTGTGGGGGACCCAGTGGGTGGCTCTCCCTGGGGTCTGTTATCTGCGGGCACGGGTCTGCTGGTATCCACTGCCTGCAGGGCCAGGCAGGCTATCGGGGTCCGGCAGGCCCCTTCCCCCTCCAGCAGCAGGCCCTGCCGCCCTATCTCATTAGCTCGAGATTAATGAGGCTCCTGTGCTGTCTTTAACTCCTTCCTGCTCACTAGCTCCTGCCCGCAGTTCTGCTGACCCTCTGCTCCGTTTCTCCTGCAGGTTTACACCGACGCCTGCTCAACGTTGACCTGGCCGAGGATTAGGGACACCGGCCACGAGTGGGGGATCCTGAGGCTGCTGCTCCCCAGAAGGTGCCAGGTCTGAGAGGGAAGGGGTGATGCACCAGGCTGCAGTTGCTGCCTGCCGAGCCTGAGGAGGAGTTTCGGCAGCACCCCGAACCCGACAAGCAGCGCCCAGCCTTTGACTCCCTCTGGAGCCCTTGAGTGGAGGAGACACTGAGCAAAGGCCGTGAGGGGTCAAGGGGCACATCCTCCTGTGCTGACCCGGCGTCGATTCCTGCCCTGACGCCCCGACGACGCTGCTCTCGATCCCCCGGCAGCCCCCCCCAGGGCTGCCTCTCCCAGCACTGTCCAGCCTTGGACCCCAGCCCCGCTGGAGCGCGGCAGCCTGCCGGGCACTGCCCCCCGGGCACTGCCCCCCGGGTGCGTCACCCCCCGCCCCCCCGGGGACCCCCGCCCGCCGGCAGAGCCATGAAGCTCCAGGCGGTGATGGAGAACCTGCAGCGGCAGCAGCGCGCGCGGCTGCAGCAGGCGCTGGAGGCGCGGCAGCAGGAGCAGCAGCAGCAGCAGCCGCGCTCCACGTCTCCCCCGGCGCAGCCCCCGGGGCAGCCCCCCGCCGGCACCGCAGCCCGGGGCCGTGGGCAGGACCCGGCCCCAGCGCCCTCGGAGGAGGGAGCGGAGCCTGAGAGCGCGCACATCCAGCGGGCACAGATGGCCGCCCTGGCCGCCATGCGAGCCGCCGCCGCCGGCCTCAGCCACTCGCCCAGCCCGGGGCTCTCGGACGAGAGCCAGGCCTCTGAGGAGGAGGAGGAAGAAGAGGAGGAGCGTGGAGAGGATGAGGAGGATGGCGGGTACCAGCAGGAGATGGGCTCTGAGGAGGAGGAAGACCTGTGAGTATACTTGGGCAGTTCTCGTGGATTTGGGGAAGGGGCAGGGATGTGGCATGGCCCTGGGGGCTTGGGCATGTCTGACTGGGGACACCGTCCACCCTTGGGGCTGGGGAGTGGCAGGGGAAGCTGTAGGGGTGCTTGCAGGGATCCTGCAGCTTGTGGCTGGTAATGGATTAGAGCTGTCAGGATATTCTGGAGCAGGAGCTGCTGAGAGCAGCGGCTCAGCTCTGCAGCTGTGATTCCTCGTGCTGGGTTGGCATGGGGTGACATCTCATCTCTGCCCAGCAGCCACGTGGGGCTGTGACAGAGGACCCGAGCTGGTGTTAAATTATGCAGGACCCTTGGCTGCCTCCAGCCCACATCCTCCCGGGGCACTGCTGGGCCAGGAGCCATCTGGCAGAGCCCCACTCCATGACAGAGCTGCTCTTGGGCTCCTGGGGGTCAGCTGTGCCCCACGGAGCTGCCCCTGATGAGGGGCTGCACCAGGGCTCGGCTGTGTGCTGGGTGGGTGGTCCCAGCCCCATGGCTGGACAGTGCCCGTGGGGCAGGCAGGGGAGAGGGGTGGATTTTTCAAACCACTGTGGGACCAAGCCTCTCCTTTCTCCCCAGCATCAGGAAGGGCAAGTGGGATGAAGATGACTTTGAAGAGGACCTGGCTGAGGAGGAAGAGGAAGAAGAGGAGGAGGAAGAGGAAGACTATGAGGAGGATGAAGACATGGGAGAGGAAGGGCTCAGCTCAGCAGGGGCAGTGCGGGCGGGCGCAGGGTCCCTGCTGCTCCGCAAGCCCCCGGCGCCCCAGCACTACAGGGGGGAGCCTCCACGGCTCCCGGGGGGACAGGAACGGCTGCCCCCTGGCCTGGGCCACACGCAGCCCCCTCCACCGGCACCTGACCACGGTGACTGGACCTATGAGGAGCAGTTCAAGCAGGTAGGTGCCCACCGAGACACGCGTGTCCCCCCGTGCCATCCCTGTCCCTCTGCCCTGCTCCTCTGTGTCTGTGCGTCTTCGGGAGCGTGGGGAGACACCTCTGGTGGTGCCACCTGTGGCAACGTTCTCCATGGATCCAGCTGCTGTTGTCACTAGGAAAGTGTGGGATATCTCCAGGGTTTTAGTGCTGGGTTCAGCCTCAGCCCCCCTTCCCTGGTCAGGTGGCTCTGAGTGGATCCTGTGTCCCACCTGGCACAGGTGGACGGTGCAGTGGGGTTTTCTGCAGGGACCTGGGTGGATTCTTGCTGAAAACTACAGAAAAATCACCCCAGACTTCCAAATCTGATGGAGCTCTTCGTTTTGCTCTTTCCTCCCCTCCAAGCCATTTTCTGTGGGGACCTGGCCATCTCCCATCACTGCAGAGGTGATGCCCAGCAGAACGACTTTGGTGGGGGGCAGAGCTGCTCCCCTGCTGCTGCCAAAATGCTGCTAAAGAGTGAAACTGGGGAGAAAGCACCCAGCTGCCTCCTCCGTGTCCTTCCCCAGGCTGGCAGGAGGCCGGCACGCTCCTGCTCTCCTGGCTCTGGAGCTGGCTGCGTTCTGCACTCGCTAATAGAAGGAAATGTGCTGGAGCCAGGGCTCCCCAGGGGCCGCCCGGCACCTTTGATGTGTGTTTAAATACGTCGGAGTTTGGGGCTGAGGGAAGGGGCGGGACCAGCAGCAGCAGATGGGACCCAGATGGAGCGGCCAGGGCACGGTGGCCTTTCAGGAGGGATGCGACTGCCCCTTCCCCTTTGAGGGGCTGTCGCATCCCTCCCAAAATGGGGGAAGGGACTGCCAGGATTTGCTGGCACATCTGGATGCAGGCAGGCTCAGAACGGGGTTGGTGGAGGCAGTGCCATCAAGCACGGAGTGTGTGTCTGTCCTGCCTGGCTGTGGGAAGGAGGGATGCTCCTGCCCCGTGTGTCCCTTGTGCTGCTGCACCCACGCCGCCTCCTCTTCTTGTGGTTTCTCTCTCTTGTGCTTCCGGCTGCCGGGGAGTGAGGGGCCGGGGCTGTGAGCTCGTAGCTGTGAAAGGGGTTTTTGATACCGCAGCTGTGATCTTCCTGTTTGTCAGCATGTTGGTGCTGTGGCCCAGGCCATAGCCCCTGCTGCGTCCCCCACCACAGCCACAGCACGTGGGGACACCAGCCCGCGTCCCAGCGCATCCCCCGCGCCCCAGACTGTGCCGGCAAGAGGGGCTGAGCACCATTTCACTTCCCGGGGTCGGCAGGAAGGGCCCAGCACTGGTTAATGGTGGAAGCAGCTGGAGGGGGTTGGAAAGCGACCGTGGGCGGGGGAACGGAGGCGACGCGGGGACGGAGAGGCTTCCCCGGCACGTCAGCCCGCGCCACGGCGCTTGGATCGCGGCCGCTGGACCCGGGCCAGGGGGTTGCTGGCGCAGCACTGGCCGGGAGCTCCTCCTGGCCGCCCTCCAGCGCGTGCCGCCGGGCTCCATCCCAGCCCAGCTGGCGCAGCCTGGGAAGGAGCAGCAGGAATGTAAACAGCGAGGGCGGCGCGGGGCAGGGGATGCCGTACCCCAGTCCCTGCCCCTCGCAGGGCAGAGGCACCTTAGGGGGACCCCGGCAGCCCCAGTGTGCTGGAGCGTGGCCGGGTCCCTGTGTGGGTGAGCCAACTGGGATGTGGTGCTGCGTGTGGCTGTGCCGGTGCTGTGCCTGCCTGCTGCATGAGGAATGGGCTGCTTTGGGGTTCCTCTTTCTTTTTGTCAAGGAGCTCCACAGCACTGGCAACACCCCCGCTCTCCCACCAGCTCCGATGCCTTCGCAGCTCTTCAGCTCTCCCTGAAGCTGCTGTTCAGGTTCAGCTCTGATTGTGCTGGCGTTAGGTCCCCGGGCATCCTTGTCTCTGTGTGCTCGAGGACACCGTCCTCACTGGGCAGTGCCGCCATCTGAGCCCCCTACCCATCTCCACACCTGAACCCCGGGTGCCCCATGCCTGCGGGGGGCTGCCCATGTCCTCCACTGCCAGGTTTTATTGACCCATCTGGGACAGATTCCTGCAAACGGCGGAGCCGTGGGGGACCGGAGGGAGGAGGAGGGGGCCCAGTTCAAGGGAGGAGGAAGGGGAGGGCGTGAGGAAGAGTTATGGAGGTGAGAGAGGTTAGGGAGCTGGCACGTGGCACCTCCCCGTCCCCGGGGACGGCTACCGCGCAGGCAGAGGTCAGCTCCGCCTGACCCAGGCACTGCCGGCGCGGGCAGCAGAACAAAGGAGCCCCCAGCACAGTGTGGGGCTCAGGGGCAGCGGCTGCTGGGGACACCATGGTTTCTCAGGGGGAAAAGGAACATTTTTGGGGTGAGAAGAGGCTCCTCAGGGAAAATGGCTAAAAATCCAGCGAGCTCCTGCCATTGGCAAGAGGCTGCTGGAGACAAAACTGCTCTGGGTTCTGCACCCCAGTGCTGGGGGTGGGCTCTGCTGCTGCCCCCTGAGAACTCCCCTCTGACCTCTGTGTTTTGTTACTGCCACTACTGCACTCCATTTATAGCAGGAGTGGGAGACCCTGGCACAGTGGCAGTGCCTGGAGCTGGAGTTTGTGGCCTCTGCACCTTTTGGAGTTTCCTGTGCTGCTGGTGCTCCTGGGGCACCCCAGTACCCCGTCCCTGGGGTGGATCTGTCTCATGGTGCTGCCCTGGCTGCAGGAGCCATTGGACACCCTTTGGGTTCTCCATTTTGGGGGCTCCCTTTGGGGTGCCCTATTGTGGGGCCTCAGGCTGATGTTTAACCCTGCGTTTCTGCGTAAGGAAGCCTTTAAGATGCTGCAGCGGTGCCGGGGGGAGGCTGTGCTGGCTGGGGTGAGCTGGTGGGGTGCCAGTGCTTTGTGGGGGTGGGAGGTTTCTTATGGTGTCCCAACCAGGGCGTTTGAGCAGTGTCAGTGGCACATGGGGATGAAAACCTCAGCCCTTATCTCGTGCAGCGGCACCCCGAGATACGGCGTTTCAAAGTGCAACGGTTGGGGGAAAAATAAACTGAAAGCAACTCGGTAATCTCAGTGGGGCCACGGGGAGGGGGGGAGTGATACCAGACCCCCCACACCCAGACCAGCTCACGCACGTGGCTGATGGAGCTGGGATTTTTCAGGGGAGTCTGGAAAGGCAGAGAGCCTGTATCTCCTCCAAAGCCCCAGGCGTTGGTTAAGGTGTGGGGATCCCCTCTGAACCCTTTCTCCCATGGACTGTTTTCCTTTTCAAAACCCAAAGCCAACCAGGGGTGTGCAGCCAGAGCGGGGGCCCCATGGCCTCTTAACAAGGGCGGGAGGGTCCATTTACTTTCTTTAAAATATTGATTAGAGCTTTATTGCATTAGCCAGCCGAGCGGATGAGCCTCCCCCAGGGAGGGTGAGGGGGCCCCTGTGCAGGGAAGGGGGACCTGAGCGTCATTATACAGCTGGGGGCCACTGTCCCCCACCCCAGAGGTGGTTTGGCTCACAGATAACGGGGAGCGCCCTGGGGCCCCTGGCCAGGCACTGCTGTGCAGGGGAGGTGATTGCAGTGCCTGGCCGGGCCAGTGACAGATAATGGGGGTGAGGAGGGGACCCAAGCAGGACAGGGCTCTGGGGACAGTGAGGGTGTTGTTGGTGGACCCCTTCCAGGAATAGGGCTGCGTCGCCCCCTCACCCTGGCACAGCCGTGTCCCCTCTTGCTCTGCACCACTGCCCAACCTGCCCAAGGGTGCTCCCAGCCAGGGATCCAGCCCAGTAATTGGCTCATAGTGCTCAGGGAGCATTCCCGGAGCTGTAATCCCCCCAGATCCCTGGCCGGAGGTCAGGGACTTCTCGCGAGAGCGGCTTAGCCGCCGAGTGCCTCCCCCAGCCAGACGCCTGGGTGCTTGCAGGTGCTGGTCCCAGCATTCAAGGCAAACTGGGAAACTGTTTCTCACAACAAGACCCTGGATAATTAACGAGGTGAGGGACAGGAGACATGAGCTTCCTGCCCCAGGTACCCAGCCAGCACCTTCACCCATCTGGACTGTGCCCCTGACACCTCTTGTCTTGGGAACCAGGCTGGCTCCCCCCAGCCCAGGCATCGCCTGCTCGTGTTCTCCCAGAGCCCCCTTTCCCCTGTGCCCCCACTTCCCAGAGCTGCGTTCCCCCCACGCCCCGGCCCCCTGGGCTGACTCAAGGGCTGCGGAGGCGGTGGCCGCCTCCCCACTCGGCACAGCTGAACTAACAGGGATGAGGGTTTATTTAAAAGAAGGGAAAAAAAGAAAAGAGTGGCACAGGGAGCGGGGCCTTTGTCAGCAGAGCCCCCAGCCCCCACTGCAGTGTTAGGCAAGGGCAGCGTTGCTCCATCGCCCTATTTCTGGCCCAAACCACAGGAGAAATGGCAGCTGGTCCCGGGGCCTGGCCGGACATGCCGCAATCGGGGGCCAGGAGGAGGGGCGGTTTGGGGACAGGGGGAACCCCCTGCTCTCCTCTGGGCTCACTCCTGGGGCAGCTGGATTGGGGGCTTAGGGCACAGCTCCTGGCTCAGCTCCTGACCTGCTCCCTGACCCTTCCCATCGGTCACTTAATCTGCCTGTGCCTGGGTCCCCGCTCCGTCCAGAGCTCGGGATAATCCACCCTGTGCTGGGGCTGCTGGAGGCCAGGGCTCACCCCTGGGGAGAGCTCCCCATGTGTCCCAACGTGGCCCTATCAGTGCTGTGGCAGCAGCCCTTTGGGAGAGGGCTTCCCTGTGTCCCCACAGCAGCTGGCTTTGGGTCTCACCTTGGTACAGATGGCAGGAGGAGCCCCTTCAGCAAAGGGCTTCACCTCCTGCCTCGTTTTCCCCACTGCCCACAAGCCACTGTGGAGCCTCCAGCTTGGGCACCAGTGCCTGATTTTGGAGATTCCAGTACCTAGGATATGCTGTCCCATGCTGCCACCTGCTCTGGTGCCACAGTGGGATGGGGTTGGCGCTGCTCTGGTGCTGTGCTGGTGCTGCCCATCACGCCCCCTCCCCTAGGCGCTAGGAAGCCACGAGATTTCAGTGGTGCCGGAGCAGCTCGGCAGTAATGGCTCCCAGGGCTGACAGCCCACAGCTGGCTCCTGTCAACCCCATCTGCAGCTGCTGGACCCCTTCCAGCGCCTCCAGCAGCTCCACGGTGGGGTTCCCAGGGGTTCCGTGTGCCCTGGCCCTTCCCATGGGGCACCCGGGACCCCGGCACAGTGTGGACAGAGGGCAGAGGTGCGGGACCTTGCATTTCAGGAACAGATTTGCAATTAGCCAAATCCCAGCGGGCGGTGGAAGCCCCGGTGACTCATCTGCCAGGGCTTACTGCGATCCCCTTCTAAGACGATCATTTACATATGGTGGAATTTAAACCCCGTCTTGGCTCACAGGCCTCGGTGCCACTGCTTCCCGCTGCCCCTGCCCCCAGGTCAGGTCCTCAATGGGGGTCTTGGCCCCCAGCCCTGGGGGGCTTCACCTTGGGGGGCTCAGGGTACACACACAGGAGGGACAGCCCAAGCAGGTGCCCCAAGGGTTTGAGCTTGTCTGCTCTGGCTCAGCCACTCCCCTGCAGGTCTGCCCAGCGGTGGGAGCTGTGCTGGCCGGGTGTCTCTCCTCGGATGAGCTTTCCCAACACCGCCTGACTCCACTGGATTAATATTTGCACAAGGTCCAGTGTGATAGCGAGCATGTGTCAAGGGCATGCACCGGCACGCACGCGGTGAGGGCCGGGAGAGCCGCTGCTGCCCGGCTGCTCCCACTCGGGCTGGCTCCCAGCAGCACAGCAGGGAGAGCAGCCCCAGGGCCCCGGCTCCCCCCTCCCGTGAGCCCTGGCAGCCTGTGCCACACGCTGGTGCTCAGACACGGAGCCAGTTTTGATTCCAACCAGAGCCCGGCGTGCTGCCGCCCAGCAGCAAACCGACATGGGAAATGCCACGGCAGCAGGAATCGCTTCCTCCTCTGCAGGAGGGGAACACACAGCAGCGGCACAGCCCTCCCAGGAGCTGGTGTTAGCCTGGCCTGCAGCACCAGGGTGGCTCTGGAGCAGGGACACGGATCCCGGGAGCTGCCGGCTGGCTGGGCACGGTGGGCTGTGCCGCGGTGGGGAGGGCGGCTGGCGGCACACGGACAATGGGGGGTCAGGGAGGTTAAACGGTGACTAATTCATCCATTCAGTGTCCCCTCTGCCGGGCAGGGACACCCGCCGTGCTGTGACACCCGCCGTGCTGGGACACCGCCCACGTACCCCCAGGGTCACCCACATGACAGCTGCCCCCAGCCTGGCTGGGGGGCACCCAGGGGGTCTCAGGTCTCCCAGACTTCTGGGCTGATGGTGAGGGACTGCGGCTGGGTTTGTCAGTGAGCCACGGGAGCACCAAGGGATCTACCACCCTCCAGGTCCCACGGCCTGAGGAGGGGCCGTCAGTGGGGAGAGGCACCTGTGACCAGGCTGTGTCCCCCATAGAGGGGACAATGCTGGGAACCTGCAGGAACAATGGTGCCGACGGGAAGCTCCTGGGCCCCTCTCCAGCTGCCCCCACGGAAGCGGCCCCCCGACCCGGCCATGCTCCGGCGGCAGGAATCCTGCCGGGCCGGTCAGTGGAGTCACCACCAGCCCGGCCATGTGGGTGAGGCTCCTGGGAGCACCGTCCCACATGAACAAGGTGCTGGGGGGGGTTTGGGGAGGGGGCACACGTTCCTGCCCCCAGCAGCCTCTTCTCGAGGTGGGCTGTTCCCTGGGGGGCTCGCAGAGGATTAGGGATGGGGACAGCCAGAGTTGACTTGTCCCTAAGCCAGGCACTTTATCTGAAGAGAGATCTGTGCTGGGGCAGACACTCCTTCTGCCCTTGTCGAGAGGGATCGGCCCCAGCAAACCCAACACCCCATGCCCAGAGAGGGGCTACAGCCTGGGGCACCCCCAGCCCTGACTCAGCCACTGCTTTACGGGAAACCACATCCCAAGCGCCACCGAAACGCGGCGGCCTGGGGCCCTTGTTAGCCCTTCACTCTGGTTTTTACAAATTACTTTCTTTTTCTGAATAAGTGCCCTCCCCGACCCCACTGCGGGTCCTGGCGTGCTAGAGGCCAGGGGCTGCGTGCCGGCTGGGAGCAGGATGGGAAACACACCATAAACGTGTTTATTCTTCGTTAAAGAACTCGTTAGGGCTTTTCCCCAGCCCCTCATGGCCCCTCGGCTGTCCGTGGGACAAAGGGATGCGTCCCTGGGGGCTGCTGAAGGAAGGAAGGAAGAAAAAGAGAGAAGGAGCCCCCTGGCCTGTCAGCCCTGGCCCCGCTACCTGTCACAACACGGTGGGTACAACCCACCACTGCTCGCTTTGTGTTTTTTCCCTAAATACAGGAATTAGGGGGTTTTCAGCCTCTGGAAGGGGGAGGCTGCCACCAGCCCCTGTCCTTGCTGCAATGGCCTTTGGGGGGGTCTGTCCCCTGTCCTGGCTCATGGCATGCACGTCCCAAACTGGTTTCAGAGAGAAGGAGGAAAACCGAGAGTGTCGCCACTTCCTGCTGATGGAAAAGAAACTTGAAAATTAATCCCCAAGGCCTGAAAACCCGGAACTGAGTGGGGGAAGGGGGAAGTGTTTTTAGCTCAGACGTGGGCTCCTCCATGATGCCTCATGGAGCAGACAAGGGACAAGGGAGTCCTCCTGCTGATGGGAGCCTGGCTCCAGCAGGACCCTGGGCATTCTCGGAGCCTTTCGAAATGGCCCTTCCCCTGCTGCCTGCGATTGCCCCCTTTGCCCCAGCTCGGGAGGGGGCTGTGGGGGGTCAGACCCCCTGCACGCACCACGCCCGTGCCGAGGGCTCTCCCGCATTCCTGGCATTGCCGAGGGGCCGCCTCCCGCCTGCCCTTTGAAAGCCAACGGGTTGGGATTTTCCTGTAATCTGGTTTGAAACATTAATCCGGTCATACACACCAAACGCCGGGCCGGCATCCTGCCGGGGCGCTGGGCCGGGGTCAGGGCCACCCGCCCACCGCCTGCCTAATTCCTCCTCCACTTAATTATAGATCTGCTGGCAACGGCCATCTGGCTCTGTGTCCTCAGCCGGCCGGGGGCTGGGGCCGAGGGGGCTGCGCTGCGGCCGGGTGGGCCGGGCACTGTGGCCAGAGCCAGCCGTGCTGCTGGCGCTGGGTGTTTGCCCTGGGCTGGGGGAGTGCTGGCTGCATGGAGCCGGATCCCCCAGCCCAGAGTGCCCTCGGGGAGGTGGGGGCCATCTCCTGCCCCCCAGCCAGGCTGGGGTCGCTGTGCCACGGCGTCCCCTGGCACCATGCTCTGCCATGGGGACCCATGGTAAGAGGATATTCCTGGGGCAGCTGCGTTATGGATTAAGTGGTTTCCACCTCCCTAATTACGAAACATAAATCTATTGACTCAGCGGCGCAGGGCGGCCTCACCCGCGCCGGTACCTTTGCCCTGAGCACTGAGACACCGCGAGTCCCCACGAGGAGCCAGCTCTTGCCGAGCAGAAACCGGGCACGGGCACTGGGCAGGGACAAGGCTCAGCACCTGCCGATTTCGGTGCAGCGGTGCCAGCAGCTGCCGGTCTGTGCCGAGCTCAGCTGCACGCTGGGTTTCACACACCCCTGAAACCAGAACGTTTCTGTTCCCCGATTTGCATTTTGAGCCCCACTGTCCCAGCTGTCCTGCGCTGCCGTTGGGCTCACGGGGTGCCAGCGGCAATGTCCCGGCAGAGCTGGAGTGGCGTCAACGCGAGGAAATCCTGCGAGAGGCTGCTGAGAGTCACTTGTCTCTGTCCCCTTCCACTTCCCTGCCTGCCTTGCCTGTGCCTGGAGGCAATGGGTGCAGGGGTGGTGAGGGGGGATGGGAGGGACAAGGATGGAGAAGGCAGCTCTTCAGATGCTGCTCCCTCCCACACCACGATGCACACCAAGCATGTCCCAGTCACGGCTGGGCATGTCCTCGCCCCATGGCACTGCCGACTGACCACCCTGGGCAGCTTCCCATCGCTGGCAGAGCTGCTGGCAGTGGCAGAGCTGAACCAGGTCTAGGGGAGGTCTGGGGGAGGCCCCTCTATCTGCTCTGGCGTGGCAGTGGCTGGTGAGCAGCTGCTGAGCGCAGAGGAGCTGTTGAAGTCTCGCCAGTAACCGTCAGCAGCAGCTTGTGCCATGTCCTTTGCCCAGTGGAGGTTGTGCTGACAGAGCCACGAGGACACCGGGTGGGAACGGGGATCCTTCTGCCCCCTGGCCCTGGGGACCCCCATGGCTTCATCCCTGTGGGGCGGAGCTCGGTGTGGGACCACCAGGGTTGGCAGGGTGTGTAGAAGGACGGCACACGAGTCAGGCACCCACTGCGGCCACTAATCCCCCGGCCCGGCCGGCCACGCTTTCCTCAGCTGACAGTTAATTTTCTTTCATCCTCTTAAACACGTCCATTCCCCTGGGGACTGAGCCCGGGGGGGTTCGCAGCCCTGGGGGTCATGGCAGTGGATGAACCAGCGCGTTCAGTCCTTCCCCAGGATGGCCCCTCCTTCCCCAGGATGGCCCCATGCTCCACACCCCATGGGATGGGGTGCCAGGGAAGTCCTTTCTCTGTGTGTGGCTTTTGGAGCCACTCTAGGAAAGGGGGGAGGCTGGATTGGCACTGGCCCAACATCCCTCGGCCAGCACGAGCAGCCAGTGCAGCTCAGCCCAAAAAACCACGGCGGTGCTGCCATGCCGTGGCTCGCTCCCCACACACCAGGGTCCCACACCACACCCCTTGCTGTGGTGCTGGGCTGGGAGAAGAGCTTTGAGGGTCTCATCCGATGGTGCAGATGGTGCTGGTGGCTCCTGCCCTTGCCCTGGGGGTGTGCTGGGGGCGAGCCAAGCCTGCCCAGGTTCCCAGGAGAACTGGGGGGGTTTATGGTCCCCCTGCGGGCCCAGCCATGCTTATCATGCGGCCCCACTGATCCCTTTGATCGGCGCCAGCGGGCGAGTCCAGCCCTGCAGGATCCGGATCCTCCCTGGGGGACGGCAGGAGGGGGGTTTGCACCCTTGCCTACAGCCAGCACGATGCCCACCCACCCAGCTGCCCACGGGTCCCGGTGCCACAGGGTATGCCCACGGAGGGAGTGGGACATTGGTGACCTGGTGACAGGCAGCAGCAGCCCTCTGTGTGTGTCTGGGGCGTTACGGGGGGGTATTTATAGCCCCCTCTCAAGCTCTCGGCCCCACTGGCAGTTGTTCAGAGTTGTCACTGAGAAAAGCGGGAGCTGTGGCCTCTGGGCAGCGCCTGCCCTCACAGCCCCTGCTCTGACACCCTTCCTGGGGTGGGGGGAGATTATCCACCAGCTTCAGGAGAGGCCACATGGCGTGGTGTGATGTGGCATGGTGTGGTGTGCCTCCAGCGTGCAGATCCTGTGCCATAAACCAGGCAGGAATGTGCCAGGCTGGCAGGGCAGGGGTCCCGGCTGAAGGTTCCTCAGCAGAGCTGGTGCTTGAGGGGCAGCATTCCAGAGCCTGGCTGGTCTGGAATGCCAGCTCTGCCTGCCCTGGCACGGGACAGTGTTCCATGAGCTGCCACCATGGCACACGAGGCACTGTGTCCCAGCCCTGGCTCTCTCTGGCACCGTGGGTGTGGAGGAGGGACCGTGCTGAAGCGTTGCTGTGCTGAGCATGCAGTGAATGCTAAAAATAATCGGGATCAGCGTTCCTGGGAGGAGCTGGGGCCGAGCATTGGTGTTGGCAGCCTGGGAACTGCTCTGACAGTGGCACCATCTCAGCTCTGGCGTTCCAGGACCCAGTTCCAAGGGGGCAGGCAGGGGATGGTGGCAGCAGGTCATGGGCACAAGTCAGCACCAGCCACAGGGACCGCAGGGACCTCACGGCCCCGTGCAGGGACCATTTGGTGTCCTGCAAGCTGAAGGGCTGCAGCCACACGGCTGCTGCAGTGGGAGCCAGGGGTCTTGGACAGGGGGACACACAGGCTAAGGGGGTTTCTGAGCATCTCTCTCCTCTCTGCACAGCTGTACGAGTTGGATGGTGACCCCAGGAGGAAGGAGTTTCTGGACGACCTCTTCAGCTTCATGCAGAAGCGAGGTGAGGCCCTCCACACGCCCACCCTCCACCCCAGATGCCCCTCCCGGGACTCATTTTCTCGCCCCTCATTACTGCCCTGGGGTCACAGCTCTGGCTGAGCTGCTGGTTAATCTTTAACCCCTCGGCACAGCGGGGTCAAACCTGCTGGGCTGGATCTGGCGCCTGCGGCCCCCCCTCACCCCTCTCCCTGCACCCATTGCACCCAGACCTGTGGCTCCTCCCCACAGGGTCTCCTCACCCCTGCAACCCCCCTGGCTGTGCCCCCCTTTGGCCTCTTCCCTGGGTTATTGCAGGGGCCAAAGCCCCTCGCTGCCACCTCGCTCTGTCTGGGAGGGGCACGGGGGGGCCCTGGTCGAGGCTCTGGTTCCTGCGTGGAAAACAGCACTGGAAGTGCTGACACAGGGCTGGCTCTGGCCCTTTGTCAGGCAGCGCTGGGGAAGCACGTGTGCCTCTGCGGGGGGGCCGGGGTTGCTGCCT
The DNA here is from genome assembly GCF_022539395.1 of Myiozetetes cayanensis. Lineage (NCBI taxonomy): Eukaryota > Metazoa > Chordata > Aves > Passeriformes > Tyrannidae > Myiozetetes > Myiozetetes cayanensis. The sequence continues at coordinate 3,710,723 of NW_026087477.1, forward strand.
GGGTCCCCCTGGCCCCTGACTGCATCCCCCCAGGGTCCCCTTGGCTGCATCCCCTGGGGTCCCCCTGGAGCCCCTCACTGCGGGGCCAGGACGGCAGGGACCTCCAGGAGGGAGCAGGTGCTTCCAGCCCCCTCCCTGTGGCTGGAGGGATGAGCCCCTCGGCTCGTGGGACCCTCGTAGCCAGATCGTGCCGCCCCCATTATAAATAACTCAGGTTGCTGGGTGCTGGCTCAGCCCGAGGAACCGGCTCAGCCACGACAGGGCTGTGGCTGGAAACGGCGAGTTTCTGTTTCCTTTGTTCAGGGTTGATCTCAGCAGGGGGCCTGGAGGGGGAGAAGGGGATGGTGGAAGGGGAGGGAGGAGCAGGAGCCCCCCCACCCCCTCTGCTGCCCCGCAGGGGTCTCGGCAGCTGCCCCGTGGCTGTGGGTGACAAAGCAGCACCCCAGCCCCGCTCTCTCCTCCCGCTGCTCCCCAGGGACCCCCGTGAACCGGATCCCCATCATGGCCAAGCAGGTGCTGGACCTGTACATGCTGTACACGCTGGTGACTGAGAAGGGGGGTCTGGTGGAGGTCATCAACAAGAAGCTGTGGCGGGAGATCACCAAGGGGCTGAGCCTGCCCACTTCCATCACCAGTGCGGCCTTCACCCTGCGCACCCAGTGAGCGGGGGCTCGGTGGGAGGGGAGGGGGGAGGCCCTCAGGGGTCCCTCTGCTCTGCACAGGAGAGAGGGCTAAGCCTGATGGGGAGGGGACTGAGCCCTCGAGGGGCTCTTTCTGCCCTGCAGTGAGGCCAGGGGGCAAATCCTGGGTGTCCCTGTGCCCTGCACTGGGGCTGGGGACAGCGGGGAGGAGGCAAGTCCTTAGTGGGTACCCTGCCCTACATGGGAACAGTGGGGAGGGAGAGAGGGAGGGAGGGAGGGGGCAGTACACAGGAAGGGGTGCCCAGCTGCTGCATCACTCTCACCATCCCCACCTGTCCCCCGTCTGGCTGCAGGTACATGAAGTACCTGTACCCCTACGAGTGTGAGAAGCGCGGGCTGAGCAACCCCAACGAGCTGCAGGCGGCCATCGACAGCAACCGGCGGGAGGGCCGGCGGCAGGGCTTCGGCGGCTCCCTCTTCGCCTACTCGCCCAGCGGCACCCACGGCCTGCTCTCCTCACCCAAGCTGCCGGTGCCAGCGCTGGGGCTGGCGTCTGCCACCAATGGCGGGGCCATTGCACCGGGACAGAAGATCAAGAAAGGTAATGGCTGCTGCAGGGTCTGGCTGCTGCAGGGTCCAGCTGCTGTGGGGTCCCGCCACAGGCTGAGTCCCTTCCTGGCACCAGGGGTAAGGGTCAGAGCTGGGGGCAGTGGGCAGGGGGGTGATGCTTCTCTCCCCTCCCTGGGCTCTGAGGCCTCAGCTCAGGGACCCTGACTCCAGTGACCCACCTCTGACCTTTGGAGGTGCCAGGCAGCCTCCAGCACAGCGGGGCCCCAAACCATCGTGCCAGGGACACCCCTGGGGTGGTGGCACTTGCCTGTCCCTGTGCCCCCATGTCTGACACCTGCTTCCCCCACAGAGGAGGACTCCCCCATCCCCATCTCCATGCCCAGCCGGCTCCCGGTGTCTCTGGCCGGGCACCCCGTGGTGGCCGCGCAGGCAGCTGCGGTGCAGGTGGCGGCGGCTGCTCAGGCGGCGGCGCTGGAGCAGCTGCGGGAGAAGCTGGAGTCGGGAGAGCCCCCGGAGAAGAAGCTGGCGCTGGTGACGGACGAGCAGCAGCGGCTGATGCAGCGGGCACTGCAGCAGAACCTCCTGGCCATGACGGCCCAGCTGCCCATGAGCATCCGCATCAACAGCCAGGGCACGCGCTCGCCAGGTCAGTGCCGGCTCCGGCCCCCTGCCCCGGCCGAGCCCCCGGCCCCGGCGGGCTCCGTAACCCGGCTCTCCCCGGCAGAGAACCGCCCGGACGCCGCCACCGCCAGCAGCAACGGCACCAACAGCATCAGCATGTCGGTGGAGATCAACGGGATCGTCTACACAGGTGAGAGGCTCCCCTGACCCCACTGCCAGGGGTGGGGTTGCTCCTCCACCGCCGGCCCCAGCAGCCCCCACACCCACTCCTACTGCCCTTCACCCCGTTCCATGGCGTGGTCCAGCAGCCACACCACCCCCCAGCTCAGACCCCACTCTCTCCCCAGGTGTGCTGTTCGCCCAGACGCCCGGCCCTTCCTCCTCCTCTTCCTCCTCCTCCTCCTCTGCCTACAGCAAAGGCAACGGCAGCGGCAGCCGGAGCAGTGGCAGCGGCGGCAGCGGGGTGGGAAGTGGTGGTGGGAACGTGCCCCCCGCCCCAGCCGGCCTGGCTGTGCCCCCCAGCTCTACCTCCAACAGCGCTTCGCCTTAACCCCCCGGACCCCGGAGCCCTGCACCCGGCGGCCACGGAGGGATCACCGGGGTCTCACCACGGTGTCACCGGGGTCCCACCGGCTCTCACTGGGGTCTCGCTCGAGGTCTTGCCAGGGTCTCAATGGGATTTCACTGGGATCTCACCAGGTTTTCACTGGGGCCTCACCAGGGTCTCACTGGGATCTCGCCTGAGGTCTTGCCAGGGTTTCTCTGGGGTCTCATCAGGGTCTCACCAGACTCTGCCCTTGTTCTCGTGTTGTTGGATTTTCCTTTTCCAGGCAGAAAAGCTTTAGCCCGGGGGGTTTTGCCAGAGCCGCCGGCTGTCCGGCTGCGCCGCTCCGGGACCGTTTACCTCACTCACATCACACTTTGCACTGTACATTTATTATTATTATTATTATAATTATTATTATTTTTTAACTCGTGTTACCTCCAGACAGACGCACGGACGCCTGCTGACGCGAGCTCTAGCGAAACCCCCCGGAATTCTAAAGGATAAAAACCCAAGAATCCTAAAAAAATTGGAAATAGGGAGATATTTTATTCATTTCCATCCTTTTCCCTCCGTTATTTTGGGAACTCCACTCTGCAGGATTTTAAGAGGTTGTTTTTGGTTGTTTTGTAAATAGCTTCTATTTTATTCTCTAAACAGAAGAAGAATCAAACTTTTAACATGCAAATGATATATATTAGTCTTCATCAGGGAAAATGGGAGCTTGGAAAAACATTGGAATCTCCTTTCTCCTCTCATTATCGGTGGTTGGGTCCAGCTCTGCTCCTTCCCCCACTGGTAAATCCTAAATTTTTTTCCTTCCCCTGCATAAAACTACTGTCTAAAGCCAATTTGGGCTTATTTCCTCCAAAAATAAGCAGGATCCAGAGGATGGGATGCTCAGGGCTGCGGGACGCTCCAGAGGTCGTGGAGGACCCGAAGGACCCGAGGATTTATTTTAAGCCTCACAATCTCATTTTTTTACTGTTCCCCCCCCCAAAATTCACCCACATCTGCGTGAGACACAATCCGACCCGATACCGAAACCCCCCGCCCCCCTCGGTATCTCCATTCTCAGGTTTCCACCTGGAGCACAGGGTTTTCCCCTTTCCCCAGGTGCCCGGGGGGTCTGGGCTGGTGGGACCCCCCCCACTTTATTTTTAATTTCACTCGGGGAAGCGGCGATCTCAGGGGATTTGGGGTTTTTCCAGCTGGTTTTGTTGTTTTCAGCCTTTTTTTCCGTGCTGGGATCCCCTTGGTGGCTCTGTGGGGGGTCTTGGTGGCTCCATGGACCCTTTAGGGAGGTCTGGGGGGGTCCGTCCAGCTCCTGCTGCTGTTGGGGTCCAGCCCAGCTCCCCGCAAGGAGAAATTCCAAGGGGGAATTTTCATGCCCAGGGTGGGCTTAGATTTTCTTAGTGATTTTTTGCATTGTACAGTCACTATTTTGGGTTGTTTTGGGGTTTTTTTAATTATTTTACCTCTCCCCCTTTTCCTCCCCCCCTTTATTTTTGTTTTTGAGAGCGGGTGACTTTCCACTTTATTTTTCTTTTTGCATATCGATTTAAAAATAATAAAAAAAGCCTAAATCAGTTTCTTGGTGGGGGGGGTTGGAAGGAAAATTAAACTGAAGAAGCTGCCCCAGCTGCAGCCGCCCCCCCCCAGCGTTGCGTATCTTAACTCAGGTAAAAAAGGAAAACGAGAAAAGAAAAAAAACACAAAAGACAAAAAAAAAGAAAAAAAAGAATAAAAAAATAAACCACATTCTACCTCTGAGCGCGGCGGCCTCGGGCGCACCCGGGCCCCGGTGAAAGATTTCAGTTTTGCAAAACATTCAGGTATTGAGACTTTTTGATTATTATTAAAAAAAAAATAAAAAATTTAAAAAAAAAAAAAGAGAAAATAAAGTAAAAACACTGAAAGTTTACATTTTATAATAACATTATTATACAGATTGTATTTAAACGTCAGAATATTTAAGACAATTGTAACCCTGTAAAGTGAAGAAATATTAAAAAAAAAAAAAAAAAAGTTGTTTTGTTTGGGGATTTTGGCCCTGGGGGTGTCCAGGGTTACCCAGGGGTGCCCAGAGGGCTGCGGGCTGTCCATGGAGTGTCCTTATAAATGTGGGGTGTCCATGGGTCTGTAGTGTGTCTGCAGGGCTGTGGGGTGCTCATGGAGTTCACACGGAGCTCTGGGTGCCAACAGGGGATCCACAGGACTGTGGGCTGTCCATGGGGCACCTGAAGGGCTGTGGGGTGTCCATAGGATTATGGGGTGTCCATGGGGTCCCTACAGAGAGCCATGGGGTGTCCGCGGGATCTCTGTAGGGTTTATGGGGTGTCCATGGGGTGTCCATGGGGTGTCCCCGGGATCTCTGTAGGGTTTTGGGGTGTCCATGGGGTGTCCCGGGATCTCTGTAGGGTTTTGGGGTGCCATGGGGGTCCCTTTGGGTCCCCGCGGGGCTGAGCGTGTCCGGGTCACCCATCCAGGGGCGGCCGGGGCGGACCCTGCTGAGCTTCCTGCCGCGTGCGCAGCTCCCTCCCCGCGCGGCGGAGCGGCCGCGGCGGCGCCGCTGCTGATTGGCCGGCGAGGGGCGGGGGAGGCGGCGCTCTGGGCCGCGGCCGCGCTCTCTGTGGCCCTGGCGGACCGCGAAGATGGCGGCGCCCATGGAGGTGGCGCTGGTGTCGGACGCGGCGGGGCCGCTCTGCAACTGCTCGGTCTGGGAGCTGCACTCGGGCTCGGCCCTGCCCGGGTACCGCGGCGGCAACAGCGGCCCGCGCGGGCTGGCGCTGCTGGGCGGCGAGCACCTGCTGGGGGCCCAGCTCGGCAAGAGCTACATCAACGTCTGGGAGCTCCAGAGGAAGGTACCGGCGCGGAGGGCGGGCCCGGGCGGGCGCGGCTCGGGGGGCGCCTCCGGGCACCGCGGGTCCGGTGGGGGTGTGACAGGGCACCCCTCCGTGGGGACCCCCCGGCCCTGTGGGGAGGGGTCCCTCCGTCCGCAGAGCCCCCCCGTCTCCATGGTCAGACCCTACCTTGGCCCCTCTCTCCACAAAGACCCCCCGTGGTCCCTCTCTTCATAGAAACCCCCACTATGGTCAGACACCCCCTAACGCCCCTCTCTCCATAGAGACCCCCTTCTGTATGGTCAGACACCTCCCCGTGGCCCCTTTCTCCACAAAGGCACCCCCATCTCCATGGCCAGACCCCCAGGTCCCCCCCTGTCTCTCTTTTCCATTCTGACCCCCATCACTACAGGCAGGTGCCCCCATCCCTCTCTCTGCAGGACCCCCAGTGAGGTCCCTGAGCCCCCCTCGGGGGGCCCTGCCTGCAGCCCCTTCCCTGCTGTGCTGAGTGCCCGCTGTGCTCTCTCTGCCCAGGACCAGCTGCAGCAGAAGATCATCTGCCCCGGGCCCGTGACCTGCCTGACAGCCTCTCCCAACGGGCTCTACATCCTGGCGGGGGTCGCCGAGAGCATCTACCTGTGGGAGGTAGGGGGTCCTGGGGAGCTCAGGATGTGCAGAGCCACACCCTGGGCAGTCAGGGAGCGCCCCGTCCTTTTGGCAGTGCCTCCATCCCTCAGGTATCCCTAAATCCCCCATCCCAGGCCTCCACAGCCTGTGGGGCAGCTTCTCAAAGCAGGAGGGGGAGAAATTCTGGGAGAGGCTTCGCTCTGCCCTTTCCTTCTCTCTCCAAGAGGCTCCCGGTGACTCAGGGGCCGGGTGTCGCTCCCTCAAGGCAGCAGTGCAGGACCTGGTTTTTCTGCAGCGCTTCTCCCACATTTCAGCTGCGTGTTTGCGTGTGCCCAGGGTGCCAGCAGCCCCTGCTGTGCCCTGCTCGTTGTCCTGCTGGTTAATTACTCCTGGATTACGTGGGATTACGCTGCGTTCCCGGCACACCACCGAGCAAATAAAAGCAGTAGCTTGTCCTGAGCCTGGGATTAAACCCCGGGATGCCTCACCTGGAGAGCTCCCCGTGCCAGGGGAGGTTTGAGCCTCGTGGTGTGGGCTGCATTTCCCTGCAGTCCCGGGCACACACAGTTCCAGCTGCAGCTCCGTGGTGTCAGTCACTGCCCATTGGGCTCCTGTGCTCGACAGAGCCTCCCCTTTATCCCTGCTGCACTGAGGGCAGGGCACCACGTTATCCCGGGACATCTCAGTCCTTGACACTCTCCTGCCCTTCCCCTCACTCCAGGTATCCAATGGGAACCTCCTCGCCATCCTGAACCGACACTACCAGGACCTCACGTGCCTCTGCTTCACCGACGACAGCAGCCACTTCCTCTCGGGGGCCAAGGACTGCCTGGCCCTGGTGTGGAACCTCTACAAGTAAGGGGGCCGGGGGCACAGGGAGCATCGGGTAGGGATGTTGGAGTGAGAGATGCACGTGTCCTGTAGGCAGGATCAGCTCTGGCTGAGCCCACATGTCCCAGCTGGGTCTGTGCCATCCTTGGGGGCTCTCACGGGTGGCGTCCTCGTGGGCAGGGAGGTTTTCCCTGGGGTCTCACAGGGGTCTCTTGGGAATGTCATATGGCTCTGACTCCTTTTCCTGGGTGACACAGAGTGGACTGTGCCCTTCCCCTGCCAATGGCAGCCAATGTTTCTGTTCCTCCGGGATGGGGAGCTCAGCTGTGGCCCTCAGCCTCAGTATCCATGTGCCGAGGCCACCGGCAGCTCCCGTGTTCCGCTTGGTGCCTGCAGCCAGGAGAGCAGCCAGGAGAGCCAGCAGGAGCAGAGCCTGGCCCAGCTCCCCGTGGGGCTCTGCCCTGGCTGACCCACCGTGCTGCCCCTCTCTGCTGTCCCCACAGCGTCCTGCAGGCAGAGCCCTCCCAGATCCCCGACCCCCGGCACGTCTGGTCCCGGCACAGCCTCCCCATCACCGACCTGTGCTGCGGCTTCGGAGGGCCCCTGGCACGGGCTGCCACCGCTTCCCTCGACCAGACAGCCAAGGTGAGGCTCATTCCAGAGGTGCCAGACCCTGCGGGGTCAAAGCCGGGCTCCGCCAGGCAGCAGGAAGTTGTCCCTGTCCCCAAGCTGTCCCAAGGCTGAATTTCTTGGCTGTCTCTGCAATGACTCAGAGCTGCCAGACCTGGGCTCTGCTTCTCCGACACCAGCAGTTTGTCTGCAGCTGCCCCCGGGCTGGGCTGCTGCAGTCCCTGGGAGTGTCAGGGTCAGCTCCTCTGACCCCAACGCTGATGTCCACAGGGAGCAGAGCAGGCTGGAGCCTGTAGGGAGGGTGGTGCCCTGGGGGCAGGACGGGCACAGAGGGGGTTCAGGGCTGTTGTGGAGCTGCCTTGGAAACTTCTCTCCTGGCCACAGAGAGGCTGATACTGGGTTCTGCCCCGGCTCTGCCTTGGACTCAGTTTCCCAGCTGCAGACAGGAAGGGATGCCAGGGTGGGATGCCAGGGTGCCTCCAATCCTGCCATTAACGCTCCATGATTTCCTGTCCCTTCTCATGCCAGCTCTGGGAAATCTCCTCCGGGGAGCTCCTGCTTTCTGTGCTCTTTGACGTGGGGATCATGGCTGTGACTCTGGATCTCTCAGAGTACCACATGTTCTGTGGTGGCATGGATGGGTCCATCTTCCAGGTCGATCTCTGCACTTGGGTGAGTGCATGGGGCTGTGGGTGTGCCCTGTCACCCCGAGCCACCGTAACCTCCCTGCTGGGACTAGTGTGACCTGCCAGGGCATGGGAGGGCCTGGGTCCCCTGTCTCCCCTGCCCCCTCCAGACACAGTGATGAACCTGCTGGCTTTAGCCTCCCTGAATTTTAACCCCTCTCCCTTCCTTCCTTCATTTCTGCAGCCAGTCCAGAGAGACCGGACCTTCCAGACGGAGCGGGAGAACGGGAAGGTCTTCAAAGGGCACAGGTGAGGGACCAGACATACCTGCCAGCCCCCATCTGCCCACCTCACCAGCTTCTGGCAGTCCTGGGGTCATCCCAAGTTTAAACATCCTCTTCCCCATTCCAGGAACCAGGTGACGTGCCTGTCGGTCTCCACGGACGGCAGCCTCCTGCTCTCGGGCTCTCACGACGAGACCGTCCGGCTGTGGGACATCCAGAGCAAGCAGTGCCTGAAGACGATGAATCACAAAGGTAGGAATGTCCTTATCTCCGGGATCCTTGCTGCCAGAGGCCGCTGGTGTCTCACCTGTGCTGCCCTGGGCACTCATGCCCTGGGAAGGGCAGAGGCACTGGAGGGAGCCTTGGCTGTCTGGAGCGATGCCGTGACCTGGCCCATGTGTTAATAACCCCCACCCTGTGCACTGTCAGGAGTGAGTCATGGATTTCACCTCATCACTGAGGTCACCCGGGATCTTCCTCCTTGTTTTCCCCAGGGAGCAGTCACCCCACACACACCCCAGCAGTGTCTGGAGGGGACATGGCTCCGTGACCCCGCAGTGAGCACTCGTGAGCTCATGGGGCCTGAAGCGAATCCCATATGAGCAGTCGTCTGGGATTTCAGTCTGATGGCTCTGATAAACTATGTTGAGCAGCAGTCAGGTGCCTCAGAGCAAGGGAATGTTTGCCCCTCCTGTTGCTAACTGGGTTTCTTCCCAATTTGTGGTGTTCTCCAGTCCCTGGTGCCATGCTGGCCAGTGAGGTTGGCACTGCTGCTGTTGGGCATGGCCCAAACCCCCTGGAAGGTGATGGCAGGGACAGCCAGACCCTGTTTCCCTGCAGAGGTTGGGCTGCTGCCTCGGGGCAGTCTCTGGAAGCCAGGCTGCCTCCAGACCCTTTCCCTCTTCCCTCTGGCTGCCAAGGACCATCCCTAATTGGGACCCACTGCAGCGCCCATCCAGCCTGGCGCCACTGGCATTAGAGGGTGAAAACGGAATCAGAGGAGAGTGGATGGACTGGGCTCTTCCCAGGAGGGGCAGGACCGGGCTGAGCCCAAGCTGTGGGTGCTCTGCAGCCTCTTCTGGCTCCCTGCTGCCTGTGGGCAGGGATTTGGCTCCCCTGGCACCGACACCACCCCGCTGTGCTGTGTGTGCTCCACCAAGCCTGGGAGCGGGCTGGGAGCCCACCACCCCCAAGCCTTGTCCTGGGTCTGGGGTCTCTCCCCATGGGGTCCCTGCAGGGGGACTCTGCTGCCCCAGCCCGACCCCCACTCTGTGGGGCAACGCTGGTGTCCGTGGGTCCCCGTTCTCCCTCGGCCTGTCCGAGCAGCAGCGTGAGCCCCCGGCAAGGTCTGTCCCTGCCGCTGCCCTGCACCCCTGCAGTGCCTCCCGCTCCCTGCCCAAGGCAGGGGTGACACGGGCTCTGCCGTGGTGACATGACAGCAGCCTCCAGCCCGGCATCCTCGGGACAGCGTGGCCCCTCTGCACACGGGTGCCAGGGGCACGCAGGGCCCGCTGCCCTCCCTCCCCTCATGACGCTGATCAGAGGAGCTGGAGTGTGGCTCGGGGCTGGGCAGGGGGGGCTGTGACACCAAGGGTGGCTTGTCCTTGGTGGAGACAGAGCGTGGGCAGGTGGCGGACTCTGAGAAGTTGGGCTGCTGCTCTTGGGTGATGAGCGGTGCTGGCAAGGCAGAGCTGCTCTCTGTCACCACATGGCCAGCACCACTCTGGGGAGGCAGGAAACCAGGTCTGGGGATCTCTGGGCTCATTCCCGAGTTGGGAGGGGGCAGAGGGGGCTGCTGCCAGAAAGCAGCCGCCTGTGTGGGTAAACACTGTAATTAACGCACTCATTGGCTCTGCAGGTGAGAGCTGTGATGGATCGAGGCAGCACAGAGCTGCGGGCGCGGCGGTGCTGATGAATGGCGGCTCTGGGGGGAGTCGAGCTGGGTGGGGGCTCCCACTGCCCCAGACCCCCCCGGGGTGCTGGGCCCGGGACTGGAGCCACAGCCCTGGACAGGGAGCGCTGCTGGGGAGGGAGAGAGTCCTGGCCACTGCCAGCACCAGGGTCACACTCGCTGTTCTCGGGGCTGCCCAGAGGCAAACCCAGCCTGACCTGTCCCCACTGTCCCGTGCCAGGTCCGGTGACAAACGCCTTCATCGTGCTGGCCCCTGCCAACATGTTCAACCCTGATGGGAAGCCCAGCGTGCCCCTGCCCAAGTTCAGCAAACACCTGCACGGCACCGAGAGCAGCGACGAGCCGGGCGCTGAGGGGGTGACGCTGCGCCTGGGGCTGCACCAGCAGGTACGGGGGGCGAGTGGGTGGCTGGGGAGGGGGGATGAACATCGGGGAGGGGTTGTGCTGGAGCAAAGCTTCTCCTCCAGCTGGTGAAACCCGTTCCTGCTCCCTCCCGCTCCCTCCCTGTCCTGGCTGCTGCAGTCATTTGTCCTCCCAGCCCCGTGCTGCAGCGTGGGCTGGCTCTGCTGTCCCACCTATTCCTTGGTCCTGGCATGGCCATCCCCTGGCAGGGGGGTCCCAAACCATCAGTGTCCTGTCCATCCCACCCTCTCTGACGGTGGTCCCAGAGCTGCTCCCCTCTGCCAGCGTCTGTCCCTGGGCGAGTGACAGCGACAGTCCTGCCACAGCTGATGGATGGACCTCCCTGTTGGGGAGGTGGCAGCAGGCCAGGGAGGCTGTTTGCCTGGCAGAGGTGACAGCAGGATCACCCTGGGTCCCTCCCATGGGGAACCCTGCCCAGGGTCACTGAGATAAGGTCCTTGTCTGCTCTGCCAATACGTCTGGTCTGGTCCCCACAGGAGCCTGGGCAGAGCTACCTGGAGAAGGCAGAGAGGATGTACTCGCAGATGTATTTGACGAGGGAAAAGGTGAGAGCTGCTCCCAGGCTGGGAATCTGGTATAGACCCCTTGGGGGCTCCTTGTCTGCTGATCTGACTCGTGGGGCCTGGGACAAGCCAGGAACTGGGGGGAAGAGCCCTGGAATCTGAAGGGTTTGGGGTTTCCTGTTGTGGAGGGAGCAGCAACCTCCACCTGCCAGAGCTGAGACACTGATGCTCGTCCGTTGTGTTTTCCTGTCGCAGAACCTGGTGGGAGACCAGGAGCACCTGACGATCCAAGTGAGCGAGCTGGAGGAGGAGGTGAGCAACCTCCGGAAAATCAACAAGGACCTCTTTAACTTCTCCGCTCGCATCATCACCAATCCAGCCAAGTGAAGAGGCTCCCCCCGCCCTCGCACCCCTCCACCTCTCCCTGCCCACCCTTGGGCACCTGCCCGGCCGGCGGAGCACACCCGGCTCGCTCCCCGCTGACCCGGCACACGCCGCGCTCGCCCGCTCGGGACACGGGACAGCCCAGCACGGGGGCTGCGGGCGGGGCAGCACAGGGACCGTGTTCACCCCGACGCGGGGCCGGGGGGCAGGCGGGGGCACTTGGGCGGCCGCTGCGGGAGAGCTCAGGATGCAGCTCCTGCTCGTTCCCCATCTCTTCCTCTGCCCCTTCTTTGTTTCTTTTTGTTACTTGACCCTGCAGTGCAGACAGGAAAGTGTTTTTCTCTCAATACCGTTTTGAGATTGGATTTTGGAGACCCCCTTCTGCCCACCCTGCCCTGGGGATCACTGCTCGGTGCTGCCGGACCCTGCTCAATGGGACCCTGCGCTCGGGACAGCGGGGGCTGAGCGGCTCCTGCTCCAGGGGGTACCCGGGGCCGTGGGGGTCTGCTGAGACAGGCAGGGGGTCCCTGGGTACCAGGGCAGAGGATGGGGCGCCCACCCCGTCCAGCGGGCAGGGCCTGGGGGAGTCCCTGGGCTCAGTGTGCGGGTGGTGGTGTTGGGGCACAGGGTCACTCCGGGGAGGGGCAGGGGGGCCAGCAAGGTGCTATTTCCAGTCTCGTCAGTTGACAATTTATATATATTTGGATCCAACGACTCTGTTTTCACGGTGTTTGGGGACTCGGCCTTTTGTATTGTCACAGCATGGCAGCGGGGGTTGTGGGTTTTGTTTAGGTTTATTTTTTACATAAAAGATTTGTTTTTATAGTGAAAGATGCCCGAGTTAGTTTCTTTCTTTAACATCCCTTGGGTGGCCACAGACCTCAACCACCCATCACTGTGTCCATGGGGCTGCCTGCTGGGAGCAGGGAAGCAATTCCTCATCCCTGAGCTGCCCAGTCACCTTCACCCCAGAGGTCCCTCCTTGCCCTTATAGGGTGTTGATGTGTCCCGTGGCCACCCCTCCCCATTCAATATACCAGACCCAAGCACAGATGATTTAAATTGCACTTTAAAACCAGAGTGTGTGTGTGGCCCCAGCTCCTGCCAGCTCCCCAGAAAATGCTTTTAGCTTAATCACCCGAGTCTGTTCCTTTTACTTCCTCTCCTGCTCCTCATCTTCCTCCTGAGACTTTGGATCAACATTCATCAGCTGCAGCAGGGAACACTGCCCTGAGCCAGTGGCTGCAGTGGGGGCAGAGGTGGGAGCATGGAGCCCCCCGAGATCCCCAGGGATACAGCCCCCAACCAAACCCAGACCTCAGTGCTCCCTTCCAGTCATCCCACACTTTCCCAGTCCCACCAGTGGAGTTTCTGTCAGGGTGCTGTGCTTGGACAGAGCAGGAGGGAGGATGGGGCTTCCCAACTGTGCTGTACCCAGCATTTGGGGGGCTATTTCATATCCAAGATCCTGTTGTTCCCCCTCCCCAGCTCCTGGCTGGACAGTGGGTGTTGTGCCGCACTTATGCCTGTGGAAAAGAGGTTCTGGGGGCTCTGTTGTCAGGATCCCACTCCAGGGGAGATCAGCACCCCCTGACCCTCTGTGCCCTGGCAGGATTTGCTCTGCCCTCCCCCTGTGGGCCCAGCTCCGCAGAGGAATTCATTAGGCTGTGACTCATTACATTTATCTGTGGATCAATACTTTTTGCCAGATGGTTTTTGGCTCCGTCCTTTGCTTTTCCTTATTAATTTTGTGCAGCTCCAGCCCCAGTCGCTGCTGTTTGTGCTACCGGTGGTGGGGACCTCCGGGCCGGGCCCCAGTTTCCCTGGTGAAGATGAGGAGGGTGACCCCGCGTCTCCCCCCTCAGTGAGGGAAGGCTGTGCTTCTGCTTCCCTTCGCCCCTTCCCACACAGAGGACGAGTCCCTCGGCCCTGGAACCCCCCGGCCTTGGGACCCCCGGATTTTGAGGCTGTGTCTCAGACTGTGGAGGGATAGAGGGATGGGGAGGAAGAGAGGGGCGGTTACCGGGACGGGGGAGACAATTTAAGGCTCCGGCCCCGGCTCAGGGAACGCCCCGAGGGGCTTTTCCCGGGCCGGAGAGGGAGGAGGAAGAGGAGGAGGAAGGTCCAGGTAGTCTAAAGGCGGCCGGGACTACCCAGAGAACAGCGGGGGCCTCTGTGCCGGGGGACCCCACGGTCACAGCCCTCGGACGGCAGCACCGCGCGGGCGGGGGCTCTCTTTTCTGCGGGGTGCGGCGAGGGGGACCCGCGTCGCGCGTGGGCGTGGACGGGGCGGCTGCGGGCGGATCCGGCGCTGGGTGGGCCGGGTCCAGAGTGACCCACCGCGCACCGAGGGCCTTGGCTCTGCCCAGGGGGCCTCGGCGGGACCCGGCCGGTCCCTGCCCGCAGCCCGGGTCCTCCCCGGAGCCGCCCCCGGCGGAGCGCAAAGCGGCGGGGCCGGTGCGGGGCCGGTGCGGGGCGCATGGAGGTGCTGCGGGCGCTCTGGCTGCTGGCGGCGGCGCTGGGGGCGGCGGGGGGACACCCGCATCCCTGCCGCGTCCCAGCGCCCCCGGGGCCCAGCCCCGGCCCGAGCCCCGGTCCCGCCGTGCGTGTCGGGGCGCTGCTGCCGCCCGCGCCCGCCCGCACCCGGCTCCGCGCCGCGCTGGCCCGGGCCGCCGGTACCGGCCCCGGGGGACCCCGGCGGGGCGGCGCTGCCCCACAACCTCAGCCTGGAGGTGGTGGGGGGCGGCCCGGCAGCGAGAGACCCCGGCTCGCTGGCGCGGTGGCTGTGCGGGACTCTGGCGGGACGCGGTGTGGCTGCCGTCCTGGCGCTGCCCCGCTCCCGCCGGGAGCTGCTCCAGCTCGATTTCCTCGCCGCCACCCTCCAGGTCCCCTTCGTCAGCATTCTGGACACCCGCGGGCCGCTGCCCTTCCGAGCGCAGGTGAGACCCGAAACGCCCGCACCTCACCGGCACCGGCCGGGCGCGCTCCCGGTGCCCGCTCCAGTCCCTGCTCGCCGGTTCCGTCCCTGTGCCCGTCACGGCTCCGTCCGTGCTCCTGTCTTGATCCCCGTCTCGGCTCCGTACCGACTTTATCCCGCGGGTCCTCCTCCCGGCTCACTTTCCTGCCTCCGATCCCGGCTTCGATCCCAGCTCCCATTCCGAATCTATCCCAGCCCCTTATCCTTTCTGGATCTCGACTCCCTCTGGGCTCCATCCCAGCTCTGTTCTCCCTCCATCTTGACTCCCACCCTGGCCCCATCCCACCCCCATTCCACCTCCATCCTGGTTCTACCCAGCTTCACCCCGGGACCCATCCTGGCTCTATCTGGCTTCAATCGCTGCTTTGTCCCAGCCCCCTCTTGGTCCCCATTCCAGTCCTATCCTGGCTCTATCCCAGCTCCCATCTCAGCTCCTTCCTGGCCCTCTGCCCAGCTCTTTCCCAGTCCCAATTCCAGCTCCCACTCCAAGGCAAATTCCCTGGTGCCTCTGGAAGCCCTCAGCCCTCAGCCCCAGTCCCATTCCTGGTCTGGCTCCAGAAGGACTCTGGAACATGTTCTGGCACTGGATTCCAGAGAGGGAATGGGCAGAGGGTGGGCAGGGATCACGGGGTGACCTCAGGGTGGGAGGGCTCATGTCTGGTGCTGCCTCTGGGCACCTCCCGAGAGCAGGGGCACAGCCACGACCCCTGTGTGTCAGCAGAGCCCCTTCCACTTCCACATGGACCGGCAGAGCTCACTGGAGACTCTGGTGGACGTGCTGGTGAGCGTCCTGCAGGCCAGTGACTGGCAGGAGACCAGCCTGGTGCTCTGCCACCCCTGGGACGTCGCCGGCTTCCTCAGCCTCTGGGCCCAACGCTCCCAGCTCTTCCTGCGCACCATCCTGGATCTGGGCTACCTGGATGAGCCCAGGGCCACCCGCTACCTGCAGCAGCACAGGGAGCACATCAGGACCCTCTCCAGCCCGGTGTTGGTGCTGGGCTGCGACCTGCCCCGTGCTCGGCTCATCTTCCAGGCCGCCGAGGAGTCAGGGCTGCCACCACAGGAATTCCACTGGATGCTGGGCTCCCCGCTCAGCGCCAGCGAGCTGCAGACCGAGGGGCTGCCCCTGGGGCTGCTGGCCTTGGGGGAGGTCAACCGGCCGCCGCTGGAGCTCTTTGTGCAGGATGCAGTGGGACTGATGTCACGGGCCATCGCCCGCGCCGCCCGCGACCACCCCGACCCCGCGCTGCTGCAGACCACGAGCAACTGCAATGAGAGGCACCAGGCACCTGGCGAGTCCCCAGGGCTGTTCCTCGCCAGGTAAGGGGGATACTGGGCATACCCCTTCCCCTGTCCTGGCTCTTTGGTATTGAGGGTGCAGGGGGGGCTGAGCCTGAGCCCCGGTACCAGTGGGCTCAGTGCAGGGCACTGCCCAGTGCTGCCCCCAGCATGTGCAGCAGCCACCGTGGGGCTCAGCCCCCCCCCAGGACACGGTTTGTGCTGCACGAGGGGGGACATGTCACTTCAGATCTCCCTAATGCTGCCCGAGCACTGTGGCTCTATAAATATTAATAACACTTGGCCCTGGCAGCACAGCGAGCTGCGGGGCAGCACAGCGGGGCCGCATCCTGCTGCTCCTCCCTGACCTTGTCCCTGTCTGAATTGGGCACATCCCGCTCCCAGCCCCTGTCCCTGTCCCTTGGTCCCAGCTGACCTGGGACGCTGGAGCTGTGACACCCTCTCCTCGGCAGGTTCCTGGCCAACATGTCCTTCCACGGTCAGACGGGGCTGGTGCGTGTGGAGAAGGCGGCGCTGGTGCGGCCGGAGCAGCAATTCCATGTCTGGAGCCTGCGCCGGGACTCGCGGGGGGACCCCACCTGGGTGACGGTGGGCACGTGGAGCCACGGCAAGCTGGAGCTGGAGGAGGGCACGTGGCAGAGCCAGCGGCAGCACAGGAGCCCCGGCGAAGCGGCCGGGGGGGCCCGCGCGCGGCTGCGCGTGGTGACGCTGGTGGAGCACCCCTTCGTCTTCACCAGGGAGGTGGATGAGGAAGGGAACTGCCCGGCTGGGCAGCTCTGCCTGGACCCCGGCACCAACGACTCGGCCGTGCTGGACTCCCTCTTTGAGGAGCTCGGCGCTGGCAATGGCTCGGTGCCGCGGGCGTACAAGAAGTGCTGCTACGGGTACTGCATCGACCTGCTGGAGAAGCTGGCTGAGGACATGGCCTTTGACTTCGAGCTCTACATCGTGGGGGATGGGAAATACGGGGCCTGGAAGAACGGGCGCTGGACAGGACTGGTTGGGGACCTGCTCAGCGGCACGGCCCACATGGCCGTCACCTCCTTCAGCATCAACTCGGCGCGGAGCAAAGTCATCGACTTCACCAGCCCCTTCTTCTCCACCAGCCTGGGCATCCTGGTGAGGACCAAGGACACGGCGTCTCCCATCGGAGCCTTCATGTGGCCCCTGCACTGGACCATGTGGGTGGGCGTCTTCGTGGCACTGCACATGACGGCGCTTTTCCTCACCCTCTACGAGTGGAAGAGCCCCTATGGCATGACCCCCCACGGCCGCAACCGCATGAAGATCTTCTCCTACTCCTCAGCCCTCAACCTGTGCTACGCCATCCTCTTTGGGCGCACCGTCTCCAGCAAGACACCCAAGTGCTGCACCGGCCGCTTCCTCATGAACCTCTGGGCCATCTTCTGCCTCCTGGTGCTTTCCAGCTACACAGCCAACCTGGCGGCTGTCATGGTGGGGGACAAGACCTTCGAGGAGCTCTCGGGCATCCACGACCCAAAGGTGGGCGAGTGTCTGGCTGCTCCAGATGGGCTGAGACAGGACTGAGGTCCAGGGAAGGTGGGGAGGGAAGTCCTGTCTTTCCTTCTGCACCTTCCCTGCTGGAATGAATGTGAAAGTTCTCTCCAGCCCCAGTCTTGCAGTGTGGCCCCTTCCAAGATGGGGAGGGCAGAGGTGCCTTTGTGAACCCCAGAAAACTTTGGGGCCCCCTACCCTGGTGTTTAGTCCTGGCCTCAGCTCCAGGGCAGGGGGGAGCAGGCTGGGTTTGTCCTGAGGCTGTCCCTGAGGGAGGGAGGGAGGGTTCTTTGGCAGACACCCCTTAAAAGCTGTTGTACCTCCATGGGCTGCCCAGACCCCCCTACTGGGAGTTCAGGGCTGGGGACACGTCCCCAGGGAGTGGGGACACATCCCTGGGCCAGGGGTGCTGATGCTCTGGTACCTCCTTCCAGCTGCATCACCCCTCGCAGGGCTTCCGCTTCGGCACGGTGTGGGAGAGCAGTGCCGAGGAGTACATCAAGAAGAGCTTCCCCGAGATGCACGAGTACATGCGGCGCTACAACGCCCCCACCACCCCCGACGGCGTCACCATGCTCAAGTGAGGAGCAGGGAGGGCATGGGGGGGCTCCCTCCCACCTTTTACTCCTCCCAGGGCAGCTTTTGCCCCCTCCCTGCCGCCTGTGCAACCCCCCACACCTCACACTTCCCCCCATGCTGGTGCAGGACAGAGCCCCCCAAACTCAACGCCTTCATCATGGACAAGTCTCTGCTGGACTACGAGGTGTCCATTGACTCTGACTGCAAACTGCTCACCGTGGGCAAACCCTTCGCCATCGAAGGTTTGGGGGGGCTGTGGTGGGGAGGGGTCCTGTGTGTGCACGTGTGTGCATGTGTGTACTGGTGTGTGCTCTGGCTGTGGACATGACCAGGCAGGGTGGGGAGGTGTTCCCTCCATGGTGGGCACTGGGGGCTGTACCCCCTGTCTCAGCTGCCACTCCCCCCTCACTGGGGCCAGGCTACGGCATCGGCCTCCCCCAGAACTCGCCGCTGACCTCCAACGTCTCTGAGTTCATCAGCCGCTACAAGTCCTCGGGGTTCATCGACCTCTTGCACGACAAGTGGTACAAGATGGTGCCCTGTGGGAAGCGCGTCTTCGCCGTCACCGAGGTTCGGCGGCCGGCCCTTGGTGGGGGGGGCTCTGGGGCCTGACAGCCCCCCAGCCCAGCCCACACCCCCCGCTCCCTGCAGACCCTGCAGATGGGCATCTACCACTTCTCGGGGCTGTTCGTGCTGCTGTGCATCGGGCTGAGTGGCTCTCTGCTCACCTCGCTGGGTGAGCACGTCTTCTACCGCCTGGTCCTGCCCCGCATCCGGCGCAAGAAGAAATTCAACTACTGGCTGCACACGAGCCAGGTGGGGCCGGTGGGAAGGGGCTCACCCAGCGCCCCAAAGACCCCTGGCCCCATGTCACTACTCCCTCTTACCTTACACCACCTCTACCCTCCTCCAGCCCCCAGACCGTCACCCCTGGACTGTCACTCTCAGTTAACCCCAAAACCATCACCCCACATCTCATTCTTCCCTTGCTCTCCACAGAAAATCCATCGGGCTCTGAACATGGGCACAGAGGAGCGGAAGAGCCAGCAGCTGAATTTGGAGCAGAGGTACAGCTGGGACTGAGAGGCTGCCCTGCTCTTCTCCTCCTCCTCCCACCATCCTGGGGGGCCGTGGGGGGACCCCACAGCTGCCAGATCCCAGCTCAGCCCTCTCTGTCTCCCCACACAGGGGCGAGCCCCGGCCGAGGCCGGCACCGGCAGCAGCACAGCCCTGGAAGGAGGCACGGCGGGTCCGCTTCCAGCTGGACAAAGCCCCCCCTGAGGGCGAGGGGTCCCCACAGCACCCCGGGAACGGGCGGGCACCGCAGCCCCCGGACAGGGCAGCCAGCGAGAGCGAGCTCCGGGAGCTGGAGGAGAAGATCCAGGAGATGCGGGACCAGCTGCGCGCGGCGCTGCTGAGGAAGAGCGAGCTGGTGGCCGTGCTGGGCACGGCGAAGGGCGGCCGGGCACTGCCAGCCCTGCTGGCCCCCGAGGAACCCCGGGAGGAGAGGTGAGGTGGGGGCAGGGACCCCCAAAAGCATCCCAGGGCATCCCACTCCTCCAGCTGGGAGCAGGAGTGGAAAGGAGGGATGGCAGGAAAAAGGGAGGGGGGAAGTCCTGGGGCTGCCCAACCTCTGGGGCCCTTCATCTCTTCCTTTCCTACTTCCTGCTGCCAGTGAGGGTTTGAAGGGCAGGGAGTTCTTTTTAGGGGAGCTGAGATGGGGTGAGAGGCCCCTGCAGCTCTTGGACAAAGCTCAGCCCCACAGCCCCACTCTGCTTTTACACCGTGTAAATAAAGATGACAAAGTCTGCTTTTCCTCTTCCAGCTGCATCCTGAATGCCCGAGGATAACCCTTCCCCTCCCTCCTCCGCAGGCCCAGCTCAGCCCCACCGCAGGACAGCAGCGATTAGGAGGAGAACAGAAAGGTCCCACAGAGAGGGGGCAGCAGGACAGGCCGGGACTGAAACCTCCCTCTGGAGAGAAGGCTCCAGGGCAGCAAAGCCGGGCTGACCCCAGAGCCACCGCAAAGCAGAGCTGGAATCTCCCTCAGGTGGAGGGTGAGGGACGGAGGTGCCACGCAGGGAGCGGGACAGGCTGTGCCTCAGTGCTCCCCTCCCTCCCGAGGACATGGAAGAACTCCCCATCCCACTGCAGGCGGCCCTGGAAGGACTCAGAGCCCCGCAGCCCCTCCCCAGCACCGCTGAGCACGGCGGGGATGGGGCTGCCGGGGGACACGGACGGTGACACCCCCAGGCACTGACACCCCAGGATGGAGGGGCTCCTCCAGGATCGAGCATTCACCTCCCCCAGGACCCCCAACATCACGTTCCGGTGGCAGCCCAGGACATGGCACAGGACATGGGGCAGAGCTGCAGGAGCTGTTAGAGATAATATTTATTATTATATACAAACACATTTTGTACATTAATTAAATAGAATGAACTCTACTTTTCATTCATCAAATCATTTGGTTTGGTGTCCCCCCCTCCCACCCACCCACTCCTCTGAAAAGCCTACAGTCATTCCTGGCGCTCCAGAGGCTGGGGCCAGTCGGCCACGAGGCCCCTTCCCAAGAGCACTGGCAGCAGCAGGACTGGACCTGCTGGTCACAGCAGGGTCCCCCCAGCTCCAGAGCAGCACCAGGGCTGCTCCAGGTGAAAGGGAAAAACAAAGGTGGAAAAGCAGAGGGGTGAACAGGGGGCTCTGAGCCCCCCGTGCTGACAGGGAAACACTGAATCGCACCGAGCCCTCTGAGGGAGACACAAAATCCTACTTTGCCATAAGGGGAAAGCCCTGAACTTGGGGACACCTGTACAGGGACCCAGCTGTCCCCAGGAGCTGAGTGCCCATGTGTCACCTCCTGCCCCTGCCCCGTCCTGCCACGTTATCCCAGAACTTCATCCTGCCTGGCCCTGCTCCACCCCCTGCACAAACCCTCCTTCCAGCCAGCCCGGTGGGTCCGACCCCTCTGCAGAGGTCTCAGTGCAGCCCCCCAGCTCAGCTCCATGGCAGAGGGGTTGGGACCTGCCAGCCTCACCTCCATGCAGGGAAACAGGGGAAAATCAGCTGAAATGTCTTTGCTTTAGTGTTTTGGTTCTTTGCTAAACCAGCTCATGCAAGAGTCCAGGGGCGAGGAGCTGCTCTCTCGTCTGGGATGGGGCTGATCCTAAATGCAGATGTGGTCCACGGGAGGGACAAGGCACTGGAAAGCAGCTGCCTCACCCAGAGCAGAGCTGTGCAGGACAGAGCTGTGCAGGACAGAGCTGCTGCCCTCGCCCCACACCTCTCCACAGACACCCACACTGCAGCACAGCTCCCTCCAGGCATCACTCACGGCTCCTGAGATGGCAGCTCCCACCTGGACACGGCACCTTCCACACCCTACCCCACCCAGTGAGGGAAATTCAAGGACAGAAAAAAAGGAACTGAATTGCAGCTTCTGCTTTGGTTGTTGCCCAGCCATGCGCAGACCTCACACCCAGGGAACGTCTCTGCTGCTCCTCCCCTTAGGAGCAGGAAAGGTGACCAGGATTCTCCTCTCTGTGGCTCTCCCACAGGGGCTGGACACACTTTGCCTGCTCTATCAGCTCCTACTCTCACCACAGAGCTGCCACGTGCTGTGGCCTGTCCCAGGTCAGCTCCCACCTGGTGCTGGGATCCACACCTGGACTGCAAACACGGCTGCAGGGGCGAAGCCTGGGACTGGGGGCAAGGAAAAGCTGGGGCACAAGCTGACATGGGGCAGGAGCAGGTGGTTGGCTCACCTGTGGCCTCGGAGGAGCCCAGGAGCTGTGTGGGCCAGGGGACCAAATCCCCCAGCCTTGCTGCAGCCCCTCGTGCCTTTCCCAGGGAAGGGAGGTCACCACATCCCTGCTCTGCCCCTGCTGCTCCGGCTCCGCTCAGAGGGATCCATGGGTTAAGGATGATGGTGAAGTGAGAAATAGTAACAAACAAAATCCAAATGCCTTCCCAGCAGTCCAGAGCGACAGAACGGGGCTCAGGACAGGTTCCTGGAGCCTGGCTCTGAGCTGGGCGTTCTCTCCGCTGGTGCTGGGCAGGGGCTGCTCTCCCCCCGGTCCTCCAAACCTCTGTCCTGGTCACTGTCCCCCCCTGAGGCTGGAGGGGGCTCTGCCACGCTGCTGCTGCCCACGCAGTTCTTGCCTCCAGGTTTTGCTCGGCTGTCTGAGCCCTCAAGAACCTCAGTCTGCTTGGGAAGGGAGGGGCTGAGGACAGGGGCCCCCCCTTCCTGCAGCGGGACGGGGGGCTCAGCCCCCGCAGCAGGGGGAGCATCTGCCGCGGCCACCACGGACGTGGAGGTGACCTCGATGGTGATGGAGCCCACGGCCGTCTCGGGGTGCTCGCTGCTGACCCTGATGCGGGCGACCAAACCAGAGGCCGCGGCCGCCTCCTGAGGGGTCCCGCTGGCCACGGCTTCGTGCACCACGGTGGGCTCCAGGAGGGTGGTGCTCAGGTCGGACAGGAACGAGGCCTCTGTCACGATCGCGGCCGTCTCGGCCACCCAGTTGAGGTCGCTGCCCACGGCGGCGGCGATGACGCTGGAGGCCTCGCCGGGGGTCAGGGCGGCCGGGCCGCTGCCCTCCCCGGGGGGCCCGGTGGCCAGGGGGGCTCGGCGAGCCCCTGCCTCGACGGGGGCGGCCGTGGTGTTGTTGTTGAGGTTGTCCTGCAGCGTGGTCTGGGTGCCCTGCCCCACCTGCTGGTTCTGCAGCAGCATCTCCTGGATCCGGATCTGCTGCAGGATGGCTGGCAGCTCATAGTGGTGGAAGAAGTAAATCATTGAGTGCTGGAGGAAGAAAGGGAAAAGAGTCACCCCCTGGGCCTGGGCTACAAGCTACCATATCCCAAGAAAACTGCACTTCTGGAAAATCCAGCTGCTCTGACAGCTGGGAGGTTAGCACAAAGTTTGGACTTTTGACTACTGCAAGCTGCTTTATAATTTGTCTCTGAAGACAGGCAATAGATTACAACCCCTCTTCCCTTTTAAGGGAAAAGAAGGATAACAGCATTCCTCCGGGCTGTGCTCTATTCCCTGCCCCCATCCTGCAGCAGGTCAACAGCCAGAGACACCCAACAGGTTTAATTGCTCCAGGATATTGGAGACATCACATTGGAGCTGGTCCTGCCAGCATCCTCACTGCATGGACCTGAGCAGCTCCTCTGCAAGACAGACCCTCATGAGGATTTACTGCAGAAGGATAGGATAGAAAGTCTTCCCAGAACCTGCATGGCATCAGGTTATTGTCATGCCCATGGCTGGACTGGAGCCAGTGACTCAAAGGTCCCCCTGTTCCATAGCTGCCTTCTGCTGTTCCATTTCCAAACCAGGTTTAGTTCCATCTCTTACAGAAGAAAGGATCCCTACTCCAACCCAGCTTGAGAGGAAGTTTGGCAAAGCCCCCCCAGGTGCAGCAGTTCTGCAGGGACTCACCTGGATGAAGAGCCAGGAGGTGACCAGTGCCAGGCTGCTGTACTGCCCGTTGAAGCGGTAGTGGTAGGCGTAGAAGGCAAAGTGGTACAGATAGAAAAACCTGGGCAGGAAGGCAAGAAAAATCAGGAAAAGTATGAGCTCTGTTCTATTCCTAAGCCAAGTCTGAGCTGGGGCACTTGGTCTGGGGCAGTGCAGACTCGTTAACAGGTAATTAGAGTTGCCCGGCTATGAATGGGGTAAAACAAGGGGCAGGAAAAGGTTGAGGTGCTTCCAAGATCCAGGCACAAACCCGAAGTGGAGCAATTGCACTTTGGACCCTGTGCATTGTGGGGCAGCTCCCAAGGAGCCAGGCAGACAACCCCCTGAGTGGAGGTTGTCGTGCCTGGAGGGGCTGGGAAGGCCCTGGAGCAGCTGGAGGAGAACAGGTAGAGGGAATGAGAGACCTTACCTGAGCCAGTGCCTCTTGCTGGTGTTGGTGTGGCAGCAGATCGCGTCGTACTGGTCCGCCAGCCACACGATGAGGATGATGTAGAACGCGGTCGTGGTGTCATTGAAGAACTCAGACATTATGGCCTCCATACCTGCGGACAGAGGGGACATCAGCACACGGCAGGGCACAGGAAGGGGCCCTCTGCCACCTCAGAGCCAGGCTGTGACTGCACCTGCCCAGGGCAGGTAACTGGGCTCTGGTTATGGTAGCAGCCAAGGCTGAGCGTGTTCCACCACTGACTGCAGCCCCTGCGCAGCAGGATCAGCTGCCTCCCCCAGCACAGATTTCAGGGGGGTTTGGTGCTTTTTAAATTCAAGCTGTGCAAGTGAAATGTGGCTACAGAATATAAGTCTGCAACAAGCTCCAGGGACAGACAGAGCTTTGGATTCTGGGATTTCCCAATGAACTGCTGCTTTTCCAGGGGACCCAGAAGGACAATGGAGCTCACTGTGCCATCAAATTCCAGAGCCTTCTGCCTTGTGATGAGCAGCCGCACTAACCACCTGCTGCGGCCAGCTCGGAACAGGGAATTAGGCTTCCCGCAGATCCCAGAGGGATGTGCTGCAGACACAAGCAGTGAGGCAAGTCCTTACCGACCAGAGCCAGGATGACAGTGAGGAGCGGAGCCGCAGGGAACGCAATGGTCATGTTCATCTCCAGCATCTGCAACAGGTCAACTGCAAGAGGGAAAACACGCTGTGGTACAGAGAGGATGTGGGGCCAAGGAACTCTCCACCCCATGGTACCACCCACTCCCTGCAGCCAAGTCCATCGTCCCAAATCCTCTGTCCCCAGCACTTGTCAGGAGACAGAACAGGTCTGGCGAGAGCGGTCACAGGGTGCAGAGGGATGTGTAGCTACAAGTAGCACCCTTCTAAACAATGAAAACCAAGGTTGGAACAAGACTATCCTCAGGGTCCTTCCAACCCAAATCTGCTGTGACTCTACGACACACCGTGCTGGAGCAGGCACAGTGCCCAGCACAACCCAAACCTCTCTGCCGGTCCTTACCAATGAAGACAAAGATCTGATGGTGTGAGTAGCGCAACAGCATCGAGACAGAGAGAGTCTGGAACAGGAGAGAGAAGGGGAGGCAGGTTAGAGCCCCCCGGGTGTGGGGAGTCGCTCGGAATCGCACTGCGGCAGAGGCCCGGGCGAGCCTGGGCTTGCACATCCCACATTCGTTAGCTGGAGCTGTGCAGAGCAATTTGCCAAAGAGTAATTAGGGCTCCACAAACAAGCAATTAATCTCTGTGCTGCTGCAGGGGAACAGACAGTAAGGGATTTGTTTGTAAAGGGACCGATCCTGAATATTTGAGCAGGGGCCAAGCCAACCCACAGAGCCGGGAGCAGGGATTCTCCCGTCCTCCATCCCGCTCCTGCCGCAGCTCCCAGCACCTCTCTGCAGTCGGTTCCTCCTCACTGCCCACAACGTGACTGTGCACAGAGCTGCCTCAGTGGGTGGGACAGCCAGACACAATGGAGGAGTCACCCACAGCCACCCAAAACGATAAACATGGCATAGTTATCGCTCAGGATCTTGTCTGATGTGTATCTTGAGATGGCCTCACCTCACACATCATCTCTTGGTTTATCTTGATCACTCCTGGCAAATCAGTCTGGCCTGTTCTTAAAAGTCTCAGAGGACAAATGTTTACCCCTCATGCTGACAGCCTGAGTGTTTTAAGGACACTTAGAACAAAAGTCCCAGAGTAGGGCTTCATCCTCCACCAACTACACTTTAAAAGCAGGTGAGAGCCCAGGTCTGTGCTGTTACACCAACCACACGGTGCCCAGCCCTGGCTGAGTCCAGGCACTGCCCAGCTCCTGCTGACTTACGAAGATGACCATGATGACAAAGGCTGCCAGGTAGGACGTCCTGGCCATCCACATGCTGACAAAGCGATAGTGCTCCCCGGACACCACATTGCGAAGGAAACCTGGAGAAAAACCACAAACACAAGCTCGGTATGATCAACACACAGGCTAAGGATCAACCACCACTGCCTGCTAAAGAAACAGGATTTGGAGCAAATCCTCAGGGCAGCACTCATTGTCATGCAGGGCAGTGAGGAGGGAGGAAATCAGGTTTCCAGACACCTCTCCCCTTCTGCCTGTCTCATTTTGTCCTTGACAATAACACAGGGAACTGCTCCCTGCATTACAGATTAATCAATAGTCAGAAGATGATATTCAGGCATGCACAGAACAAACACCCACCGCTCCATGCAGCTGCTGTCACTCCTCCAGGCCTTACCTTTGTTCTCCTCATTTTCAGCTAAAGCTTTGACACTCGACATCAGGATGTCATCATAGCCCAGGAACTCATCCAGCAGCAGGCGGCTGAACCTGTCCCCAAAGCACTGATCCCTGGTAGGGTCTAGGGAGAACACAAAAACCTGCTCAGACTGCTCACACCTGCAGCCACAGAGGCACAGAGTGAGCACATGGTCCCATCACCCTGAGTGACACGTGTGCCAGCTGAGCTGGGCCTGGGCCAGCACGTGGGCCTGGGGCAGTAAAACCGAACTGGGAAGCTCTGGGAGGGAAAATGTCACCCCTGACAGATCCAGCCATGCTGTCACAGTGCTAATGGGCCTTAAGGAACGTCAGGGCTGGCACAGACAAAAAGGGAATGTGCCATCTAAGCTTGGCTCACCCCAACTGCCCATTACTGCACAGGAAAACTGCTTAAACCCCCCACCAGTTGTGCTTCAGCTTGACTGGGAGGGAGCAGCGAGGTTCAGTCTGATCACGGCACTAACAGTGCACAAGAAGGTCTGAGACTGTATTCCTGACTTGGGCAGGTTTTAACAGAGCAATTGCCAGGAGAAGAGAAACGCTGTTCCAGGGAAACGATCTGCTGGTGCTCCCAGGGGCACAGAAGTACGCTGAGAGCGTGACACAGACCTGTGAGCACCATCCCCAACACCTGCACAGCTGCTCTCACCACCACGCTCTAACCCTGCACTGCCGCTGCTCCCAGTGAGCCCAGAGCTTCAGTGCCTTCAGCCAGGGAGAGGGCTCTTCCCTCCTCCATGAGAAAACTGTGCTGGGCACGACATCAGGGCTCACTGAACCAGGCTCCACCATTTCAGAGTGCTCCTCCTGGAAAGCTGTGACCTACTAAAGGGAGACAGGCTGCACACAGCAGCTCTCCTGCGTGGGAAGTGAGTGCCATCGGCTTCGTAAAGAGCTCCCAGAGACGGCGTCGAGGTCTCTGCACAGCAGGTACCCCCCCTGCACCCCCTGCCCACTCACCCAGGGTCACCACCATGACTGGGATGCTGAGGCGCTGCCGTGTGCTCTGGGACAGGCGCAGGAAGCCGTATTCCAGCGAGTACTCCACAATGTACTCCTCCTGCGGCCACACTGCGGGAGGGACGGGAGAGACACGGGGAGGCTCAGCACCCGGCTCTGCAAACAACCACCACCAACAAACAGCCCCGCCAGGTTCGTTCCCTCCCTCCCAGCACACCCTTGGAAAGGGAACCGGTTGCAAAGGTGGGCTCTGGGCTTCCCTCAACCAGTTAAACACAGATCAATTCAAACTCTTTGGAATTGCAGCCCATTCCCCTGACCTTAGCCCTTAATGTGAGGCTTCTGGGAAAGCTTCAGGGCAGCACTTCCAGGCTCTGCCCAGAACTTGCCCACATCTGTGCCTGGCAAGCCCAGAACCACTTTTCTTGCTCTGTTTAATTTCTGCTTCCCATGTTGTTTGGGAAACAGCAGAAAAACCCACTTTACACCTGCAGAACACCAAGTAAATGCTCCACAGGCAAGAGCCCTGCACTTCCTGGGGGACTGAGGTCATTGCTGCAATTACACACGTCAGAACGGAAGGCAGCAGCAATTACAGCTTTCCCAAAAACTGGTGGTGCCTGAAGTTTCCCTGGTTTATTTTTTTTCCAAGAAAGGTTCCAAACAGATGCTTTTTGCTACATCATCTCTGAAAGGACAAAACCTCCCGCTAAGCTGGAGCCAAGCAATTTAATCCCTGCTCTTTCAGACTGTCAGGGTGTATCTCCAGGAGGGGGGAGGCAGCTGTCAGGAAGCTCCCAGCACCACAGTGACAATTAAAGGGACACAAGAACTTCACAGAGACACATCTGACACAGCACTGACAGAGATGCAGCCCCTGAATCCCTTCTCAGGCAGCAAACACAGGCTGGGCTGTTGTTTTTGTCTTTTGTTTCCATTATAAACAGTTTTAAGCTCAAAAGGAAGTCAAGGGTTTAAATATCAACAAACAATTACTTCCTTTGTCTCATAAAATATTTTTCCATGGCAAAAATATTTGGACTAAACATCAAATTTGGTTTACTTAGAGCACAGGAAACCTGGCAAAAAACACAACACCAGTATGTCTGCAGAGTAAAGAATTCCAGCCCTTCCAGGGACAGCAGTGTGAGTGAAAGAGGCAATTTTTTTGCAAGTTTTGTGGGAAAAGGCAAAGAATCCATCTCCACATCTCTATTTTAACATAAATACTCCTCAGCAGATTTCCTCCCTTAACCACTAGAGACAGAAGTTTTCCACACCGGAATTCCATTTTGAATAACACAAAGGCACTAAATCCCCCTCTGGAGTTCACGAGGTCTGAGCAGCTCAGGCGGGGCAGGAGCAGGGCGGGACAAGGCCGGGCGCAGAACGGAACGCGGTATCGCAATCCCACGGAACCCGCCCGGCCGCTTCTGGGGCTCATTAACTGGGGCAAATTGGCTGCTCCAAGTGCTGCTGCTGGCTCAGGACCTGGCACACAGCCCAAGCCCTGCTCATGTGAGGAGCACTGTCGCTGTCAGGGGGTCCCTGGAGCTCGCAGGGGACAGCGACTGGCTCGGAACAGGGGGGTTCAGGCTCACCTGAGATACCTGACACCAATCCCCACAGGGATGCCCTGCCAGACCAAGAGCCCTCACTCACCTGTGGTTCATCTGAAGCTTCTTGGTCTGGCAACTTTTCTAGCCCAGCCTCCCCCTGACACCCCCCAGCCCCGGGACAGAGCTCGCTGTGGGTCTGCTGTTAGTACTGACAGGACTAACCCCAGGTGAGCACATTGGGAAGACATTTCAGGTCACTGTGCAGGTGCCCCGAGGAGCCAAGGCGGGACGTGCGGGGAGGATGACGGGGGGAGGAGGGAGGAGCACAGGTAGCAGTGAAGGTGTGATTACCTGCTCGGGCTAGCATCTCAAACTCGGACACAGTCTCCCGCAGAGGCTGCATACCTTTAGTGGCTGTGTCACTAAACGAGAACTCCTGGCTGTCGTTGTGGGGCAGCTCAGTGCTGCTCACCCGGGACGGCTTGAGGAACACCTTGGGCTCGATATCCAGCTCAAACTGTTGGAAAACCAGGGCAGGGAAAGTCACATCAGCAGGTCCCTCACCTCCCACCTGCCACGCTCCCTCTGTCCCTGCAAAGGCCTCCACCGCCACAAGGGTGGGAGAGGTCGCTTTCTCAGGCTTTACTTCCTGTGTTAAACCATCGGAAGCCAAGTACAGGGATACAGGAGCAGCCAAGGAAGCCACTGCATTTCCAGGAGCCTGAGGGATCACACTCTCACAGCCAACCCTTTCTCCCCAGCCCAGTGCCCAGGCCTCCCTCTCCAGCGCACACAGGGAGCGCGTCTACCTTGATAGAGCTGTTTTCAAACATATCCACAGTCATTTCTTCCTCTTCTTCCTCCTCCTCCTCAGCCGCGGACTCAACCACCATTCCCGGGAACTTCTCTCCGCCGCAGAACTGCAGGAAGATGGGGGCCCGGCTGGAGTTGCGCTGGATCTCCACCCGCAGGATCCCGTCACGGGGCCACTTGTCCCGCACGTGCTCCAGGCAGTTGATGGGCGAGCGGGAGAAGGCGATGTGGATGTAGGCCAGGATGAAGAGCACGAAGAGAGCCTACAGGGCAGGAGACAAGGCAGGGACCGTCAGCCCGGCCACCCTCGGCCTGGGTACAGCCTTCCCAGTTACCACCAGCTCTTCTCTGCCCGTGAAACACCAGAAAAACTCGGACGAGTGGATTTGGCGAGTGGACAAGAGCTTCAGTGTTTCCCAACAAGGCAGGAGCCAGACCCCGGCATTCTCAGCAAGGAACACACCAAAGGCAGCAGGAACCACCTGCTCCTGTTCATGAGAGCAGAGCTGCCCTCGACAGCTGTGCAGCTCAGGCACCCTGCTGGAAGCACAGGTCCTGCAACCAACACCTTCCCCAAACTGAACCACACACAGCACCAGTGCGGGACGAGGCTACGAGGCACGCTGGAAGGAATGGAAATGCATCCATGGCTTCCAACCCTTCCCTCCTCAGCACAAAGAGTTTCCTGCTGAAGCCTGGAGAAGACTGCCCAGCCTTCCAAAGGCAGAATAAAGCAAACCTCTCCCAAAGCCAACCCTTCTGAGGGCAGGACGACCCAAACCCATGGTAGATCTGTCATTGCAAGGAATGGGCCCTGCCCCAGGGTGGCCAAAGGGCTCCCTGCCCTGCCTCAATCCCAGGAACAGCTCTAAACCACAGCACAGCAGACTGGACTAATAAAACCCATTCCCTAAAGCACAGACAGGAACCGTGCACGACGTCCAAAGTTCAGAGCTCCCAGCACGGCTGGCACCGCTGAGCTCAGACCTCCCTTCCCATCCACCCCGAGCTGCTCCCTCCTCATCAGCCCAGCTGTCCTGACCTATTTGTGACTAACAAACAGGCTGGTAAACATCCCTCTGCCGAGCAGCTGCACAGGGGGACGTGAGGGAAGGTAAACCAGAGCCACCTCCCTGGTTGCAGGAGCTCTGGACAGGCTCTGCTTCCCTGTGCCCAGCAGCCAGATCAGGGCCAGGAGCAGGCTGGAGGCTGCTGGCCCCTGACCCTGCAGGGCCCTGGGAATGCTTTTCGTTTCCCAGGACGGCTGGGATCAGAGGCAGAAGCAGCATGAACAGCTCCCAGCTGCTCTGCCCAACAGCCTGGCCTTGAGCACCGTCCCTGTCCCAGCCTGCCTGCCAGGATCCAGCCGGACAACTGGGACACGGAACAGGGATGTGAGAACCCATAACATATCTTGGGAGGGTAGAAAAAGTATCCGTGCAGTATGAGACAAGTTGTGCTAAATGTTTTCTTGCTGAATTGTAAAAACCCAGGGCAGGAGGGTGGCCAGGCACGCTGCTCTCCCCTTCTTGCTCTCATTGCCAACCCGGAGGACACGGAGCAGGATTTAACCAGTGGCAGCTCACCCCTGCACACTGACAGGCCCCTCTGGGGGCCCCAGCAGGCAGGAGGGTTCACCCCGGGGCAGAGCTGTGACACTGCACTGGCACTGCTGAAAAAGCAGGGTTAGAACGGGGCTGTGCCTTAACTGCTTCCAGAAGAGACAAGACTCCAACAAAACCCCAACTATCCGGTATGCCATGTGTGCAATGCACCCAGAGTGTGATTTCCCGGAAACAGAAACTGAACCCTCTCCAGCCCAGAGCCCGGGACATGCCCCGCACCAGCCAGGCTGCCCAGCGAGCTGGCTCAGGACTTCCTTTGGATTTACGGACCTGGAACCAGAGCCCCGGAGCGCAGGGACCACCGGGACCACCACAGATCGTTGAACTCCTCGTGTCTCCCACACAGGAGAGGCCCACGGGAGGCCTGGGGACAGCCTGGTGTGTGTGTGGCCCGAACACAGGCTGGGACCTCCGGCAGAGCCACAACTTTTTGTTCCTAAGGAAATCCCTGCCCTCGGCCCGGCCGCGCCTGGCAGGAGGAGCTGCCCCTCACCTTGAGGAGGACGAAGAACTCGAAGACGCGGCGGAAGGAGGGCGGGAAGAGGCGCGCGTAGGTCACTGCCATCTTGAAGAACAGCGCGTGGAAGAGGCGGTCACGCACGTTGATCAGGGGGTTCTGGTTGAGGTTGGGGTTGCGGACGCCCCGGTTGTTGCCGCCGGCGGCCCCGGTGTTGTTGGCCGCGTGGTGGTTGTTGGCGTTCGGCTGGTTCTCGGACATCCTGGCGGCGGGGCCGGGCTCGGAGCGGCCGCTACTGCTCGGCGGGGCGGGCTGGACCGGGGCGGCCGCCGCCCCCGTCCCCGTTCCCCGGCCCCGGCCCGGCGCAGACGCCTCGGGGTGGCGACGGGTCAGGCCCGGCGAGTGAAGCCTGGGCGCTCAGCGGGGCCCGGGCGCTGCGGCGGCCCGAGCAGGCGCAGCGGGGACGCGGCCGGCGGGCCGGGCCCGGGCCATGGGGGGATCGGTTCCGCCTCTCCCGTCCCGTCCCTCAGCGCGGCGCCGCCATCTTCCCCCGCCGGCAACGGCGGCTCCGCGCATGCGCGCACGCGCCCGGGGCACGACGGGACGGTGGAGGACACGCGCCAGCCACGCCACGCCCCCATACGCAAATTAGGCGCATTCCCGGCACGCTCCGCGCGCGGCCTGTCCCTCCGCGCTTGAGCTGCTCCTCAGAAAGGCAAAAAATTAATCTGTTAAAGCCCCAGGTTTGGAGTAAAAATCCGACGCGCATCGCCTGGGAGGGTGACCAGCTGGAGAAAGGCGGGGAAGGTTGAGAAATACTCGCCATGACCTCAAAAATCACTAATTCCGAGAGGTTTAAGCAGGGCTGCCGAAGGGTTATGGTTCGTGCTCGCTTCGGCAGCACATATACTAAAATTGGAACGATACAGAGAAGATTAGCATGGCCCCTGCGCAAGGATGACACGCAAATTCGTGAAGCGTTCCATATTTTTTCCCTCGGGAGGGTCGCAAACCCCGCTCCGGGAGGACCCTTTTGGACCCCCCAGGTGCTGCTCAGGGGATGCCGGTGCCCACCCTCACTCCTGGGAGAGCCCCAGGAGCGGCACTGCAGGTCTGGGTGTCCGACTGTGCCAGGGCCACGCTGCTGCCCTGTCCCGCTGTGCCCCTGTCCCCCAGCGGGGTCGTGTCATGGCGAGGGCGATCAGGCCCCCCGGCAGTACCGCGGGTCTTTATTGAATTGCTCAGTTACAGCAAGCTCGGCTCCAGTGGGGAGCAGCGGGGGTCCTGGGGCAGCAGGGGTCCCAGGGCCAGCCCCAGACCCCCCCATCCAGATCGACTTCTCCACAGGGCACCACCCCCAGGGATCCGGGGCCAGCCCTGCCCTGATGCTCTGACACTCCCCAGCACCCACTGTCCTGTGGGATGGTGACACCATGGCAGTGGGCAGGATGTGCCCAGGCCTCCCCTGTGCAGCTCCGGGGGTCCAGGGTGCCCCGAAGCCCTGTAACCCCAGGTCGTGTTGCAGTGATGACTGGGGAGGGGTCTTGAGGGTCCATGGAGCACCATGCCCTGCTCAGACAGCGCTCTCCTGGTAGCTGTCATCCTCCAGGAACGTGCTCAGCCTCCTCCCAGGGCTGGGGGCCACATCCTGCCCTGGCTCCACAGCCTCCCCGGGGTCCCCGTCACTCTGCTCCTGGGCGAAGTGCACGAAGACCTGCGGGGATGGCGGGATGAGAGACAGTGCCATGGGACCCCCACCCACACCCCCACACCGTGCCCCGTCACCTGGTCGAGGGTGGTCTGGGACACCGAGTAGTCCTCGATGTGGCAGGGCCCGCAGTGGGCGGCCAGGAGGCTGAAGACGGTGGCCAGGGAGGCGGCGCGGGCGGGCAGGTGGTAGCGCAGCAGCCCCCCGTGCCGCTCCCGCAGCACGATGGTGGGGAAGTGCTGCTGCAGCAGGGCCTGCACCGCCGCCGGGCCGGGGCCCCCCGCCCGCACCACCACCGTGTACCCGTCCCCAAACCTGCGGGGACAGGGGACACCGCTGCGGGCACCGGCTGCAGCCCCCGCCTCAGGGATCCCCCCCGAGCTGCCCACCCCGGTACCTGTTCTTGAGGTGCTGGACGCTGCCCAGGCAGCGGAACCGGCCGTTGACCATGATGGCCATCCTGGTGCAGAGCGCCTCACACTCCTCCATGCTGGGGGGCACGCGTGAGACCCCCGGGGCAGAGGGGAGCTCCCCTCTGGGGAATTCCCGGGGGCAGAGGGGTTGCTCCCCAGTGTGGGGGCTGCAGACCCGGGTGGGGGATCACCTGTGAGACGTGAGCACCACGGAGCGGCCGTCCCGGATGACGCCCAGGATGCGTTCCCACAGGAACCGCCGGGCTTGCGGGTCCATCCCCGTCGTGGGCTCATCCTGCAACGGCCCCAGCTCAGGGTCAGCCCAGGCAGGACCCTGGTGCTGCTGTGGGACCCCCCGCCACCCCCCTCACCAGGAAGACGACAGGGGGGCAGCCGAGGAGGGCGATGGCCGTGGAGAGCTTGCGTTTGTTGCCCCCGCTGTACTTGCCCGCGGGCCGGTCCGCGTGCGGGCCCAGCCCCAGGGCAGTGATGCCCCACTGAGCCACCTGCCAGAGACAGAGGGGGTGAGGACGTGAGGGTGGGGGTCTCCTGGGCTGGGGGGGGCTGGGGTGCAGGCCCTACCCTGGGGGTCTCCTCCTCCGGGACCCCACGCAGGCGACTGTAGAACTCCAGGTGCTCCCGCCCCGTCAGCAGGTCCGTGATGGCATCGAACTGGGGACAGTAACCCATGTGCTGGTGCACAGACTGGAGGTCGGTGAGCACGCTGTGGGACAGGGACAGGTGAGCACGTCGTGGGGGATGCTGCAGGGACACTGTAGGAATAGGGATGAGCAGCTGCAGGGATGAGGATAAGGATGAGGATGAAGGTGAGCACAAGCACACTGCAAGAACCAGGACCAGAAGGAGCACAGGATGAGGATGATGGCACAGGTGCTGTGGGGATGAGGAGAGGGGGAGCAGCTGTGAGGTCCCTGCATTCACCACCTGTGCCCCTTCAGCCAGGCCTCCCCCAGCGTCACCTCCGTGTCCCCCGTCAGCATCTTGAAGGTCGACGTCTTCCCGGCACCGTTCACCCCCAGGAGGCCAAAGCACTGTGGGGACAGAGCAGGGTCACCAGCAGCCCTGGCCCTGCCCATGGTGCCGTCCATCCGTCTGTCTGTCCCTCACCTCTCCGGGGGGGATGGCCACGCAGAGCCGGTCCACGGCCGGAGCCTTCCTGCGCCGGTACACCTGCGTGGGGACAGGGGCAGCGCTGGGTGCTCCCTCCCTCACCGGGGGCCGGGGGCTGCAGGGGGCTGGAGCCCACAGCAGGGTGGGGCAGGGGCCGGCCCTAAAGCCCACCTTGGTCAGGTCCTTCAGCAGCAGGAGGTGGCCCTGAGGGGGGCTGCTGCCCACCCTCGCCCGCTCCCTGGCCACGTCCTGGTCTTCGTCCCCCAGCGAGGGCAGCTCCGGAGCCCGCGGCCTGGGGGAACAGCGGCAGGGGCGCATCCAGGGCTGCCCATCCACGGGAACCCCCAGGCACCCCCTGGCCGGTGCTCACCCCAGCCGCAGGAAGAAGCGGTACTGCAGCAGGAGGGTGAAGATGAAGAAAACAATGCCCTCGACGGCCATGGCGAACATGTTCTTCCCCGCCAGCTCCCAGGACAGGGGGGACAAGAAACGCCTGTCCCCTGTGAGCACAAGAGCGCAGGTAGGAGAGGTGAATGCCTGAGCTGGCCAGGCTTTGGGGAGGGGGAGCAGCCCTGACACCCCCTGACTCACCAAACCTCTCAAAGGCATCAGCCATCGCCTGGTTCTTCACCATGTCGATGAGGCCTCGGCCCAGGCAGAAGTGGGGGAAGATGAGGAAAACCTTCTTCAGGACACGGTTGATGTCATTGAGGTTCTGCCGGGGCAGTGAAGAGAGGGGTGAGTCAGCTGGCACTGGCCCCACGGGGGTGGGACAGGGGGTCCAGGGCATCCCAAGGCTCACCTGGTCCACGAAGAGCTCCAGCACAAAGGTGGCCACACTGCCATTGATGCCAATGAAGAGGTTGATGCAGGTCAGGGCCACGTAGGCAGTGCTGGGGATGCTGAAGAGGAAGGAGGCTGGGTACATCAGGGGGTGATGGACCAGCTGCAAGGGAGGAAGGCAGGGGCTGGCTGAGATGCACCTCCTATCCTGGGGGACACGAAACACCACCCACCCCCCAGCACCACAATCCCCCTCATCCCGGCTGCCCCCAGCCCCCTCAGAGCCCCCTGTGGCCCCCTCGCCCCCGCTGGGCTCTGCTGCCCCGTCACCCGTAGAGCAGCAGCAGCAGCACCAGGGAGGGCAGGTTGTCTGAGGACACGTAGGATTTCTGCTGGAAGCAGAGGAAGATGAGGATGACCAGCAGTGCGGGCACCAGGTAGTTGCACTGTGGGGACAGAGAAGCCAGGAAAAGGTCAGGGGTGGGACCTGCTCCCCCTGGAACTGGTCCCTGTCCCCATCCCCATCCCCACCATGTCCCAGGCGAAGTTGCCCAGCCAGTAGGTGAGGGGCTTCATCCCGCTGACAAACTGCAGGTGCTTGGCCTTGCTGACCCGCTCCTCGATGAGGAAGACGACGAAGCTGGCCGGGACGAAGGACATGGCAAAGATCACGCAGATGGAGACCAGCACGTCCACGGAGGTGGCCATCCTGCCATGGAGGGGAGGGCTCAGCGGGGGCCGGAGAGTCTGTGGGATCCCTGTCCCCGGCACTCACAGGGCGGCCTCGGAGAGCTGCTCCTTGGTGAGGTTGAGGGGGTGGTTGGTGGCCGTGATGCCGAAGCGCGTGGGGTCGGTGCCGGGGGGCAGCCGGGCACGCAGCAGCCCATTGCTGGCCACGTTGAGGAAGGAGACCATGGCGTGCCAGCCCTTGTTGTTGAACCAGACCTGCAGCACAGGGGGGCCTGGCAGTTTAGAGTCCCCCACCCGCCCTGGCACTGCCCTGGCTGTGCCCACAGCACCCCAATCCCCACCGGCTGTGCCACCCACTCCCCTCCAGCCTTTTGGTCCTTCTGGGCCGCTCCACCCCCGGAGGGGACCCAGGTGCCACATCCCCGCTGCCCCCCAGCTCTCACCCCCAGGGGACCCCCAGCCCTGGGTGCACCTTGATGTTCCTGCGGGCATCCAAACCCTCGATGAAGCGGCTGATGTTGGCCAGGAGCCGATCCGAGGGGCTGCCCTGGGTGTGGGAACAGGGTGAGGAGGGGGCTCCTGGCACCAGGACAGGGGAGCCGGGCTGGGGGCCTGAGCCCAGCCGTACCGGGGTGATGTTGAGCAATGCCCGGAGCTCCAGCACCGCCTGATCCACCTCTGCCACCGATGGCAGGGCCTGGGAGCCGCCAGCACCCAGGGAGAAACCCCCGTACCTGTGAGAGAAACGGGGCTTCAAACCTGCCGGAGATGCCCCCACTGCCAGCGTGCCGGGAGCTGGGCTCCAGGACCCACATGGGGCCTTTCCAGCCCAGGAGAGTCTACGGTTCTGTAATTCTATCAAACCTGCCACCCACTGCCCACTGCCATCCTTGCCCAGACTCAACCCCCCACCTGCCCAGATGCCGTGGTGAGGGGCACAAGGCGGAGGGCTGAGGCTGCATGGATGTCAGCTCTGCCCAGTGATCACTCAGGTTCTCCCCAGCCCCAACGGGCATCTCCTGCCTCACCCCAGCTCAGCTGTGCCAGCCTCCAGCCCCTGCCCAGCTCACCTCTGCTCGTTCACCCACTTCTTGTTCCTCAGCCTGAAAGAAATGGGGGGCAGAAACCCCCCGAGGGGATGTGAGGACAGTGCCTGCTCAGCTGGCCACACTCCCATCAGTGTCCTCTTCCCCTGTGGTTTGGTCCACAGTGTCCCTCCCTGCTGCCACCATGGTGGCAGCCTGTGCCAACGCCCTGCCACCTTCCCCAGGTGTCCCTAGGGTGTTCCCTCGGTGTCCCCACTGTGTTCCTGCAGTGTCCCTGGGTGTTCCCAGCCCCAGCACTCACTCCTGCCGGATGATCTGGGGGTAGGTCTTCACCAGGTAGTCGGAGATGTTCCTGCCCGTCAGGTTCTGCAGGATGTCCCCTGTGCCCCTCTGCACCTGGGGATGGACAGACGGGCTGGAAGGACACCCAGCCCCGTGGCCTCGCCTGCCCCCACACCCAGCAGTGCCGGAGCCCTGGGGCTGCCCCCGCTGGGCTGGGGGTTACCTGGGGCGGAGGGAGCCCCCCGGCCCCCTCGGGACACTCGGGCAGCATCCTGTGTGCCCCCGGGCCACTGCACTGACACGGCGGGGACGGCTCAGCCTGTGTCCAGTTCCCACGCCACAGCACTTCCAGCAGGGACGGGGGGGCTGAGGGGGCCGAGAAGCCATCGGGGTGGGAAGCTGGTGGGCACAGCCCCATCCTGGGCACGCGGGGAGAGAAACCTTCCGTTAGCAGTCTGGTGTGAGCCAGAGGCACCGGGACCCACCACGAGGATGGCTGGGGGTCCCATGGCATCGCACCGGACAGCAGGGCTGCTCTGAGGGGAGGCGGGCACCGAGGTGGGGTCAAGGCCTGCTGTCCCCCCCAGCCCCCATCCCCTGGACACTCACGTCTCTCCCGCCTCCTTCATGCACTTGGTGCCGAAGCCGGGCTCGGCCAGGAGCGCATCCAGCAGCCGGGCAGTGTCGGGGTCCCCTGGGGCGTCGTTGCTGCCAGGAGACACAGGAGTGAGCTGGTGGCAGTGTGGGACGGGGGACACGGGGTGGGCAGCGGGCTGGGAACACACCTGAAGAAGGTGAACTGCTGCCCGTACATCCAGGGCTGGAGCTGCAGCGGCGGGTACTTCCCGAAGGGCGGCACGATGAGGCTGAAGAGCAGCGCGATGCAGACGAAGACGGCGGGGAGGACGATCTGGGGGACCCAGGGTCAGGGTGGGCTCCACTTGCCCTGCCCCATCGCCTCCCCACGGCCCCATCCCGGTCCCACCTGCGCGAAGAAGCCGCGGGTGCTGCGCCGAGCGTGGAGCATCCTCTTGGTGAAGAGCGCGCGGAGCTGGCGGCAGACGAGCGCCCAGCCCCTCACCCTGCCGCAGGCCTGCGCCGCCCCCCGCAGCAGGTCTGTCTCCCGGGGCTCCTCCGCTGCCGGGGCACAGACAGGTCTGGCAAGGGGCTCGTGCCAGCCAGGGCGCGGGAGGACAGGGTGGGTGCTGGCAGAGGCATCCCCCGCCTCAGCAGGGATGGCACGTGCATGCAGGAGCCCCCCAGCCCCCTGGCCCCCAGCTCCTACCTCGCCGTGCTCCTTTGGCTCAATGTAAAGGAGAGCAGAGAGGGGTTACAGCCCTGCAGTGCTGTCCCGGTTGGGGTCAGCACCCATCCAGGCACCCCAAACCATCACAGCCCCCCAGGCTCCTGTGGCTGCCCCCACGCCAGCTCTACCTCCAGGAGGAGGGGGATATTGCCTCCCGGGATTTCATGTCCCATCCCAACCCTTGCACACATCTGGGCTCCCCCAAACCCACCCTCATCCTGGATCCTGGCTCTGGGGGCACCCCAAAACTGGGAGGTAGCAATGCTGCACGAGGGTCCCTGAGCACCCCCTGCCCGAAGGGATGCCTGCCTGGATGGACATGTGCCACGGCCCCAGCCCTAAGGGGTGGAGGTGGGGAACACCCAGCAGCAGCTCAGGAGTCCCAGCTCCCCCCTCCTTACCCAGCTCCCCATCGGCCACGTCTGCGTCCTCCACCTTGCCGGGAGCTGCTCCTCTCCTGGTGCCTGCCAAAAGGGGGATGAGATGCCAGGGTGGGACCCATGTTACAGGCTGTGACACCTCCCTGCACCCACAGGTGCTCCCAGTAGGGATCCTTGCCCTGGGAGGGACACGTGGTGCACTAAGGCTCCCCCCCTCCCTCTGTTCTGGGCTGCTGAGCATCTCCTCAGCCCCCCTTGCACCCCAGAGCTCAGCTCCAGCCAGGACTGAGGGGTTTTACCTGCAGTGTCAGTGTCCAGCCCTGTGTCCTCAGCCACCTTCAGGAAGATCTGGGGGGTGGGGAGCTGGTGTTAAACACGACACCAGTTCCCACAGCCCAGCGAGGGAAAGCCCTTGGTCGTGGGCAGGAACCCCAGGAGCCACAGGCAGCCCCGCTGGGTACCTCTTCCAGGGTGGTGTCGGAGATGCCGTAGCTGGAGACCCCCAGCTCCCCCAGGCGCGCATCCAGCTCGCGGAACAGCTCCCCGAAGGCCCCGTCCCGGGCCCCGCTGTAGGGCAGGACAAAGAGCACCTCGTGCCCGATGTCCTCCACCAGCCGGGAGCCAGGCACCAGCTTCTGGATCAGTGCAGACAGCTGGGCCACATCTGGGGGAACAGGGAGGGCTGGAAACCTGGGCCAGGAGCCACTGGTTGGCACAGCTGGATGTGCCCAGCATCCCAACCTTAGGGTCCCTGGGAGAGCTGCAGGGGATGGGGACCCCCTTCTGCCCCACCAGTGCAGGGGGGCCAGGAGCCAGCGGCAGGGCTGGCATTCCCAGCCCCCACAGCTGACAGGGGAAATATGGGGAGTAGCTCGGGGGGAACCACGGGGGCCAGGACCCTCACCCACGGCGCTGGCCTCGCTGCCCCGCTCGCTGCCCAGGCCCGTGTCGCTACTGCGCTCTGAGTCACTGCCATCCTGTGGGAAAAGGCAGCCAGAATCTGGCACCCCATGCCAGGACCCGGCCCCCATTGCCCCCCAGTCCCCGGATGGATGCACTGGTTGCCCCTGGCAGAAGCTCCTCGGGGCTGAGGGACCCACCTTCTTCGTGGCGCCAGGGACAGCACCGGTGCTACCGCCTGTCCCGCTCCGCTCCCGCTTCACCAGGGTGAGGTGGTACCCGGTGCCCAGCCGGGCCTTGAGGAAGAGGGGGGACCCGCAGCAGCAGAGCCGGCCCTGCGAGATGATGGCAGTGCGGTCCCCGAGCAGCTCCGCCTCGTCCATGTAGTGGGTGGACAGGATGATGGTGCGGCCTGGGGACAGGGAGGGGATTTGATCCAGGACCCTCCTGCTGCTCCCCCCAGCTTGGGTTTTCCCACCAGCACATCTCTGTGCTCCCCCAGGCTGGAGGGCTCAGAGGGAGAAGTGGGCACAGGGGCTCCCCCAGCTCAGCCCCAGCCCCGACCTTTGCGGTACTTGAGCAGCAGCTCCCAGATGCTGCGGCGGGAGAAGGGGTCCACGCCGGCCGTGGGCTCGTCCAGGACGACCACGCGGGAGCCGCCCACGAAGGCGATGGCCACCGAGAGCTTGCGCTGCATCCCGCCTGCAGAGGGACAGCGTTGGGGGCACCCGGGGCCGCTGAATCCTGCCTGGGCACCCGTCCTGTCCCCCGCACGCACCAGAGAGGTTCCTGGTCTGCTCCCGGCGCTTGTGGGGCAGCCCCGTGTCCTGGAGCAGCTGCTCCATCTCCTCCTGCACCTCCTGCTCCGAGAGCCCCTTCAGCCGCCCGTAGAACCAGACGTGCTCCTCCACTGTCAGGCTGGGGGGGCAGGGTGAGGGAGACAGGGGTGAGGGGGTCAGGGATTGAGGGGGACAGCCCAGCATCACTCCCCCGCATGCCCACCCCTGCCTACATGTTGAAGAGCACGTTGTGCTGGGGACACATCCCCATGGATTTGCGGATGCTGTCAATATCAGAGCGGATGTCCAAGCCCAGGATATAGGCGGTGCCCGAGGTGGGGGGCAGGAGGCCAGTTAGGATGGACCTGGATGGGGGAGTGGTGGAGAAAGGTGGTCATGGAGCACAGGAGCAGCAGGGCTGGAGGCTGGGGTGCTCTGTCCTACACGGGGACCCAGGTGAGACAGGGCCGAGCTCAGCTCCTGTCCCCAGCCATGGCCA
The DNA here is from genome assembly GCF_022539395.1 of Myiozetetes cayanensis. Taxonomy (NCBI): domain Eukaryota; kingdom Metazoa; phylum Chordata; class Aves; order Passeriformes; family Tyrannidae; genus Myiozetetes; species Myiozetetes cayanensis. The sequence goes on from NW_026087477.1 coordinate 3,752,100, forward strand.
CACAGCCCCCCAGGCTCACATGGTGGTGGTCTTCCCGGCGCCATTGTGGCCCAGGAAGGACGTGATCTGCCCCTCGTAGAAGTCCAGGCTCAGCCCGTTGACGGCCGCACGGCCACTGCTGCCATAAACCTTCACCAGGTTGCGGATGGAGACGCCAGGCTGGAGCTGGGCAGGCGGCTCCTCCACCAGCACTGGAAGCCACCATGGGGTCATGTCCCGGGCAGGACCCCTCGCTGGGAGCTGGACCCATTGCCACAGGGGGCAGGACCTTCCACTGGAGGGCAAGGCCCAGGCTGGAGAGCTCCAGCCCTGCTCCACGGCCGCTGCCCTCGGCCACGAGGCTCTGGGATGGGCAGGGACTCACCTTGGGGTGCAGTCAGGGGGCTGGTGGGGCACAGGGGGTGCCCAGCTGAGGACAACTCTCCAAACCAGTAGCTCTTCAGGAAGGGGAAATTCCAGGGCTTGGGGATCCCATACTGACCTGCAGCAGAGGGGGCTGAGTGGGGCCAGGGCTGGGGGGCTGCCAGGGGCCGGGGGGGCTGTGCTCACCTGGGAAGACGCCCTCAATGTACCAGGTGGCCAGGCCATAGAGGACGGCGTCCAGCAGCAGCAGCCCCATGGCCGCTGCGAAGTTGTAGGGGTCTCCTGGCACGGGGCTGGCACCCAGGTTGTGCCACTGGATGCCCACTCCCTGCTCTTCATAGAGGGAGAAGTAATCGCAGCCAAAGCCAAAGGCCACGGGGGACAGCAGGCTCTGGGGGTGGCGAGAACAGCAGTGTGGGCAAAGAGCAGCCCAGGGGGTGCAGCCCAAAGCCCCCTGCCCAGGGCAGCGGGGAGGGGCCGCTCACCACGAGGACGCGGAGCGGGAAGGTGATGTAGTCGCGCCAGGCGACGCACAGCACGTAGGGCAGGTACAGCGAGAAGTAGATGATGCCACCGCACGCCGAGGCCAGGTTGGCGCGGAGGAAGAAGGTGCTGATGAGGAAGCACTGGCTGATGGTGGCCACTGAGAAGGTGCCGAGGAACAGGAAGATGACGGCCGGGTCGCTGTAGGGCAGGATGTTTCCCAGCTGTGGACGGAGGCAGGTTGGATCCTGCAGAGCCCCCCGTGCTGGCTCCCAGTCCCAGTGCTCCCGGTGCCAACTGCACTGTCCCCTGAGACCTGCAACCTGCCTTGAGGATGAGGACGAGGAGGGCACAACTGAGGAGGAAGGGGATGAAGCTGCTGAGGAACCAGCTGAGCCAGAGGATGCCACTGCTTAGCCCCATGGTCTTCATGGTCTCCTTGAGACGTGTCTCCTTCTCGTGCACTACCCCCTTGATGATCATAGCCACTGAGTAGATCCAGGCCAGCGTCATGAAGAGGGGCAGCGAGCGGTTCAGGACCCGCAGGAACCTGGGGAGATGCCACCAGCCCTTCCACGCCCCGCCCAACAGCCCTGGGCCACCGCAGGGCCAGGGACAGTGGGACACGCCCAGCCCTGTGCCATCTCTCCAGGGCAGTGATGCTGTAGGATGCTCAGATGCGTCCCCTGCAGCACTGAGGGGTCACTCGAGGGTCCCAGGGGGCCAGGGCTGTCCCTCGCCCACTCACACATCGTCCACGTAGCAGGGATAGGGCATTTGCTGGACATAGACCCCTGTCCGTGGGGCAGCCCCGGTCTGCACCCGCACCACCGCCTGCTCCACCAGGTCCTGCACGTAGATGAAGCCCCCCCAGACGTAGCGCAGGTCACTGAAGGGGTCAGCTGCGGGGCCTGGGTCCCAAAACCTGGGGGCAGAGCACAGTGCTGGAAGCAGGAACACCCCACCACGGGCACAGGCTGCTTGGGAGGCCACAGAGACCAGCAGGGCGGGTGTGCCCCAACCTGTCCTTGATCTTGTTGGTCCTCGTGACATCGTCGATGTCCATGCGGATCTTGTAGCGGACATGGGGGGGCAGTGTGGGGGCTGTGGCGTTGATGGGAGGTTGGAAAACCACAGCTGCCCAAAACTGCTGCTCCTCCAGCAGCTCCAGGGCCCGGGCGACCAGCTGCTCCTCGGTGGCCACCGCTTCGATCTTGTCCAGGCAGACGCACTGCGGGAGGGCAGGCAGGGCTCAGCAGGCACGGGGGCACAGGCAGGGCAGGCAGGGCTCAGCCATGCAGGGGGCCAGCCTGCCCACAGGGCAGGGACACTCACCTCCATGAACTGCGACAGGGTGCTCAGGACCGTGTCCACATCAGCGTACACCTGGTGCCAGGTGAGCCCCGGCCCGGCCGCCGGCCCCGCCAGGAACGTGGCCAGCTCCGACACCTTCCAGGAGGTGCCGTTGAGGAACCCGTCCAGGAGCTGGGCTGTGCCCGGGGCCAGCAGCAGGTCCTGCAAAGCACCAGGGTACCAGGGACCATGCAGCCCACCCTGCTCCAGTTGCCACCTCACTCCTGCCCAGAAGCCCCAGCTGCCCCCCACCACACCCCATCCTGCACCCCACAGCAGCCTGGTCTCCAATGGGAGGGATCTGGGGTCACACACCTGGAGCACCTGCATCTCCAGGCTGCTGTTGAGGATGGTGTAGATCCGGGGTCCCAGCTCCTGCCAGGCGCTCCCCACCTCTCCCAGTACTGCCAGCTCCCGGAAGGTCCGATTCACCTGGGTGAGAGGGATGAGGCAGGTCCTGGTTGGGACCCCCTCAATTCCTCCCCCAGGCCCCTCACAGCCCCCACTCACCTCGGCCATGACGCTGTCGGGGCCGGGCCCGGGTGGCGAGTACAGGATCTTGCCCACAAAGAGGGGCTTGATGCCCCTCCAGAAGATCTGTGAGAAGGGGTTGGACTCCAGGCTGCGGAGCAGCTCCCGGCAGAAGGGACCTGGGGGGTGCAAAGCTGAGCCCTCATCACCAGCCCCCCATCCCTGTCCCCAACGCCTCCCCCAGCCCCTGGTCGAGCCCTCACAGCCCCCTGCAGCCCCTGCTCACTGCTGCTGCCCGAGGCCACGGATCTCCGCTCCGAGCTGTTGCGGTCCAGGAAGGCTTTGACGTCGTTGTCCTCGTACCAGTTGAGGGAGGGGATCCTGAGCCCCCCACCCTCGGGGTGACCGCAGGCGATGCGTGACAGGGCTGTGAATGCACCCACACCGGGGGTGCTGGTGTTGGGGGCCCTCAATTCCTCGAGCTCCCGCTGCAGCTCAGCCAGGCTGGTCATGGAGGAGATCTGGGGAGAGCGGGATGGGGAGTGGAGTGGGGCAGCAGGGATAGGGGCACCCAGGGACAGTGTGGGGGTGCATAGGGGGCATAGGAAGTGGGGGGTACCTCCTCCATCAGGGATGTTGCATCCCGCAGGAAGGTGCCCAAGGCTTCCACAGTGCCAGCAATTCCACCCACGTCTGGGCTCAGCTGTTCCTACAGGGGGACATGGAAAGGAGTGACAGCCACTCCGGATGGGCCAGGAGTCTCTGCCCCAATGCCCCCCAGAACCCAGCACCTGGCCAAGCTGGGAGCTCACCGCCACGAGCCGTGGGAAGTCCAACTGGGAGAGGAAGGAGCCCTCCATGGCTCGGAGCTGGGCGCTGGGCAGGGCACAGAGCCCTCGCTGCAGGCGCTGAGTGGAAGCAGCGTCGTCCCCCGCCAGGAATCCCCCCAGCTCCGAGGCGTTGCAGACCAGGGCCTTCAGTGGGAGGCGAATGCTCGCCAGGGAGAACTGGAGGGAGAGGGAGGTCACGATGCAGCCACTGGCACTGCGGGCACTGGGAGAGGGCACTGGGAGAGGGTACCATGCTGACACTCACGATGCGGGGGCTGAGCCGAGCCCCCATCAGCTCATCCACCAGCGCCGGGGCCAGAGATGTGTTGGTCCGCAGGAACCGCGAGAAAGTCTCGTTCTCCCTCAGGTACTCCCTCACCGGCAGGGCTGGGGGGGCAGGGGTCAGCCAAGGGGTCTCGCTTCCCCGGCACCCCCCCCTCCCGGTGCTCACCCCTCCGCTGGTTCCCGCTGTCCCGGAGCCGGCGCAGGCTGGGCAGGAGCCGGGCGAAGCTGCGCAGGAGCCGCTGCCCATCGGAGCGGAGCAGGGCCTGCCGGGCTTCGGCCAGGAGGCGGGAGAGGCTGTGGGACACGGGGTGGACGGTGAGACCCTGGCCCAGCCCCACTCTGTTCCTCAGTCCCCCGGCCCCTCCGCTCACATGGAGCCGTCAAAGTTGCCCACCACGCCGGGGGCCTCTCCCGCCGTGGGGTGCCGGAAGCAGGGGTTGTTCATGTTGCAGATGATGCCCTGGAGCCAGGACAGGGTCCCCGCCGAGGGCAATGCCTTGTTGGGGAAGTGGCCTGCAGGAGAAAGAGGCAGGTCCAGGGGGGCATCATGGGATCCCCAGGACTCCCCACACACACCAGAGCAGGGAGATGCCAGCGGGTCCCCACGCTGCGATCACCTCCTCTGTTTGTCTCCCCTGGTGCCACCTCACAGGGCTCCCATACAGGGGCACACAGGGTGGTCCCAGGCAGGCACAGGGGGCTCATTACCAACCCAGAGGGTGGTCCAGCAGGGGACACTCACACTCATGCTGCTTGAAGGGTGGGTGAGATCGTCGCACCGAGATCAAGATGAGGAAGAGGAAGAGCGGCCACAGGATCTCGATGGCCAGCTGGATCTGGGGGAGACCCGCAGTTGGGGGAAACTCTGTCACCATCATTGCCCAGAGCTCTGCCTGCCCCTGTGCTAGGACCCAGCGGCTCAGAGTGCCCCACACCCCAGTCCCCCACTCACCCGCTGCCGCCGGCGGTAGGTGAAGTTCTTCCAGAGCAGCAGCCCCAGCTGGGTGCCCCAGCTGGCCATGGCGGGCCCTGCTCGGCTCCGGCTGCGGGGAGAGCAGGGGGTTCAGCCCCAAGCTGGGGGCGACTGCGGGGCTCTCACTTCCCTCTGGGTCATGGCTTATCCCACCCCGGGCACAGTGCCGGGCACAGGGCTGAGCTCAGGGGCTGGCAGGAGCTGGACGGCATTCCTGCAGAAAAGCTCCTTTCCGGAGCTAATGCCTCAAATTCCGTTCTTTCCTAAACCAAAAGCAGCAGAATTGGGCACGAGCTTTGTCCAGGAGCCATGAGCAGGATTCGCAGCCCAGCACAGGGTGCGGCTCCAAACCCTGGGCAGCCCGGGGGAGGCGGGGAGCTGCCCGTGCCCCAGTTTTCCCATGGGAGGGGTGTGGGTGGGTGTTTCTGTGAGACCCTCAAGCACCCCAGGGGAGGAATTGTGCTGGTGCAGCGGGCTCGAGGCGCGAGTTCCCACACCCGGGCCCAGTGGGTACCTCCCGAGCTGCGCTGGGACCCCAGAGCTTCAGCTCCATCCCTTCCCAGCGCCAACCCGGTTTCTGCCAGCGCCTAGGAATTCACTCACCCCTGGAGAGGGGCCAGCAGCTCCCGGGCAGGGCAGCAAAGCGCTGCCAAGGCGCTTCCGTGCCCAGCCCGGTGGCGGCACGACCCAACCCGCAGCATTCCGCCCGGTGAACCCACCCACGCCCCGAGAGATCCGAGCTCCGGGGCGGCTCCCCGGTCCCCGCGAGCCGGGGACACGCCGGGCCCCCCTTGCTGCGGGTTTGCCCTCGGAGCCGGGGAAGCCGCGGACTCACCCGCTGCCCCGCGCCCGCCGCCGCCCGTCCGCCTGCGGAGCTAAGCCGGGTCCCGGGCACAGCCGGGATAAGCGGGCACCGGGCAGCGGGATTAGGATCCCGGCTGGAAAATCCGCCTAATCGGCCTGCGGGGCCGGACGTGAGCGGGGGTCGGGGCCAGGATTCCTCCGGGGGTGCACCGGGGCAGATGGGGTGACACGAGGGAACAGGGACGGCTGCCGGGGTGAGGGTGTCCAGGGAACCGGGGGTGCTGAGGCACTTTTCGGGACAAAACAGCCACAGAACCCGGGATCCTCCCAGGGGGATTCGCCTGGGAATCTGCTCACTCATCCCACGAGGACAAACATGCCGCGTCGCTGCAACTGAGAGGACCGGCGGATCCCACGCCCCCGGCATCCCGCCACCCGGCATCCCCCGGCCCCGGCGCCCCCCGACCCGGTTCCGCCCCACGGAGCCCCGCTCTGGAAGGGGTGCGGAGTCACCGGGAGGCGGACGGGCCGTGGGAACGTGGGCGCAGCCCGGGGAACACACGGACAGCCCAGGGTGGGTCATGGGAACAGCTCGAGGGGACGACGAGGACAGCCCAGGGGGGAGATGGGGACAGCTCGGGGGTACAGTGGGGACACGGGGACAGCCACGGGGGGGGATGGGGAGGTGCGGACAGCCCCGGAAAGATGCTGCGAGGCCGAGAGCAGCAGCCAGGACACAGCCCCTCCTTTCCCCCCCGCAGCCCCCGGCCCGGGACCCCCGTTACCTTCTGCCGCCGCGCGGCCCCTTTAAGAGACCCCCGCGGCTCCGCCGGGCGCGCGCAGGCCCCGCCCCTCCCAAAAAGTATCCGCGGGCGTGACGTCATGGGAACGGCTCTTAAAGGGGCCGCTCGGGGCGGGGCTCCGGGCGGTGGGAGGAGCGAGAGCCCCGCCCGGGCCCTTCCCCCGCCCCGCCCCGCCCGTGGGAGTCCCACGGGGCAGCGAGGCTCTCCCGAACACAGCATTTCCCTCCCCCGAAACGCGGGTCCCTGCCCGGACAGGCACGGCACCGGTAATTCCACATCTGTCAGCCGTTTATAAGCCAGCAGCCGGTTCCTGGCTCCCGCTCGGCCCCGGGACACGCAGCCTCTCTCCCCACCATCCCGGCACTCCGGGGGTCTCACCCTGGTCTGCAGCAGCTCCCACAAGAGGCACCAGAGACCGGCTCCTGCTTATGTTGAAAGGGTTTATTTTTAAAAATAAAACGTTTCAGTCTGAGAGCATCTCCATTAAAAACCACAAGGGAGGGGAAAGTCAAGGGGCACCGGCTGCGCTCGGGCACTGCGGCGGTGCAGGATGCGGCGTCGGAGTCAGCCCTGGCTCCAGCCTGGGCGATTGGATTGTGGAGAGGTGCAGCAGTGCCAGGTGTGCCAGGTGTGCCAGCTCCTGGCCCTGCCCTGCAGCCAACACCGTGGTCTCAGAATCTTGGTCCCTCTGACTTCTGCAAAAAAGGCATTTCCAGCATCTAGAGATCACATGAGGCTGCAAACACGAGTGCACACGTTCACTGACTCACACTCTCACAATCCCAAGGCCCTGCAGTGCCCTGGGCTCCCCCCACACCATGTCTTGCTGAGCCCAGCCCTCTCCTCCATGGGGCTGAGCCAGGTCCTGCCAGCACAGCGATGAGCAGCAGCACTGGGTGCAGCACAGGCAGCTGCCCCCCACTCCTTGCTGAGGGATCCAGGGGTGTTGCAGGGGCACATGGTGGGAGCTGGGTGTGTGAGAGGTGACAGTGTCCACTCCCCGGTGCTGGAGCATCCGCCACCTTCCCTCTGCCCTGTGGCCTCGGGGCTCCCATGGGAACTGGCCAGGCTCCTCTCTAGAAACAGGGTCTTTATTTCCTTGCTCAGAAAAATAGATTAATTTCCAAAGTTAAAAAAGAGTTTAAAAAGAAGGAATGATGAAAGTGGAGGCTGGAATGTGTCTGGCAGTGTGGCTGTACATGAGATGGTGCGGACAGGGCCGTCAGTAGCTCTCCTCCTCCTCCCGGTAGTAGTGGTACCCAGGGGGGTCCCCGCCCAGGTCACCAGCAGCGTTGGCCACCTCGCCCTGGCTGCCCTGTGGGCAGTACTTGGGGTCATAGATCTGGCGGCCGAGGCCAAAGACCTGCCCGCTCTGGTTGGCGCCCTGGTTGGAGCCCATCTGCAGGGACATGGAGGAGTTGTCGCACTTCTCCGTCCCCATCTTGGCATCGTAGATGTGTCTCCTGGTGCCGGGAGCTGTCATGCCCACCTGGAAGGGAGAACAGGATGGAGCAGGGCTCAGCTGTGGTCCCCCCCACAGCCTCCCAGCCCGGCACAGGGGCTCACCTGGCTGGCACACTTGTTGGTGCCCATCTGCAGGCTGATGGTGGAGTGGTCCATGGGCGGCAGGATCTGGTTCTTGGGGTCGTAGAGGTGCCTCCGGGTGCCATAGGCTGTCATGCCGGACTGGCTGGCACACTTGTTCGTGCCCATCTGACAAAGGGGTCTGTGAGGAGCATGTGCTGCCCAAAACACGTGCCCCTTCTCCCCCTCCCCGTCACCCCCAGCCCAGGGGGCACAGCCAGAATTCCCCAACCCACCCCAGGCTCACGGCCACTGAGTGCCGGACACGGAGCCAGGATGGTCTCAGATCCCAAGAACACCTGAGGCACCTGGAGCCTCAGGTCCTTCCAGCTATGCTTGGAGCCATGACAGTGCTGAGGATTTGACAGATCTGGGCACCCCTCTCCCAGCCCCCCACCCCTGGGACTCCACAGGGCAACCCACCTGCAGCCCAATCACACACTGCCCAGCCTTCATCTTGGCCTCGTCAAAATTCCTCTGCTGCTTCTCCGAGTACTTCACGCCGATGTCCACTCCGCTCTGCAGCCCCTTTGTCTTGGCCTGCCAGGAGTGGTGGTGAGGAAGGACAAAGGCCCCAGTCCCCCTACCCTCTTCCTGGGCAGGGGGAGCCAAAGGGTCCCACGGGCACCACCCCAGGCTGGGGATCCCTGCAGGACTGTGCCCCTTCCCAAGCTGCTCATTCCCTGTGCTCACCATTCCCGCCAGTGCCAGCAGCGACACCTGCACCTGGGTCAGGTTCCCGCTCTCAAAAAGGTCGTTGGCTTCAAAGAGGTCCACGGGGTTCATGCCATAGCTGGCCATGGCCTTGATGAAGTTGGAGAGGTTCTCGAGCTACAGGGAGGGGGAGAGGGGTGAGCCACGGTGGGTGATGGTAGAGGGACAGCAGGTGGGTGCCAGTAGGCCTGCACTTACCTGGTGCCAGTTCTGAGCTGAGCGGTTGATCTTCCTCACCGAGTTGGGCTGCAGCTTGTTCATGAGCCTGGAGGAGGCAGGGGGATGTGGGGCTGCAGCAGGCAGAGCCCTGAGGGGCTGCAGAGCAAGGGTCCCTTTCAGGAAGATCCAGCCCAGGCCTCCCCCATGTGGAGCAATTCCTTGCCCAGGTCCCTCTTGGTCCTCAGGGCTCTCTCCAGACAGAGATCCTTTGGCGGTGACCTGGCAGGTCCCACTGGCGCCGATCCAGCCCACTCTTTCCACCCCAAAGGCTAGTGGGGGACCCCTGGAGGGCTGGTATTCCCCATCCCCACCCAATCCGGGACTCACTCGCAGAGGATCACCCCGTCCTTCAGCCCCTTCTGGAAATCAGGCCCGATCTGCTGCCCCGTGATGCTCTCGATCCATGTCCGCAGCTCGACCTCCTTCTGTGGGTCATACTTTTGGGCAAGCTGGAGGGGGTGGATGAGGGCAGCTCAGGCACAGCCCTGTGTGCACCCCAAATCCCCCATGAACAGTTCCCCCCTCCCCGGGATGGGGATGGGGACAGGAGCATGAGGATGATGCTGCCATCAGACACAGTAGCTTCTGAACCATTCCAAAAGGATGAGGAGGAACTGCCTGTGGGGGCCACGGGGAAGCTCCCCCTCCATGGGTCCATCCCTCCCTGTCTCCTGGAGCCTGCGGGAGCCCAGTTCCCATCCCCGGGGTCCGGGCCACGAGATACTCTCCCTTCCGGCAAAGCCCGACAGCCGCCGCAGATTCCTCGGTCACCGCGGCTATGCCAGGAATGTGGACGCCTCCTCCCAAATGGAGACCAGCTGCCAGGGCCGGCAGCATCTCCGCCAGCGTTGCCTCAGCCCTGGCCCATGAGGCAAGAGAAAGGCATCCCGACCTGGGGTGGGAAAAGCCTGGAAGCCCCAAGTGCTGTCCTGCCCCAGCCCCTCCCTCCAACGCTCAGCCAGCACCCAGAGGTGGCCTCAGGGCACCCACTGACCTCTTGCCCATCCCATCCCCTCCTGGTGCTGTCATGTGGTGGGGCCATGAGTCCCCAGGGATCCTGGACAAAGGGAGACACTGGGGTGGGCACAGTCCAGCCCCGCTGTGTGGTGGGGAGATGCTCTGGCCTCAAAGGAGAACTTGACCAGTCAGGACCTTGGGTCACACACCACGTGTGTCCTGGCCAGGGGATTCCACAGTCCCCCAGATGATTTTCTGGGGCATGGGCAGCTGGAGACAGTTCCTCTTCCCTTCTCATGGCCACTGTGAGCATTTCCCAGGGCACAGGAGCAGGCAGAGTGGACCAGCCCCAGAGAGATCCCACAACAGCCCACTTTGTAAGGGATTACGCAGACTGGGAGCGTGCCACTGGTTTTACTGGTTCCCAGTTGGTGATGTCACCTCCAGCAGACACACTGGGGCAGTCAGACTGGCTCATGTCTTGCTGAATCAACCCAAAGCACCAAGAGCACACGGCAGGGAGGCTCCGGCGCGTGTCACCCGCTCAGCGCCAGGGCAGCCCAGCCCCAGGCAGGCCAGGGCCCGTCCACTCCTTACAAAACATAAATCCTCTGCAAAGCTGGGTAAGCAGCCATAGCCACCACATCCCTGCAGCCACAACCTCGACCTCAGCAGCCACATGCCCACCACCACCTGGCTCTTCTTCTGCCTGCCCTGGCCCCATGGAGGCAGCTCCCATGTCCCCGGGCAGGACACAGCCACACAGGACACAGGCAACAAGCCCTGGGGTGACCACGGCTCAATCTCTGCTCACCCGGGGCCAGGCACAGCCCAGCACCTGGGCCACTGCCGGTGCCACCAACAGCCTGGGGCAGCTGTGTCCCCTGGCCCAGCAGGACTGCTGTGAGCTCTCGAGGAAGCAGGAGGGTGCTGGCAGCTGCCTGCACCCCGTGGCTCCCTCCTCGGGGTGCAAACAGACTGCTCAGAGGCTCCCGTTCCCCTTTCCCCTTCCGGCCCCAGGCAGAGTCACCGGGGTCATAGCCCCATTCCCAGCAAAGGCCGCGGAGCATCCCGCGGGGGATGAGCAGTTTCGGGGGAGCAGAAAGTGAAGCTCCGTAGAGCTGGTCCGGAGCCGCGGGGTTTGCCGGGAGCGGCGGGGCAACAGCGGCCACTGCACGGGAGAGGCGGCCGGTGCCGGGACCCCTCCCAGCCCCGGTCTCCCCAAGACACCTCCCGGGACCCTGCAGGCAGGCTCAGGGCACGCCGAGACCGGGAGCCCAGCCCGGGCATCCCCAGCGCTCAGGAGACCCCGGTACATCGGGACCCTCAGTTCCGCATTCTCTCGGGAATCCCCGGCTCTCCATCCTCCCGGGAGCCCCCAGCTTCTCCACTCTCCGTGCCCGGTGGCACTGGGCCCCCTCCGGCTCCGCATGCCGGGGGCGCACCAGGACCCAGTTCTCCAGAGCCCCGGGATAAAACCGGGACCCCCAGCGGCACCGGGATGCCCGGCTCTCCCAGAGCTCCGGGAGCACCGGCAGCCGCAGCGCCTGGTGGCCCCGGTACTCCCCGCCCCCGACTTGCCCCCATCTGGTTGTCCCGGTACCCCCCGGTCCCCGCCGCGGCTCACCCGGTTCTTGACTTCGGCGGAGAGGCCGTAGGACGGGCCCTTGTTGAACTGGGAGCTGCTCATGGCGGGGCGCGGAGCCGGTACCGGAGCGGGGCGCGGGCAGCGGGGCCGGTACCGGAGCGGGGCCGGGCGGGGCGGGGGCGGGGCCGGGCCCGGCCCTCCCGCGCTGATTGGACGGGGCCGAAATGCCCAAATAAGGGCAGGAGCGGCCGGATCGTGGTGTGGCCCCGAACCCCGACACTGGGACCCGGGGGGACCCCGGGAGAGCCGGGGGGCGCCGGGAGGCACCGGGAGGCCGGGGAAGCCCGGGGCCGGGGCTGGAACCGTCCCGGGCACACGGGCACACCCACGCACCCACCCATGGGCACACCCACGCACCCACGGGCACATCCACGCACCCGCGGGCACGCGCGTGTGCATCGCCGCACACACTCGCGTGCACCGGTGCGCGCACCCTGGCCCAGGACACGCGTTGTGCACACATACGCACCCCCGACCCACGGGTGCTCCCCTGCACACGCACAGTCAGTCACTCACGCACCTGCGTGCCCGCACCCACGGTCACGGGCACACGCGGGGCACACGTACGCGTTCCTCCGCCCCCGCATGCCCCGCGCCTCCAGCCACCCCACCCCACCCCTCCGCCACTCCCACTCCCCGATCTCCGACCCCTGCCCGTGTCCCCGCCGCGGTCGGCAGATGGCCCACGCGAGACGGACTGGACCGGCCCCGCGGGGGGTCCTGGGAAAAAGCGGAGTGTCTTCCCCACTCCGCGGGGCCGGCAGGCGGCCCGGGCAGCCCGTGGGCAGCACCCGGAGGGGGCCCGTCCCCTCCTGTCCCTCTCCGGGGTTTATTGGCCGCCTCTCCTGTTTTCCCGTTGTGGGGTCCCATTGCCCCGCGGGCGGGGGTGTCACGGGGGCGAGAGGCAGGGCAGTAACTCCAGGGGTCGGTCCCGGCACCGCCACCGAGCCCACGGAGGGGCAGAGTTGGGAGCATCCCAGAGCCCAGAGCACCCCACCCCATTCACCCCCACACCCGGGGCCGCCAGTGGGATGGGGCTTGTCCTCCCCGGACAGATGGACGCCCCCAAACAGGGTAAACCTCCCAGAGGGCGGGGGTCCCACAGGGGCCAGCACCTGTCCCGCAGAGTGGGACTCAGGCCCCCATCCCTCTGTAAGTCCTGGGCAGCAGCACTGAAAGCCCCCAAAGTCCCCAACGAGCCCACCACCCCCAGGAGTGCCAGGGTCCTCCTGCCCCTCCATGACCCTGCAGGGCAGCCAGGGTGCCCCTGCCCCCGACCTCGCGCCTGGGTGCGCGTTTGGCTTTTCCTGTTTCAGATCGGGCTGCGAAGCCGATGAGGAAACGAGGCGGCGTCACACGCGCCCTCCTGACACTGCGCCCCGCGAATGTGGCCGGCGCCCTGAGCAGCCGGCACGGCCGCCGGGCCAAACGAGGGGCTGAGGGCAGCGGCTCGGCCCCCGGGAACCATGTTCTCCCGGAAGAAACGGGAGCTGATTAAAACCCCCTCCATCTCCAAGAAGAGCCGGGCGGGAAGCCCCGTCCCGCAGACCCTGCCGGTGAGTGTCCCCTGCTATCTCTGGCAGGGCAGGGGCCATGGGACCGTGGGGGTTGTGGGGGCAACTGCACCCACAGAGCTGCTGGGAAGAGCCACAGGGTGGCAATGGGGACCTGGATACGTCCAGGAGGTCTGCGAGGAGGAGAAAGGAGACGAGGAAGGACCCAGCTCACTGGGCTGGGGGGACGTTTTGCCCCAGATGAAGGGGACAGAGCAGCCGCCGAGGGAGGCGGGAGGGTAGGAAGGGACAGGAAGGAAATATGGGGCTGTGTCCGAGGATTTGGGGAGGGCAGAGAAACTCCCAAACCTCCCTGGGGACTGAGGCGGCAGCGGGGGGAACACCGGGCTCAGGCAGCTCAGCTCGGCCATGTATTTATTTATTTATTGACGTGCGGACCCCTCCGGTGCCGGAGGAGCCGGGAGGAAGCGCCTCACCCCCGTGGGGCCGGACGGCGGCCGGGGCTCCCCGTGGCACCCCACACCGCCCGCCCCGCGCCTGCGCCCCACCCCGGTGCGTGGGGCCACACAGGGCTGGCACGATGCGGCCGTCGGGGCTCCGGAGCCCACCCGCGGCTCCTTAGCAGGGGGCACCCACCCCCATCCCCGTCCCGACCCCCCCGGAGAGGGTCCTATGGGTGGCGGCCGGCGGGATGCTCGGCCGGGCCGCGGGCAGGAACAGCTACAGCCCCTGGGCGGCGGCGGGCAGAGCCCACCCGCCCCAGCGCTCCCTGGACTCGCTGCCCTGCGCGCCCGCCGTGCGACTGACGGTACGGCCGGGGGGCACCCCGGGGCGCCGGGGGGAGGGCCGGGGGGTACCGGGGCCGCTGCACCCCGGGGGGAACGGGGACAGGGCGGGGCTGGCCCCAGGCGTTTTGGGTGGGGCCCTTTGGGTGCTCTTGCAGCCCCGTGGTGGTCTGGCCCCTGCGCGGGGCTGAGCTCCCCGTCTGAGCTCCCTCGCCCACAGAAGCCTCGTGCTCTCGGCGCTCCGTGTCTGCCAAGGACGCTTCCGGCAGCGCCCGGCCGGGGATGCTGAGACCCCACACACTCGTGTCACACCTGGGTGCCTGGGGGTCACTGATGGGAGCTGCTGAGTGGGCTGGGGGGTCTGCAGGGTCCCCTCCCCATGCTCACAGACACACCTTGCTGGGTGTGTGATCCCCAAGCCATGCAGGGCCCTGGACAGTGCTGGTACCAGCCCCTCCCTCGGGGCAATATTGCCCCTAGAAACTGGGGGCTTCCTCCATCTGTAAAATCCTTGCCAAACCCCCAGCAATGGCCTGGGAGGTGTCCCCGTCCCTTCCCCCTCCCCCAGCATGGGACCAGCTGAAAAAGAGGAAGGGACGTGTGGGCTGGCTCCTGCTGCTGTTTGGCTGTGCTGGGGTCCCCAGCCCCCTGGGATGGGCAGTCCCAGCACGGTGGTTGCTGGGGTTGACAAGCAGTGTCACCCACACGGTCACTGTGTGCCCCCATGATGAACACAGAGCCACAGGGACTGGTGGGGGCTGGCCAGGCAAGTGCCCAGCCCCTGCCTGCTCTGTCTTTGCCCTGTGGGATCCCAAGACAGTCTCTAAGGTCTCCAAAGGGGATACCTAACTGGGGAAACTGAGGCACGGTGCAGCTACAGGGTCTGACACCAACCCCTCAAGACACCGCCCCCCCCCATGCTGCTGGCATGGCCAGTCCTGGGTGCTGCCCTCTCCCTGACCAAGCCGGGGTCTCCACCCTGCTGGCTGTGCCCTCACACTCATCCCTGCCCCCAGGACCTGTCCCGCAGGGATTGCCTGGAGGCACCGGGCTCCAGCCTGGGGGACCTGCCCGCTCAGCACCCTGCCAAGCTCAGCACCAGCCCCAGCACCGTGGGCACCCTGAAGCGCCCCACCAGCCTCAGCCGCCATGCCAGCGCCGCCAGCTTCCCCCTGCCCGCGGCCCCCCGCGCCATGGCCAAGGGCCACAAGACCCCCACATCCTACAGCCCCATGGAGGGCGGGGAGAGTCCCTTCATCGACCCCGAGGACATCTCCCAGCTGCTGGCGGACGTCGCCCGCTTCGCCGACGCCCTGGAGAAGCTGCGGGACGTGGTGCTGCGCGATGGTGAGTCTGGCACTGCTGCCACCTTGGGGTGCCCACCCGGTGCCAAACACCCGTGTCACAGCGCTGCAGGGCACTCCAGGGACAGACACCCCCGTGGGTGGAGGTTCTCTGCTTGGGCTCGAGGCCACCAGGACCCGCAGGGGGCCGTGAAGCCACGGGCAGAGGTGGTGGGTGGGTGGTGGGTGAGTGGCTGCTGGAGCTCGGGGCCAGGATAACGCGGCTTCCTGCCGCGAGCTATTTTCATCCGCCCGTTTTCCTGTTTACAGTGCAGCGGTGCCAGCCGCCTGCCAGGGCCCCCCGAGCCCTGCAGGGTGCTGGGCATGGCCCCCCAGGCCCCCAGCCCACCAGGGTGGCTGTCAGGATGGGGCTGGGTGGTCTGCAGGCCCACAAGTGCCTGTCGCTGCCCGAGGGGCCACAGGAGATGCATCGATCTCATGGACTAGGGGGCACATGACACCCTGTTCTCAGCCCTGGTTTTGCAGAAACTCCTTCCCGACCCCAAGCTGTGGGCTGGGTTGGGCAGGGAGCTTCGCCTGGCTGGGCAGTGAGTGCCAGTCCCCCATCCCAGCACCTCTGTGCACAAGGCTCCTCACCTCCTAACCAGGCTGCCAGTGCCCAGCCCTGCCCCGTGCTGACCAGGTCAGACCCCCAGGCTGGCAGCTGGAGGGCATGGAGGGGACAGTCCTGGGGAAGGACTGCGGGGTGCAGCAAGCCCGGCTGGCACGATGGCAGCACAGACCTGCTGCGTCCCTGCCTGGCTGGGAGCGTCCATCCGGGAGGAGGGAGGGAAGGAAACGCGGAGGAAATTCCCAAACTGCTTTCAAGGGAAAAAGTTACTACTGTGGAAAAAATGCCTCAAAGGTTGGGCTTCCCCCCCGGCCACCACGGGGCTGGGCAGGAGACACACGGCCACACGGCTCCTTGGGCTGTGGGGAGGTGCTGGACGGGCCATGCCAGGCTCGGGAATCCCCAAGGCCAAGGGGATGGGCTGCGTGGTCTGGGAGATGGCAGGACCCTGCCTGGCATGTGGCTGGGAGGTAAACGGGACAGGCACATGGGACAGGAACACAGAACAGGGATGCAGGGTAGGGACATGGGGCAGGGACATGGAACAGGGACACAGGGCTCAGCCCCCACTCTCTTGCAGACCCCAAGGAGCCCCAGCGGCCTCTGGCCCACGAGTGCTTGGGCGAAACCCTGCGCATCCTGCGCCAGGTCATCAACAAGTACCCACTGCTCAACACCCTGGAGACCCTGACAGCTGCTGGGACCCTCATCTCCAAAGTCAAGGGTGAGACAGTGGGGCTGGAAGCTCTATCCCACTCCCCTCCTGTCTTGTGTCTGGGTGCAGGGCTGGGGAGCTCATGGAGGGTTTACCAGGAGTGGAGCTGCCCCATGGGCTGGCAGAGAGAGCAAAAGCATCAGCTGCCTCTTGCCGTGGTTCAGCTTTAAGGACGATGTAGTGTCAGAAATGACAGATCCTGCCTGGGGGTTTCCAGGCACGGCCACAGGAAAAACACTGAAATAATTAGATCCTGCTCCTGGCAGCCCCTCATGTTTACAGAGCGGGGTCTGGGAGGCCGGGTCCTGGCTGGGCACCACCTCCCTCTGCTGTCATCCACGGGGAGGGGGTGACTGCACCCACCACAGGCACAGCACAACCTTCTGCGTCAGCTTCCTGGACACCAACAGCGACCGTGGGGGACAGGAAGCCTCTCGGGGTGGCGAGAGCGCTGCCAGGGGCTGGGCCCACGTGGGGACGGGAGGGAGTGCACTGGAGGCAGACCCCAGCCCCTCACTACAACAGGGGGCTGGGTTCCCCCGAGGAGCAGACCCGGGGTCTGCCCAGGAGCCCTGGCTGCTGCTCACCCGTGCCGTGGGCGTCTGCCGAGCTCTGTCTGCGCCGGTTCCCTCTCCCACCGGCGGTTCCTCTTTTGGCCATGGGCAAGAGCCCTCCCGGAGTCCATCCTGCTCAGAGCAGGGTCTGGAGGAGCCACGAGGCAGGGAAGGCAGTGGAACAGGTCCAGCAGTGCTTTTCCAGCAGCCCTGAGTAATGGGAATAAACAGAAACATGAGCCAAGAGATGCTGGCAGGGAAGTCAGTCCTGGGAGAAAGCGGGGGGACACTGTACTGTGCTGGAGAAATCCATCATCCATAGGGGTGATCCTCCCCACTGCTCCCCCAACTCACACCAGCCCCCACCCCAGCCCCACAGCTCCCCTGATACCGCCATGAGCCAGCAGGTCCTTCTCCTGCTGAGACCAGGGCAGGTGCTCAGTGACAGGGCTCCCACATTTCCCCTTCTCCAGGGTTCCACTATGAATCCAACAACGAGGCGGACAAGCGGGAGTTCGAGAAGGCTGTGGAGACCATCGCTGTGTCCTTCAGCAGCACGTAAGGGATTTTGGGCAGCTGCCTCCGCAGACGGTCCGTGGGTGCTGCTGAGTGGCAGCCCGTGCCATGGCCCTGTGCTGAGCCCGGCTGTGCTCCTCTCCCCACAGGGTGTCCGAGTTCCTCATGGGGGAGGTGGACAGCAGCACCCTCCTCTCCATCCCACCCAGTGACCAGAACCAGGTGAGCCGTGGGGCTCTGGCTGCTCCCCTCAGCTCTCGTGTGAGCCCAGAGCAGGGCGTTTCTCCAGAGACATTCCCGGAGCTCCCGGGCACAGCCTGGGCACAGCCAACTTCCAGCAACAGCTGAAGGGCTCCGGCAGCTCCAGGTTCCAACCTCCCCTCCATCTGCTTGGCTGACCAGTCCCTTTTCTTTCCAAATCCTCAAAGAGTATGGAGAGCCTCTACGGGGGGATCCCTGGGCCTGGAGGAGACGCCGTGCCTGTGGGCGTGGAGAGCTACCACACGGGTAAGCAGGACGAGGGTGGGTGCAGGGTTTGGGGTGGGGGTGCCTGGCTGAGCAGGTGCCTTCCCCGTCATCGCTGTGATCCTGAGCCACACGTGGCTCCTGGGCTGGGAAAAGGCGGCAGAGCTGTGGCACCGGGGTCAGCAGGACTGGCACAGCACGGGGCCGGCTCGGAGATGGGAAGGTTTGTGCTGGAAGCTCACGGAGTCTCCCATTTCAGCCCGTCCTCCGGCCGAGGAAGTGGATGTGATGCTGCAGCGCTGTGAGGGGGGGGTGGATGCTGCACTCCAGTACGCCAAAACCATCTCCAAGTACATGAAGGACCTGATCGGATACCTGGAGAAAAGGACCACGCTGGGTGAGCAGGAGGATGGTGGGTGGGTCCCTCCGGAGCAGGGCGGAGCCCTGGGACAGGTCAAGAGTCTGGGGGGAGACCAACACTGCCAGGGAAGTGGGAACCTCACTCTTCAAGTTCCTGATTTATTTTTCAAAAGAAGATCGGGTTTCACCAGGGAAATCCCAGTGTCTTGTGTGTCTTTTCACTTCCAACCTTTTTCTTCCAGAGATGGAGTTTGCTAAAGGGCTCCAGAAAATGGCAAACAGCTGCAAGCAAACCATGAGCCAGGAGGTAAGTCCCCATGTCCCTTAAAGCCCCCAGCACCAGGCTGGATTGAGAGTCATCAGCCCTGGAGAGCCCGTCCCACATGCCCCAGCTCCAGAGCCCAGGAGAACATGCAGGCAGCTCTCCAGAGCTCTGCCTGGAAAAATTCAGGATGGGGCTTTTACCAGCAGCCACCAGCCTCACCACCCCTCTGGCTCTTCCTCCCCTGAGGATGTGACTCCTTGGGCTTGCACCAGGTGCTGGGGCTCAGGGCGACGTTTTCCCATTTCCCAGACCAACATGCCTTTCCTGTCCATCTACCTGCTGGCCCTGGAGCAGGACATGGAGCATGGGACATCAGTTCTTCAGGCAGCCAACACCCTGCAGCACCAAACCTTCCTCCAGGTGAGGGGACAAAGGGTCCTCCCCGGGGCTGGTGGCCCTGGCGTCGCAGAGGTGGCTCTTCCTTAGCTCAGTCCAGAGGGAACCTGCATCTGGCACTTCCCAGGCTGCAGATTTTCATCCCTGGCACAAACCAGTGACCTGGCCACGCTGGGAGCAATAGTGACCAGCACAGGGCACTTCTCCTTGCAAAGCCTTAGCAAGGGCAGAGCAGAGCACTCAGCTCAGGGCGTCACGGGGCTGTTCCTCCCTCCCCATCCAGCCGCTGATGGTGAGACGCCTCGAGCACGAGAAGCGGAGGAAGGAGATCAAAGAGCAGTGGCACCGGGCACAGAGGAAACTGGTGAGCGACTGGGTTTGTGTCCCCAGTCCCAGTCTGGAGCACCCCACAACACGTCCCCCTCTAGGGATGCTGGGCCCCCTGCCCCTCTCTGGGTGCTTGGGTGCCTCTGCTGTGCTGGGGGACCCCGGGGAGCCCGTGGGGGCTGGTGACTCCCTGGCTGGGTTCCATCCTCACCTGGGCCACGGCTCTCCCTGGCAGCAAGAGGCCGAGGGGAACCTGCGCAAGGCCAAGCAGACGTACATGCAGCGCAGCGAGGAGCACGACAAGGCCAAGTACGTGGCAGTGAAGGCGGAGGAGGAGCAGCAGAACACGAGCAGCAGCATCACCACCAAAACCCTGGACAAGAAGAGGCGGCTGGAAGAGGAAGCCAAGAACAAGGTAAGGTGACAGCTCTGGAGGCACCTCCTTGCTGTCCTGCTGTCCCTGCACAGGAGCAGCCCTGAGCCACGTGGAGTGAACTGAGCTCCCCCGGGTCCTTGAGTGTGGCGTGGGAATGCCTGGAGGAATGGGGTCCAAGGGGCTGCTCTCCGTGTTCTCCTCACCTCTGAGCTGTCCTTGTCTCTCGCTCTCCCCACTCCCAGGCAGAAGAGGCCATGGCCACGTATCGCACCTGCGTGGCCGACGCCAACACGCAGAAGCAGGAGCTGGAGGACACCAAGGTGAACTCCCTGCGGCAGATCCACGAGGTGATCAAACAGAGCGACCAGGTCATCAAGTCGGTGAGTGGGGCTGGACTGGGGTGTCCCCAGGGCAGGAGGTGAACGTGCTCTGCTCTGGAGGGTTCGGAGTGGCCTCCCAGCAGAGCCATCGGGGGCCCAGGTGGGTGCAGAGCTCTGCTCTCCCTCATGCTCAGAAAAACCAAGGCCCAAGGCTGCAGAACAAGCGCTGCTCCATGCTTCCGATTTCCCACCTAACCTGGAGCCCTGGTTCCTCTGCTCCCGATTTCCCACCTAACCTGGAGCCCTGGTTCCTCTGCTCCCGATTTCCCACCTAACCTGGAGCCCTGGTTCCTCTGCTCCAAATTGCCCACCTAACTGGGAGCGCCTTTCCCCTCTCCTCCTGTGCCTCAGCCCACAGGGCTCACGCCAGTCTCTGTCCACGTCGCTTTTAGGCCACCATCTCCTTCTACCAGACCATGCACATGCAGACGGCGCCGCTGCCCGTGAACTTCCAGACGCTGTGCGAGAGCAGCAAGCTGTACGACCCGGGCCAGCAGTACGCGTCCCACGTGCGGCAGCTGCAGCGCGGGGACGAGCCCGACGTCCAGTACGACTTCGAGCCCTACGTGTCCCACAACGCCTGGTGAGGGGGGACAGGGCACCCGTTCCCTTCAGAGGTCACCTCCTGCTCCTGTGGCTGCCCATGCGCTCCTGCAGGAGCCAGGGTGCTTTCAGCATTCCTGCCGGGAGTGCTGGAGTTGGACCCGCTTGGAATTCCCCTCCCGTGCTTCGGTAGATGAGGCGGGCTGTCGAGTATTTAAGAGAGAGCTCTGCATCCCAAGACCGGTGGATAGCAGCCGTGGATGAGGTTTCCAAGTGTCCTTCCTTCCTTCCTTCCTTCCTTCCCATCCATGTTCCCTCTTCCCCTCCAGGTCCCCCTTTTCTCGGACACGGAAGGGCAGCTTTGGCACCAGCGAGTTCTCCACGAGTGCCGAGGGGCCCTTGGCCTGCTCTGAGGGGGGGGCAGGAGCCAAGGAGCCCCCGAGTGGGGCAGAAGCGGCCGAGCGGAGAGGTGAGCCTGGGAGCAGTGGGACGGGCTGGGAGCCTCCCAGCCTGAATCCCCTGAAGGACACTGAATCAGATCTATGGTGCTTTGCTCCCTGACAGACCATTATCCATCTTCCCCATCCCCTTTTCCTTGCTGGGTGTCACTGGAGGCACCAAACCCCACCAGCCCCTTCATCAGCAGCTTCCCCCAGTCATCCCAGTTTCTCCCAGCATCCACGCTGTTGTCCCACTGTTCCCTCCCCAACACAGACAGCAATCCCAATGGACCGTGTGTTCTCTCTGCAGGTGGGAGGGGACACCAGGTCCATAAATCCTGGCCAACCTCCGTTGCTGAAGCTGAAAGCAGCCTGGATTCCAATGCAGGTAGATACAAGAACAGCTCAGGAGCCCCTCCCAGTACAGCCAGTCTAAACCCAGAGCACCCCAGTTAGGCTGGACCAACCCTTGTTTACCTGCCCTGTGAGAACACTGTTGGTAAATGGCTGTGCTGATCCCAGTCTCTGATGGGATGGGATGAGTTTTCAGAAGAGAAACAGCTTTGCCAGTAATTCACCAGTCTGTGGGTTCTCCTTGGCAGGTGAATTCAGCCACAAGCTGCAGCGGCTCTCGTCCAACGGCACCGTGTCCTCCAGTGAGGAGCTGGAGGAGAAGGACGAGACCACCACCCCCTTTGAGCAGAGTAGGTGACAGTGTGGGAGGTGACAGTGCTGCTGCCACACCACTCCCCCCTGCAGGACTCCCTGAGGGCCACTTTTCCCAAATCCAGTAATTCTGGAGGCAAACCCAGCAATTGCTGGGGATTCCTGACAGTGTTCCTGGTAATGTGCTGCCTTTCCCAAGGGTGAGCCCTGCTCAGACCAGGGGCAGTGACCGTCCTGCTCAGGCTGTGCCTGACCTCACATTTCCTTTTGCTCTGCCCTCAGGCATCAATGGGATCACCCCGGAGCTGGCGGCTCCCACGGGGCCCTTCCGGAATGTTGGCTTGTCCAAGGCTGCCCAGACCCACCGGCTGAGGAAGCTCCGTGCCCCTTCCAAGTGTCGGGAGTGCAACAGCTACGTGTACTTCCAGGGAGCTGAGTGTGAGGAGGTGAGCTGGGAGAAGTGGGAAGAGAGCTGGGGGTGTTCAGGAGGCCATTCCTCCGTGGGGAGGGTTCCAGGTGCTTTCCATTGGTCCTGCAGTGTCTCCAGAGCATTTTTCCTGTCTCCTGGCATGCTCTGAGTGATGCCTAGCTGTTTCTCTGTAGCTGCCCTCCCATTTCCACCTCTTCCCCTCTCTCTTCTAGTGCTACCTGGCCTGCCACAAGAAGTGCCTGGAGACCTTGGCCATCCAGTGTGGGCACAAGAAGCTCCAAGGGAAGCTGCAGCTCTTCGGGCAGGACTTCACAAAGGCGTCCCAGGGCAGCCCGGACGGGATCCCCTTCATCGTCAAGAAGTGCATTTCCGAGATCGAGAAGCGGGCTCTGAAAACCAAGGTGAGTCGCACTCTCCTCTCTCCTCCTCTTCCTCAGCTGGCTCAGCCCTTGGAAGGATCATCTGGAAAACCAACAAGCTCAGTTTCAGATTCCTGCAGGGCAGGGAGCCAGGGAGTTCATTCCAGGGATGAACTTGTCCCAGATACCCCAAACTCTGCTCATGGGAGCTCAGCTCTCCTGCCTCCTGCTCTCCTGTGAAGCAGGAGATGACTGAGCTGGAAAAGAGATATCCCAGAATGACTTCCTGGAGGGATTTCCCACCCTGAAAGGAGAGGGTGGGAGCACACAGCTCAGTGTCCCATGCAAACATGAAGAGGAACATCTCCCCTCCCCTCAGCTCCACTTTTCTCTCTTTCACAGGGCATTTATCGAGTTAATGGTGTCAAGACCCGCGTGGAGAAGCTCTGCCAGGCCTTTGAGAATGGGAAGGAGCTGGTGGAGCTGTCCCAGGCCTCCCCCCACGACATCAGCAATGTCCTAAAGCTCTACCTGAGACAGGTAAGGTGCTGGTGGTACCCCCTGTGGTGGGAGGGAGGGGAGGTGGCCAGAGGAACCAACCTGGCAGGAGGAATTCTGCACAAGGCAGGCTCCATAGGCAGGTGGGTGGGTGCAGAGGGGCCCCTCCCAGCAGGGTGAGGTTGGCTGTGGAGATGGGGCCACAGTGACCCCCCCGCTCAGCCCTCAGTGCGTCACAGCGGTCACAGCCGCGACTGCAGCACCGAGCCCTCCGCCCCTCCCAAATGGGGAACTGGGTACCCACAAAGGGGAAGGGACCCAGCAAAGGTCACCCTGCACAGGCTGAGTCACATCCCCTTGGGGTGGGCTCTGCCCCTCGGGTCACCCTGGGCTGGGCTCAGTGGGGTCTCTGCCCCTGGGGTCCCCCACGGCACTGCTGCCCCAGGCACCCCCTCCCTGCACCCCAACTGTCAGTGCAAACAGCATCACCCACATCCTCCAGCACTCACCACAAGGCAGGAGGAGCGGAAGCTGCTTCTCCCTCACAGGCAGCCGGGGATTAACTCTTTTCGTGCTGCCTTTCTCAGCTGTGACCTCTCTGTGTTACATCACGGGGGAGGGGGTCGTGTCTCTGGGCTCCTCCACACCAGGAGCGAAGGTTCTGAGATGCTTCTGTGGTTTCTCCAAAGAAAAGTGGAGTGGAACAAGAGGGGGAACTCAGCCCCGAGCCCCGAGCCGACCCCTCACTGCAGATAAATGGGTTAAAGTCCCTCTGTAAAGGGCTGGCTGGAGGGAACCTCCTCTGCTTCGAGGCAGCCTGTCCCCAAAACATCCGTTTAAACCACTCTGAAAACATCACCAGCCATGTGGAACACCCAGCAGTCAACACCAGCTCTGGCTGCTTCACACGAACTTCAAAGCAGAGTTTCCCCTGCCACAGCCACAGCCCCACCTTCACCCTGGGCTGTGCCCTTCGCATCCTGTGCCCTTCACATCCTGCCTTTCCCACCCAGAACAACCCATCCCTGTCCTCTTCCCACCCACATTCTGTCCGCTGGGGGACCTGCTGCTGAGCCCACCTCACCCAGAGCTTATCCAAGTAAAAAAAGGGAATCACTGCACCTCAACCCAGCAAGGAGCACCCACAGGTGGATCAAAGGCTGGGTTTGGCTTGAACTTCACAAGTGCTGCTTGGCCAGGACTAGCGAGGCTGGATTGACAGCTCCAGGAGATGGATAAATAAACATCACCTGTGGGTAGAGGGTTTGCAGCACTGGGAGTCACAGGCTCATGGAATCCTGGAATGGAAGGGATGTTAAAGCTCCTCTCGTTCCACCCCCTGCCCGTGGGGGCACTTCCAGGGGTGTTTCCTCACTGAAAGGCCCCAGGTGTCCCCAGCTCAGGACAGCTCCAGGTCTGGTGGAGGTGGGAGCTCCTCCCAGCACTGGGACCGTGTCCCCTCTTGTCTCTGCAGCTGCCGGAGCCCCTGATGCCGTTCCGGCTGTACAACCAGCTGATGGGGCTGGCCAAGGAGAGCCTGCAGGGGGACGCCAAGGGCCGGGGCGGGAAGGGCGGCCCCGAGCTGGTGGACAGAGGAGCCGACACTGACCGGGTGGTGCTGAGCCTGGTGCTGAAGCTGAGGGAGCTGCTGAAGGAGCTTCCCTGCGAGAACATGGCCACGCTCCAGTACCTCCTGCAGCACCTGAGGAGGTGAGAGGGGCAGGGCCAGAGCCCCTGTGGGTGCTGGGAACCTTCCCTTTCTTCCCTGGGGCAGGGAGGTGAGTGCAGCCTCCCGGAGCAGGGAGGAAGGTTCACAGCTGCAGCTGCTTCTCTCCCTCTGATGAGGCTCGTGCTCCAGCCCAGCACTTCCCCCAGCCCTTCCCAGCCACCCTTCTCACTCGTGCTATCACAAGTTCCTCCTCCTCTGCAGGATCATGGAAGTGGAACAGGACAACAAGATGACCTCAGGCAACCTGGGCATCGTCTTTGGGCCAACACTGATGCGCCCCAGGCCCACGGACGCCACGATTTCCTTGTCCTCACTGGTGGATTATCCCCACCAAGCTCGTATCATCGAGGCCCTCATCATCTTCTACCCCACCATCTTTGAGCACAAGGAGGTGGCGGCGCTGGCCGAGCCCGGCAGGCGCGGCTCAGGCACCGCAGAGGAGGTGGGAATGTCCAGGGAGGGGACATTCCATGATGTTCCCTGGAGCCAAGTCCCAGGGAATGAGAACTCCTCTCCTCCGTGCCCTCACCACCATCCCTCTCCCTCCCAGGCCCACGCAGGCTCCCAGCCCACGGCTGCCCCCAGCACTGCCCCCTACCCGGCCCTGCCTTCGGAGAAGGGGAATTTGGCTTTCAGTGCCGACTCGCTCGCAGGTCAGTGAAGGGCACTGGGGGCTCCTGGTGGGTGCAGGTCCCCTGGGAGGCACAGGGGGCACACAGACCCTTCCCCTGCCCCGGGGACCCCGGCTTTGCTGCACGAAGCTCCTGCCAGTGCCGGTGCTGGGCGGGAGCGTGGACGGGGCTCCTCCATCCCACAGAGTCCGGCGACCGCTCCGTGGACTCCGACTCGGAGCTGGAGGACGGGGGGGAGCCACAGGCACAGCTGAGCAAGCAGGGCAGCGAGACCAGCACGGACGACGCTCCGTTCTGCGACGAGGGGAGCGAGGGGCCGCGGAGCCGGAGCTGCAGTGCGGGCCAGTCGGACACGGAGGGCTCCGGGCCCCGCTGCTGCAGCCCCGGGGACGAGCAGAGCGACGCGGAGGAGCCCCCCGAGAGCCGCGGCCCCGCTGCCCCAGGGGACACCGCGAACCAGCCCGGCACCCCCGTGGGTGCCAGGGGCCACCGGCTCATCTGAGCCACCAGACTGAACCACGGCTGGGATGGGCAAAGGGAAAACCCCAGAGACTGCCCAGACACAGAAACCTGGGGTGTGGAGGGGTGGGAGGGATGCTCAGAGCTGCAGTGGCCAGGGGGTTTTGGTGTGTCAGCTGCAGGCGAGTCCTGGCTGGTTCCTGGCTGGAGCTCTCACACAAAACCCCCGAGCCCCCCAGCTCCTGGCAGGGCCATGGGGGCACAGCCTGCCAGGACCTGGCTCAGCCCGGCAGCCGTGAGGCACCTGCTCTGGCAGACAAGGGCAGACCCTCCTTGTGTGCTTGTTCAGGACTGGGAAGGAACCCAGGGCTGTGGCTGTGCCAGGTGTTTTATTTTTGCTGTGCTCTGGAGTCCCTGAATGCTGCACCTGTGCTGCAGAGATGGAGGTCAGATGAGTCAAAGGACCGGCTCGTCCTTGATGGCTGAGGCTGGAAGGGAGCCTGGAGCCCAGGATGGATTTCCTGCCCCAAAGCCACCAGGGCTCCCCTGTTACAGCTGACGGCATCTGCATCGCTGCTTGGACCGACGGGCATTTGGATCAATGGGCATTTGGATCAATGGGCATTTGGATCAATGGGCATTTCTCTCCTTGGCAGGAGCCCTGCCAAGAGCAGCCCCAGGCTGTGGTCGGGCTCAGTGGCAGGTTGGCCTGGCTGCAGGGTCCTGAGCACTGCTGAGCTCTCAGGGCTTGGTTTGACAGTCATTTGGTCTCCAAAGAGCTGCGCTGCACATCCAGGACTAACCCTCTGCTCTTGGAGCTGGGCATGGAGCAGTCCCTGTGGACAGATGATGCTCCCTCCTCAGGGCCACAACATCCCAAATCCATCCCCAGCCCTGGCCAGTATAACCTTGAGCTTACTTTTCTGTAAAGAGATGAATCAACCCTTCAACACGACTCCACTACCTCTGCTGGCAAAGGGACTAAAGCCAAAGTGGGTATTTTTTTGAAGCTACGAGACTTTTCTGCACTGAGGCACAGAGAGACAAGTCGATTTTTAGCTTGGAATGAGCTGAGAGCCATTTCCTCCCGTGGCCCTGCCTGGGGGACACAGGCTGGGTGGTGCTGGGGCGTCTCAGCACCTCAGTACTGCGGGGTGATGGACGGGAGGCCTGAGCCCCTCAGGGCCGATGGAGACGAGCTCGGCAAAGGTACAGAACCCCAGGGGAGCTCACAGGGTTTGGAACTGAGCCAGGGAAGAGCTGGAGACCCCTCGAGAGCTGTGGCTGCCCTGCAGCTTTCCCACAGGAGGGCTGGGATTCTCCAGCAGGCCATCCCAGGGCAGCAGGGGGGCTGGCGGTACCGTGTGTGTGTGCGAGGGTGGGTGAGGATGAGTGTGAGTGAGGGAAGGGCGAAGGCTGTGCTTGAGCTCCCCCCTGGCTGTGTCCCTCCGGTGTTTGTCCTGCTGCTGCTCGGCGCTGCGTCCCGTCCTCGCTGCCTTCACACGGACAGGCTTCCCAAAAACGAATAAAATCCGTGTGTTCAACCCGTGTCTGTCCTGGACAGCAGAGTTGCAGGCTCTGCCGGCTGTGGGAGGCCAAGCACTGCAAACACAAATGTTCTGGCAGGAAAAGTGATGTTTAAAACCCCTCAGAGACCTGGGATGGATTGGAATGAGCGTGACTGGGGGTGGTGAGCGACTCTCCATCACGGGATCCAAACACCAGGGCCCCAGACCAGGGCCAGAGGGCAGGAGATCAGGGAAGGAACAAGCCAAGTCTGAACTGCAGCACCCAAAGGGCCCAGGGCAGCAGGGCAGAGCTCTGCAGGGCTCAGCCACGATGCAGAGTGCAGCAGAGTCCCAGCAGGAACAGATTCCAAACACAGTGAAAAATATGGGCTTGAGGCCTCGCCCCAGGGAGATGCTGAGCAACACCACAGCACTGAGGGTACAAACCTTTATTGCAAACAAGAGCCCATAAAACAGGGAATCAAAGGCCTTTCCCACTTTCAGGACTCCATGGCTGAGTCCTGGATGGGACTGAGGAGTTACAGCAAAGTCCAAGCTGGAAAACAGGGAGTGAGGCCCAGTGACAGGACTGCAGAGGCAACGTGGGAGGAGGATTTCCTCAGCCACCTCTGGAAGGGCAGGAAGGTCCAAGTGCCTGTGAAACTGCTGCTGGGAGGGGAGACTGGCAGGTGTCACACAACTCCTCACACCCTGAAGAGAGAGAACTGGGGATGTGAATGACCTCCCCCACTCTGCAGAGCCCACCAAACCCTCGAGGGCACAGCACCCTGAGATGGGCTCAGCTGGGCAGAGCACGGTGCTGACAATGCCCAGCCTGTGGGTCTGATCCCTGTACAGCCCATTCATTTCAGAGCTGGACTCCAGGACCCTCGTGGGTCCCTTCCAGCTCAGAACCTTGTGGTTCTGTGAGCAGCTGGCAGGGGAAGCCTCGCTCTGCTCTGCCCCAGCAGCTCCCTCCACAAGCCCTTCAAAGCTCTGAGACACTTCCCTGGAAGCAGCCGCCTCACACTGACCCTGGAATACCCCCTCCAGCCCCCAGCCCTGCCCAGAGCCCCCAGCCCTGCCCAGAGCCCCCACCCTTACCCCGGGGTCACTGCACCAGCCTGTAGGTGATGTACCACCCTGCCCAGAGCCCCCCAGCCCTGCCCAGAGCCCCCACCCTTACCCCTGGGGTCACTGCACCAGCCTGTAGGTGATGTACCGCCCCGCCGTCTCGCTCGGCCTGATGATCTTCACCACCTGCAGGGCCCGCACCGAGCTCAGGACAGGGACACTCCCCTCCTGCTCCCAGAGCTCCCAGACACCACCAGGGCCCACCCCCTCCCTGCCCTGGCACAGGGAGCTGCTGCCCCAGCCCGCTCCTCTCACCTGGCCGCGCTTTATCCCGAAGTACCGGGCCACGGGGTCCCCGGCCTGGATCCGGGGCAGCTGGTTCTCCCTCAGCTTGCTGAGCTGGGAGTCAAGGAGGAGCTCTGGACACGCTCATGGAACAGAGAACTGTGGCAGGACAGGGGGGGTTCAGCCCAAAGTTGAACCAGAGCTGAGCAGGAGGGAGGGGCAGGCCCAGGGAACCAAAGGGCCACCAAAGGATACTATCGGGCCAGCAGCTCTGTCACCTCCTCCTTGGTCATGACAACGTGCTCTGGGACCAGCTGCAAACACAGGAGAGGCCCAGATGAGCCAGGGACAGGGACCAGCCCCTCACACGGCTGGACACAACCCCCCACCCCGCTCACCTCGTGCTCAGTGATGTTGATCAGAAGCTCCTGCTGCAGGAACTGCTCCAGGATGTATTTGGGAGCCATGTCCACCAGGGACTGGAAGGGAAAGGCCTGTCAGAGGCAGCTGGGGCAGCCCTGGCAGTGCCCAGAGCCACATCCGGGGTCAGCCTGTGCTCACATGGACACAGCCAGGCTGGGAATGAGCACATGGAAATCCTGGACCCTGGGAAATGTCCCCTTTTCCTTCCCCCACTTTCCAGCTGCTCAGGGGCCCTCGGCTGTGCTGCTGCCACCAGGACCAGCTGCTCTGGGAAAAGACACTTTGAGGCTGAGGAAAAGGCTTTGCCAAGGCACAAGAGGCTTTAGTGAAAGCCTTTTTCTGTAAGGGAATGCCGGGCTTTCATTTACCTAAAACAGGGCTGAGAAAAGACAGGGAAAGCCTCCAGTGCCCCAGGGAAAGCCTCCAGTGTGCCCCGAGCGGGACACGGCCCCGTCCCCACGCACCTGCTTGGCCGAGGGGGTCATTCCCTGCTGCACCACGATCAGGGCCCGGGTGATGTTCTCCTCCTGCATGCGCTGGCAGTACATCTTGATCGTTTTGATCCCCACCTTGGGCTCCTCTGGGGAAGGAGCCGCACGCGGGGTCACCGAGAGCCCCCCAAACCCCTCTGCCCCCGAGGGGCTCTGCCCGCGCCCCGCCCGGGCCGCTCACCGGGGAAGAAGACGAACATCTGGTCGGTGGGGTCGTCGTTGTGAGCCACCAGCACGGTCAGGTCGGTGCGGCGGGGGCGGCCCTCGCTGGGCTTGTCCCCGAACTGGGCCTTGAACTCCTCCAGCGTCTGGTCCAGCTCGTCCTGGGTCACCAGGTACCCGCGGTCGTGGCAGAGCTGCGGGGGCAGCGCCGGGCTCAGGGCTCTGCCGCGGGTGCCGGCCCGCCCCGCCGGTGCCATCCCATCCCGTCCCGTCCCGTCCCGCCCCCGGACCTGCATGATGGTTTTGCGGATCTTCCACAGCCGGTACGTCTCCTCCTCGTCGTCCATGCTGCCCGCCCAGGCCCCGGGCTGCCCGCGCCGCCGCCTGCCCCGCGCGCACAGGCGGGTGCTGGAGCGGCCGCGGGGACCTCGGCCGCGGCGGCCTCGGCCGCGGCGCCTCCTGGGAGTTGTGGTCCGGCCCGGGCTGCCCCCGCCGCGGGGACCGCGGGCAGCGGCGGGAAGGGAAATCGCTCCGCCGCCGCCGGGATGGACACCCGGATCTCTACGGCCCGGCCCGGGAGGGACCCGCCGGCCGCGGGGCGCGACCCGCAGCGCCTGACACGCCCCCCTCCCCGCGTGGCCTCGCCCGGTAAACACCCCTGCGGCCACCCCGCCCGGCCCGCCTTCCCATTGGTTCCGCTGCCCGTCCATCACCCGGCCGCGCCGGCCCCGCGCGCGCTGATTGGGCGCGGCGGCGCGGGGGGCGGTGCCTGCGCGCGATGCGCTGGGGCCGGGCGGTGCGGGCCGCGCTGCGGGGCGCGGGAGCGGCGGGAGCGCTGCGGGCACCGCTGTGGACCATGGTGAGTGCGGGGGCCGCTCACGGGGCTCCCCCAGGGCTCCCCCGGGGGCGTGGGGCCGGCGGGGCGGGGCGGGGGCGCGACCGGGGCTCCCCGCTGACCCCCGCTCCGCAGTGCGCCCAGGCGGAGGACTGGCGCTCGGCCAGGGCCATCTACGACTTCCACGCGCTCGACATCGACGGCAACGACGTGTCCCTGGAGAAGTACCGGTAGGAGGGCAGGGCCGGGGGCGCGGGGCCGGGCGGAGCGGCCCTTGCGTAACCCGGGAGCCGCTGCCGCGCCCGGCGGGCGAGGGGCCCGTCCCGCTCATCGCCCCCCTCCGCAGGGGCTGCGTCTGCATCATCACCAACGTGGCCTCCAAATGAGGGAAGACCGCGGTAAACTACACTCAGCTTGTTGACCTGCACGCTCGATACGCTGAGAGGGGTTTACGCATCCTGGGCTTTCCCTGCAACCAGTTCGGGAAGCAGGTGCGGGGCAAGGGGCCGAGGGCTCCCCGGGAGCGTCAGGACGGCTCGGGGGCCCTCACGGTCCCGGTGTCGCCTCTCAGGAGCCCGGGGACAACGCTCAGATCAAGGCATTTGCTGAGAACTACGGAGTGAAGTTCGACATGTACAGCAAGATCGATGTGAACGGGGACGATGCCCACCCGCTCTGGAAGTGGATGAAGGAGCAGCCCAAAGGGAGGGGCACCCTGGGCAAGTGAGTGTGGCAGGGAGGGCTCGGCTCGGGGCCTGGCTGGGGTTGAGGAACCCGAGGAAGGGTTTTTCTCCCCAAAACTCACTCCTTGTTTTTCTCTCCTAGTGCAATAAAATGGAACTTCACCAAGGTAGGGCACAGCTGCCTCCCCTGGGCCGTGCTGGGCACTGGGGAGCTGGGGGGTCCCCGAGGCAGGGAGGGGAGGGGGGAGCCTCACACCCAGGCTCTGCTCTGTGCCGTTACCCTGGATGTCGGGGCAGGAGCATCCCAAGGGGCTCCTGTGCTGGGAGACCCCTGGGAGCCCCTACCCCACCCCAGGGTGCAGTAACCAGACACGCTCCCTGGGAGCTCAGCTGACCCCTGGACTCACTCACGGGGTGTTGCTTCACTCCCCAGTTCCTTATTAACCGGGAGGGCCAAGTGGTGAAGAGGTACAGTCCGATGGAGGATCCCTCCGTGAGTGCGGGGAGCAGCAGTGCTGGGGCGGGAGGAGGGGATGGACAGGGATGTTTTCGGGGCACAAACACTCCCTCTTCCCCGCAGGTGATCGAGAAGGACCTCCCTGCCTTCCTGTAGCTCCGCTGTCCCCCTGCCTGCCCCAGCCCCGTTGCCCCCGGAGCCTCCTCCAGCCCCATGACGGGCTGCCCCCAAGCCAGGTCCTGGTGGGGCAGCCCCGACCCCGCGTGCACCGCTGGACGGAGGCCCCGCGGCTGCGGCCGCCCCGGGCAGGAGCAGCCGGAGCCCCCCTGCAGTAACTGGAGCCCCCTCGCAATAAAGACCTTAGGAATGAGCCCGTGGTGTTGGGGGGAGGGAGCGGGGATGGGGAGGGGGCTGGTCCCGGTGAGAACCTGGAGCTTTGCTGGGAGCCAAGACCTTGCGTAACTCCTGAGCTCCTGAGCAGGGATAATCCCCGGGGCTGAGGGGGAAGTGCACACAAATCCTGCCTGAGCCATGCTCCTGAGGGGCTCCTTGGGAAAAGGCAAAGCAGGGGAAGGCGTATGTCCCCTCTGGGATCCCTCCTGTCCCCAAGAGCTCTCCCAGCCGGCAAGGGCAGCAGAGGGGATGGGCCCAGCAGTGGCACAGCCAGGAGCAATTTCTGTAAAACAGAACCCAGTCATGTTGGAACACAGTGAATTAACCTCCCCCAGCCAGGGACAGGTCTGACCACAGCAAGCAGGACCATCCTCCTCCTCCTTCTGTCCCCGGGGCCTGGGAGGGAGCGGGAAGAGCCCTGGGGTCTTCACTGGGGTCCCCCAAGTCTGACCCACCCCCTGTGCCTGCAGCCTGGCACCTCAGGGATGCTGGAGGACCCCACTCTGGGCAGGGGGGCTGTTTTTGGGAGCTGTCCCCCAGCCTTGGCCCGGATCACTCGCTGGGGCTCACCCTGTCCCACCTCCCCTGGGATAACGGGCTGGCAGTGCCCGGGCGAGACATCCCGGCAGCTCCTGGGGGAGGAACACGACAAACAGAGGCTCCTTTATCTGTGTCTGCCCAGCAGAGCCGCCTCCTCCAAGGACAGAACCAGCAAGGATCCTCCTCTGCAAGGGCAGTGGCTTCTCCCAGGGAGAGGGGGAGGCTTGGGACAGCAGCCCTCAATGCCACCGAGCTGACACAGGAGGTACAAAGTCCAGCTGCCAGCAGGACCCTGACCCAGGGATTCCTGCTCCAAGTCGCACTGGCATCTTGGGGCAGGTTGGACAGACAGACAGACAGAGCTGGGACTTACAGAAGTCTCACATGTGGCTTCTGTTCCATTTTTACTGAGCAGAATGAAAAATTATCCTTCTGAGGCAAGTAGAAAATTCAGGAATTATTAGTCCAAGGCACATATTCTAAAAAAATCTCTTTACATATGTACAACTCCATCAATTATAAATACACATAGAAACCAAAGGCAAACAACAAGCAGATTAAAAAGTGCCAACAAAAAGGTATCAGGGAAGAAAACAGGGACTCATTAAAAATACAATCAGTAGGACAACGGCAGAATAATTTAGTTAAAAGATAACGTTACATATTATTAACCCTGACAAAACACAGGATTGGGGCAGGGAAGGGATTCGTTGAAGGTGCTCTGTGTCTTCCCAGAGACCAGGGAGGGAGGATTGCATATATTTTAAAGTTAAGGTCAAAGCCACCAGGTAAGGCTCCGCTGGAGGGTGCCCAGTGGGGAGTTCCCCCTCGTTATTCCTGAGTTTCAGCCTCTCTGAGCTGCGTTTTCCTGGCGTCCTTTTCCCTCCTTGCCGAGAATTCAGCCCCAATGAGATCCAGGAGGTGCAGCCGGGGCCTCTCTGCCATGGCGAGGGCTGGGACGTGCTTTAAATAGGGGAGGGTGTGGGGAGGGGCAGCTGGCTCTGCCAGGGGACACTGCTGAGGGCAGCAGGAGCAGAGCTGGGGGAGAGCAGGAGCCCCCCGGGGCAGCAGGAGGGGCATGGGGGGCTCTCCCCATCTTTGGTGATTGCTTTGAGGTAAAGGAGGTTTCCTTGGGTGCAGTGAGATGTGCCCCTGACAGCAGGGACTGACTCCAGCCCGGGGGGTGCTCAGGGGAAGGTCCCAGGTCCTTCCCCTGGAAACATCCCACTGGCACTCTTAGGAAACCCCTCGATGAGTGGCAGCAGAGAAAGGACCCAGCAAAGGGGAGGCTGGAGGTTGGCAGAGGAGCAGCTCAGGGGAGGTGCTGCTGGAGAGGTGCAGGAGGTGGCCAAGGGCCAACTCTGTCCAGGGAGGAGGCAGCTGGTCTGGCCGTGGGATGGGGGGGTGGGGCAGTGCTTGCAAAACAGACCTTGCTCTTTGGTATCCGAGGGCGAGGTTGCAGCAGGAGCAGCCAAACTGAGCATCCCAGGCAGTGACACAGACACTGCACACCTCGAGCAGTGACTCTCACAGTGCACTCCCTGAGCAGTGACCCTGACACTGCACTCCCTGAGCAGTGACTCCCAGACTGCACGCTCAGCTCTCACCAGGGAGCTCTTCCCTTTCAGGGCCTGGGAGTGGCTGTTCCCAAGGTCAGCAGTGGCCAGGGCTGAGCTGCCCAGTACCAGACTCTTGGACTGGGGTCCCTGGCCCAGCCAAGGGCAGTGCAGGACCAGCAGGACAGCCAGGTGAAGGGGCAACATGTGACAGCAGGAAACTGGCCAAAGCAGGGCTGGTCACAGCGACCCGGCGAGGTTAAAGTGCAGGACAGGGGACACGTGGCCCTTCTGCTCTGGGGAATCCCGCTGGTCCTGGCCTGGCACCATGAGCCAGATTCTGACAGACTGGCACCATGGGGGTGCATCCAGCTCCAGCCTCTCCCACAGAGCTCAGCAGCCCAAGGTTCCTTCCCGGGAAGGGAAGGGCAGTGCAGGCAGTTTTGGGTCTCAATACACCAGCTCAGCCCTACCCGAGGACAGCTGAGCTCAGCAGCTCCCAACTCCACTGGGACGGCATTCCCTTGCCCTTCATCCCAGCCCTCCAGCACAGGCTGGGGCAGGCCAAACTGGGGGCCTGAGCTCCCACCCTTCCCTAACGGACCAGCGCCAGTGACCGGGCGGTTCTGGAGCCCGGCTGTGGCCCCACAGAGCACTGGGCTGGAGGGCTGGGCAAGGCCTGGCCTGGCTGGGACACTCAGTAGTCTGTGGGGGTGGGCACAGGAGGGGGGTCTCCCCTCAGTCCCACACAGGCACTGACCTGTGAGCAGGGCTTGACACAGCAGAGCCCCTCGGTCCAGCGGGACCCGCTCGGCTCCCCCAGGCACTTTCCACCCAAACCTGTTTCCTCCCTCAGAACCACAAAACGGTCAGTCCAAACCAGTAGGAAATTCAGGGTTCCTCAGCTCTCACCTCTGCAGCAGAGGACGCAGATCCACAGCGGCCGAGCCCCGCGGGCATTCCCGGCTGGCACTCAGAACTCCAGGTGTGGCCCGCTGAACTGGATCACGCTCTGGCGCTCCTGGGGGAGCAGGTTCTCCTGGGGGAACGTCCTCAGCATGTCCTCCAGGATCTCTCTAAAATTGATACTCCCATCTTGCTGCAGAAAATCCTCCTGTGGCTGCTGCAGAGGCGGCGGGGGGCGGGGCTGGGGGCTCGTGCCGTGAGGGGCCGGGGGCCACCCTGCCCTCCAGGCCAAAGCAAAAGGGCAGCTGGTGCTGCTGGTGGGGCTGCAGGGAGGGATCCGAGGGGAAGCAGAGTGCTCCAGGCTCTGGGTTCATCACCACGTCGGAAATGCTGTTGCTGGGAGGGCTGCAGGTCAAGTCCAGGATCTCGTCCTGGCACAGGGAGGGCAAGGACAGGGGTAGCCTGGGCCCTGGCAGGAGGTGCAGGGGCAGGGAGAAGGGTGGGCCCTGCTCCTGGGCCTGGAGCAGCCGGCTGTGCTTCCGCTTCACGTCCTCGTCCATCTGCTTCAGCTCCTCCCGCACCCTGTGCACGCAGCTCTCGGGGATCTTTATCCCTGTGGGGGGAGCAGACATCAGTCCCCACAGCAGGGAAGGGATGGGGCACTCTGGGGTGTCAGAGGGCACAGGCCTGGCTCACACCCTCTGCCCGAACGCAGGGGTAACCCCAGCTCCCTCCTGCCTGTGGGGCCAACTCAGCAGTGGGCACTCCCAGGCTGGAACACTTCCCTTTTCAGGAAGGGAATCCTAGTGCTGGGCAGCTGGACCCCTTCATCCCATTCCCCTTCCCCTCCCCAGCACTTCACCCACCGACTTGCTTCTTCTTCTCCTTGGTCTTGAGGCGGACGATCTGCAGGTAGCTGCTGGCAGTGATGTCGGCCATGATGCCGGCGATCCTGCTCCACACCCGCAGCAGGGCCCCGCACAACATGTAGTAGTGCCGCAGGCGCATGCCCTGGAAGCACTCCTTCCCCTCCTGGATCAGCTTGCAGCTCTTGTTCCTTCGGTTAGCCGGGGAGAAAACCACCAGGATTAGCACGGGAGCAGAGGAGGTTCCCCCCCTTCAGCCCCCCCACTGCCACAGCCAGGGACCCCCGAGCAGAGGCCCTGCCTAGGGAGGGAGGATGTGGCTTAATGACTTTATGCTGAAAGAGGGGAGATTTAGATGGGATACTGGGAAGAAACTCCTCCCTGAGAGGCTGAGGAGGCCCTGGCCCAGGTTTCCCAGAGAAGCTGTGGCTGCCCCGTCCCAGGCCGTGTTCAAGGCCAGGTTGGAGAGGGCTTGGAGCAATCTGGGACAGTGGAAGGTGTCCCTGCCACAGAACTGGATGGGCAGTATTTAAGGTGCCTTCCAACCCAAACCATCCCGGGGTTCTGTGACAGGCTGGGCTGCAGCTGCCTTACCACACGGCGTGGTTACAGTTCTTCAAGGAAAAGTGGTAGCTGCTCTCCCAGTGCTCCTTGGCTTCCTCGGGCACCACCTGCAGCACAACACTCAGCATTAGGGATTTTCCACTGCCCAGCAGAGACATGAAATCCAGGGCTGGGAGTCAGGACATGCCATCCCTGCCCAACCACAACGGGATCCTGAGCAGCTGTGATGGGGTTAGAGGGAATGTCCTTCCAACCTCCCCCAGCCCACAGCCCCCTCAGCAGAGGCAGCAGCTCCCACCTACCCGCCGGTACTTCTTCTGCAGACTGTCCAGGCTCTCGGGCTGGCTTTGCTTCCCAATATTTGGCTTGTAGAGGATGAAGTTCTTCCCACGGCTCTGCTCTGCCAGCAGACAGGTGTATTTGCTGCCTCGCATCTGTGGGGCACAGCTGATGGTTACAGTCACAGCCTCTCCACCCAAGTCCAGGTTTCTCTAAACTAACCCCTTCCTTCCAGGATGGAGGTTCTTGGAGGCACCTTCCAGCCTTCAGGAAGAGGTCAGACAGGAACCCCATAGAGCCATGGCAGATCTCCCACTGGAGCCACCCTGAGCTGAGGTGCCACCCTGGCAGAGCCCAGGGATGTACCTTGTAGGAGAGGTAGAACCCTTCATTGGCTCCTGTCAGTTTGAGCGACTTCTCATAAGCTTCTTCCCACTTTAAGCCTCTGTCGACGCTGATCTGAACAGGGACACACAGAGGGATTTGTAACTCCAGGGACAGGACAAGTGCCTCACAAATCCCACGCTCAGCACAACCTTGGTGCTGCTGCAGCCTAGAGCCAGGCAGAGACAGGTGCCCACCTTGTAGAACACGACCTGCCCGTCCTGCGGGTGCCCCGGGGTCAGGAAAACCTCCTTGCTCTCCTCATAGATCTCATCCACTCCTGGCGCTAAATCTGTGGAGGGAGAAAAGGCTGTTGTAAGGAAAACCCACCCAAACCACCTCCTTGGGTCTCAGGATCTGTGCTGGGTGGGGACACTGCAGTGGGAACCACCCTCAGTCAGCACAGGGAGGAGCAGGGAACCCCTGGGGTGCAGGAGGCAGAGCTGTGGCCACCCCGCCCTCTCCATACCGAGGATGCCCATGTCGTATTTGCCCTCCTTCTTGTCCTTCTCAATCAGATAGTCAAAGGTGTCAGAAAAATACTGGAAGAGCATGTTCTGCTTGTCCACCTCCAGGCCCAGGATGCGGTTCAGGAATTTGGTGATGGAGCAGTCTGCAAGAGCACAGTGGGTCAGGGAACACGGTGCAGCTGGGCACAGAACCCACCAGCCCCCTCCAAAAGAGCCCCTCAACCAGCCCCACAACGTCCCTTCCAACAGCAGCCCAGCCCAAGGGCAGTTCCTGTGGGCTGGGAACAGCTTCAGGGCCATGGGATGTGTGGGGCCATGGGATCTGCAGCACAGGCTGCTCCCACAGGCCCTTCCCTTCAAGGTAAACACGCTGTCCAGCAAATCCCACGAGGCTGGGTGGGCCATGACACACCCCCCCCTTCTATTTGCCCCCTGCTTTGGGCAGGAACAGCTCGACACGTACCCTTCTCCACCGAGACAGTGCCGTACTTCATCTGACTGCAGAAGACACCCACGGAGATGAGCCCTTGCTTCATTTCTGGAATGGCAGAAGACACTTGGTGTGTTTTGGGGTTAAGTCTCCCCTCAGCAGTCCTGTGGGGCTGTTCCCCTCCAGCAGTGCCTGCTGTTTGGCAGCTCAGCCTCTCCCTATGCCTGGCGGGGCGATATCGCCCCACTCACAGTGAGCTGCTGAGCCAGTGCCATTTTCCTCACCCTGTTCCCTCTCTCTGACCTTCTCCTCAGCTCTTCCAGTGTCCCAACCCTGAGACTACCGTGGCCAGGAGAAACCCCGGAGCTGGCAGTGTTCTTACCACGGAAGAAGTCGGCCTCCCGTCTCTCGTAGCCCTTGGGCACAGGAACTCTGTTCTCCATGTGGCTGAGGATCGTGGACAGGACCCTGTCCAGGGCTTTGGCCCCATACTGTGGGAGGAGATGAGAGTCACACACGGGAGGAATGGACACTGAGTCCTCCCCTCAAGCCTGGCTCCTGCCCGCAGGAGCAGCAGGAGCAGCAGGAGCTGGGTGCTAGGCTGGGCCCTGCCTGCAGGTGCCACCAATGATCTTCCCAGCTCTGACCCCACCATGGGCTCTCCCAGCTCCTCCAGCCCCCTCAGCCACGCTGCCCCAGAGCAGCCCTGTCACCTTGTTCTCGAAGTTGTACTTGCTGAGGTCCCTGGACTCGGTGGCCCGTCGGTCCCCGTGAGTTAAGGCACCCTGGGAAGGCAGATGGAAGAAAACTTGACTTTGAGCTGTTGCAAAACACCAGGGAAGGATGGTCAAAGGACAAAGGAAGAGGCCAGGCTGGGAATGTGCCATGAGGAAGCAGTGTCCTCAGGGATACTGAGACTTTACCAGAGGATTGGGGGATTTATCAGAAGTGAAGAAAATGAAACAAACTCATTATTCTATTAAATATTTCACCAGCTTTTTGGGAATAAAATGTATGCTCTCGTAATAGTGGGGGAATTCCAGCATCTGGAATTGGGTTCTGCTTCCCTGAAATTCCTCCCAACGCCTTGATTACATATTCTTCCTCACTTCCTTTCCCAAATCCCAGGCTGCTAAAAGCCTCTGCATTCCACAACTGCAATGCCTTCAGTCAGGGGTGACACAATCCCCCAGCTTCACTGGCCATGCCAGCAGGAGCCCCAACACGGAACGTCCTTGGAGGGAGCTGGAGCCGACAGCCGATCCCTGCTGTGGGCACTCACCAGGCTCTCCAGGCGTTTGGCCACGATGGATGCAAACCTCCTCTCCCCTGCCAGCTCTGAGATCAGGAACACGTACTCTGGAGCGGAGACCTGGTTCGATCGGTGCGTTCGGCCTACGGGGACACGAGAACAGGGCTGGAAGGGGAGCTTGGGGCAGCCTGCCTGGGGCAGGAACACAACCAGAAAAGCCAAATAACACCCATCCTGCTCACCCTGCAGAGTCCCTCCTCTGCCCCTCAGCTCAGGACTGTAAGCCCTGCTCTGCCAAGTCTCAGCAGCAACAGGGTGTGTGGCTGTGACTGTGGCTCTGTCCTTTCCCCACAGAGACATCTCCTAAATGCACCTGCCCGGCTGTGGCACGAGCCTGGCTCAGGCAGTCACCACACCCATCCCTCCCAGGGTGCCTGGGCCCCACGGCCTGGCTGACACTCAGGGGCAGGGGCAGTGCCCAGGGACACCCAGCCCTCACCGAACTGCTGGATGGCCCGGTCCGCGCTCCAGGGCAGCTCCAGGGTCATGTGCACCCGGCGCTTCTGGTTCTTCACCCGTCTGTCTGCTTGGAGGGAGATCCCTGAGCTGGAGGCCTCTGAGATTATGGCTACGAGCTACAGGAGAGACAAGTGAGAACAGAGTGAGGTTCCTGCACACGTGTGAAACTGCTTCAGGAAACAGGCCCGAGCACAGGAGCAACCCCAGCGCACAGAGGGATCTGGGAATCCTTGCCAGCTTCCAGCAGGGCAAACCAACAGAAAGCTGCTGGCCTGAGGCTGGCGGGGCACAGGGATGCACAGGCACCCTCCCTCCCCTGTCCCACTCACCTTCTCCCCGCTCATGAAGCGCTCCTTCTCCTTCAGGTTGACGTGGTCTATGGACAGCCCCTGCTCCGCGCGGGACTCGAACACCACGGAGCCGTCGGGCCTGCGGACGACGCGGCCCTTCCTGCCCGTCATCTGCACACAGAGAGGGGCTGTGAGAGGGGGAGACCCCACAGCCCAGCCAGACAGTTCTCAACAGCTTTTCCACAGTGCCAGGGAGAGGAAAGCCTCTGCCAGCAGGAACCTTATTTTTTAAAGGAAGAAATTCTTCCCTGTGAGGGTGGGGAGGCTCTGGCCCAGGTTTCCCAGAGAAGCTGTGGCTGCCCCATCTCTGGAAGTGTCTAAGTCCAGGTTGGATAGGGCTTGGAGTAACCTCATCTAGCGGAAGATGTTCCTTTTCCCTGTCACCCTGCCACCAAAATACACTCCTCATGGTGGGGAGTACCTCAGCCACGTTCTCCGGGCCCCCAAAGTAATCAATCAGTTCATCCAAGGTGTTGAGAGGTAGCTCTTTGCCCAGTGCTTGCACTTTTGCCAGGAGGTCCTGCTTCATCTTTTCCACGATCTCCAGCTCTCTCAGGCCATGCAGCTCTTTATGGGAAGGCAGCATGTGAAAACCACCTGCAATGTAAAAGACAAAAGTTGAGTTACCTGGTAACTGCAAATCAGAGAGGGGTAAGAGGTTGTCTCAGAGGGTTTCTGGGGGCACTATCGTGGGCAAAGACACTGTGACCTGCCATAAATGCTGCTGAGCATGGAGTGAATTCCCTCTAGGCTTCCCCATTTTGGTGGTGGAAGGACAATGGGCAAATCCCTCCTGCTCGCTGATCACAGCAGGTAAACGTGGATCCACCTCACAAACCTGAGTGTGACCATCAGTATAGAAACCAGCCAAGGTCACAAGGCTGTCCCAAGCCTGGAGGGGCTGCAATTCCCTGCAGGACCCACTGCCCCCAGGCCCAGTGCCCCCAGCCCCAGTGGCCCCAGCCCCAGTGCCCCCAGCCCCAGTGCCCTGGCTCCACTGCTCAGCCCCAGTGCCCCCAGCCCAGTGCCCCAGCCCCAGTGCCCCGGCCCCAGTGCCCCGGCCCCAGTGCCCCCAGCCCCAGTGCCCCGCTCACCCTCGGCAGCGCAGCCGCTGTAGGTTTGCTCCACGAAGATGACATCGTCAGTCTCGACCAGGGACTCTGGGGAGGAGTTGATGTCGCTGGGCGAGTCGTCGGACTCGGTGCTGCTGTCGTCGCTGATCTTGATGACCCCTGGGTCACACAGGCCCCGCAGAGCCTTGGGCCACCGGCCCCTCGGCCGCCCTGCACGGAGAGTGAGCGGGTCACGGCACCAGCCCCAGCGCAGGGCAGCAAGGGCCAGCTCAGAGAGAGGAGGAGGAATCCCAAAATAGCTGGGACTGCCCCAAATGACAGGCTGACCTTGGAAAAACAGAGCCTCAGGGGTGGGGGGCAGGTAGGGAAGGAGGGAGAGCGGGAAGGAGAAAGGAAGAGAGAGAAAGGAAGAACAAGGCACTCCTGAGCAGGGCTGAAAGTTGGCTGCACGTGTCAGGATGGACACATGGCCGGCTCTGAGCAGTGCCAGCTCCTCAGAGAAGTAATCCCAGGGCACTGCTTCCAGAGGAGTGTGCAGGACATGGGAAGGTACCAGTGTTTCGGGACACTGTTTGCTTCCAAGCACAGCAAGACGTGCCTCCACTACGTGAGAGGGTTCACAGACCAGCTCCACAACCTGCCAGTGCTGCTGCCCCCTCTTCCCCTTTTTCACATCCCACTAGAGGAGAAATCCCAAAACTCTCCTTACCTGCAGCCACAGCCAATGATTTGGTAGGGAAGTGTTTTTTTTTCCCCAGGACACATGCAATGCCCTATGTAAGGTGTCATGGAGGAACCCCCTCGCTGCAGGAGGGGTCGGACACCAGCCAGGCCTTGTGCCATCTGCCCCCAGTCCAGGCTGAGAGGATGGGGCACAGCCACAGGGCAGGGGCAGAGGGCAGGCCCTGCACTAGGACAGGGCACTGGGGCACAAGTGAAGCAGGGGAAGGGTGGATGACCCAGACCTGCTGTCCTCTGGACGAAGGAGCAACAGGAGATGTGTGGGAGGGCAAACAGAAACCAAGGAGAGCAGCAAAAAGCATGGAGTGGGGAGAAGGGCAAGAGGCAGAGAACAAGTGAGTGGCTGGGGGGGAGCAGCAGGGCAGGAGGCTGGGAGTGAGGGAGCTCTTACGTTTTCTTTTAATGCCAGTTCCTTTTTCTCTCTTTCTTTTGGTTGAAGGAAAGTGCTTCTGAATTAGTGATAGAAAGACGCCTCTGAAAGTAAGATGCAAAATTTATTCCAGCTACCAGGAACATGTAACCAGTGTGTATTTGGGATAGCCCCACATTCCAGGAAGAGGGGTCAATCCTGCCCTATGGCTGCCAGTGCAGGCTCAGCCAGCCCCAGATACAGCTCCTGGAGCCTGAGAGTGTGTCAAGGCTGCAGGACCTTTACACAGTAACCAAGAGGGAGCTTTAAACAGGAAACACTACACTGGGAAGATGTTAAATCAAAAATCCAGTAAGTCCCAGTGTCCAGCCTCTCTTCATGCCCTGAGAGCACAGACCACCACCGGACCATCCAACAAATGTTCTCCACCAAGTCCTCCGATTCCCTGGCTGTGGGCCTGTTTCCCACAAAACCAAGTGGCAGAACATGGATCCGTTGTGGTTTCAGGTGAATGGAAAAAAAATCAGAAAAAATAAAAACCAAAGGTTTCTGTGGGCTGTTCTACAAATCAAAGAGCAAATGTTTAAGTGCTGACTGTGTAGATGAACACTCAGGGCAATGAGAAGGAGGTGCTGAACAAGCTCTGCTTGAAAAAACCCCAAAACCCCAAATGTTGCAAGTGACAGGTGAGAGGATGAACACGACAACTCCCTCAGGTGAGAAAAGAGAGCCTTGGGAACTGGGGAGGGAGCTCCAGGACCCTTAGTGTGAGGGGCTGAAGGGGACAAGGACCACACTGCTCCCCGAGGGACAGAGCTCTGTCACTGCAGTTCTGTGGCACCAAGAATGGCCCCTTGTCCCCTGTGCTGGGGTGACCCTGCCCAAAAGAACACTCACTCTGGAGCCTCCCTGCTGTGCAATTCCACTCATTTCCCGGCACTGGCCCTCCCTGTCTCCCTGCAGACAGAGCCCTGGGCTGGAATCCACTCACAGAACAATGTTTATTTTTAACCCCATTTCTCGGCATCTTTCACCAACCACTCCTTCCCAGCACACTCCCCTCCAGAAATCCCCCGAAGTGCTGGAACACCAGGACACACATTTGGAGGCTGAGCAGATGCCAGGAGACACTCAGTGATCCAGACAGGGCTGAGGAACA
The DNA here is from genome assembly GCF_022539395.1 of Myiozetetes cayanensis. Classification (NCBI taxonomy): domain Eukaryota; kingdom Metazoa; phylum Chordata; class Aves; order Passeriformes; family Tyrannidae; genus Myiozetetes; species Myiozetetes cayanensis. The sequence continues at coordinate 3,795,680 of NW_026087477.1, forward strand.
CAGAGTTCCTGCCTCTGGGGCCAGGGACAGTCACACAGTGTGGGACCCCCTGGCTGCAGGGACCACGCTGTCCCCTACACCTGAGTTCTGTGACATGGAAACCAATCCAAGAGATCAAGAGACCAAATCACCCAAGCAGCTGCCAGACCTGCCCTGTGCACTGTCACCAAACTGTGGTTTGGGCTGGAGACAGTGGAGTCACACAGACCAACCCAAACCCACCACCAAGGGAGGAAAGCTCGGCCTAACCCGGACACGCACGGTCTGGCATCTCTCACTGCTCCCACCTGCATCAAAAGTCACTGCAGAAGAAAACAGCCCTGCACTACAAAGGAAACACAACCCAACCCCCTGTCCCAGGCTTTTGTCACCCATTGTGCAGGTTCAGCCTGGTGTTTTGGAAGCTGCAGGCAGGAGGAGGAGCAGGAGCCTCACTCTGCTGAGTGGGCAGCACGAGTCCTGCTGCTGGCTCACCTCTGGCACAGCCAGCTCTGCTGTCAGCTGGGATGGCCACACGACCAGGACACTGCTCCTGTCCCATACACGAGCTCAAAGCCAACACTGGTGGGTCTGAACTCCTCGGACCACTCCTCCCTTGCCCTGCTCCAGTGATGCCACCTCACAGCACCATCACCATTACAGGAGATTCTCTTGCTCATTCCTTTCATATCAACACCCTCCTTTTCCAAACCTGACACACACAAACTACATCTGAGCTCCATTCCTGGCTCTCCTACACCTGCCAATTCTTTCAGTTGTGTAGAGAGTGGGATCAAGGTTTCTGCAAGTCTGGACCTCAGGAGACTTTGAAATCCAGGATGTAGCTCATACAGTCCCACTGAAGATACAGAGCTCCCTGGATCCCCCTGAGTGTCCTCTCCACAGTACAGGGGGAGGTGACATCAAACTGCATTTGAAGAACAGCCAGTGTTCCGTGCAGGAGCTTTGCTCCCACTCCTCTGGCCTCCCACGCACCCCCAGAGGAAAACAGGGATTTTTAACTCACTCTGCAGCAGAGACAAAGCGGTTGAGGTGCCCATCGTTCTCGTCCAGGACCTCCCTGGTGCGAGCCTCCCCCGTGGACTGCAGGCCGATGACGATGCACTGCGGGGACACGAGGGATGGCACAGGGAGGCGTCAGGGCAGGGGCACAGCTACATGACCCAAAATCCCGTCCCAGAGCCAGCCTGCCCACATCCACCGCACACCAAGAGAGGGTAATGCCTCGGGGAGGAGGCCACGTTAACTGCCCAGCATCATTCCCTGGGAATGCCCTGCGAAACCCGGGCACAGAGATGACGTGCCAGGTCAGGCTGGTACCTTGTCCCTGGCCAGCTCCTCCCGGGCCAGCTCCACGAGCCGCCGCACCTTGGCAGCGATGCACAGGTACTTGAAGAAGCGCTGGTGAGCCGACCAGAACTGACCCCACAGCGACTTGCGAGACTCCAGCCCGATGCAGTCGGCTGCCTGCTGGAACACCATCAAGGCCTCTGCCCACTGCAGACGACAGTGAGGGGCACGAGTTAATATCCTCGTTTCCACTGCCATTCCTGCCGTGCAGGAGGTGATCAGAACAGTCTGGGGGCTGATAATCTGCTTTAGGATCAGTGTTTATGTCGCTGTGTTGGGCTGAATGAGCGCTCTGGTCATTCTCTGCATCAGCAGGACACAGCTCTCATTTGCAAATATGGAACTTTCAATCAGAAGCAAAAAAGTATAAAGTGGTGGGTTTTTTTTACATCAGCTGAGCATTGTGTACCCCTTTTCTTTCTTATGTTTGAGGTCATGGCCACATTCAGGGCCCTCAAACCCTCCCACATACCAGTGGCCATGCCCAAAGCACGGGTGAACTTCAGCCTCCCACTACAACGGGCCCAGCTCACCAGCTTGGCTGCCTTGTCATAGACAGCCTTGTACTGCTCGTCCAGCGGGATCTCCTCGATCCTGAAGGTCACTCCAGTGAAGCTGAGCTGCCTGGCAATGTACATCCCACTGACCTTCATGTCCATCGCCACGATCTCCATCGCTCCGACCCCCCTGGGAGAGGGCGACAATTGTGGGACCCAGCAGTGACCCCCCCAGCCCCTCCCCTGGCTCACACTGCCCACACCACCCTCGGGCACTGCAGCCACATCCCACAGCTCGGCCTGCACGGGGCTGGGCAGGACTCACCTCTTCTCAATCGCATGCAGGAACTCGTCGAAGGCTCGGAACGGGGTCCCCTCCCCCCAGATCCCCAGGCGGCTCATGTAAATCATGTTTTTTGGCTCTGAGGCACCTGTTTGGGCAGAATTCACTGTCAGCACACCCACAGCACCTGGGAACAGTTGTGACTCAAGTGAAGAGAACTCTGAAGAGGTTGGCATTTGCCATTGTGCCTTAGGAGACCTTTCCAAACAATGCCCTCCCTACACTGAGTGGGCAAGTGTGACCACACAGCTGGAACAGCTGGCCAGGAACAAGTTAAACTGGAGAGAAATTAGTCTGACCTGCCAAAAAGCTATAAGCAACATCAGTGATGGGGCTTGGGGCAGATCTTGGCTCTCTGAGCTCCTCTCTAGCCTTGCAGCACCACTCTTCACACCCACACCCTCAGCAGAGCAGCTCACCTGTGGCACTGGCATAGACCACCCTTGCTTGAGGCAGCTTGTTCTGCAGGTCCAGCACTGCTTTGCCCATTTTGGTGGAGCTGGCGTTTTTGGCTTTGTGGCACTCATCAAACACAATCTGCAGTGGAATGTCAGTTAAGGAGAAAGGATCTATTTGCATCCCGAGGATGGGAGCAGACAGAAAACACAGCCAAGCCGCCTTCATCCAACCAAACACCCTGTCCCAGCAGGGACCCACTCGTTCCCCACACATGGAATCTGCTGGCTTTGCCCATTCCTCTGCTCCTCAGACCCTAACTCATCTCCGCCTCCCTTTCCCTTCACCTCCAAGGTGTGTTTTGTCTTGTAATGCTGAGGGAGAGGAATGTGAAAAGGTTAATCCCAGCTGCTTCTTCCCCTCCTCCCTTTGACTGCATCCTGGGAGGAGGAGGAGATCGAGTGTGGGGGATTCATGTGCTCACAGCACTAAAATATCTCCCACAGGCACTGGGCTGCTCCCACAGCAGCTCCCTGTGACTTCACATGGCCCCGAGCTCTTTGTTCCCTAGTGAAGCACAATCACAAGCAGCAGTTCCTCTCTCTCCACTTTTTGACTGTCGGAGTTTTTTTTTAAGGATACAACTCCATCAAAGTTTTCCCTGCACCAGTCCAAAATCTGCTTTAAGCGCGTCCTGTGCTGTCCCCCGGCCTGGCTTTCGCCGATCAGCGCCGAGTAGGTGGCAAAGAGGACTCCTTCTGAGGTAGCTGTGTCACCGTATTTAATCTGCAGGGAGGAAGAACCAGAACACACACACTCGTCATCACTGTCCCCAGGAGGTCACACCCCCCTGCCCACAGCCATGCCGGACACACGCTCCTGATCCCAGAGCAAACCCCAGCCCGAGCTCAGAACAGGCAAAAAGCTGTTAGTAGCTGATGCCTTCAGCATTTCTATTGGCACTGAGACAGGGTGATGACAGGGACTGTAAATGTCTGGAGAAGTGCCCCAGCCAATGTGTCAGCACATCCGGACGCCTGCAGTGAACCATGGGGACCACGCGAGGACGTCGATTTTCTGGCAAAAAAAGCACTTCATTTTTTTAAGCAACAGTTTAGAGTGTTTCATTGCTCTGAACCCTCCTGTCAGGTTCAATTCCTTCTAGAAAATCATCTTCTCTTTGACCAGGTGAGACTGTTGCCCATCCCATTGCCATGGGTCCCACCTCCAATGCAATCCAAGGTAGGGGAAAAACCCCTAGTCCCAAGCTGAAGAACATTCCATTTAAAGTCTTTTGGGGCTGAAAGCAAAATCCCTTTCAGTCCCTTACTGGAGGGCATTCAGAGGTGTCAAGCACCTGTGGTTTCTATGGACTTTGTTAAAAAAAGCTGGTTGTTCAATGCCATTAAAACCAGAGGAGAGGGTTTCAATGAACTGGAAAAACTGGACAAAGACTCAAGCAGGCCACAAAGAGCCAGCCCTGTTAATCATCACACAACTGCTGATGGTGCTTTTGAGAAACACTTCAGCCTCATCACTGAGTAACTGAAGAAAGCCTGAAAATCCTCTAATTTGCTCATCTGGGGGAAATGCCCACAAGCTCCATGGGTCAGCCAGGCACCAGCCCGGGCACCTCTGTGCTCCCTACATGCTCTGAGAAGTGGTTCCATGAACCAGCACTGGCAAAGGCTGGCCCAGAAGAGCAGAGCACATCTCAGAGAGAGGTTCCCTCCACAGGATTCTTCAGGAATGGTGAAGGAGGTTCCCGTCCTGCTGTACTTGCACGTGCCTGCAGACACTTCCCACTCCCTGCAGGGAACAGGTCTGTGCTCCCCGTGCGGCTCCACAGGGCACAAAAATAGCTGGAGCCCCGAGTGGGAAGAGGGCTGGGAGGAGGGAACACAGGCAGCTCAGTGTCTGTGGCTGCAGGGGTGACACTGCCCCATGTGCCCAGGCAGAGCCTCCGACTGCTCCCATGGGCTGATTTCCAGAGCAGCCCTGCAGCTCCTCTCCTACCTTGTTCAGAGCATGCACAGGAATGTGGGAGGCCTCAATGTCCTTCAGGTCTCTCTCAGCATCGTACTTGAGATCATTGGAGACGCTGAACCTGTGAAGTGAGAGCAGGGTGGGTTATCTCCTCCTGGGGTTGGTTATCTCTCCCAGCAGTTGGGGCTGATTATGTCCCCCAGCAGCCAGGGCTGGGTATGCCCCCAGGCAGTCGAGGCTCACAGTGATTAACAGCTCTGACTAAAGCAGGAGGAGCTGTGCAGAGCTGTCACATCTCCACTGCCCACACACCCCACCCTGAGATCTGACAGCTGCCCCTTGGCACAGGCTGAGTGTGATCTGCAGCAAAACCCCCTTCCTGGCTCTGCACCCACGAAGCCCATGAACACCCCTACAGACTCCAGAGAGTGGGGCCAGACTGGTCCTCACACCCCTGGGAGCACAAAACCTGCCATTTCACAGTGACTCATTCTCCATCCCTGCTGCAGGCAGAATATTCCCATTTCACAGGCAGCAACCAGGCAGTAAGAGGTGGAAACGACTTACCCAAGGCCACAGCATGACTCAACTCTAAAGCCAACATCAGCACTAAGGAATTCCTTACTTCTAGATCCAAACTAACTCCAAGGTCTTACGGGAAAAGAGAGAAAAAAACCCAACAACTTACCACAGAGCTTTTTTCCTCCCTTTAAGATAATTTTCAAAGATGATGCCCGCAACGGTCCTGCCCTTTCCCACTCCGGCACCGTCCCCAATGAGGAACCCAGCTCGCTGCCCATTGGGCAATAAAACTTCATGTTGCTGCAAAATGAAGAACAGGACTGGAAATTAAACTAGATTTGCCTTTGCTAACAGCTCTGATACGAGCACTGCTTAGCCCTTCCACACATCCCACCGATGCTCATGCACGTCCTGCTCAGACAAACAATGGTAGGAAGGGTCAGGGGTCACGGCCAAGCTCACAAGTGGCACTTCCTGGAGAGGGCCCCCAAAATGTACAGCTGTCCACCACAAAAGTCCAGGGTTCTTGCCTCTTTGGGAAACAGACCCCACAGAGGCCCCTGACTTCAAATAATCCTTCGCAAGGCATTTAAAATGCCAAAGGAGTTTCATCACCTGAATCACAGTTATTTTAGACCACGTGAACACCTGTCCCTACCAGGGGCAGTTTCACTGAGGGGTAGGAGATGGGCAAGGGGCAGGCAGTACCTGGCAGGCATAGATGATTGCTTCCAGCTGTAGTGCAGACAGGGAGCCCTTGTCAGCCACGGAGCACGGCAGGGACAGGCTGTAGGTGATGTCAGGGGGGGGAACGCTGGACAGGGTACTCGTCTCAACCACCAGGTCAGGGTGGTGCTTCCCAATCTTGGCTAAGTGACAACAGAACACAGGTAAGTCAAGGTCTTTGCTCCCAGGAGCACCTCAGGAGCACTGCAGAGCTCATCAACTGGCTGCAGCCCTGGTCTCCAGATACCGCTCACAGGAAACGGGCTGGCCAGCAATGGAGCAAACAGCTCTTCCCATGGCAACACTCACACTTTGAAGGGACGTATTCTGCATAGGTCTCCGTTTGCCCCAACTCTTCCGTTTCTTCCTCCTCACCCTCATCCTCCTCCTCTGCAGGAGCCTGAGACTGGAGAGGAGCATTGACCCAAGGTTAATGTTCTTGCTGAGCTATGCTCACGTGCAGTGCTGTGCCCTGCCACAACCTGCCACCGAAACCACCCCCCAAACCCTGCAGACACAATCCATCTCATCTGCAGACTAAGGGAAACCACCAGTGGGAGCCCAGCCCAGGGGCTGCAAGAGCTGCCTGGTCCTCACTGGACTGGGGAAAGATGTTTGCAGCCCTTTTCAGATGGGCTGCGCTCTCACCTGCCCTGAGTGAGGCACCAGCACAGCTTTAAACCAGCGTGGTGCCAGCAGCACAGGGCAAAGCCCTGAGAGCCCAAAGTGTCCCTTAACACAGTGAGGTGCCACCCCAGGAAATACAACACACTTCTTGTCTCATTCCCTCTGAAGGGAGAAGGGTCAGAACTGCTCCCCCCACACTGGGATGTCCCCAGGAGCCTGGTGTCCCATCCCACTGAGGCCAACCATCGCTCTCACCTGGTAGCTGATGAGGAGCGGGGTGTTGGGGACAGCAGGAACGTGGTCATGGGAGCTATTCAGGCCAGGGAATGCTGTGCTGGATGAGAACAGCTGGAACACAAAGAGTGCAGGTGAGGAAAGGCTCCAAACCCTCAGCCCTCCGGCCCAGCAAGCACAGAAATACACCAACAAAGATCCTTGGACACGTGTGATCCCTGGACCATCCAGCCTGCTGTGCCACAGCCAGCAAGGAGAGAGAGCTCCCGAGACACTCTGGGCTGGGAGGACTCAGGCAAGGAGATCCTTTGTCTGCTCCCACACAAACAAATTCACCCTGGAATTTCCCGACAGCGAGCAAGGTCAGGCCAGCAGCTCGTGGCATCCAAAGCAATCAGCAGCTCCAGGAGCAGCACTACTCCAAGTTTACAGCCTGTGCAGAGTGCCAGGCTCACAGAACCTCCTGCTCCACCAGTAGCAGAGAAAGATGGGAAGATCTTAGGCATAAACACTCCTATTTTTAAATAAAATCAAAAAAATAAAAAGAAGAAAGAAAAAAGCCACCCTCCATTCCTGGAAGCCTGAGTCAGAATTACCAGAAGGAAGCTGGACGGAAGAGCTGCTTTTGGTGCCAGCAAATCTGGAGAGCAGGTGAAACATCCCCACCTACAAATCCCAGCTCAGAGTTTGGTCTCAGGCAGGAGAAAGGCCTGGAGCTGCTGGAAGGGCAGGATGTGTTCTTGCAGCTCCAACAGTAGGAGGTGAATGCAGGGCTGGTTTTGCATCACCCAATCCCCAAAGTACAAACCTCTGCTATCCCGATCCAGCTTTGGCACTCAGCATTCCACCCCAGCAATTGCAGAGGATGCAACAGGAACCTTGGTTGCTCAGAGCATTTGGAAACTACCCACACAGGTGAGAATGTGCTGTGAGGGCCAGAGCAGGTGGGATCAGGAGCTGCAGTGGGAGATGGATCATCCACCTGTACAATTCCTGCCTTTCTCCACCCCCCCCTCACCTCCCAGTTGGATTTTCTCCTCCCTCTGTGTTAAGGACATCCAGAGAAGAGGAACTCAGATCCATGAGAACACAGGGTTGGAAGCAGGAGAGAGAGTGACAATTTCACAGTCACAGCCTCGGCCCTACTCCATTTTTTCCTCTCTGCATTATTCTCTGTTTTGTCCCACCTCACTGTGACTTCCCTGGGAAGGGAATCAGTCCCATGTGGCTTCCAGGCCAAGCCCCCCTCTGTGTAAATCCCTTCCCTGGGTACTGAGCTGGGAGAAGGGTGAAGTGCTGTGAACAAGCTATAAAAAACTGCATGAGCAGCTCCAGAATTCCAGCCACAGGCTTCCAAAGTAAGTCTGTGCTTCCCAGCCTTAAAACACTGGGAATGTGTGAGATGGATGAGAGAAAACACGACATGACAGGGACTATTTTTAAATGGTATTTCCCAACTCCATTACAAAGGAAACTGTTTTGTCTGCTGCTCCTGCAAACATTTCACAGGGTGGCAGCTCTTCCCTAACTGCCCATTCCTGAATGACAAACAGAGCCAACGTGCTGGATGCAGCTCCTTTCTTCGGGATAACAACTCTCCCCACGGGCACATGGACAGCTCTGCCTCCAGCCCTCTCCTCCTCAATCATAACACCCACTCCAGACTCAGCACTGGGCACCTCGGTCCAGGGGTTCCCAGGGAGCTTGGAATGTTTATTTTGAAAGAGGACAAGGCACAAGGCTGGTCCTGTACCTGGGATCCACAGGTGGGTCTCCCACAGGATGCATCCAGCTTGGCCCCTGAGATGTCTCACACATCAGAACTGTGAGAGACAGATGTTCCTGCTCTGCCTGGGTCTCTGAAACAGAAATTCTGGAAAAACTGCAGTCCTGATAACTCAGCAGAGCTGGGTCAGAGCTGGCTGCACAGCCACAGCTGAGTGATGCCCTGGATCACACGGATCAGGATGAATCTGCCTGGGTGTAACGTGACTGAGGTTCCATTTGTACTCTAGCTTAGTGACTGCTCTGGCTGCTGGCAAGCCAAAATTCCTGCAATTCTATGGAAAACTACACTGCGAGGATGTGGGAAGGGATAGGGAGAGATTACCCAAACTGCTGATACTGTGCACCAATGTGCAGCTGCCAACGATGAGTCAGTCTGACAATCCTTTCACCCAGTGTCCAGGTCCACAGTGCCACCTCCATGCAAAAATGAAACCAAAATCTCCTGTCCAGGATGCACCTCCCTGACACCTCCTCAGGAAATATCACTCAGTTAAAAAGCAGCCCAAAAAGCAACAACCCCGCCCAAACCATCTCTGTCTCCAGAAAACACAGATAAGACAACGTTTAAAATAGCTGGAGATTCCTTTCCAAGGGAAGTTGTTTATAAATGGAATTCCAAGGAGCTAATTGGCCTTATCTGAGTCCAAGTGCTCCACAGGACAAAAGAGGCGAGGGCAGGACGTGAGGAACAGCACAGACAGGGACAGGGACAGGGCCAAGCTGGAGACACTGCGGTGCCCACACTTACATGACATTTATTTCTCCCTTGTTTTCTTTACACTGAATTTAGAAAACTGGGTGTTTTCCCTCGTTCTTCCTAAGAGAGTGACCTGCAGAGGGACCTGGATCCAGTGGATGTGGACGATGTGGCTCCAACAACCCCTGGAGGAGATGGCTGCCCCTGAGGCAGAGCAGATGGCAGAGGGCTGGTGAATTTGCCCAGGACCACAGGCTGCTGTGGGATTGCCAGGAGATCCCACGCCCCGGAAAACTCCGGGATGTAAAAGCTTGCAGGGACTTGGACTCACAAAGTAAACACAAATGGTGAGTCTCAAGTTGAGACAGTTTTTCAGTCATTGTAACTGAAATATTTGCCCTGGAGAACAAACAAAAGGTGCCGATGCTGTGGGGGGCAGTTAATGATCCATGTCAGGGTGGTTTTCCTGGAGCCCATCCCTCCAGCACTCCCGAGTGCCCTGTCCAGGTCACACTGGACCTGATGAATGTTTTAGGGATACATCCTCCTCGGGACGTACCTCCCTGCCACAGCTGCCAGGAGAAAGAGCTGGTGCCTGCTAACAGCAGAACAGCATCATCACACCTCAACTTCACCTGAAGGAACTGGGTTGGTTTCTTAATTCCTTAAAACCCCCACAGGATGAAGCCTGAGGTGTCTCCTGTCTTCTGCGGAGGACGAGGGAGAAGCAGCCCCTACCTCGATGGGGTTCTGTGGCGTGTTCACATCCCATAGTGTTGGCACGTGGTTCAGGCTGTCGGCGGACAGGAAGTCCTTGGGATCCGCGATGTCCGAGAGGGAATCGGCGGGGGACGAGAAGAGGGAGTTGTTGGAGAGCTCATCGAGGTATGAAGAATCCTGCAATGCACACACGACCACGGTTAGGGGAGGCAGGATGAGACCAGAGAGCTCCTTCCTCGCTCAGCCAGCAAGTTCTAATTTCTTGCTGTTGAATGAGCAGCCCCGTTACTTCACGCTCCACAAATCTCAGAGATTAACCTGAGGCTGAGGACACGCTCTGAGGTGCAGATTGAAAATCTGTTTCTTGAAAAAGCAGGAAAACCCCTGGCCAGGAGTACAGGTACACGGTCAGGGCTGACTCAGGCTGTGCACATCCCTGCATGCTGAGTGCAGGCACTGGAGGTGCACGGAGGCACTGAAGGAATGGCAAGTGTGATGCTGGGGATTGGATTCCTCAAATACCAACCAGGGGACCCAGGAACTCAAGGAGCGAGGGCTGCCCGTGGGTCTGGCAGAGCAGGATGGCCCCTCCTGCCAGCAGCGGGTGCTGCCATGTGCCCAAGGGGCAGCGCTTCCCGTGCAGCTCTTGCTCTTGATATTCCTGTGGCTATTTTAGGATTACCCAGAAAGCAAGCTGTCTGCAGACTGAACAGGCATCCAGACTTATCACCTCAGAATTAGGGGATCTCTGGACTCTGTTTCACACTTGGGAAAGCAGAACAACACTGGGGCGAACACGGCCCCGGCCAGAGCGAGTGCCCTGTGCAGGATCCACACCTGGTCCCATCACTGAGACTCCTCTGAGCAGGGTTTGTTCACCTGCCAGTGGCACTGACAGAGGCTGGGTCAGGAGGAAACATCTGCACATACCATCATGGCAGCAGGAGGCTGTGGGGCAGCCCAGAGCGGCCACTGCATGTCAGGGTCCCAAGGACAGGCAAGGGCTGAGCTGGAACAGCAGCAGGATCTGGGAAAGCCCTGTGGCACCACCTGAGACACCCCAGCAAGTGTCCCCCACCACCTTCCCAAACCCAGCCCCTTCCAGCCCCATTGCTCAGGGCACTGGGCTGAGCTGGGGGGAGGAAAGCAGCCTCCAAGGCAGAGGGAGGACAATACCAGTCCTGAAGTGATGCAGTGATCCCATCCTCTGGCATCACAAAGCATTAGTCACCAACTTCTAGAGTCTCCCGTTTGTCTTAACTAATTGCATTATCTAAAGAGCACTAAAGTTAATCACCTGCCAGGATCCCCACCCAAAGAACTTCCACCACCACAGCATTAATTGGCCCTGCTTCTATTAAACCTGGAGTAATTGCTTAACAAAAGGCCACAAATAACCACAACCAGTACAAACCATGCCTGGACTAATCACTCCACTGGTTTATCTGCCCCAAACTGGAGCAGCTGCCTTGGTGTCCTCAGGCAAAAAGAAGGATCATCACCCCAACCAAGAGCTCATGGTCAGGATCCTCAGGTCTTGGGTTTGAAACAAGTTATTTTGTCCCTGTTTCAGACTGATTAATCAGAATTTTAAGGATTTCTCACTGGAAACGTGAGGTTTTACAGTAACAGCACTCCTGTTTCAGTAGAAGTTGCATTTCTGCAACAGATGGAATTTGTCCTGCCAGGCAGGATTTTTATTTCAAATGTTTTTCCACCACGGTTCTCCATAAATCTCACTCCTGGAATTCAGCATCTCTGTGGCCTCCTCTGGACTGGGCCCAGCAGGTCCAGGCCGAGGACCCAGAGCTGGGGTCAGGGCTGCAGGTGGGTCTCGGAGCAGAGGATGAACTGATGCTGCTGTGGCACATGGTATTCCTGTCATTACCCCAAAACTGAGATTATCAAACCCAACAACTCCCTAGAAAAGATCAGGAAAAGACCAGGGTAAACCAGCCCAAACACTCGACCTTTCTCCAAGCCCCTGGGAACAGCTCAGCTCCTTTGGTCAAAACAAAGTGTTAAAAATAATGATATAAATAAATGATATAAATAAAAAAACGAGCAGGTGAAGTCTAAATACAGAAGGAACAAGCATTCTAAAAATATTTGTGGCCATCAATAGAAATGTTTTATTTTCTAACAATCCAGACTCTGAGGAAACAGTGTCTGCAGAGCAGCTCTGGATGACTGCACTGCACAGCACCCAGGTGAGAGGGGGGGTTTTATTAAAAACCAAAAAACACATCTATATACGCAAATACACACCCACAACCACAGCCACGCTGTCAGCAAGGAGAGATTTGGCACCTCAAAAATCACAGATTAAGCAAATTATGTTCCAGGAGCGACAGAAGCAGCAGCTGCAGATGATCACTATAAAAAACCCTTTAGCTGCAAACCCCAAAGTTTTCCTAAATTCAGGGCAACAAACTGGCAGTGGGGAGGGTTCAGCTCCGGCCGGCCGGTGCTCCCCTCGCTCCCTGCACCCAGCATCTGCTTCGGAAATAAAACCCCTCAAAGCCCTCACACCCACACAAACACACGGATCAATTCCCACACAGCTCCTTCCCTCCAAATTCCACGCTCAGTGACCGAGTCCTGACTGACAGAACAACGTCCAGTAAGGCAGGTACCAGCAAAATATAAATCACATCTTCGGGACAATAAATCTATTCCCGGTGCCCAACATGGAGAGGCATCATTCCCAAACTCTGCTGCCACTGCACAACTCCCAGGGAGCAGCTGGGGCCGGCTGCCCTCGCAGCCAAACGCACCAGGGATTCCGAGGAGGAGGAAAAAAAAAACAGGAAAAATCAGGCATTACCTTGTAGAGAGACGGGAACTTTAGCCAGAAGTGCATTTGGGACATTTTAGAGCAGCATTCGGGGGGCTGTCGGCGGCAGCAGCACGGGGAGGGTGCTCAGTGTAAAGTGAGGAAAGGTCCATTCACGGCCGGGGCTCATCGGGGGCTTTAAAAACCAACATTCAGCAGCCAGGAGGGAAAATGGAGGCAAAGGGCCCGGCAGAGCCGCTGTCCTGCGCCCGCAGATTTGCATAGAGTGTTTAGTCACGACGAGAGGGCTCTTACTTCCTCTAAGTCCAGGGCTGACTTTCAGGAAATGATGCCTGCTTGGTAAGTCAGTGAAATTACTGGCAGTGCGAGGAGAATTACTGTACGTGGTGTAATCCAACCACAGAGCTCAGTAAACAGCGCCGGGCTCCGCGGAGCCAGAGGGCTCCAGGCTCCCTCCCCGGCCACCAACCCCAGCCTGTGCCCCCCCTGCAGCCCCTGCCCTGGGCTGGGGTCCTGCCCACCCGCCCTCCCGATTTCGGGGCTCGGATGAAGAGATCAAAGTGACAAAGCTCACGAGTGTTCCCTCCCTGCTGTCCCCCACAAGAGCCATGTGCTCTCTTTGTCTTCAGTGCCTGCCCCACCCCAAATTGTGCCATTAGAAATCCAAAGGAGTGGCCATTCTCTTCCCTTTCCTCCCTAGATCACTTCCCAGGGATGTTGCCTTCTCTTTCCAAGGCTGTCCCTTTTAACAGTTCTGGTAACAGAAATAAGCACAAATTCTGGTGGGGAAGAGAAGAAGGCACAGAAAGGGACACCTGAAAGGGAGGTAAGGTTAAGGAAGGTCTGCTTCCACACCACCCGAGGCTGGAGGGGAAGGGAATCAGCCAGAGAACCCCCTGCCTGGCGGGAAATCCCTGAGAACTGTTGTGTTTGCACCGGGTGCGAGAGGCTCCTGTTTGCTCTGCCCTGGCATGGTCAGCAGTGGCCCCAGGGCCGGGCTCTGCCCGAGGGGTCAGTCCCAGTTCACCCAGCACACCCAGCAGCACACAGACCCAGCGCTGGGGACGGCCAGGGCAGCACTCACTGCTCTGAGTCTCTGCGTCCCTGCTCCTTCCACACACCCACGGCACAGCTCCAAGGGAATGCAGCTCTCGCTGTCACTGCTGAGGGAAGTGCTCCTGGGGCCTCGTGCCGGGAACAGCTGGAAAATCCCACATTATGAGGCACTTCCCTAAAAACAGAGCTTTGGAGTGACAGAAGCCAGCCAAAGCCCTGGAGGCCCACGAGAGAGGCGAGCAGAAAATGGGGTGCTCTCCAACCCTCCAGGGAGACAGACCAGAGTGAGGGAAATCTGCTTTCTGCCATCGGATGAGGAGGAAGGACTGGTCCCTCCAAGGAAAACATGCTGGGTCCCAGAGCTGGAAAACTACCTCCAGGACAGAAACCTGCAGCGGGGCTCCTTTCCAAGGGCAGAACCCTCTGCAGCACTGTGGTTCCACAGGGACTGTTACATCAACAGTGAGGATCCACCTTCCATCCTGCAACACACCTCGTCCAGGAGGGCTTTTCCATAAGCAAATGGGAAAGAAAAACACCAGGGCAGGTGCTTTCAGCAATACATGTGGAGTGAAGAGGCCAAATTCATTTCTGCAATGTCTTAATTAGCGACTCGATGGTGACTTGCTGCGTGACCTTGACTGAACCACCACCTCCTGCTATTCCTGCTAACCTTTGGAAAAGCAGGTGGGTTATTTCCTCTTCCTTTTTTCTGTTAGTGAACAAACGGGGCAGACAAGAGCCCTGCAGTGGCACAGACAAGCAGGGCTGCTCATTGATTCTGCGGGACCACAGCGGTGTGATCACCGCGGGCGAGACAAACCACGGCGGAACCACCACCCGGGAGAGGCCCCACAGCCCCGCTCCCCACAGCCCTGCTCCCCACAGCAGCTCTGCTCCCCACAGCAGCTCTGCTCCCCACAGCCCCGCTCCCCATGGCCCAGCCAGGGGCACGTGTGCTCACAGACAGGGGCAAGGAAGCAGGATTACACTCCAGCGCTCCCATCTGACTTCCCCCCTTCCAGCCAAACCCGCTGCACAGCCCAGGGAGTTGCTGTGCTGGGGAACCTTCGGCACCCCCTGACTCAGACCAACTCTGCTTTCAATTAAAGCATCTATTTTAAGCCATGTCCCCGTGGTCTGCTGTTGGATCCTACTGCCATCACTTTTAAGAGCACTGAGCATTTCAGAACGGCTTTTCCCGCTTTTGTTGGCTTTGGGAAGGGAGGAGGCAGGCACAGCCCCTGCCAAGAACCTCAGAAGGCAGATCTCCATCCCCTCATGCCCAGAGTGGACATTGCTGCTTGGAGGCAGCAACACAGATGAAAACTATCAGGACTGGAATGGGGGGGATGTCTGAGCCCTCCAGGCTCTTTTACCCCCTCCCCAGGGCTCAGCTGGCTCCTGCAACCCACAGCCAAGCACGACTGCCAACAGATTATACCTCAAAAGCCAAATTCCTCTCCCTTAACCACAGGTATCTCCACCTGAGACAGCCCCAAGAGCTCCCCCTACACACAGAAGGGAAAGACTTACTCTCAAGGCACAGCTCATCCAACCAAAAGGAGACATTGTTTTGGAATAACATCAGCTGGTCTCCCGTTCCTGGGGATCAGCTCAGGGTGCCTCCATCGGAGCACCCCGAGCACTCAGTTGGTGCACTGTGAGCAGGTTACAACCACAGCCCTCACTTTCCTTACCCCAGGCCTGCAGGGAGTGTCAGGCACCTCACCCAGAGGGTTTATGAAGTGCTACTACACCAGCCCAAACCCCAGGCCCGCAGTGCAAAGACAGACATGAGCACGTAAGGCCACTTGTTCTTCCAAGGCCTCCGAGCCAGGTGAGTGCCTGCAAATGCATTTTAATGTCTGTGTTCCCTGCAGACATAACTCCAGGACAGCGACAGAAGTTCCAGGATGTTTCTTATTCCAGGAAACTCTTCGTTTCAGCCACAACCAAGTCTTCCATATAATTTAATAACTGTTATATTGATTTCTCCTAAATCACCACAGCTCTGTGTACCGAAGCACTTCTAAAAATTAATACTTTTTTTAAGAGCGGGGTCATTTCTCCTCCTGTTTTAACAAGGAAGATTAACAGGAGATTGCAAGGGGCTGGTGGTGAGGAGAGAGCTGGTTTATGATTAACATGCACGGTCAGGAGCCCCCATCCAGCACAAACAGGGCTGTAACTGCACCTTTACAGCGTTACTGCAGGTGACTCTGCCCAGGAGCAGCCAATTCCTCCTGCCCCACAGGAAAAAAAATCCATCTGGCCTGACCTCCTTCCTCCAGCCCAAGCACAGCTCACATTTTAAGCAGACCAGAGTTCCTGCCACAGGAGGTTCTGCAGAGCCCCTCACACCCCCACTGTGTCCCCAGCGCCTCCTGCCCTGGAGCTGCTCCCTCTCCCACTCCCCCTTCCGGGGTTATTTCTCAGTGTACCTCAGGGCAGACAAAGTCAGCAGAGGAGGTTTCTGTGTGTTCAGCAAAGTCCTGTTCTGGAGCCACAAGTCACACGAAATTAAGCAAAGGGAACACAGACTATCAGCAACAGGCAGGGCCATCAGAGATAACAGGGGGCTCAGAGGAACTGCAGAGTCTGTGCTTTCAGGAATTCTAAACTACCCAGAACAGTGAAGTTAAAGAAAAATCTGCACTGACATGGTAAAAGTGCCTTGGCAAAATGACTGCCCACGAGCGCTGGATCCCACGTCAGCAGCACCTGAGACTGGAGGGATACTCAGCAGGAAGGGAGGGAAGCAACGGAACCCAAACCCTGCTTCTCTCAGGACTGTGATTTCTGAGGGCAGTCAGTAGACTTTTCCATGAGAAGATGGCACCACATGGTTGGGATGAGACTCTGGCTGAAGACAACAGTTCCCAAGACCAGAAACGCTGTCAGACCCCAGCACGGCCTCCCAGAACTATTTTCTGAACCTCCACTCAAGCCACTTGTTTATATAAAAAATGCCAATAGATCGGCAAGGATGAATCACCCAGGAGCAAGCCAGAACCCAAAATACTGGGGAGGAAACAAGTTCAAGTTCACATCAGGCTGTTCTGGCCTTTCCCTGTACACTGAGGTGCCTGATCCAACTGAAGAGAAATTCCCAGAGCCATCAGAAAACGTGGCAACTGCCACTCTCAGCACCCCCAGGTCAGCAAGGCTGGCTGGACCAGCACACCATTCCACAGCACTTGCCACTCCTACCACGGCAAGTTTGGAAAAGTCAGGTACTTTCCTGTACAGCCACCTGGAAAGATGGAGCCACCCAGCTGCTCCCACGCTTCCTGGATGGCATGTTTCAGCTTTCCAGGTGGAATGTTCATATTTAACAGTGTTGGCATCTGGGACATCTGCAATAGGTGCAGTCCCCCTGCAGAAAGAGTCCAAGCAAAAGCCAATTGCCTAAAGCCACCTCACTCCCATCCACGGCTTCCTCTCCCAAAGGATGAGTGGCACAAGAATTACTGGCACAAGAATTATTTCTTGCTCTGGAAATCATTTGAGGTCATTCACACCTGGTTTGTCTCAGGACCTCCTGCTCTTTTCCCACCCAGCCAGCGCAAAACACCTCCTTTCCACAAAGAATCTCCAAAACTCTGCTCTCCCGAGCTGGCTGAGATCAATTCCTGTGATGCAGCAGGGAAGGAAGCTGACTGACCACTGAGATACTAGAAAATACATAAGTTAAAGAAATAAGTAAGCCCTTTTCCCGTTAAGCCCATCAGCCAAACTCCACCAGACCTGGAGGTGAGACCTATGGTGGGGACCTCTCTCCCCTTCCCATTGCAGGCCAGTAAATGGTCTCACAAGTTGGTGAGATCACCTTTCTGCCTCGTTCCTCCCACAATTAATTCTGCAGGAGGCAGAGATCAATGCTACTACGATTCAATTATTTATCTGGTTTAATCCAGTCAGAAGACCCCGATCAGCACTCCTGGTGGCTGCCTAGACCTGCTGTGCCAGGCAGGTCCCTGATGTAAGGCATGAGGAGCTGGAGAGGGGGGACCACAGCAGTGGCCACCTCAGAAGGCACAAATCCCCAGCAGCTGCACATCCAAACCTGCAGAAATCGAAGCCCCAAAGAGGGTTAAAGCCTCTCTTTAGCCATGCTGAGAAACCAAAAGCACTCCGAGGGGGAATTAACACACACCCAGGCAGACACCAATGTCCATATTAATTCCTAGACAGGATACAGTCAGTCCCTTCCTTATTGCAGATCAGCTCTGTCAGATCAACTACTTCCAGTATTAACTGACTAATCTTACCACAACATGTTGCCAAAAGCCAGTACAACATTCAAAAACCTCCACGCAAAGAGCTCCTTCCGGCCCAGAGAGATCCCCGAGGGGAGGGAGCATCTGGGTCCCAGAGGAGCCGAATGGCCCGGGGTCAGTGTTCACTCCTCCCACACTTCAGCTCTGCAAAACTGACCTGGCTCCACTCTGGAATGCTGGGCACTGAGTTGATGTAATCCCAAAATATTCACTGTTCAGGAATCCACCACTTGTAAGCAGTGAGGAAGCACGTGCAGCACACACGAGCAAAGAGCCTTTTGGGAGGGAAATGACTGAAGAGTCTCCAACGTGTTCAACTCTCCCTGCAGGACCCTCCTGCAGCCAGGACCCCCCAGCACTGCCAGTGCTTATGGCAAACATCCCTTGGAAAGACAGAAGCAGTTTCACCACAGAGAAGTCCCTACCAAGGCACGGACAGCTTCCAAACTCCCGGTGTCACAGGACTGATCCCAACTGCACGCAGCCCTTGTCTGGGGCTGGACAAATTTATTGCCCATCACATCCTTTCCCCTCAGGGAGGCAACACTGAAAAATAACCCCCAGCACCCCAGAGGCCCCTTCTGCCCCAAAAGGCTTCATGAACTCTGCACTTACCTGAGGAAAATCCCCATTTTTTGGTAAGAAGTCAGCGGGGTCCACAGTTGCATAGTTTGTATCCAAGAAATGTGGTCTGCTGATGGAATCCGTATAAAAATCCTGAGGGAGGTTAAAATATTGCCTGTAAGGAAATGGGAGAAGCAGTTACTCCCTGTCAGTCCCCAGCACTTCACAGGCCACTTCAGCCTTCAGCAGTGGTGAGGCTGCAGCTCTGGGATGTCACACACAGGAGGTGGATATCATTGTGGATATTATGAAGAAAAGAATTCTAGGCAGAATAAAACTTCTTCCAGTTTTATCCCACTTCTCAAACTCAGCAGTAAGAAAGTAAGAAAGCTGTACTAAAAACATAATTCTTGGTAATTTGTGTAAACCAGGAAGGATTTAATAGACAAAAATGGTCTGCAGGACTAATTAATATTTCAGTCCTGACAACAAAGCAGGATGAAGCCCCTGGGATGCCCCAGGGCTGAGGGTGATGGGTGTGATGGCACACCACGAAGGGACACACATCAAGGTGCAGGGAAACATCACACCTGAATGCCAGTTTGGGCCATAAACCCCAAAAAACCAGTCCCACAAATGAGCTCTGACAGGGAAAGACCCCCTGGACAGACCCCAAAGGCAGATCAGAATGGAAGGGCTTGGGACAGGGAACCCCCCAGACAGAACTGCTACCCCGAGAGAGGAACTGGGGATGTGACTGATGTGAGTTCCAAGAAAAGATCTCTGCTGAACTAACAGGGGAACAAAGCAAAGGTCTTGCCTGCTCCTGCTGGGCAGGGCCATGCCAGCTTCCTCCTGCCCCTGTGCCCAGCACCAGCTTCCTCTGGGCAGCCACAGGCCAAAACTGCACCAGAGCAGCCGATTCCCTCCCTCCTGGCCTCGGCTCCACACCACCTTAAGTTCCCTTAAGTTCCTGCACTCCTTGGGCAATCAGCACCCAGCACCCTCCGTGCTGGAGCCACGGAACCCTCACCCCACCGCCTGCTCTCCTCCTGTGGGGAGCTGCATGTTCTCCCCAACGCCAGAGGCACAGAACCCCCGGCCACAGGAGGCACTGGGGGAGGGAGAAACAGAGCTGAAACAGAACTCCTGCCCAGGAGCTGGGAATGAGGAGTTGCCAAAGGACTATTAAGCAATTAAGGTGCCATGTGTAGCCAGCAGCTCATTAACTCACCCGCTGAACATTTACATGTGGATTTATGTGCAAACACAGTTATCTCCTCTGCTAAATACATTTTTCCTGCTCATTTTCTGTCATTTAAGATAATATCCTGAAAAACCAACAGCTCCCTACTCTTCCTTTTTTGTTTCTTTTCCGTGCTGCCACAGCTTTACCTGCTGCAGAGAGCCCATGTGAACACACCTGCACATCCCAGCTCCCACAGTCCAGCCCCGGCTCTCAGCTCCTCTAATCCATCCAAGCAAATTAAAATCTGGGCATAAGTTCTGGGAATGGATGTATTTCCACACAGGAAGAGGCTGGTTTAAACAGCTTTCAAGTCGCAGCCGCTGCGGTCTCGCCGTCTCTCGCACGAGGACAGAGCTTGGCCAGCCTCAAGGAACTAACCAGGGAATGGGAAAACTATTTTTACCGGAAAAGTGAACACCCCCTCCTGTTTCCCTGGCACTTCATGGCCTGGACAAGGGTCAGTCAAGGTAACAGAGGGGAGCCCGAGAGCGTCCCAGCCTCCGTGGCCTGCCCTGCTGTGCAATCACCGGCCCTGGGTGGTATTTTCCTTCCCTTAATGTTGGTTTTCCAATGTGCCCATGTGAGATGCACTTTGTTCCTGCAGCCTGCAGTGAGAGCCCACAGCAGCTCCAGGCACTGCTCTGAGGTTCTCCTCAGAGCCACCAAGTCCCTTCATACCTTTGGACCCAGCCTTTCCATTCCCCCAAGTCGCAAATTAAAGCTGTGCTGCCCTGTCCACACCTGCTCAGCCTGTCCAGGGCTTTCTTCCTGGCAAACTGCTCTATGGAAGCAGCTTCCTTCAGAGGGAGAGCTGAGAGACCATAGGCTGACTCAGCACCAGCCCAGCACCCTCCTTCCCCATCAGACACCAATCCAGTTTCAGAGCCTGCTTTGCTGTTCCAGCAAGACTCCACTCAGAGGTGGAAAAGGGCACGAAAATGGTGAGAAAAGAGGACATGTGTTTTATAGCAACTGGGGAGAAAGCTTTGCTGGAGGTTTGAGAAACACCTTTTTGCAGCTATGTGATACCTCATCCGACAGCACAACTGGGCTGTCCCAGATCCCCCCCGGCCGGGAAGGTGTGGAGCCTCCAGCTGCAAGGGAAGCCCAGCTCTGTTGGGATAATTCCCTTACAAATCAACTGAGCTGCAGCTCTTCGGGGCCCTGAACCTCAGTGGTTCTTTTAGGGAGGTTTAATACACTGTTAACATTAGTCAGGTTAAGAAAATCTGAACCAGAGAGGCCACGTTTGGGGTCTTCTAAAGAAATTCCCCACCATGAAAGCAAACTCCTGAAAAGAAACAGGAAAAACCTGCTTCAGGATAAAGGTGTTGCTATGAGAATAAGCCCTGTCCAAACACAGCCGCCTGCAAATGAGATTTCTCTGCAAGGGTTCTGAAGAGAAACGTGCACCACCTCTAATGGCAGCTGCATTTTTCTGTGTTACAGCATGGGCTGCAATTACAACTGCCCTTAAAATCCCATTTTTCAATGGTTCCATCCCTTTCAGGATCCCTAACCCTAAATCCACCTGAAACAGAGTCAGTGCAGTTTTCAAGTACAGAGAGCACAGACTTTTTCAATGTGAAAGGCAGATATGGAAATTCTCACCTGAAAGGTGATTTTTACAGTTCTCAGGCTACGAAGAACAGGGCGCTGAAGGTGCAGCTTTGGCTAAATCACTCCCTAGCAAACAATTACTACAATGAGCCTCACTTCCAGAGGTAACTCCAGCAAAGCAAGCCCAGGTGTGTGTCAGACACAGGCATGTCCCTGCAGGATCGGGCTGAGACGTTCCCGGCAGCGCCGACACGAGCGGCACCGAACAGGAAGAGAGCGAGGGGCAAAACCAGAACAAATGGTCAAGGAGAAAACCCCAACACAATAGACAAACACAATCTAATCTTGTGGTTCGATGCAGCAAAACAGAAATTCTGTTATGGCTCTCCGGAGGATTCAGGACGTGCAATTTACAGGAATCCTGCTCAAAAAGCACGGCCCCTTCCCATCAGCGCCAGCCGGCCCAGAGCAAAGGGCCCGGGCGCATCTGGGAACTCCTCTCCTGTTCTCCTGTGGGGAGGAGCTGGCACAGCTCAGCTCCCTCAGCACCTGTGGGGCAGCTTCTTGGGACCCTCCTGTCGGGAACTGCCCTGTCCGTCCCCCCAGCGCTGCCAGGCAGCTCCCGCCACAGCCTCAGGGGACAGCAGAACCCACCCGGGGACACAGCACACCTCACCCCCTCAAACAGGGGCTGAGCCTCACTGACAGCCCGCCCGGAGCTCACACCCTCACAGGGAGGGATCTCTGCTTTTCCCTGAACACGCCAACATCCCTTCAAACTAAATCCCTGCTTTAATTCCAGGCACCTGGAGCACAGTTATTATGCTCATGATACGAGTTCTGCTTCTTTCATTTGTCGTTCCTCCCATCTCTGACCCAGATAAAGAACACATCCTGTGTATCCACGCCACTCCCTGGATTCACAGAGACCGAAGAACAGCCATGGACCAGCCTCCAAACCTTCTGCCCCACAAACAGCATCTCCCAGCCCCAACAGTCCCCATCCAAGTCACTCAGTGGTGGCACAAGGCCAGTTTACATTGTCCAAACATCTGCCATATCCCACCTTCTGATCCAGGATGGAGTTTCATCAGAAAGGGGGAAAAGGGAAAACAATGTTTATTGTTATGCAAAAATCCCTCCAAAAATGCTGTTTTGAGCAGGTAATCTAGAAACAGTTTTGCTCTGGACCCAGCAAGCCCGTGGCTAACATCCTTCCCAGCAGAGCCACTGCCACTCCCCCAAGGGTACCCAAACCCACCACACTGCCCAGCACTGAGCTGTGCTGCCCACGGGGCAGCTTCAGCTCAAAGTCAGTCACAGCTTCCCACGGGAGCCCACACACCTCACCTCACACCTCGTGGGGTGAGGTCACCGAAGAACATCAGTCAGAGCCAGAGCAGAGTAACAACCCCTGATGAACTCCGGGCTGAGCACGTTTTTTTCAGCACAGACATGACATGGTAGTTGGTGTCAGTCACTTCCAGGGACGTGGCACAGAATTTTAACTTCACCCAAAACTTGCCACCTGGCAAAGGTACCACCTTCCTCCATGTCTGCACAAAGGTAGGGACTGTTCCCTCTGCCAGATCATGCTCTCAGGGTGTTTTTAAAATTCCATTAGTGTAACAAATCCAAGCTAAAGCAAGGCTGTTCCCCTTTTACTGCAGCCTCCAGGTTTACCAGAAATCAAAAGTTTTCTCTTGTTTTTTAAAACAAAAAGCTGTTTGCTGTTGTTTCCAAGCTGCAACAGTGCATGAAATGCCACAAGATCGGTGAGTGATGCAATTATTTCCCCATCAGATCGTGAAATAAAGTAAACAAGGAAAACAGTAAAGAAACAGTTGAATCACGGGATGTGCAAGAGCAGAGGGGATTAGACAAAGGAGAACAGCACTCACTGGTTTTCACTTGGGAAGGACGAGGTTGGGAAAGAGGCAGAGTAGCAGCTACTCCATGAGTTGGCAGCCAGCATGGAATTCTGCAAGGAGAAACCACAACAGTTAGAGCAGCAGAGCCTGGCACTGTCACCTGCGGCTGCAGATCCAAAGGCAGGCCCGTGGCTTCCCTCCCTCAGTGCCTTCCAGAGGCAGAGGTGGCTCCTCATCTCGTGAGTAGGATACAGAGTGCTACTCTCCAGTTCCAGCTTTGGAACCTACTTCCCTATCACTGTCCCCAGAAGGTCACCAGGGTCAATCCCCTGCTTCAGGCCGTCCACTCAGTCAGGACACTCCAACAGGACAGGAGGAAATGGCCTCAAGCTGTGCCAGGGGAGGGTCAGGTTGGACATCAGGAGGGATTTCTGCATGGAAAGGGTGGTCAGGCCTTGGAAGGGGCTGCCCAGGGAGGTTTGGAGTCCCCAGCCCTGGAGGTGTCCAAGGAAGGCCTGGCCGTGGCACTCAGTGCTCTGGGCTGGGGGACAAGGGGGGCATCGGACACTGGGCGGACTTGATGACCTTGGAGGTCTTTCCAACCTCAATGATTCCATGATTCTATGATTCAGTCTCTGTGGGAAGCCAGCACTAACCCAGTAACCTGAAATCGGCTGACAGAGGTCACACCCAAAAACGTCCTCCTGAGCCTTTGCCTTCCCCCTTCCCTGAACAGTTTCCAACATTAACGGGAAGCTTTTAGCTCAGCTCATGCCAATGAAATCAGGGAGAGAACACAGTATCTCCTTACTCAGCTCCAGAGCAGCCTTTCATCTGCCCTCTGTGTGCCCAAAGCACTGAAATCTTGTGCTTGAAGCAACAGGCACTTGGGCCTCGCTGGAACCTCTGCTGTTCCTGCATGTGACACTCTCTAGAGTTAGAAAGAGAAAACTGCAGGAGCACGTCAGCTATTTTGGGACAGGGGTTTGCTTTTTGCACTGTTGGACAAGGGCATCAGGGACCTGGTCCGGTTTTAGCAGCTGCATCAGGACAAACACAACTTATTTATCTCTGCTGCTCTGGAAACAGGCACAGCTGGACCCAGGCACAGGTTCACACATCTCAGAGAGATGAGCAGGAGGAGGAACAAGGTCTGCAATCCCGGGTACCCTCTTCAGTCCTTCCCCAGGGAGCTGGCACCCAGCTGCTTTCAGAGAGCCCTTGTTTTTAATCACAGCCCCGCTTCAAAGCCAGCAGACAGCCTCACCTCAACCCCTCTGATCGATCCCGCACGGCCCTGCACAGCCGCCTGGAAAGTCTGGGAAACCGCTGCTGTGAGCGTGCCCCAGGACCCCCAGGACCTGCCCAGATCCCTCCCGGGGACACCCCCGTCCTCAGGACTGCGCGGCCTCACCTCCATGTCCGGCAGGGCGAGCTGGGAGCGGAGGCCGGGGATGCCGCACAGGGCATCGCCCGGCTGCTGGTGCTGCGGGAAGCTGTTCCCCCCCTCCATGGCGGGGTGAGCTGAGGGCATCAGCCCGGGTCCTGCCGCATGGAGCCCTCGGGACGGCGGGACGGGCTCTGCAGTGAGTGCTGGGAGGGTCTTTATCTGTGCTCTTCACCCTGCACCATGTCCCGGCTGCAAAAGAAAGGCACGTTTAGGTTTTATGGAAGAGGAGGGGGAAAGAACAAGACTCGAAAGCCCAAACATAGCTGAGAGGTGGGCAAACAGCCACCAGCCTGTGAAATGCTCCTGCCTCTTCAGAAAAGAGAGGTTTTTCTGGGAAACAGAGCTCTCCACTACCACCACACCTGGAATCCACCCAGACAGGAGCTGAGGCACACCTCTCCTGCCTTTCACACTGCGGGAGCCCGGCAGGTCCCCCCGACCACCTGGATCGCTGCACACACCCCGAGGTCAGCCAGAGGAATCTTCTTGTCTAATGTACAAAAAGACTCTCCACTTGTGTGCAAACTCAAGGCAATCAATTCTCCCAAACTGCCTGTTTTCCTGGAAATAGGCTCCCATCCCAGGGACACCACACCAAGGCAGGAGTGAGCCCTCATCTCCCACCCCGCAGCACCGAGGCCTCCCAAACCCCACAGCAGATGTTGCTGTGCACCAGCACTTCCCACACCAGTCAAACCAGACAACAAACACACTGTTACACTTCTTAGGTTAATAGTATTTATGTTACAAATCCCAGAATTTATCAGCTCCTGGCACTGTCCCTCTTGCAGCCATGTGGGATCTCAGGATCACACCTGCCAACCCAGGATCATTGTCCTGGTAGGATTAACCCCACACTGCCTCTGCCGCAGCTTCTCAGTCTAAACCTCCCAGTGATTACTTTTTTTCACTAAACTCTCCATAATCCCAAAGGAAACCAATTTCCCATTGGATTTAATGGGTTTACAAAAAAAAAAAAAAAAAAAAAAAGAGACAGTGAAAGCAACCTATACAACCAGAGGAGCAGAGAAAAGCATCTATGATGTCTTTACTTCCGATGGATCTTTCTTTGCCTTCTTTGTGCCTCCCCTGACCCTGTCCCTCCCCAGAAGCCAAGGAAATCAAAGTGGCCAACACCTTCTGATGGAGAATCCAGCCACACACAACACCTACAGAGCACAGACCGAAGCTGTAATTTAAAAGAGCCACCTTTGATCACTGGAGAGACACTGTTTGCTCAAGGAGTATTTTTGAAAAGCCATTTCTGAGTCAGAGGCCCTTTAAAAATAAGTGACCTTCCAGTGAATGAAATGGTTGCTGCCTTTGCAATGGAAAGTTAAATTAAAGGGACTCTTTCTTCCCTTCTGTGGTGCTGCAGCCGTGCCAGCAGTGCTCCAGGGGCAGGGCTCGTGTGGGGACCAGCCAGGACCCCAAGCCTGGACATCGATCCCATGGTGGGAATCGCAGGCAAAGCCCCCACGCTCTGGGGACCTTCTGGGTGAAGAGCAGAGACCCAGGGTCACGTCCCGCCTATCAAGTGCTGTGTAGAGCTCCCAAAGGCATTGTTTGGGGTTTTTTTTGGAGGGGAAGGTGTCCCTTTTCCTTTTTTAATGACTCCCTTTAACTCCTGCTCAGCTGCTCCCCAGCATGGGCTGAGGTTTGCTGACCCCAGGGTCAATGTCACCGACTGGTCTGGTGCCTGTAAAACCCTATGACTCTTCCTTACACCAGACTTCAAGGGCTTTGCTGCTTTTCTTTTTTGTTTTTCCCTATTTGTAACAGCTTTTGATAGGAAATTAGCAGCAATGATTCCCGTAAGAGCCGTAACAAATATACAGCTTTACTTACACATCCAAAGGAACTTGGGAAGGGTAAAATCAATACCAGAATCTCTGCATTCGTGCTCTACATTAGCTCGTGTCTCGCACCACCAGATCTCACTCGTGGACTCTGCAGAGCAGAGCCCGTCCCTAAAACAGCACCAGTTCCTTGGGAACGCTCCTGTACAAAAGATCGTATACCATTGGCAAAAGGAAGGAAAACTGCTTAGCAAGAGAGCTGGAATGCTCTGGCCCTTGGTTTGTGCCTGTCCCACCATCCTCCAGGCAGCCACGTCACGGAAAACCATGAAAATCGGCAAGTTCCAAAGCGCTTCCACTTCCACCTCCCGTCCTGCCGCCCTGACAACAAACACCGATAACACGGAGGCCCCACACACGAGGGAACCGCTACAGCAAACTTCTCAAGTGTTGTTCCACCAGTTCTCTTACCAAAATCTCTCCACCAAAGCAGCAGCTTCCACCAGGAAGCAAACCAGCGGAGATGAGGCTCCCGGGCCCAGCACTGGTGTTTGGAGAGGGCTGGGGGAGGACAGGAGAGCCCACAGAGCAGCACCAGCAGCACCACAGACGGTCCCCAACTCCAGCCACTCCAGTCACGTTTCCCTGCGAGCAGTGCTGAGGAACAGCCCTGATCCCCCCGGATCAGAGGGGTGGCCCCAAAATCCCCCCAGACCTGCTCCTTCCCGGCTGAGCAGCCCGGGTCTGAAAGTGAAAGCAGCTCCCTGCACTGCCTGAGGAAGCTCCCGAGCAGTTTCAACCTATCACTGGAGCAGTTTCAATATTCCTTAAAGGTGTGCTGTCAGCCCAGGCACTACGGGGCAGCTCCGGTCTGGAATTCCTGTGGAATTAATCATGCCTAGAGGTTATGGAGCGTGAATTATCAACTTTTAACAGCCTGAGCTTTTTAGACATTTCTGAGACAAGCCTTGCAGCAGAGAAATTCCAACTGGAAACACACAAAGAACTGCTCTGCAATAACCAGGATGGACAGAGCTGGGGGTGAGGGCTCAGATCACGGATATCTGTGATCAGGAGTAGTGAAAACAACCCAGTAAATGCAACCAGCACTTCCTCCTGTTGTGTTCCAGCCTTTGTTGGTGTATTTTAAATGCTCTCTGTTAAAGGAAGGCAGCTGGGAACCCACAGGCAGGCCCGGAGCAGCCGGAGCTAAACCTGCCCATCGTGAATTACCACGCGCTGAGAACAACAAGAACACCTCAGAAACACGATCCAGTTCCTCCTCCTGCTCATGGATCAGCTCCTCCCGTCCTGAGGACCCCCAGGGAGCAGAGGGAGAGCCCCAGGCCCCGCTGCAGCCACCACTGAGCCAGTGACTCGGGCACCCCCCAGAGCTGCAGCTGGAGGGAATTGTGCAGGACACAACCTGAATGAAACGGCCCAAAGAAATGGGAACTCTGCACTTCAGAGCTCTGAACAGTCATTCTACATCTCGAGCACCCAGGCATCTTCAAGTTCCTCTTTCGTGTTTCTCCTTGTCACGCTTTCGGCAAGTTTAGACCAAACAGGCAGACAGGGACAGGAGTCGGTCCTGTCACCAGTGCAAAGGACAACGTCAGACTGGAAGACACTGGTTATGGGTGATGAAAACTGAATCACTCCAGGGCATCCTAAGCCAGCAGCTGGAGCCACCCTGATCTCCTGAATGCTCTGGGCATGGAAAAGGCTCCTGGGACACTGGCACTGCAGCGTCAGAGCTGCTGTGTGTGGGCATGGCACTGCCAGGTCCCTGATTCTTTACACTTTCACCACTTTCAATCCTAAGAGACACTCGGGAGAAACGCTCTGCGCTGCAACCTGAGCAGGTCCCGACGTTCTGCTTCACACGCAGCCACTCGCGGTGGAAAAACCACTCCAGGACATCAAAGCCAACTTCCCCCGTGGATCACAGGCACAGAAACACCACCCCCTTCCAACCCCACCAGCCCCCCAGGCAGGCTCAGCGTGCACCTGCTCTGGGAGGGGAGGTAGGTGTTCACCTGGATCCCACCTACACGCGTGTGCAGAGCTCCATCCTGTTACTAAAACAGACGGAAGGAGTTTGGAGTTTTAAGCTGAAGAATGTTTCAGGGGGAGTATAAACCCCACCATGATTTGGGCCTGGGAGGCTTTCCCGAGACTCTCACAGCACGGAAAACTTTCTCCTGTGCAGAGAAACACCCCCCCCACTCCCAGCACTGTTTCAGTGACGCTCATTCCCGGGGTTTGCGGCTTCAGGATTATTTTAGGGGAAAAAAAAAAAAAAAAACACACAAAAACGAGGGTGCAAACGTCCCAACAAACAAGACCCCGCTCAGGATAAAGCGCAGAAGGAATAGTCCTACAAACCCACCACGGGGGGAAGGGGGGGTTGGATGCGGGATCGCGTTCAAGGGGGGTCCTCAGCGGGCCACGCTCGGGGCTGAGGGGCCGGGGGCGGACGGGCCCCCGTTCGGGGCCCGTCCCCCGGCCCCTCAGCCCCGAGAGGGCCCCGTGCGTGGAGGGAGAGACCAGGAGGGGAGGGGAAGGACCCGCGTGGGGTGCGGGCGGGTCTTACCTGTGTGCGGGGGGTCCCGGGAAGGGGGGATCAGGAGGGTTGAGGGGATGGGGAGTTCAGGCTCCCGCCCCGCCACCGCCGCCGCCGCCGCCCGGCGCCATGTCCGGCACAGCACGGAACTTCCGGGAGGAAGGGGCGGCGAGAGAGACCGGGAACCGGGAACGGGGCACGGAGGGGAGGGGAATGGAGTTGGGAATGGGGCGTTGGGGGAGACTGGGAACGGCACCGGGAACGGGAATGGCACCGGGAATGGGGCGTTGGGGGAGACCGGGAATGGCACCGGGAATGGCACCGGGAACGGCACCGGGAACGGGAATGGCACCGGGAACAGGGCACTGGGGGAGACCGGGAATGGCACCGGGAACCGGGAATGGCACCGGGAACCGGGAATGGCACCGGGGCACTGGGGGAGACCGGGACTGGGAACCTGGGGAATGGCACCGGGAAGAGACCGGGGCACTGGGGGAGACCGGGAATGGCACCGGGAACGGCCCCGGGAATGAGAATGGCACCGGGGGAGACCGGGAATGGCACCGGGAACCGGGAATGGCACCGGGAACGGGAATGGCACCGGGGCACTGGGGGAGACCAGAAATGGCACCGGGAACGGGACCGGGGCACTGGGGGAGACCAGAAATGGCAGCGGGAACGGGAATGGCACCGGGAGTAGGGGGAGACAGGGACTGGGAACCGGGAATGGCACCGGGAACGGGGCACAGGGGGAGACCGGGAACGGCACCGGGAGTAGGGGGAGACCGGGAGTGTGAACCGGGGAATGGCACCGGGAAGAGACCGGGGCACTGGGGGAGACCGGGAATGGCACCGGGAGCAGGGGGAGACCGGGACTGGGAACCCGGGACGGGACCGAGGCACTGGGGGAGACCGGGAATGGCACCGGGAACGGGAATGGCACTGGGGGCACCGGGGGAGACCGGGACCAGCACCGGGAACTGCAGAAAACCGGGACTGGGAACTGGGAAGGGCGCCGGGGCACTGGCGAGGGGGACCGGGAGATCAGGAAAACCGGGACCGGGGGAAGCGAGAACGGCACCGGGGCAGGTACCGAGAGAACCGGGCCGGGCCAGCAGACGGGGATTACCTGCCGGGCCTTTGGGAACACCGGGGCGGTCCGCGACGCCTCCCAGGCTTCATTCATTCGCACAGAGTAATTAATCGAGGCGCTCCTGCCACGCTTGCCAGCACACCCTTCCTCCAGAGCTTAACCCCGAGCGTCCCGGCTCGGTGAACCCCGTCCCTGTGCTCTGGCTCCTGGAGCCTGTCCCCACGGGCCAGCCCGGGCTGTCCTTGTCCCCTGCCGGACCCCTGATCCGAGAGAACTGCCAGAGTCCGGGGCACTGAAGGGTCTGAAACCGCCCCCAGCTCTTTATGCGGTGTGACACAAACACAAATAAACGGACACGGTGGGAGAACACGCAGGGATCCCCCCAGCACCCAACCCGCCCCGCACTGCCCTCGCTGGGGTCACCTCCTCGTGCCGGCCCGGCCCAGCCCGCACCCCGGGTTGCACGGGAAGCCCCGAGGAGGGGCGAGAGCAGCGGGGATGCCGCTCTGGGGCGGCGGCACTCGGAGCACCGGGGCTGCCCTGTGAGGGCACTGCCGGGCACTGCGGGGACGCGGCTGAGCTGTGTCCCGGCATGCCGGGGGGATGGCCCTGGGAAAGGGCCTGGCTTCCCCAGGAACAGCGGGGCCCTGGGGGGCACCTGGGCTCAGGGAAATGGGGCCAAAAACGGGAGTTTTGGGGCCCTGACCCCGGAGCAGGACTGGCCGTGTCAGGGTGTGCCCGGCCACTGTCACCGGCAGCCAGTTCCTGTTTTGTTCCCAGAGCCTGGAAAGCCCCTGACTTCCCGAGGGCGGGTTCCCGGCGGGCAGGGCCGGCCCGGACCGAGCCCCAGCCCCGTCTCCATCTCCATGGCAGCCCCGCGCCCTCCGCCCTTCGCCTCCCGCCACCGGGCGCTGACGGACAGCCCCCGTGCCCAATCACAGCGCGCCGCCGCCGCGAGCCCCGCCTCCCGTGGTGACGGACATCTCCCGTAATCTATCACAGTGCCCGCCTCGACAAGCACCGCCCATAATAGTGACGGACAGCCCTCTCGACCCATCACCGCGCTCCCGTCGCCCGGTTGGCCACGTAAGGAGCCAACCGGAAGAGCAATCTCGCCGTCGGCCCCGCCCCGTCCCGCTGCGGCCGCGGCCAATCAGCGCTGGGGCACGCCGGGGCGGGGCGGGCGGCGCAGCCAATGGGTGCGCGCGGCGGGGCGGCGCGCGGCGCGCGAGGCGGGGGCGGCGGGGGCGGGCGGGGACAAGATGGCGGCGGTGGCGGCGGCGGCGCGCGCGGCAGGGCGGGCGGTAACGGGGCGGTAACGGCGCGGCAGGGCCGCGGCAGCGTCCAGGACAGGCCGGGGCGGCGCCCGAGGGGCGGCCCCTCAGCCCCGCGCAGGGAGGGGACCGCAGGCGCGGCGGGGCGGAGCGGAGCGCGGCACCGGGGCCCGGCCCGGTTCGCCGGCCCGGCGGCGGGGAGGGGACTCGGCCGCCCGCCCCCCTCCCCCGACTCACCGTCCGGGGCGGCGGCAGCGGCCGGGGCCTTTCCACGGGGGGAGGCGTCCTGAGGTCCTCCAGCCCCTCCCGGCCCCGGCCCCGATTCGGTCGCACCGAAAGTGTCCCGGCCCCGTCTCCCCTCGCCGCCCTCCCGGTGTGTCCCCCCCGCCCCGCTGGGCCCTGCGGGAGGGACCGGGCAGGGGGTCCCCGGCCCCGGGCGGGTTCGTTGTCCGGCACCGCTGACCCCGGCACAGGCGGTGACACATCATGTGCCAGGCGCAATCCCGGTGGATGAAGGATGCCCCCGGGAGCTCTCGGTAGGCACCGAAGGCCTCAAACTTTTGTAGGCGAAAGCGAAGACGTGAGAATTGTCTGGGAAAGCTCCTTCGAGGAAACTTGGTTCCAGCTCCCCAACGGCTGAAACGCCCCCAGCCCCTGCTCCCGGGACACTCCTCCCTCCGCCCGGCCCGCAGCGATGAGCTGCTAGGGATGGAAAGCCACGAGAGGGACTGGGAGCTGGGCTGGTTCCACGGGGTGGCCTGACGGCCCCAGGATGACCTAACTGGGCCCAGTCCAGGCCAGGTGACTGGGAAGAGCCCCGGCAGCGGGACCGGGCCGGAGGCAAAGCGAGTCCCAAACTGAGCGTGTCCCTTCACACATTTATGTTCTTTTTCAAAGACGTTCTGGAGCCAGGCCGGGATCTTTTGGCATCCAACTGACCTGGAAGCAGCTCTTAGGTTTGGTTTTTCTGTTGTTTTTTCTTCTTCTTCTTTTTTTTTTTTTTTTTGGTTGTTTTTTAATTCACGTTTGTACAATCTTCCGGATATCTTCTTTCCTTCCTTTTTTTTTCCTTTTTTTTTTTTTTTCCTTGTCCCAAGAAGGAGTAAAAAGGGAGTGTTGGAAACTTAACATTTAAACAGGATTAAAGCCCTGAGCGCTTGAGGGGAAAACAGGTTAAGGAACTTAATCCAGGATGGATCTGCAGGAGCCGCAGCAGCTGGGAATGTTCGCGGAGGGCGAGCTGATGTCGGTGGGGATGGACACGTTCATCCACCGCATCGACTCCACCGAGGTCATTTACCAGCCCCGGCGCAAGCGGGCCAAGCTCATCGGCAAGTACCTCATGGGGGACCTGCTGGGGGAGGGCTCCTACGGCAAAGTCAAGGAGATGCTGGACTCGGAGACCCTGTGCAGGAGGGCTGTCAAGATCCTGAAGAAGAAGAAGCTGCGCCGGATCCCCAACGGGGAGGCCAACGTGAAAAAGTGAGTGAGCAGGCCTGGGAGCTGGGGGGGAGTCAGCCTGGGGCTTGTTTTGAGCTCCTGTGTCACCTTAGCTGATCTGATGGGGAAGGGCTTCCTGAGCCACGGCTTCCTGCCGTGGAAGTGCTTCCTAAGCCATGGGTGTTCAGGAATCTTCCTACAGAACAGCGCCCAGCGCTCTGGGTGAGGCTGGCACGGGGAAAGGGGCCAGGACTGTCTGGAACGCACCACTTTGGTGCTGCTTAAGGAATTAAATAGTGTTTCCTAAAGCAGTCCCTCTCTAAGGTGTCACCTTGCCCAGGTGCTGCAGCCTGGGAAAGGTGAGGGGGCACAAACACACCCGGTGCAGTCCCAGTCGGGGTGATTGCACCCAAGTGTGTGTGGCCCTGGAGCTCTCTGGGGTGGCAGCTCCTGCTCCCCGCCATGTGGAAGGTGAACCAACGTATGGGGCACCCCATGGGCACAGGAAGTTCTGTGTTTTTCCCTTGGTTTCGTTTCTGAGGTGTCTGGGACACGTTCAAGGCTCTCCCCAGCTGATTTCTGACGCTGTAAAGCAGGGCCAAGGGCTGTTGACCTCTCTGGTGTCAGTGACTCCAGAGCTGCGCTCAGGAAGCTCCCACACCCCAGATACTCCGGGCACAAGGACCTTGTGGGAGGGAGCCCTGGGAGGGGCCGGCTCCGTGGGGCTGCTGAGGGAGCTTTCCCTTCCAGGACCTCGCAGCAGCTGCGTCCCAGCCCTGCCAGGAGCTGCTTATCTGCCGTGCAGGAGCCTCTGCAGCCCAAACAACCTGGCCAGGGTTTATCTGGGCTGGAGGGAGGGCTGTGAGAGCTTCGTGCTGCCCAGCTGGGGGCTGGCAGAGTCCCGTGTGTGTCTCTCACCCAGGGCTGAGTTTCCCAGGTCAGCTCTGGGATATTTCACATCCTGTCCCAGCACTGCTCTCGCTTTGCCTTCCAACCTTCCTTGACAGCCTTGGCTGCGGAACAGTCACATCCCAGGGCCGGGACCTCCCTGTCTCTGCCTACCTGGCTCAGGTTCAGGATCAGAGCGAGCTTCGTTAATGTGTAATAAAATGTTTCTTGTTTTTCTGGTAGAGGCTGAGTGCCCCCGTCCCTCCATGGGCACATCCAGAGCTGCCACTGAGGAACAGGGAGATCTCTTCCTCCTTGGGGAAACTTTTAATGTAAATTAGATAAAAAGAACTTGCCCAGACCAGGGGAGTTCCCTGCTCCGAGCCATGGGAACTCTCCTGCGTCCTGAGGTGAACTCCGTGGAAGTTTTATTCATGCCCAGAGCGGGGCTGTGAGTTTCAGGGGGGTCATTAAGGGGGTTATTAAGCAGACTAGCCAATCCCCTCCCTGGTCTGGAGGTTTTCTGGCTCAGCCCCACCTGCTCCAAAACACCAAGGCAGATTTTAGGTGTTGTCTCGTACCCAGGGTTGACTTTAGTTCAAGTTCCTGTTTCTGTCCCCTCGTGCTTTCCTCTCTGCCCACCCATTTGTAATCTTTATCTGCTGCTTCAGTGGGGAATTTTAAGGCAAACTCTTGTATTTTTGGGCCCTCTGAGCTTATCAGACCCTTCAGCTCAGGGAGTGAAAGCTGTGAGACTCAGGCAGAGGTGACTGAGTTGCTGTGGTGGGCCTGTGCCTCTGCTCCCTCCCAGGGCACTGGGTCATCAGAGGAACTCCCTGGAGAACAGTTCCTAGACTCTGATCCTCATGTGATTCCATGAGCAGCAGCACACAGAGAGTAACGAGAGCCCAGCAATGAGCTGGGGAGGACTGGGCAGGTCTGAGCCAGCCTTGGGCACCTGCAGATGTGGGGCTGGAGTTGGGACATTCCTGGGTCACTCCTTGGGTCACTCCTTGCTCATGTCCCACACCAAATCCTCATCCCACGTGTGCAGCCCCCTGCCCCAGCCCTGTCTCCTGATGTTCTGGAGACCCAGAAATTATGACTAAAATGTGTTTGGGACTTACATCAAATTGAATGATTCTTCTCTACCCTAGAATCCTCCAGTTTTGCCCCGGAAAAATGGGTCTTGAAAGGATCTCTGAGTCCCAGGGAGGATGTTGAGGGTTTAAGCTTGTAAGACAAACATTTCCTTAAATCCATTGAGGGAATTTTCGTTTCTCTTCAGTTGCTCCAGGTGAGGTGGAGGTGGCTCAGTCAGGCAGACGGTGCTGGGGCTGATCCCTGCAAAAAAAAGGAGTTTAGTGGGATTGCTGGAAAGAGGAAGGAAAACTTGGCAGGCTGTGTGTGCAGCAGCAGAGGTTTAATAACGCCGTGTGCTAATAACCTCACACGTTAATTAAGTGTCTGGGGCCCTGTGGGATCCCAGGTGCCCTGTGCTGTGCTTACCACCTCGGTGGTTGGAATGTGCAATCCCTCACAGGGGTCGTGGGGCAGTGCTGTCACAGCTTGTTCTGGGGTCTGCAGGGCCAGCTCTGCTGGGCACGGCCTTGCTGGAAGCCCTGGAGCTGTGGGCTCAGGGGGGCTGCAGCCGATCCCTGTCCCTCCTGCCCGACACGGGTGCCCTTTGGAGCCGCCCGGCTCGGGGCATCCTCTGCTGGGAGGGGAAACACTGGGAGCTGTGATCCGTGGGAGAGCACAGGTAGCTGTGTAGTGATGGATATCCAGCCTGGAATGCCAGGCATCCCTGCAGGAGTGGGATGTGGACGGAGCCCTGGGACTGGAAAAGAGGAAAAGCAACACCAAAGTCCTCCTTGTCCAGTCCTGAAGCAGGTGCCTGCTCTTAAGCTTTTAGGACTTTATTGGAGGAGCCTCGTGAACCAAAGGAAGGGAAGGAATCTCTTGGCTGTGTGGCTGGGTTTTATTTAAGCAGAATGGCTGTGACACCAGGAACAAGCTGTGGGAGCTGGATCTTGGTGGAGATGTCTAGGAGGGAACGTCTTTCCAGGCTGTCCTTGGCAACTTCCAGAATGGTGTGGCAGTGGAGCAAGTAGGCAGCTTTGCTATATACAGTTCTGAGCAACAACAATCCCCAGTTATGTGCCAGTGCAGGTACCTTGCAGGGGATAAGTCTTAATCTACCAGGATGAGCTTAATGGATCTGACAGAGCTCGAGTTAGAAGGTCTTCTCCCTCCTCATCTTCCTCCAAGGAGGCTGCACTTGGAAGCAGGCCCTGCCCTCTGGCAGTCTGTCTGGTCACACACTTGCACTGGGCTGGGCTGGGGTTTGGGTGTTAATTTTGGGGAAAAAAGTGAACTTTAGACCCTTTCTGAGGAGGTGAGTTCCCTTGCTCTTGGGGTTTGCAAAGCAAAATAGGGTTGGAGGTGACTGGCTGGCTGTCCCTGCTCCTCAGGCATTCCAGAGTGCAAGAGGAGCTAAAAATAGAAGTAATCTTTCCTCTGGGAAAAGGGCTGCTTGGCCTCTGCCCCAGAGCAGGGGGGGGGGGCA
This sequence comes from Myiozetetes cayanensis, assembly GCF_022539395.1. Taxonomy (NCBI): domain Eukaryota; kingdom Metazoa; phylum Chordata; class Aves; order Passeriformes; family Tyrannidae; genus Myiozetetes; species Myiozetetes cayanensis. The sequence goes on from NW_026087477.1 coordinate 3,832,025, forward strand.
CTGCCCTGGCATTTTGGATTGGTTCACAAAGTCCTCTGGGGGGGGGAAATAATTTCAGAAATATGAGATATTTTTTTAGTCTGTTGAAGGTGGAAGGAATTAATGTTTGTGCTTCCAAGCTGTATTACAGGGAGTGAGCTGTTGGGATCAGGATTTTAAATGTGTCCCTGACACTGGGAGCTTGCTTTGCCTTAAAGCAGTCGTGTTGGAGTGTGTGTGCCCTCCTCCCTCTCAGCATCCCAGCTGGACCCCTCGGCCCTCTCCCCTGTGCTGCAGGATCTCCTCACCCCACACTGACACTGGCTGCAGTTCCTGTGCTAATTTAATCCACTCCAGCCCTTTGGTCGTTCCTATAATTAGACCTGTCTGCCAAGCCCACCGAACACTTGGGAGCTTTGCCGTGGTGTCCCAGGGCTCTGCTCGGCTCTCGGTGGCTTTTTTAAATCCAGAGTTGAGAAAGGAAGAGTCCCTGGCCTAAACTTCGGTAGTGAAGTGCTCACTTATCCTTAAATGATCCTTAAGGATTCTCCTTGCACTCCTGCATTGGAGGAGGCTTTCCCAGGAGCAGCTCCTGGTTGTTACTCAGCTGTGAGGCACCAACCAGTGCTGACCCAGCTTGTTGTTGGAGCTGCGAACTGCGAGGGGCTTTGGGCGGGGGCTCTCCCTTCCAGAGCTGTGCTTGGAATTCCTTGTAGTGCTGCTTCCGAGGGCTGGAGCTGGTGAAGTGTGACCACACTGCTCAGAGCGCTCGCCAAATGGCACAGGAAGGGAGGTGGGAGGGAGGGTTTGTGGAGTTCAGCACAGCTCAGAGCGGAGCAGCAGCACGACCTGTAGTGCCAGGCACTGACAGAACCACCCTGACCTGACTGTCCTGATCCGCCTGTTTCTCCACAGCTGGCATCCAGCGGGATTTTGCAGGCTGAGTTTAATGCAAAAGAGACTAAAATGTGGTTTGGGGCAGGTGCAAAATCCCAGGGGAGAAAGATCAGAGGAGTTGACATAGGAGGGGCCGTTCTCCCTGCCAAGGGAAGGTGTTTATACTGCTTTACATTATTCCCCACAAACAGAGGATTCACTTCAGGTCTCTGAACCATTCAGTCAGGTTAAGCTTGGGTGAGATTTTGGAAAAAATGGATTGGGAAATTAGCTTTTTAAACATAACTTTTTTCCTTGTCTCTTCCTGCAGGGAAATCCAGCTCCTGCGGCGATTACGGCACAAAAACGTCATCCAGCTGGTAGATGTGTTGTACAACGAGGAGAAGCAGAAAATATATCCTTTTTCACGGGGCTGTTAATCAGGTTTGAATTCCCACTGCTCCCTGCTGTAGTTCTGCTTTTGGGAAGGCCCTTTTGGATGCTTATTAAGCCTAAATTTTTGCAATTAAATTGCTTCCACTGGTATTAACCGTCCTGCCTGCTGGGAGGCTTTCCACAGGAACACAAATTCACAGACACACTGATCAGGGCAATTTTGTGCCTCACCTTGCTGGATGTGGGGTGACTCTGCCACACTGAGAGCACCTTGCCTGGGACCGGCGTGGAAGTTCCTGGAGCTGATCTGCTGTAGCTCGTGTTATAAATGGCTGCTTTTATATTTGGCAGTGTTTTCTAAATACTGCCTTATTAGAGCACTCCAGAAAAGGGGTAATTTAATTGTGTGCCTTAATTAGATCAAACACTCTGCCACCAGATCATTAGGATAAAGCGGTGTGACAACTTCTGCTTGTGCCGTGGCCTCGGCAGACAGGGGGGACAGCGAGTCAATTACAGTGAGAGAGAGATGCCGTTAATTAGGGGGAAGGGAGGAGGCAGCGCAGGGAAAGGAGCCCGAGAGAGACATCGTGTGTCGGTACCAGGTGATGACAGCCCAGAACTGTCACTGGGAAATGGGGTCTCTCTGGGGACGTCTCCCTGTTTCTGTCACTCCTGTGGAGTCTCCAGCTTGGTTTCTGCGGAGTTCCTGTCCTGTCCCAGGCCTGCTCCTGGAGCTGCAGTGGGTCATTCCAGAAGGATTCTCCTGTGGGTGCCTCCCCCTCCTGTGGGAGCTGCAGGAAGGTCCCTCAGTAGCTGGGGAGTGCAGCCCTCACACAGCACCTCCCTGAGGGGTGTTTGACCTTGGAGCTTCCTTAACTCTGCCTTCACGTATATGGTGATGGAGTACTGTGTGTGTGGGATGCAGGAGATGCTGGACAGTGTCCCAGAAAAGAGGTTTCCAGTGTTTCAGGCTCACGGGTAAGTTTTGTTCCTCTCACCACCGTGCTCTCTCGAGCTGGGGAGCTCTGCTCAGGCTGCACGTGAAAGCAAACCTGGCTGTGTGTGATAATTTAATCTTTTACACCCCTGCAAAAAGTGAAAAGCTCTTGAAGTGGTGGCAGGGATTATCCTTAGATTTTGGGAAGGAAAACCATCTTTCCATTGGTTTTTCTGTTACTTTTGTTTAACTCCCTGAGCTGCCCAACAGCCCTTCCTGGCCCTCGTCCTCCTGCAGTGCCCAGGGGTGCAAAGTGGAGAATCTCCTGCCCTGCTTAAATGGAAGCCAAACCACAGTTCAGCATCAGAAGAGAGATTAAAGGCCTTGGGATGGATTAGGGATTGGCAATATCCAGCATGATCTCTTAGCCTGGTTAGTTAGACAGGATAAGCTGGAGCCCCTTTCACTCTACAAGGAAAGAAACCTGAAAATTCTGGGAATACAAGATTGGCATGATCAAATCGGGGCAGAGCAGCAAACTTGTGGCAACTGCATGATTTTCTAGTCATATTTTCACTTTGTTTAAGAGATCTGTGGGATTACAGACAGCCTAAGTGAAATTCAGGCACACTTGTACTATTTCTGGATATTATGAGATGAAACACTTGCCTGCTGCCAGGCTGTGTGTGCAGTGCTGATGATAGCCCTGAGTCTCTGACCACGAGCACAGCAAAAAGCTCCTTTCTACTGGCTAAAAGTCTTTGATTTTTTCCCTCTGCCTCTCTCTGCAGGTACTTTTGTCAGCTTATAGATGGCTTAGAATACTTGCACAGCCAAGGGATTGTCCACAAGGATATCAAACCGGGGAACCTCCTGCTAACAACCAACGGGACACTAAAAATATCCGATTTAGGCGTAGCAGAGGTATGTGAGAAGTGCAGCAACGGGACATTCTCGATTCAGGTCACCTCTGTGGTGTCATTGATTTACTGTGCATTTAGGCTTTTGTTCTGTTGCGCTTGCAGAGCGCTCCGAGTGACTCTGAATATTTATTGCAATTGGCAAAGCACTTTTGTTGGTAACAGCATGAAACCTCCACTCAGGAAGCACTGAGAGGAAGACATCAATCTTGGACAAGCCCAAAAGTGGGGGCAAATGGGGATAAGCTACATAACCTTATCCTCTTTTTTATGTGGAGACTGTCCTAGGTGGAAGAGGTGCAAGGCTTGTCACTGTGGTGTGTGCTTGCTGTGGTGGCTTGTGCTCATCATCTGTAGATGTTCAGTAGAGGAGTCTTCCCCTTTTATTTCCCAGGTGGAACTTTTCCAACAGTCAGTTTGTTTTCCTTGGAGGTCTGACAGTGGTGTCTCCTGCAGGCATTGCATCCGTTTGCGGAGGACGACACGTGCAGGACGAGCCAAGGGTCGCCAGCATTCCAGCCCCCAGAAATTGCCAACGGCCTTGACACCTTTTCAGGCTTTAAAGTCGACATCTGGTCCGCGGGGGTGACGCTGTGAGTGCCCAGAACCCCCAGGAACTGGATAGCAAATTACACCCCGAGGGAGCTCAGTCCGGGCCAGCCGCTGTCACTGCTGCTCTCGTGTGTTGGGGGAGCAGGGAGGGGAGTGCTGGTCCCTCCTGGGGGGGATTTATGCTCCCCAGAGTACCTGTAATTCTACAGAAGGTCATCTTTTCTCTCTGTGAGCGACTCTGCAGCTGTTGCTCAGCACCCAGAGGCACAGCTGCTGCAGTAACAGAAACCACAACTATTTATTTTAAAGTTTCTGCTGTCCCGGGCTGTCAGGGAGATGTCCTGGTGGTTTTGACTGGTGTGAGTGAAGAGCTGTGATGAAGGAAGGCTAAGTTTAAAGAGGCATTCCACATACTGTCCAGTATTCCTCTTTTAGTTCCCTCTTGGCTCCTTCTGGTTTACGTAGCCATGTAAGAACTGAGCACCTGCGTGCTGCTTCTTATCCAGCTTCTCCTTCTGCCTCCACAGATACAACATCACAACGGGTCTGTACCCTTTTGAAGGGGATAATATCTATAAATTATTTGAAAACATCGGGAAAGGCGACTACACAATTCCAGAGGATTGTGGTCCTCCACTCTCGGACTTACTGAGAGGTGAGTCTCCCAGATGGCTCCAAAAGGGTAACATTTATAGATGCAACAACTGCTCAGCTTGCACAGTGCCGGGCAGAGCTTCCTTCCAAGTGTCCTGTGGAGATGCAGGATCCTGTTAGACAGGGAGGTTGTCCTTGCAGCCTCTGAAAGATCCTTAATACTGGTATTTTCCTGAGATCCACTAACCCCTGCATGGCTCTTGCAGTCATTGTTCTTGCATTATGTTCCTTGTGCTCTGAGAAGCTTTTACACCTAAAGGCAAAACCCAGAAGAAGTTAAATTTAAAATGGCATCATAGCATTGATGCAGGTTTTGCCAGTGAGAACACTCAGGTGCCTTGTCCAGGCTTTCCCTAAAGTGAAACACTGACTATTCAGGGTCTGCTGTCCTTCCTCATCAGCCTCTGCTCAGCAGGCAGGCTGGAGAGCCCCTTTGGCAGCAGAGGGGATGTGATTCCAGCCCATGGGAGAGCCTGACCAGCACTGTACTGCCTCCTTGGCACTGGAACAGCCAAGTGCAGCCGTGCTCCCCAGCTCTCAGCCCAGCTTGTCCTCTCCTTCCCTTTCACAGCTCTTTTTAGTGAGAGATCAGCCCCCAGTTATGGGAGGTTTGTCTTGTTTCACATTGGATTTCCTGGTCCTTGTGCTGTGTGGGGTTGCTGAGGGGCTGGGGGCACTGAGTCCCTCCCTCCTGGCAGCGTGTCAGTGCTGTGGGACATGGGCTCCCCTCTCGGTGTGGGGACAGGGGTGCAGGGCTCCCATCTCAGTGTGGGGACAGGGGTGCAGGGCTCCCCTCTGGGTGCAGGGCTCCCCTCTGGGTGCGGGGCTCCCCTCTGGGTGCGGGGCTCCCCTCTGGGTGCAGGGCTCCCCTCTGGGTGCAGGGCTCCCCTCTGGGTGCAGGGCTCCCCTCTGGGGTGCAGGGCTCCCCTCTGGGGGCAGGGCTCCCTCTGGGTGCAGGGCTCCCCTCTGGGTGCAGGGCTCCCCTCTCGGGGCAGGGCTCCCCTCTGGGTGCAGGGCTCCCCTCTGGGTGCAGGGCTCCCCTCTCGGGGCAGGGCTCCCCTCTCGGGGCAGGGCTCCCCTCTGGGTGCAGGGCTCCCCTCTGGGTGCGGGGCTCCCCTCTGGGTGCGGGGCTCCCCTCGGTGCAGGGCTCCCCTCGGTGCAGGGCTCCCCTCGGTGCAGGGCTCCCCTCGGTGCAGGGCTCCCCTCGGTGCAGGGCTCCTGGCTCGGTGCCGGCCGTGCCGGCGGCAGGTGGTGCTGTCAGTCCGAGCTCCTCCAGCGCCGCTGCCGGCGCTCCCTGGACCCCGGCACCGAGGAGGTGCCAGACCCCCCGCCGGCCCCCTCAGAGGCTATTTTAGCTTCTGTGGCCCCGTGCCAGTGATGAAATCAGTTATTTCCATGTGTTTCCAAAGGCATTAGCCAGCTTTAGCAGCTCTCCCAAGGCATTACATAAGGCAGCGCTTCCAGTGGCGCTCGGCACAGCCGGGATCCGACTGCTCCGCTGAGCCCGGTGCGGCGGCTGCTCACGGCCAGGACTGCCTGCTGTGCTTCCTGTCAGAGCTGCCTGCCCCAGGGAATGGTGTCTGAGCCCATGTGGCCTTTGCTCTGTGGCTGCTGACTCCCAACACAGCCTCTTTATGAGCTGGGACGCGCCCAAATGGAGTAAATCCTGCGGTCCGGCTGGACCAGCTGCCGCCCTCCTGAAGCATCCAGCAGAACTCCTTGGAGGTTTCTGATCAGCCTTTCAGCTGCACTTAGTGCTTCCCCTAGGGAAAAGGAGTGTGGCAGTTTTCTCTTTTTCCTGTGCTGAGGATACTGACAGCTTAAAATCTTGTGCTTCATTAGCACAATAACTCCCTTTTTAGTTCTCTTTCCGCCCCTGCGTGAGATCTGGAGTCAGAATTTCCTACTCTTCCCTCTGCCTGATTTTACACGGAGGAGTCTTGTACCTGGTGCCCCCTGTCCATGTCTTACAGCCTGAATCTCCTTCATCCCTGCTGCTGGCTGGCTCTGTGAATCCCTCTTTTACTTGGGCACCACAGAAGTGCCAGCTGGGTGGGTTTGGTGGGGAAAGGAGCTTGTCTGGGAGGAGGTGGATGTGTCCCCTTCTTCCAGGGTGGTGGGAAACCCTAAGGATCCCTTTTCTTCTCCTCCCACCCACTTGAGAACACGCTCCCACCCCTCACCTTGCCGTATGCACGTGGTACGCTGTAAAAGCTGGCAAAACCTCCTGGTGCTTCTCTTGGCTTGGTGTGACACACATTTTCCAGTGGTCAGACTGCCCAGTGGCCTCAAGGTGGATGAATTCTGGGGTGGGATTGCCTCCGATTCCCCCTGCTCTGGAGGCCTGATCAGCTCCTCAGCACCTGCCCAGGCCCAGGGCTGAGCTGTGCAGCTGGCTCTGTGTAGCTATGGTGACAGACCTGGGTGCTTTATTTAGTTCCTGCTTTTCCTCCAGAAGGTCTGCATTTCCTGGTCAGTGCCCGCTCCTCCTGCAGTGAGCAGGAGCTGAATTTAGTGCCTGCAGGTTGGACACTGTCAGTGGCTGGTGGATGTGCCTGTGTGAGCAGCACAGACACCCCCAGCTCAGCTCTGTCTCGCTGGAGGTTTCGTGTTGCCTTTGTGTTGCTTTGAAAGGCTCTAAAAGCCCTTGCAGGGCTCAGAGTGCTTGGTCTGGGTCTGGTGTGAGGCAGAATTCAGTGCTGCAAAGTGCTCATTTCCTCTGTCTGCGGGGGCTGTGCTGACCACAGGCCCTGTAGGGCTGTGAACAAAACACAAACACGCTTTTTAAGGTTTTCCTGTTCTTCTCTTGACCACTTTTGTAGTGTTTCTTTACTTTTTCTTCCCCTTGAGCTTTTTTTTATCTTTGTTCCCCTTTCCAGAAGAGCAGAGTTTAGAGGACTTAAATCTTCTGTGGTATTTGGCTTGTGAAGAGACTCGCATGACAGTATATCCCACAGATTAGTTGGGATGCTGCTCCTCATTTTGTCTCCCTAATCAGGGATGAAGCTTTATTTATACTCCTCAGGGATGGGAAGGAGAAGGGCTGGTGCTGCTCTGTGTGTGCAGTCAGGAGAGATGTGTCAGAGTGGAAGAGTTTATAAATAGCCTTAAGGTTCTTCTGGCAGCATCAGCCCATGGCTTATCAACTGTGTGCACTTTGCTTCTGGACCAGAAAAATGCACAAGGTCAGCTTTCCTCCTCCTGGTAATAGACTTTTACTGGAAGAGGAAGCTCTGAGGCTGCAGCTCTGCATTAATCAGCATCTGAATTGATTTCCAGGCCCTGTGACCCGGGACACGGTGGTTGGTTCCGTAGCAGTTTGATTCCTCACTGCCGTGACCTTTCCTTGCCCGGACAGAGAGAGGATATGTGTCCTGGTGACAGTGGGATGCTTTAATTGTGCCATGGCAGGAGTCCCTGGAGCTGGCAGGAGGGTGTTTGTGCCCATCCAGAGGCCTGTGCTGGATCAAAGGCCCGGGATTTGCCTGCAGAGGGAGTTTGTGGCCGGAACAGCCGGCTGAGCGTGTGCAGGGAGAGGGAGAAAGTCCTGTCTCCATTTACAGATTGGCCTCACACTGCTTTTATAGCGGTGGTTTAAACGTTCATCTGAGCTGGAGGCTGAAGTGAAATCCAGGGTGAGTTCATTAACCTTGCTGCTGGATTTCTTCCTGCTTCCCCAGTCCCATACCTGAGACTTTACATGAATAGAGGGGTGTTTGAGGCTGTGGAGGTGCTGCAGTGGGCACGATACCCCCTCGTGGGTACGATTGTGTAGGATCTGTTCTTATCAGTTTAGTACCTGATACATCCTCGAGGAGGGGACTTTACATTTCAGGAATAATTTCCTCATGGAAAGGGTGGTCAGGCATTGGCAGGGGCTGCCCAGGGAGGTTTGGAGTCCCCACCCCTGGAGGTGCCCAAGGAAGGCCTGGCCGTGGCACTCAGCGCTCTGGGCTGGGGGACAGGGTGGGCATCAGGTACAGGGGACACTGGGTGACCTCAGAGGGCTTTTCCAGCCCCGGGGATCCTGTGATAGCCCATGTATGGGAACGGTGAGGAGCAGGGGCTGGGCTGGGCCTCCCGAGGCAGGGCCCTGGCACAGCCTGTGCCGTCCCCACGCGCAGATAAACTTGGGGAAGGCTTTACCCTACATGGCAGCGAGCGGCTCCCTGGGCAGACGCTCCGGGATGACTGGCCTGCTGAACAGAACATGATGTTTTGTCTCGAGGAAGCCTCTCCTCAGTGCAGGACTTGAGCCACGGAGCTGCCACGAGTGACTCAGAGCTGAATGTGTGAATGCACATTTTCAGTGAGGAGACTTTCCGTTTTCTTTCAAACGTTGCCCCGAGTGTGGTCATTTTTCATTAAAGCAAATACTCTTTTTTGGTCGGTTATTTTCTTTCTGCCTTTTTAATGGCTTGAGAGCAACAGCTCCCTGTGCAGTGGCTGTTTGTAACTGCTGCTCTTGGGCCTCTTTTAATCATTTACCTTAAACTTCTTCCTCTGCTTGTGCCGGTTTCATCTGGTAAATGCCTTACATTTCAAAACCACCTTGAAGTGTGGTCTTTAAATAAATAAACTGGGGAAGCAGGTGGTGCCCTGAGTTCTCTGTTTCTGATGACATTAATAAGAGAACCCAGCCAGAACTTGCTGTTGTCTCCTAATGTTCATGCAAGAGCTCCTTTCAGTCCTATTCCTTAAAAAAAAAGCCAATTCATTTGGGCAGCTCAGCTGTGAAACTACTGTCTGATCATCTTATTAATAGGTCCTTTAATTAGGTGCAGGATGATTTATTTTTTCCTCTGAACTTACTTCTTTTTCTGTGAGGTGAGGAGAAATTCCATCTGAACGTGAGAAAACTCCTTTGCTGCCAGGGCTGAGCTCTGGAACAGGTTGTGTGTGGGGGGGTTGTGGAGTTTCCATCCTCAGAGACATTCCAAACCCATTCCAAACAATCCAAAACTCTGAGGAGTTGGGCTCTGAGGACTCCAGTGCCTCAAGTTCCTGAGCCAGGGGCCTGGCATGCACCTGACCTCTAACCTGGAGAGCTCTTTCCGTGTTTCTTTGACCTACTTCATGTGATGTCATGGGGATCAGCAGGGATCCCATCTGCCTTAAAGCTCTTAGTGCTGTCACCAGCACAGATAAACCTTCACAGATTGCCAGGGCAAGTTGTATTTTGGGTTCTGGGGGCAAAATAACTTCATCCCTCCCTCACTGTGCTGTCCTGTCCCCCCTCTTTGCCCGTGCTGTTACTGTCAGGGGTGTGGTGAGGAACAGCTTGGCAGGGAAGATACTCTGGAGCAGCTTTTGTTACCACACATGCTGTGGTGATTATCTCTTCCATGACCTTTGACTTTCAGAATCTAACCTGCAAAAGATCCTTGCAACTTCCTGCTTGAACTAGGATGTCTCTTTCCAGCCCCTCCCCTTCCAAGTGTCCATCCAGCTGTATCTCCCATCCCTGTGCTCTCTCTCTGTCCTTATCCTGGCTCTCCCCAGCCCTCTGCACTGTTTGCTGCTGTCCTGACTTTCCAAACTCCTGTTTGACAGTCAATATATTCCTGGAACTTTCACTGGAGAATGTGGTGGATGCTGCTGGATGAGGCTCCTAAGGTCCCACTGGCTCATCCTGAAGAATATGGCAAAATTTGCTCCTTCCCTTCTCTTGAGCTGTGAAGCCTCTCAAAGGCAGCGGAGCAGAGTGGGCACCCTTGGAGGCTGTTAAAGGAATCCATCTCCCTCTCTCCCAGAGAAAATACAGATGAGCTGCTTTTCCTCACCCCCACCCAGTTACCTCAGCAGATGATCCCAGAAATCCAAGCCCTGGCCAAGGCACAAGGATGGGCAGTAGGCTCTCTCTGACTGTGTCTCCAGAATAGAATTCCACTAGACTGGAGTATCTGGGACACTGAGCAACTGGACATATGCTGTGCCTGAGGCTTTGGCTCTTCCATGGAGAAAGTTCAGTGGAATTATCTGTGAAATGCAAAGTCTTGATGCTCTTTGCCTGGAGATCACACATGGCTGGACCTGTGATCTGGGGCTGGAGAAAGCCTCAGTCCCTGCACTGGGAGGGAGAGAAGGGCTGGATCTGCTTTGCAGGTGGGAAACTGAGGAACAAACTGGATCAGGTAGTTATCAGTGGGGTTGGGATTTTGTGCTGAGCTTCCTGTGGCTGATGCTGCAGATCCTGCCTGGAGCTGCCAGGACTGGGCACAGCGTGGCTGTTGGGGAGGGAAGGGAGGGGAGGGGAGGGCAGAGCTTTGTGCTTCCTGGCCTTGGCTCAGCTGAGAGTGCCTGTGATCACACCTGGCCTTTTCTGCTTCTTTTCAGGGATGCTGGAATACGACCCAGCCAAGAGGTTCTCAATACAGCAGATAAGGCAGCACAAGTGAGTGTTATCAGCCCTTCCCTTCCTGCTCGTGTACCTGTGCTCCTGCTCTCACCTCCTGTTTCCTTTTGACAGCAGACACATGGAAGTCACTCAGTCTCCTTCCTCCAGCTCTGCTGGGGCTCTGGCAGCCTCCACTTGGCTTTTTTCCTCCTATTAGAGCATCCGGTAAAGCAGTGGAATTGCTGACCGGTAAATTAGGGATACGTTGGAAGTCTGTTTGTGGCGTGCCTGCTTCTGGATGATTAAGGGTTCTGGATAATTTTTTCCAGAGGCCAGCAAGTACTAATGGAGCGGAACAGGGGATCCTTAAAGCTGGGTTATTGAAGTGGGACTGTTCAGTAACGTGTGTTCGTTCTGGCCAGCCTGGGGACAGAAATATCCCCTGGCATTTGCTCCATATGGAATCAATATGTGGAGAAGCGTTCCAGGACAATAGGAGATTTTTTTTTTTTTCTTTCTCTTTAATATCACAGGCTTCCCTCCCCCATCTCCTCCCCCGTTTTCCGTGCCGCAGTCGGGGGGGAAATGCCCCGTTATCGCCGGGGGTTTTTTTTAAGGATCTGTTTGAACACGCTGGCTCCGAGCAGAGATTTCCTGGGCGGATGAAAGTACAAGAACAAAAAGCATCATGAGGATGCTTTGCTGCGGAGGCTGCATCAGTTTATCTCCTCTTGGAATGGGAAGTGCTTCTGAGGACAGGCAGAGCAGCCTCTGGACCGCAGCTGCTCAGCACAGCTGCTGTCTGTGAGCCTGCCCAGGAAAAGCAAGGATGTGACTGAGCTGTGGAAAAGCAAGGATGTGATCTGGGATGGTGCTGAGCCTGCTCCATGCTGCAGGAACAGCGCTGCTTTCCCCTTGTGTCTCTGGAAAAGCCTGGCCATTGTAGCCATGTGCTGTCAGGGTATGGCCCCTGCCAGGTGTCCAAGGAGCCACAGCCAGAACTGAGAGACCCAGGGTGCTCTTCAGCTCCACAGGGAGCAGAGGGGCTGGGGGAGCAGGGCTTATAGAGCTGCCCAGACAGATAATTAAACAGCCAGGTCCTGTGCTAGGGTGGCTTCAGTGGCTCTGGGCGATGATGGGCGCAGGCATTTGCTGTTCAAGGCTTACCTTTCCCTACATGGGCCCCCCTATTCCCCCCCACAGACAGAGGGGATCAGGTTGCCATGCAGGCAAACCCATGCTTTGTCAGGAAGCACTGGAAAGATGCAGGAATGAAGTCTGTGGATTCATCAATTGGTCTTGAGAAAACCACTAAAAGCACTTTCTTTTCTGTGGGTGCAGAGGCTGCCCCTGAGCTCAGGCACGGCCCTGGGTCCTCGTGGGTCACTGCTGGGGGTTTGAGCTGGTTCCCTAAGCCCAGGTACTCCATTTTATCCTCCTCCCGCGTGGCAGTGAGTTTCTGTGTCAGTGTTGCTCAGCTGGAGGCACAGAGGTGTCTCCAGAGACACCTGTGGCTAGAAAGCCAGAGAAACTGGAGCAGGGCTCTGGCACGGGGCAGCTGTGGAGCTCCCGTGCTCTGTGGCACAGCTGCTGTACCCAGGCTTCTCATCCCACAGCACTGAGAGGGGCTGAGGAAAGGCTCTGCCTGCAAACCCAAGAGCATTTCCAAGGCTTAGGCTCTTATTAGTTTTGTGTGAGCTTAGCCAGTGCTTCTTAACAGGCTTTTCTCCCCTATTAGTAATTGCCTCCTTCCTCCTGCTGTGGCATCTAATAATTACATCAAGCACAGCAGAGCCTGCAGCCTTGGGCCTTGGATGTGTCTGTCCAGCTCCTTTTTGTGCTAAAGAATCCAGAGCTTGGTTCTCCTGCCTTTTCTTTAAATAGAAGCTTAGCCCTGATGCTTAACCTGACCCTGATTTTTTTTGTAAATGGAACACAGGAGTCAGGACAGCAGGCAGCCACTGGATACTGTCAGAGGGTTTTGGGAAAGCACTTTAGTAAGAAGAGATTTGATTTTTAGAGTCCTTAGATTTGGGAGCAGGGGAGGGAGTAAGTCATTAATGATTTTGGGTTTCTCCACACTCCTCCCCCAAAGCCGTGTGCTGAGGCACAGGAACTAGACAGAAAAACATCAGGCGCCTTCCCCAGGCTGCCCTGCTGGGATGGATCCCGGCTCAAACCAGAAGCACCCGGTGTCTTTCCGTGCTGCTGGAAGTCTCCTTTCATGTCTTGGAGCTGCTGTTCCTGGGGACTGGCTCGTATGGACAGTCAGGATCATCAAAGTGCTGTGAAAGCAGCAGGAACAGCCCCCGGGCCTGGGCAGGGGTTTTGTTTGGAGCCGAGCGCGGCTGGGCCAGGCTCGTGTGGGGATGGCAGGAGGGGCCACGTTCCCCTGTCCAAGGGAGGCAGCACAGAGAGGGTGTCCTGCAGCCACCAAGCTGGGTGCTCAGGGCACACCTCCCCAGTCCACCTGCCTGCAGGGTGAGGGCTCCTGCAGAGGGACCAGGATGGATTCAGTGGCTCGGGGTCGCTGAGGAAGCACGGAGTGCTCTGTGGGGCAGCAGAGCTGCAGGAGGCAGGCAAGGCAGCCAGGCCCAGCAGTGGTAATCCTGCTGTTCCTCCCGTTATTCCTGTCAGCTATTCCAAATGCTTTTCCCCCTGAGGCAGCAGCCCTGGCTGAGGAATGCTGGAGGAAGAGTCTGCTGAGTTTCATCCCTGCCAGCTGCCTTCCTCACTCCTGCAGCTGAACTTGTCCATCAGACTCCTGTCTCTGCACTTCCACTGGAGCAGGACAGAGCAAGATGTGCTGCTCTGCTCAGCCCAGTTTGTGCAGACCAGACCTGGAGTTGTAAATGGAAATGAGTTAAACCTCTCCCAGTCTCATCTCAGAGCTTAGGAACTGCCTGAGTTCCCTGAGTAGCACTGGAAGAGCCTGGATATCCACTCTTCCTAGGAGGATCCAGGTGGGATGATGTTCAGTGGGAAACTGATGCTCATAGCTCGCCTCTAGGAATATCTGGTGCTCCTGGGCTGGGAAGGGAAAGCTGCCAAGAGCCAGGGAGTTCCAACTTGGACTATCCCCCACCTCCCCTCTGCCCTCTGCTTTTGCTGAAGGGCTTCGTGCTCATACACTGCATTTTGTAACTAATTCACTGACCTGCTGCAGCACTTAAAGTGATGAAGTGGATGCAGAATTCTACCTCTGTCCCTTGTTTCCAAGGCAACCATCTTCCATTCCCTCTCCACGAGTGTCACACTTAATTTGTTCAGTCGCAGATCCGATTGCAGGAGTTCATAGCACGAGAGGGGAGGAACTTCCACCTTTTATTAGCCAAGGTGCAAATTAACCTACTGGGCTGGGGGCTCCTCCTGCCCTCCTGAAGGCTGCTGTGCCACCTTCCCCACCACTCCTGCTCCCCCAGGGGGCTGGAGAGTCGCTCTGGGATGCTGTGCTGTTCCAACCTGGGTACTGAAGGGAGATGGGGCAGGGATTGCAGGGACACTGCTGGCATGTGGTGCCCTTCCCTGTGAGGGGACTGAGTTAAACTGGAACCCTGTTATGTGCTGCTTATGGTGACAGTGACCTTCCAGTGAGCTCCAGGCCCTTGCATGGCATCACAGGAGGTGGGGAATGGCTCATCCCGACCCTGGCTGCCAGGGCAGGGATCTGCAGCTCGGCCTCTGCTCCCAGAGACAATCACCCATGTACAAACCAAGCAAACTGCAGTGTTTGTGACCCAGATGGGAAGGGGGCAGCTGGGAGTGTTGGGAAGCTGCAGCTGTGCTTACGGATTCTTGATTTAAGCTTGCTTATACCAGAACTTGAAAAGAGCAGGGAGAGGACTTGTGATGGGAGATCTGAGCTTGGGAGCTGCAAACCAGACAGGCTCATTAAGCACTGGGCAACCCAGATTCCTCTTTTCCTTCAGCCCCTGACCCTTGCTGCGTTATCTCCCTGTGGCTGACAGCAGCTGTCTGGGCACCACTTCTGCTGCCAGGATCACAGTTAACACTTTGTGCCACTGCTGGCTGGGGCTTCTGAGCTTGCAGGTGCCTCAACGAGCTTGTGGAGTAGGAAGAAATGATCTCTTACTGCTGCTGCCTTCACCCTGAAACGTTTCTTAGCCACTCCCAGCCCTTTGGAACAGAGACCAGAGAGGAATCTGCCTCTTCCAGGGGATGTTCTGGACAAGGGACGCTTCCGAGATACCAAAAATCTTTTCTTCCCCCTCAGGGTTAAAGCAGCCACCACAAGCACCAGGTAACTGTGTGTGTGCCAGTGGAGTTGGCTCAGAAAATATCCCTGAAACTGGGAATAATGGGTGAGACAGGGCACTCATCAGCAGGGCTCTGACCCAGCTGGTGTTTTACCTTGGTGGTAAGGGCAGGGTGAGGAGGGGCTTTATCTCATCATCATCATTGCCCAGGAGTTGCTGCTTTCTGGCTCAGGCAGTGGCTTCCCAAGGCAGATCAGGGTGTTGCTGGAGCCAGTGGTCCTCAGCTGAAGAGCAAATCTTCGCTAACAACCTCCAGCACCAGTGCAGAAAGTGGAATGTCTGTCCCTGCTGGAAAATTCTTGCCAGGAAATACTCTGCTACTCTGCACAGAATGGCTCGAGGCTCCTTCCAAGAGGTCTTTGATTTTTCTTAGAACTTCAATGGATTTCTCTTCTCACTCTCTGTCCTCATTACCATATATGCATATGCAAGTGTTTGAAATCACCTCCCGGAGGATGGAAGCATAATGACTGGAGTACAGTGATTCAGGTTTCTGCTGCTAATAAAAACCTATTTTTACTCTCCTGGTAAGTAGGACAGGAGGGAAGAGTGAGGCAGAGCTGAAATACAGCAAAATAAAAACACTGGGTGCTGTAGACTTCCAGGCTTTTCCCCTTTAAAATTCTCCTGTTAACAGCAGCCCCTCTGATCTCGTTTGTCCTGGATGTTCCCTTCTCCCGAGGTGTCTGGTGCTGAGTTTGGATCCCTCAAGCCCCAGTGTGCCTGGCAAAAGCAGCTGGTGGCTGTTGGTTCCTCTGTCCCTGTGCTGATGATCCTTGCAGGCCAGATCAGCCCAGGCTGGATTTGCTGTCTTGGCAGTCGCTTCCCCAGCGAGCAGAGTGTCCCGAGGAAGGGAAGTGGATTGATCCGATTAGGAGTGCTGTGTGCCACACACGTCACCGAGGAAGCCATGCATGGGATCTGTGGAGAGCCCTTGGCCACAGTCCAGTTACGCTGGTCCCACTCCCTTCCTGCTGCTCCCGCAGCTGGTGTGGGCTTTGCTCAGCTCTGTAGTGCCGCTTCAGGGACAGAGGTGACTCCTGCCAGCTGAGATCTGCAGCAGTTCCCGTCCCTCCCTGCGAACTCCAGCTTCCTCCCTGCGAGCAAGGCACTGCCTGGCTCCAAAACTCCATCACTGCAGAGAAAACAGTTTAAAGATGCTGATTGTGAAGCAATTTCTGGATAAGAGTTCACCCCCCCCTTGAATCCTGCCTGATTTGTCCCAGTAGCTGCATTTCCATTTGTTTATCTCCTCGCTCGGTGCTTTTGCTGATAGTTTTGTTAGAATCCCACTTTTTTTCAGGCTGACTGTCAAAGCAGTGTAAGACTAGAACAAAATGGTAATTACAGCTCTGCGCAGGAGGTGCCTTCAGCCTGCCTTCCTGAAAGGAGTTTGGAAATGGGGTGATAAAAACCAGATGGCTCAGGTTGGTGAGAGCTCTTGGGCTGGCTCAGGCCCTCCTCTGTGCTTGGAGGCCAGGAGTTACTGGATGCCAGCTGTGGAGGGGGAAGCACTCGTGTCCCATCAGGCTTGTGTGGGCTGGAAAGGTGTGTTAGAGGTACCTGGGTCTGCAGGAACCTCTGCTCCCACCTGCACTGGGAGGGTTGCTGGGAGTGGGGAGGCTCCAGCAGCACTCCCAGGAAACTTTGGGTGCCCACGTGCAGCACTGGGAGACACCCCAGAGACGGTCTGGAGTCAGAGCCTGCTCTGGGAGTACGATGGAAACCTAAGAGGTTTATCCCATCTGGCTCTGGGATGCTGCTGGGAAGCAGCCTGCTGGATTCCTGATCTGATTAAGAACAGCTTTCAGAGCCGATATCCTTTCCTGGCCAGATGGGGTTTGGTGGTGATAGGAGTCCCTTGAGACAGAGGGGGATAAAAAGATAGAGTAGAAACGTTTCTGCTGTGGCCTTGGTGCAAACTGGCTTTTAGAGGAAGCTGCTGCAGTAACTGTCCTGCTGGCTTGGACAACAAAACTCAGGAGCTCTAGCAGCTCTGCTGATGTGTTTTGACTTACAGGTAGTTTGGACTAGAGTTGGTGATGGAGAGAACGTTCCTGAGCTGTGTGTCCAGCCCCTGAGCTGCCCCCTGTGCCTGTCCCCCTGTCCCACCCAGTGTGTCCCACAGCAGACTCCAGCACTGGCTCCTGGGCAGAGCTGTTCGTTCCTCCTGACCTGCCAGAGCCCGTGGGCAGAGCACATACCTGTCAATCCTGGGGTGGGAGGGGGCCATCTGGGTGTGGGGGGCTCCTGCGGGCCCCTGCCCTGACCCAGCTGTGCCCTGGGGCTCTTTGCAGCTGGTTTCGGAAGAAACACGCTCAGGCAGAGGCGCTGGTGCCGATCCCGCCCAGCCCCGAGACGAAGGACCGGTGGAGGAGCATGACGGCGGTGCCTTACCTGGAGGATCTGCATGGCTACAACGAGGAGGAGGACGAGGACTTGTATGACATTGAAGATGATATCATCTACACTCAGGACTTCACAGTACCAGGTAGGGGAGAAGGATGCTGTGACGGGCAGGGCAGAAGTGGTTGTGGGGTTTTCTTTTGGTCCCTTTAGAGCCTTTTGGGAAAGGCCTCGGGGTCTGAACAATCCTTTCAGCGGAGGAGGAGGCTGTTGGTTATGGCGTGGTGGGAGTGATCCCTCGTGCTCTGGATGCCTTGGTCCTTGATTTGATCAACCAGGATGCCCCTCCCTGTGTTACCCCTGTGCCATTTTCCTCCCTGCTCACAGGAACAGCACAGTTCATTGTTTGGGCCAGTTCTGCTAGAATGAGTTTTTGGGAGCAGAGCCCTGAAGTGACTCTGTGTTCAGGGTACATGGCACACCTAGGGTGTCCCCTGCACACCAGGAGCCTGGTCCCAACCTGGCCTGCCTGGGTGCTCCCCAGCTCTGAGTCTGCCTGGTGGGTTCGTGTGGTTTGCAGAGGTGGGGGCAGCTGCAGAGGCAATAAAGGTGAATTTTTTCACCCGAGTCTTCCTGCAGGATCCCTTTGAACCTGCTCGGTGTTGTATCTAACAGCGATGCCATGTTAAAATATAAATTAAAACCCCCTTGTACATGAGGGATCAGCTCAGCTGTGGCTCTGCTGGGCAGCGAGAGCAGGAGTGTGAGTGACTCATAGGTGGGGGTGGGTGTTGGGTTTGTGGGGAGAAGAGGGAACCTCATTAAATCCGGCGTTCTTCAGGGGAAGAAGGGACTTTGAGAAAGTGCTTTCATTTTTAAAGGGTTATTTAAAGATTTATGCAGCTCTGTGGAGAGATGTAAATGTTCCAAGCCCCTGGTTCAATCAGTGTTAAACATCCCATCCAAGGGAAGTGCTGAGGAGAGGATGGAGAGGATGGCTGTGACCCGAAGGCAGGATCCTTGCGTGCAGTGAAGGGATGTGAATGTCCTGCTCGGTGCTTTTTTGCTGCCTCTCAGATTTGGAGGCCGAGCTCTGCTCTTTCCTCCCCTCCATTAACCCCTCCTCCTGCCACAGCCTTGTTCTGCAGGGCCTGCTCCTGGGGTTTTCAGTCTGAGGCTGGGAAATGCAACCAGGAGTGGAGCTTCTGAGCCCAGCCTGGTGCTCGGGAAGGTGCGTTCCTGGCTGCTCACGGTCTGACAAACAGCGATTCCAAACCTCCTGGTGGTGTTATTTTGAAACCTTTTTTGGTGCCTGAATGAGCTGGATGCAGAGCCATTAAGAATGTGAGGGGTGGCAGGGATGAGCAGCCACGTTGCCGGTGCCTCTCTCAGCCCTCCCTTTATTTCTCTTATTTTTAGCCCTGCCCGTGGTGGGGGTGAGGTGGGCAGAGCTGCTCGGGCAGACGCAGCGCTGGGTCAGCGGCTTCCGCGGGGGCAGCAGTTGCCAAGACTTCAGCCCATGCTGAATTTTTATTTTCATTAATTTGAACGTCAGCAACTGTCATTGGTGAAGGAGGTAAAATTAGCTCACGATTCACCTCCCTCCTTGGTATCCATAATAGACTCCCGGGACTGTGCTTTTGAAGCAGGGAAGGAGGGGAGGAGGGAAGAGTCACACAAAAGACAAATGAGCTGTTTGGATAGATGCTTTTTTCCCTCCCCAGTCAGAAATGTTAATTGACTTGGCCCGAGTTCAGCCGAGGGAGGGGAAGAAGTGTTCAGCTTGGCTCTGAATGGGGTTGTTTGAGGCTCTGCAGACGTGCTGGTGGGATGGAGGGATGGAAGGAAAAACCCAGAGCTCTGGGGAGTTGCTGCAGCCTGACCCTTGTGAGCTGCTCACCCTTGGGGAGCCCCATCCCAGGGGGCTCTGGGGCCAGTGTGTCCCCCTGTCCTACAGCTTGGACCCCTCGGCCCTTTCCAGCCATCACCCCTCCAGAGGGATCAGGTGATGGTGGGATCAATGGTGGGGCCTGAGCTCTGTGCTCCCACCAGCCAGTCACTGCCCCAGCATGCCTGAGGCTCTGACACACACCCCTCTGTCCCCAGGGGGGCTGAGGCACCCCCATCCCCTCAGTCCCTTGTGGTGAGCCTGGCCAGGAGCTGTGCTGCTGGGGGGTGCTGGGTTGGACCCTCCCTGGGAGCGCAGTGAGTGGGTTGGGTGCCCAAAGCCAGTCCCTGTCCCTTCTGGTGGCAGGAGCGCTCAGGTAAGTGGCCACAAGCCAGTGAGTGGGAGCTGTGGCAACACTCGGAGCCATTGGAAGGGATATGGGGGCAGATCCAGGGGGAACTGATGGCACCTGTAACCCAGGATCCGCTCCCCCCTCCCTCCCTGTTTCTCGAGGACCTGCAGCGGTGCCAGCGGGGATGTGTCAAGGCACAGGGGTCTAAGCTGGACCCCACTGTGCCCCCCCAGAGCAGGAATGTCTGTCCCAGCACCCCTGGGCCCCCCCAGCTCCGAGCAGTGGGGCGATGGTTGGCGCAAGCGGCGCTGACGTCCCGCCCGGCCTTGGCGGAGAAAGGATTGAGCATCCTTTAAAGAAAATTATACATAATCGTCTTACAGCCTTCGCTTCCACTCAAACCTCTGAGTCATAACTGAAGGGCCCTGGAGCGTGACGTTCCTGCTGGAAGGAAATTGCCTCGGCTGGATCCGGTGGGGGGGCAGGCAGAGCCTCTCCCCAGCCCCCTGTCGGGCTGGGGGCTGCGCCGTGGTCCTGCCGGGAGCCCCGGGATGCTCTGTGGCCACAGCCCTGCGTCACTGCCTGGCTGAGGGGATGTGACCCAGCCCCGGCCGTGGCAGCGGGAGATGCCTCTGGAAATGGCTCTTCACCTGCTCTGCTGAGTCACAGGGAGCAGAGGAGGGAGGGGGGCTGATGTGAAGCCCTCACCCCATCGGGGTGCCCCTCAAGGGATGGTGACACACCTGAGCCCCAGCCCTGCCAGAAGGGGCTGCACTGCCCCATTCTGCAAACACACCCAGCCCCTGGACACCCCAAAGTAAGTGCCTGGAGCTGGGATCTGCACCCCCCTCTGCTCCCCAGAGTAGCTGGGCTGCTCCCTGGGAGTCCAGGGGGGCTCGAAGACAGCCCAGGGAGGAGGGGACATGCCATCCTTGTGGTCCAATGCCCATGTGCTGGGGACCACCAGCTGCTGTGTGCTGGGGCAGTGGGGGTCAGACCAGTCCTCTGGGAGGAGGGAGGGAGATGCAGTCTCAGGCTCCCAGCCTTGCACATCCCCTGCTTGGGATCCCTGTCCCGTGCTCCTGAGGCTCAGGTTTCCTGCAGGAGCAGGGTCTGTCCCTGGGCAGGGCTGCTGCCCACCCCCTGACTGTGCCCGTTGCCTTGCAGGACAGGTGCCTGAGGAGGAGGCCGGGCAGAACGGGCAGAGCCGGGGCAAGGGGCTGCCCAAGGCCGTGTGCATGAACGGGACGGAGCCGGGGCAGCTGAGCGCCAGGGCCAAGGGCGAGCGCCGCGCCAGCGCCTCCTCCAACCCCTCCCGCAAGGCCTGCTCTGCCAGCAGCAAGATCCGCAAGCTCTCCACCTGCAAACAGCAGTGAGCTCTGCCCAGGTACTGCGGGGGGACCGGGGGGGCTACCCGAGGAAGGGGGGCACACTCCAGTCTGCCCCAGCCGGGGGCAGCGGGAGGGAGCTTGAGGGGTGTGTTGTAGTCTGGGTCCTGAACGTCCCCCTGCAAGGGTCCCTGGCACCAAACCCCGTGGTGTTGGGGGATGCAGAGCCCAGTGAGGACGCCTCGTGCCTGCCTGGCTCTGCTCTGTTACCCCTTGCAAGGTGTTGCCCCACCAGGCGAAAGCTGCTGTCATGACCCCTGTCCCTGCTGGGCTGCAGCCAGCCTGTGTAGTGACACCCCTTTTCCTTGGCACTGGGACCCCCCTGCTCCGCTCCTGGCCTCACCACCCTCCTGGATTTGGGGAGTACGGAGGAGCTGGGCTGCAGTGGGATGCTGAGCACTGCCCCCATGGGACCTGCCCCTGGCCCAGGAGGTGTCTGTGTCACCCATGGCCAGGCCACTGCTTGCCCAAGCCCCTTCCCCTCCCCTCCCTGCCTCCCCCCCTCCTTCCGGCTCCTTCTTCCCCAGCTCCAAGCCCTGTCCCCTCCTTCCCACCCCTCATTCATAACTGAGCCAGCAGTGACTCATGTTCAGCCTCATCCGCCCCCGGCCTCATGCTCGTCACGGCGCTGCTGGGGCTGAGCTCTGTTATCTCCTGGATCACGACCAGCTTTGTGGTGTGAAAAAAGCCCGAAATAAAAGCTGGATCCTCCCCCTGCAGCTGTCAGGGGCCGTGGCAGCTCCATCTTTAATTCATGGGGGCAGTGAGTCACCTGTGCAGGGAGTCGGTGCAGCCAGAGCCTGGGACGGGGCTCCCTGGACCTGCTGCTCCTCCCACCCTTCCCACTGCCCGGCCTGGGGGCTCCAAGGAAGGGGAGGGTCTGTGCAGGCTACCTGAGCCTGGCTGAGTCACCACCTTAGCCTAAAACCCTTCGGAAGGAAGGGAATGCTCCCCTCCTTGGTGTAAAGGATTCACCTTGGTGTCATTTTCCCCTTGGAGTTTTTCTCCTCGGCTTCAGGGCAGGTCTGGGCTCACCTGGCTGAGGGACCAGCTGTGTGTGAGCCCTCATCAACCCTCCAGGGACAGCACAGGGACTCTGGGCTCCTCTCCCCCATCCCAGGGTGCTGGCAGGAGCCCGGGTGCAGGGTGTGACCCGCTGGCAGTCGGGAGCAGAGCCTGCACCCCGAATTGGGCACCCCCTGCCCTCCCTCACCCCTCCTCTCTGTTCTCCCCACAGCATCCCCGGGCACGGGCCTGCGTCCCCCCTCCTCGCCCCAGCTCTGCCTCTCTCCTGGGACTGGACTGTGCTTGCGATCCAAAAAGAAACCAGAGGAAACCAACCAAGGACCCCCTTCCCTCCCTGCGCCCCCCGCTCCGGCAGCGCCAGGACCCGAGGCCGTGGTGGCCGCACTCCCCGGACGCCTGGGAGTTGAACTTTGCAGCTGCCAGGACGCTGTCCCCCCCAATCACTCTTTGCCAATCAAGACACTGATTCTGTTTTTAATTTTGCGATGGGAAGGTGGGATGAGGGGGCTGGGGGGGGTGGGAGCCGCCCCCCTGCTGGGCCCCCCGGCCGTGTAGAGTCGTGCAAAGCCATTGCCGTGCACTTTATGTTTTAGACTACTGTTATATATTATATATTTTCCTCTTTTTTTTTTTTTTTTGTTTTGTTTATATTTGCGGTATATTTAGAGATTCCTACACATCGTGATGTGTTAAAATAAACCAGATGAGGAAAAAAAGCCAGGTATTAAGACAAAGCAGAACTCTGTTACACCTGCATGCTGCACGGGGGCTCTGAAGGGAACAGGGCCTGGGAAGGGCTCAGGGCTTGGAAGGGATCAAGGCCTGGGAAGGGCTCAGAGCTTGGATGGGCTCGGGCTCAGAAGGAATCGGGGCACTGGCAGCCACTTGGCTCCTTTTTTCTCTCTCTTTTTTTTTCTTCTTCTTTTTTTTTTTTTTTTTTTTTTTTTTTAAAGAAAATAAAGTGAAAAGAGCAGGTGGGTTTCATGTCCTTCCTCCTGCAGCAGGCGGGGTGAGGGCCACGACCAGCCCCTCTTCTTCCTTTTCCTTTTGGGAGGGCACAGCCCGCCCAGGCAGACCCTGCTCTCGTGGGGTGATGCCAGGCCTGGAGCCCCCCTGCCCCAACCCCCCAACCCTGTGGGCACCATCCCAGGAAGCAGAAGGTAAGAAATAAGCTCAGAGATGTCACAGTCGCTTGGTTTTGTTTTTTCTCCTTTGTTTATAGACTTAAAAACGCGGGGTTGATGGAGGGAGGGCTTTGGGCAGAGCCTGCGCAGAGGGAAGGGGGGACCCGGCCTCTACTCACATGCAATGGGGTCTGGGGGCCCCTGCCTGTCCCCTCCCCTGCTGCCAAGTCCCAGGTGCCACAGCTGGGGCTGGGCTGGGGTGAGGTTTTTTTCTCTTTTTTTTTCCCCCCATCCTTTGAAA
Source organism: Myiozetetes cayanensis (assembly GCF_022539395.1). Classification (NCBI taxonomy): domain Eukaryota; kingdom Metazoa; phylum Chordata; class Aves; order Passeriformes; family Tyrannidae; genus Myiozetetes; species Myiozetetes cayanensis. Next base: position 3,855,381 of record NW_026087477.1, read on the forward strand.
CACAAATAAAAACCCAATAAAAAGCAAACCCCACCCCGGAGCAGCAGCCACCTCTGTAAAAATCAATAAATATCCTCCGGGTGCCTCGAGCCCCTGCTGAGCCCTGGGGGGTGGGAGACACTGGGAGGGTCACCCACAGCGTGCACTGGGGACCCCATGCTCTGCTCTCACCCTGTACCCCCACCTGGGCAGCCCCCACCCCTCCAGGGGGTATTTATGGGGCCCCCAGGGCCGGTCCTGCCCACCCCAGCCCTCAGGCTGCCACTGCAGGAGCCCCGGCTCCCCTGTGGCCCCTCGAGCAGCCCCCTGCCCCAGACCCTCCTCTTCCAGTTCAGATCCCAGGCTCCCTGCGGAACTGGGGGGATTGTGGGGTTGAGGAGGTAGCTCCCCCCTCCCCAAACTACCCCCCTGCCAGGGTGGCACCGCAGCATCCCCCCGTGGGGGAACACCCAGCTCCGGCCCCTTCCTGGCGGACGTTCCGGCTGGAGGAGAGGCTTTATTGCTTGTAGAACCACGGAGAGAGGGGAGAGCGGAGCTGGCTCGAGGCTCTGCCGGGGGCTCAGGGGGCTGAGGGGGGCTCAGCAAAGTCCCTTGGTGCTGACCCCCGGCCAACGCTCCGCTCCTTCTCCGCGCCCCGACCCCCGGGGCACCCCCAGCCCGGGCCCTCTCCTGGCCCCTCGCTCCCGGGAGCCAGGGGGCTCGGCCACCCCACGCTACCGGACCCCCACGGTGGGGGGTACAGCCAGGGGACCCCACGTGCCCTCCTGGCCTTCCCAGGCCGGGACACCCTTCCTGCAGGGCACCGGGCTGGTCCCCACGCCGGCAGCAGGAGGGGATGGAGCCCCGAACCCTAGTGGGGACCAAGTCCCCCCATGCCAGGGTCTCTCCCCCTCGTGCTGGGCCTAGACCGGGCTGTGGTCGGGGGGGGCATCACTGGCCGCCACGGCCACCACAGGCTCGGGGGTCTCTCCCGCTCTCCTCAGGTGCCCATAGAGCCGCTCCTCCAGGCCACCCGTGATCTTGTCCATCAGCTCCGAGCCAGAGCCAAGCCCCAGGCACCTCCCGGGGCCGGGGCAGTCGTCGTCCTCAGGGGGTTCGGAGCCAGCCTTGGGCTCAGGGGCCGCCTCGCCGGGCTCCTCCACAATCACTTGGATCTCCGGGTCTGGCAGTGCCGGGGCAGGAGGGACCCCATCGGCCGCCTCGGCCGCCTCCTCATCCCCAGCGCTGACGATGCGGGGCAGGGGGCTGTGGAACCGAGCGTCCAGGGGGTAGTTGGCGCTGTCGCCGCGGCGCAGGGGCGTTCGGTGCCGCTCCAGCGCCGGGTACCGCACGCCGGGGTCGCTGAACTGCTTCGCGTGCTGCCACTGCTTGCGCAGGTGGGTGCGGGAGCGGTGCTTCCCCCGCAGCGGAGACTCGTCGAACTGGGGGTCGTGGCGCACGAAGGCGTTGAACAGCGCGTCCGTCTTCTCGTCGATGCTGTAATCCCGCCGGGGCGGCGCGTCCCGCCCCGGGAACATCTGCCCGTACGGCGACCAGGCCAGGGGGCTGTGGGGACGGAGGTGTCCCCCACCCGCTGCGCCCAGGGCCGCGCTCCCACCCTCCTCCTCCTCCTCTTCTTCCTCCTCCTCCTCCGGCTCCCGGCCCTCGAAGCTCTCGAAGATGGTTCCTTTCCGCCCGGCGCTGGTGAAGCAAATGCGCTTCTCGGAGGCCGTCTGGTCCTTGGGGGGCCCCTCCTCGCCCCCCCGGCTCGGCGCCTCGATGGAGGCGTAGCCGCTGTCCATCTGCAGCAGCTTGCGGGTGCCGGGCTCCGACTCCTCTGTCTTGGACCGACCCCAGAACTTCTCCTCGGGCCCTTCGGCCTCATCCAGGGAGGAGGAGGGGCAGGGGGCCACACCACCGGCAGAGGAGACGCTGTCCCCGCCGTCGCTGCGCACGGAGTCCTGGTCGTTGCTGCGCTCGGAGGCCGCGTACAGCTCCAGCGAGGCGCGCAGGCTCCAGATGTCGTGGTAGGCGCTGGGCTGCTCGGGGCCGCCGGCCTCGCCGGGGCTGCCCGCGCCCCCCTCGCCCGGCTCTAGCCTGTGGGCACCACCCCGGTGTCACGGCAGGGACAGGCCGGTCCCAGCCGGCAGCGGGCAGGGAACGTGCCAGCCCGGCCCCTGCGGGTTCCACAGTGATGCCATGGTGCCACCTGGTCCCCCATGCTGTCCCCACCACCCTGCCCATGCCCCACCCCATCCTCCTCATCACCATCACCAGCTCCATCCAGACCTGGTTGCCCCACCAAAGCCTCACAAAAGCAGGAGCCCCTTTTCCCAGAGAAGCGCAGGGCCCCACGGTGCCTTCCCGGTGCCCAGCTCCCCCATCCCCATCCCCTCTTATCTACTGAAAAATACCTGCCGAGAGAGGGTGGGGGGCTGGCGGGGGAGGGCAGGAAGGGGCCCCCCGCGGGGTGGAAGGCCACATCGTCGGTGTGGGCGATGTACTGGATGATGTCGGTCTGGTGGGGGTCCCGGTCCTCCTGGTCCATGCTCTCGCTGGCCGCCCGCTGCCGCTGGAACTGCCGGCGCTTGGGGGACCCTGGGGGGCGCAGGGCAAGGCTGGGGGGACAGTCCCCTCTGGCACCACGAGCCCCCTACCCACGTGTGCCCATCCACCCCACGCAGCCCTGCGGGGCCCCCCTTGCCCCCACCTCTGGTGTCCAGGCTGGACGCCCGCTGGGTGCTCTCCAGCTTCCACTTCTTGATCCTGAAGTAGGGGCTGGCCCCGTCCAGGCTGGCGTGGCGGCGCAGGCGGGTGAAGAACTGCAGGACGGTGCCCTGGGGGAGGGCGGGAGGGGGCTCCCCGGGGCCAGCACTGCCCCCCCCAACCTCCTTCCCGCTCCTGGGGGCCGCTGCAAACTGGGGGTGGGGGGGCCGTGAGTGCCTGCTCGGCCCCACTGATGGCCCCCATGACCCCCCCGTATCCCACTCAGCTCCTTTGTCTGCTCTGCCGAGCTGGGCTGCAGCAGATGCACAAATGTCCCCCAGGGCAGGGACGGGGCAGGGGGGGCAGAGCCTGTTTCTAGTTGGATGCCCACGTCTCTCCCCAGAGGCCTGGCACAGAGTGGGGGGGCAGGGCTGGGATCTGGGGGGAGCAGAGAGGGAGCAGGAAAGAACCGTTGGGTCTGCACAGGCTGCCAGGGCTGGGGAGCCCCTTCCCCTGCCCAGTCCCAGCCCCCCACCCCAACACTCACCGAGGGGCCCTCCCCGGAGTCGGAGGAGGCAGCCGGGCTGGCCTCGGTGAAGCTGGTGTCCACGGTGGAGTTGTAGGTGTCCCCGGGCAGGGCAGAGCTGGGGCCCACGGCATGGCTGGGGAGCACCGGCCGGGGCAGGGCCCCTGCGGGGGGCTGCAAAGCAGAGCCTGCTCAGGGGGTCTGCATGATGGTGGGGACCAGGAGGAGCCCCTGCACTCTGGGACCCCCCATCTCCACTTCCAGTAATGTCCTGGGACTCCCACCCCGAGTCCAGCGGTGTCTCGGTGTGCTGCAGGAGGCCTGGACCCCTGGCCCCCCATGTCCCACCGGTGCCCAGAGCACTGGGGGCTCACCTGGAAGATGGCAAGGCCGGGCTTGGGCAGGGGCAGGCGGGGGGTCATGGCCAGGCTGTTCTCGCTGGACTCGCACTCGTGGATGGTGACAATCTTGAGGGCGGGTGGCGGGAGGTGCAGGTGGGTCAGGCGGGCGTTCTTCAGGTGGTGGAAATCCCCCTCGGTCAGCGTGTACCTGCGGGATACCCGGGTTAGGAGGGGCAGTCCCGGCCAGCCCAGGGTCCCACAGGGCCCCCCAGTCCCGAGCTTCACCTCCTCCCCTTCTCCTGGGTCTTCTTGCTCTGGTCAAAGAGCGCGGCCTCGTTGAAGGAGACGCGGCGGGCGGTGGAGGAGCTGGAGGACAGGAACCGCTCGCTCTCGGCATCCCGGTAGCTGGAGGACGACAGGCACTCGGGGTCCTCCACTTTGACAGTGATATCTGTGGGGAAGGGGGTCAGCCACCAGCTCCCCACACTGTGGGGCACCCCAGCTTCCCCAGCTGGGGCCTGGCAAAACTGGCTGCACTCATGGCCTCGATGCTAGCCCAGAATTCCCTGCTCCCAGCTGCCAGTCCCACTCCACAGCAAGGAATGGACAATGGAGGGCCCAAGGGCTGCCTTACCCCCACTCCCGGAGCTGGGGGTGCTGCTGGGGGGCTGGCAGGTCATTTTGGGCACTCACCCTGTGCTGGCTGTGAGTCATCCAGGTAAGTGGTGTTGGTTTTCTCAGGGTCATCACTGCCTCTGTGGGGGGAGGAGGGTCAGCAGTGCCCATGCCAGCCCCCCTGGCAGTGCCACAGCCCCCGGGGACAGCGACGTCCCCCGTGCCCACCTGGAGTGCCGGCGGTCGGCCTCGCAGCAGCGGCGGCAGATGATCAGGATGCCCGAGAGCAGGACCAGGGTGCCCCCGATGAAGATGGAGAGCAGGGCGAGGAGCAGCACGTACCCATCCTGGGGGGACACCTCGCCGGGCACCGCCTGCCCGGGCCGAGGGGCTGAGCTGCAGGGACGCGCTGGGGGACCCCGGCCCAGCCCGAACCGGCCCCCGCCGCGCTGACGCCAGCGCTGCTCCCCAGAGCCGCCGAGCCCCCCCCGCGCCGCCCCCGGGCCCTGCCTGCACCAAGGCAACGGCAGCTGGGGGGGCTGGGCCGCCCGCGGCCCCCGCGCCGAGCGGGAATGGGGACAGGGACAGGCACTGGGACGGGGATGGGGACAGGACCCCCAGTCCTGCCCCACCACGGCGCTCAGGGCTCCCAGCTGGGGGAAAGGGGCTGATCTGGCAGCAGCCCCAGACCCCCCAGCCCCCAGAGCATCCCGGGCACAGAGAGGTGGCACCCACCCCCAGGACTGGCAGAGCAGGGGTGACACTGGAGCTGCTGCTGTCCCCACCCGGGCACAGACCCCAGCCCCGCGGCGGCCACGAGAACCCCACAGCTCCCAACGTGCATCTCCCCTCCCGCGGGACCCTGAGGCGTGGGCAGGGGCGGGAGGGGCCGGCAGGGGCTGCAGGGACAGGCAGGACTCACCGTGGCGCTCTCGGTCGCGTTGTCCCAGGGTGTTGGGTCATCGCTCATGGTCCGTCCCGGCCCGAGCGTGTCCTGGTGCGGGAGGAGACAGAGGGAGGCACCGGCCGGGGTGGCGGGGCCGGGCCGGGGACGGCGGCGGCGGCTCCTGCCCCGGCCCCTGCCCGGCACCGCGGTGCGGAGCTGCCGGGAGGGACCGGGAGGGAGGGACCGGGATGGAGAGATGGAGGGAGGGAGGGAGGGATGGAGGGAGGGACCGCGATGAAGGGATGAAGGGAGGGTGTGCTCAAGGGGAGGATGAAGAGATGGAGGGTGTGGTCAGGAGAGAAGCAGGGATGGAGGGATGGGGAGGAGGGGGCAGGACCGCTGCCCCTCCCCGGGGAGCCCCTCGCCCCCGCGAGGCACAGCCACCCCAGCGCCCAGCCCGCGGACTCGGGTGGGCACGGCCCCCGGAGAGCGGCCGCGGTCCCCACGCCCGGCTGGGGCCGGAGACCCCAAAATGCGGCTGACGCTGGTGGCCAGAGCCGGCCCGGGGGGACTGTCCCTGCCCCGGTTCCTGGGTGACACCGCGCCGCCGTCCCCGGGAGCCGAGGGGCCAAACGCAGCCCCAGCCCCGCTGCCGGAGGGGTCGGCACTGCAGGGAGACCCCCGCCCGCGGGAGCCCGGAGCGAGCCGCGCTGGGGGCACCGGCAGGGACGGGGGGCAGGTGGCCACCCCACAGCTCGTGGCGTGGGTGTCGCCGGAGAGCGACGGGTGACGCTCGTGAGTCATCCCGAGAGCGGCTCCGTCACCGGGCGGTCCGCGCGGGGGGGACACCGAGGGGCCGAGGGGGACGAGCCGAGCTCCCGAGGAGCGAGAGCCACCGGAGCAGGGGTCCCACACCCCTCCGCGGCCTTTGGGCACCCCGCGGGGACCCTGTCACCTCCCGCGTGTTCGGGGGAGCCCTTCCCGGGGGCTGCTGAGCTCCAGCTCCCGCTGCGGGTCCGTGAGTCCCCTCCGTGTGTCCCCTCCGTACATCCCTGAGCTGCTGGAGGGGCTGGGGCTGAGCTGGGTGCTGATGCTGGTGTCAGGGACCCCCAAAACGGGCAGGGGTGGGTGACGCTGGTGTTGGGGACCCCTGGACCAGGCAGGGGTGGGCGCTTGGAAACCGCTCAGAATTAGGTCAGTGAAAAATGTGAATGGAGCCCGAGAAGGGGTGGGGACTGTCACTCGTGGGGCCAGCACAGCGGTGGCCGTGTTGCAGCTGGCAGCCAGGGATGGTGATGGCTGGGGGCAGCCCTGGCACAGGATATCGGGGGCTTAGGGGGATATCTCCGGGGGCAGAGACCCCCCCTGCCCACACCGGCTCTCGGTGCATCTCAGGCACCTCCGAGCTGGTGTGATGCAGCACGGGGTGAGGGGACCCACCCCGTGACACCCCGGACAGGATGGGGGGTGGGTCTCTCCCCCGCCCCCGGTGTGCCAGGGGTGTGGGGGGACACCGGGCCTGGCAGGGGGGACCGCGGGAGGGAGGCTGCGGCTCCACGCGGAATGGGGGCCGGACGGGAGGGATCCCTGCGGGGCACCCTCAGGCTCGAGGCGGGGGGCGCCGGGGGCAGCTGGAAGAATGTCCCTCCTGTTCCCCATCATGGAGGAATCCCGTCTCCATGGCGACCCAGCAGGAACAGGACGGCCATTGTCTGGAGGAGGGGGCCGGTCCGCGGGCTGTGCCCCCGCGGGGGGACACGGGGCGGGACCCGGGGCCGCCGGTGGTGCCCAGGGCGGGGGCTCGGGGCCGGGGGCCCCGGTGCTGCCGCGCCCCCGCACGTGGGAGGGGGCGCGGGGGGGCGTGTCGGGGCTGTGCCCCACGCTTGTGTGCGACCCACCGGGCCCGGTTGGGCCGGGGCTGGGCTGCGGGCGGGGGGGGACCCGCTCTGTCCCCCTGCGTGCCTCCCCCGCCCCAGCCCGGTGTCGAGGATGCAGGCAAAGATGCGGGATGCAAATAGGGATGCGGGATGGGATGCAGGCAGGGATGCAGGCAGGGATGTGGGGCAGGGATGCGGGATGGAAGCAGGGATGCGGAATGCAGGCAGGGCTGTGGGGCAGGGATGCGGGATGGAGGCAGGGATGCAGGCAGGGCTGGTGACAGGGCTGGTGACAGCGAGGCAGGAGCGCCGGGGACCTCCACGCGCGGTGGGGCGTGATGGTCTCCCTTCGGCCAGGCCGCCTCCGTGTGTCGCGATAGGGGCTGTCGCGAGGCGGCGGAGCCAGACACTCACCTACAACCGAGACCGGGGCTCCATCGCCGCCGCTGCGCTCGGTGCGGCGGGGCGGCCCCGGGATTTATGAATGAACCGGAGCCGCCCCCGCGCGGCGCGGGCGTCACGTGGGGACAGGGGCTGCCCCAGCCCTGCCTGTACCCCTGCCTGCCTGTACCCCTGCCTGCCCCACAGCCCTGCCTGCACCCCTGCCTGCCCCACAGCCTGCCCCACAGCCCTGCCTGCACTCCTGCCTCCACCTGTCCCGCCTGTCCCCCTGCCTGCCTGTACCCCTGCCTGCCCCACAGCCCTGCCCATACCCCTGCCTGTATCACCTCTGCCTATATCCCTGCCTACATCAGCCCTGCCTGTACCAGCCCGGCCTGTATCCCTGCCTGACCCCCTGCCGGTCCCAGCCCTGCCTGCACTCCTGCCTGTACGCCTGCCTGCACCAGCCCTACCTGCATCTCAGCCTGCATCCCTGCCTGTACCACCCCGCCTGCACCCCTGCCTGTACCGTGCCTGTACCAGCGCTGCCTGCCCCAGTCCTGCCTGTACCTCTACCTGTCCCACCTCCCCGCCTCCATCCCCGCCCAGAGCCCTCGCGGCCGGGCCGGGCCGGGGGTGCGGGTGCCCCTCGATGCGGGGGCGGAGCGGGACCGGACCCCCCGCACCGGGACACCCGACGGGGCCGGGACTGCAACTCCCAGGAGTCCCCGCGGTGCGGGTGACACCTTCCTGCGGCGGGCGGCGCGCGGGGCAGGCCGGGAGCTGTGGTCCGGTGCCGTCCCGGCCTGCCCCGCGCCGCCGCCGCCGCCATGGCCGCGATGTTCCGCGCCCGCCGCCTGCTCCGCCTCGCCCGCCCCGCGCTGCTCCCGCCGCCCGCCCGCGGCTACGCCGAGCCCGCCGCGGGCCCCGCCGCCATGGCCTTCACCTTCGCCTCGCCCACGCAGGTACGGCCGGCCCGGCCCCGCTGTCCCCGCCGCCGCCCCGCACCGCTGCCCGCGGCGGGCTCGGGGCGGGCGGGACGCGGCCGGTGCCGCCGCCCCCGCGGGGCTGTCGGTGCCCGGGGCCGGGGCGAGAGCGGGGCCTGGGGCGCTGCGGCCCCCGCGGCCCGGCCGGGCTGTCCCCGCGCTGACCTTGGCCCTGACCTCGGGCCGTCCCCGCCGCGGCGCCCCCGGGGCCGCTCCTGCTCCTGCTCCTCCCGGAGCGGGACGAGGCCGGGCCGTGCCCGGGGCTGCGGGGGCGGCGGGGCCGCCGCTGTCCCCGGGGCAGGGCGCGGGCACAGGGACAGGGACAGGGACAGCTCGGCCGCGTGGGCCGCAGCGGGGACAGCGGCTCAGGGCTCCCCACGCGCTTCCCAGGCTGCTCCCGGCTGTGCCGGCGCCTCTCGCCCACTCCCGACTCCGTGTCTGCGTGTGCCGCCTCCTTGCCGTGCCCCGGGAGCTGGGAACGCATCCCCGCTCCCCGTGCCAGGACCCCTCCTCTGGAGCCCGGCCCTGCTCCCTCCCTGTGCAGGTGCAGCCTGTCCTGGGCACACCTGGGCGTGCTGAACCTGCCAGGAGCCGGGCTGTTCCCTTGGGATGGAGCTGGGATGCTCCCTCGGGATGGAGCCAGCTGCCCCCTGCATCCCTGGGCTCTTCCCTGCCGCTCTCCATCCCCCCATTCCTGATGGCTGTTTTCCTTGTCCTCCCTGTCCAGGTGTTCTACAACGGTGCCAACGTGAAGCAGGTGGACGTGCCCACGCTGACTGGCTCCTTTGGGATCCTGGCATCCCACGTCCCCACGCTGCAGGTGCTCCGGCCAGGCGTCGTCACGGTCTACGCCGAGGACGGGACGGCCACCAAGTACTTTGGTGAGCAAGGCAGGAGGAGCTGGGGAGGAAAGGTGTGTGTGGGGATGGTGTTCTCGGTGCTTTCACAAGGGAGGCTCTGCCCAGCCAGGTGTGCCCTGGTGCACTTCCAGGGATTTCTGCTTTCCCAACCCTGCCAGGGGCTGCTGTAGCTGCCCTGGGAGCTGGGGCTCTGTGTGAGGCCGTGGGCTGGGGTTGGATCTTGGTTGTGCTCAGGCTCTCTGGGAGCATACTGTGCTCCACCTTCACTTGGGGTGGGAACTGAGGCCCTGAACACTGGGAGCGTGACAGGAGGATGCTGAGGACTTGTTCTGGGGAAGGGATGGTGGAGGTGCTGGGGATAAGCCCCCCTGGCAGCCCTGGCTGACCCCTCCCTGCTGTGCCTCGCAGTGAGCAGCGGCTCCGTCACCGTCAACGCCGACTCCACGGTGCAGGTGCTGGCGGAGGAGGCAGTGACCATGGACATGCTGGACCTGGCTGTGAGTACCCCGAGCCTGTGGGGGCTCCCTGAGGGGCTTTGACCCCCACTTCTCTACTCTGGTTGGCTCAGGAGCTCCCCCTGCCCAGACCAGGGGCTCCAGAAAGAGCTTTTCCCTGCTGATAAGGTGTCTGTGGCCAGCACAGCCATGTGGGCTGCTCCGCAGGGCCCCCAGGTCAGCAGTCTGTGGGGTCAACAACTGCAGTGGAAGGAAGGGGAGGGAGGGGGTGACTCGGGGGCTGTAGGATTGTCCCCTCTCCTGTGGTGTCACCCAGTGACACATCCCTTGTGCCCCTGTGTTCAGACTGCAAAATCCAACCTGGAGAAGGCCGTGTCAGAAATGGCTGCAGCGTCCGATGAAGCTGCTAAAGCAGAAGCTCAGATTAAGGTAGAAGCTAACGAAGCCCTGGTGAAGGCTCTGGAGTGATTCAGGTGAGGGTCACCTGGGGCCTGGCTGAGTGTCCAGACCTGCTTCTGTGGGGCTGCTGGGCTGGGCGAGGGGTGGTGCTCCTGGGGAGCAGGGACACTTCAGCTGTCCCTTGCTGGGGTCAGGCCTCAGCTCTTGGGGTCCTTGGCCCAGAGCTGACTCAGGGCCACCAAATGGAACAGGGCCCATGGCCAGGGTGGGCTGTGCCCGGTTCAGCCCTAATGCCAGGACAGGCCAGGAGCTGCTGTCACTGCCAGGGCCTCGCTGGTGCCCCAGGTCCCCACTGGGACTGGCTGTGCTCAGGGACAGCTCGGGGGTGCCTGGGCAGTAAGTGGCCTCTGCCCTGCGTGGCCTCTGTCATGCACACTCCCTCCCACTAAGACAAGCAGCTTCAGTCTCGGGGGCGGTGAAGCCAAGCTCTTACCTCATGGCCCCTTTTCCCTCTGCCCTGCTCAGACTGTGCCTCATCCCTCCCATTCCCACGTGCTGGCAGTCGGGGACTCTGCAGCAGCGTGTGCTGTGCCGGGGGGTGAGTCACTGAGAGCCTTCTGAGCCTGGAGCACAGCAGGGCACCGGCTCCCACTATCTCCTGATCTCTGCTCTGGGTGCTCTTTGCTCGCAGGGAGACTCTGGCTGTGTTTACTCTCAGCAGTTGAGCAGCTGGAGCAGGGCCAAGCCCCGGGGTTGGGATCCACAGCCCGGCCAAGCCCACCCCTCACTAACCCAGCCCCTCTCTGTGTGTTGCAGGAATCCCACCGTGGGTGCAGAACTCCCAGCCTGTCCCTGTCCTGCTCCCCAGCTGCACAGATGGAGTGGGACGAATGGAGGTGGAGAAAACGTTCTCATCAATTAAAAGGAAATGTAACCCCCTCTCGTGGCACGTTTCCTTCTTCCCACACAGCGATTGCAGCCAGAGCTGGGATCAGCTCCCGGCTCCTGCCCCATGCCGGGGGCTGTGGGGCAGATGCATCCAGGGAAAGTGTCACCAGTGCTGCCCTGGGGATAGCCAGGCATTCCCGGGGCAGATTCCCCCTGCGAGGTGGGGAATCAGACAGGTTTATAACCCTCTCCCAGTGCTCCAGCCACCTCCACCTCCAATAACCACCTGGACAGCAGGATTATGGCAGCACAGGAGGAGTACAGGTCTGTTCCAGAGCTGTCCTGTCCTGACTCCCTGCCCTACCACTGGCTCTGCCTCGGCCTCCCAGCTCGGGCACTGCAGGAATGCCCGTTGGCCAGACTGTTCCAGCGCAGTGCTGCTCACAGCTGGACAGCAGCTGCCAGGCTCTGCCCCATCCCCTGCTGCTGCTGCTGGCACACAGAGCAGGCAGAGCTCCCCCTGCCCCCAGGGATGGGCTCGGTGCAGAGGGAAGCAGAGGCCGTGTGCGGTGGGAATCTTTCCTGCTGCGGTCCTAGCCCTGTGCGAGGAGGCTGCCCAGGACTCATCACAGCCCAGGGAAGGCAGGAGGGGCTCCAGGAAGCAGGAGGGGCCCCAGAGCTGCTGGGAAGGGCGTGTTTGAGTGAGGGGATGGCTCTGGCTGTGCCAGGCACTGGGGATGCATGTCCTGCCCACGGCACGAGATGCTGCCAAGCCCCTTGCTTGGTGCCACCCTCCCCACGCCCTCCCAGAGGGATTTCGGGTTCCCTCTGCTGTGCAGAGCTGCCACGCTGTAATCCCCTTTTCCCCGCCGTGTTCCAGCCTGGGAAGGCTCGTTGGCTGCCTGTGTGGGCAGCAGCTCCAGGGAGGTCACTGCTCCGGCCTCCCGCGGGCCCCGCGCGGCTCCCGCCGCTCCCTCCCGGAGTGGGGCACGGCTATTTTCGGTGCTGCCACCCAGGATGTAATCTTGGCTGCCTCCTCTTCTCACCGCCACCTCCTCCCCCTCCTCTCACTCGCTCTGTCTTTCTCTCCCCCCCTTCACAAGTGATCAAAAATAGAGCCTGTGGTGTTAAATTTCTCACTCTGTGGCTTATTAAAAGCCTCCCGGTGCCTGACGCGGAGCCTATTTGAAGCTCAGCCGACTTCCAGCTCCTGAGCTGCTCCAGTGCCTTTTCCCCTTCCCCTCTCATTCCCTTTCTTCTTTTTCTTCAAAGGTCAGACGTTGTACCGAGCACGAGCGAATCCTCCGAGTCGGGGCTGTGCTAATTAAAACGTCTGGGGAATAACTGGGGCCGGCCGGCCCCGCTCCCTCTCCCGCTGCCCCTCTCTGTCCCCGGCTTCTATTTGGGCTGCGTGAGCCTCCCCCGGCACACGCAGCCGTGCTGACGGAAGGTGGCTGCCTTGGGTTTTTCATCTAATGGAAGAGCGTTGGCGAGGCCGGGAAGCTGGGGAAACGGCCAGCTGCTATTTTTAGGATGGGAAAAAAGTGTCTCCGTCAGCGTCCTCTCACCAGCTCTTCCCACTGCCTTCCGCCAGCGCCGGGGGGGCCGAGGGGGCCGAGGAATCCAGCCCTGCCCCTCTCAGGGTGCCCTTGGCTGGAAGCTCCACGGCCTGACGGCTGCTGGGACTTGTAGGCTGCACTTGGGGGGAGCAGTGAGGGCACCTCCAGTTCTTCCAGGTCCGGAGACCCTGGGGACAGTGCCCCTGCTCTGTCCTGGGATGGGGCCTCTCCTGCCCTCGTGGGTGCAGGGAAAGGGCTTTGTCTTGAGCCAGGAGCGGAGCAGCCCTGGCCAGCAGTGTCACAGCCCTGCTCACCATGAGCTGCACTTTGTGGGTGCAGGGCCACGTGTGGGCGATTCACTGAGCTCCTCCACACTCCTAGCCCAGCCCACTCCCTGCAGGGACCTCCTGCTGTGGCTCTGAGCCCCTCACCTCTGTCTCTGGCCCTTCCCCTCCCTGCTCGTTATCATTATCTGGCTCTGCAGAGCCAGAGCCACGTTCTCCTCCCCCAGCTCCCGCTGCCCACGCTGGAGCCACCAGCAGTTGCGTCCCACTGGGTGCCACGAAAATGGTCTGACTCGGTGCAGGAGACGTGCAGCTGTGGCTGCTCCGGAGGCAAAGCCCTGCCCTGCTCCCGGCTCGCTGTGCTGGCGCTGCGGGGATGGACCCTGCCAGGGGCCAGGGAAGTGGGAGGCAGCTCCACAGTGTAGACCATGGTGTGATTCAGTGGGTGAATCTCCCTCCTCTCTCCCTGAAACCAGCCTGGACTGGGGAGATGGTGGCACTGGCCTGGAACTTGGCAGTCCCTGGAGTGCTGGCACCTGCCCTTGGGCACCACAGCCTCCATTCACAGCTGGGCAAAAGGCCTTTCTCCACCTTTTTTTGGGGTGGTGGGTGCTGGGGTAACTCTGTCTCTGTCTCTGCTGGGGGCATGCAGGGCTGGGAGCATCTGCACAGTGCAGTGGAGTTATTTCCAGGAGCCTGGGGTCTGTCTGTCTCCGACTCAGGGCTAGGCAGTGGGTGTGAGAGGGAAGAGCTCCCCTGACCGTACAGGAGCAGGGAGCCGGCATTGCCCCCCTCCTCCTCCCCTTCCACCCAGGGCTCTTGCCCATGACTCGCATCCTCTGCTGCCAGATGGAGGGTGGGGAGCGGGGCCGGGAGCGCTCGGAAAGTGAAGCATCACGGATTCTGCCGGCGGCGTCGCTTCTCGGGGGATGATTTCCGAGACGGGCCGGGCTCTGCCGGGCCAAATCTCCCAGTGCTGAGGGCCCTCCCTGCGCTTGGCCGCGTGGCATTTCCCCGTCCCACCCAGTCCCGAATGCAGGCGAAAGGTTCCAGCTCTCCTCTCTCTGCAGGAAAAACAACCCCAAACCCCACCGCAGCCCCAGGACGCCCCGCTCCCGCCGGGCTGACTCATCCTGCAGAGCCGCCCCTTTCCCTGCCCAAACCTCGGCACTTGGGATCCTGCCTGGCCCCGCTTGGGATCCTGCCTGACCCTGCTGCTGCCTCACACCCACAGCACCCACTCTGCAACACCAGGCTGGGGGTACAGGGGCTAACCCCCACCCCTCACACTGCCAGGGGGCTGCAGGAGGTGGCAGCAGCTCCCACACAGCCCTCCAGGAGCGTGGGGACCCCCAGGGTGCTGGGCAGTTCCTTGCCTGACCCTGCCGAGGCCGTGCAGTGCCCAGGTGCAGGTCCAGCCCCTCCCTCCGCCATGCCTGTGGGTGCTGCCCACAGCCCTGGCATGAGAAGGTCAGTGGAGGCTCCGCATGCTGCCAGCACAGCCCAGCGTGTCCTTGGGCCACGCTGCCCTTGGGCGGCTCGAAGGCCAAATCCTCGCAGCTTCCTTCGGGTGGGGGGGTTGCTGTAATGATTAACCCGCCCGTGTTAATCGTTCCGGCCGGCAGCCTTTTTCCTCTGGGTTTCCAGCTCTGGAAAACGCTCTTTTTCCGCCACCCTCCCACGCACGTGGCCCCGTGGAGGGAGCATGGCACAGCTCAGGGAAAATCCCCGCGGGCAGGAGCAGGACCCGGCTTGGGGCCCAGCACCAGGATCTGTCCCAGTGGGGCCCCTCGCTCCCAGTCCCAGGAGGGCTTTGCTTTGTTTCCAGGCGGTGGAGCCACGGGGAGCGTCGTCCCACCGGCCTCACTCCCGAAATGCAGGCGCAGGAGCGGGTGCCGCGGGCGCTGAGGAGGGCGGGTGTTGCAGCGCGCACGACGGAGCTTGTCACGCTGCTCCTGGGCCAGCAGCCTCGCAGCAAACTTGGCCCAGGGCAGGTTCTCCTGGCAAACTGAGGCACGGATGGGCAAAGCCTCTTGCACGCTGGGGAGAGCAGGGATGGGACATGGGAATCCCAGACCCTGCTGCTGCGCTCGGGGATGGCACCTCTGTGGGGGAGCCCCCTGGGAAGCCCCCCGGGAGCTGCCAGGGACAGGCGAGGGGTGGTGGGGGTGGCACCTGGGGTCCCAGGTGCCTTGGCAGGGGTTGGGTGGCCCTGGGGGCTGCGGGCACGGCCCTTGCTCAGGGCAGCCTTGGCGGCTGCTGACGCTCAGCTCCACTGGAGCCAGCCCAAGGCCACGGGGGCCAGAGGGGGTGCACGGCCCCGTGCTGGGGGTTCCTGCAAAGCCCCCTCCTGCTGCCCCCAGCCAGGGCCAGGGGGAGGCTGGGGAGGAAGCGGCTGCCAGCTGGGCTGGAGGCCGGCTACAAAGGCGGCCCAGAGAGCCCAGCGGAATGAGGTGGCACCCGTCCAGGTTCCCACGGCGGCCCTGGTGCAGAAAATACACCCGGAGCTGGTGGCGGTTGCCACAGCAATGGGCCGGGTGCCACGCCGCGGGGGGCACGACCCCGGACCCAGGTGTGCCGGCACGGGACCCCAGCTCAGGGCGGTGGGAGCAGCATGGGGCGGCAGAGCCGGGCGCTGGCAGGGACCAAAGGCTCCTGCCCTGGCTCCCGCTGCCCCCGCCCGCCTTTGATGTGCCGGGACTTCGCCCTTGGTAAAGCTGGGAGGTTCCCAAGGAGTTCCCAGCTGGATCCCAGCATCCAGCACCCAGTCGCCCCGTGCGAGCCCCGCAGGCCCTGGGGCTCCATCCGCTGCTCGGTTCCCTTTGCCTCGTCCGCAGCTGGGGCTCAGAGCCCCCGTGGGCTCCCTGGTTCCTGGCAGGGCTGGGCTTGGAGGAAGCGGCTGCAGCTGGTCCCGGCGCTGGGGCTCTTCCGGGCGGGTCTGGCGCCGTGCTGGGGTGCAGGGTGGGGAGGGGAAGCTGGGGGGGCCGAGGCCACTGCCCTTTGGGATGCCCCAGCATGCGGTGGGGAGGAGGAGGCGGCAGCACCTCCATGCCCGTTCCCTCAAAGGCTGCCCCTCCTGTATAAATAGCAGGATTGAGGCCTGGCGTGACATTGGAGTCACTTCTGCCACCGGCACCTTGGGTGTCCCCCCCCACCACACAGGACCTCAATGGGATCATTGTGCACCGTGGCCCCACAGGGCATGTCCTGAGCAGCTGCTGGGCCTGACCCGGCTGCATCCCCCACGTGTCGGGGGCACCGGTGGGGCCCGGGTGCCTCTGGCGGGTCCCACGCAGAGAGGGCTACACACGGGTGGGCGATGGCTTCCCACCCTCCCCATCCCCACCTGGCCGTGCCGGCCGGCTGCGTCCCGGCCCTGCCGTCCCCTCCCTGCCCGGGCAGCGCCGGCAGCTGCTGTGGGGTAATGACGGGGTGTGCCCGCGCGCCCCGGGGTGCGAGCGGCGCGGGAGGCTCCTGCCACCCAGCAGGACGGGGCCAGCCGGGCGCGGAGCTTTCTTTGCTGCCGCAGCCACACCTGTGTGGGCTGAGCAGACCCCGCTCCCACCCGACACCCGCCCAGCCCAACCAGCTCCTTGGCGTCCCGCGGACAGGCCGCTGCAGGCAGGGCCCCCCGGGCCAGGCAGGTGCAGGAGGTGGGAGCACCCGGAGTGCCGGGGGCACGTGGGGGGCCAGGGGGAGCTGGAGCTCCGGGTGCCTGGGAGCACTGGGGACTAGAGGGGCTGTGACCCTGCCTGTGTCTGTGAGATGTCCCTGTCCCTGCTGTCCCCTCCTCACTTCCCCACATTGTGTCCCCCATCCGGCCCCACATCCTGTCTCGGCAGATGGGCTGCAGCTCCGACCCCACCGACTACAGACCCTGCACCTCATGTCCCAGCCAGGGCACCCCAAAGGTGCAGGGTCCTGCTGAGGGCCTGCAAAAGAACCCGTGGGCAAGGACCCTCTGATGGGGATGGGTGTGAGTTGCTCTGGCCCCATATGGATGTGAGTGGGTGGGTTCAGGGCAGGGCTGCGTCCTGTGGGCCATCACTGGCCCAGGTGACCACAGGCTCCGACGGAGCTGAAGGCTCTGTGGGGAGACCAAGGTTTAATGAGGGGCTGTCGGGCTCCCTCTGATCCTTCCGCTCATTATCTAATCGGAGCAGCACATTTAAAGGCCACAGTGCAGGTGAGTCACTTCCCCAGCCAGTGCCTCAGTTTCCCCACAGGTCGGGTGCCGGGATGAGCTGAGCCCAGCTCCCCACAGCGTGGCTCGGCCCTGGGGAATGCAGCACAGTGGGTCCAGCCCAGGGCTGGATTCCTCCCTCAGCTCCTCCTGACTCGCCTGGACCCTGGACACGGCACCTCCCTTGAGCCCCCGACCTGGGCAGGGGCCACACCCCAGCCAGATGATCCAGGTGTGCTCGGCAGTGCAGGGTGCGGGAAGGGGCACCTGCGCCTCCACAAGCAGCAGCTTTGCCTCGCCAGGCCTGTGCCATGCGGGGTCCAGCTCTCCTCCCATCAGGATTTCCTGCTGCTGTTCCCAGAATGGGCCGTGGCTCCGTGGGGAGCGGGTGATCCCGCACAGCCGGGAACCAGCCCCACCGGCACCGGGGTCAGGCACAGGCGAGGAGGCTGCACCAGGGCCATGTGGCGGGACCCGTGGCGATGCCCCTGCCCCGGCAGCCGCCCCCGGTGCCGGGCGGGCCGGGCAGGCGGCTCCATCACCGTAAACAGGAACCGCGGCCGCAGGGGAGCGCAGGGGGCCGGGAAGTGAGGGGGTGCTGCTGGGCCTGGCGGGGGGTGTGGGAATGGTGTGAGGAGGGGGTGTGGGTGGGGATGCAGCACCCACCAGGGCGAGTGTGTGCACACACGTGGGAGGCGTGTGCCGCTGTGTGTGCGGGGGGAGCAGGCGTGTCTGTGCACACGCGTGTGCCTGCTCAGGGCGGGGGGTTGCACACGAATGTGCAGGGACGAGGCCAGGAGGAAGTGCCTCCTCCCGTCCCCATCCCGCCCAGCTCAGGGTTTCCTGGGGCACATCCTGCCCGCACGGATCCTGTTCCCTCTCCCTGGCTTCAGGAACTTGGGGGTGCCAGCCTGGCAGAGGGCCAGGGACAGCACTGGGCCCAAGGGCTGCTGGTCCCCTGCCAGCCCCCGGCCCCCCAGGGCGATGGAGGGTGGAGGGGTGCCCGCGGCCCTGGGCTTGCACCGCACTCCCCACCTGGGTGAGGTTCCCACATTCCTGAGGCAGCTCAAAGGGGAGCCAGGGCAGGCGTGGGGTGGGAATGCCGCCGCCCTGAGTGTGCGCCCATGTGTCAGTGCTTGGGGCAGCCTGGCAGGACACGCACCCCACGCCCCCCTGCCCCCCTGCTGGGCACAGGGATCCCCCACTGGCATCACCCCAGCCTGGGCACAGGCTTGAGATCCATGGAATCCATCCCAGGTGGCTCTGCCAGTCTCTGTGCAGGCAGGACTGGGACGATGCCCCACAGGGAGAGCCCACAGCCCGACCAGAGGGCTGGACTGGAATGGGATGGGATGATGGGATAGGGTGGGGTGGGGTGCGGTGTGAATGGGATAGGGTGGGGTGGGATGGAGTGGGATGGGATATGGTAGGATAGGGGGTTACTTTCCCATGGATTTACAAGCCTGGGCCACCCCAGGATCAAGGTTCAGTGTGTATCCAAGGAGGCTCCCAAAATCCTGAGTCCTTCCCCTCCCCAAGGCTGGCAACTTGCTCAAGCATTTATAATAATAATGATAATAACAATAATAACAATAATAATAACAACAACACCAACAACAGCTGAGCTGTCGGCTGACTCCTGGAGCCGGGATTTAAAACAAACCAAGAAATGTGGCAGCGTCTGGGAAGCAGCCGCTGACGCTGAGGGAGGAGGTGCGGGGGGTCAGCGGGTGCAGGGGGTTTGGGGGATCAGGGCTCTGGTGTCTGTTGGATGTAGTGACTGGGGTCTCTGCCCTGGGAGCCCCTTCCCACCTTGGCAGCTTCCCACCTGTGTTTCCAGGGCTCCCTGGGTGCAGGAGCTGAGTCCTTTCCCACTGGGGGGTCTCAGCCCCCGGCCCACGCCCAGGGGAGCGTCCTGTTGGTGGGCACGAGCTGGCAGCATTGGCCCAGGGTGCTGATGTAACCGCCAGGACCTCTCCTGACCTGGGGATTCCCGTGATTGCCAATTGCCACACCAGCACTGGCACATGGCACAGACTGGGGCACAGGACGGGGCTTGGGGGGCACTGGGGCAGCGGGACAGCGGCAGAGCTGGGGCGTGGGGCAGGACAGGAGGTGGCCAGGGATGGGGAGCAGTTCTCCTGCCCCTCCCAGCAGGAATCCAGGCTGAAACAGGGCTGGGGCCCAAACCTCTGCTCACCCCTGGCTGGGGGAGGGTCATGGGGGCCGAGAGCCACTGCCTGGTGTCAGCAGGGACGGGAGCTCAGCGTCCTGAAGGGGCCCATGAGCTCAGGGAGCTCAGAATAGCCTTGGCCTCACCGTGGCAGCAGGGCCACAGCCCAGCACGGCCAAGTATGGCCCCACACCTGGGCGCTGCTAAATCCAGAGGGATTCGCCATCCTTCCCAGGGCCAGGGCCAGGTGGGTGGGAGCCTCTGAGGTGACTCCACCGTCCCCAGCCCTGTGCAGGAGCTGACTCACCCTGGGGTCTGGCCAGAGCCATCCAGCCCTGTGCTGGGGTCCCCCTGCCCACTGTGTGCCCAGCCCCCTCAAGCCCAGAGGGGCTGCCTGAGTCACTCCAGGGGTGACTTTGTGTCTGGGGCTCGCCAGGCCCAAGGCCAGGGGGATGGGCAGAGCTCCCAGGAGTGTGGGGTGCCCCAGAGCCAGGGCACGGCAGGCGAGGCCGGGCTGGGCCACTGGCTCTGGCTGTATCGGGCTGGCAGCTGGAGTGTCCCCAGGCTGTGACGCCTGGACACGCTGCCAAAGGCCACCAGGACACGTCCCCGAGAGCTGGGAACACACGGAGCCGGTTGTGTGTTTCTAAGGACACGCCTGGGTGTTTACAGCCCCGCCAGCGTCACGGGCACAGGCACTGCCGTCCTGCCCAAGGACACCCGCGCCTGCAAGGAGGCCACTCTGAGCCTGGGCGGGATGGGGGGCAGCAGTGGGTGCTCCAGGGGGGTCCGTGCCCGGCGCAGTGCCAGGAAGGTGGGAGCAGCAGCTCCTTACTCACGGCAGCAGCGATGCCTCACCTGAGCGCGCCGGGCGACTGAGTCACCGCTCGCTGCCGTGACTAAGGCTGAGCTGCTCGGCCCCGAGGGGCTTGGGTGGACAGGGAGGGGGTGCTGAGACCCCCAGCCCTGCACCACTCCCAGCATGGCGGTGCCTGGTGGGCCGGGCGGGCGGGTGGAGGTGCAGCGGTTCGGCTGCACCCTCCTGCCGGGGTGTGCCCCGCATGATCCCGGCCGCTGGCCCCGCGCCCGTGGGAACGCTCCCACTCACTGCTGCAGCTCCACACGAGGCCCCAGCCGGGCACCCTTGGTAGCCAAAGGATCACTCCCCTTCACAGGCTGGGGGCTGAGGGAAGAAAAGTGTCCTTTTCCCACCTGGGTGCCCCCAGGCTGCAGCCCGGTATCTTCTGAAGCCACAGGAGGGAGAAACACCCCCTTTCCCCGCCTCTCCCCTCCTCTCCCTGCTCCGGAGCCAGCGTCAGCTCTGCCCTAATCCCATGACCCCACGCCTGCGAGGGGAATGCAGAGACTTGCGATAAAATCCCCGCTTGCCAAAGCTGTGGAATCAGCCAGGAATTCAGTCCAAAAGAAAAAAACCAAAAAAACACATAAAAAACCCCACCAAAAAAACGAGAGAAAAGAGAAAAGCTGCTGCCCGGGGCTTGTGGGGGATTTCCCCAAAGGAGGGCTGGGAATTCCCTTCCTTCGAGGCAGAGGACTTCCAAGAACTGGCCCCCAAAAGATTTGGGGCTCCCAGCCGGAGTTGGGGCCTGCAGGATGGGGCAGCACAGTGGGACACAGAGGAGCTGACACCGCGGCCCTGTCCCAGCTCTGCCCTGGCACCGGGACGTGCCCAGCGGCCAGGCCCCGTGGGAAGTGTCCTGGTGGGACCCGGGTAAGCCCCTGTCCTCCGGCCCAGCCCGCGCCGCCGGCTGGGCGCATGAGCTGCCGCGGGGGCTAATCCAGGGCCCAGGTTAGCTAAGCGGATTGCGGGAGCTGCGTGTGGCCTGCAGCGGGATTTGTGTAGGTATTTGCTCGTCGGATCGTCTCTCCCGGAGCTGCTCAGCCGTGCGGGGTTTGGAGAACGCTCCCTCTGGAGACGCAGGAACCTCGGATGCCGTGCAGCAATTATGCCCAAGTCTGCCTGTAATCTTTAACGATTTATTCCCAGGGCAACACAATAAACTAAACACACAAAATCTGGGCTGCTGGGAATCCTGGGATCTCCCAGCTTGTGTCTCTGGAGGCTCCGGATACCTTCAACCACACTGAAATCTGCACACGCTTCCTGAAGCACCGTCTCCTGGAGCCGTGGGATTGCCAGAGGAGATGAGTTTCCTCCCAGGAAGGAGATGGAGCCATGTGAGGAGGGTGGCGACTGGGAAAGGGGCTCCTCAGAGATGCCCTGCCCCTGGGGCATGGCTGCTCTGCTGATGGACACGAGCAGGCCACGCTCACAGCCATGGCTGTGATGTCCCCTTGTCCCCACCACGGCCTCCTTCTCGGTGCACAAGGCCGAACTGCGGCAGGGCCAAACCTGTGGCCCCGGTTGCCCCCTCTCCTTGCTGGGGAGCCAGCTGGGGATGTGGCCCCTTGAGGGGCAGCTTTGCAGGCCCGGGGCTCCACAGCTCCCGGGGAGAACAATGGCACATCCCTGCCCCGGCCCCTCTCCCAGGGACAACAATGGCAGGAGCCAGAGCTGGAGCTGCCTGAGCTCATCTCCCCCCCTGAGAGCCCGGAGGGGGCCGGGGTGGGCGGGGGGCCGAAGGCTGAGCCACAAAGGGTCCCTCCCAGCCCAGCTCAGCTCAGCTCAGCGCCTCGTGCACGAGGGGCCTCGATCCCACCCAACCATCTGCACCCACCCCAGGGGAGGCTGTGTGGGAGGGGCACAGTGGCAGCATTTTGGGGCTGCAGTGAGCCCCCCCAGCTCCCTCCGGGCCCCTGCACCACTACCTCATGGGTCGGGGTGTGTGGCCCCCTCCCCGCTGCAGACTGGCCGCCAGATCCCCGCTCCAGCTGCTTTGTGTCTCGGTGTGCCAGGGCATTGTCTGCGAGAGAGACCCGGAGAGGCAGCCCGAGGTCATGAGCACCTCCCTGTGCACGTGGGGCAGCCACTGGCCCCACACACCACGGCCTGGGGGGAACTGGGTTCCACCCCGTGATCCTGGGGCATTGCCCCCCAGCACTGGTGCCCACCAGCCCACTTCTCCTCTGCTTCAAAAAACCCTGTGGGGTTGAATCTATTTCCTGGCTGGGCAGTGGGTGGTTGGGCAGAGGGAATCCCTGGGGGAGGGAGGGCCGGCCCAACCTTGTTATTAGACATCAGAGAGTCTCAATATTAGACATCGAGTCTCCACAAGCAGCAGTTTTGACACTCGGCTCCCAAGGAAAGCTCAGCCCATCCATTCCCTGCCCGCAGACTGCCTTTGACCCTAATCAGGGGGCACCCGGACCGGGAGAGGTGTCTGGCCTGTCCCTTCCCCACGGGGGGCTGTTCCCCCCTGCCCTGCCTGCAGCGGTCCCGTGAGGAGCAGGGGCAGCGCCGGGACCGGGAGCCCCGGTGGGGCAGAAGCGAGACCCCGGGAGGGGCCAAGACATCCCCGGTGGGCTGAGACCGGGAGGGATACGGCGAACCGGCATATCCGAAGAAGGATCCGAAACGGGGGGCAGAGGCTGGGACCCCTAGAGCACGACTGGGACTGGGACCGGGGCTGGGACCCGGGGTCAAGGGCTGGAACTCCCCGCGGGAGCAGGTGCGGGTACCGCCGGGGCCGCTGCCGGGGCCAGCCCGGTCCCTGCCCGGTCCCTGCCCCCGCCAGGCTCCACCCCGGGCGGTGCGGGATAAAACTTGGGGCACCTCCCCGGCAGCTCCGCGTCAGGGCTGCGCTCGGACCGGCTGCAGTGCTCGGCAGGGGACACCGCACGGATCGCCACCTCTCCCCGGGACGTTTCTGGGGTCTCTCTCCCTCTTCCTGCCGCCGGAGGCAGCTGAGCTCCCGCCGCGCCGGGATCCGCGGGGCCGCGCTCGGTGAGTGGGGCCGCGCCGGGCCGGGGGGAGCCCGGGTCGGGCTGCGGGGGGGAATCCGCGGATCGGGACCGCGCTCACTCGGTTGCTTTCCCTGGAGAGGGCAGGGTGGCCCCGCTTCCCCGGGGCTCCCGGAGGGGACTCACGGCAGAGCCCCGCTCGGGGTATCCGGGAGCGCTGCCCAGCCGCCGGGACCCAGCGTGTTCCTGGTCAGTCGGGGCTTTGTTTGCCCTCGGGGAACGGGAGCTGGGTCGGTTCCCCTCGCTCCGGCTTCCGGCACCTCGGTGCGCCCCTCTCGACCCCCGCCGCGTCCCGGGGAGCGGCGAACCGGGGGAGGGTGCCCGGGCCGGTTCGATCCGTCCCGGCGGGCGGGCAGCGGCCCCGGGGCGCACCGCGGCAGGGCCTCACGGTCGCTCGGTAAGGGCCGCCCGGCGGCTCGGTAAGTGCTCCCCGGCCGCCGGTGCGGCCCCCGCGGCCCCCCCGGGCGCAGGAGGCGCGGCGGGGCCGGCAGGGGGCGCCCGCGCTTTGCTGACTCATAGCCCCCCCGGGCCCCCCCGGTGCGGGTGCCGGGCCGGGGCCCCGGGGCGTCCGTTCCGCCCTCCGGGCGGGGGCAACCGGGGCTGGGGCCGTTGGGATGGAGGTCCCTGCTGCGGGACTGGGGATAGTGGAGATAGAAGCGTGCTGGGGGTCCCGGGGGGAATCAGCCCCCTGTCGGGACGGATCCCCGTAGCTGTAACGGCGTCACTGGGAAGGTGACGGGGTGGGTGCGTATGACCGGGCGGGTGTGACCGGCCGCGGGTGACTGTGCGGGTCCCCCCCGCCCTTTCCGCCTCTGTGTCCCCGCGTCACTGGGCTCCGGAGGCTCCGGCTCCCGCCCGGCCCCGCGGGCAGTCACCTCCCGCCGCGGCCTCCTCCGGTGCGGGGGCCGTTCACCGCCCCCGCCGCGGCGCTTCGGGGCCGCCGCCTGCCCGCGTCCCGCGTTCACCCCTCCGCGGCTCCCGGGCCTCGCACGCCAAGCCCGCCGGTCCCCGCGGGTGGGGGTGCCCGTC
The DNA here is from genome assembly GCF_022539395.1 of Myiozetetes cayanensis. Classification (NCBI taxonomy): domain Eukaryota; kingdom Metazoa; phylum Chordata; class Aves; order Passeriformes; family Tyrannidae; genus Myiozetetes; species Myiozetetes cayanensis. Next base: position 3,879,390 of record NW_026087477.1, read on the forward strand.
CGGACCCCCCGCTCCCGGCCCCGGCCCCTTTGTTGTGCGCCGGGATTATGAATGGCTCCAGGCGCGGCGCGAGGGCGCGCGGGGGGCGGCGCCGGGGGCGGGGCCGCGCGGCCGCGTGGGCGGGAGGAATCCGGCCGGGCCGCTCCTCCCGCCGGGGCCACGTGGGGAGCCTGCGCCCGCCCCCATTGGCCGCCACCGCGGATGTCTGGGCGGCCGGCGCGCCGCCATTGGCCGCGGCCGCCGGAGGAGCCGGAGTGAATGAGGGCGAGGCCCCGCCCCCCGGGACGTTGCTACATTGTAACTTCCCTCCCCCCCGGTGCTCCCACGGCAGCGCGAGCGGCGGCCGGTTCGGCGGGTCCGGCCCCACCGAGGGGGGAGCGAGGCGGCCTCCCCGCCCCTCGCCGCGGCCTCGGGCCTCACCCCGCCCCCAGACACCCCGCTCCGAGAGCGCACAGCGGCGGCGAGGAGAAAGAAAGGAGGCGGCAGAGCAGGGGCAGGCGGCAGGCAGGGACAGGCAGCGCCGCTTCTACCGCCCCCCTCCCGCGGCAGCCACCGGAGCGGGGCGAGCACGGGGGATTTTATATTTTTTATTTTTGTATATATATATATATATTATTTTCTCCGCCCGGGCCGCGGAGGGCCCGGCCGGTGCAGCCCTGCTTGGGGACCCCCCTCCCCATCCCCACAGCCGCCCCCCGCCTCCTCCCGGTCCCCGCCCGAGGCCTCGCCGGAGCTCTCGTGGGTCCCGCCGGGAGTGCGGCGGAGCGGGCCCCGCTTCTCTCCTTTGTCCGCTTCCGCACCCCCCGCGCCGCGTCCCGCCGTCGCCCCCCGGCACCGACCGCCGCTGCCCCCGCAGGTCGGCGGATGGACCCGCAGCCCGGCGCCAGGAGCTGCAGCCGCGGGGCTCCCGCCTGCGAGGTGGGGCCGCCCGAGCCCCCCATGAACCTCTACATCCACACCACCACCGGCACCCGCTATGAGCTCTCGGTGCCTGCCGAAGAGACGGTGGAGGGGCTGAAGCGGCGGCTGTCCCAGCGCCTCAAGGTGCCTAAGGAGCGGCTGGCGCTGCTGCACAAAGAGAGGTACGTCACGGGGGGGGATCGGCGCTGCTCGGGGGGCCCGGGGTCCCCAGCCCCCCGGTAGCGGGGCTGGGCGCGGGGGCGGCCCCCTCGCACCGGGCTCGGCACCGCACAAAGGCTCCCGCCCCCTCCCCCTTCCCGGCCCCATTCCTGTGCGGGGCGGGGGGGACAGCCCAGGGGCCGCGGCGGGGGCGAGCGGGGGCCGGGCTGGAGGGAGGGAGGGAGGGAGGGGACTCTGGGGTGGAGGGAGGGAGGGGGCGCCGGGCCGGGACCGGAGCGCGGCCGCCGCCCCCTCGCCCGGCCCTGCCGGGGCTCCTTTGTGGGCGGCGGGGCCCGGCCGTGCCCCGGCCCTTTGTTCTGGCCTCAGCCCCGGCGGCGGCGCGGTCCGGCCCCCCCCCGAGCCCCCAGCGCCGGGGGAGCCTTTGTCTGCTGGGGGCTGGGACCGAGGGGCTGAGCACCCCCACCGTGGAGCGAGGCGCGCGTGGGGCCAAGCCCGGAGTAACTTGGAGAGTCTCTCCCCGATCGGAGGGGGGACACACGGGGACACCGCGTCCATCTACCGGCACCCACGGGGTCGGGGGGGCACGTTCCCAGTGCTGCCTCTCCCGCCCACGTTTGTCCCAGCTTCTCTCCCACCTCCTCCCCCCGTGGGCAGGTTTCCTGTGCCGCGAAGCCCTGTATCCTTCCCTGTACCCTCTCCCCAGCCCAGCTTCTCCCTGGCCCCCTCACGCCGATGGCTGCAGCCCCCTCATCACTGCCCCATGTCTGGAGCAGGGGTGCCCCACACTGTGAGCTCTCCCTCTGGGGGGCAGCTGAGCAGTGGGGTGCCGGGGTCCCCTCCTGCCTGTAAGGGGTTGAAATTGCTTGGGGTGTGTGGGCTTGATCGCCTGGGAGCAGGCAGGCTTGCAGCTGGTGTCCCCCCTCGTGTGTCCCTCTGAGGGGTCTGCCTGGCCTGCACTGACCCTGCTTTTGGCATCTTCCCCCACAGCCGCCTGAGCTCCGGCAAACTGCAGGACCTGGGGGTCGTGGAAGGCAGCAAGCTGACACTGGTGCCCACCGTGGAGGCTGGCTTGATGGTGAGTGGCCTTTTCCTGCTGCTCCTTCCCTCCCTCCCACTCGTCCCTGTCTATTATTAAAGCCCCGGGCGAGGATGAGGATGAGGATGTGATGTGCTGGCAGCCCCGCGGCTCTGCTGCCCCAGCCCTCGCTGAGGAGGCAGCGCTGGGCTGGGCACGGCAGCAGGTTTAATATTTCACTCCTTTCTCAGGGCTTGTGTAGAAATAGTGGAAGTGACATGTCATCCCTCCCTCCCGCTGCGGACGCCCCCTCCTTCGCTGCATTTGTAATGTTAATCCCCCCCCTCCTCCTTTTTTTCCAGTCCCAGGCGTCCAGGCCAGAACAGTCGGTGATGCAAGCACTGGAAAGCTTAACTGAAACTCAGGTGAGGGGCTGGATGCCGGGGCAGGATGGAGACAAAGGCGGGAGGTGGGGGAAAAGGACTGCGGCGGCTTCACTCTGCTTCCCCTCCCAAAAGCTTTGGCGTTGGTGCCTCGCTGAGGTTTCGCCTTTAGCAGGGCTGGGAATGCTGAGGGTGGTGCCCGGGGCGGGCACCGTCACCCTGAGCAGCGCCGGGCGCAGGGAGGTCCCACACCGCAGCCTCGCAGCCCAAACAAGCCGGGAGCTGGGGAGGTGAAGTGACTCACTCAAGGTCACACGGCAGGTCGGTGGCAGAGCTGGGCGGCTCGGGGCCCTGCCTGGGGTTGTGGGGCTGCAGCCCACCTCAAAGTGCAGGGACAGGGCTGCCTGTTTTCCCCATGGCTGTTGTGGGTGTTGAGGGGGCTGGCAGGGCCACACTGGGAGCCTGTGGGGCTGCAGAGCCCAGCTTCCCCCCAGTGCCCAAAGGGCACTTCCCTCTCTCCTTGGAGCCATCCTTGGGGGGTGGGATTGGCCGTGCCTGGGTGTTCTGGCCTTCTCCGTGTCCCTCTCCATGTCCCTGCTCGGTGGCCTTGTGCTGGGGCGCCAGGCCCCCAGGAGGGGGGTGTGGAGGGGCCCGCGGGCGGCGTTGGCGGGGCCGCGGTTGAATCGCTGTGGAGTTCCTGGCAGTTGGCGGGGTGGGAGGTGGGCGAGCGGGGGGTCCTCGTTGCTGGGGGGTCTCAGCCATGGGGCGGAAGCGTTCCCAGGGTGGGAGAGCCGTGGGTGAGCCGTGGGTGCGCGCGCAGCCGCCGGCTCCTGCCGCGAAGGTGGAATTTACCCCCAGCCGCGCAGGCCCCACTCCTTTGTTTTCTGTCTCTATTACTGCTGTGAAACTCTTTCCTTCCTTTTTCTGGCTGATGCTGCAGATTCATTTTTTTAGGGGTTGTTTTTTTTGGGTTTTCTGTAACCTGACTCACAGAACCTGGGGAAGGAGCTGAGCCCCGCCTGGTGCCAAGGCTCGGACAGGGGGTTGGTGGGGGCATGGCTGTACCTCCCCTGCCGTGGGGATGTGGCAAGGGCCAAGCTGACCTGATCCCAGGGACTGACCTGCAGTGCCTTTGGCTGCCCAGGGTGACCTTGTCTTTTGGGGGCTGGTTTAACCCCATGTGGGCCAGCTGGGTGAGCTTGGACCGTAGCCCTGTGCCAGAGGCTGTCAGGGTCTGCAAGGTGCTCACGGGGTGCTGCCCATCCCAGCTGGGGTGCAGAGCTGTGGGAGGGGGCTGGTGCTGGCAGCCCAGCCCCGGGGTCCCAGTGCATGTCCTAGTCTCAGGGCTGAAGGTTTTTCTCATGAGGCTGTGCAGCTCCGCACCAGGGTGGGCTGTGAAGTGGGATGGACTGGGGAGCCAAGGAGCCCGTGGAGCTCGGGGTACCCCTTGCACTGGGCTGTGGCCCCGTCAGCCAAGCTCAGCAGGGTAGAGGAGGGTGGGTGGGTTACGGTCTGGCACCGGCTGTGGGAAGCGGCTCCACAGCTCCCTGCCCACCGCAGGTTCCTCCGGTCGGTGATTCAGGAAGCCAGGGCTGAGCAGGAGGAACCGCCAGCACCTGGGGGGCGGCGGGGGGGGGGGCAGGAAACCACTCCTCCCATTCATGCTTTGCTGGGCTCTGCCTGCGTCACGCAGCCTCCAGAGCGCAGGGAGAGCTGAGCCGCTTCCTCTGGGGGTGGGGGGGGGGCCGGGGCGCTGCCACCCCCTCCCCAGCCTTTGGGGAAGTGGCTGCTGGGCACGGGGGCTTCCTGGAAATGCTCCCGCGCTTCCTTCCGCCCTGCACGGCTGCCCCCGCTTTCCAAGGAGCCCACAAACCGTTTGGTGCCTTTGCCTCGGCTCTGCCTTCCCCCAGTCCCTCTGCCCAGGAATGCTGGGGGGGGGACACACATCCTGCTCTTCGAGGGCCGGACTCTGCAGCCAGAGGAATGTGGCTGGGGGGCTCTGTCCCTCTGCCCCCTTGGCACAGAAAAACCCCTGGGCAACGACACAAGTGGCTAGATGGGGGTCCCAGCTGGGCCCAACTGGAGACCCTGCAAGGGGTGTGGGGCCATTTCCTGCTTCCCCTTCCCATATTTGCCCCGGCCTTGCCTTTCCCGTCCGGATCTTCCAGCACGGTTCCCCTGTGCCTGTTTGGGGGTGCTGCCCTCCCCATGTGGGGCAGGGGCTCACCGGGGACAGCTCCCACTCTCTGCCAGCCCAGAGTGGGGGGCCTGGAGGTGTCTGGGGTTGGGGGCCGGGGTGACGCGGGGCCAGGCGTCGGAGCGAGGCGGGAATGCGGCGTTCTCTGAGTCATCTGGGTTTCTGAGAAGCAGCCGGGAGACACTTGCCCCATCCCTGTGGGCCCCGAGCCCGGCACGGTGCAGCTGAGCCCCCCAGGGCTTGGCAGGGTCCCCAGGGGGCCCTTGAGGGTGGGGGTTTTGGGGGCCCAATGGTCCCAGCCCCCTCGGCGGGGCTGTGCTGGCCCCCGCGGCACAGCCGGCTGGGAGGGACGGGGTCCTCCCGGCGTGGGCGGCCGAGCGGGCGGCTGGGTGGGACGTGTTTGCATTGGAGCGGGCTGGTTTCGCCGGGGGGGTTGGCAGCGGCGTGGGGGCGGGTGCTGGGAGCCCCGGAGCTGGGGCGCCGCGGGGACCCAGCCAGCTCAGGGCCACAGCCCAGCCCCAGGGGTGCTGCGGGGGGCCCTGGGACCCCCACGGCTGGGGACTGAGGGGGTGGCTCTTGGTGCCGCCGGGAAGCGCCGGCAGCGCGGGCCCGGCTGGGTTGGGGTGCTCTGGTTTCTCCCGACGCTGGCGAGGGGTCAGGCAGGGCAGGCCGGGGTGAGTCACAGGGAGCGGGAGGCCACTGACGTCAGAGGGCCCCGGGGACGTGTGCGGGGCTCCCCCGGGAACGCCGGGGTGCGGAGCCAGGGCTGGTGCAGGGTGGAGGGGCTGGAGCGGGGGTCCTGCCCCACTGCCTCCCCCTGTGTGTGGGGTGGGGCCGGGAGGCTGTGAGAGATCCCGCTCTGGAGCACGGTGGGAACAGGATGGGGGCTGGAGGGGACTGGTTCCCTTCCCTAAGCACGGGCAAGTGGTGCGTGGACCTGGTGTGGGGGGTCCCTGTGTGAGATCTCCCCCCTACACTGACTCTGAGCAGCAGCAGGGACGGGGTGGCCCAGCAGGCATGCGGGGCTCCTTGCACGGGCAGGAGGTGGCTGGAGGTCCGGACGGCTGAGCGGTGAGGACCAGCCTGGCGTGAGGCCACCCAGGCTGCTGTGGGCAGGGGAACTGAGGCAGGACGGGGGCGGGGGTGACGCTTTCCTGCGCCCAGGTGCTCTGTGCACGCACACGCGTGTGCACACGCGTGCCCATGTGCATGCCCGTCGTCCTCGCCCGCCCCCTCGCCCCGTAACCTCCCTGTCCAGAGCTGCAGTGTCTCCTTCCCGCCCACCCCTTCCTCTGCAGCCTCCGCCTGACACGCTCGGGGCTTTGCTGCTGGTATTTTTAAAGCTGCTTTTCCCACGGCTTCTCAGAAGCGGCCTCCGCGGCAGCGGGGGAGCAGGGCCGGGGCCGGGGGGGCCCCGCTCTGCAGCGCTGGGGGCAGGGGGGTGGTGGGGCCGCCAGGGATCCTTCGCCTCGTCCCGCCGCGGGTGACGGCTGCGCCCCGAAGGTGCCGTGGGGTGTGGGTGGGTGACGTCGGGAGCCGAGCGCGGCACCGCACGTGACGGGCTGGGAAAGCCGGGCCCTGCTGTGCCCTGGAATAGCGTGGCTGGGGGGTGGCGTCATCCCCATTAGCCCTGACCCCGGGTCCTGCCCACAGCCCCACGTGAGTGCCGGGCTGGCAGGGGCGAGAGGCACAGACCCCTGCAGTGCAGGGGGGGGCTCACGGCTGCCCCAGTCCTGCCAGGATGACGGGGGCTCCCCTGTTCCCTGGCACAGCTGCCAAGTGATTTATGTGTCGTGGGGGCTGAGCAGTGTGTGCTGGGGGTGGCAGGTGTTGGGGATTGGGGGGCCCCCCACAGCTGCGGCCTGGGCAGGGTCAGGCCCCAGCTCTTTTCTCTGCGCTGCAGCTGCTCCATCACCTGCCGGAGCTGGAGCCTCCAGGCTGGGCAGGGCCTGCTCCCCACTCCAGTCTGCCCCTGGGGTGGGGGGAAGGGGGCAGGTGGGCTGCACTTCCCTGCCTGGCAGCCCTGAGTCACAGTGGTGGGCATGCAAGGACCCAGCATGTCCTCACCTGCCCCCTCCCGCTCTCCCTGTGCCTGCGGGGGCACCCCTCGTGCTGGGGAGGGGCACCCCCTTCCCGGGCACTGGGCTGGCCAGAACAGCAGTGCTGGCCCCGGGGCTGTGGGCGGCCCTGGCTGCAGCCCCTGCCTGCACTGGGAGCTGCTGGGACCTGTGCTGGGGAGGGTGGCTGGGCAGAGAGGGCATCTTGCTGCTGCGGAATAAAGGGCAGGAAGGGCAGAAGGAAGAAAAATACCCCCCCGGCACCGTCAGCTGACAGAGCTGGCACTGGAACAGGGTCATACGGGGACAGCAGCCAAGCTCTCCTGCCAGCCTGGCACGGCTGAGGGGCTGGGTGGGGGTCACCCTTTCCCTGCCCCAATGACCCATCCCTACGGCTGTAGGAGACCTGTGGAGGCAACTGCCATCTCCCCTGCTTGGCCCCAGGGGGGCAACCGCCATCCCCCTGCCTGGCAGCGGGGTGGGGGAGCCTGAGCACGGTCTCACTGTGTGCCACAGCTGAACGGGGTCCCTTCTCTCTGCAGGTCAATGACTTCTTGTCGGGCCGGTCCCCGCTGACCCTGGCCCTGCGCGTGGGGGACCACATGATGTTCGTGCAGCTGCAGTTGGCGGCTCAGCAGAGCACGGGGCAGCTCCAGCACCGGCACCTCATCGCCAGCCGCGGCGAGGCGGGGGCCAGCGCCAGCCCCCACTGCCGGACGCTGCACGGCGCCGCCGGCTCCGGCTTCGCCCGCATCCCCGTGGTGCCCACGTGCCAGCAGAGCCCGGCCCCCAGCCCCACGCCCGCCACGCCGGCCCCCCCCATGTACTGTAACGCCCCCCACCCCGCGCCCATCACCGCCGGCATGTTCCGGTCGCACGGGGCCAGCGCGCAGACGGTGAACAGCAGCGTGGTCTCCTCCTGCTCAGAGGTGAGTCTGGGGGGGTTTCGGGGTCTTTGGGGCAGGGAAGCGAAGCTGTGAACTTTCCCAGCCCTGCTGTGGCAATGCCTGTCCCTGCCTCAGTTTCCCCACGTGTGGAACAGCATTGTCCCCAGTCTGGCCTCTGGAATGTCCCCAGGTCCCAGGGAGGGACTCAGGGACAGGGTGTAACCCAGGCTCTTTACACTGCCTGTCCCACACCCTGCCTGTCCCCAAAAGTGGGCAGGAGCTGCTGTTGCTTCCCTTTTCCCCTCACACAGCACAGCAGGGCGGGGCAGGCTGTTGGGACCCCCAGGGCAGGGGACGCTGGTGCACAGAGGGGTGGGACAACCATACTTCCTTGTGTCCCAGTAAAACTGGGCTGGGGCTGCATCCTGCTCCCTGCCTGGGAGCCTCTGACCTGGCTGTTTGGGAGGAGGCAGAAGGGCAGGAGCTCCCCAAAGTCCCCTTCCCAGAGGCTGATCCCACTTTTCTCCCCTCCCAGGTGGACTGTGGCTCCCGCAGCAGCAGCTCCCCAGGCAGCAGTCCGGCCCCCTCGGCCCGATCCCGCAAGCCCGGGGCGGTCATCGAGAGCTTTGTCAACCACGCGCCCGGGGTCTTCTCAGGGACCTTCTCCGGTATGTGGTGCTGAGCCTCGCCAGGGGCTGTGGGTCTGGGGGATGTGGGGACAGTGGGGCTGTGGATCTGGGGGGGCTGCTCGTCTCACACCCACCTCTGCCCCTCTGCAGGCACTTTGCACCCCAACTGCCAGGACAGCAGCGGGCGGCCGCGGAGGGACATCGGCACCATCCTGCAGATCCTGAACGACCTCCTCAGCGCCACGCGACACTACCAGGGCATGCCCCAGTCCCTGACGCAGCTCCGCTGCCAGACGCAGTTCTCCTCCTCCTCCTCGCCTCCTGCCTCCCCAGACCTCGCCACCAAAACTACCTCAGAGTCGCTGCCAGCGGCCACCGCCCCCCCCCTGCACCCCGTCGTCCAGTGCCAAAGCCAGATCCGCATGTGCAAGCCCAGCGGTGAGTCTGGCTGCCCCCGACTGTGGGTGGGGGGTGTGAGGGGGTGGCAGGTGCCTACGGTGTCCCCACTCCCCTGGGAGCTCAGGGTCTGTCCCCATCATACGAGCGGAGGTCTTGGGGTCACCCAGACTCTGGCTCCCCCTCATCTCCCCATTTCCAAACCCACCTTCCCAGACTGGCTGGCAGGACTGGGCCCCAGCGGGGTGTGGCAGGGACTCCCCCGGCCCCCTGGTGTTGTGGGGACACACCTGTGCCCCTGGGGCCGGAAGGTGCTGGAGGTTCCCCCCCGGACCCCCAATTTGCTTAGAGGAAAGAAGTGAAACCGATGGTGCTGGCTGGGGGAGCTCATCCCCCTCAGGGTTTGCTCTTCCTTCTCTCCCAGCTGGGGGGCCCAGACCCCCACCGGGGGCAGCTCTGGGCTGGCTCCAGCCCCCGGTGACATGGTCAGGGCTTCCAGGGTCACCCCAACTCTCTCTCTGCCAGGACCCCAACCCTGTCCACCTTGTTTGGGTATAAACGGAGTTTCGTTGTGGGGACCCTGCACCCCACTATAGGCAGGGGCTGTGTGGCTGGCTGGGGGCCTGCGTGCCCCCCGCCCTCAGCAGTCCAGGGCAGCCCCCCATGAGCCCCTCTCCCCTTTGCCCCTGCAGGGGACCGCCTGAGGCAGACGGAGAACCGGGCGACGCGCTGCAAGGTGGAGCGGCTGCAGCTGCTGCTGCAGCAGAAGCGGCTGCGGCGGAAGGCGCGGCGGGACGCGCGGGCGCCGTACCACTGGGTGCCCAACCGCAAGGCCGGGCGCACCAACAGCAACAGCAGCGTCTCCAGCGAGGGCAGCCTGGACCTGGACTTCGAGGACTCGGTCTGGAAGCCGGAGGTCAAGGCCGAGATGAAATCCGAGTTTGTCGTAGCATAGAGAGCCCGTGCCCGGGTGGGGCCCCGGGGGACTGTGCCGGGGGGTCCCGCTCGCCGCCCCTGCTGGGGGGGTCAGCGCGGGTGTCACGGGCCGGGGCTCCTCGAGATTTGCCGTCTCCTGCGTCCGGACGCCTTGGGCCGACCCGCGTGTCACGGGGACAGCCCCCCACCCCCCGCTCGCTTGGGTTAGGGGAGATGGGGGGAGCAGCTGGAGCCGCCCCCTCCCGCAGCCTCCCCGGCTGGGAATGGGGGTCCCGACACCCCGGGGGGTCCTGGGACATATCGAAGCTGCTGCTTTGCTGTGAAGAGGGGCTCGGGGGGGGTGCTCTGGAACCCCCCGCGTCACCCCCTCAGTGCAGGCAGGAGGAGGTGAAGTCTCTCTCGGAGGTGCTGGAGCCCCCCGATCTGGGGGTCGTTTGTTTTCCTTCCCTTCTATATGTAGCATTGCTCGGCTGCGGGGCTGGGCCCCCCCGGGCGCTCGGGGGGGACACGTGTGTGCCTGGGCCCCGCCGCCGCAGCCCGGGGAGGGGGGACGGGGTGGGGGGCTTTGTTTTGGGGGTGTTAATTTTGTTTGGGGAGGGAGAAGCCAAGGCGCCTTCCCTCCGCGGCCGAGCCCAACTTCCGAGTCGCTGGACTCCTTCCCACCCGCCACTTGGGTGGTTGGATTTTCTTTTTTAACTTAAAGAAAAAAACAAAAAAGGAGAAGAAAAAAAAAAAGAGAAAAAACCTGAATAAATAACCCCAAGCCCGGTCCCGGCCGCGGGGCCGGTATTTATAGACATTAATGACCCGACTGAGCCAATACTGACATAGTCTTCATAGGCCGTAGGATCCTTTTTCTTGTCCGACTTGGATTTTTTTCCGTCAGGATCTGTGCAAATAGAGCCCCCACGTGACGTGTTTTTTGTCTGTAAAAGTCTTTTTTTTTTGTGTGTGTTTCGGGGATGGGGGGGGCGGGGGGGAGAGCGAGGCTTTTTCGGTCTTTAATATTTTATTTTTTATTTTTGAAATAAATTTGGGCAGTCTGGATGCAGCCGTGCCTGGTGTTGTTATGGGGGGGGGAAGGGGACATTTGGGCACCCCGTTGGTGTTGGTGGGGGGCACACAGGACAGCTGGACACCCCCTCATCCTGCCTGCAGCACCTTGAGGTCACTACCTCGGTGCCACCCAGCCGTGTGCCTGTGCACACCCAGGGCTGTGCGTCCTCAGCTGCACCGTGCTCTGCACACCTGTCCACATATGTGTGCCCAGCACTGCACAATGTGTGCACACAGCCATGTGCCCATGTGTGTGCTCAGCACTCACATACGTGTGTGTACCCGCAGGAGGAAGAGGGGGGTGATGGAGCTGCCCCATCCTCCAGGGCAGGGCTGTTTCCACCTTTTCCAGGTGCCAGACCCAGGCCCGTGGCCCTGCGGGGGCTCATCCGACCGGGTGCTCCCGGTCCCGTCCCACCTCGAGGAGCCAGGCCGGTTCCACCAGCTGGGCTGGCCGTGTGTGCTGCCTCCTTCTCTCCCTCTCTCCCTCCCTTCCTGGTCTCCTGTGTCACAGAGGGGTGGCTGCGGGCCAGGGTGGGGGATTGATGACCACAAACCTGGCTGTGCCTCAGTTTCCCCACCTGTGGTTGCAGGTCAGTGTCCTTGTGGTTTTCCCCTGCCCCAGGAAAGGTGACGGGATGGGGGTGGCCCTGGGGACGTGTGTCAGTGCCATCCCACCCGTGGGACCCTCTTCCCACAGCCCCAGGTTTCCCGGGGTGTCAGTGGTTGTGCAGTGCCAGGGCACGGGGACACCGTGGGCTGGGATGCCCCTGGAGCTGCGCTGTGACACTGACATGGTGGCATGTTGACACTGTCACCCCCAGGCCCTGGGCACACCTGGGGGTGGATGAATCCTCATGAGGGGCTGTTATTTGGGGAGGGGGCAGAGGTGGCTCTTGGTCCCCTGTGTGTGTCCCCTGCCATGTCCCCCCTGCCCTGTCCCTGCACCCGGGGACTGGGGAGGGGGAACAATCCAAAGCTCCGTGGGGCACTCAGCACCCCGTGGGCAGGATGGAGGTCTCAGTGGTTCTTCCCACGGGGAGCTGGCTGGACCCCAGACCCCCGAGCAGCCGAGCGCCGGAGGAAGCCGGGTGGGAGCGGAAGCAGCTCAGGTTCCTGCGGTGACAGGAGCTGCACCGGGCACCCCGCGCCCTGCTTTGACGTCATTTCGGGTAGAGCAGACCTCGGCAGCCCCCGGCCCCCCCGACACCCCCGGCCCGTGCCAAATTTGGCAAGGGGAAGAGCCGCCGACAGCGGCAGGAGCAACACGGAGACCTTGTAAGGCAATCGCTGCCGGGAGGGCACGCGGGGGACACGCACACGCGTGTGCACAAAGGGACGTGTGCCAGAGCCGTGCAGGGGGGGGCACACACACCATCGAGCTGTGGCTGCTCCCCCAGGGACCCCAAACCCCCAGCCCGTCCTGGGGGGTCCCAACAACTGCTCCTATCCCGTGAGCTCAGCTCAGGGTTTGGGGTCCCGGAGGAGCCGGAGGTGCTGCAGGGTGTGAGCTGGGACAGGCCCTGCATGGCACGGCTTTGCATGGCATGGCACAGGATGGACCAGGCACCCCCAGGAGCTGCCTGGGGTACAGCAGGAGACAAGCCAGGACATGGGGCACCACCTTGTGCCACAACACCTCCTCCTCCTTGCTGCCCCCAGCCTGGCCAGCACCCGGCACTGCTGCCAGGCTTATCCCAGTGCTCCCAGTATGGAGCAATCCCAGCGCCAGCGTCATGCCTGCGGTGTGGCGCCTGCCGGGGGGGCAGCGTGGGTGTCACCTGGCAGTGTGTGTGTCCTTGCACAGGGGTGTGTGTCTGCAGGAGTGCCCCCATGCACACGGGCGTGTGTCCGTGCACCCACGGCTGCTGGGTGTGGGCAGCTGGCGAGGGTGCCCCCCTCGTCCCTCCACCCAGCCCTCACTGCAGAGGGTGCGCCAGGAAACACCCACAGCTCCCACAGCTCCCAGAGCTCCCGGCACACCCGTGGGCTCCCGGCACACCCGTGGGCCCTGCGCACGCCCACGGCGCCGGCCACGCTGCGGCCCCGCGGTGCCGGACACACCCGGGCACTGGCATGCGTGGGGCAGCACGTCAGTCCTTGCACACCCAGCCCTTGCACTGAACACCCACCCACTGCACCCCACAAACACCTCCAGCCTCGCCGCACCCCCTGCCTGCCAACACGCGTGTGCACCCATGTGTGTGCAGTGCCTGTGCCTGCTGTGCCCACCCCTCGGCCCTGGGACCCCTGCAGCAGCCTCTGCTCCCCCCCGGCACAGGGCACGTCCTGGAGCCCCAGCCCCGCAGGCCCCTGGTATCTTCCCCGCTGTGCCCGGCGCTGGCTGCAGACGAGGCTGGCACGGCGGTGCCAGACGCCGGGTGGGCGACGCTGCCGCGTGTCCCTGGCACGAGTTGGGAACGCGGCGTCTGCCGTAGCGGGGTCCCAGGTGGGGGCGAGCCCCGGCCCCCGCGTGGGGCTGCAGGCAGTCCCCCCCACCTGGCTCTGGGGCACCCGCCAAGGCTGGGGCACCCATGGGTAGGTACCCCCGGGCATCCCTGAGGGTGCAGAGACCCCTGAGGGGCTGAGGCCCCTGCACCAGGCCCCAGTGCTGCCATGGGCCGGGCTGTGGGCTGGCAGCCCAGGCGTGGGGTGCAGAGGCAGCCGGGGGGGCCGGGAGCTGCCGGCACAGGGACGGATCCTGGAATTAAAAACATTCCAGGAACTGACTTTGAACCAGATAAAATAACAAGCGCCGCGAGGAATGTCTCACCCCGCCCGCCTGCCACGGCCCCAGGGCGCTCCCCACGGCCTCCCACTGCCCCACACGTGTCCACAGGCCCTTGCACACGCGTGTGCACACCGCCAGTGTGCCCATGTGTGCACTCCAGCCCGGCTGCAGGTGCAGCCCCAGCGTGCCCAGGTTGCGGGGAGTCTGGGGCTCCCCAGGGGTCCCCAGAGCATGGGCTGAGCACCCCATCTGCAGTGAGGGTTTGCAGCACCCCTGGACTGCTCTGCGAGGCTGCACACACAGCCTGTGGGTATCGCATGTGCACACATGTGTGAACACGGCTGTGCACGCGTGGCTGTTGTGGGTGTGTGCTCAGCTTTCCCCTCCCTCCCCCCAGGCATCCCCAGCCCGCTTCCAGCCTGGTGGGGGGGGGAACAGAGGGTCCCCCCCATGTCCTGCCCAGCCCAGGGGCCTCCTTGGCCCCCCCAGCCTGGCCGGCAGAGCCCGGCGTGCCTGGGCGGTGACATCACGGGGGCAGCAGGGGCGCGGCGCCAGCACATCCCTGGGGACCCCCCACCCGCTGGGGCTGGGGTCGCAGAGGGGACAGAGCAGCAGCAGGAGCTTCACTGGGAAGCGGCACTGGTCAAACTGGGTGTCCCAGTCTGGCTGCCTGCCCGTGCCAGAAGCAAAGACCCCAAATCCCCTTCCCCACCTCCATGGAACCCCCCAAAAACATCTCCCAGCTGACATGCTGTGAGAGAGGACACGAGCCAGCTGGCCTCCACAGGCCAATGGGGATGTCATCCACAGGGGATGACACTTAAATGGCCCTGGTGTGGGCAAAGGCTGACTCCCTGTGTCACCCCAACCCTGCAGCCTGTGCTGTGGGGGTCCTGCCCCCACGGCGTGGTCCCGGACACTGTGGCGGGGCCCAGGGGACACGGGGCTGGAGCGCAGTGCCGGTGCGTCACCGTGTTTACGAGGACCTCGAGGAGCCCTGGTGACGTCCACGCTGGGCCTGCCAGCCCAGGCCCTGCCAGGTGGCACAGTGCCACTGCCACCTCCGGACACCGCTCAGATTTTCAGGGCTGGCGAGGGGCCATCTGGCCCCTGGGCCCGGTGGCTCAGGGGGCACGGAGCAGGGTGTCCCCCCCAGGAGCCACCGTGTGAGCAGCAGATGGGGTGTGCACGGGGCTATTTATAGCAGCGGGACCCACAGGTAGTGACAGTGCGTCAGCGGTGATGCAGCCCCGGGGACGCTCGGCCACACACCCCCACAGACACATCCCGGGGGGCCCCCCGACCCCCCGGGCTCCATCTCCCAGGAGCGGGGTGCTGGGGGGGTCCCCGTGTGTGCCGGTGATGCTTGCAGGCTGCTCAGCCCTTGTGTGTGCTGAGGGCCACGTGCCTGCACCCCCCGGCAGGTCCCCGTGTGTGTACATGTATGTGCACATGGTCCCTGAGAGTGGATGTTGTCTCTGCATGGCCAAGGCTGCGTGTGTTGCTGTGTGTGCCCACACGTGCCCCAAGTGCACGGCTGCAGCTGAGCTCATGTTGCTGCGTGTGCCTGTACATGGCCACACGCGTGTGTTCTGCTGCATGCACACGCTGCGTGTGTGGCCGTGGCGTGTCTCTGCGTGTGCGCGTGGCCGCGGTGGCCGGGGGTGACTCAGCCCCCAGGCAGCCCAGGAATGCCCCCTCCCCATCCCCTCCCCGCCCCTGGCCTGTGCTGGGAACGGGCCGTCCTGGGGACGGTGACACCCAGGGCTGACCCAGACCTTGCTGGGAAGATGAGGCGGTGCCCCCCTCCTCGTTCCCCCCATCCTTCCCCTCCCCCGCCTCCATCCTGCCCCCCTCCCATCCTGCCTTCTGGGAACCGCTCACAGAGGCGGAGGTGGGGGGCCAAGAGGCTGGGCAGGGCTGGGGCCCTGCGGCTGGCAGGAAGGGGGCTCCCCCGGGGACCCCTCGGCTCCCCCCGGGGCCCGGCCGGGCTGGACCCGGCAGGCTCCGCTCCGCGCCCCGCGCTCCGCCCCGGGCTTTCCGCGCGCCCGGCCCGTTCATTCATAGATCGCGCGCGCTGCCGGCCCATTCATCCCGGGCGCGAGGAGCTCCGTTACCATGGCAACCGCCCCCCCCCTCCGCACACCCGGCGCGGCCGCGGAACCCCCGGGACTGAGGGGGGGCCGGGGGGTCCCTGCGCCACCCGAGCCCCCCGGTACGCACGGTGGGGGGGCCTGGGACCGCCCGAGGGTCCGTGTGCGTGACGGGGGCGGGGGCGGCGGGGGTGGGGGCGTTTTCCTGGCGGCAGGACCCGGGGGGAGGTTGTGCCCGGGGGGAGGTTGTGCCCTGGGGTCCCCCCGTTCGCACGGCTGCAGGGAGGGCGAGGGCTCCCTTGAGACTCCCGCCGGCTCAGCCCCCCGAGCCTCGGGCAGCGGCTGCCACGTCGGCGGGGGCGGCCCTCCCTCGCCCCCCGGGCTGGGGCAGCAGCCCGGCCCCGGCGGTTTCCATCGTGGGCCGGGCTTGGCGCAGCCTTAACCTTGACCTTCTCCCGCTCCCCCCTCCCCCCGTCTCTGTGGTCGTGGCACTGAGCTCCAGCGCTGCGGAATGCAAACCGCCCCCCAGAGTGGTGGGGACCCTCCCAGAAACGCCCCGGGGGGTGCAGGGAGTGCGGGGGCTGTGGGTGTCAGGGGTACGAACTGCAGGGTGGCAGAGGGGTGCACCAATCCTGCACATGAGTGTGGGTGCAGGTCACACGTGTGCACCCGAGGCTGCGTGTGCAGGGGATTGTGCAGACCCTGCGACCACCCTCCTGTGCATCCCAGGTCCAGTTGTGTGGGGAGGACACATGTGGTGCCATGGGCACCCATCACACAGGGCCTGTGTGGGTTGTGGCAGAAAGCTCCAGAGTGTGCCAGGGGCTGGGGGAATGGGGGGGAACTGGAGCTGGACGAATCTTCCAGACAGCCTCTTCTGTCTCCCCAGGGCATCTGGAGAGAGGAGCCACAGGTGGAGGAGAAGCTGCTGCTCCAGCCCCAGAGGTGAGCTCCAGCCCCAGAGGTGAGCTCCAGCCCCACAGGTGAGCTCCAGCCCCACAGGTGAGCTCCAGCCCCACAGGTGAGCTCCAGCCCCACAGGTGAGCTCCAGCCCCACAGGTGGGCTCTAGCCCAGGGGCTGAGGTGCCAGTGTGACAGGGCAGTGCTCCAGGTTGGTGTGGGGCTGAGCGTGGGTCCTCACATGGCTGCACTCGCGTGTGTGTTGCACAGACGGGTTCTCCTGCAGCTCGTGTGTGTGGAGGACACGGGCAGGAGAGCGTGTGCATGTGCACACACGTGTTAGTGCTCATGCCTTGGGCACATCTGTATCTGTGTGTGCTCTGAGCCCCCGCGGCCTCGCTGCCAGGGTGGGTGGGTGGGTGCTCAGGGCCGTGCTCACGCCGGGGGTTGCCCTCACATGCAGCCGTGTGCGAGTCGTGGGCTCTGCACGCCGGGCCGGGCTCCTGGCGCTGCCGGGATGACTCACGGGCTCGCAGAGGAAGCCGTGACTCAGTCCTGGATTCCTGCCCCTCCCCACCCCCCGGCCGCTCCGGCCATCGTGGCCACGTGGAGCCCGTGGGACCTGTGGCCGGCCTGGCGGGTCACAGCAAGTTCTGGGGGTCCCTGTGGGGCTGCTGGGAGCAGTGCTGGGGGCACGTGCCCCTTCCCTCGACCATGGGGTCCATGGGGTCCGTGGGGACCCCAGTGCCTTTGGGCGCTTGGGAGGAGGCAGCCGCGGGTGCTCGAGGTGGCAGTGACCTGCCCCGAGTCCCGCCCCAGCTGGCCGCGGGGTTCCGGCTCGGGCACGCTTCCCGGGGTGTCTCGGGCAGCTGCAGCTGTGCCACCCCCAGGCAGCGGTGCCAGGCACTGCCCCGAGCTCCCACGCGGGGGGCTCCTCTGTGCAGGGGCTGGGGCTGTTCCACCTGCCCTGGGTTTGCTGTGGGTTGGGGTGTGGCAGCGGCTCCACCTGCCCCTGGCGCTCAGCCACCTCTGGCACCAGGCTCTGCAGCTGCCCTGGCTGCCGGCCCAGTGCCGGGTGGGGGTCCGGGGTGCCACAGGCAGCACCAGGGACCTGGGCAGGGGACAGCTGGCTGCAGAGGGGGCGGTCAGTGGTGCCCTGTGGTGCTGAGGTGCTGAGCCAGGGGCAGCAGTGCTGTGCAGTGCTCAGGGTGCTGTGTCGGGGTCACTGGTGCGTGTGGTGCCCGAGGTGCTGTGCTGGAGGTGCCATGCAGTGCACAAGGTGCAGTGCCACAGCACGGGCAGCCTCCGTGAGTCAGAGCAAGGTGCAGTAGCTGCCCCCTCCCCACTCGCCAGTTCCCAGGCCCTGCTCACCAGATTCACTTTCGCAATGACTGGTGCAGCCACTCCAGCTCTGCTGAACTCGCCCTGGCCCACACTGCCCACGCTGCCTGTGGCCTCCTGCCCTGTGTCACCACCTGTGACCCTGCACGGTGCTGCTGCTGACCTCAGCAGAGCCCCCTGAGCCCTGGCCCTCACCAGCTCCTGCCCCAGGTGTGCCGAGCACGGCAGGGTTTGCCCTCCTGGGCAGACCCCGCGTGTCCCCGTGGGGCTGCAGCCCCTGCGCAGGGCCAGGGTCCGGCGGGTGGCACTGGGGTGTCACGGCCAGCAGTGAGTCAGCACAGGCAGGTGGGGACGGACACAGGGACGCCGTGATCGGGACGCTGTGATCGGTGAATGACTCATGTGTTAAACAAACAAACAGGCGAGTCTGTGTCGGCAGCTTCCTCCTCGCCCCAGCACCGGGGAGCCGTCGGTGCACCCCGGTCACCGAGCCCCCACAGCAGAGCTGCTGCCACACGCGGGGTCACAGGCACAGGGACACGTCCAGGCACAGGGAACCCCTGCCCCGCAGCCAGCAGGATGGTCTCGGGGGTCCTGGGGCAGGGGGTGACGGGCCCTGGTGATTCCTGGGATCCCCAAACACCTGCCTTTCGCCCTCGCTGCAGGGGCTGCAGTGGCCGGAGCCGGGCGGGCAGCTGGCTCCCACAGCCGGGGATTTCCCAGGTCCAGCCTCACCTGGGCTGGAGCCGCGTGGCCTCTCCCTGGGCCTGCAGGTGTAAAACCCAACCGTAGGCAACCACCCAGCCCATGGCACAGCTGGCCTGCCCGGGCACCCTGCGGCTCAGCCACATGCCTGCCAGGCTGGGAGTGAGGGGGGGTGGCAGCCAACTGCCCACCAGCCCTGCATCGTCCCGGTCCTGCAGCCCCTGACCTGCAGGTCCCACTGCTGAACCGAGGTCAGTCTGTTCTCAGTCTAAAGGTGTTTGTCCCGGGCCCTGCTGCACTGGGGGGCTGTGAGCAATGCTGTGCCCCGGCACAGGGTCCATCGCCCCGACCCCGGGTGGGGCTGTGCCGTCACCACCAGCGAGTCCAAGCGTGACCCGCGGCCTCGCGCGCACACGCACCCAGAACGTCAGGAATGTTTTGTGGGGAGCTGGAAAATGGTCGGTCGTTTACTGGATTTTTTTCCACCCTTTCTGCTGTGGGTTTGGCTGGGGGCCCGGGGCGGGCTTGGGGGGGGTGGGTGTGAGCAGGCGTGTGAAGAGCCGGGTGTGACGGGGCTGGTGAGGGCTGCGAAAGTGCTGAGCTGGTGTGAACCCGCCATCCCCATCTCCTCCTCTCCAGCCCTTCCTGGAAGCGGCTGCAGGGAACGTTCCTGGCGGGTGTGGTTACGTGGGCAGCTGTGCCCATCCCCAGGCGTCGGGCGCCTCGGGAGGGAGGGAGAGAGAGCCCATGAGGCCAGAGGCAGGGGCTGCAGCCTGGGGGGTCAATGCAGGTGCCCTGTGTGCTCCTGCCTCGCTGAGGGGGGACAGGGTGAGGGGCCCACACAGGCTGGGCATGTTGTTGCTCCTCAGGTCCGTGTGGCACTTCCCCTTCCCCATGGTGGGAGCGTGTCCTGCCTGGAGCCACACGCTGAGTCAGGGACAGGACAGGAATAGAGTCGAGTGCCTGAGTCACAGCCTGCGTGCAAAACCAGCAGCACTTCCCCAGGAAGGGGGAACCCCAGTGCCCTGACACCCCCTGGTATTGTGTCAGCCACTTCCCTGGGATCAGGGTCCCCCACTCCTGCATGGGCCATGGCTCCCTCTGGAGCTGGGACCTGCCAGCACTGCTGGCTCTGTCCCTTGCTGCTGTCACCAGCCACAAGGACAGGAGGTCAGGCAGGGATGCAGGCAGGGAGGGGCTGCCCCACCACAGGACCTTCCCTCTGTGCCCAGGCAGGGCATGGACCCTCCTCAGCCCCCAGTGCCAGCCAGGGCGCCGTGCTCGTGCTCCCCTCGCACACGCATGTGCACAGTGCACCCCCACACCCGCCCGTGCATTGCCCTGCGAGTGTGACAGACCCTCCTGCACCTGAGCCCCCCCAGCCATCCGGCTGTTCCCCCGCCAGCTCTCACAGACCCTCCCTCCCTCCTCCCCCAGAGCGTTCCTGCAGTGTCTCCATTGATAAATCTGGAGCGTTGCCATGGCGACGCTGCCGGGGGGGGATGCCGAGGGGCCCAGGCCCACGGCGCTGAGTGGGGGGCTGGCTGGATTCACGCGTGTGATTGCACACATGTGTGTGATTGCACAGGTGTGTGGCTGCACATGTGTGTGCAGGTCCTGTGCCGGGGGCTCGGGGGGCCCAGCAGTGTTTGGTGGCTGCACTGCGCCGGCTGTGGGACCCCCCTGGGGGGGCTGCAGGGGGTCTGGGGCAGGGGTTGGCTCTGGCATGTAAGGGGAGCACGGAGGGGGCTGGAACTGGGCCCTGCGCTGGGGAAGCCCCAGGACCACCCAGGGACCACTCACGGCCTCCAGCACAGCCAGGCAGCTGCAGACCCCAGCGGGGCTGGGGCTGGGGGGGCTGGAGGGGCTCAGGCAGGCAGTGCCTGTCCCCAGGCAACTCCCGCTGCTCCCTGCACCCTCTAGCACCCAGGGCTGCTGCGCTCGGGGGTCCACGTGGGGAGCCCACGTCTGCTTTGGCCACACGTGTTCGACCCCGTGGCCGTGGGCAGAGCCCGAGGCTGCTGGTGCCGCAACCCTGAGCACCCTGTGTGGGATCAGGGGTGCTGGGGGAGTGCTGGGATCTCAGCCAGGAGCCATGGGGCACAGACAGGCCCTGGGGGTAGGGGGTGACGCCGCCAGCGGGGCCGTGGCACACGCATGGGCCGCACAGGCACACGCGCGCGGTGCCGCGTGGGCAGGATCGGTGCGTGTGGCGTGGCTGCCCTCTGCTGCCACGGCCACGGCAGCGCCCAGCACCGCGGCACCCGTGGGACGCTGCGGGGGGGCCGCGGCAGGGACCCCCTTTGTGCAGAACAATGGCAGCCCCCTCCCGCCGGCCCTCGCCCGCACCCTGCTTTCTGCGCTTTCAGATTCTTGAGGAGGGGGCTCAGCCCAGGGCAGGCCGGTGTCGGTTCCTGGTGGTCCCCGCTGGTCTGGGGGGCGTGGGGCCGGTGTGGGTCCTGCAGCTCCGTCCCATCCTCCATGCCGCGTTGGGAAGCAGGTCGTGTCCAGCTCCCGGCACGGCGGCAGTGCTGGGGGAGCTCAGCTTTCTGGGGCAGCTCAGGGCTGCTGGGAGCAGCTGCTGCTGCTTCCTGCGCTTTCGGGGCTCGGAGGGAAGGTTTCCATCGGCACTGGGCTACGAGGCACTGCCATCTGGGGGACAGCGCACTGGGGAGCTCAGCTCCCCCCTCCCCTTCAGCTCACCCCAAGGGGGGCTGGGGGCACCTGTCTCCTCCCCATATATAGGGAGGGCTGTGGGGAAGTGGGGGTTCTGTGCAGGTTTGTCTGAGGAAGCTCACTGGGTGGTGGGATGCTGGGATGGGCTGGGATGAGCATTGTGGCTCCTTGCAGAGGTGTGAGGTCAGTGGGATGCTGGGGGTCTTGGCTGCTCCAGGAAGGGCATCCCCCTGCCCAATGGAGGGCTAGGGGTGAACTCCCAAAAAGCCCTTTGCTCCAGGAGTTGCTCCCTCGGCTCAGGGCAGCTGATCTGGGTGGTACCAGCCAGTGCAGTGCCAGGATCCGGCCTTTCCCTGCGGAACGCCCGGCTCCCAGGGCAGGCGTGGTGCTGCTGGAGGCACAGACGCTGCCTCTACCTGCCCCCATTCAGATCAGCGCGGGGGGAGCATGGGGGAACTTTCCTGACTCGTTTCCCCACCTTAAGGGGAAAAAAAAGAGGAGTCGCCTGACTTGGAGCTTCCCGAGAGGCAGCGCGGGGAGAGAGTGACCCAGGGAGCCAAGAATCTGCTCCGCTGTCGGGTCTCATTCCTGCTCTGCGGCGCAGGGCTGGGAGAGGTTGAGTTACGGGAGGCGCAGAAAGGGGACGGTGCAGGATGAGCTCATGCGAGGGCGCGGGAACCTTCTGGGCAGGAAAAAACGTTGATGCTGCAGTTCAGGGATTTCTGCAATCGCGGCTGTTCCCGCAGATCCCGGCTCGCTCTGCCCGGGCCGTCCACGTGCCCGTGGCAATCGACCCACCCGGGGGGGCTGCGGGGCTCGAGGGGATTCACGTGCCCTCGCAGGAACGTGGCGAGGAGCTGCGGAGCAAAGAGGGGGATAGGGGGGATGTGGGGTCCTGGGGGGACACTGGGGTTCTGGGGAGCTCCAGGACCCTCGTGCAGGGAGCGGCACCAAAGGCCACCCTGCGTGGGCTTGAGGGGGGTGTGGGACCATCGGCCCCACTGCAAATGGTGTCAGCAAACCCCAGGGTGAGGTTTTGCCACCTGGTCCCCATGGCCTAAGGCAGTGCCACCACCAGTGCGAGGGGGTGCGTGGAGGGGCCCAAGGGGTCTGGAAAAGCTCTGAATTCCCCCAGCACCGGGGCTGGCTCTCCTCGGTGTGTAATTCACCCCATGCTGCGTTCCTGGTTCCTGGCAGCTTTCCCCCTGCTGACTGGGGATAAATCCTTCCCACATCTCCAGCCCTCTGTCCCACAAGGTCTCTCGGTGCCGCGCGGTCAGAGGCTGCTTGTCCTGTCCTCGGGTAGCATCTCCTGCCCTTAAGAACTCGATGCTGCAAATACTCTTAGATGATGATTAATGAGCACTTATATAACTGAGCTGAGTCCTTAATGCAGCCGAGAGGGTGACAGGAGGGAAGGTGGGAGCCACAAACCGCACGTTGCTGCTGCTGCAGCTTTTCCCACACCGGAGCAGGCACTTCCCACATGGGGGGTGCTGCGGGGAGAGCCCACCCACGGGTGGGGCAGCCCCCACCTGGGTTTTCCAGGCAGGTTTGGATGCCGTGGCATGGCCAGGCTCTCTGGCGCGGCGGAGCTGGCAGGGGAAGGGGTTATGCTGGTAAAGCATCGCTGTGTGACGGTGTCTGGAATGCTGTGCTGACGCCGGTGAGCTGGGAGTGCTGGAAAAGGGTCCAAATCCCACGGCAACACCCGACTGTGGCCCACGTGGGGTGACAAGGCCACTGCTGGAGCCGCTGTGTGCTGGGAGCAGTTGTTTCTAAATTTGGCTGTGTTTGGGCAGGTAGGGATGGTCTGACACACAGGATTTGGTTTTCCATAATCTGGCTGGGAAGCACCAGCCCTGATAAATCTGCTGCTCAGCGCCAAGGCACTTACATGGTTGCCATGGTTACCACATGCTTATTTTCACCATCTTCCTCACCTCCGCCGGGGTGCACCGGCATTCCCAGCCCCGAATCCCCCCTCACCTCAGCTGGGGTGCACCGGCATTCCCAGCCCCGAATCCCCCCTCACCTCGGCTCATTTCCTGATACTCTGGTTTGGGTATCCCAACGCTGCTGTGCATCCCAGCTTTTTGCTGTGCATCCGATCCCCCTGCTCCCTGCAGATTCAGTTCCCCTGCTCTCCGTGGATCCAATCCCCCCATCACTGCAGATCCAATCCCTCTGCTCCCTGTGAATCCAATCCCCCCACTCCCTGTGGACCCGATGCCTCCTCTCTCTGTGGATCTGATCCCTGTGGATCCAGTCCCCCCTTCCCTGTGCCTTTGTCCTACAGCTCGGTAAATCCCGGTCACAGTAACGGGCCGAGGGCAGCGCAGCAGCCCCAGCTCCTCGCCATGGCAACAGCAGGATTGCGTCAGGGCTTTTCTTTCCAACTGCAAAGCTGGATGAGCAACTCCCTCAGGGACAGGAGTGAGGGAGAAGGGAATATTCTTTTTCCCAGGGGCTCTGGGACTGCCAGTTCCCAAACTGAGCCCTGGCTCAGTGTTTTGCTCCTTGCTCCTGGGTCCAGGGCTGCTATGGGACAGTGTGTGGTCACCCAGGGCTGAGATGCCGGGGACAGAGAAGGTTCCTGTGCCAGGGACATTGAGAATTCCATGCCGGGGACACTGAGGTTCCATGTGCCGGGGACAGTGAGTGCTCCTGTGCCAGAAAGGCTCCGTGTGCCTCCCCCACGCCGTGGCATCTCTGCCTGTGGCACAGGCTGAGCTTGAAGGGAGACGGGGAAGGAGCCGGAGGTTCCTGATGGATGGCTGCTTCAGTCCAGCCTCACATTCCCTCCTTCCCTGCAGTCCCAGCAAAAACAAAGGGAGAGGAGGTGGCTCTCCTGCTGTTCAGGATGTGCTGGGCCTTGCTGTGCCCCCTGTGCTGTGCCCCCTCTGCTGTGCCCCCATCTGGGGGGCTCCCCAAGGCCCAGGGGGAGGAACGCGGTGCCAGAGCCTGGAGCAGGAGTGGGCTCAGGGATGGTTGTGTTCCCTCCCAGCCCTGGGTAAGGCACAGCCCCAGACCAGAGACGCCCAGCGCTGTCCCAGGCGCTTGGGCACCCTCTGCCCCATCCTTCCCCCTGGCGCTGCCCTCCCCTCCCCGGAGGAGCTGCTCTGGGATTTGGGAACCTCATCAGAGTGGTGCCCGGGGCGGGGGCTGCCCTTGGCTCCCGAGCAGGTGCCAGGGCTGCCGAGCAGGTTTGGGCTCCTGCACAGCTCTGGGCAATTCTGTGTGCCCTGGAAATGGGCCAGGAGTGCAGGGACTGGGAAAGGTCCCTACAAACACCACAGCAAGTGCTGCTCAGTGGGACCCTCACAGAAAACACCCACGGGTGAGGCTCTGGAGCTTACACAGGGATTGGGGCAGGATTGGTGCAGAGTGACCTCTGTGTTCTGCCTCTGGGCTGTCGTGTGTTCAGGACCCCCTGGCAGGGCCCTGCAGCTGCTGGAGGTTTGATCTAAGGACCTGAATCCTGTGTTGTTTCATTGCTTAATTAACTGCCCTAATGACTTGTGCAACCTGCCAGGTGAGCTGCTTCCTGTCCTGATCCCAGCACCGCTTCCAGCTGGAGCTGGAGCCTGTGGGATGTGCAGAGACGTCCCTGAGCCCCCCGGGCAGGTGACACAGGGCTGCTGCAGCCCCTGTGTGCAGCCTGCTCATGCAATCCCCTGCACTGGGAGGGACCCACGAGGATCATCGAGGCCACGGCTGACGTGACACACACTGTGCCTGATGCCCTGGGTGAGCACCGAGCAGATCTGGAGCACGGAGAGCTCCTGGGAGCTGTGGAATTGGGGCGGGAGCGCAGGCAGCGCGTGGTTTCCTCGGCCCAGCTCTCGTGGATTCACTGGGTGACTCTGTCAGTGCCAAAGCAAAGGCATCAACACAGCCAGGTGAGACCAAAATCAGCCCTTTGGGACAAATCCAGGCAGGGCTGCGCTCGCCGTTCCCTGGCACAGGAGCTGCGCTGCTCCCACGAGCCTTTCATCCTGCTGGGACTCGAGTTCCTCTGGAGCAGAGAAGGCTCACGGTGTTATTCTCAAAACATCCGACCTGCCTGGCTTCGTGTGAGGAGTCAACCCCTGTGAATCCTGGTGTTTGTCCCTCGAGTTTGCAGCAGGGATGGTGTCAGGCTGACAGCTCCTCCCGCCACGTCCCAGGGTGGCTGGAAAAGGGTTCTGTGCGTCAAGGTCACTTTATCTGCCCTCATCACGGGCCAGAAACGCTCATGTTAATGGGTCTCTAATTTAATCAAAGTGCAGGGCTGGGATCTTTTTTCCCTCTTGAAGGGCAAAAATCAATTTGCAATGACAGTGGATGCACCTCCTTGCTCCTCCAGGCTCCTGGCAGACCACTCAGCCCCACACAAAATTAGGTGGAATTAAAAAAACCCACCAGACTTATTCAGTAATTCAGACCCAGAATTTAAAATTGAAATTCCTGTCTCAAACCAGCAATCAATTTTTTCATTTGCATAAAATACTGTACTACTTTCTCCTTCTATTCACAGTTTCATCCCGTTTTTTAACTCTTGCTCTTTGCATGTTTACAGAATCGTATATTCTGAGTTGGAAGGGACTCACAAGGAAGTCCACCTTCTATTATAGATGTTTTATTTTTACTAAATATCAATTAAGTATATATATAAAAATGTAAATTATCATTATTCAGTGTTGTTAATTTGCTCTCAGGTCTGGAAACTGAGTAAATTTTTTCACAGTAAGAAAACAGTAATAATAGTATTGTCTTGGTCTGTTGTCAATATTGGGCCTTTTTAGGTGCTTTTGATCACTTTGGTGGCAGCGTCCCATCCCCGCAGGCCTGTGTGCTCAGAAAAACCACTGGTGGGGTTTCATAATTACTGTATGTGATGTTTACAAACAGCCCTTTTCCTGCAAATGCTGAAGGTGTAACAACACATCAGGGAGGAAAAGGCCAATTTTTGTGCTCTGGGAGACAGGGAATGGGCGCTCCCTGCTTGGACAGAGCAATCACAGGCACATTTCCTTGCGTCTCCCTGCGTTTGTTTTTCTCTGTCTCAGCGCTCGGTTTGGAAATCAATCACCAAGGAGTCCTGATTTCCATCCTCCAGTGGTTTTCTTTATTCCGTGCAGCCTGCCTCTGACCGGGACCGGAGAAGAGCGGGAGGAGGGCGACCACGCTCCTGCTGTGGACTGCAGTGGGAATTACGAGGAATTTCTGGAGGCAGCGCCGACGTGGCCAGACCTGTCCCTGGACGGGGGACACCCACGGTGACCCCCGATGTGTCCGGTCCTGTCCCCTGCGCAGGGGACACCCACGGTGACACCACAGCCCCATCCTCGCTGTGTTTCCTTCCCCTGTTCCTTCCTGCGTGTCTCCTCCTCTCCCACATATTTATTCCCTCCCTCAAGTTCCTTTCTCTCCTACATTTTAAAACACTTTTCTGCATACACGAGATTGTAACTGTCGTGTGAAACACTGAACATTTTTATTTTAAGGGCTTTTTCAAAACCCCGTAGCCCCTCACTGAGACACGTGTTTATCTTTTTCAATATGGAAGTTTTTACTGCTGGAGGCGTTCTCACCTTAGGGAAACCTCAGGGTGAGTTTTTAAAACATTCCAGTGGGAAACGGGCTGAGCAAAGATCTTTTATTATTATGCTTCGAACAACACTTTTGTTGCTTTGGCTGCTTCTCACACTCATCGCGCTGAGCTCTCCCGACCGTGTGTGTGTGGGACAACACTGAGAAGGCTGGGGAGATGGTTCCCTGCGGGCCGCGGGGCAGGGAGGAGGGGCGGTGACAGGACGGGCCCTGGGCCGGAGGGAACAGGAGGGGACGGGGCGGGAGGAGCGGCCGGGCCCGGCCGGGGGCAGCGCTCGCCACCCAAGATGGCGGCGGCCCCTGAGGCGGCCCCTTTGTCTGCGGCCGCCGCCGCATTGCGAGAAGGGCGCGAAACTGGGGCAGCGCGGGCACGCCCCCCGCGAGCGGGGTGGGCGGGGCGCACAGCACAACGACCAATCAGCGGCCTCCACTTCCTTCCCTCTCACAGGGGCTCTCCCCCCCGCCCTGCGCGCGCAGCCAATCGGCGGCGCCCGCCGCGCCCCGCCCCCACGTGGGCGGAGAGGGCGGGGCCACGCCGCCGTTTTGTTTGCGCGCCCCTCCCCTCGTCCCCGCCGCGACTCATGAATATTAATAAGGTCCCGCCCAATCGGGTGGTGCGGCGGCGGCAGCGCTTTGGCGGCGTAATCGCCCCGCCTTGCAGCGGGATTAATCTGCATATTCATGAGGTGGGCGGGGCGGAGCGCGGGCGTTTATAAGGCGCCGCCCCGCCAGGCTCGCCGTACATTGCGCTGAGGCTTTGAAGTGCTGTGTGGAACCTCGCACCGCCCGGGCACCGGTGAGCGCCGCTGTGAGGGGCGGCCGCGGCCGCGCTGGGCCGGGGGGAGCTGTGCCGAGCGAAGCCGCGTCCCGGGGGCGGAGGGCCGGGTCACAGGATAGGCCGGGCCGCGGCGCCCGCCCCGGCGCTCGGTGTGAGCCGCGGGCGCGGGGAGCGCGGCGGAGCGGGTCCGGCTGGGCCGTGTGCGTGTGTGGGGGGATCAGGGGAAGGGGCCGCGGAGGGGGAGACGCTCGCGCGGAAACAAAATGGCGACGGGGCCTCGGCCGTGCAAAATGGCGGCGGGCGGGAGGAGGTGGCAATTTGTCGGGCCGGCCGGCAGGCGGCGCCGCGGTGCGCGCATGCGCGCTGGGCCCGGGCGGGCGGGGGCAGCGGGGCCTGCAGGAGCCCCCCCCTCACCCTCGGCGTCAGCCGCGGCCTCGGGGCCCGTGTGAGGGGCCTCGCACGGCAGCCAGCTCGCTTCGCTGTTGTTAGAGGTGGCGTCAGAACGGTTTAGTCTCTCGGATCTTGTTGGGAATGTGTTTTTTTGAGTCGCTGACTTGGTTCTGCTGGTTTGGCAGGTCAGGATGGCATCAGACGAGGGAAAGCTCTTTGTCGGCGGGCTCAGTTTCGACACCAACGAGCAGTCGTTGGAGCAAGTCTTCTCTAAATACGGACAGATTTCAGAAGGTGAGACTGCAGAGTCAAACTGTGCTGGTTTCCATTGGCTTTTTACATTCCCCAGGTGCTGATGGGTTTTTTTTTCACCTTTCCTTTCAACAGTCGTGGTGGTTAAAGACAGAGAGACTCAGAGATCCAGAGGTTTTGGGTTTGTTACTTTTGAAAACATCGATGATGCAAAAGACGCGATGATGGCCATGAACGGGAAGGTGAGCAGGCCCTGGGGCTGTTTATTTATTTCTAAAACCTAGGAAGAGAATCAGGGGAGATGTGCTGTTGTTCAGTCTGTGTAGAAAAACAAATAAATGTCAGTGTTTTAAATGCATGAAATTATACAAATGTAAATAATGTGGCTGCATGAAGTTACGAATGTGTGTTTAGCAATTTATACCTGATACAAAAATTGTATGATTTTACCTGTAAAACTGTGAAATAATAGAATTTCATAGGAATTCCTATATAATAGGAATTACATCAAGTTTAAATGCCAGTTTATTTGTGTGTTTGGCTTAGTCGTGACAGGAAATAGAGCGTTTATTCTGTCAGAATCAGTAAGTTCTGGTAGTGCTCAGCTGATGTGAAGCTGCGTAACTCCCTGCACGAGTGCTTCGCTGTCCGGATATTTGAACTGTGCATGGGCTAACTGTGGTTCTGTTTTAGTCCGTAGATGGGCGCCAGATCCGAGTGGACCAGGCTGGGAAATCCTCCGAGAACAGATCCCGTGGCTACAGAGGGGGGTCCTCGGGGGGCCGGGGCTTCTTCCGCGGGGGCCGAGGCCGGGGCCGCGGCTTCTCCAGAGGTGAGAGCGTGGGGGTGACCCTCGGGGCCTGGAGGGGGGGTGTCACTTGTCAGGCTGCCTAATAAAGCCTGGTTTCCCTGTTTCTCCAAGGAGGTGGAGACAGAGGCTATGGCGGCAGCAGATTCGATTCCAGAAGCGGAGGCTATAACGGCTCCAGAGACTACTATAATAGCAGGTAAGGGGGTCAGGGGGGAGCTCTGCCAGCCCCCGTGGGTGTCCCACGAAAGGCTGAGCGGGTGTGAAGCAGTTGCTGTTTGTCCCGCAGGAGTCAAGGTGGCTATGGGGACAGGAACTCAGGAGGCTCCTACAGAGACAGCTACGACAGTTACGGTAAGTGCCGCTCCGAGCGGGAGCGCTGAGTCCGTGTGCTGTAGGAGCTCTGAACCTGCTGAGCCTGAGCCTGGAGTGGGGCAGGCTCAGGCTGTGGACGTGGTGGTGCCGGGAGATTCTAATTTAATGCATGTGCAGGAGTTGCTCGGATCTCAGGCAAAGCAAGTGTTAAAAAAGGTTGTTCCTGGAGCCCAAACTCGGCTGCCCTTACGCTCTGACCCGCGGGTGGGGGATCTCACAGTAGCCAAGTAGCAGTAGCCTCGGAATAATGCAAGGGAGTAAAATGCTGGAACTTGTCTTTGCTTCAGTGCCTTTACAATTGTGCCTGCTTCTTGTCCTCAGCTACACACAACGAGTAAAAATCCTTCCTGACTCAAGATCGTCCTTCCAATGGCTGTATTTATAAAGATTTTTGGAGCTTCGCTGAAATGGTTATTGTGTAGTACATCTACTTGTATTTTCACTTTTGTAGTATTATCAGTTCTGATCTTGTCAAACACAGCCTGGCAGCTTCTGAGATGAGATGGTCTGATTAGACTGTCTTGGAGAAAGCTCTGCTTTCAAGTGGTTTTAATCTTTTTTGAAAGCACTTCAGATTTTATTTTATCCTCCATGATGAGCCAAGGTGTTCCTTTTTTCTTTTTTTCTTTTTTTTTTAAAGTTGGGGCCCCAATTCAGTTTCTTATGAGCTAGAAAGGACCTTGAACCGATGTTCACTGGAAGCTGAACAAGCTGTGGACTATTTTTTTTTTTTTCCAAGTGCATTACCTTCGTCTTTTGTAACATTCCTTTAGTGTAGCAAGGTAGGAATGCGGCCTGGGTTCCGTTGGAAGGCAAACCACCTTGATATATCTAAAGAGAAACGTGCTTGTATGTTCAACCCGCATAACGGTATTTTTACTGTTGTAACGATGTAAATGACCCAGAACTAGACTTGCAAACTTACCATAAAGAGGTTCTTGAAAATGTTTATTTATATTGTCCTTTTTTACTGGAAGAAATATGCATATTCCATTGCTGTTGTATTTGAAGTGGTAAAGGATTCCTGTATACAGTTTTCTTTGGCTTTACGAAGCCTATTAAAAGACCGTCTGAAATGAACTCTGCTCCTGACATTTACATTTCATTGCACAACACAACCCTTGGAGACGAAGAACAGTCTGGGAGCGAGAGAAGATTAGGGATAGTGGCAGAGCCAGCCAGACGATTGACCAGGTGCTGGAATTCAGTCCTAAAATCGGTCTTGACATGTGAATTGGCCAACAAATTCCACATAAAACAGTCAAACTTGTCTAGAGGCTGGAAGTACAAACCTGAGGGTGTGTTAGGAGCAAAGCGCAGTCGGAGTGTTAGGAAGGCTGATGGATGTTTGCTCCAAACCTGCTGTAGCCTACACTGGGAAGCTGTAGAGAAGAGCCAGTGCTGTAGTCCCTGGGCTGTTCCCTGCGTGCCGAGCGCGTGTGCGATGTAGGGGAATGCCGGGCTTAGGTAGCTGTGTCATTGCTTACAAGTTCTAAGAATTCTTTGCTAGCAAATGGAAACTGCAGTGTCCTTGGAGAAAAGAAGTGTTGTGCCTCCAACAGAAACCTCTGAGACGAGAGCTGCTCTCTTGGCTAGTTCATATGTGGAAATAGTCCTGTAATTCGAGGTAACTCCTTTTGCTCATGTCCGCATCCTTCCTCTTGTTGAGAGCTCATTTGAAAGTCTAATGTACCTGTGAAATATTCCTTTTGACAATTTTGGTCAGCTGCTGGAAAAAACGTTTAACCCATGCCGTATGCAACCTTTGGCTTGTGGCACACCTTGGGTTCCACAGATCAGAGTTGGGCATGCAGCCGTGTCTTGCTGTAGGTACGGAAGCAAGATGGGAACGAACTCCCTGACTCAATATGTGTTCATCTATTGAGACTCTTCCTAGACTTCATTAAGTTGCTCACTTTAATTGTAGCTTTCTTTGCCATCCTACTTGTTGCCATTAACTTTTTCCCATGGCCCACACTTCCTAAGCAGCCATGTCCAAGTGTTAACTCTCTGCTTAGGGATCCAATCCATGGGCTGGCTGAGCACGGGCAGCAGCCGGCCCGGAACAGTTTTCCCAGACTGTGCTTTGTGGTGTGATGGGTTCAGCGATGGCTTGTGAGACCCTCGTACGCTGTGAGCTGTGTGGGGGAGGTGGGGGACGTGCAGCCTCTGCCCGGCGTTCCTGTTAATGCCTCTGTGCTTTGGCAGGCTGAAGGGACCAGGGGCACGGCCCGGAGCCTGAGCGGATCCTGAGGGAGCAGAGCTGCGTTCCAGGGATGCCAGACTGAGTTTGCCAACCAGGTAACGTCCCTTCTGTCCACCCCTCGCCCTCTGAGCTTTTCCTGACCCAAAACCTTTGCTGTATCTCTGTTTCACAGCCCTGTGCTCTGAGTGGTCCCATTAGCCCTCTTTTGTGGGTCTCTGTATCTTTACCCACCTTCTAATTCTCTTCTATTTCATTTCAGCACCGAAAGGCATCAGAGAAGACCGAGAAGGACAGACCCTGAGTGCAGTGGGGAGATGAAGAGCCCAGAGCAGTGGTGGTGCTGATTTTTACATGGGTCAATTGAACAAGTCAATAATTAAGGCAGAATAAAATACTGCAATGTGGAAACCCCCAAATCTCTGTGGTACTTTTGTGGTAAACATGAGAATGTTTTTGGCAGGAAGTTTATCTGGTGCACAGCCCAGGTCAGAGCACAGAACACACTGATGCTGTGGTGGTTGGGGCTCCAAGCAGATCGATGCCTGATCTTCATGGAAAACGAGGTCTTATTTTTGGTAAAATTCCAAAAATGGGGCAGCTCAATAATTAGTAGGATTTATCTTGGGAGAGGCTGACACTGTTTTGGGCAGGGTATGGCAGGGTGAGGGCAGTGAGTTTCTGATGGCGTCAGCTGCTCCTGCCCAATTTTCTTGTGTTAACAGTTGCTTTGTCTTGCCTTTTTCTCCCTGTTTTTTAACGGGTAAACTCAGAATTTGGTGAGGTGGCAGGTGAGATGCTCACTCGTGAGCCCTGAGGATGCCTTGCATATCATTTGCCAGTAATAAGAGCCCCAGAAGGATATTAAATATAACAAAACCTCAAGAGTGTGTGGAGCCTTGACTGATAAAAATGCAGTCAGGTGAGGTTTAAACGAATTCAAGTTGAAAATACTAAGAAATAATGCTTTGTAAGACCTTCCTAAATAGGATGCTTTAATGCAGGTAGGAATAATGAATAGATACAAAAATAGAGCCTGGGTGAGGTGCTGTTATTTTTGGCAATGCTAATTACAGCGCTGCGTTAATGATGTGTTGCATGGATGGATGAGGGAATTGTTGGATCCAGGGGCTGGATGTAGAACCAAGTGGCATCCTCGGGAATCTGTTTGGGTGCCACGGGGCTGATGTGACATCTGGCGTGAGCTTGGGTGACCCACTTTTCACCAAAATGCCTTTTTTTAAAGTGCTGTGTGTCTGGGCAGCTTGAGGCCCTTCCCTGAGGGAAATCTGGGAGTAGAGTGATGCTGCAGGGCAGTGACAGAGCCCTGGTCAGGGTGGAGTGTCTGGGGAGGAACAAGAGGGTGGTTAGAAACGCTCAAAAGGCTCCTGTTTCCAGCAGTGTTCCCGCGGTGGGAATGGCCCTCATGGTGACACTGAGGAGGGAATGTGGTTCTGAGGGAGAAGGTCTTGCTGTGGTAGAGAAATGGTGACACTGAGGGAGAAATGACAACTCGGGGGAAATGATGTCCCTGGAGGGGCAGTGACGCCCCTGAGGGAGGAAGGACAACCCTGAGGGTCTTGCTGTGAGGGGGAAACGGCGGCCCCGAGGGAGAAATGGTGCCCTCAGGGGGGAATGGAGGCCCTGAGGGAGGAAGGACGACTCTGAGAGGAAAATGGCAGGTCTGAGGGAGAGGGTCTTGCTGCGAGGGGGAAATGGCGGCCCCGAGGGAACCGTGACGGCCCTGAGCGCGGAGGGACGACCCTGGGGGGAAAATGGCGGCTCTGAGGGACGGGGTCTTGCAGCGAGGGGGAAATGGCGGCCCCGCGGAGGTGGCGGCGGCCGGGAGGGGACCGCGACGATGCCGAGGGCGAAATGTCGGCCCCGCCGAGGCTCCGAGAGCGGGCAGCCCGGAACGGCGGAGCCCCGGAACCCGCGAGCGGCTCCGCGGGGCCGGGCGGTGCCTGCGCCGAGCGCACCGTCCCGGCGCCTTCCTGCGGCCGCCGCTGCCGCCCCGCTCCCGGCCCGGCCCGGCCCGGCCATGCGGCCGCTGCTCCTCCTCCTCCTCCTCCTGCCCCTCGGCCGCGCCGCCGCCCCCGGCACGGCCAACAGCACGGAGGCGCCTCGGGCGGCCTCTGGGAACGGGACGCGGCCGTCGCCGGAGACGCGGCGCCCGCCCGGGCCGGGGCTGCTGGCGGGGTCGGGGCTGCCGGTGCTGAGGCGGGCGGTGTATGTGCTGAGCGCGCTGTCGGCGCTGGCCGCGCTCTACTTCGTGCTGCGGGCGGTCCGGTGAGTGCCCCGGCGGGGCTGTGTCCGTGTCCCTGCGGGTCCCGCTGTCCCCTGTCCCGGGGTTCTGCCCTGCTCGCCCCGGTCCCGGTTTCCCCTGGCCTGGGATGTGTTCCTGCCTGTCCTGGCCCCGGTTGTCCCGTGCCTGCCCCCCGTGGCCGTGCCCCTGCCAGTCCCAGTCCTGATCTGGGTCCTCCTGGAGCCGATCACGATGTCCCCTGTCCCCTTGCCTGCCTCAGACCTCTCCTAATCCCAGGGTTTGTGCCCATTTTCCCTGGATCCCCCTTCCCTCCCTTCCTCCCTCTGCTAGCCAGGGCTCTGCTCCCCTGAGCATCCCTTTGGCAGTGCTGCTGTAAATCCACGCCACTGTTAATTACCCGGGGTAATTAGCAATGACAAACCACCTCCCTGGGGTCCCGTTTGCTCTGCCCTTTGGCTCGGATCGGCCCCGTGTCCCTGCGGTGGGACAGCGGCTCCCCGTGCCCTCCCTGCCCCTCAGCCGCGGGCCCGAGGGCCCCAGGAACGAGCCCCAAACCCGTTTCAGGTTGAAGAAGCCCCAGAAGAAGTACGGGCTGCTCTCCAGCCACGACGAGAACATCGAGCTGGGCTCCCTCGACAGCGACGAGGACACCGTGTTCGAGACGCGGAACCTGCGGCGGTGAGGGAGGCTTTGGTGTGCTCTGTGTGCTTTGTGTGCTTCTCTCCTCCTCACGAGGGGCTGAGGCTCCTTTCCTGGAGTCGTGGGAGCTTTGGCACGGCTCCTGCAAACAGATCTGCATAAATTAAACGCCTGCGTGTGGTCTCTGTGTTGGCACACGGATTTATCTCGCTTTTCCTTGTTTTCTCACCCAGAAAGGTCTCACTGACAGGGACGTCCCCGGCTGATTTGGACACTGCTGGGGGGTTGCAAGGGCTGTTGGAGGGAGAGGCAGCCCTTGTGCCCAGTCTAAGCCTCCCTGTGTTAGACAGGAAAACAAAAATTCCTGGTTTTTTCCAGCTTAGGAGCTGCTTCCAAGTCATATATCCCAGTTCAAACTCCCAGTCCCATCAGGGCATCCATTCCTGCTTGTGTAGAACTGTGCTTCCCACAAGTTCAGTTTCTGGGGAGGGTCTTTTAAGCTGAGGAGGAATGTCAGCTCGAGGAGTGTCAGCTCAAGGAATGTCACCTCAGCAGCTGCCCAGCCCTCAGCTCCCCCCTGACACACTGTCCATGCTCCCCCTGATTTTTGGCTGTCTCCTCTTTTCCCTATTTTTGCAGATGACTCGGGACCAGCGGCGCCACCTGCCCAGACTGACAGAGGGTCCAAGCCCAGTGGAATCTCCAGTGCTCAAGTTTCATATCTGCTTACAGTGACTCTTAATTAACAGTTCCAACCTTCCATAGCTGGGGCAGGGGAAAGGGGACCAAACCTGTTTACTTCACGTGCATTTTTGGGGACGTTTCTGGGGAAAGGCGGAGCTGAGGTGCGTTGGGAGCTGCTCAGTGCATGGGGAGATGCTGAGGTGATGCTCCTGGAGGATGCTCAGCAGGTGAAATCCGAGCTCTGGGCTGTGCCCGGGGTGTTGGTGTTTCAGGGTACTCATATCTCCCTGTCTCAGCCCTGGGGGTCAGCTGGAAGCATCAGATGAGGGGATTCCTTTTCCAGGCTGATCCTCTTTCCTTCATGCAATATCAGGTTACTTCTTTGGGAAGTGAATCTGTAATGAGCTCCAGCCCAGGAGGAGCTGGGAGAGCTCTGGGTGTCTGTAAGGAAACGGGGTGGGGGGGTGATAGTTCAGACAGAACAGCTTTGGGAATGAGTTAAACGGGTTCAGTTTTGCAGGATTAGCAGTTACACAGATAATCCGGGTCATTCTTGGGTTTACAGACACGTTTACAGATGAGAGGGGCCACAACCCAGAGGGATATTTCTCCAGAGGAGCCACATCCGTGTGGTCTGTGGGGCTGGGAGTGCCTGGACTGCTCTGCCCAGCCCCAGTCGTGTGCTCACCAGGGTGACACCAGGGACACGTGGGTGACATCTGCCAGGGTCTGGACACTGAGACACCTGGGGTGAGGTGGTGCACCTGAACTGCAGGTGTGAGGAGTGTCCTGGAGCAGCTGATGACTGGAAAAAGGGGACCCTGACCCCTGTTGACTGTGATTCAGGACAGCCCTGAACTGTGAGTTGTCTCCTCTCAAGGGTACTGGAGTTTCACTCCATTGCTGGTACTCAGCTGGGACCTTTCCTGCAGCCCGTTGTGTGGATAATTTGGGATCTGATTGTGTAGGACCGAAGGTGAATGTGTCAGGAGGTCGTTGTCGGGTGGATCTGCTGCTAAAACAGTGGAAACTGCTTGCCAGGTGCTCCTGTCCTTGGAAACTGTCAGTGCATCCTTAAATCCCATTTCCACCCAGGCTGGCAGTGCCTTTGTTTGGAGCAGCCAGGGGAGTTGCCCTGCGGGCAGGGAGGTCCCTGAGTCACCTTTAAGGTGAACACTGAGAATGTCTTTGGAATGTCTTTGGCTCCTTTCCTTTGGTTTGCACATCCCATGTGGATTGGGGGGCACAGCTGACACTGCAGGAGGGGACAGGGAAGCGTTGGGGTCTGGCTGGTGCTCTGGGCTCCCCTGAGGCGGAGGATGGAGTGCTGGGATCCTGCTGGGATCCTCTGTGAGGGGCTGTGTTTCCCCAGGCAGGGCAGGGGAGGTTTCCTGGAGAAATCCCACCCCCACGGCAGCTCTGTCTCGCACGCGCCCAAAAGATTTTAAAATACACAGATCCGTGTTTTTAATCACGCTGCCGTGTGCTCCCAGCGCTTGGATGGGCCCTGCTTTCCTGTCACACCCGATCCAGGTGCTCCCTGCTCATGGAGCTGCTGCAGATGGAAACAGGCAGAGGTTCCGTGTGGGAATGGGATGGCTCAGTCCGGCTGCCGCCTCCCTGTGATCCATGGTCAGGGATCCATTGATCCTGCAGGGCTGCACGTGCTGGTGACTTCCCTGGCTCTTCAGTTCCTCTGGAAAGTTGTTCCTTGTGCTGTTGAACCCAAATGAGCCCCACTGTCCCAGTCCACTGCAACCCACGCATTCCTTGGCCTTCCTTTACCTGAAGTGATTAAACCTGAGCATTCCTTGGACTCCTCTCTTGCTGGACAGGTGGGGTCTGCAGTTCTCAAGTTTCCTCACCTCGCAGGAGCGGAGGATTTGTTTATTGTTAAATGGTTTGGGTCAGAGGGAACCTCAGGCTGGACCTCCGAACAGTCACTGTTGTTTAAGCCAAAGCTGAATTTCTGAAGTTTACACGATCCCTCTGCTCTGGGAGGCTCTGTGGGTGCTCTGCTGTGGGTGTCGACCTGCCCAGCCCACCTGGGCCCTCTAGGGGTTGATGGGATCAATGGGGAGCAGAGTGAGCTCGGCTCTGTCGCTCACCACGTGCTCCTGTTGTGTTCCCGTGCCTGGAATGGGATCTGCGGCACCGGGAGGTGCTGGGAGAGGGGCCTGTGGCAGGATGGGTGCTGTGGAGTCAATAAACAGCCCTTGAGCATGGTGTTGTCTGAGCTCCACGAGGAGCAGCTCCTGTTTCACCCTCCTGAGGAGTCACTGATTTATCTTTAAACACCACCTGTCATTGCAGCATTCCCTCCCTTGTACCTGGAACAAGTGGAATAAAGCATTCCAGCCCACCCCTCCCTCCGTGCCTGTGGGGTGGGGCTGCTGTGGTGGGCTCATGGATTTATGGAGTTGTTGGGTTTTCGCCCTGCCCTGCTCCCTCTCACAGGACAGTGACACTGTCCCCTCTATGCTCTCAGGGCTGCTGCTCACCTTGTCCCCCCCTGTCCCTCAGAGCGTTGTCCAAACGCTCCTGGAGCTCTGGCAGCCTTGGGGCCGTGCCCACTGCCCTGGGGAGCCTGGGCAGTGCCCACCACCCTCTGGGGTTAGAACCTTTCCCTGATACCCAACCTGAGCCTGCCCTGGCACAGCTCCAGCCCTTCCCTGGGTGCTGTCCCTGCTCACCAGAGCAGAGATTGGAGCTGCCTGTCCTGAGGAAGCTGCAGACCCCCATGAATGTCCCCCCAGACTTGTCCAGGCTGAAATGGGAATGTCCTGGCTCCTCCCTGCAAGGAATTAGACCCAGAAGAAAACCGAGGGCGTTCCCTGCCTCTCACATCTGCTTCTCATCCATCTCCTTCTGGTTGTGTGGATCAGTGGCACTGAGAAATGAGAATCCACATTCCCCCTGTCCCACCCTGCCCTGGGCTGTGTCCCCAGGTCCTGCCTGCTCTGGTGCAGGAGCACCGAGGGGGAAGAGGGTTTCATTTACTCCCTGACTTACCCTCCTTGTTGGTGGGTGTTCTGTGGGGCTGGAGGGCAGCACGGGGGGCTGGGGCACAGGGCATCCCTGTAGATGGCACTCACAGACCAGACATGCGGCTGCCAGGGCACTGCCAGCACCTGGGGAAGCTGGAAACAAGTCCTGGAAGGCAAATCTTCCCCCGAGCAGTTGCTTGGGATGAGCTGGAAGTGCCCCCTGGGAAGTGCCCTTCGGGGCCTGTGTCTCTTGGCCTCGGGGTGGGGGAGCAGCAGGTTTTGGGGTGGCTCCTGGGGAGCTGTGGGCCTGGGGAGGGGCTCTCCCAGTGGCACGGGAGGCTCTTGCCCTGAGTCTCACCTGGCCCTGTCGGTACTTGTTTGGGAAGGATTTTTATGACTCTGGGACTGACAAGGTTTTGAGGTGCCCTGATGGGAAGGAGTGGAGCCACCAGCTCCAGCACAGACATGAACACCCAGCCCTGCCCAGCAGCACCCCCAGGGCACCCCGGCTGGGCCAAATTAGCTGCAGTGCTAATGAACTAACAGGGCAGGACAGTGTCAGGTTAGACTGGGTATTAGGGGAAATTCCTTCCCCAAAAGGAAGGGATCCACACTGGAACAGGCTGCCCAGGAGCAGTGCTGGAGTCACTGCCCCTGGAAGTGTTCAAAAAACATGGGGACATGGTTTAGTGGCGGCCTTGGCAGTGGTGGGGGAATGGTTTTCATGATCCTGGAGGTCTTTTCCAACCGAAATAATTCCACGGTTCTGTGCTTCCAAGCTCTGTATGGGAGCTGTGACAGTACTCGTTCCTTTCCAGGCTCAGGGGGCTGATACCCCAATTAGCACTAATTGCTGTGGCCTGTGGTGCTGGACCAGCTGCAGCTGTGCTGTCCTCCCCCCTCTTCCCGTCCCTGTTCCTGCTCCCCCCGTGCCATCCCCCCTTCCCGAGCCCTCGCTGGGGAGCGGCTCCGGCTGGCGCTGCCTGGGATTCCAGTCACAAACACAAGCTGGCGGCATGGATCTGCTCTGAATTCATTTGAAACTCGAGGTAAAGTGCTCTCGATGCTTTGGATGCAAATTTCCCTCCCTGGAACGGGAGCTGCGGGCCGGTGGAGTGCTGGGGAGCTCTTGTGATGCCAGCAGCCTGTTTGCTGCTCCCGCCGTGGGTGTGAAATCCCCGCTGCGGCACAGCCAGGGGGGCTGGCACAGACAGCTCCTCTCCTGCTCCCCGGCCCCTGCTTTTCATCAGGGCTCGTGTATCAAGTTGTTTTCTGGGTGGGTTTGTTTTTTGTGTGTTATTGTGTGTGACAACAGCCTGTGTGTGATTCTTCTGGTCACTCTACGGGAGAAGAGACGGTCCAAGCCCTTGCAGTTACCCAAGGAGGGAAAAGAAAGAAATATAGAATATTTACAGATAATATGTGCAAAAAGGTAGAATGGGTAAAGGATCCATTCATGGATTTCAGGGTTCTTTGCCGTGGGGGTGGATCCCTCCAGTACCAAACCTTGGTTTTCACAGGTGGCATTAACCCAGGCCAGGCTGGACGGGGCTCGTAGCACCTCAGGCTAGTGGAGGATGTCCCTGCCCATGACAGGGGGTTGGACTGGATGGGCTAAGGTCCTTCCAACCCAGACTATCCCAGGATTATCTCCATGGGCAGCTCTCTGGGGTGGGGATTGTCACCTTGAACGAGTTGGGCTCTCAGTCCTGTTGGGGCCAGGCCTGCAGTGGGTCAGGAGATGAGGGTGGTTGAGGGAAGATGTCCCAAGTTCTGTCCCATTTATTGCTCATACATTCCCTGGGTGGCTTTGGGGACTTTGGGGTGACCGTGGGTGGCTCTTGGAAGCAGAGCTTCTCTGTGCATGTTTTCAGCTGCACTCACAGCTCTGCCCCCGTGTCCCTCTGGCCGGGGCTCGTCGTGGGCAGGGACTGCGTGGTCTTCCTTGCCTTCATTCCATGGGCACTGGCACTCCAGAATGCGCCTCTGGGTTGGTGTGGAATTGGGTGGCATGTTGGAAAAGAAGCTGGGAATGCTTGAAAACCTGCTGCAGAGTCTCTGATGTCTGTTCTGTTCCACTCAACAAAGCACCTCTACACAACGAGCAGATTCTTCTGTATTAGAAATTACCTTTACTTAGTTGGCTTTTTGTCTAAATCCTTCTTCTGATCTTTATTTTTTTTCCCTTCCATCATGGAAAGGTGAATGGAAGTGGCACTTCAGCCACCAAAGCCTTTCCTTTAGAATCGCTGGTTGTTTTTTTGTTTTAAAAATTTTCCAAGGGGCTTTGCAGGGGAGGAGGAAGGAGCGTTCTCTTTTCAAGTGAC
Organism: Myiozetetes cayanensis; assembly: GCF_022539395.1. Taxonomy (NCBI): domain Eukaryota; kingdom Metazoa; phylum Chordata; class Aves; order Passeriformes; family Tyrannidae; genus Myiozetetes; species Myiozetetes cayanensis. The sequence continues at coordinate 3,919,776 of NW_026087477.1, forward strand.
TCCGGGGAATAAAAGTATAAAGGACAGGAATGATCAGAACTGTGCTGGCAACGGAACAATATTTTATTTTTGAGTACCAGAGCTAATTGGAGAAGGAATTCACACAACAATTTTTGCAATCTAAGGATGAGTAAACATGAAAGGGGCTCTGTGCTCCTGAACATGCTAATTTGGGGCTGCGTGTGCAGGGAGGGGGGAAACGGCCTGAAGATTAAATTGGAGACAATGCCTGGGATGTTGCACTCCAGGCTTTGCTTCTTACGTTGCTGGATCAAAGCCACGAGGCAAACTCTGTGTCCAGGGATACCTGTTGGGGTGGGGGTGGAACTTCAATGCACCTGCAGGGTGGAATCACCAGAAAATGGGGATGTTGGCTCTGATTTGGTGGAAGTGCTTCCATGGGCACCTGGGGACCCTGGAAATGCTCCCATCCACTGGCTGATGGGAGGCTGGAAATGGGGCTCTCGAGGTTTGCAGCCAGCAGAGCCCATTGCGGGGTCGTGCTGAGCCCCCACAGAGCACAGGCAGGTTTGTCCTGCTCCCCGGGAGGTGAAGGCAGAAGGTTTTCCCTGGAGAGGCTCCAGCCCTGCCGTGGAACATTCCCCCCACCCTGATACGCTGCTAATACGTTCCGGTGGTTAATTACTCTCGCTCTTTTAAAGAATAAAACCTCACGTACTTAAAATAATCCCCATTATTTCATTGTTCAGCCTGAGCTGAGCCCAGCCACCCCCGCTCCCGCACAACTGCAGGAAAGGCTGTTCCTGACAGGGAAAACCTGATGGGCATTTCGTGCCTGAGCAGCAGCTGGGGGGGTTGAGGCTTTGGGGGGGCACATTCTGCTCTACCTGCAAACCCAGGGTGTTTCTCCCAGGACATCCTGAGGGTCACCGGGGCCAACTCCAGGTGATGTTGCAGGGCCTGTTGTGATAGGACGAGGGGTGATGGATTCAAACTAAAAGGGGCTTAGATTTAGACTGGATATAAAGAGGAAATTCCTGGCTGGGAGGGTGGGCAGGCCCTGGCACAGGTTGCCCAGAGAAGCTGTGGCTGCCCCTGGATCCCTGGAAGTGTCCAAGGCGAGGCTGGACGGGGCTTGGAGCAACCTGGGATAGTTGAAGGTGTCCCTGCCTGTGGAGTTGGAGGATCTTTAAGGTCCCTTCCAACCCAAACCGTTTGAGGATTCCATGATCCTGCTGAAGCCCAGTCTGACAGAGCAGTCTGGCTCTGTCTGCCAGGGACACCCTGGGGAGCAGCTCCCTATGGGATGTTCTCCTGGAGGGATGAGGGGTGGCTGGGGAGCCTCGTCATATGATGGGGACCCCCAAGCAGGACAGTGGGGGGCCAGGGGCTCAGCGGGACCGGGGACGTGGCGGCTCAGACTCTGAATGCACCGACACATCTGGCTGGTACCGGGATGTGCTGGTGTATTCTCATCCTTTTATTTCGCCAGTGTTATTTTAATCCGCTTTTCTCTCACATCAAACTCCTCTTTCTGCAGAACACAGGGAGGTATCAGGTTTGTGCCCTTTGTGGTCGGTACCAAAGGGCTGCGATAGCGCGGTTTTCCCTCAGAACTGGAGGTTTTATCCCTGTGATAAGTTTAGCTTCGCCACAGTCATCGCTTGGGCTGCTCGACTGGCTCAGATGAGTGCAGGGAAAACGTTTCCACATTTAGCAGAGGAAGGGGAGGGCTGGGTGTCCTCAGGAAGGTTCCCATTCGTGTCACCCGGGCACGTGTGGGTGATCCCTGGGGGCTCTGGCCGGTTTGGAAAGTGGCTTTTCCTTCCACCTGAAGTGGGCAGGAATGTTCCTCTGGCTTTATCAGACTTCAGGTCAAGGTGTTCTTTGGCACAACTTCCAGGGTGGAGGATTTCCAGGGGCGGAAGTCCCCGGGAGCAGCCTGGTTTTCCTTGGAGCTGTGCAGTCGGAGAGAGCCCCTTCCTTCCAAAGCCTGTGTTTCCCACATAGAAAATAACATGTAGAGAACCTTCTTTTCAAATGAAGGAAAGATTAAGGCACAGCAAGAGCTGATTTGCCAAAGGGCACCCAGGGAAGCAGTGGTGGATCAGAGATGGAAGCAGAATCCTCAGCTCAGCCCGCGCCTGCCCCATCACCTTTTTCCTTCCCTGCTCCCTGGCTGCCCAGGTCTTAAGGGATAACCAGGACTTGGATTTCCATCCTCTTAAAAGAGGCAATTTAAGGAGCTTTCCATGGGAGCAGAGCTGCAGGTCACCTCCTCCTTGCCGCTGAAGATGTTTTTCTCCCCCTTTCCCCATCCTCGTGCTCCTTTCGAGCCTCTTCGCTCTCCTCCTTTCCCACCGCTCGCAGCCATTCTCCCAGCTTCAAAAGGTTTCCTAATTACCCTAATGAGGTCAGGAGAGACCAAACGCTTCTGCGACTTAAAACAGGGGTGGGAAGGGGCTTGGGAGGGGGGAAATATCCCGACTGGTGCCTGTACGAGGTGTCGTGGGAAGGCGGCGTCTCCCCCTCCTCACGTTCCCCCCACCCTCCCATCTCCAGCGGAAAAAAAGGGAAATGTGGACAGAAGGTCTCAAATGTATCAAACAGCTTTTAAAAAGAAATTCCTTTTGCCTGTCAAAAGAACAAACAGATACACCAAAAACTGTCAGAATTAGTGTTGGAGTAATTGCAGCAGCTCTCCAAGGTTAATGCTCCATTAACGAGCAGCTCTCACGCAGCTAAAAGCCAGGACGAGACAGGTTGTCAAAGGCTTCCAGGAGATTAAAGCGCCGCGTTCCCAGCCAAACTCTCCCGTGGATGTTGTTTGGGAGGGAGGGAAGGGGGGTGTTTGTGAGGTGGGAGCATCACCAGCCCTGGTGTTGGTGGGGAATCACCACCCCGCAGCCCAGGGAAGGTTTCCAGGCCTTGGGGAGGTCACTGCCCCTGGACCATGCTCACCTTTAAACATTCTAGGAATTCTTTGGCACCTTTAGGCCGAGTTTAAAGTGTGTTCTGAGGGCAGCCCGAGCCCCGGGTCTGGGGTGGGAGCCATCCTGGTCTCAGGGAGGAGTGGGACTGGGGAGAGTGGGATACTGGGGGCTCTGGCACCTCAAGAATTGATCCTGCCCAGGTTTCAGCCAGCTCAGGGGGTTCCAGCATCATTTGGAACAGAATTGGGGCCTGATTTCATTTCCAGGCCAGTGCAAGGCTTGTTTAAATTGCAAGGCTCGACCTTGATTCTTCTCTAATGGAAAAAAGAAAAACCATTCCAAACTTCCAGTGAGGCAGCACTGGAAGCATCACCCAGGGGTGTGTGATGGAGCAGCTTTGGGATCACCTTCCCATGTGAGTCTGGGTGTTCAGCACCTCCCAGCACAGCAGGGTGGCCCTGAGCTGAGGGTTTTATAAAGCAGAGCTTGGCCCAGGAGAGTCACATCCCTGCACAGGTGGGATTTGGGGCTGTCCTGTGCAGGGCTGGGGGTGGATCCCTTTCCACTAAGGTTATTCCGTGGTTCTGTGACTCTAAGGAGCATTTCGAGTGGGAAGAGGCAGTTCCACTCCGTGTGGCTGCAGCAGCACTGACACAGGGTCCCCTTGGACCCTCGGGAGCAGCTGCAGCCCCGTAACACGGGACTGGATCCTGAGCCCGGGATCCGGTGCTGGCACGGCAGGATCTGGGTGAGCATGGGCCAGTTTTGGGTGGTGAATGGCTGGGAGCTGACTCGAGGAAGGTGAGCTGTGAGCTGTGGTGTGAGAGGCCTCTTGGAAGGAGCGGCCGTGAGCAGGGGAGATGAACAATGCCATAATTAGGGAATTAAACCTTCCCTGTGCTTCTCTTTCCTTACCCTGATACAATTTGTACCGATCAGACCTGGGGTGCAGCACGGCCAGACGGGGTGAGCCGTCTGCACAAGAGCAAAACAAGCTCCTGCCCAGCCCCTGCCTCTTCATTAAGTCGATTTGCATTCCTAATCTCCATTTGCCGTTATTATTTTCCCCCTTGTGCCGAGTGCCGGAGATTTGCATAAAGTTCCTTTTTTCTTGTTTTTATTCACGCTCAAGGTCAGAGACTCGGTGAGACACTGACGAAAACAATCCCCTCCTCACCCTCCTTTAATTCTGTGCAGAAACATGTCCTGGGGATTTTAACATAACAATTGCTGGGGAAGGAGGGGGGGCCCTGAATGGAGCGCTTGGAGGGGGGACCCAAACAGAGCCCTTGGAGGGAGGAGACCACAACAGAGCCCCTTATGTGCCAGAAAGCTGCCCAAAGGAGAGATGCAAATCCACGATGGGAAGGGAAGGGAAGGGGGAAACTAATCCAGGAGAGACACCAGTCCTTCCTCGTTCCGTTGAAATGGGAGAGCTGGTCCAGCTTTCCCAGAGCCCAGAGCAGACCCTGCAGCGAAACCTCCCCGAGCTGGGAGCACCAAGAGCACACCCAGGTCGGGTCCTCAGCCAGGGCACAGCACCACGTTCCTGTATGGGCTCCGTGGTGCCAGTGGGCACCACCCTGGGGCTGATTTCCAGATTTTTCCTGGTTTTCCCAGGTGTGGCACTGCATTTGGAGCCCAGGGGACTCCAGTTTGGATGGGGCACAGGGAACACTCAAGCTCTGCCTGCACCTGTCGAGTTTTGAACCTCCTGTAAGGGGGAAAATCCCCTTTTATCTCTGAGGTGTTTGCAGGTTTCTGCTGGATTTAGGAAGGAAGGAGTGAGGAACTGATATTCCTGGGGGCTGGTGAGGGGCTGGATGGTGGCAGATGGTGGCTGCTGGGGTGGTGGCCCAAATGCTCCCGAGTGACCCAGCCAGGAATGGGGAGGGATCGATTTTTGGGGCTGTGGAATGTTGGATGGCCGGGCTGGAAATGGAGCTGGCGAGAGCCGGGAGGTGGGTTTTGGCTGGCGCTGTGAGCACAGAAATATGTCTTATTTCCCAGAATTGGGAGGTGCTTTTTTCCTGAGGATGCTCCAGGGCTCTCAGCTCCCATGATGTGAGTGTTTTCCTGCCCCTTTAATGCTTCACTAAACAGTCTGAGCAGCCGCCTCTTAATGCCCCAGCAAAGCACAGAACGCTCCGGAGCGGAAAGAGCAGCGAGGAAGGAGAGGGATGGAAAGGGAAGAGAAGAGGCTGTGAGGAGAGGCAAAACCAGGGAAAAGTCACCTTTTCCCTTTCACATTCCCAATCCTTGCTGGTGTGGAGGCACTGGATGCTGAGGGTCCCCCTGGCTCCTGCTGCTCCTCCAGGGAAGAGCTGGGCTGCACTTGCCCTCTCCCAGCCCTTCCTGGGCTCTGTCCTGCAGTGGCAGGGGGGGAAAGGGATCCCTGGGCCACTGGAGCAGGGCATGGACCCTGGAAAGGACCCTGGGGGTCAGGTATTTGGGGTTGGGCAGGATTCTCCTGGCCTCTGTCTAACTCCCTGGTGAGCATGATGGGGCCAAAATCCATCGGCTTGGTGCCCTGCAGCCCATGCCAGGGATCCTGGCTTGGTCCTCGCTGGGTGTGTGCTTCCCAAACCCTGGGAGCGGCCAAGGACAGAGGGGGGAAAAAAGGAGAGATTTAATAGAATTTTAACCCATCCAGGAGAAGTTTTACCTCCTCCTGCCCTGCACTGAGGGAGCCGCCGGCTCTCCTGTTTTAATCCAAGTCATTAAATTCCCTGCACTCCGTGTCCCCTCCCCGGCACCGCTTGCCCTGCCCGTTTGATCCGCAAGTACCAAAGGTACCGCCTCGGGCTGCGACATCGGCATCCTCGGTCGCCATAGGAACGGGGGCTGGGGGTCCCCCGCGCCCGCCCCCCCGGGGCTGAGCTCCAACGAGCCTCTGAAGTTGGGCTTCTCAAGGCTGGGGACACGGCCCCCCCACGCCGGGGGGCACGGCCGTGCCAGCCTGGGAAGGGGGCGGGAGCAGCCGGAGCACAAAGACAGAGGTTATTGGTGTCAAAGAACTCCAGAGGCTGAACCGAGTCCACATCTGCCCTTAGCAGAGGGGAGTGAAAACCGGGAGGAGGGAAGGGGAGAGCCGGGAGCGGGAGCCAATTATTGCTGGGCAGGGTGGGAGGAAGAGGAGGAAGGTGATGGAGATGTCAGCGATGGGGAGGGCGGCGGTAGCTCAGGAGGGGTGAGGCTCAGGGCACAGTTCATCACTGATCACAGAATCATTGAATATCCTGGGTGGGAAGGGATCCACAAGGATCATGGAGCCCCTGGGGATGTGTTGTAGGACTTGTTGCAATAGGACAAGGGTCATGGTTTTAAGCCAAACCATGGTGAATTTAGACTGGGTATAAGGAAGAAATTCTCCCTGTGAGGGTGGGGAGGCCCTGGCACAGAATGACCAGAGAAGCTGTGGCTGCCCCATCCCTGGAAGTGTCCAAGGCCAGTTTGGATGGGGCCTGGAGCAACCTGGGCTAGTAGAAATTGTCCCTGCCCATGGTAGCGGGTGGAATGAGATGAGTTCTAAGGTTCCTTCCAACCCAAAGCACCCGGGGATTCTATGAATGAATCATAGAATCGTTTAGGTGGGAAAAGGCCCTTCAGATCTGTGTCCCTGCCTGTGCAGCCGCTATCCTGATGGCTGGGGATTCGAGCAGCCCTGGGGTGTCTGAGCCTTGGCTGTGGGTGAGCCAGGGGCAAAGGCAGCTCTGCCCTGAGGGCACACAGCCCCGGGGCCTCTGCTGGTGGCCACCACTCCCCACGGCCTGTGAGTGACGTGCCTGACCCCCCCTCAGCCCCTCCGCTGCCTAATTGCTGACAGTTATTTACTGCAAAGGCAGGGGCACACGCACCGCCGGCTCTGACAACCCGTGTCGAAGCCCCGCTGGAAACTACGGCTTTACAGCTTTATTTACTACCCCTTCCTTCCCAAACAGATCTATTCCCTCTCCCCTCCGGGTGCCGTGGGGCTCCCTGCCCAGACCCCATCCCGGGAGCCCCCCTCGCCGGTCCATGCCTGGCTGGGCGCTGACGGACGGGCACAAACGGAGCCCCCCACGCTCCGCTGTGTTGATTTGCTGTCTCTCAGCCCCTCGATGTTCAAACATAATTGGTTCTGCTCGGCGCAGTAAACACCGATGTTGTCGCACCAGCGAGCGGAAAGGGCACCTACACGCAATTAAAATAATTGGGCGCTACCTGGCTCTGATCCCCCTCCCCGCCGCTGTTCTCCATCTCCCGCCCTCCACCCTTTGTTCCAGCCCGTCAGCCCATCCCTCTCCTTCCCTGCCAGCTCCTCCTGGGGCCTGTTCTCTGGCCAGTCCAGAGCAAGGGGCTGCCCCGTGGAGGGGGAGAGTCCAGCGCCGCTGGCCTTGGCCCTGGCACAAGTGCAGGATGAGTTCTGCGATGAGGGAGATGATGCTGCAGCCCAGCCCCACGAAATATAATGAAGGCCCGGGGGACTGTACCAGCTCCTCGGTTAAAAATGATGCTGTTATATTTAGACAAGGTAACTGGAGGCCCCTCCGGACAGCGCCGAGTACAATTTTTTGTTTAATGATTCCATAATCTGATATAATATCGGGCCTGTAAGACATAATGAAGACCTGGGGGAGTTTACATCTTCGCAGCATTAAAGGGTCCCTGCTCGGGGACGCGGCCAGGTGGAGGTTTGAACTCTGATGCAGTCAAACGTGTTTTTCTCTGGGTTTGTCTGACATGACTGAGGGAATCCAGCAGCCGTGGGGAGAGGGAATGGAGCAAGAGCAGCCGTGTTCACACCGACCCCACAGCTGGTGCTCGCGCTGAGGGGGGGCACCGGGAGGCTTTGGGGGCGCAGCCGGGCCCTGCAGGGCTCTGTGCTGGGATCTGCACAGATGTGCTCGGTGCCGGTGTCTTCAGGAGGTCGTGGTGGTCGTTGGGAAGTTGTGGTCAATTTTGGGAGGTTATGGTGGCCGTGGTGGTCTTTGTGAGGTTGTGGTGGTTTGCAGGAAGTCATGGTGGTCTTTGGGGTTCAGCTGCCCCCTCCTCTTCCCAGGTGAATCCCAGCCCAGCCCTCACACCTTCCCTGTGCCAGGCTCTGCATCAGGGCTGCTGGCACCAAACCCGGGGGAAACAGGGCTGGGCAGAGCCTGCTTTGCTGAAGGGGTGATCACAGGCTGAGGGTCCTTTGGTGGCGCCCAAACAGCGGGGTGACTTTTCCCCAAAACACACAGTGACACCAAACATCCCCAGGATCAGCTTCACACGTAAATCTCTTCTCCATGTCCATTTAGGAGCAGCCCCTCAGTGGATCCTGGTCTGGAGGGACTGGTGGCGATGCCTCTGCAGGTGCCTGGAGGAGGCAGAACCCTCTGGTGAGTCCCACCAGTGCCGATGGGTGAGCCAGGACCCTGCAGTGAGACCCCCTGGTGCTGTGCTGGGTGCTCTGGAGCGCTCGGGTGAGTCCTGCCGGTGCCAGGCTGGATGCTGCGGACGATTCCCGCTTCCCGGTGTGCTCCTGTCTGGGTATCTGTGCCGGGAGATAACCTAATCCCATTTAGCCTTGGAGAGAGCCGGCGGATCCGTCCCCTGGGAGCCAGCGCGGGGCGGGGGGTGGTCTGTAATGAATTCCCATCATTCCAGCACAAAGGGAGCTTACAGGAGCGCTCGCTGCAGAAAATATGAGGGTCGCTGCCCTATCATCCCTCCGAGACATCCGTCGTAGTTCAGTGATTCCCGGCTGCTGACAGGCAGCGGCCCTGGGAGGCAGAGCCGGCCTCGCCTTCCCGGCTCTTTCCTGCCTGGAAAATGACTTTTTCTGCCAAGCAAAAGGATTTAACGCCCTGCCTGGGGCTGTGCTCGCCCGTCACCCACCTGAGCAGATGTGTGGCCCTGGGGGCATCGCTCTTTCCTGCCCGTTCCTCTTCACCCCCAGTTGCTTTTTGATCTGTATTCCAGCAGCTCCTCGGGGGTCCCAGAGGGAATGCACAGCTCCAAGTCCTGTCAGAGCTGGGGGACCCCTCAGCCCCTGGATGGGAGCCAGGGGACGATGGTGTGCTGGTCCCAGCAGGGTTGTGTCAACACTGGGGAGCCCTGCAGATGCAGGGGCAGGTTTGGGAGTGCTTGGGGAGTCACCCAGGGGGTCCCTGTGACAGGTGGGCTCCTGGGACCCATTCCCTGGCTGGGGCCTATTCTAGCTCCCCGCTCTCCCTCCCCTCTCACCTTTCTTTATTTGATTCATTTTTTTCCCCCATTTTTTTTCTCTTGGAAAACCACATGGTGGAACTTGCCCCCTCCAAGCTGGCTCTTCCTGCGGCTCCGTGGCTCGGCCGGGATGTCTCACCTCGGGAGCTGCCAATCCGTCTCTGTCAAGCTGTCAGCCCGGAGCGCGGGCTGGAGCCGCTGCAATTCAAAGTGGATTAACTCCTCGGGCTGCCCTCCCTCCCCCGCCCCTCCCCATTCCACTTGGGTGGGTTTTGGCCGAACAGAAAACGCTTTTCCCCCGTGCTTTCCATATTCAAAAGCTCCCGGAGCGCAGCCGGATGGAAGCGGGGGCTGCGGGGCCGGGGGCTTGGGGCTGGGATTGTGGGGTCGGTGGCCGTGGGAGAGGGACGTGATGGCCGTGACACCACCCTGTGTCCCTGTAACGCCTTTAGTGGGGTTCTGGGAAAGGTCTGGGCAGGGATGGGGGTCTCCTGCTACCCAAAGGGGTGAAGGGCTGCAGATGCCCCCCTAAAACCCCTGGCTGTTTGGCTGAGCTGCTGCTGCTCTTGTCCCCACACAGTTGCAGGGCTGTGGGGCTGGGGGCTGCGGGACTGGGGGGCTCCAGGATTAGGGGGCTGAGGCCTGCAAGACAGGAGGCTCCAGGGCTGGGGGGCTGCAGGGTTACAGGGCTGGGGACTGTGGATTTTTGGGGCTGGGAGCTGCTGGGGTTGGGGGGCTGCAGGGTTCTGGGGGTCTGGGATGGAACTGGGGTCCTGTGGGGGTCTCTGCACGGCTTCCCGGGTGACCAATTCCCCCGGTCAAAGCAGGGCCCGGGGCTGTGACCCGAGTGCGCGGTGCCGGCCCCGGGGGGCCGCGAGGGGCACCGGCACTAGAGGGGGGTATTGCCTAAGCAATGCGGTGCCGCCGCTGCCGCCGCCGCCGCCTCGGCTCTGGGGAGAAACCGCAGGATTTGGGCAGGATTTTGGCCCTCGGGGGGTTCCCGGCCGGTTTTCCAGGTGTCGGCTGCGTTGGTATCCAGGTGCCATCCCGCACCGTTCCCGCCCTCTTCGCGAAGGGGCTGTGGGTAAATTAATGTTTGGAAATTGCTTTGCGGACGCTGCTGCGAGCGGTGCCACCGGCCCCGATGGCCGAGGGACAGCGGCCGCCGAATGCCACCGAGCCAAGGGGAGCCGCCCTCGCCCGTGCCAGCACGACTGCAGCGTGGGAAGGGTTTATCCGCAGCTGAATTTTGGGGCTGGGTGTTTTAACGAGCAGCCGAACATGCCCGGTGCTGCTGGGGGAGGGTGAGAGCTGCCCCGGGCAAAGCGTGTCCGTGCGGGGCGGCTGCGGGAGGGGTTTGGGTGTTCCCGTGCTCCGGGTTCCCACCCTGAGCCGCGGTTTGGGGCTCTCCCCGGCCCGCTGGAGGGGAGCCAGTGCCCGGGGTCTTGGGGGCCACACAGGAGCTCCGGGGGCAGCCACATTTGGGGTATCATTGTGGGGTTTTGCACTTTTGCACCTCTGTGGCTGCTTATTTGGTTTCTGGAATAAAATGGGAGCTCGGGGAACCTGAGGGGGGAGTGCGCCAGTGGCCTCTGCAGGCGGGCAAAGCCAGGGAGCTGGAGCTGTGCCACAGTCTGGCCCTGCTGATGGATGTCCCCAGTGCTGCACCCCCAGGCAGGGGTGGGCCCCTCGCTGGCCTGTGAGGGTGTCGGTGTCCATGAATGGGGGTCTTTTCCAGTGCGTGGGGTTGGTGCCCGTGGATGCCACACAATGCCACGCTGGCTCTCTGCCAAGGATCCCACGGTTGGCTCATCAGCACCACTCTGTTGCCACCGTACCGGGTGTCTGGATCCCCCTGGCAGCCAGGACTGCCCCTCACACGGATCCCGTGTGTCCCTTTCGGAAGCTCCGAGGGACCTCCCTGGGCCCCTTTTTTTCCTGTTGCAGCTCCGTTCCCAGCCTGGCTCTGCTCTGCGCCGGCGCTTCCCGGCCCTTTCCCTGTGACTCCTCACCTTTTTAGTGGGAAGGTTTTTTTTCCTGTCAGTAGCGAGTATTTTCCATAATTTCCCGGCCGATCCAATTAACGCTGAGGAAGGCGGGTGTGAATTATCCCTCCCTGCATCCAGCCTCGCCCCCTGCGCAGAGCTGGGGGTTGGAAATTGCAGGATTTGCAGTAATTAAGGCAAATAGTTGTTTTTGTGTGGTAAGAAAAACAACCCGGTGCTGGTGGAGAAGCCAGAAAAACCCTGGAAAAGGTTTTCCTTCCCGTTACCAGGATTGGGGAAGGAGAAGTCGTTCCATTCAAAGTGAGGCTGGGTCCCCCCAGGCAGGGACTTGTTGGGACTGATCCTGGGAGGGAGGGAAGGAACATGCTGGAGTGGGTGTGGGGCTGCTCCTGCCTGATCCCAATGGATCACCCCATTTCCCAGGGAATTTGATCCGTGATCTCCTGCACTTCTGGTGGTGCTGAATGGGCTGAGCTGGAATGCGTGGGGTTGAACTGGGATGAGCTGGGATGTACTGGGCTGGACCGGGTGCACTGGGCTGAGCTGGGATGCCCTGGGATGCGATGGGTTGAGCTGGGCTGTCCTGGGAATCACTGGCTGGTGGGTGCCCACTGGGGACCCGACACCCTGATCCATGACTCCGTCACCAGCTGCCAACAGCACCTGGCCTTTGGATCGCTCCTGTTCCTCCACCACAGAACAGGGGTGGAATTGCTGAGGGTGGTGGCAGCTCCAGATTTTAACTGGCTGAGGGTGCCCCCAGAGCTGCCCCTGGGGCTGCCCCCGCTGTCCCCGTGCCGGGAGGGATCACGGCTGGGCCTCCCGGAGAGCCTGGAAAGGCTTTTAGCGGCTTGGCTGGAGAAATGGAAACAAATAAAGTTGACAGACAAGTGTCCGGGTTTATGGCAGCGTCCGCTGACAGGAGGGAGATTGGCTGTCGGGGGCTTGATGGAGACGGATCCTGATGGGAGCGGGATGAGGAGATGGATAACCTTGATGGAGTTGCTGTGCAGGAGGACGCTCCGCCGGCGTTATTCCAAGATAATTTGGCTTTTATTTGTTTTCCTTTGGGGAGGGGGAGGGATGCGCAGCCCCACAGTCCGTGGAGTTTTTTCCAAATAGATTTGCTAAATAAATAATGAGGAGGGTCCATATTTTATTTATGTCCCACCTCTCCATGCGGCGCTGGAGGTGTTTTACACCGGGCCTCTCCCTCGCTTTTAGCACAGACAAACTCCGAAGAACACATCGGATGGAGACGGATTTACAGGGATATTTGGATGCTGAGCAGAAGGACAGGCAGAGGGATGTGCTGGAGCTGCTCCTCCCAATGGACTTAATGGGCACCTTGGTGCTGTTGTGAATCCGACTGGAAGCCTCTTTGCATCTGCAGGCACCTGAGGAGCTCTGGGGGGGTGGTGGGTCTGGCTCAGCAGGGCTCAGGGGAGACCTTAACACCGAGGGAGACATGCCAGAACATCCAGGGGGACATTCCAGTGTCCATGGGAGGAGGGTCCAGAATCCACCTGTATCGCTCGTCCTTCTGTAGCAGCCTCTGGAACCTGGGGGAACTGGGGGGGTCTGGGGAAGGAAGGGATCCTGTCCAGTGAGCACTGGACCCCCCCAGACAGCCTGAAGGGGTGTCCTGGCTCAGGGATGTCACTGCAGGGCCATGGGTTGTCCTGGCTCAGGCATCTGGTTCCAGAGCTGTGGCTGGGTGGCACACCTGTGACCAAAAATCCCACTGGATTTTCCCTGTCCTCCCTGGAGCTGGACAAAGCCCCACAGCAGCTCCAGGGCTCCACAGGCCACCAGTTCTGTGTTACTCCCATCAGCGTTTTCCAAGATTTTGACAAAGGAAAGTTTAATTTATCCCTGGATTGGAGGTGAAAACATGTTCTTGCGGGCGGGGTGTCCACCCGTCTGTCCATCTGCCTTGGCCGCTGCGGGTCGCAGGACACATCCCTGTCCCTTGTCCCCTCCGCTGCGAGCCCTGGCTGCCCCCCACTCAACCACCCCCCGCTGTGGGCCCCAACACCCCCTGTCAGCCTCAAGCCAAAGGACCCACAAACCTCCCTCCTGCTCCCCAAGCCCGTGTGACCCCTCCTCTTCCAAACGCGCCCCTTGGCCAGTGTGACCCCCCCCTTTTGCAGAGTCCCAACCCCGCGCAGGTATGACCGCGCCTCTCCCACCCTTGCCGGTGTGACCCCCGGTCGGTGTGACCCCCGGTCGGTGTGACCCCCAGCCGGTATGACCCCCGGTCAGTGTCACCCTCGTTCCCCCCGTTCCCGCTCGGGGCGCGCGCGCCGGCGGTGGCAACAATGTGTCAGTGGCGGCGGGCGGGGGCGGGTCCGGCGCGCGGCGGGGCGGGGCCAGGGGCGGGGCGCGGCGCGGGGGCGGTCCCAGGCGCGGGGGCGGCGCCGGGCGGGGGCGCGGGCGGCAGGCGCAGCATGGCGCGGCGGCACTGAGCGAGCGGCGGCCTCCCGGCCCGGCCTTTGTCTCTCCGGTGTCCCCGGGGCGGAGCAGCCCGCGGCGGGGCCCGGGGCTGAGCCCGCGGGTGCGGCGGCGGCGGCACCGGGGGCTCGGTGCCGGGCGGCGGCGGCGGCGGCGCCGCGGGGCTTCGGAGGAACTTGGCCGAAGTTGGGCGCGGCGAGGGGGCGGGCGGGGGAAGGTTCCCGGTGCCGGGGCGATCCCCGGGGCGCCGCGGGAACCGGTCGGTCCCCGCCGCCCGCGCGCGGGATGCGGCTGCCCCGGCGCCGCCGCACCGCGGCCGCCCCCGAGTCCCCCGCTGACGGCGCCCGGGGCCGCGGGCGATGGTGAGGGCTGGGCGCCCGCCTGCCGCCGCCGCCCGCCGCCCGCCCGCCGCCCCCGGCCGGCCCCAGGGCCCCGCCGCCCCGTGAAGCGGCCGGAGCCGCGCCCGCCGCCCGCCGGGACGATGGTGCGCTGCGGGGCGGCCGCGCTGCTCGCCGCGCTCCTCGGCGTCTGCGTCTGGACCGACGAGACCGGGAAAGTTATCTCGGACCGGTTCGCCGTCTACTGGAACCGGAGCAACCCCAGGTGAGGCGGGGGGGGGTGGCGGGGGCAGCCGCGGCGCCCGAGTTCCAGTCGGTGTTTCCCCCCCGCACGCACCCGGTGACAGCGGCCGCCGCCGCCCGTGGCGGGTCGCGTCCCGCTCCGACCCCCGGTGGGCTCCGGTGAACGGGCTGGGCGGCCCCGGGGAGGGGGGGGCGGTCCCCGAGGGTCCCTCCCCCGAAAGTTCCCGCGGGGCCCCGGGCGGATCGTCCCCGGGGGCTGCGGCAGCGCCGGGAGCATCACGGGGCGCGTTCCCTGCCTGGGGCTGCGGGGGGAGCGGGCGGCGGGCGCTGCGGCTCGGCCCCCCCGGCCCCTCCGCACCCAACTTCGGGGAAGTTCAAGTTCCTCCCCCCGCCACCCCCGTCCCTCTCCCAGGATGAAGCTTCTGCGAAAACCCCGAAATCTACCCAAAGCGGCGGGTGCGGCCGCGGGAGGGGGCCGGAAAAGACGATTTGGAGGGAAACGGCAATACCGGCCTGGGGGGCTCCGGGGGGCTGAGGGTGCGGGGCTGGGGGTGACCGACCCCACTGCTCCCGGGTCATTCCCATCCTGGAAGTGCAATCTCCGCAGCTGGCTTCGTTTCCCTGCTCCAGTTTGGAATTTCAATTTTTCTGTGTGTTCTTTCTCCCCCAGCGTTTTTTTGGGGGGCGAGAGTTTTGTTTCTGTCTTATTTCTTTGTTCATAATATTGAGGAACCCAAAACTGCTGGCAAGTTGGAAGTAGGAGGCATTCCGCTCCGGGAATGCTCAGGTGGTTGGAACCCCCCAGGACCCTCCACTCACCCTGCAGGGACACCCCACAGGGTCTGAATGGGCTCATTTGTGGGGGCACTTATAGAAGGCAAAAAAACCTAAAAAACAGCCACTGAACCCCCATTTCCCCCCCAGTTCCTCGAAGTTCTCCCAGCCCTGGCAGCATCCCTGGCAGCAGTGGGGGGTGAGCTCTGTGGGTGCTCTGTGGGTGCTGCTGCCCCCATGGCCCCCGACTTTGGGCTACCCCGTTTTCTGGGTCAAACGGGGGGTTCTTTGTCCCCCTCAGTCCCTGCATGACGAGGGGCCACAGTGTGGCCTGGTCCTCGTTCCCAGCGAGGCAAGGTGGCTCCTCTGGCTCATCCCCTGCTGTGGTGGGAGCTCCAGGAGGGGACCCTCGGTGGCTCCTTCTCTCCCTCGATGACACCAGTGCAGCTGATGAAGTTCCCGGCTGTGTTTCGGCGCCCGGAGCGGGTGGGACACACACGGGGCCGAGGACCCTCACCAGCACCAGCGTCCATCCAACCTCCACACGTCCTCTTGGGGGACCCACTTGTGCCCCTCACACCGCCCCGAAATTGGGACGAGCCCATCCCTTTGTGCCGTGGCGGCGGTGCCTCTGCCACGGGCCGCCCGTGGTGCATATGGATTTTATTATCTCCCTCACATTTTTGTGGGGGATTGTAAGAGCCAGGGAATTATTTTTTTTTTTTTTTTTTTTGCCCATTGCGAAGTTTTTGGTTTCTGCTCCTGGTGCTCCCCAGCTCCCACACTTTGGGCTCTTTTCTTTTGTTCTCCCAAATGCCAAACATGTGGTAGGCCCCCCCACCCCGGTCAAACTCCGGCATCCCAGGGACGAGGGTGGTTGGGGCGGTGGCTGGGATTTGGCACCCAAGAGTCCCCGTGGCTGGGATTTGGCACCCAAAGGTTCCTGCAGTTGGGAATTGGCACCCAAAGGTTCCTCTGGCTGGGATGTGGCACCCAAGGGTTACCATGTGGTGCTGACTGCCAAAGGTAGCCCGTTGGTCGTTGGGTAACGGGCGTCCCGGGACCCGGCATCGGTGATGGCGTCGGCGCCGTCCCTTTCGCCCCCTCGCAGGCTCTGCCGAGAATTTATCCTCGGAAATACGTGGTGGATCATTATTCCATGTATATATAGATATGTGTATGTATATAATTTTTTTTCCTAAATCCGCTATTGGCAGGGAAAATATTTTCGAGGAGGGGGAAGTAAAATGGAGCGGAGGAAGCGCGAGGGGCTGGGAGGGAAGAGCAGACAATGGCTGGTGGGTTCAGCAGCACGTCCGCAGCGCCGGGCTCCGGGATGTGACCCAAATTCCCCCAATGTGGGAGCGCCCCGTGTCGCCAGCGCTCCCCGCCTGTGCCTTCGGCTCTCGGAATTCGAGGCAATTTATTAGGGGTTGCAAAGATTGAAATTGCCATTGAGTTTCCTGCTTATTCCCTTTTTCGAACCCAGCGGTGGGTTTATTTTGTCTCTGGAGTTACTACAAGACTGTCTCATTCTTAAAAACGAAGAACAACATATTTATGATTTTTCTGGTCCCTCGTTTTCTTTCTTTCAGCCTCCCCCCACCTCATTTAATAAAGGGGAAATCAAAAGGGATTAAAAAAAAAAGGGGGGAAAAAACCCAAGGTTAAAATGCCCTGTTTGAACCCACAGACCTGCTCTGCCGCTAAATATTTTTCCTCAGGTTTATACAGCAATCTATATTTTATAAAAGACAGGAATAAATCTCATGGTCGATATGATTTGCCCAGATTAGAATAATTCTATATTTCATAATTGGGGCTAAATTAAAAATAAGTGGTACCTCGGGATGCTGCAATTTCCCTGTTCTGGGGAGAGATTTAACCACTCGCTGTGGATTTACAGGTTTATTTTTATTTTTAAATGATTTTGCACGGATGCGTTGGGAAGAGGTTTGGCTGGCTGGAACTCCTGGGTTATCTGGGAAGAAACGAAGGAGGACGAACGCAGAATTGTGTAATAACGGGCTGTTTCGGTGCCGTGTGGAACGGTGGATTTTTGCTCCGTGGCACATTCGGGGGCTGCCGATGGTCACTCTCGGGGTGTGGATCCGTTGGCCGTGGCCGGGCCGGTCGTTGGTGCCGGTGCTGTGTGTCCAGGGCGGGACTGTGGGGCCGGACCCGGCACTGTGGGCAGGGGTCTGGCACCGTGGGTAGGTGTCCATCACGGTGGGCAGGGGTCCGGCACAGCAGGCAGGGGTCTGGCATAGCAGGCAGGGCTCTTCCCGCCGGCACTCCGTGTTTCCCGGCTGGCGGTGCAGGAGCCGCTCACCCGCAGGGTTGGATTTGCCTTGGGATCCAACGAGGCGCAGAGGGTCGAGCCGGGTGTCCCAGAGCACCCAGCATCGCCCAGCGGGTTGGGGTCCCCCACTGCCCCCCGCACTGCAGCGCGTTTAGGATGGGTCTCAGTGCCCTACATCACATCGTGCGGCAAAAAAAACAGGGATCTGGGAAAACCTCCACGCTGTGGGGGGAAAAGGTCTGTGGGAAGGAGAGACCTGTCCTCAGAGGGTCCCCAGTCCTGGGATCCTGACCCACGGCCCTGGGCCTGTTCTGGAAACCCCTGGAAGGCCAAGGAAGGATGGAGGGTTTGGGATTTGTTCCCATCCCCTGCGCTGCCGACAGCCGGGTGACGGGCAGGGAATCGTCATTCCCAAATGCCAGTCGGTGTTCCTGCAGCCATCGCTGCCGTGTGCCTGTATCCACAGCGGGAATGTGCAAAGTGCTGGGGGTTCCCTGCCTGTGTTTGTGGCACAGATCCCTGTGTCCGGGCGGGATCGTGCCCGTGGCCTGGTTTAACGCCGAGGTCACGGCGCTGCCTCCGAACAGCTCTTTGCTGATTTCTGTATTATTTTTCGGTGTGGTTTGTGAGCACAGCTGGGATTTCTGTTCTGCTCCTCTGCACTCCCCAATCCCGGGATCGGGAACCGGAGAAATGGTTTCTAGCAGAGGGATTTGCAGAGCCAGGTGATGCTCAGGGCCAGTGGTGATGGCAGAGCAGGACTTTGGGGGGCGAGGGGCCCAGGCCACAGGGGGGTGAGGTTGGGGTGAAGTGGCCTTGGGGTGGGGGTTTGGATTGTGCTCCCCATCCCATCGGATTTTGTGCCCCTTTTTTCCTGTGTTCCCATCTCCCGGAGCCGCAGCCCTGGTTGCTTTGTCCGAGAGCCCGGAGCGTGGCGGCCGTGGCCAGGAGAGATGTGGCCGTGGCCGTGACCCACTGACCACCCAAGCCAGAGCCAGCTCACCCACCCATGTGTCACGAGGGGCTGTGACCAGGCCGAGGGCGGCTGCATGTGCCACCTCTCCGTCGGGGGAGCACAGACGATGCCAGGATGATTTTTGCAGGGGAATTTGGTGCTGGCGAGGGGTGGCCGAGTGGGAGGGCTTGGCTCAGGGGGAACCCATCCATGTCTCTATGCTGGGTCAGCTGTTTGGGTCAGCCCTGAAGTGGAGCTGGATCCCAGAACCTCCATGTCCCAAACCCGTCTAGGGCCTTTGGGGTCTCCCCCATCCCTCTGTGTGTGTCCCTCCCCACTCCCATGGGCATCACACCGGGGTCTGCAGCAGCCCCTGGAAGAAACACGCCCCGTTCCCCCTTTGGAGCGATCTGAGTGTGAATTTTAACCCTGGCCCTCGGGTTGTTCCCGTGTCACCATCAGGCCGAGGCCCCTCTCGGGGTGCCGGAGCGGTGCTGGGTGTTCGGGTGTGCCGGCGCTCGGTCTCATCCTGCGCAATTCCTGCTCTTTGAGTTTTCCTCGCTCCGCTCTCCCTTTGTGCCGAGATCACTCCCAGCCCTTCCCACCCCTCTTTTCCAGCCCGTTAAGCCGTGTTAGCTATTCCTCACCAGCCCAGGGCTGCGGCGAGTGGTTAATGGAGAGCAGACACCACCGGGCCGGCGTCGCTGACAGGATTCTCTCTCCGTGCCTGTCTCCGTCTCCGCCTGTCCCTTTCCAGGGACCGCAATTACATTCCCTGCTGGTTGCACATTTGGTATCCAAATGCCGGCCATGCGCCGCATCCTAATGCGAGGATGGGCTGGGGGCGTGCGGAGCTGCCGGAGGGTCGGACGCTCCCCAGGACCCCCCGTGTGTCCCGGGGTGTCCCGGTGGGGGGGGACACACAGAGGGTGGGGAATGGGAACGGTCCAGGGGGTGAGAGATGCCCTCAGGTCCCCTGGAAAGCTTCAAAAGTGCTGCTGTGTATAGAAATACTCACATGTCTGTATACATATATATTTATATACATATTATGTATTATGTTTGTGTATCTCTATTTCTTTATAGGTGTGGGTGTTTATGCAGCCCCCCCATAAACAGACTTCACACACACAAATAATCCAGTGCCAAACACCTTCCCTTGTGTGACTTTCACCTGGAATTCCTACCTGTGGACTCTGGGATACACCTGGGTGTGGGTGTACCTGGCTCTAGGCACAGGTCTGTCTGTCTGTCCAGCTGTGTCCGTCCCACGTGCCGTGGCTGGAGCTGTACCTGCCTGTGCCTGACAAGGTTCAGCTGCTGGGTTGGCTGGAAAATTGCAGCAATTGTTCCTTAAATAGCTCCTCGTTCCTGATGGTGACAATTTCGGTTCTTTTGTGTTAGATATTAATCATGATTTTCGAGGCTCCGTTTTGATCCGAGCTGGTTTTCCCCACTCGGGGCAGAGATCCTGCCCTGCTTCGTTGGATTTAATGGGATTTATGGAAGCCAAACAGCTCGGGGTGCTGTTACCTTCAGCCCCTAAGAGGAGTTTAAATTCCTTTTCCCCCTTTGCCACGACCCAACGCTCATCCCAGTGTCTGACTGCTTCCCTCTCCCTAGAGCATCGTCCCAAGACCAGGACCAGCCCTGGTTTGGCCTCTGTGGGTGTAGGGAAGCGCTGCCCTGAGAGTCTGAACCGGGTCATCACTTGGACTCGATGATCTTGGAGCTCTTTCCCAACCCTAATGATTCCATGATTGTCCGGAGCTGGAGAAGCGCCAGGGTGAGCCGGTGGACACCGCGGCCGCTTTGGCCTTTGCCAAAGGAATTCCAGAGGCATCTCAGGGATGCCCCAGAGCCAGGGCTGCATTTAGGGGTGTCCTGTGTGGACACAGACTCTTTGCCACCAGCCCAACCCTGCCCCTGGATCCTGGATTTGGGAATCCCGTTGCTGTTTTCCCACCAGCTGGGTGGGAGCTGTGCTGGGGGGCCGGTGCCCATGGGGCCCTTTGGGTGTGCAGTGTGCCAGGGCTGGTTTGATCCCAGCAGGAAAACTGGGAAGGGCCGAGGCTGAGAGCGGGGCAGTGGGATGGAGCCCGTTCGGCAGCGCCGCGTCCCAGCTCCGTCCCAGCCTGTTCCCGGGTGGTCACAGTGTTGTTATTTATTTATTTCTCCTCCCTCGCTCCCCCTTGGCTTGTTGCTGCCGCTGTGCCTGGGCTGCTAAAGAGCTTCCCATTGTTCCGGAGCTAATTACCTCCTAATGAGGCTCCCGGCTCAAAAGCCGGGCGGGAGTGGGGGCTGTGTGGGGACTGTGGAGGGGCTGCGCTCAAGGGCTGAGGGCAGGGCTGGGGTCACCACCAGGGTCACCAACGGGGTCACTGCCGGGGTCACCGCTCCCCCGGGATCACCTATTGGGATCGCAGTGGGGAGATCCATGGCCATGGAGCCTCATCCCAAAGGGCGGCTGGGAAATGACTGCCAGAGTTCCCGTAATGAGCGCCAGACCCGGGAGAAATGAATGCCCCGTGGACTTTGTCGCTGGGTGCCTCCCCCAGCCCCGTCTGGGATGTGTCACCTTTAGGGCACGTCCTTCATTTGGGGAGTGGTGCTTCAGCCAAGGTTCCTCAAAGCTCATCCCATCCGTGTGCCGGATGAATCCTGCTGTGCTTCACCTTCCCTCTTGGCCTTATCCCATCCCGACCTTTCAGAGGGGGATGAGGCACTCAAAGGAACAACAGTGGGGAAAAATATTCCAAAGGAGGAAGACTCACTCCCTGGAATAATAATGAAGATGGGGGAATGAGTTCCGGTGCCTGGGGCAGGGAGGGGTCCCTGAGTGAGCCCATCCAAGGGGCTGGGAGTGTGGAGGCAGGAGAGGTGCTGGGCTGGACCCCCCATTTTGGGGTCAGCCCTGTCCTGCCCATGGATTGATCTCCAGCTGCGGCACAAATCCCGGGATTGATGGCGCTGGGCTCTGGTGAAGCCAGTCGGCACCAGGACCTGTGCTCCCATTCCAGGCCCCGCTCGGATCCATTCGATGTTTTCCTTTGGGTCATTAACGGAGGGAGAGGGATTCGGAAACAAGGATTTAGGCTCCATTTCCTTTTTTAATTCCTCCCCTTTTAAATTTTTCCTTCCCAAGGCGCAGTGGAGCGGAGGAGCAGCGAGCGATGCTGCTGCTGGGTGAGGGACGGCCACAGGGCTGAGCCATGTCCTGGTGGGGCTGTGCCATGGTGGGATCCCGTGGGATACATCCCTACGCTCCCTCAGCACATCAGCTCTTCCCAGCCTGCCAGTTTTGTGCTTTCCTTGACATTTCCCCCTGACCCGGCCTTGTTTTGTGGGATTCCCCAGTCGTCCTTGCAGCCGTGTCGGTCCCACTGAGCGCCCACCCGGCACCGGAGCCGGAGCTGCTGCTCCCTCTGGGTGTGGCAGGGAGTCTGCTGGCATCAGTATTCCCACCACCAGTATTCCCACCACCGGTATCTCCACCACCAGTATTCCCACCGCGCTGCCGAAGCGTTCCCAGGATCCGCAGAGTTTCAAACCATCGCTCAGTCCCTTTTTATTTGACTGCAGGAATGGGGGTTTTGTTTCAGCTCCTTCCCCACCCTCCCCAAGATCCCCCAGGAACCCAACTTTGGATTTCAGATTTTTTGTATCAAATCCAGACCTCTCCTTTTCGGCTCCGATTCCCAGCGCCGTTGACTTCGGGGGAAAAAGGGGGAATAAAGGGGAATATGGGGTTTTAATGACCGAGAATGGGGAAGCCCCATTCCATCCCCAGCTTCTTCTTCCTCCTCCCTCCACATCCCAGTCGCCTCCTGTATCTGTTTCCCTGGCGTTCAGCCGAATTTCCCTGGAAATATTTTGCTGTTTCCCCGCAACCAAGTTTTGTTGGATTTTTTTTTTTTTTTCCCCTGCAGAAGAGGAGGAATTATCCGTCTCGGTTTATTTTTCCTTGAACATTACACGGGAGCAAAACTCACCCATGTGCTGGGAAAGAGATAAAGTGTTTAGACAGCAAATACAAATATTCGGAGCACTCAGCCCGGCTACAGCTATTCCTGCCAGGATTCCGGATTCCGTGCCGTGTCTTCTAGGGGGGTTTTATTTAGACTGTCTTATTTTTTTTTCTATTTATCAAAAGCCCTATTTATATTTGCAGTAAAATAAAATCAGCCTGACCCTGTAGAGAACTCGAAAAATCCCGATTCTTTCCTTTTCCAATCCTGTTTCCACTGAGGAAGAAAGCCCCTGGACCTCGTGCCCTGCACAAAATCCAACCGCGACGGGATTATTTCGGCGGCTGAGCCTCTCCGCAGGCGCTGGGACGGCGCCGGCCCCGCGTCCACCCACCGCACACCGGCATGTGGGGATACTCCTGTGGAGGTGGGGATGGAGCTGGAGCCCCCCGGGGGGCTCCCGTGGGATCTGGGGGGCAGAGGGCCCCTCGTGCCGCAGGTTCCAGCTGCGCGTGGAGCAATCCGAAAAGGGGGTTATTATTTTGGTTTTATTTTAATACTAAATTAATATTAATGCTACTCCTTGGCAGCATCCCGGTCTCCTGTCGGTGTCCCAGTCCCGCTGGGGACGCCGTGGGTGTCTCTGTCCCCCTGTGCTGGGTGCTGGTGCCGTCAGGAGCTGAGGAAGCTCTTTCCCAGCCGGCTCGATAATCCCAATTATTATCTGGATTCTCGATCAGGGTTGCTTATTAAACTTGGCACCGCTGGCTTTGCCGTTCCGGCCGCCTGCCTCGGCAGAGGGATTTATCTGCTGCCGGCTCGGGAAGGAAATTGAGTGGAAAAACGCGGGGCAGAGCCCCCCGGGATGGGGAGGGGGGGCCTGGGGTACCCGGCTTCCGAAGGGCCGGGGATGCCGGGACAGCCCCAGCGAGGACAGAGCGATGCCGGGTCGGGATGGCGGAGCCGCCTGGGCCGTGTCCGTGTGTCCACTTCCATCTGTCCGTCCCCACCCTGTGCTGGTGGAACAGCCCCGTTCTGGGATGGGCGTTTTTATTCCAAGGTTATTTTGGAGTGGTCAGTGCTTTAATTTGATGCATCAGCGTTGCTGAACCGTCACTATTTTCCCTCTTCCCTGAAACCTGAGGGACCCTTTCTCAGCCCTTCATCCCAGCTTTTCCTACATCCATGCCTTTTTTGCTTCCCATTCCACAAACCTTCCTGGTTTGCTCACTGACCCTTCTTCTTGCATCTCTCCCACAAATTCTGCTTTATTTTCACCCGATATGGTACCAGAGCCACCCGAGCCTGAGCTGATGTGCCGGCCCTTCCAAAGGGGCTTTTCCCAAATTTCGTCCCTTTCTCAGAGCAGCCAAGTGGGACATCCAGGGGAGCGGGGTGGGAGGTGGGAGAAGTGCTGCTGGAGAGGGTGCTCTCCCGGAGAGTTCCCCTCCCTCCTGGTGTTCGGGTGTTTCAGTTTTTCCGTTGTTCTGCTCCGCTTTTTCCTGCCCTTCCACCATTTTCCTGCGTTTTAAAAAAAATGCTTCAAACCCTGTAACTGGAATTCCCTCTGTCTGTGTGTCCAGGCCCTGGGTGAGCTCCCTGCTCCCAGGGTCCCTGTTTTAGGGTGGGGGCTGTGTCCCGTGTCCCAGGGACTGTCCTGTTGTTGTCCAACCGCTGTCGGATACAGCACCAGCACACAGGAATTCTGGCACCAGCTCTGGCTGCAAACGCTGGTCAAAATGGTGCTCCTGTTTGGTTTCCAACCCAGAATCCAAGGCTGTTTGGAATGGAAATGGCTTCTGGCTCCGGGCCCCATCCAATGCCGTCTCCATTGGATCTCCGTGGGGTCGCAGGGACTGGTTTGGCCGGAGCCAGGGGGATGCCGAGTGGAACATTGGGATCATTCCCCACTCCACAGCCTGGCATCTCTCCCAGCCCTGTGAGGTTGGATTTAAGGCTAAACTGGGAGGGTTGGGAACAGGTTTGGGAACAGGGATCACCTTCTGCTGCAGGATGTGTGCTCTGGAGGCAGCATCCAGCCCAGCCAGTGCTGGCATTCCTAACACTCATCACCATGAGTGACCTTCGCCTTGGACCGGCTCCCAGCTTTCCCTGCCTGCGGTTCCTGGCGTTCCCAGCTTTCCCTGCCTGCACCTCTCTCTGTGGTAGTTCCTGGGGTCAGTGGCCCTGAGCTGCAGCCACCCAGCTGCTGCCTCTCCAGGCTCATCCCGCTGCCATCCGCAGTTGTTCGGTTTCCCTCGGTTCTTCCCTCCACTCTCTCCGGCGTTGGGATGTGGAGCGCCGGCAGTGGGAGGTGTTGGGGGCTTGGTGTCCCGTAGACAGCTGGGATCTGGACTCCAGGAAAACTGGAGTTGATTAATAATAATAATAATAACAATAATAATAAATCATAATGTTGTGTTTTACAATAGAAGGCTTTGGATCAGGAGCAGGGACACTCATCCTGCGAGCTGGGGGTGATCCTGGATCCGGCTTCCAGCTCATTACAGGGAGACAAATGGCTTCTCCCTCCCCCAGCCTCAGTTTCTCTGCGGGTAAGGTGAGGATCTCTGCCAGGGGCTAAATTAGGGAATTAATATTGGTAGAGTGATTGAGAGATGGAAAAGGACATGGCTGTCAGAGTGCCCGGACCCGGGAATTTCTGTTGGGAGCAGTGCCGGTGGTGTCGGCAGAGAAACCCCTTCTTTGTGTCCGCAGAGTCCGGGGCTCCACAAGGAGGGACTGGAGCGCCCCAGCTCCTTCCAGACTGGTTTGGGATCCGTGTGGGGACATGGTGACTCAGATCCATGGCTGGGTCTGACATGCATCCTGTATCCAGGTGGTTTGGCAGCGCTGGACCCCAATTCATTCCAGCCTCTTCCAGCCTGTCCCTGCGCCGGCGTGTCCCTT
This sequence comes from Myiozetetes cayanensis, assembly GCF_022539395.1. Classification (NCBI taxonomy): domain Eukaryota; kingdom Metazoa; phylum Chordata; class Aves; order Passeriformes; family Tyrannidae; genus Myiozetetes; species Myiozetetes cayanensis. Next base: position 3,944,809 of record NW_026087477.1, read on the forward strand.
GCTGCCCCAAAATCCTGGTGTCACTAAGTCCCTGGTTCCTGCTGGGAAGGGAATCCAGCTGGATGGATCTTTTATATTTTTCCTTAAACATTGTAATATTTGTTCCATGTTATAAATCACTGCCCAGCTCCGTGTGGAGGGAGGATTTATGGGTGCAGGTGGGAGGAACGCGGCTCCCAGGACCTGCTGGAAGGGTTTTATGGTGATGGTGTCGTAGCAGGGAGAGGGCTCCGGCTGGGAATCCCTCCTGGGGATATGGTGGGAGCGGGGATCAGTCCTTGGGGCGGGATGGACCCGACTGGGTCGGGACACATCTGCAGTACCACTTGGGATTTTCTCCGTGCTGGAAGGGGCTGGGATGGTGGCACTGGCAGGTCACACCCCAGACAGGGGCTAAGCCAAAAAATGGGGTTCCGAGGCCTTTTCCAATCCCTCAAAGGCCAGTTTAAATCCTGGGAAGGTCTTGCTTTCTCCCCGCAGCTGTCAGTGTCACACTGGGAATGTCGCTGGGGATGCGGGAACGCCGTTAGGCAGCTGCTGACAAAGGTGACCCCGAGGAAGGGGGGCCAGGGGTGTCGGGTGCATGGTGAGGATGGAGGACAGGGATGGGATGGGGATGCTCAGCCCAGGGAGACCCAGCCAGGGCTCTCCCTGCTCCCCGGGGGCTGGGCTGGCTCCGGGGGGATTTTCCCTGCACCAGCGCTGCCCGCAGCAGCACAAACGAACCAAGTAATTGGCAACATGGAAATATTTTGTGCTCATTAAGCAGTGGGAAGCGGCGGGTGAGGAAGCAGCGGGTGAGGAAGGGGGTTCTCCGGCGGTGTCCTCCGGAGTGGTGCTCTCCAGTGCATTCCCGGGGGCCGCTGGTGACCCAAACCCTGGCTGGGAACCAGGGCAGGGAGCACGGTATGGAAACCCCCTGGGATTGGGGGCTGGCAGTGGGAAGCCCCCCTGCCCTGGGGAGCGGAGGGGCCGGGTCCCGGCACCGCGTGATCCTCGGGTGTTGGGAACAAGAGCAAACCCCGGGAGCAGTGGGGTCCCAGCCGCCGTATGGGGGGGCGGGGAGGGTCACCCCACATTTTCTCCTGATTACCGTGAATCCCACGGGTTAAGGGTGGTAACATCAGGCCTCAGCAGCTGCCTTGGAGCTCCCCGGCCGTGGCACCACTGGTTCCCAGAGGCAGCGTCACGGGGAGCCCCGGGGGGCTCAGCGTCCCCCCAGCACAGCACAGAGAGCAGCAGAAGCAGGGGGTGACCCCTGAGGACCCTGTCCCTGCTCAGGGGGTCCCGGTGGGGTCCCCCCGCCATCCTCAGCCCCGAGCACGTGCTGGCGGTGCCGGGGCCCCGGCGCTGCCCCCGGCGCGGCACGGGGAGCCCAGCGGTGCCGCAGGCGGGGGAAGCTTTATGGCTGTAGTTAAAGGGACTTTATGATATTGTATCTGAACAATTGCCGGCTATTATCCGGATCGATGCCGCGGGATTGAGACGCCGGTTGATAACCCAGGCAGGGCTCTAATCGCTTTTAAACCGCGCAGGGTCGGTGGTGCTTTCCATAAAACCCCTCGGTGGTTTCTATTTTAACTTCCTGTCCCTGGAACCGGTGGGTTTTTTCCCCAGGACACCCCGTTTTGGGGTCCTGGTTTGTCCCCCTCCGACTCAGTGCCGTGGGTGGGGACTGGGATGCTGGGATCCAGCTGAGGGGGGCTCTGGGGTGCCCAGCACTGCTGTGTCCTGCCCTGCTTAGGAGCGAGGGGCAGATTTTGGGGTCCCCTTCCCACCTTTGGCTCGCAGTGACGGTGGCTGAGTCACGTCACCCCTGTGTGCTTCGTTTTCCGCAGCTGTGAAATGAGGACAATGATACCTTTCCCACCTCACAGAGGGGTTGGGAGGCTTAATTAGTTAATGTTCGTAAAGTGCTTTGAGGATTAATTAATATTGTGACTCTAATTTTTTCCGATGGTGAAACGCCACTTAAATATCTCTGCGCTGGTTCCTTCCTCCCTGACCCTATCAAGCAATTCCACCCGGGAATGTCACCGGTCCCTGCAGGAGCCATGCAGCCCTGTCCCTGCTGGGTGGCATCTCCCCACTGCTGAACTGGGAGGCACTGGGGGCAGGAGCCACCAGGGTCGGTCACCAACCCCCCAGGGCTGTCCCACAGTGTGGGGTGTGGCTCCCAGCGCGTCCACCTGGGCCTGATTCTCCTTGGCCAGGCTCTCCCTGCTGGAAGCAGTTCCTTTGTTGGGATTATGCCACTCTTACCTCCCTGTGACAGTGCTCGTCCCTGCCCAGCCTGCTCAGGCAGCCCCATCCCCAGCAGGCTCGATCTGCTGGGATGCTCCTGTGGGAATCTGCCCCCAGCAAATCCCACATCCCGTGTCTGATCCTGTCCAGCATTTGGGGGCTGGGGGGGTTGGGGGGCCAGGCTGGGGGGTGGCCGGTCCCCAGTGGGCTGGGAATGCTGTGCTGGGCACGAGCCAAAGCACTGGGCAGCTGTCGGCACCACCACACAGGCACAGTCCCGGCTCTCCCGGTGGAAACAAGCTGCTGGGATCACACCTGTGTGGGATCTGGCAGGCGCAGGAGGGCACGTTCCGGTGTCTCTGTTCCCGTGTGCCCATTAGTGGGATCGCTGACAGGCAGGTTTGGTGAGATGGTTTCTCAGCAGCAGCTCTGCTCCGTCGCGCTCTCCTGCTCCCTCCTGCTCTGCTGCAGGGACGGAGGGCAGGGGGACAGTGAAGGGGTCCCCATGATGGCAGTGCCATCCCCCGGCCCTCTGGGGAGTGAACCCGGGATTAGCTCAGCTCTGGCACTGGGAGGGTCTCGGGCATCCCTGGCCCAGCTCCAGGTTTGCTGCTGGGAGCAGCCAAGGGAAGAGCTGAGTGTGTCCCAGCTCTGGGTGACCTGAAGGATCGCAGCCACCGGCACTGGCACGAACTGGGGGCGTTTGGCCGTGCTGGAGATGCGTGAATTCCAGAGGGGCTGCTGGCAGGGAGCCGGCAGGGGAACCATGTGGTTCTGGCCGGGATGGGCTGATGGGATAGGATGGAGCCCCCAGGGCTGGAGAATCAGGGACAGGGGAGAAGCCCTGGTTGCAGAGCCCTGGAGGGAACCGGGACCCGCCGTGGAGTGAGGGAAGGGAGGAGGGAGGTCTGGGAGGAGACATATGCAGGGTGTCAATCCCAGCTCCTCCACAGGGTTTGGGGCAGGACAGACCGACGTCAGCATCCCCACGCCCGGACCCTGCTCCGTGCCGTTAATGACATCCCGGCAATTAATCTGGAACTAATGCAACGATAAAAATAACCTGCTGTCCTTCCGCAGCGCCGCATCCCACCAGCTCAGAGGTGTTTAAAACCCATTTATCGCCGGATCCTGCTGTCAACCCGGCACCGGCGTGCCCGGGGTGGCACCGGAGGCCGCGGGGCCGCGACCAGGGTTTCCATCCCTGACCCTCTCCCTGCCTTCTGCGAGGTGTGATCCGCCCCAGCTCCCTCCAGTGCAGAGACTGGTTTACCGAGTGCCAGGTTTTAAATAATCTAAATTACATGAATATTTTATTTTTCTTCTTTCTAGAGTTGTGGAATTCCCAGGGGTTGGTTTTCAGGCTTTTCTCCGTAATGGAGGAGCAGGAACGTGTTCTTTTAATGGTAATTGAGATTCTTGCATCATTGCAGGACTTGGAAGCTGGATGGGCTTTAAATAACGGGAGTGTGGGGGAATTCAGGTTCTGGCTCCTCAAATGGGTTTCTGAGGTTTTCGGGTGATTTTCCTCCCTCTCATGGAGGTTGGAGCCCCTGGAAAGCCCCATCCCACTGCCCCGGGAACCCTCCCCAAAGCAGGAGGTGACTTGAGGGGGTGACAGGGACCCTGTGGATGGTGAGACCTCTCAGGAATGGCGTTTGGGGTGACCTGCGTCATGCACCCCATCACTGGAGCTGCCAGCCAGTCCTTTCCCAACCCATGTGCACCCGGATATTGAAGCTGGATCCTCCCACACCAAGGTTTGGGGCTTTCATTTTTGGCTTTGTGACCTTCTGCCTGGCACAGTGAGCACCCAGCTGGGGGGACACCCATCCCGGTGGGTACCCATCCAGCTGTGCTGCAGGGATGCTCGTGGAGCAGGCACGGGGAGGGGTTGGTGTCCCTCCTTTGCCGCACAGGAGACCGGGGTGGTTTGGGAGGGATGAGGCTGAGCAGGACAGGGATGGCAGGGGGTGAAGCTTGGCCACTGTGCCTGGGAGTCCCGTCACTGCATGTCCCAGAACTCGGAGCACAGGAGTGGAATTAGCGAACCTTGTGCCCTCCTGAGCCGCCTCGTCCCTCCGCCCGCCCTCGCCACGCCAGGGTAGATCCCGGCTCCATCGGCACAGCGCGGCACTGGCAGCGCCAATCCCCACCACAGCCCTTGTGGGGCAGCGGAAGGGGCTGCCGAGCACTTTCTGGATGGGGGGAAGTGGTTTCCGGCTGCTGGGGGAAACATCTGGATCCAATTCCCGCTCCACGTGCAGCCGGCTGGGCCGGACCCGCTGCTCCCGCATGGCGTGACGGGAGCGGCTTTGCTGCAGAGGGACCCACCGGCTCCCTGTCCTGTGGTCGGGAGCCCCACGTTGTGTCCCCATCCCGCTGGGAACCCTCCTGCTGCATCCCCATCCCGCCAGGAGCCCGCCGTCCTGCCCCGCAGCTCCCTTTGCCCCCGTGGCATCGCTCGGGGCCATCGCTGCCCATCCCCAGTGTCCTGCAGCCCCATCCCGAGCGGGGGCAGGGGGAGCCGCTGCCCGCCCGTGCCTTTTGTCAGCCTCAGAGAAGTTGACCTTGACGCGCACTGGAAGAGCCCTGCAGCTAATCGTGTTAGAGGTGTCTGACTGCGGCTCGCGCCGCTCTACCTGAGCGGCATCAGCAACGGGGACGCGGCAGGCTCGGCGCCCCGGCTCAATAATTGATGCGTTTTTCTCAGCTCCCCCTTCCGTGAAAGGAAACCCAAGTGCTGGGTGGATGGCAGGGCCGGGAGGGTGGGGTGGGAATGAGGATGAGGGTGGCGAGGGGTTGGGCGCCATGCGGGATGCTCGGGGACGGCGTTGTGGGGTCTTCCTGCCGTGGATGGGGATGTGCTGAGGGTGCTCTGCAGTCACATGGAGACATGGTGGGGTGGGAGCAGCCCCTTGGGTGCCCTCCTGCTCTGTCCAGCTTCCTCCCCATGGGAAGACCTCAGGCACCACATTTCCACCCGCTTTTTTTGGGAATCTCTGCAGAAACCCTCAAAACGTGCCTTCCCATGGGAGCACTGAGCATCCTCACACTGAGCATCTCCCTTTTCCTTGGGAGCATCTCCTGCTCTGGAGCCTGGCACAGCCCCCTTGGTGCCCCCACCACACCCCCCTTGGCCGCCCCTGCCCTCACCTGGGTCCCCATCACTCGGCCACCCTGGACCCTGCAGAGGGGAACACTGGCCCCAGGTGCCCCCGGCTCATCCCCCCACACTGGGCAGAGCTGTTTTGCCTCCACACAACCTTTCCTCCCTGCCTCCCCCTTTTTTTTCCCCCTTTCCCCTCTTAGGTGAGCACGCAGGGAAGGGGAGAGATTTTAACCTTCTGCCTGGAACCAATTAAAAAGGTCTTTCCACAGAGACGAAAGTGCTCGTGCACCTTTGTGTGCTGCGAGCGGGGGGAAGAAAGCAGAGGCGGCCTTTGAAGGGGGGATGAGGTCCCTCCGCTGGGACCCCTCCGGGCTTTCAAAGCCTGCGTTATTTCTTTATTTTTAAATAGCCAAATTAAAGTGCCTCCCGCTTCCTCCCCTCCCCGCTCGCACATCGCTCACGTGGCCCCCGCCAGCTGTGGGGGGATGCGGGCAGTGGGCACAGCTGGTCCAATGCGGGGCCTTCTGGGCGTGGAGGGGGTCTGGGCACCCCAAATCCCAGCTGGCACCCCTCCGGGATGGGGCAGAGCATCCCTCCTTCCTGCTGGGATGGCAAAGGCCGGCAGTGGGAGGCAGAGGGACCGGCTGGGGGGTGCTGAGGGGTCCTGGCTGAGCTAGAGCAGGGCCACTCTCACCCTAGCACAGCCCCCCAGGCAGGGCAGCCCCCTGCTCACCCAGCACAGCCCCCCTCACCCAGCACAGCCCCCTCACCCAGCACAGCCCCCTCACCCAGCACAGCCCCCTCACCCAGCACAGCCCCCCCTCACCCAGCACAGCCCCTCACCCAGCACAGCCCCCTCACTCCCACCCGCCGCCCCTTGAACTCAACCAGCCGAACGCATGAGTGGGTTTGTTCAAAGGGCCCCTAAGCCCTGTCCCCCTCCCCGCCACCCCCTCCCCAGCCCCATAAGCCCCCGCTGAAAGGGCCGCAGAACAAAGCACAGGAAGGGATTCCGGTGGTTTCCGCACGGACCTGAATGTGGAGTCGCTCAATGGAAGAGGAGCCAGGACGCGCCGACGCTTTTCATCCCCTGGCCCCGCTCCGGCCGCGGCCTGGGCGCTGCCTGCCCGGCCCCCCGCCCCTTCTGCCTTTAGGTTTGTTTTTTTTTTTATAGTCTCAGATTTATTTTTCCACAGTGTAATTCTGAAAGACAGCGGGGATGAATTATTCATTCCCCCTCTCCGCCTTTGCATACAATCCCGGCCGGGGAGGGGGCCGTGGCGAATGTGTTTGTGTGCAGGGCTGGCCCGAGGGGAATTGAAATCAATTTTTGGGGTCTAGGTGGGGGCATTTGGTGATTTTGGGGGCTGAGAGGGGCTGGAGCACGTGGGATGAGGCCAGGAAGTTTCTAGTGGGGAATTATTCCCTTTCCAAAGCTGCTGCCGGGGTGCAGGTGCTGGTGGGTGACCCCAGGGTCTGGGCATTGGGTCAGGGTCTCACGTCTGTTGGGGGGCTTTGGGGTGGGCACCGTGGTCCCTGATTCACCCATTGCTGCCCACAGGCAGCACCCATCACATTCCTCTGTTCCTGTCCAAGGGCAGCACTGGCACACACAACTCTGGACAAAAAGAGGGGAAAAGGCAAAAAACACCCATTTTCCCCTAAATTTCTGCTATTCTTAGATGGTCCTTTACCCCAACCTGGAATGTGAAGCCAGGCTGAGGAGGAGGAGGGATTCCCCAAAGAGTAGGATGGCTTTGGCAGGGAGAGCTCTGTCTGCCACCTCCTTCATCCCCATCCTGCCACCTCCTTCATCCCTGTCCTGCCATCTCCTTCATCTCTGTCCTGTGTCCCCATGGCTCCCTCTCCCCCCACAGCCTCCCATTCTCTGCCCTTCCCTGGGGACACACGGGCAGCTGGTGCCACCGCTGGTCCCTGGCATGGCAGTGACTGGACCTCAGAGCTGGCTGCCAAAACCTGCTGGGGGATAAAGGGATGAAGTGAGGGGTGGGATAGGGGGGTGAGCAAGGTGGGGATAAGGAGATGAAGGGAGAGGGGGATAAGGGGGTGAAGCGGCGCGAGGTGGGGGCAGCACCCCAGGCAAAGCTTTAATCTGATTAGTGTTGGAGTGAATGGACAAAGCGAAAAGGCTTAAACCGCGGTGAAAGGAGTGGGGAGGAGGGGGGGCTGAGAAGTGGAGACCCCGTCTGGTCGTGCCAAATTAGGTCAGATTTGGCTGGGCGGACATGAGAGGAAGAAATAAGGAGGGGGAAGAGCCAGGCGAGGAAATGAGGGCGGCTGTGCTGGCCCTGTGACCCGCCCTGCACCGCTGGTCTCTGTGCCAGGGGTGTTCGGCCCTTCCCCTCCCCGCGGGTCCAGGACCCCGCTCCTCTGCAGCCTGGCACGGTGGTGGAGGTGCTGGGGAAGAGCCCACCTTGCTCTTGCCTGTGCCCCATGTCACCTGGGATGGGGACAAGGGGCTTCCCCATGGCCCATGCCCCCAGCCCGGACCTGTAGGGTCCCACAGCGCTGGGTGCAGGGGGAGCTCCTGGAGCCGCCTTCGCCTGCAGTGCCCGGGGCTGGAGCAGAGGGCTGCTGGGGGGCTGTTCCCCCCGTCCCCTCCGCGGGGGTGGCCGCCCTCCCCTCCATCCCCTTCTCCACCGATCGATCCTTGCCCCGATCGATGGGCTCTTCCCTGCGGGCGAGGGGCGGTGCTGCCCGGCCGGGCAGGAGAAATGGCTTTTCGCAGAGCCTGGAGCGGGATTCAGCATCGATCTCTGGTGCCTCGTCAGAGATCAATTAGGCCGGTCATTAGCCGTGCCCAGAGCGCCGCGGGGGCCTGAGCCGTGCAGGGAGTGGGGAAATGCTGGGCTGGCAGAGGGTACCCACCCTGTGGGATGCTCGGGAGGTGCCGAGCGCTCTCATCCCAACCTGCACATCCACAGACCCCTCCATGCCTTGATTTCCCAGATTAGAGCTGGGATAGAGGCTGTTCCAGCGTGACTGAGGGGCTGAGGATGGTCCCCGGAGCTGTGAGAGCCTGTTGTGGCAGCCTCTGGCTGGGCTGGCTCCAGCTCCGCTGCAGCATCATCCTGATGGGAATGTTTAGAAATCACTGGGAGCTGTCGGTGTGGCCGGAGCCATCCAAGGAGCGGGAAGGGGTCGGGCAGGAGCGTGGCTGTCCCGGGGGCTGATGAGTGACCCGGGCGTGTGTCCGGCCTGGCTTAGGGGGAGCAGTGCCTGGGAGGCCCCGCGGGACCAGCGGAGGAGCAGGACAGTGGCCAGGTCATTGTCCTGCTGGGAGGCCGAGCAGTGTGGCTGAGACCACCCAGATGGTGGTGAGGGGACTGAACAGCACCCCTGGGACGGGAGACCGTGGCCAGGAGCATTCCAGGGTGCAGGAGCGTGGGGAAGCAGGAGAAGCGATGCCTGGGGGCAGTGGGACCGGTTGTCATCTCTTGGGCTTGAGTGTTTATGACCGTGAAGGACCTGAAGGTCCTTGTCATCTATGCAGGGACATGTTGTGAGTAACCTCTGCATCCCCCTGGCCTGGCATCCTCTCAGCCTGGCATCCACCTGACTCAACATCCCCCATCCACATCATCTCCCTCACTCAACACCTCCCGTCCTTGACATCCCCCGGCCATGCCCCAGCCTCCTCCTGTGCCCATTTCTCCCCTGGCTCGTGGGTTTGTGCCCATCCAGGTGCTCTCACAGGTAGCAGAGCATGGTGGGAGCATCACAGCATCGTGGCATGGCGTTTGACATCCACCCTCTGTGCTGCTGCCCCGTCATCCTCCCCCATTCCCTCAGCCAAAATGCAGCTGAGAGCAGGGCTGAGCAGAGCACACCCTTGGGTTTGGGCAGGATGACCTGGGGCAGGTACTGCCTGCAGCAGCCGCCTCTGCCCGCGAGCTGCAGCTTCTAAGAAACAGAAAATAAGGAGAGTTTCAGAAAGGAAAAAAAAAAAAGGAAAAGTTCCCCGATTACATCTGGTGAAGTGACAAATCTGCCAGGCAGGTGATTATTCCGGGTACGGACGTGCCGAACACAGATGCCGATAGGATTAAAGGGGAAGGGGGGGAGCTCGCCCTGTTAAACCAACACCTGATAAAGGAATCAACCAGCCCGAGGAATAAATTCCCAGCGCTGCCAAGGTCGTGCGCCGCTGGGCCCGCTGCCACCGCCACGGGGAGGGGACGGCGTCCGAGCTCCAGGGTGACCCATCCGGCACCGAAGCCCCGCGCCCGGGCACCCCAGCACTGCCGCAGCCCCCGCTCCCCGGAGCGCCCGTACCCGGCATGCCCTCGGCTGCCTGGTTGCTTTCCAGGCACGTCCCGGGCATCCCCTTGGGATGGCGCAGAAAATTAACAGCAGTTCAGATCTGAGGAACTTTATGACACGTGTATGATAGGACTGAACCAGGGCGTAATTGAATGACGGATGAGCTTCCAAGAGCCACATTTCCAGGGAGTAATGAAAAATAGAAGTGCTATTGACTAAAGGAGCTTTCGGCGGCCGGGCGGCTCGGCGCGGGATGAGCCGCTGCCGGCGGGGGGAATGCATCAATACGGCGAGTAATAGCTCAGTTATTATAACTCTGGAAATGTCATTCAGGCCTAACCAGAGAACACTGGCTATTAACTAGCCTTAAACAGGACGCGCCGGGCGGGAGCCTGAGCCGCCAGCGCCCAGTAATTATTTTACTTCTTTTCATGGCTCCGTAGCCTTTCCCGTCGCGGGGGGTGGCCTGAGTGCCCGCAGCCCCGGGGGTCCCTGAGCCTTCCCATGCCGTGGCACCGAGCCTTGGGAGCTGCTCCAGGGCAGGGGCCCCATCGCACCCTCAGTTTGTCCCTGTCTCTCTCAGGAAATGCTGGTGTTGCTCTTGTCACCTGCGGCCACGAGCTCAGGGCTGAAGCCTTTGTGCACATCCCTCCCTGCATCCCTCCTTCCCACGTCCCTCCACATGCACAACCCTCCCTTCATCCCTTTCCACATCCCTCCCTGTGCACATCTCTCCCTGCATCTCTTCCCATGTCCTTCCCCATGCAAATCCCTCCCTGCATCCCTCCCTGTGCACATCTCTCCCCACATTCCCAGTGCCTCTGCTGAGACAGGCGACCGGCAGCGGCGGGATCTGGGCTGGCAGAGGCCGGCTCAGGGCCCGGTGCCCTGGGGAGCCCCAAGGTGTAATGAAAGCTCAGGGGAGAGTATCGAGTGATCCTAAATGGATTTTCTCCATTAGCTCAGCTCCATCAGCCAGTTATCTGCTCCTGGAGTGCTCCAGGGCTACTGGCACTGGCACTCGGAGTGCTCCCAGCACCTGCTGCCTCAGCACAGCACCCACCTGCCAGGAGCAGGACCCATCCTGCCATCCCAGCACCTGCCTTGTTACAGGGCTGTCTGGTCTCAGGATGACATTCTGGGGGGCAGCATGTCCATGGGAAGGATAGTGGGATGTAGGGGGCCCCACAGCCCAGTCTTACCTGCGGATACCCCAGTGTCCCACCCTGCCATGGGGAAGGTGTGGGGGGAACATGTCAGGGTGAGGGAGGGGCCGGCTCATTCCCGCACGCAGCCATTCCCTGCTTGGCAAGTCGGAGTTCATCATTAGCCAGGAAATAATTAATTGTTGGGCAGACAAAAGGCATCACTCAGCCCCCCCAGAGACCCCGTCAAAGGGAGCTGTCAGGGGCGGGCGTGATAAATTACGGCTCTGCATTTCGGCAGCACCGGGACGGGGACAGGCCCTGGTGTCCTTTCGCTGGGGGTCACCGCGGGTCCAGGTCCCGCCCCGTGTCCCCCGCGAGCACTGGGGTGGCACTGGGCCCGGGCAGGGGTGGTGGGGTGACAGGCAGGTCCCTGCCCTGTGCCCGCTGTGTCCGTCCTTCCCATCCGTGTCCCCGTGCCTGCCCGGCCCCGCCGTGCCGTCCCGCTGGGCAGCGCCGGCCGATTTCCACCGCGTCGGCGTTTTCCCGGTGATTGCGGGGCCGGCGCTCGCCCGGCTCTCCCGCCGATCAAATTACTGCCATCACCACCGCCGCTCGCCCCAAATTCCCCGCGAATCCAAGTGTTCCAAGGTTAAATGGTCATTGGTGCACCCGCCACCCCCTGTCCGGCCACCGCCCACAATCTGGCCACCACTGGAAAATAGTGACCAGTGAGCGAAATAATGCACCAGTATGTGTTTGTGCCTGTGAATTGGTGTGTCTTGAACCAGCTGGGGTGGGGAATGTGCTCCTTGTTTGTCTCCTCTGCTGCTGGGCCTGGAAGCGCCAGCCCTGGGACAGGGAAATGGAGGCAGTGGATGCCACCCCGGTGTCACAGCAGGACTGTGGCACATCCCAGTTGTGGCTCTGGGTTGACACCAATGGAAATGTCTCTGTGGAGCGCTGGGGCAGCAGCTGGTTTGGCTCAGAGACCAAAGAGTGACACTGGTCCTCCTGGGACCCTTTTCTACTGCCACCCGTCCCCTCAACCATCCCCTCACAGCACCCAGGACACCTGAAATCTCCCTCCAGCCTGGTGATGGTGGGATTGGAAGGGTGGGCACCCGAGGACAGGCTGTCCCTTGCCCCCAGGATGGCAGGGAGGTGACAGCAGATGGGACAAGAGACTGGCACTGCCACAGTGCCACTGGGGACCCCTCTGCCTGGGCCTGTGCCCGCAACATGCCAAGACCAGCCGCAGTGAGCGTTGGGGCTCGGCCATGCTAACGAGGTCACTCCCAGGGGGTTGTTTACCCCGTCCCCCGCTGGAGACCCCCAAAGGGCGCCTTGATCCGGCTGTCCCAGCGGGCTGCGGCGCGGAGGCGGCGCGGGCGGCGGGGGGGCCCGGCTGTCACCGGCTGATAACCCCCAGCGGCTCCGTCCCGTGCCCGTTATCAGCGCCCGCCCGCCTGGCCAGACGCGGTAATTAGGGCGCTCAGCGTGAGCCGCCGGAGCACGGATGAGCACGCGTGGGCCTGTGCACGGGCTGGCACGTGCCGGGCTCTGGCTGCGAGAGACGTGCCGGGCCCGACGGCGGCGGGGACGTGAGCCAGGCTGGTGTACGTGGGGACGCCGGTGCCAGGCTGGGATGGTAACCATCCGTCATTCGGGAGTAAGGGCGGCCTCTCCTCTCTCGCCTCCTTCCAGACCCCAGAGCCCCTGTCACCTTCATTGTCAGCCACCACTGTGACCGCTCGTGCCACCTGGCTCTGCCCCTTCCGCATCCATGTGGCTCCATGTGCCCTCCGCTGGCCCTCACCCTTCTCCCCCTTGGACCCTCGTTCCTCTCCCCGCTCGGTTCAGGGGATTTGGGTGTCCAGCGAGCCCCCTGTCCCGCCATTGCCGTGCCCATCCCATCATTCCCATCCTGTTGTGTCCAGCCCTCTGTGCCCGTCCTGCCATGCCCACCTCACTGTGCCCACCCCACCATCCGTGCCCCTGTGGCTCCCTGGGAGCAGCCGAGGCAGTGCCGGCAGTAACACAATTACTGTTACACTTTCCAGCCCTCGTCTCTCCCACAGTGAATTTCTGCTGTGATTCGATTTCCGCGGATCCCGGCCGTGGATCCCGGCTGGCTGCCGCCATCCCCGGAGCCGGGCGGGCGCCGGCGCTCCCAGGGGAGGGCGAGGGGCAGTCGTGGCTGGAGACCCCTCGGTGCCATCCTGCGGGCATCACATCAGCGAGGGCTGGCAGCGAGGGATGTCACACCCGCCATCCAAGGGGCTCCCGGGGAGCTGCTCCGGTGGTGCCGCTGGCAGAGCCGTGCCAGGGTGTGAGGGCGGTGCCAGCTCCACTCGGCACACACGGTGCTCCCAAAAGCGTGTGGGGAGGGATGTGGAGAGCGTGCCCTGCTCTGGATGGGGTGCCAAGGGGACACAAGGGAGTGGCAGTGTCTGGGTGTGCCGTGGGCACGAGGGGGGCACAGGGGAACACCGGGGTGGGGGTCCAGCGTGGCTGAGCACGGTGCAGTGAGGACTGGGGGTCATTCACCCGCACCTCACCCTGGGGCTCGTGGTGCCTCCCCAGTCCCCTCCCGGGACCTCGTGGCCGGCTCCGCTCGGCGTCCGGGGCTGGGCTGCGGGAGAAGGAGCTGGAGCGGGACCTCTTCGCCGCCCCACTTTATTATTGAATTTAACCTACAGTCTTCCTTACATGCCACAGTGCCCGTAACTAGTGCAGAGGCTGCTTTTATGTGCAAATGAGGTTTTTTTTTTTTAATCTTTGACAGAGAATGTGCTGTGTTTACATAACAGAGGGCCCTGGTACTCTGGAGAGGGCCACTGACAGTGCTGGCAGGAGATGTTAAGAAAGATCTAACATTTCTGATCTCTGTTTAGCCAGAGGCACTGCGAGGCGGCGGGAGCAGCAGGGGAGGGTGGCTCTGGGGTGCCCTGGAGAACAGCTCGGCTGTGCCTGCCCAGGGCCGGGAGGGCACCGGGGCCGGGGACCTGGGGCAGAAGGGATGGAGCAGCTGCAGGGATGGGGTGGCACCAGAGGGTCACATCGTGGGGATCCCCACGCTGGGATGGAGACCCCAGAGCCCTCTGCAACCCCACAGCGTGGGACAGGGTCTGCCCTTCCCTTGGGCTGATGGTGCTCCCAGAGGTTCGGGAGCATCCGGCAACCTCGGGATGACCAAAAGCTGGTGGTGAAGCCAGGAGCTGTTGGGATGAACTGTCCCAGTTTCCCTCCATGATCCACTGCCACCAGCAAAGGGAAAAACTCCTCCTGCCAGGTTAAATGGAAAAATGACCAATATCCTCTGTCCTGCCAGGTTCAAGCGCATTAATTCCGGGGACTCGGTTAATGGCAGTATTGATTAGTCTCAGCACTGGGCTAACGAGCATCCATGCTAATGAGGGGTGAGTGGTGGGAATTGCAGCAGCTGGAGCAGTTCCAGGGAGCTTTGGCTGTGGGGAGAGGGTAGAGCACCCCAAAAAGGGGCTTTACCTGCCTGGAGAGTGGGTTTGTCCTCCTGGGATAGGCTCTGGCACATGGAAAATGGAGCGTTTGTGTGCCAAAAATGCAATTTCCGATTGACATCTCTGCTTTTTTCTGGACAAGAGAGTGATGTCATGAATCTGAGGGAAAAACCTGTCTGATCCATGCTGGCATCATGGCAGGATCCATCCATCTGGCTTGTCCATGCTGTGCTGGGTCGTCGTGGAGCAGCCAGCTCCAGGCTCATCTGTGGGGTCAGCCAGCTCCCAGCTCATCCCAGGGGTCAGCCAGCTCCCAGCTCTTGAGTTCACAGCTCTGGTTGGGTTTATCCCAGGCACATGCAGGGCTAGGACCTCCAGGGTCCCTCTCAGGCAGACATTGGGTGGGAAGGGATCTCCGTGATCCCAATCCCACGCACGGTGCAGTGGGACTGGGGGCAAAGCCTCCCCAGCTCTTCCCTGAAAAAGCTGCTCAGTTTTTGAACTCTCTGCTTTTTTCTCTTTTCTTTTTTCACTGCAAACACTTGAAAGGCCCCGTTCTTCCCTCTGCTGTTCCCAGCAGCCCCCCTCGCTCTGCCCCCCTGGCCTCCTCTCACCGCGGTCCCCAAGCAGAACTTGGGGGGGGGTTGGTGACACCCCAAGTTTGGCTCTGCATTTTTCTTTGTGCAACTTGGCAAAAAGTGGCTTGGGGGGGAGAGAATTAACGTGGTGTTTGGAGGATCAAGAGCAGGTTTTGCTTCGGGGTGCCCATGAGTACCCTTGGGGTGACACCACAGTGGGGTACCAGCCCTGCAATAGGGTGCCAGCCCTGAAATGGTGTGCTGGCCCCAAAATGGGGTGCCAATGCTGGAACGGGGTGCCAGCAGTGCAGTGGGGTGGAGGAAGCTGGGGCTCCTTTGGCGGCGTTTTCGGCAGCACTTTGGTGGGAATCCTCTCTGAGGTGCCTCATGCCCAGGCCTCGACAGGCTCCTCTTGCATTTAAGCAAATTTGGTTTTCTTCTGTGTGCTAAAGCCTCCCCATAGCCCGGAGTGGGCTCAGGATCCACCTCCGGATCCGCAAACAGGCTGAAATAACAGCTCCGGGGGTCCCCATTTGTCTCCCCGTACATCCCATCTCATCCCGCTCTGTCACCCCGTCCTGTAATATCTCAGCATCTCCCTAAAGCAAAAGATGACAATAAAGTGTAAATGGGGAGTGTTGGCTCTGGAGTGTAATGATGGCAATTTAGATGCCAGCCGTCATTTCCCCGCCGTTGCCCCAGGTAACAGGAGCCGCCGAATCCGGTGGGAGCGCGGCCGAGGCGGGACGAGGTTACCTCGGAGGCTGATGGCTGTCCTGGGATTTTCTGTCATTTACCTTGAAAGGAGGGAAAGGGAAATAGCCGTAAATGAAGGTGTTTGCCTTGGGAGCGCCAGGCTGAGTCGGGCCGGGGGTGCTGCTCCCCCATCCCAGCTGGGCCAGCACCGGTCTGTGACCAGCTCCAGGGCTGGCAGGGCTGGGGAGGCACCCACTGGTTCTGCATGGAATTTGCATCCATTACCCACAGTGCCCACCACACTCCCCATCCCCATCCTCGTCCTCATCCCCATTCCCATCCCTGTCCCTATCCCTGCTCCCATCCCTTTCCCCATCCCCAATCCTGTCCCCAGGAGAAAGAGAAAAGGAAAGGAAGAGAAGGCAAGACAGGGAAAGAGAAAACCGTAACGAGCATGCCTAAACCACCCCGTGCCCACCTCCTGTGCCCCCTGCCCTGTGCCCGTCCCACCTCGCTCCTTCTTTATTTTTTTAATCAGCCGCGTCGCTTTCCCGGGGCCGAAGCCTTTCCCAGCCCCGCACTCAGGAAACCTCATTAACACAGATCAAAAGGAGCTTTTAATGATTTATAAAGGTGCAGTAGTTTGGAGAAATTAAATAATTTAGGTGCTGTGTGTACGGCGGGTCCCCCCGGACCGCATTACTGGCGCTCCGTGAGCCGCGGCACCGGGGACAGCGCCGGAGCCTCTGGGGACCGGGACTCAGCACCGCCCC
The DNA here is from genome assembly GCF_022539395.1 of Myiozetetes cayanensis. NCBI lineage: Eukaryota > Metazoa > Chordata > Aves > Passeriformes > Tyrannidae > Myiozetetes > Myiozetetes cayanensis. The sequence continues at coordinate 3,961,123 of NW_026087477.1, forward strand.
CGCCCCGGGGGCTGGGGACGATGGAGATGGGGTGTCCCCTGAATGTCATCTCATCCCTGCCAGCACTGGGGCTCAGCTGAGTGGGATGCTGGGGACCCCCAGCACAGCCTGGAGGGGGTTTGGGATGCACTGGGTCCTGGGGGTGCTGCTGAGGTGGCAATGCTTGCTCCCTGCCACGGGAAATGTTTGCCAGCATGGTTAAAATAAACCTTGGCCCTGGTGGGATGGGGTGGTGGGATGGGGGGCAGTAGGATGTGCTGGACCCACACTGGGTGGAGATGGGTGTCCGGGTGCATCCAGCTCCAGCACCGTCCTCTCCTGGCCTGCTCAAGTGGCTTTTGCCTCTTGAGCAGGGACGATGGATCTGCCTCCAGGACACTGGGACCGACACGTGGCCCAAATTCTCCCCGACAGCCTTGCCTGGCTCCCGCCCGGCGCTGCCGTTCGTGTCCCGCGGGGCGACACTCGGCTTCGCTCGGCTCGGCTGCCCGAGGAGAAGGAGAAACAGATGCAAAACCAGCTTAAACGTTCCCGGCGTGAAGTCCATTGCCGGCCAGGACTTGCCAGGCCCCAGCCAAGCAACAGGATTAATGCAGGAAAGAGCCCCTGGCAGGGGCCAGTGGGCACCTGCACCCCAGGGGCCGTTCCCCACCTCCCCCCGGCTCCGGGAGCTGCTTTGTGCCCATTTCCCAGGGGGGGACCCGGCTGGGGTTGGGAGGGGTGAGGGGGGCGCTGGCATCAGCCCCTCTGCAGCTGAATTCCCATCAGGTTGTGTTTAATAGCGGGGAGAGGGCGGCAGGGCTGGGGGGCCGGTTTGGGGGGGCGGCGGGGGAGCTGCTGTGTTTTATTTTGCTCTGTAATAGGCTTATTACTCCTGATCACGCTGTGACTATTTGAATGAAGGAGATTTCGGGAGATGAAAGCGGAAGGGAGATTTTAAGTCTCTCAGTGCCTGGCCCTGCAAGGACGGGTGCCCTTGGAGAGGGGGGGGACCCCATACCCGGGACCCCCTGCCCCAATTCCCCCCTCGCCTCACTGCCCCCACGAGCCCTGTCCAGCCCCCACTGGTTACAAACCTCCTAATTTCCAGCCTCAATTTATTCATGGCCGGTTTATACCCATTTGTTTATGTGCCAACACCGTTCCTCAGCTTAAATAGCTCTTTTCCATCCATAATATCCCCCCCCCCCTTATTCCAGCGGGCGCAATCATATCTCTTTTCAAGCTGTTCAGGAAAGAAAAATCTGAATTATTTAACCCTTGGGACACTGGCTGGTCTCGCAGGGTGTAGAGAGACAAATCCGCTTTGTTCCCACGCTGGGGCACTGCCTGAATTTGGGAATTTTTGGGGGATGCTGCTGCTGCTCAGAGGGGAAACTGAGGCACCGGGTGCAGTTGAGGGGACCAGGGCCAGGGTTGGGGCACAGGGTTTGCTCTCCTGGCTGGCTCTGACCCACAGGGGCTGGGGGGCTGGGGCTATCGGGAAGGTTTTACCTCTCCATGGTGAATATCCAAGAGATAAAAACTTGGGAAACCAGTGTGCTTCCAGCAGGGAGATGCCGCCCTGCCCGTTGGGGGGACCATGGCACTGGATCCAGTGATGATATTGGATGGAGTGATGGCATCATCCCCATCCCTGGCATCATCCCCGGTGATGGGATCATCCTCTTCCCGTGGCATCAGGTTGGGATGCTCTGGGGGGAGCCCAGGACCCCCTGCAGAGTGGGGTGCCCCATGCTGGGGGTCCCCACATCTCCCTGCAGTCCCCCTGTGAAGGGTGACCCCCTCCCCAGAGCCCCCCAACAGAGGGTGACCCTCTCCCCGTAGCCCCCCCCATGTCTGTCTCCATCTGGGCCATTTATCAGCTTTAATCAGCTTTAATTCAGCAATTTGTCAGGCAGGCAAAGGCCCTCACAGTGAGTTTTTCCAAAAAATATAATAATAATTATTATTATTCCCCTGATACGTGGGCCCCCCTCCCTTGTCTTTGCTTGGGCTTTAGTAACGATCATTAAAATAAATAATTTTTTTAAATAAAAGGCAGCAAGAAGAGGGGGTTTTTTTGTGGGCTTTTTTTTTTTTCAATATTTTTTATTGTTCTCTGTGCGTTTGAAAATTGTTTCCCAGTAAATTCCAGCCCTTTGTATTAATTTTACATTTTCCAATGTTACCTTGCCAGGGGCAGGGTTGGCACAACTGGCTCGGGAAAGGAGAGGGAAGGAGAGGGAGAAACCCTGCTCCTTAATTAGCGCGCTCCCTATGTGATCAGAGAGCTTATGAGGCAGGTAATGAGCTGGAGGGGGGCTGCAGGAGCCCCCTCCCTGCACCACCTCCCCTTTTTGGGGTGCCTTTGGGATCACCCTCCATCCCGCCGGCCCCAGGGATGCGGGATCACCTTTGGGGTGTCCGTGTGATGAGTTTGGTCCAGTCTCAGCCCCACTTACAGCTGCCACAGGCTTGGGGGCTGTCTGGGGAGCCCCGAGACGCTGCTGGGGGGTGTCCATGGGGGTACTGATCACCATCCCCATCCCACCAGGGCCGTGCTGACCCCCCTGGAGCCGTGGAGTGACCCCCATCTCTGGTCATGCCAAGGTTGGGGGGGGGCTTCCTGCTGAGGGGGGGCCATGCTGTGGAGTCTCAAATTAATTAGCAAAGAAAGCTCACTCAATAAGGAGGGGAAGCCAAGCTGCCAGATTGGCTCCTGGGGGCGCCTGTGAATTTGGCCTCGAGCTTTACCGGCTGCGGTGCCGCGAGCTCCGGGGTCTGGAGTTTGGGGAGGGGGGCACGGGGGTCACCCCAAGGAGCTGGAGCGGGGGTTGCTGGCATGTGCCAAGGAGTCCTCCAGGGCCGCTAATCCCTTAATCTCTTGGATAAGCAGTGCCAGGAACGCAAATGACACCGGGATTGTGGTGCTTGGCTGCGGCGATGCCGGCGCTCCGCCGGGATCCCCGGGAATAATCATTTTTATGTCATTTCCTACTGAGTGGTGCTGGTTTATCGGCATAAAACAAAGAGACTCTGGGTTAATCTGGAGGTTAATAGGGATGCTGGGGTGGGATCAGGCCCTGGATCACGGTTAAATACACTGGTGAGGCCCTGGCACAGGCTGCCCGGAGAGGCTGTGGCTGCCCCACCCCAGGACGTGTCCAAGGCCAGGTTGGAGCAGCCTGGGCTGGTGGGAGGTGTCCCTGCTCGTGGCAGTGGTTTGGGTCCCTCCCGGCCCAAGCCATTCCGGGGTCCCTGGTGCGCCTCACTGACCCAAATCATCCCGCAGGTTCCACCGCGGGGACTACACGGTGGAGGTGAGCATCAACGACTACCTGGACATCTACTGCCCGCACTACGAGGAGCCGCTGCCCGAGCGGATGGAGAGGTACATCCTGTACATGGTGAACTACGAGGGACACGCGTCCTGCGACCACCGGCAGCGCGGCTTCAAGCGCTGGGAGTGCAACCGCCCCGACTCCCCCAACGGGCCCCTCAAGTTCTCCGAGAAGTTCCAGCTCTTCACCCCCTTCTCGCTGGGGTTTGAGTTCAGACCCGGCCACGAGTACTATTACATCTGTGAGTGGGGAGGGGGTGCAGGCGGGTCTGGGAGCACGTCCCGGGGGTGTCCCGGCATCGCCGGCCGGAGACGGGCTCGGTTTGTGTTGGTGACCCAGAATGTTGCAGAATCCCCCAAATCCAGCTGTTCCCTGTGCCCGCAGCACATCTGGCTCGGGGCACGGATCCCATCGGCTCATACTCGCTGCCCAAAGCCTTTGTGGGGCCGTGGGACGATGGGACACTGGTCTCATCCCGGCAGGAACACCGCTGGCACCAGTAGTGGTGCTGCACCAGGGCAGTGGCACTGCCAGCCCAGGGCTCTGTTCCCCTGTTCTCCTGTGTATTCCTGTGCTCTCCCATGTAATTCCTGTGTGCTCCCATGTGTTCCCATGCTCTCACTTACATTCCCATGCTCCCGCATGTATTTCCTACGCTCTCCCGTGTGTTCTTGTGCTCCCACTTATATTCCTGTGCTCTCCCACGTATTCCTGTGCTCTCACGTGCAATTCCTGTGCTCTCCTGTGCATTCCCGTGTATCCCTGTGCTCTCCCAGGTCTGGGCTCCCCTTTCTCACCCAAACCTGAACCCCAAACTGCCCAAACTGCTCTGGTGCTGTTGGCAGGACGGGCGTCCCTGGGAGGGCATTTCCACCTCTAGAGTGTCTGCAGGGGCCAGGGCAGAGGTGGGGGAGAGGAGCCAGATCGGCTTCCTCCTGAGCTTGCTGGAGTCATGGAAAAATAATCCAGTGGTGCTGGGAGCAGGCACTGGGATAAAGCCCAGACCCAAACAAGGCTGTGTGACCCCGGTGACACCCAGAGCCAAGGACCCGCCGTCCCCTCCAGAGCCACCGCCACACTCCTCCGCCTTATCGTTTCTCCCTCTTTTTCCTAAAGCAGCTGTTTTCAGCCCACTTAATTTGTTCCTTTTATCTATATTAAATTACCATTTCCCCCTCTCTCCCTCCCCCCCCGTAAAATGTCACCGGTGCAATAACTGCGGCCACAACTCACTCTCTTCCCCCCCCCCTCTTTATTTTATTTTATTTTTTTATTTTTTAATGTCGTTAGGGAGAGATTACACAGGAGTAAATGGGAAGCTGATCATTGCTAACCCGGTTAGAATTCCCGTCATGCGGAACATTAGAAATTATGCCTCTTTGAGGAACCGTATTTAGCAGACATGAAAGAAAAGAAATTACCTCCTCCTCGAGCCCATGGAGTGGAATCCATTAACCCGCCGGCACCGGGACACGCTCGTGGCCCCGGCGCAGGTCAAGGGCACCTCGTGGCCCTGGGGACCCAGGAATGGAGCTGGGATGGGGTGCTGTGGGGTGGGATGCTGTGGGGTGGGATGCTGTGGGGTGAGATGCTGTGGGGTGAGATGCTGTGGGGTGAGATGCTGTGGGATCCCTGTGCTTGACACAGCACCTTCTCCTTCCCCACCCCCGTGGGGCACAGCACCAAAACACAAAAGAAAAGGAAAGGTTTCAAAAAAAAAAAAAACACCTCAACAAAACTGCTTCAATTAAAAAGAAAACTATAGAGAAAATTAAATTCCTTTATAAATATATATACACATATTAAAAAAATCCCATTTTCTCACCCCAAGAGGGACTTTCACCTCGATAATTACCTCAATTCCTCTCTTCCTTCCAGTGTTTATTATTGTTACTCAGTGCTTGACCCTCGCTTTGTCTCTGCCCCTCCCAACCCACTCGTCTCTCTCCGCTTTTCCTCCCCTGCAGCCGCGTCCCCCCCGAACACGGTGGACAGGCCCTGCCTGAAGCTGAAGGTTTATGTTCGGCCAACGAGTAAGTGAGAGGCTGGGGGGTCCCTGGGGTCACCCTGTGGGGTGAGAGCGGGTGGTGGCCCTGGGGATGGGGACAGGGGTGGGGACAGGGACCCCCAGCCCTGACAGAGCCATCCCAGCCTGTCCAGCCAGCGGTGGACAGATAGGGAAAAAAAATAATTAATAGCAATAATCATCTCTGCGCTGTGGCTACTTCTCCGAGTCGCATAAATCAGCCATTTAAAAAAACAAATTAATAATTTTCTTCTCCTGTTAACGTGTAATTAGCAAATGGCAGCGGCTCTCCCCGGGGACAGCGGAATGTCACCGGGTAACGGATGGCTCTCGCCTCCTTTCTTCAGTGGCTTTAAAATAAAACCCAGCATAACGGAACCGTCTGTAAAAACTCATCATGTTCCGTTCAGAACGAGGGGAAAAAATCTCTCCTGATTGAATTTTTTTAGTGTTTTAATAATAGTAGGATTTGTTTTATTTCCACCTTGCAGAGGGGAAGGGAAGGGGAGAGGGGCTGGGCCCTGGGGATGGTGAGGGGTCCCTGAGGGGGCACCTGGACACCCCTCGACTGGGTCCTGAAACATTCCCCATTGCAAATGCCTGGCACAGGGGACCCTGGTCTCGGGAGACCCCACACAGGGACCCTCCAGAATGAGGGGGAACGAGGGGATCGGATTGGTGGAGCAATGGAGCATCCCTAGACAGGACCAGGCTCTGCTTTTCCTGCCTCTAGGTCCATAAAATCCGTGGAACCGGAGCACTCTGTGCCCTCACCCAGCCTCCATCCCCGGAGAGCACCCGCCTCATCCCCACGCTGCATTCCCTGTGACACGGGGCTGTGGAGCCACCCGTGGCTGTCCCCATGTCAGGTCCCAGGGCTGGCTGCAGCACTTTTGGGGAAACTGGGATATGGGGGAGGATCAGTGCCCAGCTGCTCTCGGGACCCCAATCCCAGGGTGCCGATCGTCACCGCGCCTCTGCCCCGGCTGGGTCCAACCGGGATCGCGGCCGTCCCACCGGCTCACACGTCCCTCTCTCCCTCCTTTCCCGCAGATGATTCCCTCTACGAGTCCCCGGAGCCCATTTTCACCAGCAACAACTCGTGCTGCAGCCTCAGGGTCCCGCCGGCCGCGCTGGCGGTGGTGCCGGTCGTCTGGACGCTCCTGGCCTTGTAGCACCGACCCCAACGCGCCAGGAGCGGCTCCGCGGGGCGGGAGCAGCCCGGGGACGGATCCTGCCCACCCCGAACCACCCGGATGGTGCCTGGGGAGGTCGCTGGTGCTGCCGGTGAGGATCCTGCCGCCACGTGAAGGCCCTGCCGTGGCACAGTCATCGCGCTGGGAGCGGTGCCGGGCTGTCCCGCGGGATGGATCCCGGCTCCCATCCCTGTCCCGCAGCTCAAGCTCCGGCCGTCCCGGTCGGGCATCGCTTTTTACATTTCTAGACCAAATACAGAGTCCTCGTCCGTTTGTGGTTTTTTTTTTTATTTTTAAGGGAAAAAAAAAAAAAAGGTTTTTATTTTTATTTGTTGGGTTTTTTCCCGGCCGGGTTCCCCCCCAGGCCAGACTGACCTGCCCGGGGCCAGGCTCAGCCCCCGCCCGGTGCAGCCTCCGGATTGCCGGGACCGCCGGACACAGCGATGGTGCCAACGGCTCCGTGGGCACGGACTCCTTCCCAGCCCGGCCGCAGGATGTGACAGAGCCGGTCCGGACAGCCCTGGACACTCCCGGGCATGGGGGGTCTGGACAGACACGGCCCCCACTGAGCCCCTGGGGGGTCACCTCGTTCCCTGCGCTCGCGCCGCAGGTGGCACCAATGTCCCCCTGGAACACCGGGACAGCTCCGTGAACAGCAAAGGAAAGTGGATACAGCCGAGGGGAGCACCAGGAACGGCCGGCACGGAGGCACTGGGATGGCCAGTGCTGGGAGCACTGGGATGGCCAGCATGGAGCAGCAGCAGGAATGACCAGCTGGTGCAGGGAGCACTGGAATGGGTGGCGTGGAGAGCACTGGAATGGCTGGCGTGGAGAGCACCAGGAATGGCCGGCGTGAAGAGCGGTAGGAATGTCTGGCTGGCACAGGGAGCACAGGGAATGGCCAGCACAGAGAGCACCAGGGACGACTGGGACTGGGAGCACCGGGAATGGCCAGCACTGAGAGCACCGAGGAGGGACGGCACTGGAGGTGGCTGGCACTGGGAGCGCTGGGAATGGCTGACACTGAAAATGGCCAGCACTGGGAACACCAGGAATAGCTGGCACTGAAAATGGCCGGCACTGGGAACACCAGGAATAGCTGGCACTGAAAATGGCTGGCACTGGGAACACCGGGAACGGGCGGCTGGCACTGGGAGCACCGCCGGGCGCTGGGAGCCGGCGGGCCGGGCTCGCCCAGCCGTGGGCATCATTCCAAGGGCTGGAGCCCCTGCCGGAGCAGGGCTGAGCTCGCCAGGGCGGGAGGAGGTTGTGCCATGGATTTTCCTCCTCCGCTCTGCACCGTGTCCCCCCGATGCCTTGGGGGTCCAAGAGTCCCTCCAGGGGGGCCGTGTGCGGGACCATCGATGGTGCTCCCCATGGTCACCCCGTTGTCCCCGACATTCTGGGGCTGGGCTTGGGGATTTTTCTCTTTTCCTTTGCATTAATAAGCAAAACCCCCCAAACCCCCTGATCCGAGGTTGGCCCTGACCCCAGGGGTGGCAGATCCCCAGGGAGGGGTCCCCCCGCAGCCCCGGGGTCTGACCCCTCCTCGCCTTAAATCTGGGGCTGTCCCACCTGGGGGGGGTCCCGTGCCTGTCCCACAGAGCCCCCCCATTCCCCAGGGGGTTGGTGGTCCCAGGGGATGCCGGTGAAGGGCTCAGACCCGACCGCAGCCCCCCATTCCAAGGATCCTGGCCCTTCCCACGCCGGGGGCTCCGTCCCTGTACATACAGCACTATACTGTGAGCGGTTTTTTTTATGTATTGTTGAGAATGGATTTTATGGAAGGGTTTATCTTATTTTATTTTTATTTTTTAGACTAGGAAGCTGGAATCTCGCAATAAGCTCATCTCCACCATCCAAAAAAAAAAACCCCAGACAAACAGAAAAAAAAATACAAAAAAAAGAAAAAACCCACAATAAAAAAAAAATCGCATTCCCTGCCGTCCCTGTCCCTGTCCCCGTGTGTCCAGACCAGGTCGTGGTTCCCGAAGGTGACAAAAGCGTTGTGTTTAGGTGGGGGGATGCAGGGGGTACCCACTGGGCTCTGACACGGAGCCGGCAGCACCCGCCTGGCCTTCGGTCTGTGTTTTATATATATATAGATTATATATATAAATATCTATATTGTGTACAGCGACTGTGGGAGAGTGGAAGGACGGAGGCGGCGGCGGGGCCGGCGGTGGCGGGGGCAGGGCTGGGGGTCCCCCAGAGCAGCCCCCCCCTCCTCGGCGCTGCCCCTCCGTGCCGGTCCCTGTTGTGCCTCGCTCCGTCCTTCGACATCCCGCTTTCGTCCTCGACGTCGTGCTGATGGTAACCGGATCTATCGCCCCCCGTTTGGATTCTGTATTTTTTTATAATAAAATGCAAATAAATGTCGTGTGAGGCCCTTGCTTTGAGGAATCACTTTCCCTCCCCGTGCGGCTCCGTGTCCCCGGGGGCTCCGGCGCCGGCTCCGTCCCCGCTCCCCGTGCAGCCCCTGTCCCCTGGTACAGCAGGGCTGTGCAGCCAGACCTCTCTGCTGGGTGGTGTGTTAATTACGGGAAGGGTTTAATTACCCTGTTAATTAATAATAATGGATATTAAATTAATTAATATGCAATTGTTGATAGTGTTTAATTATCAGAGGCAATGCTGCCCTGCGGGCGGGCGCTCAGGGCTGGCGGCTCCTGCAGCTCCGGCTGCTCACCCGCCCCTGCCTCAGTTTCCCCAGGAATGGGACATCAGGCCACCAAGAGGTGACATCCCAGGAGGCCACCAAAGCCAGGACAGGCTGCTCGGAGGTGGCATCACGAAGCATCCTCTGCCAACCCCCCGTACCCCCCCAGCTCTTTTTTTTAGCTGAAATACTAAACTTTTTGTGGAGCGGGCCGTGCTCCTTCCCGGCGCTCCGTGCCTATTCCAGCATAATTAGCAGAATAGGAACAACCCGCTGGTAATTAATTGAGGCTCCCACGGCTGATCCGAGCTCTGAAGTTTTGCCACCAGAGGGTGAAAGAGTAATTTTGATTTTTAATAAGGGCCATATGTGTGCCAGGAGCGGGAGCGATGCCACCCACCGCCAGGGACGTGGGTGCTCTGCCAGTGCCAGGCTCCGGCAGAGGGAAGCACCAGGGAGAGAGCCCGGCAGGGATTTACCAAAAAGTGATTTTTTAGGCCTGTTCACAAGGCTTTTTGAGCCCTGACTCATGATTTTTTTTAACGCTGGGTGTTGGAAATAGGGAGGTAAAAATAGCAAATGGGCAGCACGAGTCTGAGACGGATCATCATTAGTAATTAATTAATGGAGTCGTGGGGTTTTAGGGCCTGAGTGGGATCATTTAGAGCCCATCTTTCATGCAGAGGCATCGAGGTTCGATGTGAGGAGTGGTGGTGATGGAGAGCTGGTCCAGCTCAGTCCTTAATATATTTAACCTTTATTATATTTAAACAGGGATGGATGGGGGCATGCGGGGCTGCAGGTGAGGCCAGGGCACATCCAGGCTCCCTGCATCTCCTCCTGGCCCCGTGCCAGGGGTGTCCCTGCGGCTCTGGGATCCCCAGCCTTGTATCGAGGGGAAGGGGAACGTGGGGATCCACTGCAGCACCCCTGTCCCACCCTCACTAGAACATGAGTGAGTGGAGCCGGGTCATTTCAGCTGATAGCTGGGGCTGAATCCATGGAATCGAGCTGGGACGTGCCATCCTGCACTGGTGCTTCCCACCCATCCAGAGCAAAGGCACCAGGGGTGGTGTGCCCCTTCCCGAGGTCTCTGTTCCCGCAGCTCCTCGCTCTGTTTCAGCATTTCAGCATTAATCGTTTTTTTCATTTAATCCCCTGGAGGCAGCGGGTGCTCCGTGCTCCGCTGGCCCGTGGAATATCCCACCTGGTGCGACCTCAGGGCTGCAGAGAGCACGGGGGGTGCAGCCCCCCTGGCCCGGTGCTGTGGTCTGGGTTTGCAGCGTGGGGAGGCTCAGGATGTGCCCGGGCAACTCCCCAGTTCCCTCCCTGCCTCCCTGCCCTGGTCCTGGCTCCCGCAGGGATGCTCAGCCAGGCACGTCCCATCCCTGGCGGGCTTTCCAGCGGGATTTTCAATATTTGTGCCTCAAAGGTGCCACCCCAGGGCCTGCCCGGGCTGGGGTGCCACGGTGGTTCCTCTGGCAGCGCTGGGGCAACCATGGCCAGCACGTGCCAAGGGAAGTGTTCACCATGAGGCTGAGCTCTTCCCGGGGCTGCTCGAGGCAGAGCAGAGAGCTGGGAACATCCTGGGCTAAAAATGATCCCTGTCCCGCTATCCAGCTTCAATTTGCTGCATTTAAGCGAATTCCCTGTGGCTGGGATGCCCCCTCCCCACCCTGTGCCCCCCCATGGCATCGTGGCCTCACATGGTGGGAGCTGCAGGGCTCAGGCTCCTGCACCGAGATGGTCACTGAGGGCCTGTTCCTGTGTCCCCCTGTCCCATCCCATCCCACTCAGGACACCACGACGCCCCACAGCCCCCCGTGCTCGCCGCGGGCTCACCGGCACCTCCCAGGCTCCGTCACGTCCCTCTGGCAGCTCCTGGCGTGGGCTCCTGCCCCGGGTCCAGCTCGCAGGGATCCCTCCTGTCCCTGCGTCCGCTCCCAGGCTGTCACCTCCGCTCCCCTCCCCGCCTGCCCCGGCCATCCCTCTCCCATCCTTATCTCCTGAGAGGTACAGGTGATTCAGCCAGGAGCGCTCCTGTGATGCTGCTGGCTGTGGAGCACCCAGGAGAATCCCAGAGCGGGGGATGATTTATGGGAACAGCGGAGAGGAGAGCAGGGAGCTCTGCGGAGGCGCCGGGAGGGATCCCCGAAACCCAGCCGGACCCTTCACTGCCTCCTGGCTGATCAGATGGGGGGCTGTGCCTGGCCCCGGGGGGCTGGGGGAGGCGGGGGGTGGCCCCCAGCCCTCTGTGCCATCCATCTCGTGCGTGGCCCAGCTGGGTGTGTAACTGTGCTCAGCGATCGAGGCTCCTTCTGTGCCCTCGCAGGCCCCGCACGCAGGAAATGGGACCATTCAGGCCACTGGACTTCAGTTTTGTTCAGCTGTGAATTCCCCCGCCCTGGGGAGAGGAGGGAGGCTGGTGGAGGGGTGGGAGGGGAGCTGCTGCAGCCCCCTGGCTGCGGAGAATCCATGGGGATCATCGAATCATCGAATCCCAGGATGGTTTGGGTTGGAAGGACCTTAAAACCCATCTCGTTCCACGCCCTACCATGGGCAGGGACACTTTCCACTAGCCCAGATTGCTCCAACCTGGCCTTGGGCACTCCCAGGGATGGGGTAGCCACAGTTTCTCTGGGAAATCCATTCCTGGGCCTGGCCACCCTCGCAGGGGGAATTTCTTCCCAGTATTCCATGGATGAGATGGGTGAGAGCACCTTGGGAGGTCACTGCATCCAACCCTCACCCAAGGCACCTTCCCTGCGCCTTTGCCCCACCCAGGCCCAGTCTGGGTGGCGGGAGAGGCAAATCCATCGCCGAGCATCCACATCCCAGCCCCCGATGCCGGGGAGTGATTCCTCCCCCAGGCACGGAGTGAGCATCCATTCCCCTCGGAGCTGCTCTCTTGCAAGGTAACCAGCATTATATCCGGCCCAATTGCTCCAGCATGATCCTCCTGAATGTTGCACAGCATGTACACGGCGTCTTATGGAAAATACATGCCCCTGGGTGAGCCTTTTAATAGCGCCGGCTCCTGCCCGGGGGGCGGGGGGGCCACACTCCGCCACGGCGCTGCCAGGGAATGATTGAAAAGTTGGGGCTCGCCGTAGGAAACCCCCTGCTGTGGGGAACAACGTGTTTTCATTCCCCTGCCAGGTAACAAATGAAAAGAATTGCGATGAATGCTAATGAGGAGGGGAGCGGACGCTGCCGAGGCTGCCGGGGCTGGAGGTGGGGATGGGGTGAGCAGGGATGGGGGGGTCTGGGCCTGGGAATGCGGGAGCTGCCAGGGGACCCCGGTTTTGCAGGTGGAAGGTGGTGGAAAACGCCCCCAGCATGGAGTGGTGGTTGTTACAGGGAGGGTGCTCTGGGGTCCTGAACCAAAAATCACTTCTTTTTACAACAAAATGCAGCTCAGGGAACAGAGCAATCCCCAAAATCCCCTTGGGGGAGCTCCCGTCCTGGGAGGAACTCTGATGCTGTACCAAAATCACTTCTTTTTGCAGCGAAACACAGTTGGGGGAACACAGAAATTCCCAAAATTCCAAGCTTCCAACTGCAGGGAGCCTGTTCCAGTGTCACAGCAGAGGTGCCATTGAGCTGGAGCAGCCAGAGAGGGGCTGAGCTGTTTGTCACCGTGGCCAGGCTGGGAAGCGGGAGGGTAAACACGGATGAACAGCCTTCACCCACTCTGGTAAATATTTTATATCCCACACCAAGAAAAGACACTCCTATTTAAATGATTTATCAGGGAAGATCATGTAGAGGTTTCCATAAAATATGTAGGGCTCCTAATCCCGACATCATCAAGCCAGGAGGACTGGAATCATTTATTACCTTCCCAACAGCCGCGCGGCCGCGGGGACACGGCTGACAAATAAAAGTGTGTTTACAGCTTTTGGGCTCCTCTGGGGAGAGGTAAATCACAGTAGGGGTGGGAAGGGGAGAGGGGGCCGGGAATGAAGCGGCAATTCCCGTCTGTCACAGCAGGGCAGGGTAGGGAGATGCTGGACACGCACGGGGCATCCCGGTGTCCCCCGGTGTCCCCGGTGTCCCTGTCCCGGTGGTCACGTGCTGGGTGCAGCAATGCTTGTTCTCCAGTGGGGTTTGGGGGTGGGCCCTGGATGTAAACCCCTGTGGGATGTCCCAGTGTGCCCAGATGTCTGTGCATGTGGAGGCCGTGCCATCTGAGATGGGTTTTCCAGGGGCATCAGCAGAGTCAGGATGGGGCCCACAGGGATATGACCCCTTCCCCTTGGGGCTGGAATCACCCCCGTACTGCCACTTGACACCTGGGAGCCTGGGAGGGTGGGCACTGGGGACAAACCCCTCTGGGATGCCCAGATGTGCTCAGATGTTGTTCAAGTTGCAGCTGGACTGGGATGTGTTTTCCAGGGGCATCAGCAGAGTCAGGATGGGGCCTGCAGGGATTCAGCCTCTTTCCCCTTGGAGCTGGTACCCATCCCGTGCTCCCACTCCAATCTCCCTTCACTGCAACCCTTGGGTCCATTTACTGAGAGCTTTCCCTGTGTTCTGCCCCTCAATTATCCCGTTTCCCCATCCTTTTGCACCCCTTTATTGAGGATTTTCCCCCATCCTCTGCCTCTCCACGATCCCATAACCCACCCCCTCCCCGCATCCTTTGGGTCCGTATATTGGGGTTTTTCCCCCCCTCACCCACTGGCACCGGGCTCGGGGGGTGCCCCCGAGAGGCAGGCGGGCAGCGGAGCGGCGATTTGGAATGCGGCGATTTGGAATGCGGCGATTTGGAATGCAGCGGCGGGAGCGCAGCCGTGGGGCCGGCGCCGCGTTATTAAGGGATTAGCAGGTTGTCTTGGCGCTCAATTGTAGATAAGTGCCGCGGTTTGTATTATCTTTTCACGCTGCACCGCGAAGGATGACAAAGAGACAACATGGGTGTCATGGCCTTCAGCATATCATTAAGGGTAATTTGTCTTGCGGGGAGGGGGAGGCGAAGGGAGAGGGAAGGAGAGGAGGCGAGGGAGGACAGGGAAAGGCAGCCTGGGAGGAGAGAGGGGATTAAAAACTAAGAGAGGAGATTAGGAGTGAAATGGGAACTGTATGGAGAGTCAGCCAGGCGGGGAGAGGCGATGGCCACGAGGGGAGGGTTGGGAAGGGGCAGGGGGTGTCACCCTGGGACCAGCTCCTGTCCTGGGGGGCTCAACCGACAGGAGGGAGAACCTGGGCTGGGATGGAGGAGACAGGATGGTGGGGGGCTTCACAGACCCCCAATTCTCTTGCAAGAGCCCCAAATCTCTTCCCCAGCTCCATCACCTATACTGACCTAAAGTAAAGAGGAGATCCAGCTGGGTGTCCCGGGAAGTGGGACACACTCCAGGGAATAAAGGGAATCCAACCCCCCTCCACTACTGACTGACCAGCCCTGGGGCTTCAGGGGGCTGGTGGGGAACAGTGGGATGGCTGGGGCATGGTGACAGCTCCTTGGTGTAACCCCTCCTCAGGGCCACCTGCTTCTTGGCCACCTCTTCCTCGTGCAACCCACTCCTTGGTGCAACTTGGTCCTTGATGCAACCCAGTCCTCGGTATAATCCCCTCCTTGGTGCAGCCTGGCATGGCCTGCTCCTGCTGTCACCCCGGCGTGGTGTGCAGGGGGAGAAACCCTGTGGTGGCAGCTCCCCCTCACCCCGTGCCCCTCCCCAGAGAGGGTGGTCAAATCCCTGAGGGGCTGGTGGTGGCTCCTGGGGGGCACAGACACCCCAGGACAAGGGACATCCAGGTGCTGCTGTGATCCCCCAGGTGCCACCGTGGTCCCCCAACCTCTCCCTCCACCCAGGTCTCCTGGGGCCAGGGATGTGGCTGGGGCTGGGGACGGGGCATCCTCCCGCACCCCCTCCCTCCCCTCCCCTTCTGATAATCCTATTTTTGAACCAGGGGATTAGGATCAATACTTCACTCCTAATGCTGTGGTAATACAGTGTTACACCGCCAGCGCCAGTTCCCTGCTGAAACACTTAAGGTAGTTTAAACCCATTTGTGCCGGGGAGTGCCGTGAATCCACAACGAGCTCCGAGCCCGGCCGAGCCTGAGCCGGGTGCCAGCCTGGGGCTGCCCGCACGGCACTGCCCACGGCCAGCCCTGGGTGCCCCCAGGGAGCCCAGGGGGCTCCTGGACCCCAACAGGGCCAGGCCGGGCCAGGACTGTGGGTGCTGGGGCTGCCACTGAGTCCCTGCGGCCAAGCAGGGCCGTGTGGGCAGCAGCTGCCCACCCTGGGGACAATCCCAATGTCCCTCGTGAAATCCCTCATGCAATGGGCCCCTGGTGGCCCCCCAAGTTCTGGGTGCCCCCAGCTTTGTCCCAGCTCTGCGTGTCCCCAGCGCTGTCCCCCGAGGTGTCCCTCGCTGGCCCTGTGGCCGAGGGATCCCGACCATCCTTGGCTCCAAATTGGCCAAGGGGTTTGAGCGGCTCCTGGGGAACAGAAACACAAACATTTCCATCTCACACTGATTCCTAATTAGCTCCACTTTCATTAGGTGCTAATGGAGAATGGGGATTTGGGATGCCTGGCACAGCTCGGAAATGCTGATTCACCCGGAGACCTCCCTCTTGCCAGGCCAGAGCCCGCTCAAGGCAGCTGCTGGTCAAAAAATCCTGATCAAGCAAGCTCCAGGAATGTCTTGGGAGCTGGAGGGTGTTTGCTGGGCACGTGGCAGCTCCAGCTCCGGCAAACACCATCCTGGGGATCCAGGGATCCAGGGCACAGGCAGGGCTGTGTCCCCTGAACATGTGTCAAACATGCTGGGCACACGTGGACTCACACACACACAGAAACACCCCCAGCCCCTCAACCCCCACCTGGGGACCCTCCCCACCCCACCACGGAGCCCCTCGGCCTGGGGGCCCCTCACGTGGTCCCTCCCTCTCCTGTTTCCCAGGGATTCGATGTGGGATGCTCGTGACATCTGGCACAAACTGGTGATGATACTGGATCCATCCCCTCTGCTCAGAGTAGTTTTCAATTAAAACCAAAGCATCCCATAATAACCCACAGAGGGGTTTTTATTTCCTTCCCCTCTTTAATTTTTTTGAAAATAAATCTATTATGAGGAGCTTAGAGGTGGATGTAAAACCGGCGAGGGACGATCTGGGGATTAGGGATGGGCATGTTCCTGGTGTGATGAGCTAAGAAAAGACAATCCATCTGGGGCCAGGACAGGTCTGGGAAGAGTGTCCAGCTGGTTTTGGGAAGGGACAGTGGAGCCAGAAAGGGGACATCAGGGCTGGGAAGGGGGTGCTGCGTCCAGCCAGGACGGTGGAGCTGGAGGGGTCCCCACCAACGGCTCCGGAAGCAGCGATGAGATCCCAAAGCGGGACCTGCGCTCCTGCCGTGCTCCCACCCCCTCCCGCCTCCCCACGTCCCGTTTAGCATAAAAGTCATTTTGGTTGGGGACCCCCGGCTGCTGCTCCCTCATTCCCAGGCACCAGGGCCCCCGCGGGGTCTCTGCGCGGGGCCAGCAGCGTTTAACCCCCCTGCCAGGGGAATTGGCTGCTTCGCCTCCTCCCTGACCCCAAAAAGACAATGAAATCGTGCACAAAACCAATAGATTTGAGCCACAGGCCTGCGGAGAGGAGAGAGGAATAAAATACAGATGGAGCCTCGTGCGGCGGGGATGGGAATGGATTCCGAGCGGGAGCCGGGACGTGCCGGGGCTGCCCGGGGTCGGGATGGGGTGACCCCCCCAGTTCCACGTGAACCTCATGGCAATGCTCGGGGTGGCTGTCTGGGGGCCCAGTCCTGCTTGTCCTTGAAAAATGTCCAGAGTTTCCTCGCCAGGAATTACCAGCCTGATTTTCACAGCTGCTTTGGGTGAAAAACTCACGTTCTGAGCAAATCCTGCAACTGCGGGTTCCGTGGGTGGGGCCACAGGGGTACCTGGAGCATCCCGGGATGGCTCATCCCGGATCCCTGCGGGGCTGGAACCCTCAGAGCCTGCTCATCCCTCTGTCTTAACGCACCACCTCTATTTATTCTGCTCCTGTAAGTGTAAAATTGATTTTCTTGCAACAAGCCGCTCGTCTTTCACCACCCAACGCACCCAAACGCTCCGACATAAGACACTGGCAATTTTTAATTAGTTTCCTTTCTCCCTCCTGCCTCCCCGAGCAGGCATGTGGAACCGGAACAGGGCAGCCCAGAAAGGAGCGGGATCCAGAGGTGACAAAAGCACTTTTTATCCTTGATATGATTATTAATAATACACTCGTTTACCTAACGAGGCGGGAGCATGGGAGGGGGGTGCAGGGAGGTGATTAGTGCTTCCTTCAGCTGCAGCGATGCAGGAGTAGCTTCAAACACTGGAATCTTTAAATATTGCCTGGGAGCAGCTCTGGGTTGTTGGTCCCTTCCCTACAAACATCCACGGACCCCCAGCCCAGCCCTGGCTCCCGTGGGGGTTTCACTTGGTGGGTCCTGCCAGTGTCCCCTGGGTCGTGGGGGGAGGTTTTCAGGAGGCCCTGGAAAGTGACCCCCTCACCCACATGTGGGTGACCCCAGCCCAGGATTAACTGGAAACACAGCTCATCACACCCCTCTGGTAACGAGCCTGGCGTAATTAAAGCCTTAATGGCTGGTTTGGGGAGCCCCAGGGCTCTGGCACATCCTCTCCCCCTCCAGCCCGACCAACCCCACAGGGGCTGCTGTGAGTGCCCGTTTTGGGGGTCCCACCACCCTGTGCCCCCCCGAGGGGCTGTGCTAAAGCCAGAAGCCTTCAGATGAAGCTTCAGGGACACAGCGAGGTGCCAGTGCCACGTGTCCTCTGTCACCAACACCCTGGATGGAGGTCACTGCCACTGCCCTTGGCTGGTGCTGAGCAGGGCAGCCCTGGCGTGACCCCCTAGACCCCTGTGCCCCCTGTCTGGGTGGGAGAGGTATCCAGAGCCTCGAGCATCCCACTGCAGGAAGGGTCCCGGGAGCAGGGAAAGGGCATTCAAGGCAGGAGTGAAGCCCCAAACACCAGCACGTGTGTGCACCCCAGTGAGCCGCCCAGAAAAAGTTACTGCTGGGGGGGGGGGGTGGAGAGGAGAGAATAAAAGGGGAAAAAAAAGAGAAAAAAACGGGGGAAAAAAGGGCAGGAAAGTCCTGCGGCCTTTTGCCTTGTCAGTTCTCCGTCTGCTGTCACTCAGCCGCCGAATTCTCCTTCAAGTTGTCATAGCGAGGCTGGCGGGGATTATGCGGCGGCTCTGTCCAGAATTGATTCATGTGGAACGCGTGCTTGACGGGCGGAACCGCCGGGCTGAGCGGGAGCCGCTGAGACCCCCGATTTTCCCACCTTCCTCACACAATCTGGTATTGTTTGGCCGCAGCCTTAGTGATCCCTGCGCCGGGGCTGTGACTGACACAGCTTTGAGGCTCTAAGGCGTATTTTGAATTTCTAAAACCTCTCAGGAAGTCCCCGGGGTGCCTTCTGCCATTGTCTTGTTTCTCCTTTCGCCTTTTTCCCTTTCCACCCCGAACCCCTCCTGCATCCCCCCACCGCCTCCTCCTCCCCCTTTTTTTACCCCTTCCTCCCCCTAATTCCAGCCCCTCAATCCCTGACACAACCCTTTTTTTTTTTCCTTTACCCCCATGTTTATGCTCTGACTCTCCCTGGAGCTGCTCAGCCACTTTGCAAACACGATTTAAAAAAAAATTAAATAAACCAGAGAAAAACTAAATAAAGCTCTAAAAGTTCCCAAATCCTTGATCCGCTGTGGAGAAGAAGAGCTTTACTTGTTTGCTTTTAATCAGCTGACACAAACCCTGGGATGTGTTGAAAAATAATAATAGTAGAAATAAATCTTTCTCCGAGTCATAATGGAAATAAATCTTTCACCTAAACTTAATAGAAATAAATCTTTTACCTAATCTTAATAGAAATAAAGCTTTCAGCTGATCTATCATGTGCTTGTGCCTGTCCTGCTACCCACAGTGCTCCGACCATCCATCCCCACTCATCCCCACTTATCCTCATCCATCCCCACTTATCCTCATCCATCCCCACCCATCCCCACCCATCCCCACCCATCCCCATCCATCCCCACCCATCCCCATCCATCTCCACCCATCCCACCCATCCTCATCCATCCCCACCCATCCCCACCCATCCTCATCCATCCTCATCCATCCTCACCCATCCCCATCCCTGCCATCCATCCCCCCCGGGGTCATGCAGAGGGACCATGCCACAGGATCTGGAGGAGGAGTTTCCAGCTGGATGAAGCTTTCCCAGCAGGAGCCCCCGAGGGGAGCAGAGTCTCCGTTCCCCCTGCTCGGATCGGGCTGTTCCCGGTGCAGGGTCCGGGCTCTGCCCCTGCCCCCCCCACGGCCCCACGGCCCCTCCGGGCTCAGCACTGTATAACCATTTCCCATTTCCAGTCTTAATCTTATAAGAATGAATTGAGAATGACCAGTGTAAATACACAGGTGCCACTGGGAGCAGAAACCACTCTTTAATCTCGGATATGAAAACAATTCCCTGCTCCGCGCGCTGGCAATCAGCGAGTGCCATCAGCGCCGCGCTCTCCCCGGGAACACGAGAGCTTATAAATATGAATTAGTGCAGAGAAAATCTACTCTCTTACCTAAAGCTAAATGTTATCTGGGTCCCTTTCCAGCAGTGGCTGACATTTCCAGAGTGCTTTTAGTCACATCTGCGGGAAGACAACTCATTTCTTGTCTGAAAAAAAAAGGGAAGAGAGGGAGAAAGGGAAGAGGGAGGAAGCAGAGGAGGACGCAGGGAGAGGCTGGGAAAGAGGGAATGCTGGATGCCTGAGCCTCCTCCAGGAGAGGGGAGACGCTGGGTGGGCTCTGGGTCGGCTCCTGGAGCCAAAGCCCAGAGGCAGCGGCACAAGGTGGTCCCACCTGAGCTGCTGGTGGGGCACCTGTGGAGCACCAAGAGTAGGAGCTGATGCCCGAGATGGAGCCAGGAACATCCCCAGGGATGCCCAGAACCAGGGAGGTTCTGCACTCCTGGCCTGGTGCAAAGAGGGGCTGTGCTGCCCTGCCAGAGCCAGGGAAACTGAGGCACAGAGTGGGAACTGCTCCCAAGGGCCAAGGGGATGTCCTTGGAAAGAGGGGAGCTGATGGGACAGGGGGACCTGGGCATCCCCAGCAGCAGGAGCACATCCCAGACATGGGCTTTGCTCTGCTCCAGCAGCATCCCAGCCTCCAGCACCTCTCCTGCCTCTCCTACCCTCTGGCTCTGGGAGCACGAGGGACCCCCCAAAGGGCCCCACGACCCCCCGGGCTGGCGATGGGGCACGATGGGACCCCACAACTGCTGCAAACCCCTCCTGCTCCCTCCCACCGCCCCTCTCCCTGCAAACACGTCTTCGAGGGAAGGATCCAGAGCCCGGAGAGGTTCTAATGGGATGCTTAAGCCGCCTTTTAGGTTTTTAATGAGCGGATCCCGGCAGGAATGCTAAACACGGGCAGGTACAGCCCAGCCCCGCCGGCAGCCCCGCGTGTTCCCGTGTCCTTGTCTGGCTGAAGTGAGCTCTGACCTCATTTGCTTCGCGCCGTTCAATTAACGAGGCGAGCGGCGCTGGGATGGGGAGGGGGGGATGCTGGAGGGGTTCACCCCGTGTATTAATTTCCATTTTATGTTCCAAACAATTGAGCAGCACACGGAAGCAGCCGGTCCCTCGCGGGGACGTTCCCAGACTCTGCTCTGCCGGCGCTGGGATTTGCTGGGGACACCCAGCTGGGCGCTGGTGGTTTGGGGGCTTGGGGGGACCATGGGGGGCCCCTCTGAGGCCTCGCCATCCCGTTCTCCGCCCAGGGAAGGGCTCTGTGGCCGTATTTGGTTCATGTCCCTCCATCTTGTGCTTCATCCGGAACGTCAATGGCTGCCAATGAGACAGAAATGATTGGGAAAGGGCGACAGAGGGAATGAAATGTTTCCCGGGATGTTAAAATAGCGACTTCAGGCACCTAAATTTATGCTGCTCTGAAATGGATTTTAGTCCAGTGTAATGAGAGAACAGAATAATTAATTCCTCTCCCGCAGACAAAAGGCTGGAGGCTCAAATCCAGCCCCATCGTCCCACTGAGCTGGAGGAGGATGGGACAGGTCCTGGAGCCAGGGCTGGATCGTGGAGGTGCAGCCCAAGGCTTGGGTCTGCCCCTGGGAATGTGTCCCAGCTGGGGATGGGGTGCTGCAAAGGGCAGTCCCCTCCTCTTGGGGATTTTGGGGTGCTGGGTTGTTCAGGGCACTGGGACTGCCCCATCCCAATCTCCCTCTGCCCAGGCTGGATCCCACACCCCATCCAGTGCCCACCCAGGGGTGTCTGTGGGTGCTGTGGGGGGATTGTACCCCTCTCTGAGACCTGAATTGTGGGGTTTCCAAAAGGAAGGAGCTTCCTCTGTGCTTCCAACACAGTCCCCCACTCTTTGGGGGCCAGGGATGAACGGGGGGATTGTGTTTGTTCGGAATGAAGTGATAAATATTAATTATGCAAACCAGCCTTTTCCAGCCCACCCTTGTCTCCACAGCATGCCAGGACGGGGGAGCAATGGAGGCAGAGTCAATTTATTCATGGAGCAGGTCACTCCCTGTACGAACATCCCTTTCAAAAGGGAGTTGCAACTGGAGGAGATCAAGCAGAGCTGAGTTTGCCTCCCTCAGATATGATAAAATATTCTAATAAATACTGAGGAATCCGTGGAGAGGACAATGTTTTATGCCTTGAGACCTTCGCAGCAGCATTTTTTGTGGGGGTCTCCCACTGCTCCTTGGCCCCACCAGAGGGTCAGTGCCCCATGGGATGCTCTCTTTGTTTCCAATTTTTAGTAAGAAAACATATAAATTGGACCTTCAGGAGGAATTTCCTCCTCCCTTCGCTGCAGGAAACACAGCAGTCCACAGGACATGGGTATAACTGCACCCCAGCCCCATCCCCACTCCCACCCCACTCCTGGACCCATTGTGACCCCCTTCCCATCCCATCCCCACTCACTTCCCATCCCTGTCCCCATCCCAAACCCATCCACAGTCCCATCCCAGTCCAATATCTAGTTTCATCCCGTCCCTGGCCTCATCCCACCTCTCTCCTCAATCCCACATCCATTCCATCCTGTTCCTGGCCCCAGCCCACCCCATCCCTAATCCCAGTCCCACCTCAGCTCTGCCATTCCCAGTCCCATTCCCACCCCTCCCAGCCCATTCCCACTCCATCCCCGTAGCCCAACCCCGCCCCAATCCCAATCCCAGCCCCTCCCCGTCCCCTCCCACCCCGTTTCCCCCGCCCCCCGTCCCCATCCGGTGGGCGACGGCGTCATCGTGCGGCCACTGCGGGCAGAGCCCGCGCCCCGGCAGGACGCGAGCCCCTGTCCCGGGGACACCGGGCTCAGGGGGCTCGGGGGCTCGGGAGCTCAGGGGACGGGCCCCGGCCCCGGTGGGTGCGGGGCTCGAGTGCTCCCTGGGGTGCGGGGCAGGGTGGGGGCTCGGCACCGGGGGTGCCAGGTGGTCCCTGGGATCGGCCGCGGTGCCCCTGCCCTGGCCCCGCCGCGGGGCCCGATCCTGCCGATCCTGCGGGGTTGGGGGTCAGGGCCGCCCGGACCCCGCGAGCACCGGGCGGGTCCCGCAGCCCCAGGGGGCGGGGGGGTGCAGTGGCGGCGCCGGGCCGGGGGGTGGCACGGCCGAGCCAGGCGGGAGCGCCGCGGCCGCCGGTGATGCTGCCGGGGAGGGTCCCGGTGCTCCGCAGTCCCGGCCCCCTCCCACCTTCCTCTCTCCCTGCAGCCCCGCGCTCCCGCTTCCCGGCGCCTCGGCAGCCTCCCATCCCTGCATCCTCCCATCCCTGCATCCTCCCATCCCTGCATCCTCCCATCCCTGCATCCCTTCTGCCAGGCGTGCCTGCCCTCCCGCATCCCGGCATCCCTCCATCCCGGCATCCCTCCATCCCTGCATCCCTCCATCCCTGCATCCCTCCATCCCTGCATCCTCCCATCCCTCCATCCCAGCGCCGCTCAGCGCCCTGTGAAGCCCCGCCAAGGATCTGAGCCCTGACCCCCCGGTTTTGGGGAGCCTGGGGGGGCCGCACGGTCCCGGGGGCCGCGGCCGGGCTCAGCACCAGCCCCGGGGCGGGCGGGGGCTCAGGACCCCCTGCGCCCACCCTCGGCACAGCCGCCCCGCGCCGGGGATGAGGCAGCGCCGGGGGGGCCACGAGCGACGCCGCAGGTAACGGTACGTGCCGGGCCCCGACCCCACCCCAAAACTACCGGGGCCGCGGGGGTGGGCGGGGGTCGGGGGCTTTAGGGGTGGCTGCAGGATTCAGGGTGCAAACACCCAACGTGCCAGCCCGTGGGTGCAGCCTCCGGCCTGCCGGGCTCTGCAGAGCCCAGGGATCCCCAGAAAGGTGGGATGGGGAGGGAAAGGGGGAGGAGGGTGGTGGGAAAAGCCGTGGGGGGACACAGGACACAGCGGGGGAGGGGATGGGGGCATTATCTCGGAAAAGGCAGCGTACGTGCCTGGTGGGAAGGGGATTTGTGGCCGTGATTCCACGGCGCTCGATAATCCCGGGCTCTGGTTTTCCCTGGGCCATCTGGGCGCTGGCGGGGGGGCCGTGGCCATGCCGGGGTCTCCCCTTCCCAGCAGCTGGTGGGAGCTCTCCACCCCCGGCCCACCATGCCGTCCTCCAAGAGTGACAGCGAGTTCTGGATCGATGGATCCCACCGCGAGGTGGCCCTGGAAGATTTCTACGTCGTGGGCCCCGAGCTGGGACGGTACGGGCTGGGGGCGGGAGGGGGACTGGTAGGAACTAGGGGGGCAGGAGACCCCCTGGGATGGGAGCGTGTCCTGGGCGGGGCAGGGACGGGCCTGGTGGGGAGAGGGGTGGAAGGATGTGGGGAGGGATGGAGGGATGTGGGAAGGGTTGGATACAGAGTGGGATGGAGGGATTCAGGGGGGATGGAGGGATGCAGGGAAGGATGGATGAGGGGGGGTGGATTGTGGCAGACCCTCCCCTCACACGTAACCTGAGCCTTGGTTTGTGGCTCAGCAGCCACGGTCTGGGAGCATCGTGGGGGGCTGGTAGGGTGGGCCTGGGGTCCCTGTGCCTGTGGAGCTGCACGTTCCTCACCCGTGGTGGGCAGCGGGATCACCGCTGGGTTTCCATTGGCAGAGGATCCTGACAAACAGCAGCTTTGGCAAAAGCAGGAGTTTAAGGGCTCTTGTTGAGGTGTGGCCAAGTCAGCCCAGGGCTTGGCAGTTCCCAGCCCTGCGGAGATGGATGTAGGACAGAGGGACAGGCCTGGAGCCCCTGGAATCCATCCATCCATCCATCCATCCATCCATCCATCCATCCATCCATCCATCCATCCATCCGGGTTTAAATCACACTGGTCTCAGTCTTGGAGCCACCCACTCGCAGCCACATGCCTGGATCCAGGTGGGATCTGGGGCACTGGGAGCCCACTCACCCTACACAGCTTTCCCTTAGTGCCTCTCCTGGCAAGGTGGGGTCCAGCTGTGGCCAGGAAGGCCCAGGGAGCAGGAGAGTGATGAGGGAGCAGGAGAGGGATGGAGGGAGCAGGAGAGGGATGAGGGAGCAGGGGAGGGATGGGGTGGCAGTGGGGAGGCCCCAGCCCGGGGCTGCTCCCTCCATCCCTCCCTGCACGTGCCCGCGCTGCCGGTCTGGGCTCTCTCGGCAAATCCCATTGTTCGACATTTTCCAGTTCATCTGGAAAGCAAATGCAATTATCTCCTGTCCAGCCAAGGTTGATTGGGGATATTTACTCGAGGCCTTGAGCGGCGGCTGCGGGGGCGGCGGGGCCGGGGCGGGGGGTGTAGCGAATTCCGGCGCAAATCCAACAGCGGCCGTAATTGGGGAAATGTGAGGGGCAGCCGCGGGCACAGCGGGCCCTGGAGCCACCCCGGCTCCTCCTAAACGCCGAGCCGAGCACTCCTAAATGAGCTCGTTAGCAGCGAGAATTGGGCTGAGAATTATCTGTGAAAATTATCTGAGAAAAATCTGGGGGAGGGTGACTGGTCCAGGCTGAGATTCAGCTGCTGGAGACAGGGTGGAGGGTCCTGTCCCTGCATTCAGCCCGGCTGGGAAATCAGGAGAAAACCCCCTGACCTGTCCCTCTAGAAGTGCACTATCGTGGTGGTCACAGCAGCAGCGGTGCCATTTTGGGTTCAAATCGCAGGTTTTGCCCATTTTCCCGAGCTGGAGCAGCCGCCTCTCCCCTCCCGGAGGGAACAACGTGCTTCCAAATCGCTTTTTGTGTGCAAAGTAGAATTGCATGGAAAGTGTTGGGAGAAGGGATGAAAATGTTTTGAAACGAGGCGAGGTCTGGGGTTTGCTCCCCCCCAGCATCCCTCTGGAACTCGGTACCCGGCTCTGCCGTTGCCATGGGAACGCCGTTCCCAAATTCAGCGGGATGAGTTGCGAAATCCGCTCTGGTTTTGAAGGCAAATCCCTCTTTCAGGAGAGCGCCCGGGAGCGGAGGTCGCACAGCCCTGCCCGGTGGCGGGTTTGGGGTGGGGGGAGGTTTTGGTGTGGAATTCGGTGGGTTTGGAGGTCCGTTCTTGCCAGCCTGAGGCTACGGGCAAGGGGGGTGCCGGGCACCTCCTGGCGCAGCCTGAGCTCCGTCCCAGAAGGCGGCGAAGCCAAAGTGCAATAAAACGCGGCCGATTACTCGGGGGCAGGAATTAATGTGCTCCAGGAGCCAGGCGGGGAGATGGAATTGCAAATGAGCCCCGGAATGGCCCCGAGCGACGGGCTGATTTCACCGTCCAGCGCTCAGAAAACGTGATTAAGTCGATCTGAAACCGCCGTCGGCTGAGGGCACCGCGGGGGTGTGAAGGGAGCGGTTCCCGCTCACCCGGAGCGGGTCACCCCGGCCGGGAGGTGCGTGGTGACCGGGATTGCCCCGCGTGCCGTGGCCGTGGGGACACGGCCGGGCTGGGGCTCTGGCAGCGTCCCCGCTGTCGCCGGGAGCGGGGCCACGGAGGCTGCGTCCTGTCCCGAAAGCCGCTTAAGGATTTAAAGCCCCTGTAGAAGTCGGTTTTAATTACAATGGCTTTGGCCTGGAAAGCCCGGGATGAGGAGGGAGGGGGTGCAGGAGGAGGGGGATGCAGGAGAGGGGTGCAGGAAGGCGATGCAGGAATTGGGGGGGGAGTGTGCACAAGGATGGGGATGTACAAGAAGGGGGATGCAGGAGGAGGGGGATCCATAAGAGGGGGACCCACACTGAGCTCCCAGGAGCTGGCACTGGTAAAGGTGCTGGTGAGGGGCACAGGGAGAGTGGGACCCCCTGCCCTGTCCCAGCCTCACGCCCCCCATGCCCTCCCAGGGGAGCCACCTCGGTGGTGTTCAGCTGCCAGGAGAAGGGAACAGGAGCCCCCTACGCTGCCAAGATCCTGAAGAAGACGGTGAGTGTGTGTGGGGGTGCCGTGGGGGGACTGCAGGAGAGGGGGCTGCAGGTGGGGAATGCAGTGGGAGGGTGTCCCTGCTCCCTG
This sequence comes from Myiozetetes cayanensis, assembly GCF_022539395.1. Classification (NCBI taxonomy): domain Eukaryota; kingdom Metazoa; phylum Chordata; class Aves; order Passeriformes; family Tyrannidae; genus Myiozetetes; species Myiozetetes cayanensis. The sequence continues at coordinate 3,987,810 of NW_026087477.1, forward strand.
CCAAGGCCCCAGGGTGGGCACGGGGCTGTCACTGGGCATCGCCCCTGTGGTCTGGGGGGTCCCAGATGGACAAAACCGCTGGGACTTGGGCTGGGCGTGCAGCAGGGGGGGCACTGCATGCATTTTTCTGGGGAAACAGGTCCTAGGGCAGACATGGGAATGTGCTGGGGAGGTCTCTGGTTGGGTGCCAGACCCAGGCCCAGCAGCACAGTTGACACAACCTCCATGTGGGCTCTGCTTTCTAGATCGACAAAAAGATCGTGAGGACGGAGATCGGGGTCCTGCTGCGGCTCTCACACCCCAATATCGTGAGTACCACCCCTGTGACTCAGCTCCCAGCTGCCTTAGGGTCGGGTCCAGGGCTCCTGGGGGTGGGTTGCCCCTTAATTCTGCCCACAGGCAGCCCAGTGCTGAGGGAAGAGCTGGGATGTCCTTATCTTCTTCCCATCCTGGTGCAGGATGAACCCATCACCCCATGTACCCTCCCTGCACCCCATGTCTGGCTCCCAGACAGGCTCCAGCTGACTCCCCACTTCCTGCCATATAAAATTCCTGGTCCTTGCAGCTCCTTTGAGCTCCCACCTGTGATATCAAGGACCCTCCATCCTCCCCCCCTCCCCAACCCCCTGGCCTGAGATTTCCATTCAGTAAGCAATTTCCAGCCAGGAGATCAAATGAATCCCACAGAAAATTGCCCGACTGTAATGAATCCTGCAAGAGGAGATAAAAGAGGAGGCTGGGGCTGCAGGGGCTGGGGCCGTGTCCCCCTCCTGCCTGTCCTTGCTCAGCACCCAGGGGGATAACGGGAGGGGGGAGAGGGGAGCAGGGCTGGAGCAATTCCTGACACCCAGAGCAGAGCTAATCCCACAACAGCAGGGGCTGGGGGGCTCCGTGCCACCCCCCTCTCACCTCCCCAAAAGGCTTATTCTCAGCTCCTTAGTTCCACCAGGAGATTGTGAGAGCTTCTTGGAGAGCACCTGAGTTAAAGAAATGGCACAAAAAGCTGCCTGGTGGCTGCTGTGGGGCTGAGGGCTTGGGTGGGACTGGCTCCACTCCTGTTGGGATTGTGGCTGGGACATTGCTGGGATGTCACTGGGATGTCACTGGGACATTGCTGGGATGTTACTGGGACACTGTCTTCCACTGGCCGCTCCTGCCCAAGCTGTACATCCCTCAAACCTAGGGCACAGTTGCTTCCAGCCCAGCCTCGTTGCCCACCCTCGGAGCTTCACTCTCTGGACGAGCCCCAAAACCTCGATGCAAAGAAAGGAAGCCAAGAGAAATCCAGCATATCCAAAACCAGGGATAACAGGGATAAAGTGCTGGGGCTGGGATGTCCCTAAGCCCCTCAGCCAGCTGGGCCTGGGCCTGCCTTGGGATGTTACAGTGTTTGGGGCAATTTGGTGCTTCAGCCTTTTCCATGGAGTCATTCCCCTGGTCCCAGGGCGGATGCAGGGATAACAGCCAGGATGGGGATCACCCACCCAGAGCAGCCCAGGTGATACCAGCCGTGGATGGGAAGAGGCTCCTCTCTGATGTGTTATCAGAAACACAACAGAAAATCCAATTTCTGCCCTTCCTCCCCCTCCCCTCTGCAGGCAGCGGCTCCTGGAGCCGGGGAGGAGGATCCAGCCACTTTGAATATTTAAATCCCCGAGGTTTCCGTAGGGTTCTGCTCATCCCAAGTTCAAGTGATTGTTGAAGAGGAGCTGCTCTGTTCCATTATTGACGCCGGAGCCGTCTCCGCTCTCGCTATCGTGTGGCACCGACCTCGACAGCGGCTGATAATAGGATTGTAAACTTTTGAAGTTAATGGGAAAATTATAGTGCTCCGTGTATTATTCTAATGCAATAAGCTGCCACACAGTGCCTCTCGCCCCGCGGGGGCTCACGGCTTGTCACCCAGCCTGGGAAGGGAATGATTAAAGCCCCATGAAATTCGTGGTGTCACAAAAAGTCTTAAGAAGCGCGAAATTCTGGGGTTTCCATTAAAAAAAAAAAAAAAAAAAAAAGGCAGAATTGCATTTTGACGTGGCTGTTTTGAGAGAGGATCGTTACAGTCCAGAGGGGCTGTGGCGGCACAGAGGGCTCGGACACGCTCAGCCCACGTGGAGGCTGAAACACCAAACCCGGGAGGAAAACACTGGTTGGTGCCTCTTCTGCTGCAGAACAGTCCAAGGGACAGTTCAGTCCCAGAGCCCTGATCCCAGAGTGGATCCCACGGAGCTCTGTCTGTGTCTCCCACATCCTGGCCCAGGGAGAGGAGCAGGATTCATCCCGTGGGATGGAGGCAGGGCTGGGCAGAGGCACCGAGGCCCCCACAGCGATGGAGCTGTGACACTAAACCACTCTGAGGGAGCCCCTCCTCTGGCAAATGAGCTTGGAGACACGAAGAGGATAAAGGCACTGGCTCTTCCCATTCCCAGATTTATCTTCAATCCATGTGGAGTGAGCAGGGCTGCTGCAAACACCCAAAACCATTCGCTTTTAAACAAAGCCCGAGGCAAGGAGGGAAAGGTGCTGGTTGCCCTGGAACAACCCTTTTCCCCTGGCAGTCAAATGCTCCTCCCAGCACAGCCAGGATGTGTATCCCACATCTCTCATCCACGTCCCACACCCCTCCTGTCGCCCTTTCCAGATCAAGCTGAAGGAGATTTTCGAGACGCCCTCGGAGATCGCGCTCGTCCTGGAGCTGGTGACGGGGGGAGAGCTCTTCGACAGGTATGTCCAGCCCAGGGCCCCAGGATGGATCCCCCTGGGATGGAGGGGGAGGACGAGGATGGGGGGGCTGATGGTCCTGTGTGCCCACAGGATCGTGGAGAGGGGGTTCTACAGCGAGCGGGACGCGGCTCACGTGGTCAAGCAGATCCTGGAGGCTGTTTCGGTAACGTGTCCCCAGGGAAGGGGTCCTTTGGGGGGCTTGGGGGTGTCACTGCGGGGGCTGCACCCAAATATCCCCGGGGAGAGGCACTCAGAGCTGCACCAATCCCAAATAATCCCGGGGAGAGGTGCTCAGAGTTGCACCCACCCCAAACACCCCTGGGGGAGGGATTTGCCCCCTCACCCTTGGCCTTCCATGGGCAGTGCTGGAAGATGGATCCACTTTCAGGGGGGATGAAGGGGAGGAGGGAGGAAGGTCAGTGCTGCTCTGCATGCCAGGTCTGTGGGAGATGGGGTTTCTATGGAAACAGGAGGGTTTAAAAGTGGGAACTCCTAACTGGAAATGCCCTCCCCAGCGCCCCCATGCCCTGCCATGGGGACTGTTCCCAAAGGGCCCACTGGGGTCAGTTGGTCCCGGGTTTGTGACAGGTCCCCAGTCACTCTTGCCACCTCCCAAATTCTGTCTGAGGCCATTCCCTTCCTTCCCTCACCCCACTTTTCCCCTCTGTGCAGTATCTGCACGAGAACGGGGTGGTGCACCGGGACCTGAAGCCGGAGAACCTGCTCTACGCAGACCTGTCCCCCGACGCGCCCCTCAAAATCGGTGGGTCTGGGGCCCCACTGGGGAATTCTGGCATGAGGGGGGGTTCCTGGTGCCTCTCCCTGATGGCAGTGCTGCTCCCCTGTGTCCCTCCAAGGTGATTTCGGGCTCTCCAAGATCGTGGACGAGCAGGACACCATGAAAACGGTCTGCGGGACGCCAGGGTACTGCGGTGAGCGGGTGGGGCTGGGCTAGGACCGGGATCTGGGGGGACCCTTCCCTGCCTGAGGCCACGCACAGCTCAGTGCAGGGGTGGCTGGTGAGGTCCCCACCATGCCGGGTGGGCTGTGTTTGAACCCCCAAACTCTGCTTCCAGCCCCCGAAATCCTCCACGGGTGCCCGTACGGCCCTGAAGTGGACATGTGGAGCGTGGGCGTCATCACCTACATCCTGTGAGTGTCTCTGCGGGGTGGAACCGGGCTGGGAGGGTTTGTCCCACCCCATCCCACAGCAGGGGTGCAGCTCCTCTCTCTTCCCCCCTACAGGCTCTGTGGCTTCGAGCCCTTCTTCGACCCCCGTGGGGACCAGTACATGTACAGCCGCATCCTCACCTGCGACTACGAGTTCGTGTCCCCGTGGTGGGACGAGGTGTCCCCCAACGCCAAGGACCTGGTGAGTGGGGCAGCCCCGGGGCTGGGGGGTGAGGCTCCGGCTCAGTGCCCGTGAAAGAACCAAACCCGGGGCTGTTTCATCCCTTTTAGGTGAGAAAATTGATCGTGTTGGACCCCCAGAAGAGGCTGACGGTCCACCAGGCTCTGGAGCACCCCTGGGTCACCGGCAAAGCTGCTAAGTTTGCTCACATGGACAGCACGCAGAAGAAGCTGCAGGAATTTAATGCCAGGAGGAAGCTGAAGGTAAAGGAGGGGGCATCCATCACCCTGGGGATGGTTCGTGGCTGTGTCCCCTTGGCAAAGGGCTGGGGCCACCCTGAGCTGTTGTCTCTGGGTTTGTGGAAGCAGAGTGACCTGTGACAGTCCCCGGGGCCGGTGGGGAAGGTGGTGAAGGAGGAGGGAGCTGCTGCAGGGAAAAGCAAGGGGGAAGGGCTGGGCTGTCCCCTCCCCTTCCACTGCTGGGGGGTTGAGAGTGGCTGTGAAGGGGAGGATTCTGCCAAGCCCCCGGGGCCCGAAGGAACGGCTGGAGCTGTGCCAGGGGGGTTGGGATGGACATGTGGAAAAGATCCTTCCCCCAGAGGGTGGTGGGCACTGCCCAGGCTCCCCAGGGCAGTGGGCACAGCCCCAGGGCTGCCAGAGCTCCAGGGGCATTTGGAAAATGCTCTGGGGGACAGGGTGGGATTGTTGGGGTGTCCTGGGCAGGGGCTTGGACTTGGGTGGTCCTTCCAGCTCAGGGCACTGTGTGACGCTGTGCCTTTGCCCCAGGCTGCCATGAAGGCCGTGGTGGCCTCCAGCCGCCTGGGCAACCACGGGCACCACGACTGCTCCCGCGGCGGGCGCAGCCGGGGGGGTCCCCGGGGCCCCCTCCCGCCCCAGGGCACGGGCACCGGCGGCCCCGCAGCCACCACGGCCAGCCAGGACCTCGGCGTGTTCCAGAGCGACCACCCCCCCCGTGCCCCCGTGCCCCCCGTGCCCCCCGTGCCCGTGCCCGGCGCCGGCTGCCGGAGCTAACGGGGTCACCTTCGACCGCCGACACCCACCGAGCCCCGGGGGCGGCCGGGGGGGCCGCCAGAGCCCCCAGCCCGCGGTCTGGGCTGTGGGACGTCCTCCTCTCGTGTCCTGTCCCCGTGAGTGGTCCCGCTCGCTGTCCCTGTGTGTTCTGTGCCCACCCGGCCCGGGCACCGGGCAGGGCTGGGATGGGAATGGGAATGGGACTCCTCTTCCCTCTGGGGCTTGGAAAGGTCCCGAGTGGCTTCCAAACGAGGAGCAAAGAGCAGAACAAAGGGTTTCTCTCCCCTCCAAAGGCAGTGGGTTGTCTCTGAGGGGTCTGTACGTTCCTGTAAATAGCCCTGGAAGGTTTATTTCTTTAGGTTATCGCTGCCCCTTGCTGTGATGTCTCCAGTGCTGTCAGCCAGGCCCAGCTCTGGGTTTGCTGCTGTGTTAGACGAGGTTTTAGGAGCCTCTGAACAGATTTTTGACCCTCTCTGGAGAAAAGTGTGTGCCAGTGGTTCCCTCGCCATCCCTAGTGGGCAGCTGACCTCCTATTTGTTTTTCTTCCACCTGGTTTTGTGTGTCCCCATGTCGTCTTGCTGTGGATTCCTGGTGGTGCTGGGGTTGTCGTGGAACTGGGAATGCTGGCCTGGCCTCTCCTTGGCATTCCAGGTCAGCATTTACACAGCAGTTCTAAGCAGGAACAGCACAACCCTCTCCAAGGTGCTCTGTGGGACTCAGTAACTGCTGTGCCCTGAGGGAGGACAATGAGTCTAAACCCACTCGGATTGTTTGTTTGTTTTTTAATGAAATCAGGGGACAAACTTCTTGAAAAGAAATTTTTTAGTCAGCACTTAGCGAGCCACAGGATAAGCATTTGCAGATTTTAATGCAGACCCAGTGACCAGAACAGGAAAAGCCATATTCCACGTGGGAATTAGGGAGAGCACAGCGGCACAGCCCCAGCTGGGGGGATGCAGCCAGGATTGATCCCTGGGCAGCCCATGGCCTGCACCCCCGGGATTTGGGTTCAGAGCAGAGTGTTCAGGGCAGAGTCTCACCTGGAGGACAATCAGTGTGTCCAGGAGGTTCAGCCCCCCAGGACGGGGTGCAGAACTGAACAGCTGGTACAGGAGGGCAAAAAGCCCCCAAAATGGATGTTTTGCAGAAGCTGAGGCCGCGGTGACGGACCCAGGGGTGACAGAGCAGGGTCAGCAGGGCCGCCAGGGCACGGGAGGAAAACGTGGCACGAGGATTTTGTGTTCGTGGGCAGCACAAGCAGAAATCAAAAGGGCTCTGTGGAAGGGCTGAGCCACCTTATGGGGCTCAGTGATGTTCAGGGAGCTTGTAAAGCCAAATACAGAGGAGAAATAGGATGTTCAAGGGGGGATTTTATTTGGAAAAATATTATGTCTCGAGCAGAACTGGACCTTTTCCAGCTGAGCTGTGCCTGGGTGGGATGTCACAGGGGAGGACGTGGACGCTGAGCCCGAGGGACACTGCAGCACCAGGAAATTATCCCTTTTTCTTTGCATTTTGCAGCAGGGGCAGGTTTTTTCTCTCCTTTTTCTAATACTGAGGGCTGACCCCTGCAGTGTGTTCTCACCTCCAGTCCCTCCCACCCTCGGTGTGTCCTTCCAGCTCCGTGCTGTCTCCACGTGCTCCAGTGGGACCGGAACCCCACCTTGAACCTTGTTGTTCATTAACCCGGGTTTTACAGACTGTTTTCTATCCTTGGACATGAAACACTGGTTAAAGCACCTTGCAGGACCGGGCTGGAGTGCTCAGCACCCCCAGAGCCTGGGAAGCAGGGACTGGTGCTGGGAATGGCTGTGACCTTGCTGAGCATCCCCAATCCCGCAGAAAAGCGGGAATTAAGGTTTCAACGAGGTAACAAAAAAATTAATTACACAAAGTGTCTCCAGTGGTAGAAGGCACGGGGTGGGGGGAGGAAACTGGGAGCAAAACCAGGAGTTTGCCTCTTATGTTAACAACTATTCCACAGGTATCCATACTTAAAGGCAGGAAAAATGTGCTCCTGGGGTAAAGCCCACGGAGGTGATTTGGGTCTGTTGCTGTTTGCAGAGTGTGTTTGAGTAACTGTGGTGACAGTTCTGGTACCGAGGTGTTCACAACGAAGCAGAGACAGCCAATAAAGCATCAAACATCAGAGCGTGGGCTCCGTTTTCGCTGTCGCCCTTGGAAAGAAACGAGGCTAAAAATCGCCAGGGGGTGGTCTGGGTGGGAAGGGGCTTTGAGGGTCCGGCGCGTGGGACACCTCCCACCTCAGCCCGAGTGGGAACGGAGAAGTCTCCGAGTCCCTTTGAGGACAAACCATTCCCATTCGGGACTCGATGACGTCACTCGCGGTGATGACGTAACTCACGGCGATGACGTCACCTGACCAGCTCCCGTGCCGCAGCACCTCCCGCCCTCCCCTCGGAGTGGGCGGGGCCTGCAGGGAACCCTCCAATGGGAGTCGAGGGGAGGCGGGGCGTGCGGGGCAGCTCCCGCTCCCATTGGCTGCGCCCGCCCGTGTTTTGGCGGCGGCGGGGACCGGGAGGGGCGGGGCCGGCACGACAGGCGGCGCTCGCTGATTGGCCGAGGCGGGGCCGGGGGCGGAACCAGAGGCGGGGCCGGGCGGGCGGCGCATGCGCAGGGTGTCATGTGGCGGGCGGCGCGCGCGGCGGAGTCGGGAGCGCGCACGGTAACGGCCCCGCCCACCGGCCGGGGTGAGGGGGGCGAGGGGAGCGGGGACCCCTCCGGCGGAGGGGACCGGGGAGTGGGGTCCAGGGGTCCAGGGGTCCCTCCGGCTGAGGGCACCGGGGGTGAGGGGGGTCCGGGGGTCCCTCCGGCTGAGGGCACCGGGGGTGAGGGGGGTCCGGGGGTCCCTCCGGCTCAGGGGGCGGGGGAGGGCGAGTTTGGCGGTCCCGTCCCTTCTCTCAGCACGGAGAGCGAGGCGGTCCCGACCCTCCCATCACCGGGCAGCGCTCACCGACGGATCGGGGAGTGCCGTCCCTCCCCTCCCTGGGGCAGTTTAGAGGTCCCTCCCCGCGTTTTGGGGGGGGTCCCGACCCTCCCGTCATCGGGGTTTGGGGAGGGGTCTCGTCGTTCCCCTCCCCGGGGTTTGGGGGGTTTCGTCCCTCCCCGGGGGTGTTCGGGGGCCCGCGGGCGGTTTGGGGGGCCGGGCGGGGCCGGTGGGTCCCGCCCCGCCGCTTCCCTCCGTTCCGGGCGCTATTAACGGCCCTTCCTCGCTGCCCCGGAGCCCGCGGCACCCCAGGGCTCGGCCTCGCGAGTTGGATATAAAAGCCGGTATAGCGAGTCGATTTTAGGGTGTAAATGCCGGTTTTAGGGTGTAAATGCCTGTTTTTAGGGTGTAAATGCCTGTGTTCGGGGTTTGGTTGCAGGGTGGGTTGGGCAGACCCGCAGTTGCCTTGGTTAATCTGTGGCAGCGTCGTCCTCGCCCAGTGAGACCCACTCGTGTTCCCGGGCTGAGGGAATTACTGAATCTTGGAATGGTTTGGCTTGGAGGGCACTTTAAAGGCCATCCAGTTCCACCATCGTGGGCAGGGCCACCTCCCACTGGACCTGGCTGCTCCAAGCTGGCCTTGGACACTTCCAGGGATGGAGCAGCCACAGCTTCTCTGGGCAACCCGCAGAGAAATGGAATTTAAAAATATAATTTTGGAGAATGCTGTGGGGTAACAGCACTGCAGCAATCCCAAAGCTAAAACAGTAATGACTCCAATAACGTGTTTGGTCAAGTCCTGTATTTCTTCAGAAAGATAAAGACAAAAGTGGACCAAGGCAGGTGATTCCTTTATTCCCTTTCTTCCTCAGAGCACACTGGAACTGCCCCTTTTCAGCCATGACCGACCCAGAGCTCGTTCTCTGCAAGTGGAAGAGGCGTTTGTGGCCAGCCAAGGTAACGAGGAAGAGTTTGTGGATGTCACCTGGGAAGGGAGGCAGTGGAGCACAAAAGAAGTGAGAGCTCCCAGTGGACATGTTTGTACTTGCTCAGGTTTACACTGGGAAGTGTCCCAGGCCAGGTTGGACGGGGCTTGGAGCAACCTGGGACAGTGGGAGGTGTCCCTGCCTGTGGCAGGGGGTGGGTTTGAAGGTCCCTTCCAACCCAAACCATTCCATGATCCCAAGGCTGCAGCCACACCTGCCATGGGCCATCAGGCTGTTCCTGTGAGAATGTTTTGATGTCAGATCTGCTGGGCAAGGGTTTTAAATCCGTGTTTTTAATGTAGGTTTTGTGCAAACCTGGAGTCGCTGGGAGCGCTCGTGTGACCACCGGGAAGAAGATGGGTTTTAAAGCTGAAATACTGGGCTTGGAGAAGCAGTTGAGTATCCTTGTTCCTGCCACATGTTTGCATTCTTAGGCCTTAAAGAGGGGGGAGAAAGGAATCCCTTCGCCTGAAGATTCCTGTGAGGTGGGGTCATGGATTCACAGCAGGTTTAGGGGTTTAACCCTAACAAGGCCAGGTCTGGGGGACGAGTGTTTGGGGTTTGTTGGTGGGTGAGAGCAGAGTGGTTCTGTTGGGGGTGTTCTCTGTGCTGGTTCCAGTGAGCTGTGTTGTGTTTCAGGGTCAGTGTGAGCTCTGCAAACGCTGTTCCCCTGACAGAGGAGCGGATCAAGGCCATTGCCTCCAGCCTGGGTGAGCAGGGGCCAGGATGTGCTGCTTTGCCTCTATTGCGAGTGGAAAACAGACACAGAAGCTCAGCCTGGGGGATGATAGCTCTGCTTTTCACTTCTGTAGTTTTGAGGAGCTTTTTTTTCCACAGTTTCTTTCCTCCTTTTCCGTCCATGAAAGTGGAAAATAGGTTAAACGTGATCATTTTCCTCTTCCCTGTGGTAGTTTTTTGGTGGGAATGATGAAGAAATGTGTATTTCCCTCAAAATGAGGCACTGGAGGCTTGGTCTTTGGGTGTCTCCATCCTTTGCCTTTAAGGATCATGGGTGATTTCAGTGTTAGAAATTGCCCCTTAAACGAAAGGAACTCTATATGTAAATTCTATATTATCAAAGAAGTTAATGTATTTTACATCTCAGATAATAAAAATTGTTGCATTTATCGAATATTCTTCTCCACCAGAGCAAAAGAACAACGTGAGTGAGGCCGTGGAGGAGCTGCAGTATCGCTGTTCCCTTAAAATCGCCCTGGATATCCTCGGTCAGACTGAGCCGGGCAGGCAGGAGCCACCTGCAGAGGGGCCAAATCCTGAGTTATCCGGGGCCAGCAGCGTGGGATCCTCCCCAGCCCCTCCCTCCCGCAGATTGTTGCGCTCTCGCTCTACAAAGTTGCAGCCCGAGGCTGCCAAGGGTGGAAGGAAACAGGAAAGAAAGTGTAACCCGAGGAAGGGCAGCAGGACACAGACCCAGGGAGGCTCTGCCCTTGCAGGGGGGAGTGCCAGGGCTCGTGGGGCTGCAACCAGCCCTGCCAAGGACCGTGGGGATGGAGTGAACCCCTCCAGATGCGGCCCCAGGGACTCGAGCCACGCCCCAGCCCCTGCCAGGCACAGCTGCAAAGCACCACGGCCAAAATCATCACCACGATCATCCCCACGACAGAGGAAACCCCCCCCCAGAGCAGGGAGCAAAGTGTCCCCCAAGGCAAAGGAGGGGAGAAGTCAGCAAGGAAGGAAAAGGTCGTGTGAGGATGATTCCCCCCAGGATCAAGCACAGCTGCCCCCTGAGGAGGGGCCTCTGCCTGTCCCCTCTAAATCTGGCACCGTGGAACCTGCCCAAAGGACTGGAACCCAACCTGGAAGGACGTGCCTGGATTCCTCTTGTGAAAGTGCCTCGGATGAGCTGGAGAAAAGCATCAGCAGTGAGAGTGAGAGCCTGACAAAGCAGCTGGATGGAAGGAGAAAGGCAGAGGGTGGAAAACAGCTGGATGGGGCAGGTGTGGCCTCAGGCAGAGATAGGAAATGCAGGAACCGCTCTGGATCCTCACCTGGGCCTTCTGGTGCCTCCCCTCAGGCCCAAGAGCAGGAAAACAAGGATCCCTCACATCTGGCTGGGAATAAAGCAAAGCCTGACTCTGAGGAGGATGAAGGTGGGCAAATCCCTTGGGCAAGGGAAACCTTTGTCCCACCTGCTCTGAAGCTGATCCTGTTCTAACCCCTCCCCACACTTACAACCCTGGTTCTTGCTGCTCTTGGCAGGGCTGGATCCCTCTGGGATGTCTCCAAGGGGGGTTTCCTCGGAGAGCTTCCCTCCACTCTCACCTGTGGTAGATGAAGAGGAGGAGGATTTTCCCTGTGTTCTGTCCTGCCAAGGTGAGACATCAGCATGAAATGTAAATCCCTGCAAAACTGGGCGAGGGCCTGGGACTGGAATTCCTGAGTTTGTGTTCAGAAGGCCTGTGCTGTGTTTTGGGGGGATGATGCTGCCCTGTAAGCATAGGTGAGACCTGTAAAAGCACTGAAGAGAAACTGCTGGGGTTTCTCCTGGAGGAACAGCCTGGAGGTGGACAGGAGAGGGTGAGATCTGTGTTGTCCCACTGATTTTTGAAGGCAGTTTCCTTTATTTCCCACCTTAGTGCCCCAGTCCATCGAGGAGGGGATGCTGGTGTGGTGCAAGCTCCGGCGGTATCCCTACTGGCCAGCAGTGGTAAGAGCAGCTCCTGCCTGCTGATAACCTGTTATCCTGCTGAAAAGGAGCAGTTTGCCAGTTCTGGAGTGACCTTTGCCCTTCCTGACTCATGTAGAGCTGGAAATTTTAAAGATCTTCCAGCAGAAAAGTCCCAAAGCTCAATAGAAGTGAAATCACATCTGACAAAACCACATGAAAAGTAAGTGTGGTTAATTCACACCTGTTTATACCAGAGCAGAGGATTATCCTGGGCCATGGAACACGACCTTCTTCCCAACTGTCAAGAAAGGGGGTGGTCCCTGAGCAATGAAAATTCTCCCTTGGGGTAACCGGTTACTCCTTCCAGCTCAGTTTCTCATATTTGTGCAGTAAAGGAAGTTACACAAATAAGAAAAAATAAAGTGTGGGGTGTCAGATATCCATGGAAAATGTCCCTGCTCTGTCAGGGCTTAGGATTTTGGGAGCCTAAATGAGGCTGTTTCTGTCCCCAGGTGAAAGCAGTGAAGCGGAAGCACCGGAGGGCCTGTGTGCTCTTCATAGACGGGACCACAAACGAGAAAAAAAAAGGGTAAAGTGGACTTTAATCACATCCTGGACTTTCAGTTTCTGTTACTGTGTGTTCTGTGCCCGTTTCCTGGTGCAGGGCGAGGACAGTCCCTTCAGGTTGATGGGGCAGGAGGGGCTGGGTCAGGGGAGGGTTGCAGGTTGAGGCAGGTCCGTGTCCAGGGGAGGGGCTGAGGAATGAAGAACAGAACAAGAAAAGAGGCCCTGGGACACAGCCAATGTTTTACTTGTGCTGCCCAAACTTCCTGGAAACACAGCCTGCCTTCGGCTCTGTTCTAAACCAGGTATTTGGTTAAAAGATTCCATAGTTTTCACTTAGTCTGAAAACCAAAACTGGTAAAACCTGCACTCCTGGGAAATAAAATGAACAGGGGAAATGAGGCAGCTGAGGTGCAGCTCTAACTGTGTTTCTTTAAGTTTCTCGGTGTCCCTGAAGAGCCTGAAGCACTTTGACTGTGAAGAGAAGCAGGAGCTCATTGTGAGTATCCCAGAAACGTGGAACTGCAGGTGTTGGGAGAATCTGGTGGGAATACAGGGTGTGGGTGACTGAGGAGGAGTGTGGTGGGGCTTGGCACCCCCAAAGCTGCTCTCATCCCTGGGACAGCCATGGCAGGAGTGGATTGATCATTATTAACCATTTCTGTGCCCTGGTTGGTGTCTGAGACTGAACGTCCTGCAGAGCTGCTCCTTTGGGGACTGAAGTGGGTGCTGTTTTGCAGGAACGAGCCAAGGAGAACTATCCCCAGGAGATCGAGTGGTGCCTCCAGCTGATCCGGGACTACTGGGTCCGAGTGGGTAAGGAGGGCTCAGCTGCTCACAGCCATGGAATCCCAGACTGGAATGGGTGGGAAGGACCTCAGAGCCCATCCAGTGCCACCCTGCCACGGGCAGGGACATCTCCCACTGGCCCAGGCTGCTCCAACCTGGCCTTGGGCACTTCCAGGGCTGGGGCAGCCACAGCTTCCCTGGGCAACCATCCCAATACCCATCAGGAAAAGGTAACCCCAAACTGCCAGCTTTGACTCCTGGGCTGAATGCAAGTGATAAATAAGTCACCCTGTTTTGGGTTTTTAGGTTGTCATTCCTTCACCGGCTCCTTCCTGGAGTATTTTGCTGCCGACATCAGTAAGTGAATTCATCACTTTTTTTTTTTAGTTTTTCTTAGTTTGGTAAATTTAACTCCAATATTTACACACGAGTGAGTTTGGCACCAGACCCAGAGAGGGGCTGCCCTTAAATTCACAACATAGCCATTACTGCAGTTAAAGGTTTTAATTAAGTTTTTAACTAAGTTAAATAAATGTGGATGGTTCAAGGCAATCACGTCGTGGAATCAGAAGAGCTGGAGTTGTAACTGGTTCCTTCACATTGCAGAGTTCATGTCAGAGGCAACTCCTTTATCTCTTTTTTTTTTAATTTTTTTTTTTTAAGGCAAATGAAGATTTTAGTGGTGGGTTTTTAACCTCTTTGGCAGGGAAGAAAGAAAAAATTCTCTCTTGCCAATAAAGTTCCTTGTTTTCTATTTGTATGTGTAATTATGGATGTGAGAGCCCTTTGTATGTTTAAATAGAAATGCCTGTGGCCTTTGTTTCAGGCTACCCAGTGAGGAAACAGGGACAGCAGAGTGAGGTGGAAATGACCTTCCCCGACACGGAAGAGGAGGATCTTGAAGAGTCTCCCTTGGAAAATTCCCCCCAGAAGCCCCTGAGGAGGCTCCTTCCAGACAGGAGCAGAGCAGCCAGGGACAGGGAGAACAAAAAACTCGTGGAATTCATAGTGAAAACAAAAGGGGCGGAAGAACATCTCCTGGGGATCCTGAAAAGCGGGAAAAAATCCCGCTGGCTGAAGAAATTCCTGAACTCCTACTGGTACGTGACCCGTGTGGAGACTTACCTGGAGGATGAGGAGCAGCTGGAGCTGGTGTTTGACTACCTGAAGGAAGTCTACAGGGAGATGGACACCACCAACCTGCGCCAGATCCTGGGGGACGGCATCAAGTTCATCTCGGACGTGCTGCTGCCCGAGGTGAGGGAACGGGGAGAGAGAAAGGGAAAGGAACGAACAAGTGGTGTTGTTTGTGAGCTTGGTGGGATGTGATTCACGTGGGATGACTTGGGGAGAGTTCCCAGAGCTGAGCTGAGCAGGAATACTCCCACCTGCCCGCAGCCTGAGTCACCTAAGTGCCGACTTTTAAGCAAGACAGGAGATGCTTTAAGTAGTTGGTTGCTTTTAAAGGCAGAATGATCGCTTTCTGGTGTATTTTAATTACTTCTGAAATGGTTCAAAGCTTTGTTTTGGGGGTTTTTCTTTTAATTTGGCGAGTTCTCAGGGTTTTCTTGGTGCTCTCTGCGTGTGAGTGGGGGAGGGTGATGAGTTGTTTGGTTTTGTGGTTGTTTCAGATCCTCTTCTGTTCGTCACAGGAGTTTTCCCAGGAGAACATTAACTTGTGTAGAAGCAAAATTACTGTGAAGAACATCTTAGTCTGGGGGTAAAAACACTCCCCTGGGAATGACACAGGACGGGTTTGTGTCACTTATTCAAGAATTTCAGGCACACAATGAGCAGTTTCATCCAAGTTTTCTACATGATTGAGGAACCCTTTCCTCGGAACGTGCTCACCTGGGGCAGCTTCGAATCCCTGGTTGTGATTTTGCTTTGTTTAGTGATTCTAAATGAATTAAATGCTTTTCTAGGCCATTATCTACGCCATTGCTGCTGTGTATGACATCGACTATGAGAAGGCAGAAGAGAAGTACATTAAAGGACCACCTGTGACCAAAAGGTATTTTTATTTTCAGTAGTCCCTGAGGTTTTTTACTAGTTTACTGCTTGTACAGGAAGGTGCTGAGTGTAAGGACAGGAGAGCTCCGTGTCCTCCCTCCTGTGGGTGTCAGAAACAAAGGATTAGACATGGAAAACGTTCTGGCTGAGCCACTCCAACCCTGCAGAATTTAAATTGCCCAGATTATCCAGAGGTGTCCAGATCTACCTAAAAACTTCCTTACTTTCCTTTTCAGGGAGAGGGAGTTATTCGATGAACAAATCCGGGCATGGAAGAAGCTCAAGTCGACCCTGGAGCCTGAGGAGAGCTGAGGGGCGCTGGCCCCCAGGGCTGTGAACAGCCAGTGGTGATTTGTATAAACGTGCAATTCTTTTTGGAGTCCCTGTGTGTGCCCCCTCAACCCCCCCAAAAGCTGCTCTGGTGTCAGCCCTCCTGCTTCCCGTGGCCTCAGCGTGGCCTCGCCGTGCCAGCCGCCCGAACACGCCGCCAGCCCCGTCCCCAGTGCCCTCCCCGGGGCCTGCAGAGCCTCCTGCCCTAACCCCACCTTCCCTGGGGGTTGTTCCAGCCCCCCGTGAGCCCCAGGCAGGGCTGTCCTGGGGAAGCAGGGCCTGGTCCCTGTGCCTGGCGGCCTTCCCGGTGGGAAACGCTCCCGGCGGGGTCACTGCTCCTGCTCCCCGTGCCTCCCGAGTGTGGGAAATAAAGTCGGTGCCCAGTGCTGCAGTCTGAGTCACGAGGCTTCGCTCTGTGTTGTTGGGACAACTGGAATTCCCCAGGGAAGGAATCCAGGTTTGCCTAAACAAAAACATTCCCTTTTCCTGTAGCAGCGAGCCACTGGAGTGCTGGTTTGTGGGCTCTTTTGAGGCTGAGAGTTTAGGGACGCTTTTAATTGGCTTTTTTTTCTCATTCAAATTCTCAGTTTGATCCTGCCCAGCTTCGCTGGAGCTGTGGCACATGGAATCAGTGTCACCAAGAACTAATTAATGATAAACAATGATAAATGATAGATAAAACCCCCTGATTAGGGTTTCTTCACGATAATGAAATGGGATCTCTGTGCTTGTCCAATAAAACCCAGGATGATTTGAAATGAAGAAGTTTAAATTGGGATCCAGATGTCTATTCTGGCTCCAGTAATTATCTGAATATATTTTAATTACACTTTTAATTGCTCTGTGCTCTCTAACGAGTTTCACTATGGAATCCTCATTCCCCTTATCTCAAATACCTCAATTACAGGAACAGAACAGGAAGGGAGGGCTTTATTAAAACTTGTGAGGAGGGATAATGACTTTTAGGGGATGGGATAAAAAAATTAATGAGGGGTTTGTGGAGTGGCTCTTTGGAAGTGAGAGGTCAGGATGGGGTTTCCTGCCCTTGATCCAGGTGCTCTGAGGTAATTCCTTTACATCAGCCCTGTGTTCCCTTCTCCATCAAAATCCCTCCAGTACTGTGAAAATCCTTCACAGCAGTGCCTGGAAGCAGAACTCCTCCCTTTCCTTGCCTTCATCTCGGTCATGGAATCCTGGAATGGTTTGGGTTGGAAGGACCTCAAAACCCACCCACTCCTGCCAGGGGCAGGGTTTTCCACCAGCCCAGGTTGCTCCAAGCCCTGTCCAACCCGGCCTTGGACACTCCCAGGGATAATCCTGGCTTACCATAGTCCTGGTTGGATTTCATATTTGAATCTGTGGTGGTTGGTGCTCAGGGAGGTGCTTCCACCCTGTCTTACATCAGGTAAAGGTTATTTTTACGTATCAGATGAGCCTGTAATATTGTGTGCTGGTGTCTTGGCTCCTTGTTATTAATTGCAGAGCTGAGAGCAGGAAAATGAACTTTACTGCTTTCTGTCCTTGTTCTCTATTTAAAATGGTCTGGCACCTCCCCTCTGTTCATTAGTGGCTGTCCAGTGTTAATTAATGCACATTCCCTCACCTGTTATTTATAATTGATCCAGTGTCACAACCCCACAGCTTTACCCATTGCGTGTACTGCCAGGAATGTTCAAATAACCAGGAGCGGCGTTTTTGGGGTGAAAACCCCCTTTTGCAGCGCGAGCCCGGCAGGAAAAGAAGCGGCTGCCGAAACCCGGGATCGAACCAGGGACCTTTAGATCTTCAGTCTAACGCTCTCCCAGCTGAGCTATTTCGGCTGTTCGGCCCCGCTCCGCCCCCACGGCCGTCACCGCCGGGATACCCGGCATGGATACGGGACATGGATATGGGATATGGGACATGGATACGGGATATGGATATGGGACATGGATACGGGATATGGGATACGGGACATGGATATGGGATATGGGATATGGATATGGGATATGGGACATGGATATGGGATATGGGACATGGATGCGGGACAGGGGACATGGATATGGGAGGGATGTGGGATACTGGACACGACAGGGATGTGGGACATGGGACATGGATACGGGACATAGATAGGGGACACGAGGGGGACATGGGACATGGATACAGGACATGGATAGGGGACATGGGACATGGATACGGGACACGGGGGTACCTGGTCAAGGGACGCGGAGGGAGCCACGGCACACGCGGGGCAGGGCGGCGGCGGCAGCGCGGTCTCTGTGGCGCAATCGGTTAGCGCGTTCGGCTGTTAACCGAAAGGTTGGTGGTTCGAGCCCACCCAGGGACGGCCGCCCGTCCTTTTTTTCCTTTTTCCTGCCGCGGTCCCGGGGCCGCCCCGGCCCCTCCCGGTCCCGCTTTGCCGGCGGGGGACCCTCGGAACGGCCGCGCCCGCGGCGCGCGTTCCCCGCCGGAGCGCTGAGGCGGCGCGCACCGGGCCCCTTTCGGGGGCGCACCGCGCGCAGAGGTTGCGTGAAGGGCTGCGGGAAATGGCGGCGGCGGCGGCAGCGCTGGGCCGTGAGCGGGGAATGGGCTGGGAATGGGCTGGGACCGGGCGGGATGGGCCGTGAGCGGGGACCGCGACAGCCCCCGGGGCACGCGGACAGAGAGCGGGACTCGCCCTCCGCGCAGGGACTGAGCCCAGACGGACCCTGAGGGGGCTCCGCCGCCCTGAGGGGACGCGTCCGGGCTGAGCTCTGCCGTCCTCTCCTGCAGGTCTCCGGCTGCCCGGGCACGGCGCGCTGGGCTGGCGGTGAGCGCGGGGGACGAGGCTGGGGTGTGCGGGGGTCGGGGAGGTGGGAGCCCAGCCCCTGGTGGAGCCCCCAGCCCGCAGCTGAGCGGCTGCCCCGGCCCGGGGCTGTTCTGCCCTCGGAGGGGCTGTGTCACCCTGTCAGCCCCGGGTGTTTCTGCCCCCGGAGGGGCTGTGTCACCCTGTCATCCCCGGGTGTTTCTGCCCCTGGAGGGGCTGTGTCACCCTGTCAGCCCCGGGTGTTTCTGCCCCCCAGGCCCGGCGCTGTGGCTCCTGTCCAGGCTCAGCTGCTCCACCAGACGCCGGCGGCCGATCGTGCAGACAGGTAAGGCAGCTTACCTGCCAGGTGTCCCCTCGCTCCCCCGCTGGAATCCAGGGAGAGCTGGAGCTGGGGGAGCCCTGGGGACAGGCAGCCAGGGGCGCTCTGTGATCCGGGTGGGGCAGAGAAGGCTCTGCCTGAGCTCCAGACCCCACACTGGGGGAGACCCCTCTGCCCCAACCGCAGCCCCAGAGGGTGTGGGATTGTCCATCCTTGTCCAGCGTACCACGGATTGCTCAGGGAGTCGGGGCCTGACCCCCTGTGCTGTTCCCTGCAGCGCTGTGCAGGCCCAGAAGAGCTCAGCCGTGGTCCAGAAGAAGTCCTTTGTCCCCAGCAGCCGGGGCGAGTACATCGTCACCAAGCTCGATGACCTGGTCAACTGGGCCCGGCGGGTGAGTCCCGGGACGCCTGGGATCCAGGGAAACACCGGAGTCCCCTGCTGCTGGGGATAAAAATAGGCTCAGAGCTCGCCTGGCAGGGTTACACGGGCAGAGGGTGACATTGGGCTCCAGTGACAGAGCTCCCCCACACTCTGAACTTCTCCTGTTCCGTTTCCCTTCTGTCTGACGGACTCTGTAAGGTCAGACAATGCCCAGGCACCCCCAGGATGCCAGGCAGTGGGAGAGGGGGAGGAAAATTTATTTCCGAAGTGGAGAACACTGGACTTAAAGAACTTTACTGTTTCAAACACCGGGCCTGGGGAAAGGGCCACCCCTGTTCCCCTCAGGGCTTTTATCACCCCTGGCCCCCGCTCTGAGGGGGCCCTCACACGTGTCTGCAAGGACTTACCTTTTTCCCATACCAGGGAGCGCTTCCCTGGAATGCAGGAGGGGGAAACACCTGAAGCTGTCTCTGGGGAAGATGGCTCTTCCAGGTGGGCAGCGAGCCCTGACGTCCCCACTGGGGGTCTCTCCACCCTCACAGCCCCTTCCCCCCCGGAGTCAGCTGTGCCCCTGTCCCCGCAGAGCTCCCTGTGGCCCATGACCTTCGGGCTGGCCTGCTGCGCCGTGGAGATGATGCACATGGCAGCGCCCCGCTACGACATGGACCGCTTCGGGGTCGTGTTCCGCGCCAGCCCCCGCCAGGCCGACGTCATGATCGTGGCGGGGACCCTCACCAACAAGATGGCCCCGGCCCTGCGCAAGGTACCGGGGCCTGGGGGGCTTTGGGATCGGCGCGGGGGGCGCCGGGGGTGACCCCAAATAAACGTCCCTGTTCGCAGGTCTACGATCAGATGCCGGAGCCTCGCTACGTGGTCTCCATGGGGAGGTGGGTGCCGGGACCCCTGGGAGAGTCTGTGTGTGCAGGGAGGGGCAGGGAGGGGGATTCTTTGCTCGCCTGTTACTCCAAGCCCTTAAGTTCTCTAAAGAGGCCCCGTAGAGCGGAGCAGCGAAGCTGCCTCTGACTGGGAATGGCGTGTGTGAGTCACTGGGAGCTGCACAGTCCCCCCAGGGACAGGTCCAGGGGGTTGCAGCTGCCAGAGCCCAGGAGCTTGTGTATGTCCACGATCCTGGAATTTGTGTTTGGGCTAAAAATGTACCAGCCAGGGCTCCTGAAGGGGCTGAAGGACCACGGTGTCACCTGCCCTGTCCTTCCCTGGAGCTCAGCCAGTGCCCACCTGCCAAGGTCACCTTCCCTTGGCCTTCTGCCCCCCTTCTGGGCTGACCAAGGGTCTGACCCTGCCCCTCTCCTGCAGCTGTGCCAATGGTGGAGGGTACTACCACTACTCCTACTCTGTGGTGAGGGGCTGCGACCGCATCGTGCCCGTGGACATCTACGTGCCAGGTAGGGCGGGAGCGAGGCAATTCTGGGCATTGCCACAGAGCTGGAGGGGGGTTTCAAAGGCTTTTCCTGTTTCAAAGTGTGCTGGTGAAGCTGCAGCAGCTTCAGGGAGCTCTGCTGAGGTTGCAGCGAGGGCTGTGCTGGCGGTGTCGCTGTCAGGGCTGTGGGAGGTGTGAGCTGTGGTTGGCTGTCACCTCTCCTGCTGGCTCCATCTCCAGGCAGGTACAGCCCTGCAACCGTCCACCCTTCTCCTTCCTCCCTTCCCTTCCTCTCTGTCTCTCTCAGGTTGCCCCCCTACAGCTGAGGCTCTGCTCTACGGGATCCTGCAGCTCCAGAGGAAAATCAAGCGGGAGAAGAGGATTCAGATCTGGTACAGGAAATAGCCTTTATTTATGTCCCCACTCTGCCCCCGGGCACCGCTCACGTCACGCACAAAGCCGGGTCCTCACGCGCCTTCAATAAAACTCTACCTGGTCAAGGTGCTCTTCTGTCTTTAATAAATCCCTGTGATGGAAAAACTGGACTAAAAAAACTGGGCTAAAAAGCTGGAGCTGAATCTGGGAACGCTCAGTGTGTTGGCCTGTGTTCTGAACAACCCGTGAGGGAAGCAGAGTGATGTCATATCACGACATAAAGGCCTGACCAGAAGCTGAGGTGTGCTTTGTAGTTTTATTGGGAAGTTTTGAGACCAACACATGTCCAGGTGATCCCCGAGCTCTTCCCTTACTCACCACCTGCTCCCTGTAGATAATTCCCACACAGGATCTAATAAATCTGTAATATCTGTGTGCACGGGGCCAGGCAGCCATTCTGTTTGTGTAACTCAGTAAAATATTAGTGCTTGAAATCAGAACCTGCCTCCTAAACCTGAATGCAGAGCTCCTTAGCAGAGTAGGGGTAAAGCAGCCTGTCCTGGCTGCATCCCAGGAGTCTGGGATAAGGAAAGGTCATGGCAGGGGGACAAACACACTTTGGAAAGACAAATAAATAACTCGGG
Organism: Myiozetetes cayanensis; assembly: GCF_022539395.1. Lineage (NCBI taxonomy): Eukaryota > Metazoa > Chordata > Aves > Passeriformes > Tyrannidae > Myiozetetes > Myiozetetes cayanensis. The sequence goes on from NW_026087477.1 coordinate 4,009,054, forward strand.
AACAGAACAGCAGTTTGGGTGTTTCATTCCTTTTAATGGACTTTATCCCTTCTGGGGAGAGAGGAAACATTTACTGAGCTGGGAGGGGGGTGTCAGGGTCAGGACTCACTGCCAGGGGCTTTGGCCAGAAGTGTTGGGAAACCTCCCTGGGGAGCTGCTCCAGGAGCAGCCGAAATGCCTCAGAACACCTCAAACTGCTCTGTCTTCCCAGTTTCTCCTGCCTGGTTTGGATCATTTGGCTCGTCTGTGGAAAGGCACCCTGTGATGTCTCAAAATAATCCAGTTTTTAGAGGAAATGGCTGGTTCTGGAACCCCTTTGGCCAAAGCCCTGGAATTCCAGCTTAACTGAGGAATTTGGAGATGAGTCTTCAGTGGAAACCCTCCTGTCAGGACAGAACAGGGTAGGTTCTTCTTGGACAGAGCCCAGAAGACTCCTGTGGGGCAGGGGGCTCCTGGCAGGGACCTTCCAGTCCTTTTGTCTGCTGGACTTCCATCCCGAGCCTCCAGCTCCCTCTGGATGAATCGGGTTTGCTCTCTCTCGTCAGGAGGAGGTCAGAGCTGTTGGTACCTCTGGTCCCCAGGGTTTGTGTCCCGCTCCCCTCAGTGTTTCAGGACGGTGGGTGTGATCATCCTGGGGTGGGAGTAGTACCGGCACTCCGGGGGGGGCTGCAGCTCCATCACCCTCGTGCTGATGTTCTCCCTCTTGAACCCGGCCTGCACCAGGGGCCCCACCTGGGTCTCCTGCGGGAGAGGAGGGGAGGGAGGGGCAGCCCTGGGTTGGGGTGTCCAGGGGGCAGGGGGGTCACGGTGGGACACGGGGACAACGCCGCTCACCTCAAACATCCTCTCGATGTCGCTGTACCTGGTCTTGAGCAGCTCCCCCCACGAGGTCAGGTTGCAGTAGGTGAGGACCCCCCCAGGCCGCAGCAGGCGGAAGGCGTGACCCTGCCGTGGGAATCCGGGAAATTCGGCACCCCCTGCTCAGCACCCGGCCCTGGCAGCCCCTCCGGGCTCCCCCCGCCCCCCACGTTACCTGGATGAAGTTGAACTGGTGCGTGTGCCACGTGTCCTGGGACAGCGGGTACGTGTCGTACAGGATCCCTGCCGGGGGCACCGGGACCATCAGCCAGGACAGACCCCCAGGGGCTCCAGGGCCGGGGGAAGGCCCCCCTCACAGCCTGGCTCGGGGTTTCCCTGCTGCACTTTGCCCCCCGTGTCTCTGACCCCGGCAGGCACCGAGCTGCTGCTCCCCCGGTGTCTCTCCCAGATCCCACGGGATGGAGCGGGCTGGGTCCCCACCCCACCCTGGCCAAATTGCTCCCCCCCTTTCCACAATTCAGGGATGTCCCAGCACCCCCCTGCCCAGGGCTCCTGCCTTGCTGTGCCCCCCCTTCTGCCATGGGGACCCCACCCAGGCCCTCCCTGTGCCTCTGGGGACGTCTCACCGCTGAAGTGCCCGTCGGGCAGCGTCGGCACCACGTCCTCCCACAGCCCTTTCAGGGGCACCACCTGTGGGCAGGGGGACAGAGGGCTGAGGTGAGGGGGGCACAGGCACCCCCCAGCCCTGGCACAGCCCACCCCGGGCTGACCTTGTGCGGCTGTGCCTTGGCCCACTGCTCCAGGCGCCGGAACACGCCCTCGTTGCACTCGATGATCCAGTGCTCCTGGATGTCGAACTGCTGCACCTTGGAGGCGGCGATGGCCATGCCAAAGCCCACCTCGAGCACGCGCCCACCTGGGGACGGGAGGGCAGCTGGGAGGGCCAGGCACCCCCAGGGACACACAGCCCTGGCTTTGCTCTGCCCTGGACCCCCCCAGCCCCAAATTCTGCCTCGTTCTTTCCCCAGATTGGTTTTTTTTGGTGCAGGTTGGGAGTGTGTGATGCTGCTGGAGCTGAGCTCGGCCCTGTGTCCCTGCCACCTGCTGCCCCCCTGGCTGATCCCACAGTGACCCTTTGCCCCCACCACGTCCCTGAGCCCGGGGGGGCCCCGTTACCCTTCGAGGCAGCCACGGTGGCCAGCGAGTGCATGTAGGGGGTCTCCCAGCGCTCCATCACCGGCTTGCCCAGGATCTCCAGGTGGGCGTCGGGCTCATCGTAGCCGGCCGTGGCCTCGCTCCAGGCCGCCCTGCAGTCCTCGCCCTCGGCGAAGATCGGCCCCGCCGCCGCCCCGGAGCTCATGGCTGCGGGAGCAGAGAGCAGCTGGACAGGCCGGGAGGGAAAGGGCAGCTCGGCTCTTGGCTCGCTTTAAATAGCCGGGCTGGAAAGTGCTGAGTGTGCAGGGCCGGCTGGGGCCCCTGCGGAGCCCTTATCGGGATCGGGAGCCCTTATCGGGATAGGGGCACCGCGGGGTGGGCACGGGCTGCCAGGCCTGGGTGGTCACACACCTGGGGGGCACAGGGAAGAACTGGGGGGTGCCGGGGGTGTCCGGGCTCCTGGGGGTCACTGCTGAGGGGATGACCAGCACTCCTGTGTGGCCAGGTGGGGAACCTTGCAGGTGGGCAGTGGGACCCCACGGATGGACGCTGGGACCCGGTGGTGGGCGCTGCGACCCCACGGGTGGGCCGTAGGACCCTGCGGGGGTCAGTAGGACCCCCCGGGTGGGCAATAGGACCCCACGAGGGGGGTGTGACCCCCGAGTGGGCTGCACTGGGACCCCGCGGGTGGGCGGCACTAGGACCCCGTGGGTGGGCGGCACTAGGGCCCTGCGGGTGGGCGGCACTAGGACCCCGTGGGTGGGCGGCACTAGGACCCTGCGGGTGGGCGGCACTAGGACCCCGCGGGTGGGTGGGCGGCACTAGGACCCCGCGGGTGGGCGGCACTAGGACCCTGCGGGTGGGTGGGCGGCACTAGGACCCTGCGGGTGGGTGGGCGGCACTAGGACCCTGCGGGTGGGTGGGCGGCACTAGGACCCTGCGGGTGGGTGGGCTGCACTAGGACCCCTGGGTGGGCGGCACTAGGACCCTGCGGGTGGGTGGGCGGCACTAGGACCCTGCGGGTGGGCGGCACTAGGACCCTGTGGGTGGGTGGCGGCACTAGGACCCTATGGGTGGGTGGGCGGCACTAGGACCCTGTGGCCCCCCCCTCTCCCGGACTGCCCTTCCCGCCTGGCCCCGCGCGCGCGGCCCCGCCCCTCCCTGGGCGCGGCCCCGGAGACCCCGTAGCGAGGGGCGGGTGCGCGCGCAGCGGCGGCGCTGAGGGAGCGCGAGCGCGCGGCGGGGGCCGGGCCGGGCCGGGGGCGGCGGGGGAACCGGGACACGGACGCCGGGACTCGGCCGGCAGCGCCCGCCGCGGGCCCCGCCACCCGCCGCTGGCACCGCCGCCGGGCACAGCCGGGCGCGGCCCTGGAGGCGCCGCCGCCATGAACAGCGTGGGAGGCGCCGATGAGATCGGGTGAGGGAAGGTGGGGGCGGCGCGCCGGGACGGGGAGGTGTGTGGGAGGGTCCGTCTCGGTCACCTTTCCCGCAGCCTGGAGCGAAGGTCGCGCCGGGCCTCCCGGGCCGGGGATGCTCGTGGGGCCCGGTGCCGGGCCGCTGAGGGGTGTCTGGAGTGGGGTCGGGGGGTGCTGCGGGGGGGCCGGTGAGGGGTCAGGGGTTGAAGGCGAGGCTGTTCCCGAGTCGGAGGTGCTGAGGAGGGGCCGGTCCTGGGTCGGCGTTGCTGAGGATGGGGCGGGGGGATGGCGTCCGTCCCGGGTCAGGGGCTGTTGAGGGCGGGCCGGTGCCGGGTGCGGGGGCTCAGGGGGCTCAGGGGCCCGGTGCCGGTGCGGGGGGTGCTGAGGGGGGGTCCGGTCCCGCCGTGAGGGCGCCCCGGTGCCCCTGCCGGGTGTCGTGTCCCCCCCGGTCACGTGACCGGCGCGCGCGGGGCTGCGGCAGGTGCGCGCGCCCAAGGTCACCCGCCCGCGGCGCTTCCCGCGCCCGCCCGCACCGCATCCTGCACCGCGCCCGCCCGACCCGCATCCCGGCCCGCACCGCATCCTGCACCGCGCCCGCCCGACCCGCACCGCATCCTGCACCGCGCCCGCCCGACCCGCATCCCGACCCGCGCTGGCGCGGCCTCACCTTGAGTCCCGCGTGCAGTTCTGGGCGCCACAGTGTTAAAGGAAAGGGTTAAAGGCGCTAGAGAGCGTCCACAGGAGGGACACGGAGATGCTGAAGGGCCTTGAGGGGAAGAAGCCGCGTGAGGGCACTTGGTGCTTTCAGGCTGAGGGGAGAGCTCATTGCAGTTACGACCTCCCCGTGGGGGGAAGCGGAGGGGCAGGCACTGAGCTCTGCTCCCTGCGAGCAATGACGGGACCCTGTGGATCTCTTCCAACCCAGAGCGTTCTGTGAACCTGCCTGGGGGACTTTGTTCCAGTGACTCATCAGGGCCGCCCCGAGGGGCTGCTCACGGGGAGGAGGGGGCACCGGGAGCGTCCCCCTGCTGTGCCACCCTCCTGAGCTCCCTCTGCTGTCCTCTGCACAGGGTGGGCTCCAGGCAGGAAAATCCTGGTTTTGAGGGTTCCCGGGGGTTTTGAGCCTTCAAACCAATAACCTGACACACAGGTCTGGCTCTTCTGAGGTGTGTTAACAGTCACAGAAAGTCTTGGGTTGGAAGGGACCTCATGGACCATACAGTTCCACTCAGTACCGTGCTACTTCAGAGCTCTGTCCTAAAGCCTGTGACATTGAAATGGTCAGGCTGCAGACCTGGGCATGAGAGAACTCGAAGGAGCAAAAACAGAATGGAAAGACCCCTGGCTGGTTCTTCCACTGCACGTTTGGGCACAGAATTTGCTCCTCAGGACTGGTCACCTTGTTTGAAAGTGGAGCGGACACGAAGCACTCGCCCCGTGCTGCCTGCAGTGCCTTGTAAGCTGCTTACTTGCTGCTTGTTCTTAATTTGTAAACCCTAAAAATACAGGAGGCAAGAAAAGCCATTGGAATAACGTGTTGGAATGGTTTGGGTTGGAAGGGATCTTAAAGATCATCTGGTTCTAACCCCCTGTTCCAACACAGGCCTGTTTAAATTCGTAGGTTTGGCTCTGAAAGTGTTGTTATTTGCACCTGGGCCTTAACCACTGTCTGGTGCCTTATGAGAGACTGCTCAGGTCTGTCCTCCCAGGCTTAGGTGAGTGCCAGGCTCCAGGTTATTCCATGAAATATCATCAGCTCCCCTCCTGAGCAGGCTCGGCTGGCCCAGAGCTCGTTCCCAGTCAGGAGCTGTTTGGGATGTGATCCTTGGAGCTGTAATCACATTGGGAAGGATTGGGGGTTAGTCAGAGAGGGAACTTTCTTTATCCTGCTCCCCCAGAAGTGCTCAGAGGAGAGGTGAGAACTGTAACAAAAGGCAGCTCTGCTCAGCTGCTTCGGCCTGGGGAGGAAGTTCTGGTTCAAAGCTTTGGGAGAGGCATCTCTGAATGGGAAGTTACGAATTCAGCTGCTTTTCTAGACTGAGATTTTAAGAAAACCCACTTAGGGAGGCTGTAGGTCTTGCAGGTGTGTTGGCATGGGCAGGGGGGCCTTGTGAGAGTTACTTGTTGTAATTAATTAGTACTTAGGACTGTTTTGGATGGAAGAAAAGTGCTGATCTCTGTCCTTCTGTCCTGCAGCTGAGACATCAGAGGTGTTAATCAAACCCCAGATTATTTATGTAGGTGAGGAGTTGTTGCTTTTGTTGAGTTTTGGTGTTCTGCAATACTTTTTTTACTAACTCTGGGATTATTTGCTCCAGCAGCAAGTACGTTGTTTTTGGCAACAAAGAATAAATTAGCAATTAAAATTCTCACAGGAAGTAGTGAGGTGGAACTTCTGAGGAGTCATTATCCCGCTTCCTGCTCCTGAAGGGATCCCTGGGGGGAATTGTGCTGCACCTGGCAGGGTCTCACACAGCACACCCAGCTCGTGGTGGACAGACAGACCTGCCCAAAGCACGGGCTGGTGGGTCCTGTTACCCCCTGGCTGTGCTGGGAACAGCTTTGCATTCCCCAGGGGATGGGCTGTAGCATCCTCTGCCACTGCAGGCTGTGCCTTGGGAGCTCTGGGGGTGCAGGTTGTGGTGGTGTCAGCAGGTGCAAACCAGTAACGTGGGGGGAGACTTGTGAGGGCCTGCAGGTTCCTCTCGAGGGGCAGCTCCAATCTCTGTGAGCAGGGACAGCACCCAGGGAAGGGCTGGAGCTGTGTCAGGGCAGGCTCAGGTTGGGTATCAGGGAAAGGTTCTTCCCCCAGAGGGTGGTTGGCACTGAACAGGCTCCCCAGGGCAGTGGGCACGGCCCCAAGGCTGCCAGAGCTCCAGGAGGGTTTGGACAGCGCTCAGGGGGACAGGGTGCAGCGTGGGTAAGACCTTGGGAAGGGGCTGCTGATGGTGCTGGGCTCAGGGATGGAGCTCACACAGCTGTCCTGCACGGAACCACATCTGGATCCTTGTGAACTCTGGAGCTGATGGGATAGGTGAAGTCTGGCCCTGCTCTCTGTGTTCAGACCAATCCACGGAGGAGCCCAAGGCAGGGGATTCCTGGCTTTGGCATTCCAGAGCTGTGTATTTCCATACAGCTGCTGGAGCTGGGCATGGGTGGCCCAGCTTTTCTGTCCCAGTGCATGTAGGGTGACTACAAATAATTAATAGTGGAATGGGAAGGTTTCAGTGACCTCCCTCCCTGCACAGAGTGGTGTGATCTAAAATAGATTGATCGTGTGTACCAAGCTATCAGATTTAGTTAAAAACACCCAAACCCAGTCCATAAGCTCAAATGCAGCTGATCAAGACAGTGCTGCCAACACACTGAAACTTCAACGTGAATGTAGCATTAGATCAGCAGTTTTTTCTTTGCTATTGGGAAGTAGAATTATTTCTCTATAGAACCTACTTTCCCTGAGAATAACAGCACGAGGAGCGCGTAGATTTGTGTGTTGTGTGCGTGGAGAGGGACGGTTGTGAAGCCACCAGGAGCCCCAGGTGTGGGGGTGAAGCTGGGCTGTGCCAGAGCACGACCTGTTGCCGAGCACTGGCTGGTGTTGAGCAAGGCCCTGAGCCCGTGCCAGGAGCCCGAGCGCTGCCAGAGGGAGCAGGGGGCACTTTTCCAATCCTTGAGGAAAACTTCGTCATCCCGAACACGCAAGCAGAAAACAGGCAGGGGAGGGGGGACATGTCCTGGGTGTGCCACTCTCAGAGGGGCCTGGGGAGGGGGGACATGTCCCCGTGCATTACGATAAGGCAGGAGCAGATGCAGCCAGTGTCTGCTGGGACACTGAGGGCTGTATTTGCTTTGCATGTCACCAGCTCAGTTGTTTTCTGGCCGCTCAAGGAGACGCTTTGATCAGCCCTTAACAGTTGGTCTGTTTTTTTGAAAGACAAGACTCGTGTCACGTCTCAGCCACTGACTTAGGGACAGAATTGGCCCTGATGGAACAAGGCTCGTAGGTGCTGTGTGGTGCTGAGCTCAGTCCCTGGGGCTGGTGCAGAAGGGTCGTGACATGATGTCACATCACAGGAGGGAATCGGAGCAGAAGGGGCCGGCTGGGTCTGTCAGGGAGCAGAGCTGCTCACCCCAGGAAGCTGCAGACCCCCATGGAAGGTGTTGGGTTTTTTTGAGTTGGTGCTTTGCACAGAAAGGGCTGAGTGTTGAGGTGGCTGTAACCAACCTTTAATTACAGAGTAAATGACTTTGCTGGAAGTTTTGTCACACCCAAAAGTTGATAAAGAGATGCAGAGCTGGCAGGGAGCTCCTCTGAGCACTTACCCAGGCACTTGGGCATGCTCTGACATGAAACCCTGCAGATTTGGGTGCTCTTTGCAGAAGATGAGTTGTTTTAGTTTTAAGCAGTTTTGTTTGGGGTTTAGCCATGGCTGTCTCATCTGCTGGGTGATATCTCCAAGCTGGATTGTCCAATGGTTTCCCAGCGAGTGGCTGGATTAGCACTGCTCTGTTATTTAGGACCTGCCACACAGGTTTGTCTCTGTCTCAGACCTGTGCTTGGCAGCTGTACTTTTGCTTTCCCTCCAGTAGCAGATGCTGGCAGACAGCAGTGGCTGAGGGAGGGAGCAGGAGTGGAGGGGGGGTTTGGTTTAATCAGCAGGCTCTAGTGAGGTGCTGGCGTTGTAGGGTGTGCTGGGGTACCCCCAGAGCTCTCCAGAACAACCAACTCGGGCCTTAAATAAGATGTAGCATCTGCTGTGTCCCCTAAACCTGCCCTGTGCTTTGTTTGCAGGAAGCTGTTTGTGGGTGGCCTGGACTGGAGCACGACACAAGGTGAGCGACAGCTGCTGCAGGCCTTGGGCAGAGCTTTTAACTGACACTGCTCTGGGCTGAGATTCTCTGCTCCTCTCTGCTAATTAATAAAACTCTGTAGAGAGAGCTCAGGTACATGTTAATACTTCTGGGGTTGTATTTTCTGTTGGTGTTTGGTGCTGGAGTTTTTGTCAACCCAGCCATTTTTGTGATCGCTTTCCTGTGGTACTGCTTTCCATTTGTGTGAGTGGAAGCAGACTGTTATTTAGCCTTGGTTTACAGGAAGTAAAATGTGATCCTTTTCAAAAGATGAGTTTAAGTTGTTTCGCTGTTGTTTGCTTATCTGTTGGCTCGTTACTGCAAACACAGTCTGGTGCTGCCAGTCTCTGGTTCTGTTTAATATTTGCTTTTTTTCTTCAACAGAAACTCTTCGTAGCTACTTCTCCCAGTATGGAGAAGTTGTAGACTGTGTAATAATGAAAGACAAAACAACAAATCAATCTCGAGGATTTGGATTTGTCAAATTTAAAGATCCCAACTGTGTGGGAACAGTGCTGGCCAGCAGACCTCATACGTTAGATGGCCGAAATGTAAGTTGCTTTTGTGTTGGGGTTTTTTTTGGTTGGTTTTTCTTCTCTGCTCCAGATCCAAAGATTTGCTTTAAAGTCTGGCTCCTCATTTGCAGACTGGAGAGTGTCCAAGTCACCTGGTTGTTGGTTTCAGTTGATTTGTTGGAAGGCAGCTCTAAGTCAGTGGTTTGTGCTGAGGAGCTGGGTGTCAGCAGTGCTGGGTGTCAGCAGCGCTGGCTTCAGCTGCCACACACGGTAACTTTTCGAGCAAAATTCTGCATGCTGAGGTCTGACCAAACTGGAACTTCTTCCAGATTGATCCAAAGCCATGTACACCTCGGGGGATGCAGCCAGAACGGACACGACCGAAGGAAGGATGGGTAAGGAAAGATCCTTGTGTACCCTGCCTGTTGTCTAAGTTCTGGCTTAGCTTCCAGCAGTTGAATTGAATTCCCTTGGGTTGTATCCATGTTCCAAAGGCAGAAGGCAGTGTGCAGGCCTGGAGTGTAAATTTATTTCTGCACAGTGTCTTTCCCTTGGATTTGCACGGGCAGGTCCAGGTGCAGGGCAGTGTTCACCAACACTTGTGTCAGTTTGGGTGTGGTGTTTCTTAAGCTCTTAGTGCTGCTTTTAGTCAGTTCTTCAGACTCGAGAGCAGTGTCTGGAAGGGCCCTCGCAGGGCTGATGCTGTTCCAGCCCACTCCACACCCTGCAGCTTCATCAGAGGTCAGTGTAGAATGAGTAAATGGCCTCAGAATGCAGGCCCTGGATTTCTGGTCCTCTGGAGAACAGGGAACACTGAACCTCTGAGCTCAGAATGTGCTCTGCCTTCAGGACTGGGAGACTTCAAGGCTGGAGATCTCCCCTCAGCCTGCCAGAGCTTGTTGTTCGTGGTTCAGTGTGAAATGACAGAGGCAGCCGACTTTATTGTCCTTCTGACTGAATTTTTTCCTCCTTGATTTAGCAGAAAGGATCCAGGAGCGATAACAATAAATCCAATAAAATTTTTGTTGGTGGGATTCCTCATAACTGTGGCGAGACAGAGCTCAGGGAATACTTCAAGAAGTTCGGAGTGGTGAGTCCCTGGGCCCGCTCGGGGGGAGCTTCCCCCCTGCTGCCTCCTGTCACGTGTCCTCAGGCTGTCAGATTTGGGGGGGATTTGGACAAACCGCTGCAGGGGCACGTGAAGCGTTTGGTGGTGAACTGTAGTGAGTGTTGATGGTCTGGAAATGTCCCTTGAGAGAACCTGCTGCTCGGGTGGAGTTTATTGTGCTGCTTCTGTCTCCTTGCTTTAAGTCTGCCTGTTGCAATATTCTGTCCCTTCCTCCAAAAGCTCCCAGGTTGAGGTGGCTCAAGAATGATTTTTTTTTTTCCTCTCTTTCCCATTGGAACCTCCTTCTGAGACAAACTGCTACTCATATTATACAGCTTTTAATTGCTTTTAATTCAGTTTGTGACCTCAGACTGAAATTACTATTTCTTCTAATTTGTGTGTGGGGGTTCTATTTAGTTTTAATTCCCACTTATCCCAGGTCTCACTGCCCCTTTAAGATGATAAACCACTGGATTAAATAATTCACCTGTGAATAAGTTTGAGGAACTTAAAGATTGCCTGAGGTAAATTCAGGACTGTGCCAGTGGACATGAACTTGTCACCTTTGAGTGGCATTTGGTGTGGGGTTTTTTATACTTTATTCACTTTTCTCTGGGTTTTCTTAGTGGCAGCAAAGGGTTTGCAGAGAAACAAGTTTATCAACAGCTAATCATTTCTCAACCCTATTTAAAATTCCGTTAAGATAATTTATTTAAACAACAAGCAACGGCTAACAAGTGTTTCTTCAGCTTGAAAGGCTGCAGCAGACCCGTTATAAAAACAGGGGGCACGTTCCACAGCTGTGGAATGCAGTTAGAGGGGGTTTGTAAAGCTGTGTAAAGCATCAGTTTGACTGGTGCTCCGGGCCACAGTGCACGCTCCTAAATGTGTTTGGAGCTCATGGTGAGAGTGAAAATGGCTAAAAATGGGAAAAGTCATCTTCTAAGAAGCTGCCCTGATGAGCTCTTGGAAGACAAACCTTTGGGGTGTTTTATAGGCCGTGGTGTGGGTACAGACAGTGTAATGGCCTTAATGGTGGATTAAAATGTTAAGCGTGATGAGACAGTACAGCAGCTTTGTGGATGGATGGATGGATGGATGGATGGATGGATGGACTGAGGCTTTCCAAACCCCCAGGAAGAGCAATGTTCCTGGTTTTTGTGCTGTGCCTGGGGTTGGTGGCTGCAGTTGAATTGTGCTGTGTGGGTCGAGAGCAGGAACCAGCCTGTGGTGACTGTTCCAGCCCTCCCCTGGTAGCACAGTGAGTAGAATTTCCCTCCTCTCTTCCAGGTCACTGAAGTTGTAATGATCTATGACGCAGAGAAACAGAGGCCCCGAGGTAAAGGCTGATCTAGTTTGTCCTTGAAATTTCTTCATACTCTCCTATAGTCAGATGGCAAACTATTTCACACCATCAGAAAAGGTAGATTTTTTTTTCTCTCTTCTGTTGCCTCAGGAAAAAGAATAATTCACTGGGCAAACATCACTTCAAGTCTAGACTCTTCATCTCTGGCTTCACTTGGGTCTGTGCATTTCAACTCAGACGTTTCATGCTCATTTATGGGGGTTGTTTTTTGAGATGAAATGAAATTTGATTCTCAAGCCATTTGTCTGGCTGAAGGTACTTTTGGAGGGGAAAAAAATAAGCAGATTTTCCTCCTATTGCACATGAAAGGTATGTTGGATCTGTAAGTGCATGGGGAGTGCTCCAGTCAGAGCACAAGACAGGACAGAATCCATCCATCATCTGCTTTTGTTTTGGTTAAATGGCTTCACCTCAAATTAAAGCAAAACACTTCTTAAACCACACAGAATAATTCTGAAATATGCATATTTATATTTTTTTTTTTGATTGGGACTCACAATCCCTGTGTGCCAGACGGCTTTTTAAGAGGGGGAGAAAGCCCAGACCATGGAAGATTCACTAGATATTGAATCGAGTTGGGAACCTTTGGTCAAAATACGAAGCAAGTTCCATGTCACCCATGTGCCATTGCATCCACCGTCAGTTTGCCAAGGAAGAGCCAATCCTTTAGCTTTGCTCCCACCCTGTAGCATGTTCGACATGCTAGAGAATAGTTTGCCATCTGAACTTTCATTTCTCTTCTGCCTCATTATTAAGAAGTATATCCTTCACTTCATATTTATTAAGCTGTTAAGTCTTAGTTTTATTTTTAATTTAGACATACATCCTTAGTGACATATTTAAGTGTTTCATAGTAAAGTATGGTAATGTTAAGTAAGTTCTTTTTTTTGTTTCTTTTCTCTCTGTGAATTGTTTGACTGTGATTAACGATATCTCTTTAGATTTCTTCTCTCTAGGTGATAATTTATCACAGAGGTACAGGCCAGTTCCGCAGTCAGAGGAGGGACGGGCTTTGTCTTTTATTGGAGTGTAAACGAAGTTTCAATATATTTGTTTTTTTGTTTTCTTGCTTTAGCTATCCTAATCTTCTTTCAGCAGATACCTTTGAATTAAGCAGCACATAAATCCATCTATTTCAGTGCTCTAGAGCAGCTGGTTTTGGATAGAGGAGACAGAGACACGGGCATCCCAGTGTGATTTGGGGCTGGAGTTCTGAAACATTTCAGTAATTATTGTATCATCTCTACCTTTGTAATATTTAATCCCAGCCTTGCAGGCTCTGAGCAGAAGGTACTAAAACATCATGCCTGGTCTGGATTAATCCTCTCTCAGTTAATGGCTTCTCTGCTTAAAGCTCTACTAAAAAAAACAAGGAAAGGAGGGCTTAGGGTAAAGCACAAGTGCCAGGTGGGTGGTGAAGGTGGGAGAACAGGTCTGTCTCCATCCACGTGTTCTGCAGAAAACTTTCCCCCTTAATTCATCTGACTTCTGAAACGCTTCTTGAATCCTCTTGCTCTGCCTTTCACTTCTGTGCTGTTGCATTCTTTTTTCGGTGTGGTAACTAACAGTCATCTCCCTAAGTGCCTTGTCAGTCCCTGGGGGGTGCCAGGAAAAGTTCCCTGTAGTTTGTATTGGGTTTTCGTGGTAGTGCATCCCAGAACAGGATTTCTCTTGCCTTTCCTTTCTCATCTGTGTTCTCTCACTGCTCTGTCCCTTTTAACACGATGCCCAAATGTATTTGTAAACCTCCAGAGGCCAGCTCAGTGCCATCTCTCCTTGTCCCCTTCTGAATTTTGCCTTCTCCCATTAACTTTACCCCCCTTCCTGTGGAAGGGCCCATCATTGTACTGGTTTGCTGATAGGAGTGGGGAGAATGATCCCTGTTCTTATCCCTGAAGCCTCCACCTGCCTTCAGCCTGTCAGGAGAGCCCTGGGAACCAGGTTCTCAGGTGGTGCCCTTGAGGAGCTGATGGCGTCAAACATCCACGTCATCTCTGCTGCCTCCCAGTGCTGCCTGTCCCTGCCAGCTCTGCTGCCAGCCCTGCTCCATCCAAACCCTTCCCTGCACAGGCACTGTGTTCCCTCCCTGAGAATAGAGCGGCTTTGCTGCAGCCTCTGCCTCCCTGCCTGCTGCTCTTGGCCAAACCAGCAGCTGAAGGGATTCCTTCTCCTCTTCCTTTGGGTGCAGACGAGCCCCAGAGCTCTGCTCTAGTCTTCTTGGAGTCCTGCTCAGAGCAGTTTGCTTCTCCAGCCTCTAACAGTGTCCTGTCCTTCAAAAACTGAGGCTGTGGATGGTGGGTTTCATCACTTCTCTATTTAAAACTTCACCTTGGGGATTTTACTGTTTTGCTCTGAATTCTTCACTGTTCCTGATCTTATGGTGTTTGACCCTTTCAAAATCCCCTTTTTTGGTTTCTTTACTGGTTTCCTCGGTGACTTCTTACTCTCCCTCTTCCTCCCCCTCCAGCCCCATCCCACAGTCTATTCCTGTCCTTCAGTCTTGGAATCTGGTTAAACAACAGCCTTCAGACATGGATGGAATCCATTGTTTCTCTTTCCCATCTCTTTTTAGATAAAGGCTGGAACACTAAACACGTGATTTAAACACAAATCCTTTTCCTCTGGCTCCAATACTCGGATTTCTGGTTAACTCAGACAAATATATTGTGATGAAATGCTGCTCTCAGCTTGGAGGCTGCTTTCATCACAGCTCCACTAAACTTCGTTTATACTGCCAGTCTCTTGTGTGTGGGAAATGCCAAGTTTTTTCCTTTTTATTTTCAGTTTATTTTAGTGATGTCTTTTGCTCTTGTTGCTGACAGCAGAATTTGACCTGCTGGAATCTATTTTGGCCTGTATCTTTGTGTATTTTTATATATATATATATAAACTTTCTCTACACTAGGCCTCTTTGGGCTTACCCAACGCAGTTGGATAAGCGTGGAGAGACATTCCTGTGCTAGACCCTGTATTCTGTAACGCTTTAGAGCAAGATTTTGGCTGCTGTCAGCACTAGCTGCAAAGCAAAACGCAAACCAAGGGGGAGATCTTGGGTTTCAGAAAAGCAGAACCGCATCCATGTTCCATTCGCTTCCGATGACGCTTCCGACGCCGCGCCTCGGGTTTCCTTTCTAATTTTTATTGCTCTCCCCGTAGCTAATCCAAAGAATGGCACAATTCCCGTTCTGCATGTGTGTCCCTCCCTGCCCCGGGGCCGGGCTGTCCCCCAGCAGCTGGTGGGTGATGGCATGGCCGTGTCCTGGGGGATTAACCACAATTTTGCCACTCTCTCGGCTGTACAGCAGCTACAACCTACGTGCAGTGGTTCTCAGAGGGACCCCAGAGAGGGGTCAGTCCTGGGGCTCTGCCTCCTTTCCAGAGTCTCCTCCAGGCTCCAAAAGCTGCTGGATCCAACTGGGCTGCCACCAGCGAGGGCTGTGGTCAGGGCAGAGGGAACGAGCCACCCGTGGGGAGCTGGAGCACTGGGGGGCCAAAAGGGCTGAAAAGTGCTGTGTAGATTTCCAAGAGAAAAACAGCAGGAAATACAAGAAATAAAACAGATTAAAGCAACACCCTACAGGGGTTACTGTGTTGGGAAGGAGTAACACCTGTTCTGTGCTTTTTCCGAGGTGTGGAAAACTTGAGAACCTCTGATGTAGGTTGTTAGTTTCTGAAGCTTCTCATTCATCCACAGAGTGGTAAAATTTTTCATGCTTTAACAGCTACATTTCAAAACCAACTTTCTTATTTTCCATGGAAAATACCCCCTAACTGGAAGCTGGGCTAAGGGATGGGAGGAAGTTGCTTTGCAGCTTTGGGGAACAGGGCTAAGATAGTTTTTTCTTGGGAAACTAGGCTGAGCAGGGAGGAGCAGCAAAGTTGCTTGACTTTAACCTGCTGTCCCACAAGTATTTTGGTTTTAGCACTTTTTTTCCATTTCCTGGTAGGTGGATGAGGAATAAACTCAAATTAAAAGCCGGTTAACGAGCTCAGTTTGAAGTTGCATGTGCGAACCCACGGCGAGGCACTAATTGCCTCACGACAGGAAGTATCCATTGCAATTTTGGCAGAGTTTTTGGCAATTGAACACAAGTGTCGTTATCTGAAACCCCTGCTTGAACCCTTGGTCTGCCCCTAATACTGTTCATCATCCTGTTTTGTGTCACAACACCCTGCTACCTTGATTCACTCTTCGTCGTTGGCTAGGTTTTGGATTTATTACTTTCGAGGACGAACAATCAGTGGACCAGGCTGTCAACATGCATTTTCACGACATCATGGGCAAAAAAGTGTGTAGTTGTAGTTTTATTTTACCTTAAGAAAGAACCAAGTCTTGGGCAACGAGCGATTTCACTGGGGAGCAAAACCGAACCCTTGGCCCGGGTGGGAGAGCACGCGAGTCCGAATTCAAGGCTTTATCCATGGAGGTGGGGAAAGTCTGAGTTTGCAGGACCAGGTGAGAAGGGCAGATGGGGAGGGTCAGCCTGAGGGCTCAGGCTGTGGGCTCTTTGGTTGGGGTGAGGCCTTGTGTGTACAGACCTGGGGTTGCTGTGCCTGGGCAGAGCACTGGGATGGGCTGTGCTCGCTGCCTCCGGCTCGAGCCCTGCTGTGAGGCAAGGAGAGAAATCAGTGATCTCCAGCTGTCCAAAACCAGAATCCCAGTGAAATCCGAGTTGTTCAAGGCTTGGTTTAAGATACCACTCCTTCAGATGTAACTCGGTACTGAAATTTTTGAGGTGGTGTGAGACAATCTGCTTTATATAATCTTTTAAACTTAAAAAGAAAAAGGGAAATAAAAAAAAAACATCCTGAAGGATTGGTTTTTTAAAAAATTGGGTCACTTACTGTGAAACTTTGATACCAACCCACGTACTCTATATAGTATTTAACCACAATGCAGTTAAGTGACCTCTGGTTGTTTCATCTTCATACTGTGTTGTCAGCAAACGGGCGTTGGATAGGGAGGAATTTTTTAGGCTCCTTTGATGTTACTCAACAAGGAACATGCTTCTACCTGTGGAAAAAAGAAAAACACCCTAAAAGCAAAGTAAATTGTTGCAGGACACCCAGGTTTTATAGAGAGAAAAGAGTAACTTAAAGAAAAATGAACCATGGGAAATTCTGGTAAACTGAAGTCTTGCAGCTTTAGGGTAGATCCAGTTTTTCAAGTAAATGTTAAAACTGCTAAACTTAGAGTGAGGAGATTCAAGAAGATTTTTACATTCCTTAAATTATTGCATTAGTATGATTTTTTTTAATTGTCTTTAAAGTCCTTTATGTGTTGCTATTTCATAAACATTTCCTTACCTAGTAGGAGAAATATTCTGCATATCAGTGAAGTTCTGGTTAATTATGCAGTAAATAATGCCTTTAATTCCTATGAACTTGTTCTGGGGGTGAGGGGTGGGTGATTTCCTGACAGTGGAAACAAAGGAATGTGCCTGTGTGATCCAGAGCATCAGGGCATGTTCTTGGCCCCTGGTGTTTTCCTCCTGTGGGCAGCCACAGGAGATGTGTGTGAGGTACCTGTATCCCCCAACATCCCCAGTCTGTCCTTGGAATTGCCTTCAGTGAGCAAAGCAGCAGATACAATGGGAACAAAGGATGTACCTCCTTGGGTCCTGGGAGAGGCTGGAGAGCCCAGAGCGAGCCCCCAGCTGTCACCTCGTGCTGCTGGGTTTGGAACATGTTCTCGGTGCTTCCCAAACAAACCCAGTTCCAAACGGAAGTAATTGATTTTTCCACCTTTTCCCCCCTTCCAGTGACACACAAAGCAGAGTTCAGGGGGTTTCAGCTCAGAGCAGTGGAGCTGCCTCAGTTTTTGGGGTAACCTGGGCTTTAGGCAGGTGTGGAATTTGAACTCCCTATTCACAGGGAATTTTCAATCCTCAGTTTGGCAGTTCCCGCTTCCAAATGTGCACTGAAAAATTAATGGGATTCTTCCACGAGGATTAATGAGCTCCAGATCCCCTGCTCTCCTCCACTGCCTAATCATGCCTTTTTTTAAAAATGGTATCTCTGTCTTTTTGGTAATTAAAAAGGTAGTGCTGAAATGAATCCATATGTTGTTGAAAGGGGGGGGGAAGAAAAATTAAAATTGCAAGAAGGCCCCTGCTTTTGTAAGCAATAACCGAATTCCCCCAAGGCAAATGTGTTAAGACTCATTAATTTGAGTCCTTTGAAAAATTCCCTTGGTTCCTCTCTGGAAGGGCCTTGAGCTGACAGAGATTTGGTTACTGTCATGTCTCGTGTCCTTGGGGCATCGACGGGGGGGGGCACGGGGGGCTTTGTCCTTGCCTTGTGCCTGTTTCCTGTTTGTTCTCCCACATGAATGGCTTTTTAAGACATGGCAGGAAGAATTCTGAATACTTTATTTTCCATACTACTCAGGCCCATTGATGATTGAGATTTATTTTCTTTGTACTCTGGCACCCATTAAAATTAATCATGAAATAAAAAAAAAAAAAGCCTGGAATTCAGCGAGCGCTGAGAGGGTTTCATTAAATCAGAGCTGGATTCCTTTTTTTTTTTTTTTTTTGAGAGGTTTATGTTGAATGTGCAGCTTATTTTAAGTAGGTCAAATGCACTTATTCTGTGGCTGGGAACACTAGGATGTTTTATCTTAGAATAAAATA
Source organism: Myiozetetes cayanensis (assembly GCF_022539395.1). Classification (NCBI taxonomy): domain Eukaryota; kingdom Metazoa; phylum Chordata; class Aves; order Passeriformes; family Tyrannidae; genus Myiozetetes; species Myiozetetes cayanensis. The sequence continues at coordinate 4,026,918 of NW_026087477.1, forward strand.
AGATAAGCACTGTGGCTTACTAATTTTTAAAACAGGAGGGGTTTTGTCACTGACTTAACACAGTATGAAGATTTGCTTCTTATTGACTCAACTGTCCATTTTTATTACTTGCATGTTTGTTTACTTTTTTGTTAGATGTAATGTAAGATTCTCTTATCACATCCATTCCCTCTGACATTGTTTGAGTTAATTGAGATTCTTTAAGCGTTAGCCTGGGGAAGGTAAGTCTTTATCTTCCATTAGACATTTAAATAAAATCTTAAGTTAAAAAAAAAAAAAAAAGAAAGAAAACAACATAAAAAAAATCAATCAAAAATGTGTGTTTCTCAGGTATGAGCTGAAATTACCATTAGCTGGGGTGGGTTAAACTGTCACTTCTAAATGAACCCCAAATGTGTTTGGTTAAAGCATTAGTACCCTTTTTCAGAGCGGCCTCTTCACTCAAAATTCTGGTTTTTTAACTGAAAATGTTATCTTTTTAACTCCTGCCTTGACCATTAAATCAGCCTGTCCTGAACATACAAGATCCTGCTGTTGCCAGTGCAGAGCTGCTGTAAGAGGGTACTGCTGTTTTAAGATTAAAGCCAACGATACCGAAGCGATTTGTAGGATGTTTTTCTCGGAATCCCTCAACAGTAGGACTTGTAACGTCTTACCATCACCTACACGGTACCTGAGAAACATTGTAAATTACCGGCCTTAAGTTTAGTCCTTAAGTACTTAGACATAAGTCGTAAGATGCTAAGTGTAGTCCTAAGCGTACCTGCGGGTGTGTGTGAGGGGTCGGGGGGTGCAGGGCCCCCCCGTCCCTCCTGACCGGCCCCGCTGTTTGTTTAGGTGGAGGTGAAACGCGCCGAGCCTCGGGACAGCAAGAGCCAGACCCCAGGGCCGCCGGGGGCCAGCCAGTGGGGGAGCAGGATCATGCCGAGCGCTGCCAACGGCTGGGCAGGGCAGCCCCCTCCGACCTGGCAGCAGGGATACGGCCCGCAAGGTACCGCCCGCTCTGCTCCCCACAGCCCATCCACAGGCACCAGGCAGTGATTTCTGCTGCCCCGGCACTGCCCCGGCTGTCCTTCCGCTGCTCCCTTGGGATCTGCCTGGGGCCACTCGGAGAAGGTGTTGAGGAGGCTCCAGGCGGGACTGCGGGTGCAGGAGAGAGGCCTGCGTGAGACCCCGGTGACAATTCGGCTTTTCGGAGGATGAGGCGGTTTCAGGGGAAATCATAAGGGAAATTTGAAAGGGATGAGGGGAAGACAGATGGTCTTGTCTTTGGATTTAATTGCTTAATGTAGCCTGGAAAAGCACCAGGCAGCTCTGGGGCTGGTGGTGCAGGAGCTCTTGCTGCAGCTGGGGAACCCCCCAGGCCGAGGAGCGTGGTTAGGTTTGATGGCTGCTCCCCCCCACCAGGTTCTGGAGGCAGGACAAATACGCTGAGTTCACACAGAGACAGTTTTGGTAACTCGTGGAGAAGTGCAGCGGGGTGGTTGAGTTGCTGTGAGAGATGGGAAGTGTTCACCTGGGGGCTGGAGCGAGTGCGGCTGCTCCATCCCTGCTCCGATGGGTGGGCTGGCACCGCAAGGAGGGCTCCTTTCCCCATGGTGCTGATTAACTGGGAAGCTGCAGCTGAGGGCTGACACTGTGCACAGATGTGCTAATCTGCAGCCGGAGAAACTCCATCATTTTCCATGCAGTGATTAGCCGGGAAAATGATACCTGATCTCCCGGAAAGATTAATGTCAGGCACAAACGCATTTATCCTTCGATCTTAAAGCTGCAGCGGATGGGGAAGGCTTTTTTATGGTTCAGAAACTTCAAAACCAATTCAGATAAACCCAGTAGTGAATTAAAAATCCTTTGGATGTTTAGTCTGCTGGGATTCTCCCGGATTTTGGTCTTTATAGTACTACAGATCGTTGCACTTGGTACGTGGCAGCTCTCGAATGCTCCACCTGATTTGGGTTTGGGGACTGCTGTCTCTTTTGAGTGTTGCTTGCTGAATGGTTCAGAGTCTTTCCAGAATGGTGTATTCAGAAATAGGCCCAGAATATTTCTTGGACCCTAAAAATAGATGTGTAAGGGACGCTGGGAGGATATCCAGTCTATCCCAGAGCCAGATCCCTCCTCTTGCATCATCCCTGCTCCAGAGTGGGCAGCTTCAGCGATGTCTAAGGCTCCTTTTTTGTTCTGTTGTAGGGATGTGGGTGCCAGCTGGACAGGCAATTGGTAAGTACATTACATGGGACCAATCCTGACAGAAAAAATCCTCCTGAGTGCGGGCACAGCCTCTTTGAGCATTCACAGTGATTTGTGGGTTTCTGTAGGATTTAACCTACATTTAAAAGCTTGATTGAATTTGTCCTAGAAGAACGAAGGGGAAGACAGTGGATTCTTAGCAGCTCAGTAATGGGAGCTGACACACATCCTGCTGCTCCAGCCACATTAATTTGTTATCAAGGGATTACATGCTAAACTGCAGTTATTTACAGTGGGGATACTTGGGAGGACAAATATTTCCCAAAGAAAGGATTCATAGAAGGCTGAGCCTGCGCTTGAAATCTGTCCAACAGCCTTACCCCATCTAGAGGAAGCTGACTCCAGCAGCAGCTCCTCAGTGTTGATCTGCTTCATTGTTGGGGTTTCTCTTCGTTCTCCAGGTGGATATGGACCCCCTCCTCCGGGCAGAGGAGCTCCTCCTCCTCCACCTCCATTTACCTCATACATAGTCTCCACACCTCCCGGGGGATTCCCGCCTCCACAAGGATTTCCACAGGGCTATGGCACCCCTCCACCATTTAGTAAGTGACCCTCAGGAGCTGGAGCACCTCCAGCATCGAATTCAGCTTTTGCTCTTCTTCCTCTGGACTTGGATTTTCCCCCTGTGTTTCACCTGTCTTTAATTGTTTTCTGTTCTGAGCTATAATTAACTGAACCCTTATTTTTGCCGGTGAGTTGAAGTATTTTTTTCTTGGGTGCAGTAATAATTTATATTCTCTGGTTTAAATCTGTGTTGCTGAACAAATTTAGATGTATTGTGTACCCCTGTTACAGCACCTGAGAGAAAACTTGGAGCTCACTGCTGGTGACCAGACACAGGCAGGGATTTTTGGGGGAGCTTAAGGAATTAAGGTCACAACTGGCACTGGGAGTACAAATAGGATTTTAGCATCTACCCTCTTCAGGCCGCCTTTTCAGAAGTCTGGTCACAACCCTGGTTTAAAGAAGGTGGAAAACAGCCCCCAGTTGTCTGGAGTAGCAGATAGCACCATGTTATCCTCCCAGGATCTGGGATCATACAGCTTCCCCCTCATTTCTTGTGTGTGTGTGTGAGAGCACAGAGTTGGGTCCCCAGCTCTGCTTTGTCCTTTCTCTGTGCTGGTTGCTGCAGTCTCTGCCCTGGGGGGACATTTCTCATCCCTGTGGAAGGTAAGTTGTTGGGGTCTCTGGTGGCCACCTGTGTAGAGGTGAATCACTGTACACCCAGTCTGGATTTGACAGACTTAGGACTGTGTATTTTTGAACTACAGCGTGCTCTAAAGCCAAGCAGGACATCAGGGTGGTGTTTACCTGTGTCTTTTCACATGTGTTTTGTGCTTCCTCGTGTTCCAGGTTTTGGTTATGGTGCTCCACCTCCTCCACCTGACCAGTTTGCCCCCCCTGGGGTCCCTCCTCCACCTGCCACTCCAGGGGCAGCACCACTTGCTTTTCCTCCACCACCACCACCATCTCAGGCAACTCAGGACATGAGCAAACCCCCGACTGCTCAGCCAGAATTCCCTTACAGTCAGTTTGGTGAGTACCTGCTCGAGCTTCCCCCCCTTTCCTCTCATTCTCGGGTAGGGAGTGGGTGTTGGCCACAGTGTGCCAGCACTGGGGGCATTCTCTGGGGTGGGAACGCTCCCCCCAGCTCAAGCCATCCTTAAATCATGCAATATTCGAGCCAGAGGGCTTTTCCTTGCTCAACTCTAAACGGTGCCTGTGTGCTGTGAAATAACCTTCGGAGGCCCTGCCGGGATGAACTCCTGGTTTGCACCCCCCCAGATCTGCAGGTAAAACCTTTTACTGCGAGAGCTTCACAGAGCTCACGGTGAACTTTTTTTGTGTAACAGACTTTGAGATTGGAGAGCAGACTTCAAGAGTGAGAGCAGCATCGAGAGGCAGGCAGTGCAGGTGTAAGGATCCAGGCTGGTGTCTTTTCCTCCCTTTTCCCATTCCTCCCCCATCTCTCTGGAGGTGTAGCTCTGTAAAGCTTTGTTGTGCTCTGTAGATGACTTTCAGGTAGGTGATAGAAGACACTGAGGTAACAAGTTTTAAGCCAGGCAGACAGTACTATAAAAGATAAAATCTCTTAAAAACTGCTAGACAAGTGCTTGTGCTCCTGAGTAAAATTTCTGCTGCTGTTCCCCATGGAAGCTCAGAGGGAATTCTCATTCTCCTCTTGCTCTTCTCAGCCCTGTGTTCGAGCAGTGCTCCCCAAAGAGCTCTGCACTGCTTTTTTTTCCTTTAAGGCATTGTAAATTGGTCACTTCTGAAGGGAATTTTTGCAAGCAGCAGCCCTGTGGATTCAGGCTGTTCCCTGCTTGAACACGTTCTCCATGTGGTAGTGCTGCCTCATGTGAAGTGCCTGCAGAAACTGCAGGGAGATAAACACTTCACAAAATCTGTTTAAATAGATGCTATTCAAAGTCCCAGCAGTGCAAAGCAGACGCTGGAGGAAGATGAGCCTCTCACGTGTGTTTGTAAAGCAGAATTTGTTCTCATGCTGAGGAATTTGAAATGTTTTTTAGTCTGTTTGTGACAAACACGGTTGATTTCATGGATTGTTTTGCCCTCGTGACTCAAGGAAGCTTTTCTTGTCCTGCCAGAACTTGGCTCTTTGCAGACTCTTAAAGGGAGGGGGTGAGAGGTGAGAATGGGGCTCAGATGTTGGGTTTGTGTGTAAGGGCAGGGCAGCTCCTCATGTCTGTGAGCTGGCTGGGTGCAAACCCCCAGCTGAGCTGGGACTGACACTGTTCCCTCCCAGGCCTGGCCAGGCCCTATCCTGGTAATGGAGCTGAGCTCAGGCTCCTCAGCCAGACAGTGCAGCCCCAGAGGGGCAGAGGGACTGGAGCAGGGATCAGCAGGCAGGGGAGGAGGGCAGCGTGTCCTGAGTGGCTCTGCAGGTGTGTGGGGGGGTTTCCTTTGTGATCAACAACAGGAGCCCTGTGGGGAGCTGTGTTTGGCACCACAGAGCTCTGCACTGGAGCGACAATAACTCGGGGGTTGTTTTTTCCACTCCCAGCAAACAATTCAGCTGTAGTTCTGAGTCCCTGCTTATCTGTGTCTAAACAAATGCCAGGGGTGGCATGTGGGGCTCCCAGAGCCTGTCGTAGCTGTGTTTTAGGGTTCATTAGGGGCAGCAAGTCCTGAGGGACAGGCGGAGCTTGCAACTGAGCTACTGAAGACGTGCTAAGAGACTTTGTTTGGGATTAAGAGAGTTAAACCTGCTCTAAGCCTGCTCAGAGAGGCAGCACTGCAGAAATGCACTTGGTAATTAGGAGCCTTAATACCATCCTTCAGAGCAGGGGCTGGCACTGATGCCAGGATTAAGAGTTGTATTTAATTACGGGAATTTGAATGAAATTTCTCAATTTCTCAGTGTTCTAATTTACATCTAGTTGTGTTTCGTGTTGGCAGCAGGAATTCTGCCCAGTCCTCCATCTGCACACTGGGTTTTTTTCCCCTGTCCCCACATTCTGCTTGCTCTGTGGTGTGGGCTGTGTCACAGAGGGGTGGTGACAATGGCCCCGAGCTGGGCAGTGTGGCAGGAGAGAAGTGCTGGGAAGAACAAGGTGAATATTAACTCGTGGGTGCTTTACCTAAAGTGTGGTTGAGACACAGCAGGTGTCCAGCTTTGTGGGTGTCCAGGTGGTGAAGCAGAGTCTGGTAACTGTGTGGTCAGTCTGAGGCACTCTGAGACTGCAGGGAACTCTTCCTGGCCACACCTCTGCCTGTGCTGGATCTGGCAGCTTTTGAGCAGGAAAAACCCCAGCCCCAAATGAAGCTGCTCAGAACGAGTGACAGCCCCCCTGGGAGCCCCCTGGGTGTGATGGGAACTGCCAGCCTGGCTGGGCTCACCCCAGAATGCAGCCCCCCCATTCCTGCACACCTGTCCCCTTGTCCTCTGTACCTGTTCCCTCTGTGTGGAAGGTGAATCCCTGTGGGAACCCAACCCGGGGCAGCCTCTCCGAGGGGCTGGGGCATGTCCCGGGGACCAGCACCGCGGGAGGGAGCGGAGTGTGCGCCCCTGGCTGCTCCTGGGAGCTGATCCTGTGCCTTTGCCTTCTCCCCAGGGTATGGACAAGACTTGAGTGGGTTTGGACAAGGTTTCTCTGACCCCAGCCAGCAGCCCCCTCCCTATGGAGGCCCCTCGGTTCAGCCCTCCAGCGGCCCCCCAGCCGGAGGCAGCGGCTTCGGCCGGGGCCAGAACCACAACGTGCAAGGATTCCATCCCTACCGGCGCTAGCCTGGGCTGGCAATCAGGGAGTGCTGTCCACAGGGATCTCTGGGACCAGCTGAACCCCGGGATCCCAGACTTCTGAACTTGTGACAATCACATACTTGATGGAAGAAAAACCTAACAACAATTTTTTTTTGGGGGGTGGGGGCAGATGGCTTCTGAAGGCAGAGCTGTGGGTGTTTGGACTGCAGTTTTTAAAGATTTTTTTCCTTTCTCTAACCCATCAGCACAAATAAAGAAAATGTCACTGGTTCAAACTACAGGGTTTTAAAAATGTCTTCAGCTTTAATTCAAAACTTCAGGTTTCTTTTTTTTGAAATTATTTTTCCTGAGCCTTTGTTTTACCGTATATTGTAAACTTTTATGTTTAAAAGAAAAAAAAATATATACATTTACAGATTGTGAAATTTTTAAGAGAAATTTTCTACTATGTATGCTGGCTTATTTTTTAATTTAAAACAGGGTTTCCGTGGGCGCTGTCGGGACGGGGAGGGGGGAGGGCTGCAGCCCCTCCCTCCCTGCCCACGGCAGCGCTGGGGCGGAGGGATCCGAAACTCTGGGAGTTGACAGAAATCTACTGAGTGTATTTTGCTGTTGTTGTGGGGGGGCAGAGCTGGGCCAGGGCAGGGGCAGGACCTGCGCAGAGGCCCTCGTGGCTCTGGGCTCGGGTGCCCCTCGGGGTGTCGGGGGCTCCGCGGGCCTCGCGGGGTGTGGATTTCCCTCAGGCAAAAGGTTTCGGCGCGTTGGGCACTGGAGTGCTGAGCCCTGGTTTGAATAAAGACAAGAACCTTTGGATTAGAAACACCAGCCTGTCTCCATTTTTCTGGGTTTTTTTTGCTTTTTCTTGTGAGTTCGGGTTTTCCTGAGAAATCCGTTGGCAGAGTCACCTTCCTTCTGGGGGGACACAGCTGTCCTTGGCTCCCACATGGATCACTCAGAAGTGACACCTGCACAAAACCACGACTGGAGCAGCTCCTGAGACCACCCCGACCCTCGCTGAGGTTTGGGCTGCGGGAAACGCGGTGGAGAGGAGACGACCCAACAGCTCCTGGGATGCACGGAATGCAGGGGACCTGACGTCTTCAAGCTCTTCTGGGATGAAAGGGTTTGGATTCGGGTCTCTTCTGCACAGAACCGGCTCTTCCAGGTTCCCGTGGGCCGTTAGATCTGCTGGAACCGACCGGGCCGGGGACAAACCAGATTGACCGGGCCGGGAGGAGCTGGTTCTGCTCTGCCACACCCGGCGTGCCCTCGGTTCAACCGCGAGCAGCCCCGGCTCTGGGTGAGGGATGCAGGTCTGTGGATGAAGGTCCTTGGGTGCAGGGTGGAGGTCCATGGGTGGAGGATGGAGGTCCTTGGGTGCAGGATGGAGGTCCTTGGGTGCAGGATGGAGGTCCTTGGGTGCAGGATGGAGGTCTACGGGTGCAGGATGGAGGTCCATGGGTACAGGATGAAGGTCCTTGGGTGGAGGATGAAGGTCCATGGGTGGAGGATGAAGGTCCATGGGTGCGGGATGGAGGTCCTTGGGTGTAGGATGGAGGTCCTTGGGGGCAGGATGGAGGTCCATGGATGCAGGATGGAGGCAGCTCCCACAGGTGATGATGCTCACACCTGCCCGGCTGTGTGAGACGGTCCAGGCTGAGACGTGGCCGTGCCACCGAGGTGACTGATGTGTCCCCGTGGTGTCCCGGCACGGAGCGGTTCCCCTGGACCCCTCTCTGCCCCCCCGGACCGCGAGGGGCGGGTTTGGGGTCCCCCCAGCGCGGCCCCTTTAAGGGCAGTGAGGGCGGAAGCGGCTTCTGCCCTTGCTCGGCTCTCGCGAGATCCGCCGGGCCCCGCCCTTTCCGCGCAGCCCGGGCAAGATGGTGGGTACCGGGCCGGGCCCGCGGGCTCATCCGCCGCCATCCGCGGGCTCATCCGCCGCCATCCGCGCCCGCCCGGGGCCCGATCAGCCCGGGGCTGCCCTGGGGGACGGGGGTGGGCCCGGCGGGGGCGGAGGGGGGTTGGTCTGGGTGCCCCTGGGAGCTCGGGGGGGCCGCGGCCTTCCCGTGTGCGGGGCGGGGAACGCGGGCCTGGGCGGTGCTGACCCCGCTCCGGGACCCCCCGGTTGTGACCCCCTGTCTGACCCCCCTGTCTGACCCCCCTGTCTGACCCCTGTCCCTGACTCCCTTGTCCCGCTGCAGGCGGAGGTGGAGCAGAAGAAGAAGAGAACCTTCCGTAAATTCACCTACCGCGGGGTGGACCTGGACCAGCTCCTCGACATGTCCTAGTAAGTTCGGGGTCGCTGGGCTGTACCCCAGGCTCGGTTTGGGCTCCCTGGGGGTCTCCCAGGGCTGTTTGGGGTCCCCAGGATCTCCCAGGCCCAGTTCGGGGTCTCCCGGGTCATATCCCACTGTAGGGGCTCTGTGGATCTCCCCAGGCTCACTGAGCCTCTGGGGGTGGGGTCTCTGCAGGCTCAGTTTGGGGTCCTGGGGGTCTCCCCAGGCTCAACCTGGGGTCCCTGGGCTGTACCCCAGGCTCAGTTTGGGGTGTCCCAGGCCACACTCCAGGCTCATTGTAGGGTCTCTGGGGATCTCCCAGGCTCAGTTTGGGATCCCTGGGGTGGGGGATTCTCCCCGTGCTCAGCGTGGGGTCCCTGTGCTGTACGTCAAGCTGGGTTGGGGGTGCTGTGAGGATGTCCCCACGCTGTGGGGGTGTCCCCATGCTGTTGGTGTCCCCTGACCCTGTTCCCCGTCCCAGCGAGCAGCTGATGCAGCTCTACAGCGCTCGGCAGCGGCGCCGCCTCAACCGCGGCCTGCGCCGCAAGCAGCACTCGCTGCTCAAGCGGCTGCGCAAGGCCAAGAAGGAGGCGCCGCCCATGGAGAAGCCCGAGGTGGTGAAGACCCACCTGAGGGACATGATCATCCTGCCCGAGATGGTGGGCAGCATGGTGGGCGTCTACAACGGCAAGACCTTCAACCAGGTGGAGATCAAGGTGAGCTGGGATGGGGGGACGGGTCCTGCCCCGAGCAGAACGCCTGGAGCAGGGCTGGGATCCGTGGCTGGGATCCGTTTGAGGAGGCTCCAGGCTCCTCCCTGGAGCAGGTCTGGGATCCGTGTCTGGGATCCATGTCAGGGGGCTCCAGGCTCCTCCTTGGAGCAGGTCTGGCCCAGAGGGACCATCCCTGGGAGGGGCAGCCCCCAGAGGGACTCAGGGCCTCGGTGTGGTTGTGCAGCACCGAAATGCTGCAGCGATGCCACAGCTGGTGTGTTGGGCCTGGCTGCGCTCAGGGCATCAGCCCTGGCTCCCTGTGGTGGGATGAAACAGATCTCCCCTCCGGCACCCTTTCCAGAGGAAACAGATCCCTTGATCGGTGCCAGGAGTGGAATAACCCACGGGGTGGTGTCACCTGATACCACCAGTGGGGTTAAATGGCACCTTCTGCTCCTACCTGGTGTTCAGTCCCACCTGGAGGGGCACAGGGCTCCCGTGGGAGAGGCCTGCGTGGAATAACCGGCTGTGCCAGCCCGGGGATGGGAATGGGGATGGGCAGGGGTGCCCCTGTGCCCCCACCCAGCACAGATCTCTCCCTGCAGCCCGAGATGATCGGCCACTACCTGGGCGAGTTCTCCATCACGTACAAGCCGGTGAAGCACGGCCGGCCCGGCATCGGCGCCACCCACTCCTCCCGCTTCATCCCGCTCAAGTGAATAAAGACATCCCTCTGGATCCCTCTGTCTCCTGCCTCCAGTTCCCAGGCCAGGGGGGTGGGCTGTGCAAAACTCACCACACTCCACCAGCATCTGATGTTTTCCTGAAGGTTCTTCCCAGGTTTTTGGCGCTGCTTTCCATCAGCACTCGCCTTCACGTGGGTTTAGGAAGTGAATGAAACTCCCTGCTCCTTGCGGGGAAGTGGGAGATGGCACTTCCATATTTGTGGCATTTCCTTCTATTTAGCTTTATTTATAGTTTGTGGAAGGCTGGGAATGTGGGAACACTGAGTTGAGGGGCAGTGAGTGGGTCCCCTGGGCCTTGGAAGCAGCCCTGCTCCTCGGGAAGCTGCCAAGGATCCATCATGGGATGCCAAGACCCCAGATAATTATTTTCTCATCTCGAATTTGGGATTCCAAAGGGTGTTTGGTGTCTAGGATCAGAGTGGTGGGAGCTGGGGAGTGAACTGGGGGTTTGCAGCTCGGGCTCAGAGGGAGGGGGATGTGTTTTGGGGGAGAAGCTGCTTCCTGGGATGAGGGGGATGGTCCAGGGGAGATGATCCAGTCGGGCCCAGGAGCTGCTGCAGAGCTTGGCCTGAGCCCAAGGAACCCAGGAGCGCCAAGTGCTGCGGTGAAGCCACCAGTGAAGGAGCTGATTGTCCTTGGGGGGTTCCTGGCTCGTCCCTGCCACTGGCCAAGGGCCCGTGGGGGTCCCTCGGGGGTCTCCAACCGTTTGTCCTTCAGGGAAGGTCCCCTGTCACTGGGTCCCTTCTGTGTGACCTTGAGGGTCCTTGTGCCGACCCCGGGGGGGTCCCAGGGGGGCGATGCCGGGGGATGTCGGGCTGGTCCCCAAGGACACGGGGGTGGCACCGGCCCGACCGGAGGGGCAGGTTCGGTCTGGGGGCAGTTCCCTCGGAGGGGGCAGGTTCGGTCGGGAGCAGCAGGTGCATCCACGGGGACGGGGCAGATCCCGGCGTTTTGGGGGAGGCAGGAAAAGGGGCGGATGGATGGGAATGGAGCCCTTCGCGGGGGTCCCGTGTCCCCCTGGCCGGCAGAGCCCGGGGGGGGCGCGGGGAGCCCCCGGTGCCGCCCTCTAACGGCGGCGGCGCCGCTGGAAAATCCCGAGCGGGAGCGGGGGGGCGGGGGCGGGATGCGGCTGCTCGGGGGCCGCGCCGGAGCCTCGCCCAGCTCCGCACCGCCCGCACCGCTCCGCACCGCCCGCACCGCTCCGCACCGCCGGGGATGAGGTACAGCCGCACTCGCCCCCGCGCCCCTCAGGCACCCCGACACCCCGAGGTCTCGGCGGCTCCGGGGCCGCTGCAGCCGCCGGGGACTGGGGGCTCTTGGGGGCTGCGCGGTTGGGGGCCGAGGGAGGGGGATCGAGGTTGGATGCGGTTGGGGGTTGGATGCGCTGACAGGGGGGCCCCGATGCGAGAACCCCCATCCCCGCTTTGGGGGTGCCCCCGGCCCTGGCTGCGCTGGACCGTGCGGCGGTGGCTGCTCCATCCCGCGGGATCGGGGGATTTTGGGGGACCCGGGGTCCAGGGGGGATCGGGGGTTCAGGGGGAAGAGAGGGGGTCGGGCAGAACGCATGTCCCGCATCCCGCGGGGACAAAGGCCGGACAATGCCGGGGCTCGGCGGGGGGAGCAGCACCGACCGTCCCCATCCTCATCTCCGTCCCCATCCCACCCTCATCCCCATCCTATCCCTGTTCCCATCCCATCCCCATCCCGCAGGCGAGGCTGGGGGATACCCGATGGGGGGGCAGCAGTTCTCCCCCCGCCGATGCGGGCTCGGCTCCCCGCGATGCTCCCCCGGCAGGGCCGGGCCGGGGCTTTGGGGCCGAGGCCCGGACCTGGAGCCCCAAAACCGCACCCACAACCGCACCCCAAACCCTTTCCACAAACCCGCACCCCAAATCCACCTCCCAAACCGGTCCCTCAAAAATCTCGGCTTCTAAAGCAGCACCTCGACCCCACCCGGGGCACCCCGAGGGTGCCAGTGCCGCGTCCCCGAGCAGGATGGGGGGAGGTGGGGGCTGCCCTGGGCACGTTCCTGTCCGCTGGTTCCCACGGGCGCCCTGGGGCGTGGGGGCGAGGGGGGGGCTGCAGGGGGTCGATGCCGCGCGTGGGGAGGGCGCAGGTCCCACGCGTCCCCCGTGTCCCTGTGTGTGCCCCGACCCGTGTGCGGGGCCTGTGCTCCCCGGGGGGGGTTTGCTGTGGCCGGGGGTCCCCGGGGCCGGGTCGATCAGCCCGAGCTGGTGACAACACGCTGTTTGTTTAACGTCCCCCGGGGGCTCCGGGAGCCGCAGCCGGTCGGGGGCTCAGATGTGGCTCTGGCGAGGCGGCTGCGCTCGGCTGGTGGCCACGGCCCCGTCCCCAGAGCTGCTGCCGAGCTGAGGGGTGGGGGCAGCTTGGGGGGCCAGTTGTGGGACCCTCCAGCCCTGTTCTGGCCGAGGTGGCCCCGTGTGGGGACAGGAGGGTGCAGGGATGGGCAGTGCAGAGGACAGTGCGGGGTGGGCACCGTGGGCAGTGTGGTTGGTGGTGGGCAGCACGGAGGATGGTGAGGTGGGGGGTGAGCAGCATGGAGGGTGGGGAGGTGGGGGTGGGCAGCTCAGAGGACGGTGGGGTGGGCAGTGGGCACGGTGGGCAGCACGGAGGGCGGTGGGGTGTGGTGGGCAGCGCAGATGCTGCTTCATCTGCTGCAGCAGCATCTGCCCTGCCAGGATCTTGCTGGATGGATCCAGTCCCTGCCTGTGGCCTGAGCCAGCCCTGGGGTTCCCTGAGCAGAGAGGGGCAGCCCTGGGGGCTGGAGGAGCTGGGTGCCCAGGGCCCCGAGCTATCGTGGCCCCCCAGGGTTGTGCCCACGACAGCCCATGGCCCTGCCTGGGAACCCCCATGGGGGGACACCAGGTCCTGTGGGACAGGTACCATCGTGGTGCTGGAGCACCGCAGCATCCCTGGCTTCCCCCATCCCGCAGCCCTGCCCCCCTTTCCCGCAGCCCTGGCCCCCCTTTCCCGCAGCCCTGGCCCCCCTTTCCCGTCGTGTCTCGAGCTCGGCGGATGAAGGTGCGGCCTCAGCCCCTCCCCGCAGGCTGCGGATCCCGGCGCTGCTGCGGCCCCTGCGCTCGGCCGGCCCTGCCGGGGACCAGCAGAGAGCTCAGACCTCCCCCCACCGTCATCCCCCGACTATCCCAACCCTGACCTGTGTCCCCCTGGAGCAGAGGAAACCCCCGGTTCCTATCACCCCCGGCAGGGCTGAACACCCCCTCCCCCTTTTCTGGGTGCTCGGGAAAAACCAGGAACCGCCTGTGCCCCCCTCGCCGTCACCATAGCAACGGCAGGCCCTGCTCGTCCCGCATCCCCCATCCCTTATCCCGCATCCAGCATCCCACCTCCCATATCCTGCATTCCATACCCCACACCCTGGCGCTGCATCCTGCATCCCTCTCCCTGCATCCTGCATCTCCTATTCCATACCCTGCCCTGATCCACCCCTCGTCCTTCCTCCCGCATTCCACACCCCGCAGCCCTCAACGCTCACCGTCCCCCCCACCCCCGTGTCCATCCCGGATCCCCACCCTTACCCCTCATCCCAGCCCCGACCCTTCCTCTGCCCCCACCCCGGCTCCCCCTCCAGGGGTTATTTCGTCTCCCGGGGGTATTTTCGGCATTTGGGGGGGGGATTTGGCACTGGGGGGGTCTTTGTCTCCCTCTGCAGAGCCACGTGGTGGGAGTGGGGGGGACAGAGACCCCACAGCAGGACCCACAGGGCAGGATGGATGTCCCCCACCAGTGTGGGGTGCAGGGACAAGGGAGCAGTTTGGGGGGGCCCGGGGTGGCTCCTGGGGGTGGGAAGGACATGGATGGGACCTTGGGGGGCTGTTGGGCCCCAGCCCTGCCTGGTGGGCCCTCTGTGCTGGAGAGGGGTGTGCTGGGACCCCCCAGAAAGGGCTCGTGGAGGCAGAGGGGTCACCGTGGGGTAGATTTGGGGGTGGCAGTGCCAGGAGGGCTGATCACTGCTGTCCCTGACCCTGCTGTGGGAGGGGGTGAGGACAGGGGAGCAGGGGGTGCAGTGGGGACAGGGGGACCCCCCGGCTGTGCTCCCCCCTCGAAGCCCACCCACCGCCCGCTCCCCCTGCACACACGTGGTGCTGACGAAGGCGCCGCGGGGCCATCGCCAACCCGACCCTCTGGGGGGGTGACGAGGGGTCCTCATCCCTGTCCCCCCCACCCCGTGTCGTGTGTCCCCCCCGGCAGGTGCGAGGGGGGTCGGTGGGCGCTGCGGCAAGAGGAGGTTTGGGGGGCTGGAGGTGCTGGGGGGCACAGAGGGGCCGGGGATGCCTGGGGGAAGCCGACCGGGGTGGGGGGACCGCGGGGGGGCCGGGGCTGCCCCCGGTGCGGGAGGGAGCGGAGCGGGAGGAGGTTGGGAGCGGGAGAAGACAAAAGCGAGACAAAGGGAGCGGAGAGCTGAGCTCTGCCGACGGTGGGAACCAGGCAGGGGCTGGCAGGGGCTGGGGATGGACCCCCACCCCGTGCCGGGGACACTCCTCTGGGGGGCTTTGGGGGGTCCAAGCTCTCCCAGCGCACTGAGGGGGAGGTTGTGGGCGGTGGGGTCCCCGTGCTGTGCTGTGGTCCCAGGCGGGTGGTGGGTGCTGGGGGGGCTGTGAGGGTGCTGGGGGAGCCCCTCGGGGTGCTGCCCACCCCCACATCCCCCCACAGGTACTGGAGGGGGTGAAGATGTCGGGCTCCATCGCCTCGTACGACCAGCTGGTGCGGCAGGTGGAGGCGCTGAAGAAGGAGAACAGCCACCTCCGGCGGGAGCTGGAGGACAACTCCAACCACCTCTCCAAGCTGGAGAATGAGACCTCGGACATGAAGGTGGGCACAGCCCCAGCGGGGGTGTGGACCCCGAGCTGGGGCTGCAGGGAGGGGTTTCCCTCCACATCCCCCCCACCCCTCCTCCACTGCTCCATCCCTGTTTTAGGAGGTCCTGAAGCATCTCCAGGGCAAGCTGGAGCAGGAGGCCCGAGTCATGGTGTCCTCGGGGCAAACTGAGGTGCTGGACCAGCTCAAAGGTGGGTGCCCAGGCGGGGTGGGGAGGGGGATCCCCACCAAGCCCACCCTGACACCGCTGTCCCCATGCCCAGCCCTGCAGATGGACATCACCAGCCTCTACAACCTCAAGTTTGCCCCGGAGGTGACGAGCGCTGGGCATGGCCCCGAGGAGAGTCCCCCGGCTCCCACATCCCACCGGGACGGCCCCGGGGACCTGGGCAGGGCCACCCTGCGGATGCTGGAGGAGCTGGACAGGGAGAGGTGACGGCCTGGGGGGTGCGGGGAGCTGGGGGTGCCTGGGGCTCTGCTGACAGGGTGTCCCCTCCCCAGGTGCTTCCTGCTGGGGGAGATTGAGAAGGAGGAGAAGGAGAAGGTCTGGTACTACGCGCAGCTGCAGAGCCTGGCCACGCGCCTGGATGAGCTGCCCCACGTGGAGACGGTGAGTGGGGACCACCAGCAGCCCCCCCCTGGCTCTGAGGCACGGCCAGGACCCTGCCCCCCTCACACCACCCCCTGTGCCCCCCAGTTCTCCATGCAGATGGATCTGATCCGGCAGCAGCTGCAGTTCGAGGCGCAGCACATCCGCTCGCTGATGGAGGAGCGTTTTGGGACGGCCGATGAGATGGTGCAGAGGGCACAGGTGGGGTCCTTCACCCCCCCACATCCCCTGTTCTGCCCCCTGGGGGCTCCCCCAGCCCTGATGGGCTCAGCCCTGGGCACCCTCACACCCAGCTCAGGGCACCCTACACCAGCTCCTTGCACCCTCACACCCAGCTCCTTGCACACTCTCACCCCTCCTGCCCAGCTCTTGGGGTCCCAGGGGGTCCCAGCCCTCGCTGATGCCCTCATGCACCCCCAGATCCGGGCATCCCGGCTGGAGCAGATCGACAAGGAGCTGATGGAGGCGCAGGACAAGGCGCAGCAGCCGGAGCCGCAGGTGCGGGGGGTGGCACAGGGGTGTCCCCGGTCCCCGTGGGCGAGGGAGCCGGGCAGGGTGGAGGAGGGGGCCAGCACAGCCCCCCCGCCGCCGTCCCCGCTCTGTCCCCGCCGGCACAGCCAGGGCTTTGTGTGGCTCGGGCACCGTGAAATGGGCAGTTGCCATGGAGACCAGAAGTAGGCCATGGCGCGCGGCGGGCGGGCGGCGCGGGGGCTCCCACGGCATCTGCCTCACACCGAGGCGCCAGGGCGGGCAGCCTGCCATCCTCCTCATCATCCTCATCCTCATCCTCATCCTCATCATCATCCTCATCCTCATCATTGTCATCCTCCTCCTCCTCATCATCATCATCCTCATCCCCATCATTGCAGCTGCCATCACCATGGCCCCACTGTCACCCACCATCATCATCATCATCATCATCATCTTCATGGGCTGCCATCACCACAGCCCCACTGTCACCCTGCCATTGTCCCACCATCCCCCACCTCCCCACCAGCACCCACAGCCCCCTGTGGCAACACCCGTGACCCCTCCATCACCCCCGTCCCTCCATCACCCCCAGACACCCCCACATCCTCATGGCCCCCCCATTGCCACTCCAATCTGTCAGCTCTGTGGGCTCAGCCTCCTCCCTGCTCACTCTCCCACGCTCCCCCTCTCCCGAGCCTGCTGTAGCAGCCCCCCATCCCAATCATCCCTGATTTTAGCTTAAAATACACCCCGGCATTGACGGAAGCGGCGGCTGGGAATCGCTGCGGGTTTAATGGCACCGGTGGGTGGTGGAAAAGTGGGGAGGGGATGGGCATGGGGGGGTGAGGGCAGCAAGATACACCCCCCCCCAACCGCTCCCTCCTCTGCAGCTCTGTGGGAAGGTGCCGGGCATGGAGGGGGACGGCAGCCTGGACCCCCCGACCCACCCCGAGGAGGGAGGCAACAGCAAGGTGAGGGGCAGGCACGCAGAGCCCGGGCGGGCTGGGCCGAGCCCGGGGGGCTCAGGGTAACCCCGTGTCCTGCCCCCGCAGGTGGAGGTGGTGTTCTGGCTGCTGTCCATGCTGGCCACGCGGGACAAGGAGGACATGTCCCGCACGCTGCTGGCCATGTCCAGCTCCCAGGAGAGCTGCCTGGCCATGCGCAAGTCGGGCTGCCTGCCCCTGCTCATCCAGATCCTGCACGACTCGGACGGGGAGCCGGGGCCCCCCGAGAGCCCCACGGGCGCCAAGGACGCGCGGATGAGAGCCAACGCCGCCCTGCACAACATCGTCTTCTCCCAGCCCGACGAGGGCCAGGCCAAGAAGGAGATGCGGGTGCTGCACGTGCTGGAGCAGATCCGCTCCTACTCGGAGACCTGCTGGGACTGGCTGCAGATGCAGAGCCGGGACGGGGGCCGGGGCCCCGAGGGCGCGGGTACGGGGGGAGCAGGGGGTGCCTGGTGGGGTGAGGGGGGATCGTGGGTGCCAACCCCCAGGACTGACCTCCCTTCCCCCGCAGTGCCCGTGCCCATCGAGCCCCAGATCTGCCAGGCCACCTGTGCCATCATGAAGCTCTCCTTCGACGAGGAGTATCGGCGGGCCATGAACGAGCTGGGTGAGCGTGGGGAGGGGTCTCCTTCCCCGTGCGCCACAGCCTGCCCTGCCCACCCCCTCCCCGGCGTCACAGTGCTGGGCAGGGGGTGCTGGGGGGGGTCAGGAATTCCAAACCACCCCTGTCCCGTCCCACAGGAGGGCTGCAGGCGGTGGCTGAGCTGCTGCAGGTGGACTACGAGATGCACAAGATGACGAACGACCCCCTGAACCTGGCGCTGCGGCGCTACGCGGGCATGGCCCTCACCAACCTCACCTTCGGCGACGTGGTCAACAAGGTGGGGGGCAGCGCTTTGGGGGGGGTTAGCGGGGTCAGGGGGTCACAGCATCACCCTCACCATCCTCATCCTCCTCACAGGCCACGCTGTGCTCCCGCCGGGGCTGCATGGAGGCCATCGTGGCCCAGCTGGGCTCCGACAGTGAGGAGTTGCACCAGGTGGGCGCTGGCCCTGTGAGGGGCTCCCTGGGCAGGGGAACAGGCAGGGGGACAGTCCCAACACCCACTCACCCCACTCTGCCCCTCCAGGTGGTCTCCAGCATCCTGAGGAACCTCTCCTGGCGTGCTGACATCAACAGCAAGAAGGTGCTGCGGGAGGTGGGCAGTGTCACGGGGCTGACACGGTGTGCCCTGCACGCTGGCAAGGTGAGCGCCAGGGTGGGTGGGAGGGGGCGTGGAGCCCCTGGACAGGGGCTGACAGGGGTGTGTGACCCCTCCTGGACAGGAATCCACCCTGAAGAGCGTCCTGAGTGCCCTGTGGAACCTGTCAGCACACAGCACGGAGAACAAGGCGGCCATCTGCGCCGTGGAGGGGGCCCTGGGCTTCCTGGTGAGCACTCTCACCTACAAGTGCCAGAGCAACTCCCTGGCCATCATCGAGAGCGGCGGTGGCATCCTCAGGAACGTCTCCAGCCTCGTGGCCACGCGGGAGGATTACAGGTGGGAATGCACCACGGAAGGGGACGAGGGACCCCAGGTACTGCGGACCCCAGGGTGGTGTTGGGGGATGCCATGGAATGCCGTGGGGGTGGGGGGCACTGCAGACCCCAGGGACAGCACTGGGGGATGTCACGGCTGGGTAGCGGATGAGGGCACCTTGAACCCCAGGAACGGCTGCAGGGAGAGAGTCAAGCACCCCCCTGACGGCTGGGGGTCCCCTCTGTCCCACAGGCAGGTGCTCCGGGACCACAACTGCCTGCAGACGCTGCTGCAGCACCTGCGCTCGCACAGCCTGACCATCGTCAGCAACGCCTGCGGGACCCTCTGGAACCTGTCCGCCCGCAGCCCCCGCGACCAGGAGCTGCTGTGGGACCTGGGGGCGGTCAGCATGCTCCGCAACCTCATCCACTCCAAGCACAAGATGATCGCCATGGGCAGCGCGGCCGCGCTGCGCAACCTGCTCACCAACCGGCCCCCCAAGTACAAGGACGCGGCCGTGGTGTCCCCGGGCTCCTGCATGCCCTCGCTCTACATGCGCAAGCAGAAGGCGCTGGAGGCCGAGCTGGACGCCAAGCACCTGGCCGAGACCTTCGACACCATGGAGAAGCAGAGCCTGAAGAGCCAGAGCGCGAAGAAGCCGCTGCGGCACATGGAGAGCCTGGTGAAGGACTACGCCTCCGACTCCGGCTGCTTCGACGATGACGAGGTGCCCAACGTGGCCACCGGTGTGGAGACGGCCAGCGCCTCCGTGCTCTCCATGTTCCTCAACTCCTCCTTCCTGCAGGGCCAGGCGCTGCCGCGGGCACTGGCACAGAGGCGCTGCCCGGAGCCGGAGAAGGACAGCAGCGGGAAGCCAGCGGAGCCCAAGAAGCTGCCGCTGCCGGAGGACGACGTCTCGCTGGCCGCCGAGAAGCTGGCCAACAAGATCTCCAGCACGGTGGCCAAGATCGACAAGCTGGTGGAGGACATCTCCACCATGCACAACTCCTCGGACGACAGCTTCAGCCTCAGCTCCGAGGACCACGGCCTGGACTGGCAGTACGGCCCCTGAGGAGGGGCACGAGGCGCGCGCCCAGTCCTGCTCGCCGTGCCGGCTCTCAGACGCCGGCGGCTTCGCCAAGCGGGAGAGCCTGAGCCGGGCGCACACCCTGCTGCGGCTGAAGACGGCCTACACCAGCCTGTCCACCGACAGCCTCAACAGCGGCAGCACCAGCGACGGCTACTGCACCAAGGAGCACATGAAGCCCTGCCCCAGGGCCGCCTTCCTCGACTACCGGGACGAGCTGCAGCGCTACCAGAAGAGGCCGAGCCGGCTCGACCTCAAGAGCATCCTGGGCGGCAAACCCGAGCGGGCTGAGCTTCCCGCCCGGGACCCAGCTGAGCCAGACAAACCAGAGCAGCGAGACCTGCCCGAACGGGCCAAGAAGACGGTGACTTTCCCCAGCCCCAAGGCGCCAGAGAAGGAGAAGGAGACAGAGTGGAAGAAGGAGGTGGGCAGCAAACAGCCCCCCGACCCCCACATCCACACCATCAAACTCTCCCCGTCCTACCAGCACGTGCCCCTGCTCGAGAGCCTAGCCAAGAGTGGAGCAGCCACCAGCCACCAGCCCTCCCTGCTGGGCAGGAAGCAAGCCTGGCTCCCCCCAGCCCTGCTGCAGACGGCCGAGACCCTGAGCAAGATCCCGGAGAAGCTGCCGGCACAGCCACCGGCCGCAGCAGAGCAGGAGTCGGTGCAGAAGTACTCGGTGGAGGACACCCCAATCTGCTTCTCCCGGTGCAGCTCCCTCTCCTCCCTCTCCTCGGCAGACAACGTGCTGGATGGGCAGAGCCACAGTGAGAACGACCTGGACAGTGACTCCTCCCTGGAGATCCTGGAGATGGAGGAAGGGGACGTGGAAGGGGACGATGGGAGGCAGGAGAAGGAGAAGGAGAAGGCGGTGGATCCAGGTCCCACCACGCCGGTGGGGATTTCCCAGCCCATCACCATCCCCTTCCCGAAGCGGGACAAGGTTTTCCTGCGGGAGGCATCACCCTCACGCCAGGACGACCTGACGCCCTCGAGCTCCTCGGAGAATTACATCCAGGAGACTCCTCTGGTGATGAGCCGCTGCAGCTCCGTCAGCTCCCTGGGCAGCTTCGAGAGCCCCTCCATCGCCAGCTCCATCCAGAGTGACCCGTGCAGCGAGATGATCAGCGGCACCATCAGCCCCAGCGAGCTCCCCGACAGCCCTGGGCAGACCATGCCTCCCAGCCGCAGCAAGACCCCCCTCTTCGAGCTGGGCTGCCAGCCCGAGAAGGAGACCAGCCAGTTCAACATCCAGTGGGAGAACAACGTCAAGAAGTTCATGGAGATCACAGACTTCAAGGAGCGCTTCCAGCTGCCCCAGGACCTGGACTCCATGGTCTACTTCACGGTGGAGAAACCCAACGAGAACTTCTCGTGCGCCTCCAGCCTGAGCGCCCTGCCCCTCCACGAGCACTACGTCCAGAAGGACGTGGAGCTCAAGCTGATTCCCACCTTCCCAGAGAAGAACAGCCTGAATTTCGCGGCTCACGAGAAGCGGGAGGAGCGGCGGGAGGAGCGGTACCTGGAGGGCCGGCGCCGGGCCGACCGCCCCGAGCCCCCCGACGACGACGACATCGAGATCCTGAAGGAGTGCATCAGCTCGGCCATGCCCTCCCGGTTCCGCAAGGTCAAGACCTCGCTGCTGTCCGGCCAGGTCCTGCACCCCCAGACCAAGAAGCCGATGCACGTCCCCGTTTACATGCTGGTGCCAGCCCACGCGCACCCCGGTGTCCCCAGGCACCTGAGAGCCACCGCCCACGACCTCCTCAAGGACGACGACTCCTTCACCGACTCAGCTGATGGGACCCCCGGTAACTTCTCCAGCGCCGCCTCGCTGAGCGATGAGACCCTGCGCTACCCGGCGGGCGAGGAGGCCGAGCACCCCCTGCCCGAGGGGCGCCGCGAGGGCCGCACCATCCCGGCCAGGAGAGCCGCCTCCGGCAGCTCTGCACCCGCCAGGATCAGCTCTGCCCCCAAGGGCAAAGCGGGGCCAGGCCGCGGCCAAGGCGGGGAGGGGAAGCGGGGTCAGACCCCCCCAAAGAGCTCAGCCAGCCTGGAGCTGGGGGTGGGCAGGGCCAGCGGTGCCCCCGGGAGGAAGGACGATCCCCAGGAGGACGGGGTGGTCTTCCAGTCGCTGTGCCACACCACGCCGACGGAGGAAGCCGTCTACTGCTTCTACGATCCAGAGCTGGACCAGCTGCCCGAGGCGGGCAGGGACAGGTCCAGTAGCAGAGCCCAGCCTGGCCGGGCACCCCAGAGGGAGCGCTCAGGTGGCTCCATCCCCCGCAGGGACCCCGAGCCCGGTCCCCGTCCAGCAAAGGTGAAGCCGCAGAACAACCTCATCGCTGACGAGACTCCGCCGTGCTACTCCCTCAGCTCCTCCATGAGCTCCCTGAGCGACGCCAACCTCTCGGACGGTGAGGAGCGGGGCCAGCCCTGCGGCAAAGCCACCTGGCCGCGGTCGGCCGCGGTGGGGCAGGCGCAGGGGGGCTCCCCCAGCTCCCCCAGCCTCAACTCGGAGGATGACCTGCTGCAAAGTGCATCGGCTCGGCCATGCCCAAGCGCCGGCGGCCCACGGTTCGCCGCAGGGGGCTGGAGCGCAAGCAGAAGCCGGCGGGTACCGGCGGGAGGGAGCGGAAAGCCGAGGTCAGGCATCACCCCGACGAGGACGCCGGCTCCGACCGGGCCTCCGACCTGGACAGTGTGGAGTGGCAGGCCATCCAGGAGGGAGCCAACTCCATTGTCACCTGGCTGCACCAGGCTGCTGCCTCCCTGTCGCGGGAGCCTTCCTCCGAGTCCGACTCCATCCTCTCCTTCATGTCGGGGCTCTCGGTGGGCTCCACGCTGCAGCTCTCCCTGGGCAGGCAGGAGAAGCAGCGGCCCGGCAGCGCGTCTGGCCGGGACACGGCGAGGAGGGAGCACAGCAAGGGCCGCCCAGAGCGGAAGGACACGGCGGGTGCCCGTCCCGCCGGCCGTGCCGGTGCCAGAGCGGAGCGGAGCCCAGCACCCACCAAACCGGTGCCCAACCTGCCCGTGGTCTTCCGAGGCAGGACCGTCATCTACATGCCCAGCCTGGCCAAGGACGCCCCCAGCCCACGGGCCACCCCTAAGAAGACCCCGGTGGCCAAGCCCGAGGTGCCGCCAGCCAAGAACCTCTCCCTGAGCCAGCAGCGCTCGCGGAGCCTGCACCGGCTGGGCAAGGCTCCCGAAACCGGGGATCTGGCACTGCCCAAGAGGAGCACGACACCGCCCGCCCGCATGGGGAAGGGCCCACCTTCCTCGGGCTCCTCCCGCACTTCCACCCCCTCCCAGCACGGCCCCAAGAAGCTGCCATCGCCCTCCCAGCTCACCAAGCCAGGCACCCCAGCCACGGGCAAGACAGGGGGCTCGTCCTCCCCGCCAGGACCCCCGGCCAAGGCCCCGGCCCCCAAATCCCCAGCCCCCAAGCAGTCCAAGACGCAGAAGTCGCCCGTGCGCATCCCCTTCATGCAGAAGCCCAGCAGGAAGGTGCTGCCGGGCCGGGGGGCCATGCCGGTGCTGGAGGAGCAGGTGGACGGCTCCAAGGCTCGGGCCGGGGGCCCGGGGGGCAGCCGGCTCAACCTGGTGCGGATGTCATCCGCCCGCTCCAGCGGGAGCGACTCGGACCGCTCCGGCTTCCTGCGCCAGCTCACCTTCATCAAGGAATCCTCCAGCCTGCTGCTGCGGCACCGCTCCGAGCTGGCCCCGCCAGCCCCCGCGGCCTCGCTGCCTCGCCGGGGGTCCCCTCAGCGCAGCCGTGCCGCCCTCCCGGCCGTGTTCCTCTGCTCCTCCCGCTGCGACGAGCTCAAGGCGGCCAAGCCGGCGGCCCCCGGCCCTCGGCCCCTCGCCCCCAGAGCCCAGCCCGGCGCCAAGACCAGCGCCGGGGTGAAGCCGCCGCGCAGGACCAGCTCCGAGAGCCCGTCCCGGCTGCCGGTGAAGACCAGCGTCCCCGCGGCCGAGCCCTTCAAGCGATACTCGTCCTCGCCCAACATCAGCGTGGCGCGGCGGGCGGGCAGCCCGTCCTCCTCCTCCTCCGTGCGCTCCGAGGCACCCGCGCGGCGCCGGCAGCCCGAGGCAGCTCCCGGGGGGCAGCCGGGGAAGCCGCCGGTGGTGGTGATGAAGGGCACGTGGCGGAGGATCCGGGACGAAGACATCCCGCACATCCTCAAGAGCACGCTGCCCTCCTCCGCCCTGCCGCTGGCGGGCTCTGGAGAGGACGAGCCCCCCGGCGCCCCCGGCCCCAGGAAGACCAGCGACGCCGTGGTGCAGACCGAGGACTTCGCCGCCTCCAAGACCAACTCCAGCACTTCTCCCACGCTGGAGACCCGCGAGGGACCCCCGCATCCCCGTGTCACCGGCGATGGTGAAGCCCCCGCGCCCGCCAAGGCTGCCCTGCCCATCTCCTTCGGCCACGAGGCGCCCGCCGGGACCTTCCCCGCCAGCCGACACGGCTCCCCCAGCAAAGCCGCCCGTGTCACCCCCTTCAACTACGTCCCCAGCCCCATGGCGGTGACGGCCGTGGCCGACAAGGCAGTGGAGAAAATCCAGGCTTGAGCAGCTGCCACGGATGAGGCCCCAGTGAGGGTCCTGTGACACCCCCAGCCACGGGAGCTGAGCAGAACTGTGCTGGGGACACACACACAATGATTTGGGACAGCTGGGGACCAGTGAGTCACCCCAAACTGCTGCTGGCCCCACTGGGTTCTTGCTGTGCTGGAGCATCACAATTCCCAGTGCCAAGGACTGGACTTGGCTGAGGACACACTTGGGGCTGACACCCCAACCTGGGGTGAGTCTCATGGACCATCTCCTGCTGATGGACAACCCAAGATGAGGGGGGATCGTGTCCCCAGGTCCCCCCCATCTCCCTCACCCACCGCGGGCAGGGTCTGAACCAGGGTCTGATCCCACACGCGGGGAAACCGGCACGGCACAGCCTGGCACAGGGACACCCCCATGTGCTCCAGCTCCTCTGGCACCAACACCGGCTGTGCCAGCAGTCACAGTTCATTTATTGATGGGAGGAAGGGGATGCAGGGGACAAGCTTTGCAGGGGTGATGGGGCCCAGGACCCCCCTTTGTGCTGCTGGAGGGACCAGCAGTCGAGGTCCCTGCACTGGTCCAAGGTGGCAGAGGGTGAAAATGGTGCAGGGGGAGCCAGGCAGGGGTTCACAGGGCATGTCTGGGGTCCCGATGGGCTCATCCTGGGGGGCTTTTTGCAGGGTGGTGTCACCAGGCTGGGGAGCTGCCCTGGGAGGGGACAGGGTGCTGAGCTGGCACTCAACCAACCCCCAGGGAAGGGTCTGGAGTACCTCATCTCCATCTGCAGTTCCCCAGCTTCTCATCCCCAGGGTGGAAGATCCCTATCCCAGCTCGCAGCCAGGATCCTGGTGTGTCCTTGTGGATGTGGACACGAATCCATCCAGGACTGGATTACGCCCACGGGGGGCTCCCAGCCCCGAAAGCCTGGGGACACCCCACTCCTGCTGCCAGCTGGCCCCAGGGGCCAAGACTGGGGTGTGATGGAACTGCCTCGGCCCCTGGGAGTGGGGTGGGCTGTAGAAGGACCCCCTAATCCAGGTGCTCCCTGACCCCTTGGGTATCTCCCGGTCGTCCCACCATCACCACCTGCTTTAGACAGGGTGACCTATGTGTCCCCCCATACCAGTGCCACGGGGGCTGCAGGGACAGTGCACCAGGGTCGTGGGGACATCCTGGAGACCCCTGCTCTGGCATGGGGCCAGCACAGGTGACCTGGAGCCGAGGGTGAAGAGAAGGGGGAAAAATCCCAGGGGCAGCACGTGTCCCACCTCCCGAGTGCTGTAACGGAGCACAGGGTGGCAGCAGGGCCAGCATTGCCCCCCTGGGCCCAAGCCCGCCCTCAGCCCCTCTGTCCCCAGACAATCCCGCTGGGCTGTGCCGTGCTCCGTTCCCCCAGCACTGTATCTATGTACTAAGGATGTTATTTTACCGGACTCTGGACAGTATTCCCATTAAAAGCCAACCTGTGTAAATAGGAAGGGGTGCTCAGTCTCTTGCGGGCTGGGGGGACTTGCAGCCCCTCCGCAGGGTTTTCAGGATCCACTTCTTGTACTTCGCGGTCGAGGTGGCGACCGGCGGCTTGAACGGGTCAGTGACATCTGGGCCGCTGAAGGACATCACCCCGGCCACCGCCGCCCGCTCCCCGCACACCAGCGGGCCCCCCGAGTCACCCTGGGGGAGGGGGTGACACCAGGGAATGCACCCTGACCAGGGGGGGACCCCCACCACGGCTGGGGGGACATCTCGCCTCTATGCTCAGGGTGAGAGTCCCCCCCAGGGCCCCCCACCCACCACGGGAATGGTGGCTCGGGGTGGGCAGAGCTTTGTAACCCCCAGACCCCCAAATGCTCACCTTGGCGGGGGCTGAGCCCCGGGGCTGTCCCTGGAAGCAGATCATGGTGGGGGCGATGCCGCCGTCCCAGAAGCGGCTGTTGTTGCACATCCGTGGGTCCATCACCTTCACCTCCAGCTCCTGCAGGGTGGGCGAGATCCCCCCGCGCCCGCGGACCCCCCAGCCCGCCAGGCTGCACGTGGCCCCCGCCGCTGGCCCCCGCCTCGACAGCCTGATGAGCTGCCGCGTCCGGCCCAGCGTCACCGTCCCCTCCAGCTGCGGGGGGGACAGTGTCAGACACACCCCCACACAGCTGGGGGGCCCGCAGGGAGCACCCCAACACTGCAGGTGCAGGGGGAGCACCCCAATGCTGCAGGTGAGGGGCCAAGGGGGGCACCCCAGTGCTGCAGTGGTTGGGGTGGGGCTGAGGAAGAGCACCCCAACAGCACAGGTGGGTGGTTGAGGGGCAGCACCGAGCCGATGCAGCGCCCATGGGAGCAGGGAGATGTGATGGAGGTGTGAAACCTCCGGGGGGTGAGAAAAGGAAATGTCACCGAGCCTCCCGCCCCGGCTGCGAGCGCAGCTGCAGCGACATGGTGAGAACCCCCTGGTGCCTCCCCAGCAGTGTTTCCCAGCACCGACCCTCCTGCTCCTCCTGCCCCCCAGCAGACCCCTCCCGAGCCCCACCTGCAGCAGGAGCAGGTCGTTCTCCATCGTCCCTCGGTCGTAGCCGGGGTGGGGACAGGCCGCCCGGATGGGGAAGGTCTGAGTGGCCGCCCCACGGTCCCGCAGGCTGTGCAGCCCCAACACCACTCTCCCGTTGGCCTTTGTCCTGCCCCACACCAGGACCCCCTGTCAGCCCGGTGCTGCTCACTGGGAGCCCCCCGAGCCCCCCGTGGCCCCGGACTCACCCCTGGGCCAGGCAGTGGGCGGCTGTCAGGACCCAGCGTGGGTGCAGCAGCGCTGCCCCGCAGGCGTGGACCCCCCCAAACTGCAGGGATGCCATGTAGGGCCGGGAGTGGGGTTTGGCCTCACGTCCCCCAATGATCCATGGCTGGAGCCAGGCCCACGCTGTGAGGAGAGGAGATCCTGTCCTGGCCCCCAACCAGCACCTGCCACCACCCCGGCCAGTGATGCTGAGACCCCGTTGGGCACCCCAGACCCAGCCCGGACCCATCACCCCGGTGCTCACCCGAAGGCAGGGGTGGCAGCAGCAGCAGCAGCAGCAGCATTGGCCCCAGGCAGCCCCTCACCCCCATTCCTGCCTGCTCCATGTCCTGGTGTGGTGTCAGAGGAGCCCCATGTCCCATGTGAGAGCAGAGCAGGGCAGCAGTGGGACACAGACCCCGCTAAGGGGGCAGGAAGGGGAAGAGGCACCCACAAGGTAACACCTGTGGGGCTGGGAAACACCCACAGCCCCCTCGCTGCTCAGCTTTGCAGACAGAAAGTGGCATCTTCATCAAAACAGGGGGGGGTGTGAGATCTATGACAATCTGCAGCGCTGGGTGATCCATTCCCACCACCTTTATTAGCAAAACAAGGACAGTTTTCCCGCCACCATCACCACGGGGCCACCAGTGCTGGCCCCTGGCCAACCCTCCCTGGTGGTCCCTCAGCGCGTCCCTTTGGGGGGGACCCGCCTGGCCCCTCTCCCCGGGCGGGCTCTCAGGCTGGCCAGGAGCTGCTCGAAGAAGAACTCGCTCTGGTAGTCCAGCGGGACGAGGTGCTGCAGGAACGGGGGCACCTGGGCCCTCGTCACCCCCACGCACACGGGGACCAGCCTGGTCCCGCGGCGGTGGATGACGCGGAGCAGGTTCCACTGGGACACGCGCTGGCACCACGGGTCGCCCACGGAGCGGGCCGAGAGGAGCAGGATGGCCACCCTGCTGGCCTCGATGACCTCCAGGGCCGTCAGGATGACGGACGTCCCGGCCACTTGGTCCTGGTGCTCGGCGAAGCCCCGGAACCCCTCCTGCCTGAGGCGCTGGGCGATGCGGGAGGCGACAGGATCGTCCTCCGGGAAGTACCAGAGGGAGAAGTCGTAGGGGAAGGGGTGGTGTGAGGGCACGGAGGACGTGCCACCCACGGGGGACGTGGCAGCCAGTGCAGGGAGCACGTGTGGGGTCCAAGCCTTTGTTCCTGCACCGGGACCCTGCTGGGCAGCCCTTCCCGGCAGATCCCTCTGTTCCCTGTGGAATCACCACCGGGGTGGCAGAGTCAGGCCCTGGCACAGCAGGGATGGTTCCGCCCCGGTTTGGGAAGGCGAAACCACACCCTGAGGCGTCCCGAGGTGCCCCACCACAGTCCAGGAGGAGTCAGAGCTCCGACCTCGGCCCTCAGAGCGCCTTCTCCCTCATCTCCGCGATGCCGCGCTCCAGCTCCGCTCCCGCCCGCTCCAGCTGCCGGCGCTGCTCCCGCAGCTGCTCCCGGGATTGCTGCAGCCGCCGGTTCATCCCCACGTAGGAGCGGCTCTGTCGGTACAGCCGCTCCCGCTCCTCGGCCGCGGGGTCGGGGGAGCCTGGCGGGGCACGCGGGGGGTCAGTGGGACACCGGGGGGGTCCCCACGCCCCCCTGCCCATGCCGGGCTCACCTGGAGCGGGGCCGTGGTCCAGGGGGGGCTCGGCGGGGAGGACGAAGACGGGGTCGGCCGGGTGGGTGCCCTGCACGTCCTCCAGGATCTGCTCCACGCTGGGGGGCTCAGGGCGGGTGGGCAGCACCCGCTTGGCCTTGGAGCTCATCACGGGGGAGGCTCATGTAGGGAGGGCTGTGGAGGGGGAAGCGGGTGGGTGAGGGGGCTGCGGTGCCCCCACCCCGGACGGACAGACAGACAGACAGACAGACAGACAGACCCTTCTCTTCCCTATCCCCCTGACAGATAGACCCCTCCGTGCTGCCCTTTGGACAGACAGACGGACCCCCCTCCCGGGCCCCCCCAGCCCAACAGGCAGAGCCCCCTCGTTGTCCCCCCCGGATGGACAGACAGAATATTCCACCTTCTCCATCCCAGGACAAACAGAGGCAGATCCCTCCATTCCTCCCTGCCCTCCCAAGACAGACAGAGCCCCCTCCGTGCCCTCCCCGGGGAGGCACAGAGACCCCCTTCGCTGCCCCCGTGGACAGACTGACTGCCCTCCCCACCAGACTGACAGACACCCCCGTCCCGCTCCCCCCAGTCCAGGCCGAACAGAACCCCCTCACTGCCCATTCCCGACAGACAGACAGACCCCCCCCACGCTGTTCTCGGACACACTGACAGACCCCTCCTTGCGCCCCCTGCCCGTGGACAGACGGACAGAAAGACACACACACAGACGGACGGACAGACAGACCGGGCGCTCCGGCCCCCAGGACACACAGAGCGCCCCGATCTCCCCCCGGACGGACAGACAGAGCCCCGGTACCGGGCACGGACCGACAAACCGACCCCGACACGTCCCGCCGCACTTCCGCCACGCCCAATGACGTCATCCAACCAGACCACGCCCTCCCCTCCCAGGCTCCGCCCCCGCTCTTAAAGGCGCCGCGCGGTGTCACAGAACACGTGGGAGCGGCGGCTCGAGGGCACCGAGGGTTTATTGGGGTTTGGGGGGACGGGACAGGCTTGGCTTGGACAGATCCAGGATCCCGGCTGAGGACGATCCAGGCCCGGGCCGTGGTGCCGGTATCGGAGTCGCTGGTGCCGGTACCGGGGCCATGGTACCGGTACCGGGGTCTGTGGTGCCAGTACAGGGGATGACGGTGCCAGTACCAGGAGCGTGGTGATGGTACTGGGGCCGTGGTGCCGGTACTGGGGATGCCGGTGCCGGTACTGGGAGTGCCGGTGCCGGTCCCAGTACCGGAGCCGTAGTGCTGGTACCGGGGGTGCCGCTGCCCTCTCACTTCATCTTGTTCAGTTCCTCTGCCAGGCTCAGGGATGCTCTGGCGCCTGTGGACACATGGACAGCATTAGTGCCTGTTCCTGGGGAAGTGCCTGGTGTCCTCTCAGTCACCATCCCATTCCCTCCCTCTCCCGCTGAGCATGGGGGTGGCACCAGGGTCCTGCTCCCCACACCCGGGGGCTCTGGGTGGGAGCCACAGGTTGGCAGCGCTGTGAGGAGCACATGGACACAGGGACGGACACAGGGATGGACACAGGGATGGACAAGTGGAAGGCTCTGACTACTGAGAAGCAGGAGGGAAGCGCCTGCTCTACCCACGCCCCGGGAGAAGGGGCCGGTTGTGCGGAGCGGTGCCTGCAGGGGCAGGGCGGTTTGGCCAGTGCCGCGGTGGCCACGAGCCCTGGCCCTGGGCCCAGCACAGCCCGGCACAGCCTGGCCCTGTCTCCCACGGCGGCAGCGGGAGCCATGGCTGTTACATACGGACAGGCTGAGCTGCGGGGCCGCCCCGGCCGCCAGCCGGGCTCTGCTGCTCGCCAGAGTCTGCAGGACTGGACCAGAGTGCGGCGCAAAGAGAACACAGAGGTTAGAGAGGGGACAGCACCCCTCAGGGGCTCCTGCCACCGCTGGGGGAGCGTGGGCACGGACAAACAGTGCCTTGGTGGTGGTTAAAGTGAGCTGCCCACAGCCCCAGTCTGGGAAAACCGCCTGGCCCGGACACAGAGCAGGACGGAGGGCCCCGCGTTACCTTCCCGGGTGACGGTGGAAGCCGCGTCCAGGGCCTTGGTGCTGATGTCACTTATCACGTTGTCCACGGCCTCGTGGTGCTTGAGGAAGCAGGGCCGGATGATGCTGTGGTAGAGCACCTGGGAGCCGTTCCAGGGCACGGGGGCCATGCACCACACCAGGAACAGGCACTGTGGGCACGACAGGGGCTCAGCTGGAGGGTGGCAGGGCAGGGGCCGAGCTGCTCCAGTGCCCCCAGCCTGGTCCAGTGGCAGCTTCCGAGGCTGGAGCTCACTGGAGGTACCGGTATCTGAGCTGACTGCAGCCCCACCACAGCCCCACGGGGCAGCCCCACCACACTCAGCCCCTCCACGTTCAGCCCTCAGGCAGGAGGACCCTCTCCCTGGCACAGCCGTTACCTTCCCGGCGTAGTAGAAGGGGAACCAGTAGAGGAAGAGGTCGGAGAAGGACTCGGCGACGCAGAAGACGCCGTACACCACCCAGTACGTGAGCCACATGGTGTCATCCTCCTTGCTGCTGCTCTCGATGGCCTTGATGCTGCGGCAGGAGAGGGGAAGGGCATGGCTGCTGCAGTCCTGGGGTGGGCTCCTCCTTCCCAGATCCTCCAAACCCTGGGGCAAACCTTCCCGCCAGGCGCTGCCACCCCAGGCTGGCACGGTCCCGGCCTTTCCAGGAAGGCCTCAAGAGCTTCCCAGCCATAAGTGCCTCTTCACCAAGCAGGGAGACCCTCAGCCAAGGGCAGGGAACGCTCTGCAGGTGCTGCAGGGGGTGGGACAGGTACTCACGAGACGTAGGCGGGGTAGACGAAGCCGATGAGGTTGCAGAGCAATGAGGCGCCGTAGCCAAACATGAGGTACAGCCCCAGGAAGGCCACGGAACCTGCCAGGGGGACAGGGGACAGTCATGAACCCCCCACCACCGGGGAGAGACCCCACGCAGGCTGCCGAGCAGGATTCTCATCCCAGAGCGGGAAGAGGCGCATTCCAGGACCCCCCATTTGGGGATAACGACCACCCCCATTAACTCCAGCATGATGAGGCGCTGAGTGACGTGGCAGGGTCTGCTCCTCCCTGAGTGCCCCACGACCTGCTCCTGTCACTGTTTGTCCCCTCCCTGGCCCTGGAAGGGACTTTACCACAGAGCTGTCAGCACTTTCGCCCCGTCACCAGCCTGGAGCGGGGCCAGGGCCACGGCACCGCCGGAACGGGGGACACCGGCACACACCGGCACACACCGGCACACACCCACGGTCCAAAGTCAAGGCCCTGCTCGGCTCCCTCGGGGCCTGGAGCCACCTGGCACTCCTATAATGCCCGTCCAAGGGCCAGCCCTGCTCCCACAGCCGGGATCCTCGCGCTGAGCAGCCACCAGAGCAGGAGGGACTGGCTCCCTTGGGAGCAGCAATCCAACACCGCTTCCCTGCTGTTCAATTACAGCGGTAAATTAAGTGGAAAGCAAAGGTTTTGGTGGCCTGGAGCCTGCACAGCCCTCAAGACACCAGCAGGAGGCTGGATCAGCGGAACTGGTGGATGGGGAAGGTGGGACAGGGAGCTCTTGCTGCCGAAACCACGGGGCTCGGAGGGCAGGAAAACCTCAGGGACACACGCAGGGGAGCCAAGGGCACTTTGTCCCAGCCCAACAGCCTCTCCCTTGCCCTGGAAAAAGCTCCTCCATCAGCAGGAGGAAAGCTGGGAATTAACCTGTCTGTGCCGGTGAATTAGAGGAAAGTCCTTGCTGGGGCTTGGAGGGCGGATTATCCCGGCTCTGCTCACTGCAGCATTCCTGGGCTCAGCTCTGGCCCCGAGCCGGGGCTGCCACGGCTCCGGGTCTTTCCCAGGAGACGGGCAGGAGCAACGTGGCTTTGGAGCAATCCCAAACCTCCCTTCAAGGAGAACAGGCAGGTCCAGGCAGTGCTGGGTTTCATTCCCCAAGAGCCTTAGAAGGGATTTCACGGGATTTGAACCCCCGGAGAAATTTATGTAACAGCAAAAACCAAGGGAAAGGCTTCGCTGAGGGGGCAGCTGCTGCCCAGAGGCCACGAAGATGGGCTCCAAACCCCAGCCTGTGGGTCACTGCAGGCTCCAGAGATGCAGAGCTGACCTTGCTGGGTTCAAACACAAATTCAAGATTGCTCCAGAGCCAGGGGAGGGAGAAATCGGGAGTTTTTAGCTTAGCAGCAGCTCCTCCTTTCCAGGACAGGGATCCAGAGCACAGAACCATCACTTTTTGGTGCTTCCACTCTTGTGCTGCCCCAAAAGTCCCTCACACCTGAGCCTGACCAAATCCCCGGACTGTTTTGCTTGGAAGACACCTGATTGGCACCCCATCCAAACACAACCTGCTCCTGGCAGCACACGCCTGTTCATGGACAGTTTTCCCCCTGGGAGCGGGAAAAGCAGCCCTGCAGCAGGTGAAGGGCCAGGGGATCACACCTGGAGGCCAAAGGCAGAGGGGGCACCGGGAGGGACATGGGAAACCAGGAAATCCCAAGTCCCTCCTGGGAGGTTTGGTGTGAAATCCCAAGTCAGAGCACGTGGACAGGCCAGTTGTACGTTGGCAGACAGGGCACA
Source organism: Myiozetetes cayanensis (assembly GCF_022539395.1). Classification (NCBI taxonomy): domain Eukaryota; kingdom Metazoa; phylum Chordata; class Aves; order Passeriformes; family Tyrannidae; genus Myiozetetes; species Myiozetetes cayanensis. The sequence continues at coordinate 4,060,268 of NW_026087477.1, forward strand.
GGGCCGAGGGTCAGAGGAGAGGGGGCACTTTGTGCCAGGGGACGCTCCCTGGGGAGAATCCGGCTGGTTCCTCATTAATGAGCAACAGGATCCGGTTACCGGCCGGATCCCCGCACTCCCGGTGGGACACAGGGACGAGCCCCCACCCCCAGCGCCCGGGCTGACCCACCAGGATTTGGGGGCTCACCCTGAACGGGGACCCTCCTCTGTCAGGGGGCCTCGAGGGTCCATCTGACGCCTCTGACACCCGGACCCCGCGGTGGGGGATTTCGGGATTCCACGCCCGCCGAAGGCGAGGACGGGACAGTGACAGCGGTGTCACCCCCCGGGACCCCCCAGCCCCTTCTCAGCACGGCCCCGCTCTGCACCCCCCGAATAGGGGGGCGCCCTGCCCGCCCTCCCCGTGCCCCCGCCGAGCCCAGAGCCACGGGGAGGGACTGCCAGAGCACCCCAGGAGAGAGGAGGGGTGAGGGGGGCAGGACGGGAGAACCGGGGGGGCCGCGGGGTACCGGTCGCACCTGAGGCCAGGTAGAGCCGTTGGACGCCGGTGCGGGCTTCCAGCCGGCCCAGCAGGTCGCCGAGCGGCCCGGGGCGGTCGAGGAAGCGCTGCAGGCGCTGCTGCACCGAGCCCATGGCGGCGGCGAGGACGAGGATGAGGAAGGGGACGAAGGGGCGGCCCCGCAGCGGCCCCGCACCGACCCCGCGCCCCGGGCAGAGCGGCCGCCGGGGGGCGTGGCCAGCCGGGGAGGGGCGGGGCCAGGGCGGCGGGGCGGGGCCAATGAGAAGGCGGGGCGGGACAGAAGCTGCCAATGAGGCGAGGCCGGGCGGGCGGGGGCGGGGCCGACGCCGTTGGCATGGCAACTGGCGCTCGGGCCGCGGCCTCATGGCGGCGCGGCCCAGGCCCGGCCCCGCGGCCGCGGCGCTCCCGGGGCTGCTCGCGGTGCTGATCGCGGTGCTGTTCGCGGTGCTGGTGGGCGCCGCCGCCGCCCCCGCCAAGCCCCGCGTCTACCTGAGCAGCTGGGCCGTGCGGGTGGCGGCGGGGCCACGGGACGCCCGGGCCCTGGCCCGCCGGCACGGGCTGCTCTACCTGGGCCAGGTGCGGCCTGGGCGGGGACGGCGGGCCCAGCCCACCCCATGTCCCACTGTCCCGACTGCCCACGCTCATCCTCACCTTGTGTCCCCGCTGTTTGTCCCCTTCACTTGTCCCATCTGCCCGTCCTGTGGGCAGGGACACCTTCCACCAGACCAGGTTGCTCCAAGCCCTGTCCAGCCTGGCCTTGGACACTTCCTGGGATGGGACAGCCTGGGAATCTGGGAATGCTGTCCCAGTGTCCCCTCTGAGCATGCAGGGGGTGAGCAAAGGACCCCCAGGGTACACCCTCTCCCCCAGCACCCACTCTGTGTCCAGGTGACACTTTCTGCTGGTCCTGCCGTGCTCAGCTCACAGTAAATTCACCTTCCTGACCTCCCCACCCGTGTGGAACCAGTGCAGGTGTCCCCAGCCGGGCTGGAAACGCTGACAGCAGCTCCCTGTGCCCACAGGTGATGGAGGGAGAGCCCTACTACCACCTGGGACACCGCGGCACCCGGCAGAGAGCCCTGAGCAGGCACTGGGGGTGGCACGCGCGGCTGATGAGGGACCCCGAGGTAGGGAGGGGGCCACGGGCAGCCCGGGCACGGCCCTGGGCAGGCTCTGCCCGGCACCCACAGCGCTGTCCCCCGCCCAGGTGCTGTGGTTCGAGCAGCAGACGCTGAAGAGGCGCACCAAGAGAGGTGCCAGCGTGGTGCCCACGGACCCCTGGTTCCCCAAGCAGTGGTACATGGTGAGGTGCTGCTGCTTCCCCTTCTAATCCTCGCCTAGAGCACAGAATGCCCTTCCCACTGCCCGCCCCAGCACACCAGCAGGGCTAATGCTGGCGGTGGTGAGGCAGCACAAGCCCCTGGAGGTCACCCCGGGCTGCTGAGCGAATTTAATCTGTTTTCCAGAACAACGACATCAGTCCCGACCTGAACATCCTCACGGCTTGGAGCAGGGGCTACACGGGGCGGGGGGTCGTGCTGACCATCCTGGATGATGGGCTGGAGAAGGATCACCCCGACCTGGCAGCCAACTATGTAACTACGAGGGAGTGCAGGAACAGGCTCCTGCGGGGTGGGGGGTCCCCAGGGAGGGGGGGAGCCACTGCCTTCATCCCGCCCCTGGCACTGGGCGGTGGGAACTCAGCCTCTCCAGGGCCAGATCACAGGCTTGGAGTCTCCCCCAGTGAATTCTCACGTCGAGGAAACGTTAGGACTTGTACACGCACTCGAGCCCCCCAAATTGGTGTAATTACAGCAAGCTGCAAAGCCAGTAAAGCTGGTAAACCCTCACGTGCTCAGCAGGGAAGGAGAGATAAGTCCTGGGTGTTTGCAACAACACAATTCCTGTGGGTTGTAGTTCCTCTCTCCTGTGAGGGTCACCCTCAGGTGAGTCACCACGCTGGGCTCTGTCACTGGAACAGCAAAGCTGTGCTGCTCTCACCCCGTTTCACAGGCTCATGTCAATTGGTAAAGACCTCCAGGGTCACCAAGTCCACCCTGTGCCCGATGCCCCCCTTGTCCCCCAGCCCAGAGCACTGAGTGCCACCTCCAGTCCTTCCTTGGACACCTCCAGGGGTGGGGACTCCAATCCTCCCTGGCAGCCCCTTCCACTGCCTTTGATGGAGAAATCTCTCCTGATGTCCAACCTGACTCTCCCCTGACACAGCCTGAGGCCGTTCCCTCTTGTCCTGTTGTTCCCTGGGAGCAGAGCCTGACCTCCCCCAGCTCCCCCCTCCTGTCAGGGATTGCAGAGCCAGAAGGTCCCCCCTGAGCCTCCTTTTCTCCAGGCTGAGCCCCCCCAGCTCCCTCAGCCGCTCCTGCTGCTCCAGCCCCTTCCCAGCTCCGTTCCCCTCTCTGGACTCCGTTTAGCTCAGAATAACCCGGCACAGTCGGGCCCGAAGGGGCCCCCCTGTCCCCCCCGGGCTGGCAGTGCAGGCCCCCGGTGGTGCCAGCCCTGGGCTGGGTGCCAGGCGCCTGTGCCGGGCTGTCCTGCCCTGCCCAGGGCCCTTCGCTCACACCGTGCCTCGTTCTGTAACAGGACCCGCAGGCGAGTTATGACTTCAACAGCAACGACCCCGACCCCCAGCCCAGATACGGTGATGGGGACAAGAACTGGTGGGTTCTGCTCCATCCCTCGGGGGGCCGAGGCTGTCCCAGGACCCCCACCCATCTCACTGTGCCCCCCAGGCATGGGACACGCTGTGCAGGAGAAGTGGCAGCTGTGGCCAACAACGGGATCTGCGGGGCAGGCGTCGCCTACAACGCCAAAATTGGAGGTGAGACACCGCTCCGGTGGGATGGAGGTTGGAAAGCAGCTCCAGCACCCTGGGAGGATGGGTGACCCCAGGTGGGGCCACTCTGGGGGCTTGCAGGGGGGTGGAGGGTGCTGCAGTGTTCCCACACAAAGGTCTCTGAGCTCCCTGGGGGTTTAATGCCCACCCCAACACCTGGCAGCACCACCCCTGGGCAGGCTCAGGCGCCCCTGCAGAGGTGAGGGTGGCAAAGGGGGTTAAAAGCTGGGTTAACTCCCCGGGCTTAATTACAAAAGGCTTAACAAGGAGCTTTGGGAACCGGCTCATGGCAGCAGCACAGACCTGCAGGAGCCTGATCTGCTTAGGGCAGGGTCATGTGAACGGTGCTCAAGGCAGAGGGGGTGAAGGGGGGGCTGTCGAGGTGCCCCTCGTCCCTCCCCTCGGCGTGGCACTCGCGTGGCTCCCCCGGAGCCCTCCCGGCCTCCCCCGGTGCTGCCGCCTCTCGGCCACGGCCGCTCCCGGTGCCGGCCCCCAGGCGTGCGGATGCTGGACGGTCCCATCGTGGACGTGGTGGAGGCCCAGGCCCTCAGTCTGCACTCGCAGCACATCCACATCTACAGCGCCAGCTGGGGCCCCGAGGATGACGGCAGGACGGTGGACGGGCCGGGCGAGCTGGCGGCGGCCGCTTTCCACAGGGGGGTCAGCCAGGTGAGCCCAGTGCTGGCCTGGGGGCCTGGGGGGCACCGGGACCCCCTGCCCACCCCCTCTGCCTCCCCAACAGGGACGGGGGGGGCTCGGCTCCATCTTCATCTGGGCCTCGGGCAACGGAGGGATCCACTACGACAACTGCAACTGCGACGGGTACGGCAACAGCATCTACACGGTGTCGGTGGGCAGCGTCCTGGGCGACGGGCAGCGGCCCCGCTACAGCGAGGGCTGTGCCGCCATCCTCACCACCACCTACAGCAGCAGGGCCAGCAGCGACGTGCAGATCGTGAGTGTGGGGACAGCCCCGCCAGAGCAACAACCCCAGCACAGCCCGGCACGGGCCGGGCTCGTCCCAGCCCTCACACCCGGGCGAGGAGAGGGCGGCTTTACTGAAGGGTCTGTGTGAAGCCCCCTCAAAAGGCCCAAGGGTCACAAAGGGAGGTGCCCAGCCCTGGGAAGCCCTCCCTGGCAGTGGTGCTGAGACTCCCCCCTCTCCCCCAGGTGACCACCGACCTGCACCACCGCTGCACTGACAAGCACACAGGCACCTCGGCCTCGGCCCCGCTGGCTGCAGGGATGGTCGCCCTGGCATTGGAGGCCAAGTAGGTGACACTGAGACAGCAGGACAGCCCTCAGGGAGAGGGGAAGCCCCGAGGAAGGGGGGAGGCTGCTGGTAGAGAGGTTGGGAGTGCAGAGTTGAGGTGTCCCTGGGTTCTGGTGGGGCAGCATCTTCTCCCAGAACCATGGGAGAGCAGGGGACAGGAGGGGAATTGTGCTCCAGAGGTCTTTTTGCTCCCACTTTGGTGCTGGAGGAGGTTTGTGGGGGGACCTGCTTGGACCCACGCAGCTGACTTACCCCCATCAGGAGTTAGAAGGGCCAAATCCCACCCTTAAAAGCCAACCCTGACAGCTCTGCCCCCACATCCTCTGTGTTTCCAGCCCAGCCCTGACCTGGCGTGACCTGCAGCACCTCATCATCAGGGCCTCCAAACCCGCTCACCTGAAGGCCGAGGACTGGGCCAAGAACGGGGTGGGACGCAGGGGTGAGTGCGGGGCTCGGCCCTCCCTGCTCCCCTCACCTGGCCCTGGGACGCCTTCCAGCAGCTCCCAGTGCTCTCCCAGCACTGAGGGGCTCAGGGGTGCTCTTCTGCTTTCCAGTGAGCCACTACTACGGCTACGGGCTGCTGGATGCGGGGCTGCTGGTGCAGGAGGCCGTGGCCTGGGCAGGGACTCGGCCTCAGGAGAAGTGTTCAGTCAAGGTCCTTCAGGCCCCCAGGTAAGGGCCAGCACCCCCAGGCCCAGCCTCACATGGGGAAGGTGCAGGAACAGGGATTGCTCCCCAAAAAGCAGCCTGTGCTGTGCAGTGTCTGCTGTGGGCACAGGGCTGTGCCTGGAGGCTGTGGAGGAGGGCAGGATGCCCATGGAAGGGGGAGGAATGCCCTCACCTCCAGCTTGTCCTCCACAGGGACATCGGCTCCAAGCTCACCATCTCCACGGACGTCTTCTCCTGCTCCCAGAGCATCCGCTCGCTGGAGCACGTCCAGGTGCAGCTGTCCCTGAGCTACAGCCGCAGGGGGGACCTGGTGGTGGCTCTGAGCAGCCCCACGGGCACCACGTCCACGCTGGTGACTGTGCGGTAAGGACACGGAGCGCTGGCACCCACCAGGGGCTGGGGGCCCCTCCCACAGCCCTCCCAGGGCCAGGAGACCCCCAACAAGGGCCTCACCACGCCCAAAACTCCCCTGGGCCTCTGCCACGTGGCAGTGCCCCCTTAGAGCAAGAACAAGGGGACTCCAGGCTGTCCTTGGCCACATCCTGCTCCTCCAGCCCCCTGGCTGGCACCCCCAGCTCTCCTCTCCTCCTCCAGCCCCTACGACACCAGCCAGGAGGGCTACAAGGACTGGACCTTCATGTCCACACATTTCTGGGATGAGAACCCCAAGGGCACCTGGACGCTCCACCTGGAGAACAGGGGCGATGCCCGTAACACAGGTGGGTGCCCTGGGGGGGCGAACCCCTTTACTGGGGTCACCCAGTGCCTGATCATTCTTCTTCCTTCCCCAACTTGGACGAACGACTTGTTGGCTTCTCCCTCCCAGCCCAGTCCTTATCTACAGGGCCATGTGTTTGCTCTGAGGGCCTCCCTGGAGAGCACAGGGCCAGGAAGGGGGCACAGCCCCGAAGCTTCCAGCCCCATATCCATCACCTGGCAGGCCCTGAGTCCTGTCCCTCCTGTCCCCAGGCCGGCTGACCAGCTTCATCCTGCACCTGCACGGCACGGACGAGGACATGACCTCCAGGCGCTCCGCAGCCTCCGCCACGGACGGCTGCCTGCGGTGGGACAAGGAGGGCGCCTGCGAGGGTGAGCGAGGCTTTGGGGGGGACAGTGACAGTGCTCTGGGCCCTGGGGGGCTCATCCCACCCTCTCTCCTCAGAGTGTGGCAGCTCCCTGTACGCCCACCGGCGCTCCTGCCTGCCCTACTGCCCCCCGCGCTACTACGGCCGGACCCGCGGTGCCACCGCCACCGCCCGCGTGTGTGCCCACTGCCACCCCTCCTGCTACACCTGCCAGGGCGCCTCGGCCAACAACTGCACGTCCTGCCCCTCCAGCCGCACCTTCGAGGAGCTCACCCACACCTGCTCCCCCTCCCAGGGCCCCCTCAGCCCGGGGGGGCTGCGCAGGGACCTGCTGGTTGTCACCGTGCTGGCCTGCAGCAGCCTGGTCCTCGCGGGCATCCTCTACCCCACCTGCAGGGTGGCCCTCCGTGCTGGGAAAGGCGCCTTCTGCTGTCCCCAGGCCGGAAGGACAGAGTGACACCAGCCTGGGCCGCAGGGACACAGCCTGGGACACCGCTGGCATCTCGCCTGGCTTCCAAAATAAACTGGTTGTTGCCTTCCTGGACCACCCTCTATGCAGGGTGATTTCCCTTCCCACCCTGTGTCCAGCTCTACATGGGGACAGGGGTGGTGACTCCCCCTCCCTGCCTTGTCCCCCCCTGCCCCCGGGGACCTGAGCATTTCCAGAGGGGCCAGGAGCCCTATGCCCTTTCCCAGGAGCAGAGGGACGAGTTGTGACGTCTGTCCAAGCAGCTGCACCCCCCTGGTGCCACAGCAGGAGCTCAGCCACGAGCCCAGCACGGAGCAGAGGGGGTGGAAGACAGCCCAGGTCCACTCCATGGGCCCCAGTTCCTGTTCATCAGCAACTTCCAGGCCGTAAAAAAGGGATCCCAGGGTGGCTGCACCCCTCAGACACCCTGCTCCCCCCAGCAGGGCACTGAGAGGAGGCAGAGACCCCCGGCCCTCGCTGTCCCACGAGGGCTGGCAGCAGCAGGGTGGCAGCTGTGCCCCGGCACGCGGCACCGGGCAGGGATGGACAGGGAGAGCTGCCAGCTGGGGCCCTCCCGGGGGCACCGGCCCCACGCCAGGACCCTGGACTGCCCCGGGACGTGGGGGAGGTGGTTTGTGTCCCCCCCTCCCCGGCTGTGCCGTCCAGAGCACAGCGTGTTTGCTCAGCTGAAGAGTTTTGGGAATTAAGGGAGAGAGCCAGACCTTTCTCCAAGCTTATAATGACCCATGAAAACCCTTGGCTGGACCTTCCAGAGCCTGGAGAGGGGGGAGCTGGGATGGAGCTTTGTCTCCAAAGGCAGCTCAGAGAGAGGGGCTCTCCTCAGGGGGACCCCGAGCCCCGGGCTGAGCTGGGGTCCGTGCTCACACCAAGGGACAGTCCTGGTCAAATTTGAGCTGGAGGCACCAGGGCACAGCTTCCCCACAGCCTCTCCGAGGGGATTTCCCCACCCTCCTCCCCCAGCCCGGCCTAGTCCTCGGTGGGCAGCTGGAACTGAGCACCCTCCCTGCCCAGGGACAAACTTAACCCTGGCAGCCCCAAATTGACAAAAGGCCCCATGAGAGGGGCCTCTCTCACAGGGTGGAGGCACCTTTACTGCCCCAATCACCCCAGAGCAGCTGGAACCTCTCAAACTTGGGGCACCCCAGGGCACCCAGCCCCGTGCCCACACGGGTACCCCAGTTTGGGAACAGCCACCAGCAACACGAGCTGGGAGGTCTCAGCCCTTCCCTGGCACCAGCTCCAAACCCACCCCACAACGGGCACAAGACCCCCAAGGGAGCCCCAGGTGGGCGATGCCCCCCGAGGTGCCCCAGTGCCCCCCATCACATCCCGTCCCCGCGTGGGCCCCGCGGTGCCCCCCCCTCACTCCACGGGTTGGGTTACGGGCGAGGGGGCTCCGGCACGGGGGTGGGAACCCGCCTGCCTCCGCCGGAAGGGAGATAAGCGGCAGGTCCCCGACCCCGGCGGGGAGAGCTTGGCGCGGGGCCATCGGGGACAGGGACACGCTGCGGGGCGGGAGCTGCTCTGGGGGCTCGGCTCGGGGACGCTCTGGGGACCCCCTGCCCGTGGGGACACAGGGGAGACCCCCGGGTTGGCTCCAGCCAGGAAGGGGCCCGCGGCGAGCGAGGGGATAAACAGGTTTATTTTCTGCAAAAATAATAAATTACCACCCTCCTTCACCCCCACCCCAACCCCGCTGCCACATGGACCCCCCAAGGACGGCGAGATCCCCCGGGGCGGGATGGGGGCGGTCCCTGGGGGTCCACCCGCAGCCAGGGGAGGGGTCGGTGCACCGCAGGAGCCCCGTCCCGGGGGCGCGGGGGCCGGGGGCTCAGGGCGGCCGGGGCTGGGGGCAGTGCCGCGCCGCCTCCCGCACCAGCCGCGCCTCGCGGGGCGTCCAGGGCCGGGCGTAGCCGCCGTCCTGCAGCAGGATGCGGTTCAGGGTGTGCTCGTGGTTCACGTGTCGCCGCGCCATCAGCACGTACTCGCCGCCCTCCCGCAGCGGGGGACACCCGCACGTGTTGGGCACCCACAGGTACTCCCGGGACACCAGCGGCGAGCGCTGCCGGTACGGAGCCTTCACCTCCACCTCGTAGCGCGTCTCCCGCCCCACCAAGCGCTGCGCCAGGATCAGCCCGTGGAACACTGCGGGGTGAGGAGGGGGCACCCTGAGCCCCTTCCCACCCCTGGCATTGTCCCTGGCGTTGCCCTGAGCCCTGTCCCGCCCCCGACATCCTCCCGGGCCCCTCCCGCCCCGGCGCTCACCGAAGTCGCTCTGGCAGAAGTGCCGGATGCGCTGGGAACGTCCCTTGGCCGGGCGGCACCTCCCGCATCGCCCTGCGGGGACAAAGCTGCAGCAATTTAGGGGGCGGAGGGGACTCCTGACCCCCCAAAACCCCCGTCCCCGCAGCCCTGGCAGGGCCCATTGAGGGCCCAGACTCCAGAGAGGGACACACCAGGCTCCTGAGGGTTCTGGAGGGGGGTTTTAGGGCCCATTTTAGGGCCTCCATCTCATTTCTACCCCTGACCTTCCCCTACTCCCAGCAGCAAGTCCAGGGGTTTGGGGGGCTGTGGGGACCCCCGAGGGGAACAGGTACCTGCAGCACCCCTATCCCTGCTCCAGCTGGGGGGGCTCCTCAGTGGTTGCTCCGTGGCAGAGCCCCCGGGCTGGGGGGGCAGTGCAGGGGCCGGGGTGAGCGGGGGCTCCTGGGGCGGGGGGCTGCCGGCCCCCCGGGGCTGGGGCTGCCGCAGGGGGCTGGTGTCCCCATGGCCGGGCTGGGGGTGCCCACGGGGCAGCCAGAACTCGTACTCGATGCCGGGGTTGGGCTCCTGCAGCAGGACCTGGGGGGCAGGGGCAGGGCTGAGTTGGGGGCTGGGGGTGGCTGCCCCTTGTCCCCGTGTGTGCCCCCCTCGCCCTCACCATCACGTGCAGGTCCTGGTCGGTGGGCCCGGGCGCCTCCAGGCTCTCGGTGCCGTCGGGGGCGCGGGTGTAGGTGAGGCGGGTGCCGGCGGCCTCGTAGGGCCCCGGCCAGGCGATGGCCCAGTCCCCGTTGAGCACGTAGCGCCCGTCGCTCGTCATCAGCGCTGCGGGAGCCAGCGGGTCCGGGGCCCAGCACCGCACAGCCCCCCGGACCCCCCGCCCCGCTCCCCACCGGAGGCCTCTCCCAGCGCAGGGAGGGCAGCGTGGACCGGGAGAGCCGCGCTCGAGGCTCCGGGGGATCTACGTTCTTGTAAGATCTTGGCTTCGGGCCCAAGCCAGAGCCAAACCCCGGTGTGCAACCCCCCCCTCCTCCACCAAGCCCCCAGACCCTGGTCCCAGTGGGGAACGGGGCTCCAGCTGCATCGAGGACGGGAGCTGGGGGAGCGGGGTCCCGGTCCTGGTGTGCAGTGGCCGGTCTGGCCCCGCTCCAGCTCAGCCCTTCCCAAAACCCACAGCAGCAGCCTCTGGAAAATTGCCCCGAGCACTTGCGAGTTCACTGACCCCGGGATGCTCAAAACAGCATCTGAGGGAGGGAGCGGCACGGCACGCCGTGGGACAACACGGGACAACCAGGGACAACACGGCATGGAATGGCACGGCCACCCCTGCCCTGCCCTGCCCAGACCCGCAGCTGGCACTGGCCAGGACCGGCTGGGATGGACTGGGGCTCACTGGGATGAAGGCAGTTCATGTCCTACCCAGGTAGTTGCGGCTCTTGTCCATCACTTTGATGTGGGTGGCCCCAGCTGGGATCTTGGTCACATTCACGTACCCAAAATGTCCTGTCGGGGTGGGGGACAGAGTCAGGGCAGAGCCAGGGCAGGGCCCGAGGGGACATCCTGGGGGGATGGGGCACGAGGGGATGGGGCACAGAGGTGATCTGGGTCTGGGGCATCAACCCAGCTGGGCCCCACGTGATGGGACATCGGGGAGCCCCACGATGGCCCTGGGCCCTGCCAGTCAGGGCTGTTTGCTCCCTCAGGAATCACTGTCCCCACAACCTGCCCAGCAGGACACAGGGACTATGGGTACTCCCAGGGACACTTGAGCACCCCTGGGGACCCCACAGACCACATGGATGCCCCAGAGACCCCCACCCACCCCAGAGGAGCAACACCCTCTGCAATGAGGCCAAATCACCACGGTGAGAGGGCTGGTCCCTGAGTGTGGGGGACAGGGAGGGATCAGGGATGATGCCCTGGTGGACAGGGGAGATGGAGAGGGACAGGGTGACAGGGGACCCAGGCGATGCCTTGGGGACACAGACAGGGGACGGGAGGACAGAGGAGCCAAGAGCCAAAGCATTCACCCATGGAGGGGGCCGGGGCAATGGTTCATTCACCGGAGGAGAGGTCCGAGCCCTGGAACAGCCGGTGCACGAAGATGCAGGAGCCGCTGCCGCAGTGGCCGCAGGAGTCGGGGCGAGGGCCCGAGCCCAGGATCCCATCACAGCCCACGCTCTGTGGGAGCCCAGACGCTGCCTCAGCATGGGGGGTGAGGGCTGAGGGGTCTCAGGGGGGTCCCAGGGGGTCCCAACCCTGCACACCCACCAGGCAGCGCCCACCAACACACAGGTCCGGGGAGCTGGGGCCACAGCGGGTCCCGTCCAGCACCCGCCCGAAGCTGTAGTAGAAGTTGTGCCCCTCGGCCAGGCAGTTGAGGTCGCAGAGGTTGGGAGCTGATGGATTGGGGTGAGAAGGGGTGGGGGTGACACCGGGGTGACCGTGGCCTCCCCGTCAGCCCCGTGACACCGTCCCCACCCCGGGACTCACCTCCGTGGAAGGGCACCCAGCGGTACCGGGCGGAGGTGCCCAGGACGGGCTTGTTGTCGTAGAGGGAGCACTGCATGGCCCGGAAGGGCACGGAGCCGCTGGGACAGCCCTGTGGGAGCGGCAGGATGGAGCCCATGGGCTGGGATGGCAACTGGCACCAGCCACGTCAGTGCCCGGCCCTCCCAGTGCTCACCTGGAGCTGGCAGAGCCGGTACTGGCGCGGGTCCCCTGCGCACGGCTCCTCCCCGGGGGTCCTGCGGTCACAGCGTCAGCGCAGTGGGGCCGGGGTAGGGACCCCCGAGCAGCCCTGCCTGTGCCCCACAGCCCCCACGGGAACCCCCATCTCCAGGGCTGCGATGCCACCACGGGGCTGGCAGTGACACGTCCCCACGGGGCAGCAGGAGAGGGGACCCCGATGTCCCACGATGTCCCTCATCCCCCTGGAGCTGCACCCCATGGTGGAGCCACCAGGCTCCAGGTCCCCCCACGTGGTGCTGAGGGCCCCCAGAGACACGTGGGAGGTGGTGGCAGAGCCGTGCCAAGGGATTCGGGTGCCCCGTGTGGGGTTTGGGTCCTGCCACGGGATGGGATCCCCGTGCCCCACTCACCGCTGGCACCTCCGGGTGCGGAGGGCGACCCCGTCCCCGCAGGAGCTGGAGCAGGAGCTCCAGGGGCCCCAGGACACCCAGGTCCCCCGGGCCAGCTGCCGGCGGGGCCGAGCAGGGGCCGGGGGCTCGGGGACCCTCGCTGGTGTGCCCAGGGCTGGGTCCTGCGTGAGGGAGGTGACAATCAGCAGAGGGTGGGGGTCAGGCAGCCCAGGGGTGCTGCCACGCACCCCAAACCCCTCACCTGTGCCGTGCCAACCAGGCTGAGCCAGGCCAGGAGCAGGAACCGCCACGGCCGCCGGCACCTGCGGAGCACAGAGCCCTGAGCCCCCCGTCCCCAGGGACCGGGGGGTGTCCCCACACCCCCCATCGCCACCAGGGCAGGGTCACTGCCGAGCCCCCCCACGGGGACCGCAGTGAGGAGGAAGGAGGAGAGACGGCAAGAGCAGCCCCCGCGGGAGGGTCCCCAGGGCAGGGAGGGGGGGTCCGGTGCTGCCCGTGGGGTCAGGTGGGTGGGCGACACCGGCTGTGTGACACCGAGTGGGTGACACCGAGTGGGTGACGCCGTGTCCCAAACACGTGCCCACCCGGCACCGGGACGGGCGACGGCCCCGCCACCCCCAGGGCCCCGCGGCGGGCGCCGGGCCGGGATCGCTGCCTGCCGGGACAGGACCAGACCTGCACGGTTGGGGCTCCGCGCCGCTCCCCGATCCGGATCCGGCCCCGCCGTGGGGCGAGCAGGGTGGGGGGCAGCGGGGGCCCCCCCCACGGCCCAAAGTGCCCGATCCCGGAGCCCCCCAAAGCGCCCAGCCAGGAGGGGCGGGGGGTGCAAAGGGGTGCGGGAGGCGCCGGGGGTGCAAAGGGGTGCAGGGGGGGTTCCGGCGGGTACAGGAGGCGTTCCGGGGTCCCAGCCCCGTGTCGGGGAATCCCCCGGCCGAGCCGGTTCCCTCCCGCCGCGCAGTTCCCACGGGGACCGGGAGGGTCGCGAGTGCCGCCCTCAGTCCCGGGGTCCGGGTGCCCCCGGCGGGGCAGGGAAGGGGACGGGGGGTCGCGGTGCCGCCGCTCCGGGGTGGGTGCTGGTGGGTCCGGAGCCCGCCGAGGGTCGGGTGATGCCCAGACCCCGCCGGCAGCGCGGGGGGCACCGCGTGCCTCAGTTTCCCCGCAGGAGCCCCGGGGCGCGCGGGGTGCGGGTTGCGGGTTCCCGCGAGGGGGTTGAGCAGAAATCAGGACCTTACCCAGCTCCGAGGGGTCCCCCGCGGAGGACGGGGCGGCCCCCACAGCCCCCCCCGGCCATGCAGCCCCTCGTCCGCGGCGTCCCGGCGGCTCCGTCCCGGCTCGGCGTCCCGGCGGCGGCGAGAGGGGGGGACCCGGCACGATCGGGCATCGCCTGCGCAGCTCCGGGGGGGCCGGGCGAGGCTTCCCCCCCCCCGCCCGGTTCGCCTCCCGTCCCTCCCCGCCGCGTTATTAATATCCAGCCCCAAAGGTGCGCCCAGCCCTCCCCGGCCGCCCGTTAACCCTTGGGGGCCCGGAGCTGCGGCGGTCGGGGAGGGGGGGCTGGTGGCGTTCCGGGGGGGCGGAGCTGCTGCTTGGCAGCACCTGCACTCCCCGGGACCCCACCGGCCCCAGCAGCAGAAGGGAAGAGGCACCAGGACCCCCGTACAAGGTCGTATCCTGATCCGGGACCCCCCGGTTCTGGGCATCCCGGGGAGGGTTGATCCCACCGGGGGTCCCTCCTTCGTGATCGAGGTCTTCTGGGGGACTTTGAGTGCCAGAGCGCTGGGGGCTGGGTGCGAGGGGGTCACCCAGCACCCTGGGGTCCCACGGGCATCCCGGAGCTGAAGGGGTTACAGTGTCGGGTGGGGGTGTCCCCTGGGGTGTCCCCACTGCAGAGCAGAGCGGGCAGGATGGTCCTGGGGCACGCAGGGGATGAGCCCCTCGGCTGGTACATTGGGGACGCAGGCAGTGGGACGATCTACAAGCGGGGACGGCTCCTGGGAGAGGTAAATCCCCCTCCCTGCACCCCTGAACAGCCCCTCACCCCAGCCAGCACCCCTTCCCCGCTGGGCACCTCGGGGGTGCCCCACACCCGCACCCCCAGGGCTGCAGGGGGTCCCCGAGGCGTCCTGCTCTGAGGGGGACTCCCCACATCCCCTCTGGGGAAGGGGCCGCTGGGGCAGGGGGGAGACACGGACACCCTCTCAGGGCACTTTCGGGCGCTGCTACGAGGTGACAGAGGTGAGCAGTGGCCGGCTCTACGCACTGAAGGTCATCCCTCGAGCCCGGCTGGCTGCGCTGGGCGGCGGGGAGAGGGTGAGTCTGGGGCGGGGAGTCCCCAGGGATGGGGGGTAAAACCCACGGGGACGACCCCAGCCCTGCCCGTGCCCCATCCCGAGGGTTCCCCGGGGGTCTGCCGGGCTCGTGGGGCTGCAGGTGGAGCGGGAGCAGGAGCTGCACCGACACCTGAGCCACCGGCACATCGTGCGCCTGCACAGGCACTTCAGCGACCGCGGCCGCCTCTACCTGCTGCTGGAGCTCTGCAGCCGCGGGGTGAGTGGGCACCTGCACCCCGAAACCGGGCACCTGAACCCCAAAACCGGGCACCTGAACCCCCAAACTGGGCACCTGCACCCCAAACCAAGCAATGCACCCACATCCCCAGGCCAGGGCTTCAGCAGGGCCCAGCGTGGCCCCTCGCTCTGCCCCCAATCCCTCCTCGCTCTATCCCAGTCCCTTTCCCTTCTCTCCCAGTGCCTCCTCGCCTGTCCCAGTGCCTCCCTTCTCTGTCCCCAGTCCCTGGCTGACATCCTGCGTGCCCGGGGCCGGCTGCAGGAGCCGGAGGTGCGGTTTTACCTGCGCCAGGTGATCTCAGGGCTGCGCTACCTGCACGGACGGGGCCTCGTGCACCGGGACCTCAAGCTGAGTGCGTGGGGTAAATGGGGTGACCTGAGGGGTGCCTGGGGTGCCCCACACCAGCCCCACACCGCTCATCCACCTCCACAGGCAACTTCTTGGTGACGGGGAGGATGCAGGTGAAGATCGGGGACCTGGGGCTGGCGCGGGGGGCGGCTCCGGCCGGGCGGCGCTGGGGGTGAGCTGAGGGGAGGGGGGGGCTCACCCTGCCCCTATCCCCGGGGTGCTCCTGGACAGGCCTTCATGCCATCTGTCCCCACCCAGGGCGCTCTGTGGGACCCCCAGTTACCTGGCCCCGGAGGTGCTGGACCGCAGGGGACACGGGGTGGCCTCGGACATCTGGGCCCTGGGCTGTGCCCTGTAAGGGGGGACTCGAGGGAGGATGGAGGGGGCTGGAGGGAGGATGGAGGGGGCTGGAGGGAGGACAGGGGATGCTCCTGGACCCCCCTGGAGCAGCTGCACCCCCCCTAGGTACACGGCCCTGAGCGGCCGCCCCCCGTTCAAGGGGTGCCAGCGGTGGGAGCTGTACCAGCACATCCGGGGGGCTCGGTACCCGCTGCCCCCCCAGCTCTCCCCCCAGGCCCGCGCCCTCCTCGCCCTCATGCTGGACCCCGACCCCGCAGCACGGCCCAGCCTGCAGGACGTGCTGGACCACCCCTTCTTCACCCAGGTGTGGGGCTGGCAGGGGGCACGGGGGGACATGGGGGGGATGATGCACACACCGGGGGGGGGTCACTGCCTGTCCCTCCCCAGGGTTTCACACCCCACAGGCTCCCGCCCCGCGCCTGCCACTCCGTGCCCCTGTTCCTGGGACAGGACCCCCTGTGCCGGCTGCTGCAGCGCTGCTGGGGGGGTGGCTGTGCCCCTGACACCCCGGGGGGGGCCGAGTCCCCCCCACCCAGAGGAGCAGCTCCCTCGGCAGGACCCGAGCCAGGCAAACATCGGCGGAGGAAAACCTTTATTAGTGCTGGGAACCATCTAAAATCCAGTCATGGAGACAAGCGGGGTGGGGACGTGACCGGGACCAACGGCACACACACACCAGCCTGCCCTTAAAAACCTTAACAGGAAGAAAAAAAAAACCACGAAATCCAAACCCAAAAGGGAGCTCTCTTCCCTGCCAGCCTGGGATGGGGTGGGGTGGGGAGGTGCAGCTCCGAGGAGCCGTGTCCTGGTGCTGCTCCTGGGGGGTCACCAGGAGGGGCACGAGGTCACCCCGCTCTGCCTCCGGCCCCACCAGCAGTGGGGACACTGGAGAGGGGACAGAGGGACCTGTGGGCTGGGAAGGAGGAAGGAAAGTGCATGGTTTCCCTGCTCAGCTTCAGTTCTCTCTCTCTTGAGAGAAGAGTCTGGAAGAAAACGCTGAAAGCTCAGTAAAACATGACACTAAAATCACCCACAGCCTCGGGGGGGGGGGGCTGGGACCACCCGCCTAAGCCTAAAACACGGGAGGGGACAAGGACAAGATGCTCGGTGTGGCCCCAGAAAGCACCAAGGAGCCACTTCCCTGTTCAGGGACTCACCCACGTGTCAGCACCAGAGGGGACCAGCGAGGGGGGCGTCACCAGCAGGGTCTGGGGGAGGGAGGTGACAGCAACGACTTTGTCTGCACTTGGGGTGAGCCCTCTGGTGACAAAGGCCAGAGGAGAGGGAACAGGGGCCAGCCTGGCTGGGGGGGACACAGCAGCTCCCAGGCAGGGGGATGGGGTGGCGGGTGTGAGTTTGGGCACTCGGTTCTCATTCGTGCCCTCAAACCACGGCAGGGGGGGACCCCACAAAGCCCAGCCCTCCTTGGAGCTCCTCAGCTCCCGAGGAAGCGGCTGGAAACCTCTCCCAGCTGGCACGTGATTCCTCCCTGAGCAAACCCCGGCCCGGCCTCTGCCCTCGGGGTCAGGGCTCCACCAGGCCCTGCCCTGGCACGGGGCCTTGTGCCACCACACCCCGAGGGTCCTCCGGGACACGGGGACAGCCGGGGGACAGGTGGCACAGCCTGGCTGATCCCGAGGCCGCTGTCCCTGCCCGCGGCAGCCCCAGGCCTGGCACGGAGCCCGCGGGGTATTTTTATCCCGGCATCCGTGTTGTTTGAAGCTGTCGGCTTGTTTTTGTGGTCATAAACACGGCCCTCCCCTGTCCCGCCCTGGCAGCAACAGCAACACCCTCCCCCACAGCCCGAGCGTGGCAGGCACCGGCTGCCCTGGGATGGCCCTGGAATGGCCCTGGCAGCCCCAGCACAGCCTGGGGGAAGGTACAGCCCCCCTCCAGGTACCTGACAGCACCGGGGGCCCAGCCATGCCCCCCAAACCCTGCCCTGGGAACACCAGCACCAGCCACCCCCTCCCAGGCAGGAAGGGCCGAGGGGTTCAGGGCAGGATGTCCTTCCTTGGGTTTTAAGCTCTGGGATCTCCCCATCCTTATTCCACAGCCAACAGCTGCCCAAAGATGGGGAGAGCGGGGCTCGCTGCCCTTGTTTGGTGCTCAGGACAGTTCCATCTGTCCTGGGGCACAAACCAAGCCCAGGGGAAACAACAACAACAGGGGGGGAATTCTGCTCTCTTAAAAAGACGGGATTTAAAAACAGTGACCCAAGCTTGGGAACTCCTCTCCCCCTCTTCCCCGGCTCTCAGTGAGGCTGAAACTCCCCCTCGTGCAGGAATCAGGTTCAAAGTCCAGCCAATCGGCGTGGGTGACCCACGGCCCCGTCCCCAGTGGGGGTGACAAGGGCAGGTCACCTCCCTGTCACTGCAGAGCCCAGAGCCCAGGGTGGGCTCAGGGCGGGACCCTGGAGGGGCAGCTGCAGGCAGGGGTGGCCCAGGGGGTGTTTGGTGGCAGGTCCCAGGTGAGGGCAGGGGCGTGGGTGGGGGCTGCACTGCACAGGGGGCCTCAGCAGCCCGAGGGCAGCGAGCTGCTCTCCACCTTCAGTCCTTTACTGGCCAGGAAGGCGTCCTGCTTGGGCTCCCGGCCCAGGAACTTCCTCAGCATGTCGGAGGCGTCCACGGAGCCGCCGGGATGCAGGATGCAGTTCCTGTAGTCCATCCCCACCTGCGAGCAGAGGCGGGGCCCGTGAGGGACGCCCGCCCTCGCCCGCCCCGGCCGCCCCCGGGGTGCTCTCCCTACCTTGCAGTTCATGATGCCCTCCTGCTTGAAGCGGGTGTGGAACATGTCCATGGAGAACACCTCGCTCCAGAGGTAGCCGTAGTACTGCGCGTCGTAGCCCCCGGCCAGGTGGCCGAAGGTGGCCGGCATGTTCGTCCCTGCGGGGCGGGGAAGGGAGGGGGGTTATGGGGAATTCACAGCATGGAAACCCCCCCACCCCGCTGTCACTGTGTCACAGCAGGCACTGCCTCAGCTGGTCACAACCCCAGAGCACGCAGGGAAGCACCTTCCAGTCCCTTCTCTGCTTTCCCCGGAGCCAACACAAACTGTCCCCACTGAGCCAGCCCGGGAAGAGCCTGCTGGGCCAAGGGGGCAGGCCAGGCCTGGAGGGTGGGACACCCATACCTGGGGTGGCAGGGACACCCAGCACCTCTTCACACAGCTGGGCAAACACCTCCACGGGGTCAGCCTTGGTCTGGGTGTGCAGCGCCTGGTCCACCTTGGCCAGGACGATCTGGCGCAGGTTGAAGAGCCCTGTTCCCAAAAGGAGGAGGAGGAGGAGGAGGTGGCAAACTGAGCTCCTGCTGGCAGGCAGGACCAGAATCCTGCCTGCAGGAGTGTCACCGAGGCCAGTGGCAGCAGGGCAGGCTGGGGGCCTGGCACCTCTTGTCACTGTGCCACCTCCCAGCCCGCTTCATGCCACGCCACCCTTGCCCTTCCCAGGTGACCACCAGGCAGGTGTGGCTCCTTCCCCCAGTCCCCTCGGACCCTCCAGCAGCATGGGGAGCCAGGCAAAGCCCTGCTCCTCAGGGAGCACCCAGCCCCCTCGGCGGGGACCCACCCGTGTTTGCCTGCCGGGATTTAATGAGCTTCTCCAGCAGCTCATCCGGGATGGGGCTGCCCGTTTTGTAGTGCCTGGACATGCGCAGCAGCGGCTCCTTCTCCCACACCCAGTTCTCCAGCATCTGGGACGGGGCCTCCACGAAGTCCCTCTCCACGTGCGTCCCGCTGAACATGGCAAACTCCGCCTGGGAGACGCGGCGAGCTCAGGGACGGCGGAGCGGGACGGGGCAAAGGTCCCGGCCCGTGGTGGCGTGGGGAGGCCTCACCTGGGAGCACAGCTGGTGCATGACGTGCCCAAACTCGTGGAAGTAGGTCTCCACCTCGTCGTGCTGCAGCAGGGAAGGCGCGTCCGGCGTGGGCTTGGTGAAATTGGCCACCATGGCGGCCACCGAGATCTGCCGGCTGGAGTCGGGCAGGAGGCAGCCGGGCTGCAGGCCAAAGCAGGCGGCGTGCCCGTACTTCCCTTCCCTGGGACAGGGACAGGACACTCACAGGGATCCCCCCCACGGCCAGACACAGCCACGGCCTCCCCAGCCACGCTCCCGCCTGGAGCAGGAGCCCTGGAGACCCACCCCGTGCTCCTGGGATGGAGCACAACCCCGGGAGCAGGACCCTGCTCTTCCTCGGGCTCCGCTGCCCAGCCCAGCCCTGCTCCCCTGTTCCCCCTTGCCCGAGGCCTCACCGTGGGTACAGGTCCAGGTAGAACTTGCCGATGGTCTCTCCAGAGGACGTGTCCTTCACCGTGTAGAGCTGCACGTCCTCGTGCCACACCGGCGCCTTCTCCTCCAGGTGGAAGGTGAGCCCCAGCAGCTCCTGGTAGATGGCCAGGAGGCCCTTGGTGACCACCTGCATGGGGAAATACTCCTTCAGCAGGTTCTGGTCCACGCTGTACTTGGTCTCCTCCACCTGGTTCATGTAGTAGCGCATGTCCCAGGCGTTGATGCGGTTGTCGAACTCCAGCCCGCGCTTCTCGCACTCCTTCTTCTTCAGGTCCAGGATCACGGCCCGCTCCTTCTCCCCGAGCGGCTTCAGCTTCTGGGCCAGCTCATCTGGGAGAGGCACAGCAGGCAGGGATGGCACCCGTGCTCAGGGGAGCACACCCGGCCCAGGAGGCCCCCGCTGTGCCCCGGGGCGTACCCAGGAACGTGGCCACCGTCGCGCTGCTCTTGGCCATGTTCATCTCCAGCACAAAGTCCGCGTGGGTGCTGAAGCCCAGCAGACTGGCCTTCTGAGCCCGTAAATCCACCAGCTCCTTCAGGATCAGGCAGTTCTCCTGCAGGGCAGAGACAGAGGGAGTGGAGCATCCAGGTGGAGCTCTCCTGAGGGAAGGAGCACAAATCCCAGGGGAGATTCCCCCTCACCGTTGTCCTGGCATCCCATCTGCCCCACCTACCTCTTTGCACCTGGAGTTGAACATCTCCTCCACCTTCCTCCTCGTCTCGGGCACGTAGCACTTCTTCAGCAGAGGGAAGTAGTGTGGGTATTTCAAGGTGACCTTCAGCTTTCCATCCTCTGTCTTCTCCAGGGAGTTCAGGAAATCCTCAGGGAGCCCCCCTGTGAAAAGAGCAGACAGGGCTGAGGGAGAGCCCAGGATCCCCCAGCTCTAGGAACTCCAGCTCTGGGAAGGGGCATAGGAAGAGGGAGCCAGGAATCATGGCCACGGCAGCACAGAGCTCTCCATACCCAATTCCTCCTTGGAGAAGGGCAGGAAGGTGGTGTCTTCATTGAGGTTCTTGTTGAAGTCAATGCACAGGACACTCAGCTTTTTCTTAATAGCTTTGATTTTCTTTAAAACGCAGATAAACAGAGCAGAGTCAGCGCCAGGGGGGAAGCCAGGCTGTGCCCTGCTGAGCTGCCCAGCAGTGAGTCTGAATTTGGCTCTGACTCAGCCCCAACACTGCACAATTAACGGTGTGCCAGCACCTGGAACAGGCTCCCTGGGATCACACCTGCTGGGAACCAGCCACCTCAGCAAGGTCCAGCTCAGCAGCTGCAGGTGTTTCAGCAACAACCCCCTCTACCCTTATTTTTCACCTTCTCGTCTGTTTTTAACCCAGATTTGAGCTCCTTCACTGGTGCGTGGTAAGAGAGGGAGACCCTGAGCAGCTCCATCCCCTCCCTCCAGCCCTTTGCCTGTGGCAACCAGGTGCTACTTCCAGGGCCAGGCTGGACAGGGCTTGGAGCAACCTGGGATAGTGGAAGGTGTCCCTGCCCATGGCAGGGGGATGGAAAGGGATGGGATGAGCTTCTGTCCAACCCAAACCACCCCGGAATTCTGTGAGCTCACCTCCTGTGTCTCCTCGGGCAGATGGAGCCCGTTCCTCTTTCCCAGCTTGATCAGCCTCTCCAGGTACCTCTTTGCCTCGGGTTTCAGGGAAGCACTCTCTGCTTTCTCCTGGAAAACAGTGTCGTGAGCTCGGGGAGCTGCAGGCCCAGCTGCTGCAGGGAGCAGCTCTCTGGTGGGAGCTCTGGGTTATGGGAACACCCTCAGGGAAGGCTCTGGCTTGGTGCACTGGTTCCTGCCAGGCTTTCCTGCTGTATCACAGCGTTTCTTGGGGCATCACCTGCCCTGCTGGGCACACACCTGGAGCCAGACAATCCTCTGGTACACGTCCTGCCTCATGCTCATCTCCACGTCGAACTCGGAGAGCTTCTTGTCGGCCTCGGTGCTGGCGGCGCGGATGGCCTTGCAGGGGGACACGTGCTGGGGGAAATCCAGCATGTTCCGGCGCACTGCCGGGGAACAGGGACCGTGGCTCCACGTGCCAGGGCTGCTGGGCATGGCAGTGCCCACGCAGAGCCAGCCTGGCAGCCCAGGGACCGACCCACCACCCGCTCGAGGGAAGAGCGGCTGCCTCGTGCCGGGCACATCCCTCCCCTGGGCTCCCCCCACAGCCCACCCTTCCCCCAGAACTCACAGGAGTTTCGTGCCTGTGAGACCCCAACCCCTCCTGCCCCAGCTGTGGCACCACAGGACTTGTGGGGTGTCCCGTGCAGGGCCCGGGGTTGGACTCGCCGGTCCCTTCCAGCTCCGGATATTCCAGGATTCCGTGATGGAATATTCCCTGTGTGCCTCCCTTGAAGCTAAAAGTGGGACACAGGTGCTCCCCAAGAGCCAGCAGGCCCCAGGTGCGCCCTGTCCTGATGCATCCCCGCTGGAGAAGGGAAAACAGGGAGGACATTCCCACTGGAGAAGGGAAAACAGGGAGGACATTCCCACAGAGCCTCCAGTACCAGCACTCCAGGTGCTCTCCAGGCTCCCGGACTCTCCTCCAGCAGAAGGGGAGCAGGGAAGTGCTGACAGAGGTGCTGAAGTCAACACTCCTCCTGCTTGCTAAGGGGTTTTCCCCCTTATTTTAGGAAAAAGGGCTGGGAGAGGAGGAAGACAAGGCTTGCAGGGTGGTGCCTGTTCCAGGCAGGTGTGACAGGGATCGGGATTGGGACAGGGACCTGGAGGGGCTGCCTGGATTGTCACTCTGTGAATAACCAGCCAGGCAGAATAACCAAAACTGCATCACTTTGGTGCCACGGTGCCATCAGGACACGTTACCTTCCCAAAAATTCCAGCAGGCACACAGAAATACTTTTATCCACTGGCTTAGGGAAAAAATGAGGAAGGAGATGATGATTTCTTCGACCTTTCCTGCTGTTTGTTGCCACTGATGCTCCCTGACACATGAAAGCGGGGACAGCCTTGGGACTGTGGCTGCTCCTCCCGCTGCCAAAGGGGTGTCCTTGGCTTCGTTTGCTCCTCCCTTTCAAATCTTGCTCTTTGAACTTGTCCCTCCTCATATAAACATTAACTGGGGAAAAACCACCAACACGCTGCTGGGAGCCAAGGGGGGAGGGCAGGAGGTGAAACCACCAAAAAAACCCCTTAGTAACACAGAATCGTGGAATCCTGGGGTGGTCTGGGCTGGAAGGGACCTTAAAGCTCATCCCGGGACACGGACAGGGACACAACCTCCACTATCTCTCCCTCGCAGCTCCCACCTGTGTATTCCACCTCCACGTCCGCCAGGGCCTTCAGGGTGTTCTCGTAGGACACCTCGCCCCTCTCCTGGCTGCCCACCCGGTCGTACACGAGCTTGGTGCTCTCGGTGAGCTCTGCGGCCATGGCCTCGATCTGCTCGGCCGTCAGGTCCCAGCGCAGCTGGTTGGCCACGAGCCGGGGCGCCTGGCTGTCCACGACATTCCCTGGGCAGAGGGGGGAAGAGGGGCCGGGAGACGCTCCCTGAACGCGGGCCGGACTGGAAATGCGGCTGCGGGGCCGCGGCTCGGCGAAAGCACTCGGGGATCGGCCCGGCAGGGACGGGCTCCGGGAGCGGGCAGTTCCTCCGCGTCCCGGCACTGCCCGTGCCCCGCGCGGGGACAAGGCCCGCGGGGCACGGAGGTGGCTCGGGGGGGGGCAGCAGAACCCCACGGCCGCCCCGAGGGGGTGCCCCGGGCCCCCTCCTCCCGCCCCATCCCTCTGCCCTCACCCCCTGCCGCGCCCTCGCCTCGCCTCGCCGCCCGCAGCCCCCGCGGCCGGCGGTACCTGTGGGGGCCATGCCGGCGGGGCCGGGGAGTGCTGGCGGGGCCGGGGGTGCTGGCCGGGGGCTGGCGGGCCGGGGACAGGCCGGGCGGGCGCCACGCACCGAGCATGTGCCCCGCGCGGGGAGGCGGGCGGGGACAGCGGGGCATTGTGGGAGCGTGGAGGACCGCGCCGCTCCCGCCCTCCCCGCGCGCCGCGGGCAGGGCGAAAAAGGCGGGGAGTCCCCGCCGCCACCCTCAGAGCCGGCCCGGAGCGGGGCCCGGAGCGGGCGCCGAGCATCCCCGGGGTCCCGCCCGCCCGTCCCCATGGCAACGCTCCCGCCCGGTCGCCATGGCAGCGCCCCGTCTCTATGGTACCGCCGGGGCGGGGCGGGGCGCGGAGCGCGAAGCCCCGCCCCCTTTTCCAGCCGTCGAAGGGAGTGGGCGGGGCTATCGCGGCGCGTGCGCGCGGCGGGGCCGGCGCGTGCGCAGTGCGTGAGCGCGCCCGGCCCAGGCGAGTGTCGGGGCCGTCCGGTGAGCGGGGCGGGACCGGGAGCGGGACCGGGGCACATCGCGACACACCGCGACACACCGCGACACACCGCGACACGGCCCCGGCAGCGCCCGGCACCGCGCCCCCCCCGCGCCCGGCCCGCCGGCGCCAGCGGCAGCGACACCGGGGGGTTACCGGGGAACCGGGAGCGGGGCGCGGGAGGGACCGGGACTGAGACCGGGCTGCCCCTCCCCACCGGGACCCTCCGCCCCGCGCCGGGCTGTGCTCCCCGCGGGGAACCGCTCGCTCCGGCCCTGGGTGGGCAGCGGGCCGGGATTACCGGGCGGTCCCGGCGGGGTCTGGGGGTCTCGGTGCCGGGCCCGGTGCTGCTGCGGTGCCTCCCGGTGGGCCGGGCCCGGCTTAGCCGTGCCGGACTCTCCTCAGACCAGTTTAGCGTCTCGGTTAAGCGCCCCTGGCTGTGCCACAAACCCAGTTCTGGCTCGGGGGGGGGCCGAGCTCGGCGGCGGGAGCTGCATCCATCCCGTGTCCTTCAGCACCTGCCTTGGGATCCCTGGGAATTCCCGGCCCCGGGATGTGCTTTTTTGGGGGATCTCTCTGCTTTGGGTGCTCCCTGCCTTTCTCTGGCAGCCCTGTCCCCCGGCTGTGCTCGCAGGGACACAGCCCCTCAGCCCCTGGCTTTGGTTTCAGGGCCGATTGAGCTCTGGGAGCAGAGAAGTGGGAGTTTGTGGTGGTGGAGTCTGGGGTTGTGTGTGCTGCTGTTCGGTGCCTCAGAGCCCTGCAGGGCCTTTGAGTGTGTCGCTGGGCAGGGCTGGGGGTGAATCCAGGCCTGGAGAGCTCCTGAAGGGGAGGGCCGTGGTGGCAGCAGAGTTTAATGGAGTTCCTTGGAATCTTTGGCCAGCCCTGAACATCTCCCTTATCCCCCCAAATCCATCCTGGGCTCCTCCTCATCCCCCAGAACCCACCCTGAGGGGGAGCAGCAGCCAAGCTCCGGCTCCTGCTCTCTCTCCAGCCGTGACTCTTCCGTCTCCAGGTGATTTTGGGAGCCCCCAGGAGTGCAGCCCAGCCCCCCAGAGCTCCCAGCATGGCAGACCAGAGGCGTCTGGCCTTCTCCATCATCCAGTTCCTGCACAGCCAGCTGCAGAGCGGGGGCATGTCCCCCGACGCCCAGGAGAGTTTGGAAGGTGGGTGGATGTGCCTGGGGCCGAAACTCAGGGGGATGGGGGTGCCTGTCCTGTTTCCTGCCCCTGCCTGAGCTGGGCTGTTCCTGACACCAAACCCTGCTGGGGATTTGGGGGTCGTTTGTCCCCTGGAGAGGTGTCCAGGGGTGCTGATTCCTCGTCTGCTCTCTGAGCTCTTTCAAAAGCAGATTAGCCGGAGGCAGGGATGGACCTGGGGTCAAAAACCTCCCTGACCCCAGGCTGGAGACTTACAGGGTTGGTTTGGGACGAGGTGGAGGCTCTTGGGGAGGTGTAAAGGGAGGGTTTTCGTGGCTGCAGGGAAGTGCTTTGTGCTTGGAGAGTGGGTTTTCCCTGTCCTGCCCTCCAAACGCTGCTCCCCAGGGTTTACCCAGGCCCTTTCAGAGGGAAGGAGAGCACAGGGGATCTTAAAAAAGGTCTCCTTAAGGAGCTTAAGGTTCAGTCTTTGGCCTGTGCATTTGTGCCAGTGAGAGGAGCAGGGGCACCTCTGTGGGGAGGGGGGGCATTCCTGGGGGTTGGGTGCCAGGAAGGGACAGCTCCTGGTGCTTTGGGCTGTGAAGGGTGCCCAGCTCTGAGGTCCTGGCTCAGATCTGTGGGAAAGGTGTGGTTTGGGGTTTGGGTTTGGGTTTTTTTTCCCCCAGTTGTTTTAGAGCAATCCCAGTGCTGAGGGACGGGGCTGAGTGTGTGGGGTGGGCAGAGCTAATGACCTGCCTCTCCCTGTGCAGTGGCCATCCAGTGCCTGGAGACAGCTTTTGGGGTGTCCCTGGAGGACCAGGGCCTGGCAGTGTCCCAGACTCTCCCCGAAATATTCGAGGCTGTTGCAGGGAAGGTGAGTGAGAGCCCCGAGAGGCTGAGCTGCCTCCCCTGCAGCCCCAGCACCGAGTCCTGCTGGAATTCCAGGAGGCTGTGTGGGAGGGGAGTGTTTCGGGCTCGGATGTGCCTGGGAAGGGGGAGGTGTGGGAATCCTTATCTGAGCTTCTCCCTGTCCCTGGAAGGAGCTGGAACACAGCAGGACGAACTCAGAGCCCGTCACCCCCTCCGAGGACGACATAGCTGAGGCTGAGAGGCTCAAAACCGAGGGTAACTCCCCTGGGGCTGGGGGGTAACGAGGCTTTGGTGGGGACTGGGAGGGAGTCTCAGTTCCCTGGTCCCTGGGGGGTGCTTGGGATGGGGAAACAAAGCAAATGGCACTGGTGGGGAGGTTGGCACAGCAGCCTACAAGTGCTGGGTCAGCCTTTCCCTGCATCCCAGGGTGTGTGGGACCTGGATCCAGGCCTCTGGCTTGGCTCTGGCCCTGTTTGTCCCTTGCTAACCATAGTTTTTCCACCGTGGTTTCAGGAAATGAGCAGATGAAGGCAGAAAACTTCGAGGCTGCTGTGTCTTTTTATGGCAAAGCCATCGAATTAAACCCGGCCAACGCTGTGTATTTCTGCAACAGGTACTGGAGCAGCTTCCCCAGGGCCTCCCCCCTTAAATCCAGGGCTCCTCAGTGCTCAAAATCCCTTTTTTATTATTTTCATGATCCTGTGGATTTCTCATTCTGTTCCTGGCTCGCTGTGTGGTTTGAGCTCACCATAACACACTTCCCTGTGCCTCCTGCCATCTCTGGCTGGGGTGTGGGTGTGGAAATGACCTTTATTAGGCATTTGGGGGGGATAAGGGATGCCAAGAAAGGGTGTCTGCCTCCATGCAGTTATCTCTGAGTGGGATGGAAGAGGCTGGCTGGGAATAAGGGAGTGAAATGAGGGGAGCTGAAGGCTCAAAACTGAGGATTATGCAGGTTGGTGTGTGCAAAGCTGGCTGGGGAAGTGGAGTTCTGTGTTCTTCAGTTCTCAGAAGCGTTTTGGGAGTTGGTGGGGAAGCAGTTGTTGGGTGAAACAGGCTTTGAGTCGGGGCTTGATTTGATTGCCTGCTTGTTGTGGGCACACAGGGGCACCTGGCTCCGGGAGCAACACACACTGATGACGTGGGGGGTGGTTTTGGGCTGGAAAGTGGTGCTTTTAGCTGAGCTCTGGGTGAGAGCGTTGGTGCCACGAGGTTCTGGGCGGGTGCCCCTCTCAGAGCTGGGGGGTCCAGGCTTTGCTGAGCGTGTGGTGGCTTTAAAAGCACTTTTCCCTCTGCGTGGGATGTGGGGAAGTGGATGGGAATGGCTGTTGTGTCTGAGAAACTGAGGGACAAGGGAGAACCAGGTTTCTGGTTGAGTTGGCAGGAGATCCTCATGTATCTCCCTGGAGCCTCCTGTGGGAATGTCCTCAGGAGGAGTCCCAGCCTGGGTTTGGGATCCTGGGGTCAGGATGGCCCTCCTGGATGGGGCTGGGACGGTGCCAGCCTCACCCCCCACTGCCCCCTGTACAGCAGAGAGGGGGCAGGGGAGCTTCCCTCAGCCTATTCCAGCTGCTCAGATCTCCCTGCCCCTTCTCCCTGCCCTCCAGAGCTGCTGCCTACAGCAAGCTTGGGAATTATGCAGGAGCAGTGAGGGACTGTGAACGGGCCATCGGCATCGACCCCAGCTACAGCAAAGCCTACGGCAGGATGGGGTGAGTGGCAGCAGGGCCGCCTGTGTGCTCTGCCCTGCAGTGCCACGGGGAGATCCCTGCTCTTCCAGCTCTGGCCAGGCTGGGAGGGCTTTATCTGAGTGGGGTTTGCTGTTCCTCCCCAGCCTGGCCCTGTCCAGCCTGAACAAACACACAGAAGCCGTCGTGTACTACAAAAAGGCTCTGGAGCTGGACCCAGACAACGACACCTACAAATCAAACCTTAAAATAGCTGAGCAGAAGATGAAGGAGACTCCCAGTCCGGTGAGCTGCGCAGTTGATTCGTCAGTTCAGGTTTTAGGGGGAGGTTTCCTCACCCCACAGGTGCTGTTTGCAGGGCCCTGGTGAGCTGGGGTGGGGTTTAAAATGGCATATTTGGGGGGCAGACAGTCAATGATCCTGCTGGGAACATTGCACTGGAACCCAGAGAGGGGAAACAGTCACCTTGGGCTTGTTTGAAACAGCTGGAAAATGAGACTGGGGAGGGTTTTAAAACAGCATTTTTGCCTTAAGCACCTTTTTTAATTAAATCGCTGCTAAATCCAGCTCCTTTATTTTCCCAGTGACCTGTTAGCAGCACGAAAAGGGATTTTTGGGGGCTTTTTTTCTTGCAGAGGTGGTTTTCTTGAAAAGAAACCTGGAGGTTTCCCAGCCAGGGAGCTGCTGGCTGCACTGCTGACCTGCTCCAGGCAGGACTGTGTTAGCTGATTATTTTGGAAGGGATTTTAACTTTCCAAAGGCATTTCCAGTGCAGGGGTGGGGGAGGGAGGTGTTTAATTTGGGAGCTGGGTCTCAGAGGGGGTGAAGAATGGAAAGATGTCCCAGGGGGGTGGGACTGGGTGATCCTTCAGGTCCTTTCAGCCCAAACCATTCTGGGGTCCCATGATGTGATCCTGGCATTCCCAAACTCCGGGAATGAGGTTTGGAAGTGAGGGCTGTCACCAGCAGCCCGTGGTTTCTCTGTTGCAGACCGGAGGCCCGGGAGGATTCGACTTGGCTGGGCTGCTGAACAACCCCGGCTTCATGAGCATGGTAAGCCCAGGCACAGGTCCCAGCAGGGCTGCTGGGCACATATTCCCTCAGGATGTGGCCCCAGTGCCTCCTCAGATGAGCCTGCTCTCCCTGGTTCCAGTGCTGCTCTGGGGAAGCTGCTGGTGTTTCATTAAAGCTCAGATGAAAAGCCAGGGATTTACTCACTGTGGGAGGGCCTGTTGTGCATTAGGACCTGTTCTGGTGTTGTGCCCTGCTCCTCCCTGTGCTGTTTCAGTCCTTTTGCTCCCTTTCAAAGCCTTTCTGCCTTCTCTTTGGGGTTGAAAGGCACAACATCTGCACAGCTCCCCAGTCTCTGACTAAACTGGGGGTTGTTCTTTCTCCTCTCTCGAAACAGGCGTCGAATCTGATGAACAACCCACAAGTACAACAGCTGTAAGTTGGATCCTGCTTGTATTTCCTCTTGGAATGGCTCATTTGAGGCTCTCTCTGGGTGTGTTTGGCGTTTGCTGCAGGTCTGGGCTGGTGGGAGCAGGAGGGAATTGGGGGCAGGAATGTGGGGGGAGCCTTCAACCCAACCCCGTCCCCTAAGCTGGGGTGTTTTGGGTGAGTCTTGGATGCAGAGCCAGAGGAGAGCTGGTGTGAGGAAGGGCAGTGTTTTAATTCCATGAACGTAACACAGGGCTTGCACACAGAAGGGGGAACCTGGGAACACAGGAACTGACACCTTTAGGAGCATTTTTACTTATTGT
Organism: Myiozetetes cayanensis; assembly: GCF_022539395.1. NCBI lineage: Eukaryota > Metazoa > Chordata > Aves > Passeriformes > Tyrannidae > Myiozetetes > Myiozetetes cayanensis. Next base: position 4,089,857 of record NW_026087477.1, read on the forward strand.
GCAGCTTAATGTTCCTCTTCTGCAGCTGAGGAATGAAAAGTTGTTGGCAGGGGATTCCCTTGCAGATAATCCCTAATCCACGGGATGGGAAGGGGATCCTGTTCCTTTTGTGCTCCGACATAAACCAATTAATTTTGGTTTGTTTTTTTTTTTTTCTTTCTCCTGCTCTGACTCTTCTCCCCCACAGCATGTCTGGGATGATTTCAGGTGGCCACAACACCATGGGAGCCACGGGCACCAGCCCCTCCACCAACGACCTCGCCAGCCTGATCCAGGCGTGAGTGGAGCTCCAGGGCCTGGGGATGGGGGCTTGGGGGTGCCCAGAACCTGGAACAGAACCCCTGGGGGAGGTTTAAGATGCTGGGAGAGGCTGTGGCTCTTTGGGTGGTGGGAACTGCTGGCTGAGTGGTGTTTTGGGGTCCTGAGCAGACCTTGATTCAAGGCCTGGGGGAGGTTTCGGTGTTGGGTTCTCCGGCGTTCCCGGGGGTTTTGGGAGCTGCTGGTTGGGGTTGTGACAATGGGCTGGGGAGCGTTCCCAGCCCCTGGCTGTGCTGGGGGGGTGAGAGCTCTGGTCCCACCCGTGTCCCCCCATGTCCCCTGTCCCTCAGGGGCCAGCAGTTTGCCCAGCAGATGCAGCAGCAGAACCCTGAACTAATAGAGCAGCTCCGGAGCCAGATCAGGAGTCGAACTCCCAGTGCCAGCAACGAGGACCAGCAGGAATGAGCTCTCCAGGTGAGATTCCAGCCAGGAATGCTGGGCCAGCTGGCTGGGGGTTGAATTCAACTGACTTCTAATATGCTTTGTGCTTTAACTGAGCCTTTGGTGCCTCTCTGGGGCTCTGCAGGGCCGAGCCCAGAGAGGTCTCCACACCTTCTCACACCCCGGGGACTCACAGACCAGTCTGGGCTCCATGCTTAAAAACCCAAATGGTTCCACTTTAATTTTTATAAAGTTTTTTTACTAAATGAATGGGTTTTGGTTTTGTTTTTTTTTTTATGAAAGGAGTGGGGTTTTTTCACTAGAGAAGTTTGTGATTTTTTACTGAAGGAGTTTTCTGTTGTTTTTTTTTTTAAATCAAACTTTATTAAAATGGCTAAACTTCCTTTCCTCCCAGGTTGAATTTCCCCTTCTCTTCTCTCCCTCTCTCCACAGCACAGCCCGGGGGAACTTTGGTGTTTGCTTTAAAAACTGGAAGCCATGTGCGTGTTGCCATTTCTTGAGTTGGAAGTGTCCAAGAAGAGGGGGAAAAATAATGGAAAAAAAAAAACCAAACCCCAAAACCCCTTTCTCTGACCTGCATGTTGAAGACAGACTCACTCTCTGCCCCCAGTCCTCGGCCCTGCTCCTCCCTCTCACCCTTCCCATTCGTCCTTTTCCTCCTGGAAGACCCAGCAGGCTGAACACAGACCAGCATCGAGGCTTTCTGACAGAACTGGGGGACCCACATGGATGCAGTTCCGTGGGATTTGCTCCCTTGGGGATTTTTTTTTTAACCCCTTTTTGAAGACCGAAGCCCCCGTCACTCCAGGACTCCTCGGCTCTCCTGCCCCGGGGCCACTTCCAAGGAGCGTTGAAGCCCCTCCTAACCCAGTCCTGCCGCTCGTGAGACAACGCTGGGACCTCTCTGGAGATGCTGGGATCTCGTGGCCCCCGGGATTTTGGTTCAGTAGCAGGGCTGCAGTCCCGGGTCGGGGCTGGGGCGGCTCTGCCAGCGTCGTTATCCCGGGAGTTTGGTGCTCCCCTCTCCCAGGTAAACGTTGGACTGGACAGGCAGAACATCCCCACGTGCTCCCCCTCGTGCACTTCTCGGGGTTCAGTCCTGACAGAGCTTTAGGGATTCTGGCTGTGCGGGAGCGATCGGGGTCGGCTCGGACGGTGAGGGAGCTTAAAGGTGTTTTTCGTGTTTAAAAGGAGTTTTTCTTGGTTTTTTTAGGTTTTGTTTTTTTTTTTTTTAAATCTTTTCTGCATGTAAGTAACAACCTGGCTGAGTGTGCTCGTGTAGGGATAGAGGGGGCCAGGGTAGAGCAGAGGGAATAAAATGTTTGGATCAAGGAATCAGGTGGCTGCTGGTTCAACCTGGGGAGGGAGAAGCCCCCGGAGCCGCCTCAGGCCCCACCTTGGGCGAGCCCAAAGCTCCCCAGAAGTCCCTTACCGAGGCCAGAGACTTTTCTATCCGCTCAGGCTCGGTCTGAAAGCAGATTTTGGGGAGCAGTGGGGCCGGGGCAGGGAGGGGAAGGCGGGAGGGGGGCGAGGCCCTGGGGAGCCCTGCAGGAGTGAGCAGGGACGGTGGGGGATGAATATCGTGGCAAAGCTGACCTGTAAATGCTCCATGAAGTTACTGTGGTTCATGTCACTTGTGAGGAATAAACCATTTGGACACTTTTCGTTGTTCTCCCTCGTGCCCGGGTGGCTCAAGGGGTCCCCTCCCATGAGGCTTCGGTGGGGTCAGGGCTCTGCCCCCCCAGGGCTGGGGCACATCTTGTGCCCTTCTTCCCTGCTGGAACTCTCCTCCCGTGTGTTTCTGCAGCACAGAAATAGGAAATCTTTCTCTCCAGCTGCTCTTTGCAGCCCGACAAAAGGGGTTTTTTACACTCCAGCACAGCACGGGAAGAAAATGTACCAGAATTATCCAAAAAGAAGAAACCACGGGCGGTTCCCCCCTCCCTGTTTTCTGCTCATTTCAGTGCAACTGTTCCCTTCCCTTGCCCTCCTTGTCCTTTTGTAACTTGTTCTCTTCTCTTTCTCCGCCTCTCTTGGTTTTCTTCTCACACCTCTGAACTCCATGTGCAGCTTTCCAGGGGGAATTGCTCCTGCCCTGCAGGGCTGTGGCCGGTCCTTGATGCCTGCTTTTCAACTTTTCCTGCCAGACTCCCACGTTCCCCAGCTCCTCTGGGAGCCGACGGCGAAAATAATGGAATTTTATGGGATTTTTTAGGTTCACTTCAGCTCTCACAGGGGGGGTGCAGTTTGTGCGCTCTAACCGCAAGCCGCTGGAAGGCTGTAAGAGCAGGGGCGGGCGGGTGGAGGGCGCTGTGCCAGGGGTTTTTTTTCCCATTCCCGGCTCTCCCGGTTCCCGCCGCTCCCGCTCATCCCGGGATAGCGCTGCGGCCCCGCCGCTGCCCCGGAACGCGCGGTCACGGGGGTCGCGTTTCCGCGGAGCTCAATCCCGGCCGCGCCCCGGCGGGTTTGACGGGCGGCTCGCGCGGCCAATCAGCGGGCGGCTCTCCGGCGGCAGCCAATGGGAGCGCGCCGTGGGCGGGCGCGAGCGGGGCGGCCGGGCCGGGCAGCGGCGGGACCGGCCGTGAGTGAGGGGGGGGGCGGTTACCGGGGCAACGGGGAGCGAGGGGGGCCCGGGGGGCGTCCCGAGGGGATGGAGGGGCCGGGAGGGGACACGGGGGGTCACAGCGGGGCTGGGGAGCCGGGGGGGCGGGGGACAGGGCCCCCCTCCCCGTGTGAGGGGTTCAGGAGGGATCCCGGGCCTGCGTGAGGGGCTGGGGCCCGGCCCCTCCTCGCCTTGAGGGGGCTTGGGTGGACCCCAACCCCTTGTGAGGCGACCTCAAGGGGTTTCAGGGCTTGGAAGTGCCGGGACAAGCGTGGCAGTGGGGAAGGCGTCCTGTTTTCAGCAGAAAACCTGGGATTTAGGGGTTCACGGATCAGTACACCCTTTGCTCTCCCTCCCACAGGGCCCCGCCTGCTTTGCAGGATACTTTTCGTCGCTTGGATGCTTCATTCTGTGCCGCTAATCCGAGCACTACCTGAGCTAATCCTTCCTTCCAGGCTGGTGCCACAGCCTGGGTGTCGGTGCTGCTGCTGCAGGAGCAGCTCAGGAGAGCCACCAGGTATTCCTGGGGATTCCTTCCCCTCTGGAATGCTTCCAGCCCCGCTCAGGGACACCGGCTGCAGCTGCACTCAGGAGTTTGAGGCTCTGGCAGGGGCTGGTTTGGGTTAAAAACGGGAAAGAGAGGGAAAACCCTGAGGTTGGGGGGTTTCTGGGAGGCAGCCAGAGGTGTGGATTTCTTTCCTCGTGGTTAAAACCCGGGAGCTGACCCGCTGGCTGGGCTCAGCCGGATCCCACAGCACAGCTGGGGCGTTTCCCTGTCACAGGGTGGCCGTTCCAGATAAAACCTTTTAAAAGCTTGGCTGTTTTGGGGTGGCCCCAACCAGGGATTGTTAATTCAGCAGCGCTTCCAGGTTGCTTTCTTACTGCAGTCACGCTTTTCCCTGGTGGTTCCCATGGGATCATAAAGGCAAACTCCCTGTTTTTCCCCCCCTCCCACAGGTGCTGACCCCGGGAGCAGCTGTCCCTGGGGGTGTGTCCGTGCTCATGTCCCCGCCCTGAGCCCCCCCCCAGGATGAGGATCGTGGTGGCCAAGGTGCTGTGCCTGCTGGGCATCTGTGTGCTGGTGCTGGCGGGGGCCCTGCTGCCCGTGAGGCTCATCCAGGCCGACCACGAGAAGGCCCAGCGCTCCAGGAAGGTCCTGGCCCTCTGGAATTCCTTTGGAGGAGGCGTCTTCCTGGCCACCTGCTTCAACGCCCTGCTGCCAGCTGTGAGGGGCAAGGTGAGTGCTGGCCATGCCCTGCAGGGTCCCAGCCCTCCAGGGAGTGGGGGTGAGGAGGGGTCCGTGTCCAGCTGGACGTGGAGCCCCCTCAAACCTCTGTGCCCTCATATGGTGAGGGTGAGCTGTGCCCACCTCCCTGCCCTCCTGCTGGCTGCCCCCATGGGGTCACTGGGGCTTTGGGGCATTTTTGGGGTGTGAGGAACCCAGCTCGATGTGTGTCTGGAAGGCAGAAGGATCCCCTGTCTCGTGGCAGGGTGTCCAAGGGTGTTGGAGCGCCCTGGGTCGGTCCAGCACCCCCGTGGGGCTGTGGGAGCACAGCGGGAATGTTCCCCCTGGGAGGGAGGGATTCACTGCGGATCCTTTGCCTCCCCCCAGCTGGATGAAGTCCTCAAGCAGGGGAACGTGACCACGGACTACCCCGTGGCCGAGACCATCGTCATGGTCGGCTTCTTCGTCACGGTCTTCGTGGAGCAGCTGGTCCTGAGCTGCCAGAAGGAGAAGCCCTCCTTCATCGACCTGGAGACCTTCAACGCGGGCTCGGACGGCGGCAGTGACTCGGAGTACGAGAGCCCCTTCATCGCCTCGCCCCGGGGCCGGGCCCTGTACGGGGAGCACGGGGGGCACCCCCCGCACCTCAGCCTGCCCGAGCTGTCCCGCTCCAGCCCCCTGCGCCTGCTGGGGCTGGTCTTCGCCCTGTGCACGCACTCCATCTTCGAGGGGCTGGCCCTGGGGCTGCAGGAGGACGGCGGCAAAGTCGTCAGCCTGTTCCTGGGCGTGGCCATCCACGAGACGCTGGTGGCCGTGGCGCTGGGCATCAGCATGGCCAGGGCCGCGCTGCCGCTCCGGGACGCGGCCAAGCTGGCCCTGGCCGTGTGCCTCATGATCCCGCTGGGAATCGGCGTCGGGATGGGCATCCAGAGCGCCCGCGGCGCCGCCGGCGACGTCGTGTCCCTGCTCCTGCAGGGCATGGCCGGCGGCACCTTCCTCTTCGTCACCTTCTTCGAGATCCTGGCCAGGGAGCTGGAGGACAAGAGCCAGCGGCTGCTCAAGGTGCTGTGCCTGGTGCTGGGCTATGCCCTGCTGGCCGGGCTGGTGCTCATCCCGTGGTGAGCCGGGAGCCTCGGCACGCCGAGCTCGCCGGGACCAGCCTGCCCTCCCGCCGCAGGGACGCCAGAGCACCGCGGGCAGGGGGGACAGCCCGGCACAGGGGGCCCTCCCGAGGTTACCTGCAGGAGGAGGATTTCTTCCCACGTGCTCAGAGGGAGATGATGAGGAACGTCCCGAGGGAGTGTCCCTGGAGATCAGCTGGCACAAACGTTAAGGACCTGGTTAAAGGCTGCTTCCGAGAGCTCCTCGAGTGTGTGTGGCTTCCTGCAACCTCCACAATGCCCCTCTCCCTCCTGCCCCTCGCCCACCCTCCGGAACGAGCCGGGAGCCTGGTCCAGAGGCTCCGAGGAGGTGAGAAACAGGACCGGAGCAGGTGGGAGCAGGGATTGCTGGGCTAAGCTGCTTTGGCTGGCTTAGTTTGGAGCAAAACCTGGTTGTAAGAGCTGCCAAAAATAACAGCCCTGTAGGGCTCCAGCATTCCCGGGGTGCTGCTCCCTCCAGCACAGCTCCCAGTGCAGCCCCCCGGGGCTCGGGGAGCGCGGCTTTCCTGGGGATTGACGGAGAAACGAGGCCGGGCCCCCCTGCCCTCCTTCCTTCTCTGCATCTCATCCATATGCTGAGCTTTCCCTAAGGAAAAACCTCCTTAGGTTTTAGCAGTGTGCTGACGGAGTGTTTGGAAATCGTAGGATGAATCCCGGGATGGTTTGGCTTGGAAGGGAACTTAAAGCTCATCCCACCCCACCCCCTGCCAGGGGCAGGGACACCTTCCACCAGACTGGGTCGCTCCAAGCCTTGGACGATTCCAGGGATGGAGCAAATCCTTGCATTATCCCTGTCCATTCCCTGGCACTCCCAGGGCCCGGGATGCAGGAGCTTGCAAGAAAGGGGCAGTAACAATTTCCAGCATTAATATTTCAGGGAAAGCACTTGTGTTCTCAGAGCTCTGCAGTGAGAGGGGCTGAGCAGTCGGAGCAGGGGCTGCTCCCAGGCTTTTCCAAGCTTCCAGAGGAATGGAATCTCTTCCCTGGGAGGGGGGGAAGTGAGCTGGTGGAAGGGCTGCTGAGAGACACAAGCAGATCTCCGTGGCTGCAGAGCAGGGCCCCGGGGACGCTCCGTGCGCCGCTGGTCCCTTTGGATGTGCTCTCCGGGGTGAGGAGCTGGGATCAGAGGCTGGAGCTGGGAACGAGCTGTGTGGCACAGCGGGGCTCAGGCAGGGGCTGCATTTTAATTACCCGGAGCCGCCGCTCCCGCAGCAGCTTCCGCCGGGCTCCTGGAAGCGCTGATGGAATCGCAGGGATGGCGCAGTGCCGGCAGCAGGAGGGAGGCTCGGAGCCGCCGCGGTGGCCCAGCTGCAGCATATGGAGGCAGCTGAGCATCATCTGACAGATCCTGGGGCTCGTTAGTTTAATTGCTGCAACATCCCCGAGTCAATTAATCTTCCTTTGAAAACCTGGAGTGGAGGGGGGGGCGGAGGGAGGTTATTTTGGGCCTGGGATGACACAAACGAGCAGGATGAGGGGAACGTGATTTGCCTCGGCGTGGTAAAGCCTCGGGGCTGTCTCACCTCTCCTGGGGGGTGACATCGAACCACGAGGGGGGGTTCTCTGTGCTGGGGGGGGCGAGGTGGCACCAGGCTGAGTGTCCCTTTTTGTGCCGTGCCCTGCCTTTCACACCCTCCTCCTGCTGGAGTTCGGGATCGGGGCTGCCCTGGGGGGGCTGTGAAGTGCAAGGAGGTGCTGAGCTCCCCCCTCCTCATCCTGCTGCCCCGGGGGGGGCTTATCCACGGTACCATCCCGTGCTCCAGGGTGGGTGTCGGAGCGGAGGAGGCTCCCAATAAACTCCCTGCCCTTCTCCCCTCGCTGTCACTCGGTTATTTGGTGTCCCCCGTGGCTGCTCCACGTCCGGCTCACGCGGCACCTGCACGTGCCCCCCCGCCCCTCTCAGCAGCCAAACCCCCCCTGTGCGGACCCCCCGAGCCCTGCTGAGCTCAGAGAGGGGCCAGGACCCCCCAGCACCCCCCGGCCGGCAGGGCCGTGATTCAGCCCTGCGTGAGCAGCCGCCCCGCTGCGTCAGGCCCGGCGGGGAGCGGGGGCTCAATGGAACGAGGAGGAGCCGCAGCAGAACCATCCAGGGAGCTCATTCATTCCCTCGAACGAGGAGCCTCCGCCGGCCCGGGCGCTGCGGGGGGATTGGTGGGGGGGCCGCAGCTGCCCCCCCCCCCCAGGCCTTGTCACCTCTTGGGCAGGGCCGGGGTCCCCGTCGGCACCCCCTGTTCCCGCTGGGATGTGGTGCCAGTGCGTGGGTGCTGCCGTGCCCAGTGCCTGCTGCCTGCTATTAATAGCAGCTGCGGATTTTAATTGCTGCTGCTCAGGAAGGGGGGGAAGCAGGAGCCCCCCTGGCCCGGCCCTGGCAGACCCTGGCTGTGACAAACACCTTGTGACCCCCAAGGCCACCAGTCACCTCCGCCCACCCCGTGACAGTGCAGAGAGCTGGGGACAGTCACCCTTGGGCCGTTCTGGTCCCTCTCAGACATGGGGTGGGGGGTCTTAGCCAGCACTTGGGGGTCCCACAACACCACAAGGGCCCCTCTGGGGTTTTGGGGCTCTGCCATGGGGAGATAACACCAGATGGTGACAAAGGCTCCTGGTCCTGCACTGGAGTGGCACTGTGGCCTCTGTGTCCCCAAGGCCCAACCCCACTGCCCAAGACACTCCCAAATACCCCAGGGGCTCACGGCACCCTCTGCCAGGTTGTGGTGTTGGCATCTGCCTGTCCTGTCCCTGTGTCCCCTGTCACCACCTGCCCACGAGTGCCTGGGCTGTTGCTCCTTGTGTGGGTCCTTGTGACCTGTGTCCGTGTGTGGTTCCTGTCTGTGTGTCCCCATCCCCAGGAATCTCTGTCCGTGTGTCTGTGCATCCCTCTGTCCCCATCCCCACATGTCCCCATCTCTCCACGTGTCCCCGTCTGTGTGTCCCTGTTTGTGGGACCCCATCCCTGTGTATCCCTGCCTGTCTGTCCGTCCCCATCCCTTGCCATGTGTCACCATCTGTGTGTCCCTGTCTGTGTGTCCCGATCCCGTGTGTTCTTGTCTGTCTGTCCCCATCCCTGTCCGCGTGTCCGTGCCTGTGCGTTTCCATCCCGTGTATCCCCATCTGTTTGTCCCTGTCGGTCTGTGCCCATCCCTGTCGGTCTGTGCCCATCCCTGTCGGTCTGTGCCCATCCCTGTCGGTCTGTGCCCATCCCTGTCGGTCTGTGCCCATCCCTGTCCGTGCATCCCCGTCCCTCTGTCCCCATCCCCGTCCCGCCGTGTCCCGGAGCCGTTCGGGGCCGGGCCCGAGGGTCCAGGGCCCTAGGCGGGGCGGGCGCGGCGGGCGGAGGCCGGCGGCGGGGCGGGATCGGCTCTGCGGCGGCCGCACCGCACCGAGCCGAGCCGAGCCGAGCTAAACCGAGCCGAGCCGAGCCGGCCCCGCCGCACCGGCCCCAGCGCCGCCGCAGCGAGCCCCGCCGAGCCGAGCCGGGCGGAGCGGAGCCGCCTCGCCGGGGCCGCCCCGGGCCGGGCCATGCGCTGAGGCCGCCGCGCCGCCCGCAGCCAAGGGCGGATCCCGGGCAGGACACGGTGAGGCGGCGGCGGCGGCACCGCAATGCGACCGGCGCGGCGGGGGCCGGGGGAGCGCGGCCGGCGGGGGACCGGGGCTGCCCCCGGCACGGGCGGGGAGTGGGGCGGTGGGACCCGAGACCCTGCCCCGCCAACCCCTCCAGCCGCGGCTCCTGCTCCTCCATCTCCATCCTGAGCGGGATGCTCGTCCATCCTGCCCCTTCTCCTGCCTCTCCATCTCCATCCTGCCCTTCTCCCTGCTCCTCCATCTCCATCCTGCCCCTACGCCCAGCCCCTTCTCCTGCCTCTCCACCTCCATCCTTGCTCTTCCCCTGTCTCTCCATCTCCATCCTGAGCGGGATGCTCATCCATCCTGCTCTTCTTCTGCCCCTCCAATCCAGCTCCTTCTCCTGCCCCTTCATCCCTCCATCCTGCCCTGCCCCTTCCCAGTCTCTGTCTCCATCCTGCTCCTTCACCCCTGCTCTGCCCCTGCCCTCCATCACGACCCCCAGCCCCTCCACCAGCTGTTTGTCACCCCCAGTGCTGGGGGCCCAAGTGGGAGGGTACTGGGGGGTGCTGGGGGGAGCAGAGCCCCCCGGCAGGATCCGGCCCAGGCTGGCAGGTGGTCCCGTGCCCAGGAGCTGAGTGGGGGCCGTGCTCCGGACCCTCAGGCACCAAGGGCTGGTTGGGGTTGGGGCACAGCTGGGCACAGGCCAGGGGGTGACCCCAAAGGGCCCCCTCAGGTTCCTGGAAGGTCCATCCAGCCCAGCCCCTCACCCTAGTGCCCCCCACCATGGCTGCGAGGCCAGGGGGGATTTCAACTGTGCCTGGGGCAGGGGGGACAGGACAGGTGGGAAGGGACAGATGGGAAGGGACAGGTGGGAAGGGACAGGTGTGACACTCAGGTGGGATGGGACAGGTGGGAAGGGACAGGTGTGATGCTCAGGTGGGATGGGCAGGACCTTGTCCAGCCCTGGCTGAGGTTGGACGTTCCCACGTGCCAGCTCAGCCCTGGCCCCCGCTCCATCCCCAGCCCCGTGTGCTGGTGACGCTTCCAGCGTGGTGGGATCCGAGGAGCCCACAGTGGGTTGAGCTCCTTGGGTGCCCGAGGCCACGGGGATGGGCTCCTTCTCCAGCTCCCAACCTCACCAGTTCTGGGGTTTGGGGATGTGCCAGAGTATTGGGGCTCCTCTGTGGGATCCGGACCCCTGGTGCCATGGGGTGGGAATGCAGCAGCCCCTGGGTACCCTCATGGGGCAGAGGTGGTGCTGCCACTCCTGTGCTGCCCTGGGGACACCGAGGCAGGGCCAGCCCAGGGCTCAGCATCAGCGGCTCTTTGTGCCCCCTCATTTCACACCCCAGGGCTGCGCCACTCGGGGGAGCACTGGGGACCCTGCCCAGGCCTGGGGACCCTGTCCCTGAGAGCGGGCACCGAGGTTTGGCAGCGTAAGGGTGGCCACGGGGGTCTCTGAGCCTGCAGGTCACCAGCCCACAGCCCACCCCTGTGCCACGCTCTGCCCGGTGCCCACATCCCTCTGCTCCCTGACACATCCCCGGGCTGGGAGCGGAGCAGAGGGATGACACAGGTGGCACGGGGCAGGACAGGGTGGCAGGGGGTGACAGGGCACATGGCAGGACAGGGTGGCAGGGGGTGACAGGGCACAGTGCAGGGTGACAGGGGCTGACAGGACAGTTGGCAGCGTGGCCTGTGTGGGAAATGGCACCTCTGTACCTGGGGCAGGGCCCGAGAGCCCCGGTGGGCACTCCAGGTGTCACCACGTCCCAGCAGCTGCCCCAGCTCCTGCTGCCCGGGGGGGCTCTGGGGGTCCCTGCCCGGCACAGCCCCCCCAGCCTGCTGCCCTGCCGGCCTCAGCCACAGCCACGGTGCCGGTGGCCGTGCTCGGCCATATGGCCACAGCGGGCACCGGGTAAAAATAGCCAAGGCAGCCGCACCCCGGCCCGGGCGGCAAGGGCGTCCCAAGGGCATGGCGGGGTCCAACCCCGCCTGGAGCTGCACCTCAAGGGGGGCTCTCCACTACTTTTAGGGGGGGTCCATCCCGAACCCCCCCGTGCTCCCGGCATGACGCCCCCCTGTCCCCCCGCAGCGGCGGTAGCACCTCCGGGCCAAGATGCCGGAGCAGAGCAACGACTACCGCGTGGTGGTTTTCGGCGCCGGCGGCGTCGGCAAGAGCTCGCTGGTGCTGCGCTTCGTGAAGGGGACCTTCCGAGACACCTACATCCCCACCATCGAGGACACCTACCGCCAGGTGATCAGCTGCGACAAGAGCGTGTGCACCCTGCAGATCACCGACACCACCGGCAGCCACCAGTTCCCGGCCATGCAGCGCCTCTCCATCTCCAAGGGCCATGCCTTCATCCTCGTCTTCTCCGTCACCAGCAAGCAGTCGCTGGAGGAGCTGAAGCCCATCTACCAGCAGATCGTGCAGATCAAGGGCAGCGTGGAGAGCATCCCCATCATGCTGGTGGGCAACAAGTGCGACGAGACGCAGCGGGAGGTGGAGAGCAGGGAGGGGGAGGCCATGGCCAAGGAGTGGAAATGCGCCTTCATGGAGACCTCGGCCAAGATGAACTACAACGTCAAGGAGCTCTTCCAGGAGCTGCTGAACCTGGAGAAGAGGAGGAACGTGAGCCTCACCATCGACGGGAAGCGCTCCAGCAAGCAGAAGAGGACAGACAAAATCAAGGGGAAGTGCAGCATCATGTAGAGAGCCCCGGACTGGCCCGTGCCCCCTCCTCCGGACCCCCCTTCTCCCCCCCCACGGCCGGACGTGGCAGTGGCATCGCAGCGGGACCGTCCCCTCGTCCTCCGTGTGCCATCACTGTGACTGTGCGGGGACGCCTGCGCTCGCCCCGGGGCTGGGGGTGAAGATGGGGCGTCCCCCCGAGCCGAGGGACACGCGGGGCACGGCAGGACCCCCGGACCGCCCGCACCCCCCACACTCACAGCACAACCGGCGGCACCGGCACCGGCCCCCGTCGGTCCTCGTGGGAGGGAAGGACCTCGTGGTGGTGTCGGTGTCACCCTCGGGGACGGCCACGCGCGTCCCAGGCCCTCCCCACGCCCCCGTCCCCACGCCATAGTGCTCTGCTCCTGCGGGCAGAGACCCGGGGCGGGGGCAGCCCCTGCCATCACCCCCCCGAGCCCCCAGCCCACCCTGGCACCGCAGCCCCCTGAGCCTCCAGCCCTGTCCCAGTGCCGTGACTCCCCCAGCCCCCATCCTGTCCTGGTGCCGCAGCCCCTGAGCCCCCGGTCCCATCCTGGTGCCGTGGGTCCCCCCGGTCTCCCAGCCCTGTCCTGCCGCCGTGGACCCCCGAGCCCCCCAGTCCCCTCCTGGCGCCGTGGTCCCCTCACCTCCCCCAGCCCCTCCCGGTGCCGCAGCCGGAGCCACCAGCCCAAGCACAAAGCATCGGGTCCAACGGGAGGTCCTGACCCAGCACAATCCTGGTGAGCTCCGGCGGAGACCCCCGGCCCCACCGCCAGCCGGGCCCCCGCGCCCCCGCTGCCCCCTCCCGCGCAGGATGTGCCCCGATGCCCCGGGGACCCCTCAGAGTCCTCCCTGCGGGGTGGCCTGGCCCCACACCCCGGGACCCTCCGGCTCCCCCAGCTCTGTCGCAGCCCTGCTTGCTCCCCCCGGCCGGAGCGGGGTCCCCGCGCTGTCACCAGCCCCTCGTCCCCGCGAGGTTTGTCCCCCTCGCTCCGAGGTTTGTCCCCTCGCTCCGGCCCCGCTCCCGCTGTCCCCGAGGGGGTGTCTCCGAGGGGTGTCCCGGGCAGGCTGAGCCCCCCTCCCCTCCCAGCTCCCCGCACCCCTTCCCCCGGCTTTTTACAGGAGGACCCGCGTGCCCAGGGGACGAGGTGACACCGTGACGATGTAGCCTTTACTCTAGAAATAGTCTTCCTTCAATAAAGAGATGAGAAACGCTCCCGCGTCCCCTGGAGCCGCCCCCGCCCGGGCGCTGGGCCGCAGAGGGGCCCGGAAAGGGGGCCAGGAGGGGTGGGGGTCGCACGTGTGTGCTCGTGTGTGCTGGTGTGTGCTCGTGTGTGCACGTGTGTGCTGCTGTGTGCTCGTGTGTGCTCGTGTGTGCACGTGTGTGCTCGTGTGTGCTCGTGTGTGCTCGTGTGTGCTGCTCTGTGCTCGTGTGTGCTCGTGTGTGCTCGTGTGTGCTGCTGTGTGCTCGTGTGTGCTCGTGTGCGCGCGCAGGGCTCCGCGCACGTGCCCGCGCACACACGCACACGTGTCCCGGGCACACACGCGTGTCCGCGGCCCCCCCCGCCCCGTGGTGCCCCCCGCCCCTCGCTGCCCGTGGGGAGGGGGTGGGAGCGTGGCGCGTGCGTCATCACGCCTGTTGCCATGGAAACCATCTGCTCCCCGGGCGCGGGAGCCGCGTGGGCACGAGCGGGAAGGGAGAGGGGAGTGGGGGAGGACAGGGGGACGGGGCCGAGAGGGCCTCGCCAAGGGCACGGCGATGGCAGCGACCCGTGGGGGTCGTCTGGGATCCCTGGGAATGCCGTGGATCCCTGGGGATGGGCAGGGATGTGTGGGGATGGCAGGGATCCATGGGGATGGCAGGATCCATGGGGATGGCTGTGGCTCCACGGGGATGGCCACAGTCAGGACCCTGGGACAGTCACGGCTCCATGGGGAGGTCGGTCACAGATCCATGGGGCTGTCATGGATCTGTAGGGGTGGCACAGATCCGTGGGGATGGTCACGGCTCCGTGAGGGTGTTGTGGATCCGTGGGGATGTCAGGGATCCGTGGGGATGTCAGGGATCCATGGGGACAGGCTCAGCTCTATGGGGATGGCTGTGACTCCGTGTTGACAGCCACAGGCTGGTCCCTGGGGACAGTCCCAGCTCCGTGGGGACGGTCGTGGCTCCGTGGGGATCATCCCAGCTCAGTGGGGACAGTCTCACCTCTGTGGGATGGTCACAGGTATGTGGGGACGGCCACCAGCAGCTCCCTGGGGACACCCCAGCTCTGAGGATGGTCCCTGCAGCACCCCCATCCCCCAGCCTGAGCCCCCCAGGATCAGTGCAGGTCCGGGCTGGAGGATCCTTGCAGGGCACCCGGAGCCTCCCCCGGGCCCAGGCTTTAAACAAGCTGCTCCTGAGCGTTAATTAGCGGGATGAGTGGCGGGATGAGCCGTGGGATGAGCCGTGGTGCCGCCCGGTCCCGCCGCTCCCCCCCGCCATGAGGAGCCGTCGCTTCATCCCCATGGTCATAAAATGCCCAATTCCAGTTTTTGGGACCCCAAGGCAGCTCCTGGCCCTGTGCCTCGTGCCAGCCACGGTGCCTGCGTGGGACATTGTCCCTCGTGTGCCCCCCAGGGACCTCGGCCCTTGGGGGATCCCAAGTGCCCAGTGCTGCCCATCTGCAGCCAAAGCGGATTAGGACACGGCGGGCCGGGACATATGGGAGCAAACTGGATTAAAGGGAAAATCAGCCCTCTCCCCACTAACAGGATTATTGGGTTTCCAGCCCAATTTCAGCTCAGCCGCCGCCGGTGGCAGCAGGGCCCCATCTTCCCCCCGCTGGGGACAACCCGGACCGGGCGATTCTCCACCTCAGTTCCTGCTGGGATTGCAGCTGTGACTGGGGCAGACTGGTGTGGCCCTGCTGCGGGCTGGGATGAGCTGGGAAGCTGCCAGGGAGCTGTGGCCACAGTCCCTCCTGCCCTGGGGCCGGGGCCGTGTCCCCCCACGGGGAATCCCGGGGGCACCCCAGGCCCCTCTCACCCCACAGGGACCAGGCACCGCCCGGTGCCAGTGGCAGCCGAGGGGGGAATCAAAGCCTCGATTCAGGGCGGCATCTCCCGCTCCCCCCGCGTGACTCCCGCCCGCTGCTGATTCATCCCCCTGGATTTCCCCCCCCAGTCCACACGGAGAGCGGCTCCCCAGGGTGGGGGAGGCCGAGGCTGCAGCCCCCGACACGCAGGGCTGGCCTGGGCAGGGCACCAGGGGCGACACAGCACGGGGGGCTCACAGGAGCCTGGCCAGGCTGCACCGAGGGCCCAGAAAGCGGGGGGCACAGACCAGGGGATCCTGAGGGGACCTGGAGGGTTTGGGGGGGAGAACACAGGCTGGGAGGTCCCGAGGGGAATGGGGGGACCTGGGGCAGGGGGGACACAGACTGGGGTATCCCGGTGGGGTCTGGGGGGACATGGGAGGACAGAGGGGACTCAGGAGGGGACCCAGCCCGGGGGATCCCGGGGGTCCCGGGGTGGGCCCGTCCCGGAGCCTTCTGCGCCCCGGACGCCACGTGCCCCTGATTATTAATATTAATGAGATATTTACATGCATACGCCCCTTTCCCTGCCCCGCCCCCTGATTGGCCGCTCCGCCCCGCCGCTCCTCCCGGCCCTGCCTCCTCCCGCCCCTCCTCTCCGCGCCGCCGCCGCAACCGAACTTGGCGGCCGCTCCTGGCCCCGCCCCTGCCTCCGGCCCCGCCCCCGCTCTCCGCGCCGCTGGGGCTGCCATTGGCGGGCCGCGCTGTCCGTCAGGCGCGGGGGCGGGGCCGGCGCCGCCCGGGGCCAGCAGGGTGCGTTGCGCCGCGCGGGGTCTGAGGCGGCGGCTCCGCTCCGGTCCTGCTGCCGCTCCGGCGCCGCCGCTGCCGGTGAGGACCCGCCGGGGACGGGCGGGACGGCCCGGGAGGCCGAGGGGGCCGCCCGCTGGGCTCGGGCCGCGCCTTGGCTGCAGCCCCTCGGCCCGGCGCGGCCCTGCCTGGGGCCCTCGCGGCCCGGGCGGGGGCAGCAGGGCTGGGCTGGGGAGCCTGAGGGGCCTCGGGGGCCTGGGGAGGTGCGAGGTGGATTTGGGGCTGTGAGGGGGATCTGGGTGGGGGAGGGCAGGGAAGGCGAGGGGGCGGCGGGGATGGGGTGAGGGCCGGGGGGTCTGGGAAGGAGGTGGAGGGTGGGGAGGCCAAGGCGAAGGGGCCGGGGGTCTGGGGTCGCTGAGGGTCTGGGGGCGGTCTGGGCAGGTGGGGAGGGCTGGGGTGTGAGGAGGGAGCTGGGCTGGGGGCGGCTTGAGGGGGTTTGGGGACAAGGGCTGGGAAAGGGAACCCCGTGCAGGGCAGGGGTTGGGCTGGGGGTTTGGGGGTCCTGTGGGGAGCAAGGAAGGCTCCTGGGGATGCTGGAGCTTGGCAGAGGGGGCAGATGTGGGGTGGGCAGCTGAGAGGGTCCCCATGGGGGTCTCAGCACTGGGAAGGGGGAGATTCCAGCACGAGATTCAATGAGAGGAGGTGACTTGGGGATGTTTGGGGTGGGGGTCACAGAGAGGGGCTGGGGTGGGTTGTGGGGAGGGTTCCCAGGTTTTTGGGTGAAGGGGTCAGGGGGATGGGGCTGGAGGTGGGGGTGGGCAGCATGGGAAGTGGCTGGAGCCAGGGGTGGGGTGCGAGGGTGAGGGGGGTCTTTGGGTGGACGAAGGGAGTGTTGGAATCCATGGGGGAGATGGTTCAGCACCAGCTGCTCGGGAAGTTGGGTGACTCAAGGGTGAAGGGTCTAGACCCCGGTTTGGGGTGAAAAAAAGGCGGCTGGGGGCTCGTCAGAAGGTCCAACATCCATAATTTACTTGTTTTATTTTGTGTGTGCGAGTTGAGGGTGGGTTGGTCGGTGTGGAGAGGAGGCACAGGAGCTGTTGGAGCCGGTGGCTGGCGAGGGACAGCGATGGGATCCCACCCCATCCAGGCAGGATTCGGGAGGCATCAGGGAATCGTGTGGGTTACATAAAGGAGGGGTGGCTGCAGGAGCTGGGTTTTGTGTTAGTGAGGTGTAGAGGAGGTGGGTGCCGCAGACAAAGAGACAGAAACCTGTCTCCTTCTCCTCGCTCCCAGATAGAGCTGTGGGATGGAAGGCTGCGTGTCCTTCAGGAGTCAGGGGGCTGTAGGGAAGCAGGGACTGGGAGGTGTCCCGGTGCCTGGAGCTGGTGAATGGGATTCACCTCCACCCTAGACCCTGTGCTAGAGCTGGGTCTGCTCTGAGACACCTCCTGCTGCTGCTTGTAAGAACTAACTGTGGCTTTTTAGGGTTTTTCTTTGGACAGTCGAGTCCCTCCGGGGGTTTGTAGCCGTGGGCTTCTTGTGACACCGACCCGGACACGTCCCAGGGTGGTGGGCCCTGGGGGGTCCCACAGGTCTGTGCATCCCTGCTGTGTGGGACACCAGGCAGATGGGCTGGGCCCTGGTGCTTTGGCTTCCCTGGTCAGCTCCATGGCCACAAACCAAACTCCTGGGGCTCCCCAGCTCTGGTTATCCCACCCTGTCACAGCCAGAGGGCCGGGCCAGCGTGGCCAGGTGGGGCTTGTTGTCCCAGGGGCTTTCTCTGGCCATGTGTGGCTGTGACACGGAGGGAAGTGGCTCTGGTGTGTGGCTGGGGGTTGTGGTGGTGCCCACAGCCCTGGTGTCCGTACCAGCTTTCCTTCTGGACCCGTCCCATCCCTGGACGTGGTGTTTGACTGCAGCCACTTCAGCCAGCGCTGCCCTGGGGAGGTTGATCCCGCTCTGCAGGAGTGGGAATGGCAGCACACCAGGAGTGTGACAGCCCAGAGGGACCATCCCAGGGCCAGGAGAGGATCCTGTGACAGGGGGGCACAGAGGTTTGGGAGGTCTGTCCCCTGCTCATCTCACTTCCCTCCTCCGGGGCCGGCCCAGCCCGAGCCTTCCTGCCCCATTTCCTTATCTGCCAGGGGAGATAACGGCCCTGCCTCGAGGTTGTCATGCCCTGGAGCTCATTAGCCTGACGAGGGGAGTGCCTGGCTCCAGGACCTGCTGCTTATCCCTGGACTTGGCTCCAAGAGGAACTGAACACTCCTGCCCTTTGGAAAACGCTGACTTTGTTGCCGGGAGCTGCGCTCTCGGCGTCGAGGGGTCGTGGCTGTCCCTGCCCCACCAGAGCCGGGGCTGGATGAGCTCCAGCGCCGGAATAACCACCCTGGGAGCGCTGTGGGTTGTGTAGGGCTCCCAGGCAGCCAACTTGTCTGCTGGGGAAGTTGTCTTGAATGCGTTAGGAGGGAAGTGGTGAGAGCAGACGCTTCCAAAATCACTTTTGCGCCTTAAGGATGAGCTCGGGGTGAGAAGGTGGAGTAGTCTGGTTGTGTTGGGTTTGCAGCCCCCAGCACGGCTCTGGTGAGAGGTCTGGCAGTCCTGGCAGTCCTGCTGTGCCGTGGGAAGTGGGGGTGGGTGGCCCAAACCCCATGGAAAGCAGGGTGGAAGTTTGGAACTGTTTGGGGATTCTTGCGCCGGGCAGGGGAGAGCGAGGGGTGGAAAAAGGGGTTTATAAAATGCAGCAGCTCTGCTGACATGGGGTGAGGTGAGGTGAGGGACCTGCTGTGGTAGATCCAGTGTGGTTTTCCCCGTCTTCCTGAGAAATCAAAGGAATTGAGATCATCATGGAGTGGTTTGGGTAGGGAGGGCCTTGAAGCTCATCCAGTTCCATCCCCTGCCACAGGCAGGGACACTTCCCAGGTTGCTCCAAGCCCTGTCCAACCTGGCCTTGGTGCAGAGGTCTGATAGCTGAACTTGGAGGTGGAAGCCTCGAACTGCTCAAGTATCCCTGAAGTTCTAGAAGTGTTTCAGCCACGGACCAGCAATCTTTCCGTGGGACCCTGTGTGTGGAGGGAGAGTCCCAGTTTCCCAGCAGAGTGGCAGAAGGAGTGAAATTAGGGGAGGGAACAGAACTGAAAGAAGTTATAAATCCAGTGCCCGGTGAGGAGCACCCAGGGGACAAAGCTGGAGAGAGCCGTGCCTTATAAAAAGAAACCCCGACAAACATTTGTCTTTACCCACTGAGGTTTGTGTTTTCAAACCAGTTCCCGGGGTTCAGAGGAGAGGAAGGGCCAGCCCGTGGCTCCTGGTGTCCCGTTATGGTCCTGCTGCTGGGCTGTGCCAGGAGGCCCTCGGTGGAAGCCCCGGGACAGACGGGCCATTGTGCCACCCAACACGCTGGCACTCGGGGTTTGCGAAAGTGAAACTCGGCTCAGGGCTCGGCTCGAGTTTCTCGGCCGTAAATTCCCCACCCCCAGCGAACCCAAAACACGTTTAAAATGTCCTTTGTGTTGCGCAATCCCCGCTGCTTTCCCCCTCCCTGCTGCTGCTCCTCCAGAGTACCTGAAAAGCCACGAATTAGTTTAAAAAAAAAAACCAAACAACCAAACCCAGCTAAAAGCAGTCACGGTGAGGAGTTCGTTTGATTCAGTGAATTCTTGGTGCTGTTGGGTGCGAGGGGATGTTGAATCTCCTCCTTTTAATCTTCGTTTGAAGGGGTGGGGGAGCCGGATTTTTCCTGGGAGTGAGTTATGAATTCAGCTGATGGTTCCAGCTCCGAGAGGCTCTGGAGTTCTCCACGAGTTCTGGGTTCGGTTTTTGTGGAGCTGGCTGGGTAGGGATTGGCTGTGTGACGTTAAAGACTGGAAAAAAAAAAAAAAAAGAAAGAGAGAAAAAAAGGAGGAAATTCGGGCACAGCGTTGATGCCGAGACACAAAACAGGAAATTTAGTTAAGGGTTGTGCTTTTTCGTAATTTATTGCGTGGCTTTTCCTCCCCCCTAACGGACAAGGTGAGGTTCTGGAGTGGTTTTAATGAGCTTCAGCCTGTGTTGGGTCTGTCCCGCTGAAAACAGTTCCGAATTTGCGCTTAGAGGAGGATTTTCAGTGGATTTCTGAGAAGCTGTAAAAGCTGAGAAACCTCAGTTGCTCCTGCTTTGTCTTACTTTCATTCCACAAAAAAAAAAAAAGAAAAAAAGAGGGGGGGGAAAAACCCCTAGGAAAAGAACCACATAAGGGTGATTTTTAAAAATATCTCTCTCCTAATGGGAAGGTGGGAGCAGGAAAGTGGGCCCTGGCCCGGCGCCAGGGGTGGGGGCTGTGGGTCTGGGGGACCTTCCCCTCACCTCTGACACCTCCCAGTCCCTCTGAGGGCGCTGCCACCACCCCCTCAGCTCCAGGGACTGACATCCCCCCAGCCTTCTCCAAAAAGCTTTTTGTTTCGTTCCCAACTTGTCCCCTTTGGGGGGAAAAAAAAAAAAAAGAGATCTATTTTAAAATCTATAGAATAGTTTGGGTTGGGTTTTTTGGTTGTTTTGTGGGGTCTTTTGGAGCCCTGAAGGCGTTTTGTCCATTTCTGCTGTTGGAAGAACAGGAGATTCCTCCTCGTGCGGGTTTAACCCTTCGAGCCCGGAATCCGCAGTTGGATTTCTCTGCACCTGCTGCAGGAGCTGCTCCTGGGAGGTTTCCTCGTGGGTGTTTTCGTTTCCTCCACCCTGAGGGTCACTTCTCTTTTTCCTGCTGGCCAGGGCTCAGTGTTTGTGCTCCACAAGTCATGATGTGTCCCAGCTCCTCCTTCCAGCCCTGGCTGGGAATTGTCTGCAATTCCCGAAGGCAGAGGTTGGGAATTTGATGGTAACAGTGCAGCTTTTCTGTTGGGGAGGAAAAAACAAGGCCTGAGTGGGCTCTTTATTTATTTATTTATTTATCTTAAAGCAGACCTCTCATTAAGGCTCAGAACCGTGACCGTTGTGCTTCCGGCGCTGGAATTGTGGCGGGAAGCGGGATCTCAGCAGTTCTGGTAACGTGTTTCCAGTGATCCACAGGACCTGGCAGCGCTTCCAGGGAGCTTCACGCTCCTCATGTCCTGGGCAAAGTGTTGGGAACAGTTTTTCCTGTCAGCCAGGAGCGCTGGGAGCATGTCCCGGGGAATTCCGCTGGTGTCAGGCGGGTGTAGGGGCAGCTGATCCCAAGGAAGCGTCGACATTCCCGTCCTGTGGGCTGTAGAGTTGGGGTCCTCTGTCGGTGCTCCAGGACTGAGCTATCGCAGCTCCTCTTTGCAGGGACGTGGACAGAACCATCTGAGGTGTTTTCGGTGCTGGGCACCGAGGGGGGATCCAGGATTTCACATTTGTTAGTCCGGATCCAGCGGGTGCCGTTGGAAGCGGTGGCGGCACCGGAATGCCAATGCCGGCGGAACTGGTTGGTCGCCAGCCGTTAGTCATGGGGCAACACCTACTCTGGGAGAGCAGCCCGGGGCTTTGGAGAAGGGATTATTTTCCCTGCAGCCCTGTGGGCACGAGGATGGAGCTGGAGGAGGCCAAGGAAGGCCTCGCTCCAGAACTCCGTGTGAGCTGCAGCTGGGGACGACTCGACTGGAATTTCATTTACCCAGGCATTGTTCGTTCCAGGCACCGGGAAGACACGGGGCTGGAACAATTGCTGACCTGGGAACAGCTTTTGTGGGTGGTTGCAGGAGCTGTGGTGAGCAGTCAGAGGGTCTGGGACGTGGGGATGAGGACCCAGAGCAGCTCTGGCTGTGTGGGTCAGTACTGAGCACAGAGGAGTGAGTGAACCATCTCCCTGATCACAGAACTCCTCTTCCTCTGCTTGCTAATTAGCTGGTTAGCATTCCTTATCCCACCCTCAGGCTTTTCTTCCCAGGGATCTGGGCTGACGCTTTCCAGGGGCTCCAGAGGAGCCGTTAACTCTTCCTTGGCAACGCTCTGAGAAGCCACCTGCTCTGGGGGTGCCTGCTTTGTCAGGAGCCTTTGTGTGACAATCAGGATTACACGCTCCAGATGTGGCAGTTCTCAGGGATAATTGTGACACTGGCTCGGTGCTCCAGCACATCTTTGTGTTCCTGTGGGTTTGGGGCTGTTTCTGTGGACGATTCCCACACGGGGCTTCTGGAGGGCTGCCCTGCCAGGATAGGGGGAGTAGATGCTTCCCTGTTTGCTGCTGAGGAGCAGCTTTGTGGCAGCCCAGGTTAGGACTATTCTGACCTCTCCAACAAGGGACTTTAATTCCATTTTGACACTCTCAGCCTCTCCGTGGGTGAAGGGAAAGCTCCTCAGTGCCAGCAGACCTTGGCTTTTCTGCACAGGGTTCTCCTTCACCCTCTGGCAAAACTTAGAGATCCATGACTTTTTAAAACATTTTTTAAAATTTAAAAAAAAAAATTTTTTTTTTTTTAAAGTGTGAAAAACGCTGCTCTGGTGTTATCTGGAAATAGTTGTCACCTTTGGAATAATACTGGAGAGGCAGAGTGCTGAAAATAGCAGGAGCTGCCATAGGCCGGGATGGAGCGGAGTCGAGCGAGTTGTGTTGTCAGTCATGGGAACATAAATCCAATTCCACCTGCAGATGAGCATTCCCGAAATAGAAGAGGGTTGTCAACTACCAGAGGAGATGTATTGTTGCATCTCCCCTCGTGCTGCACAGAGGGGAGAAAAAAGAAACCACTCAACTCCAAAGTTTCTGTGGCTCAGCTGGAGCTTGGGAGAGTCCCCACCTCCTGCTCCCTCTGGGAGTAACCACTGGGAGAGGTGGTTTGGCTAAAAACGAGGGGTTTGGGAGGTAAATCCAAGCCTGTCTTTGGGGAAACCTGTCCATTCCAGTTCTCAGAGGGAGGTTCTGCCAGCCTGGGGAAGGTGGGAATGTCCCAGGGTCAGGAAGGTCAGCGGAGGGGCAGGAAGTTTTTGTGAGGCTCGACAGAGTGGCCTGAGGGAGGGAGGAAATGGATTCACACCCAAGCCAGGGGTCACTGCTTCCCTGGATTCTCAGGATCCTGCTGAGTGCTCCCGAGGCATTTCAGGTGCAAAGTTCTCCCCTGCCCAGGCACTTTTCCTGTGGTTTAAGAAGCCAGAGAGCCTTTGGTGCAGCTGGTTTTCTCTTCAAAACACCCCAAATCCGTTCACTCCGTGCGTTTTTAACCGCTTTCCCCCAGTTCAGTCGCCTCGTCCTCAGAACTCTTGTGTCCCCTGCATAAATAGAACCTCCCTCCTTCGTGTTTTCCATGTGCAGGCTGCTGTAATTACGGGTTTGGATTCCTGTGGGGACTGATTGTATCGAGCTGATCCGAGTGCTGGTGCCCCTGCATCGGGTTTTGGGCTGGTGATTAAAATAAAATATAATGGCTGGGTGGGAGGGAGGATGGGCTTGGCCACGTTCCACTCCGTCCCAGAACAGTGTTTGAAAGGCTTTTGTCCACATCTGCTTCCCGTGCCCAATGCTCTCCCAGGTTCCATCCCACCAGGAGTATTCCCTCTTCCACCTGCCGGCTGTTCACAAATTGCAGAATTCTTGGGTGTTGGTGATTTTACCGCTTTGTGGGTAAAATAACCCTTTTGTTTGTTACTGAGCTCTTCGCCCCAGGGCCTGGTGTAGCTGCGTGACCTTCAGTGGGATCAGTAAAAAAGCCATTTTTACCAGCAGTGGTTATTTTTGTTGGAGTAAGGTAGAGGATGATGAAGGATAACGGTGCTCTTGCTCCACAGACATTCCTTCCAGGATAACGCCCTGTTATCCTTATCAGCATCCTGATTCCAAGGGTTCCTATGGAACTGGGGGTTGGAGCAGAAAGCAGGTGAAGCTTCTCTGTGATTTAATGCCTGTCTCTGGAGCCTGGGTGCCTTTCCATTAGGCTGAGGGAGATGGGAGTGGTGAGGAATTCCGGGAGCAGAGCTCGCTGGCAGAGTGGCCGAGTGCCCCTGGAGGCTCCCTGAGCTGTGTGGATGTTCTGGGAAAGGATGGATTTGGGAGGGAGAGCCCGTAAATCCGTCGCCTCTGTCACCCTCACACCTCTCCAGGAACGGGAATGTGCTCAGTTCCCTGCACAACAGGATTCCCAGCAGATCCCGCTCTAATCCAGGTCTATAAATACCCTTGGTTTGCTTCCCTGGCTTCTGTGGCACTGACAGGGACCTCGTGAGGAGCAGCTTTTTGTGGAGTTCAGAGGCTCTTCAGTGTTCCACCTGCAGTGGCTGCTGCTCTGCCCCTGGAAGGTTTGGGATGCAGCTGAGCCTTCATCCCGTGCTCGGAGCGAGGATGACTCTGCCCTGGCAGGGGTTGCCCAGAGAAGCCCCCGGAGGTGTCCAAAGGCCAGGATGGACAGGGCTGGAGCAACTGGGATGGTGGGAGGTGTCCCTGCCCGTGGCAGGGGGTGGCACTGGGTGGGCTCCTTCCAACCCAAACCATCCCGTGGCATTGCTGACAGGTCTGGGCTGTGACATCACGTGAGGATGTGGATGCAGGGCTGGGGGCTCAGAACAAGCAGGGAAAGGCTCCGTTGGACACCAGTGAACCTACACCCCCATTCCTGGTGTGTTCCAGCGGGTGGGGCTGTGTGGTGGGGGCACTGCTGGGGCTCAGCTGGGCAGGGGGGGTGCTGGGCCGTGTCCCCTGTGACCGTGTCCTTGTGCTCAGGGACAGCAGCGAGTCCTGCGGGCGACGCTGGGCTCTGCAGAGGCGTCTCCTGGCACGGAGCTCCCGCTCCCAGCTGGGGCCAGGGCCTGGGGCTGGGACACAGCGATGCTTCAGCCCCAGGGAACCTGCTGCTGCCTCTGCCCTGGGCTCTGGGAGGGCTCACTGACACTTAAATGTGTTCAGATCCTGCCTTTGGAACACCGGGTTTATCCCAACAGGGTTTGTTTTGGGCTGGGGGAGCGAAGTGCTGGAGGTGCTCAAAGGACAGGCTGAGTGAGGATGACGCAGGTGGCACTTTTTCCATGCTCGTCCCTGCAGTGTCTGTATGTGTGGCATCAAAGAAACCCCCCAGTTTGTATGAACCCAAAGCAGCCTGGCTTGGTTGTGTTTAGTTTCTGTGTTCCCTCATCAGGCTGAGGGTGCAGCAGCTTCCCCCCTGCTCGCTGCAGCTCCGGGGGCTCCAGGGAGGGGGTCGAGGGGGACACCCCCCCTAGATGGAGGGTCTGGGAATCCCGTGCCTGCCTGGCAGCTGAGGGGTTTTGCTCTCAGCAGTTGCCTCTGGATTCCAGCCCAGAGAGAGGGCTGAGAGGAAAGGGAACAAACACCTCTCTGTTCCAGGGCTGGTGGGATTGATGCCTCATGGGAGCGAGGGAGTCTAGTGGGTGTCTGATCTCTGCAGATTCCTTGGGAAGGGTGAGAGGATGTGGTGTTTGACGTGTTGTCTCGGTGGTGTCCGTGTTTGTGACAGCCGGGTCAGGGCCCTGAGGATGCTCAGAAGCTGCAGGTGGAATCGTGGAATGGAATCAGGGAATGTCCTGAGCTGGAAGGGACCCACAAGGACCTGTCCAGTCCAGCTCCTGGCCCTGCACAGACACCCCAGCAATCCCACCCTGTCCCTGTCCTCCTGGAGCTCTGGCAGCCTTGGGGCTGTGCCCACTGCCCTGGGGAGCCTGTTCAGTGCCAACCACCCTCTGGGGGAAGAACCTTTCCCTGAGATCCAGCCTGCCCTGCCCTGGCACAGCTCCAGCCATTCCCTCGGGTCCCAGAGTGCAGAGGTCAGAGCTGCCCCTCGGGAGGGACCTGCAGACCCCCATGAATCTCCCCTTGGTCTCCTCTGCTCCAGCTGAACAATCCCTGGATTGCCCTCAGCTGCTCCTCGGGAGGCCCCTCCAGACCCTTCCCCATCTCTGTATTCCAGTCCCGGTGCTGATTCCCGGCAGTGCCATCCCTGTGCCTGCAGACACCTGGGATGTCCTCCCAGGGCTTGATTCACCTCCGTTGTCCCCTCAGCTCTGACAGGGCTCCCTCGTGTGTGACTCTGTCACATCAGAGGCTCCTCCAGCGATGGAGGGGACCCATTTCCACCCCAAGCCCTGACAGTGCTGCTTCCCCTGCTCCATGGCAGCAGCAGCAGCATGAGCCGAGCTGAGCCTGCAGCTCCCGGGGCTTGGGGAACACAGGGATGAGCATTCCCAGCTCCTGCCAGCGCTTCCTGCCCCGCTGTCCCCTCAGCAGGGGAACCCCAGCAGAGCCACAGCAGGAATGAGCCAACATCCCGCTCTTCCCGGTGCTGGCTCCACTGTCCCTGCGGTCCCGGCTGCTCTCGGGCTGGGGTTGGCTGTTAATGATCAGACAGGGAGCAGTTCCCTCTGGCAGCAGCTGGCTCGGTGCTGTTGCCGTGCAGACGGGCTGAGCAGCCCTGGCAGTGCCCTGTGGCCTCCTGCAGCACCAGCTGGGGTTACCTGCTGGGTTCTGCCAGCCCTGAGGGGAACCCCAGCTCGAGGAAAGCCGAACCAGCGGCATTTCCCTCCTCTGCCCCCCACCTGGATTGACCTGTTCCAATTCTGGCCTGGACTGGGTGTTTCTCGTGTAATGGTGAGGGTTTCACCCGGCGTGTCCCAGCCCTGCAGGGGCTGTCTGGCTGCTGGGATGGCTGAGGTGACTTGCCTGGCACCAGGAATTAAATCCCGAAGTTGTCTCCGGAGCCCCGGACGCAAAGCAGTGGAAACACAAACGCAGATACCCGAGCAGGATATTTACCCTCAGGTGGATGACAAATCTCCCCTGACGTCAGTGGAGCTGGCTTTTATCAGAGGTGTTTCCCAAGGGATAAGTGAAGCCCTGGGCAGGTTCCTGAAGGAAGGTTTTGTCAGGGAATCGGAGCTCTGGGACCGGGTCCTGGCCCTGAGTTGTGCTTTAAACCAAGGAACTGCTGAGGTGTAAAACCTGCTGAGGGCAGTGCTAGGGCTGTAGCTGCACTCAGGATGTGGGGAGAACACTGGGAGCTTTGCCCATCCACTCGTGTCTGTGGGGCTGGAGCTCCCCAGGTCCAGCCTGACCAACCTGTCCCTGAAGTTTCCTTGGTTTCCTTCTGGTTCTGGCGTGCTGGGTCCCAGTCCTGCACTCTCCCTTGCAGATGTCGTTCTCTGCCACCTGACAGGAATATAATGCAGCAATTTTCCTAACCTAAATAGTGGTTCTGACTGCCTGTACTTCCAGCTCCCCTGGAACTGGAATTAATTTAGTGTGTGGGCTTCTTAATTGGCTCGTTGTGGGGAGGAACAGAAAAATGAAACGCTGCAGCTCTGCCTTCCTCTTCCCTTTCTTTAGTTAAATCTTTGTCATTCTTGTGTGTCTTTGACTTCCATCAGTTGCTCAGGCTATTTTTCTCTGCTTTCTTTTGTTGTAGCTTCCATCTCTCACAGCCCTTAGGAATATCTGAGGCACTGGATGGAGCTGCTCCCATGCCTCTGGAGCAGCGTTGTTGTCAGCCTGTGACAAATCACATGTGATTGATGGCTGATGAGGCACTTGGAATATCTCTCCATTCTTTGTGTGCCTAATGCTGTTTTCCCCGTGCCTGGGGAGGCAGGAGGGGATGGCATCCCTTGTTCCAATGGAGCCATCTTCAGACTCGGATATGGAATTGCACGGAGCGCAGGCAGGTGTCAGCCCGACCGTCCTGGCTGGAGCTGCTCCTCACTGCCCTGTCCCTCGTGTTACTGGTGACTTTAAACAGTTGTGGAATGGCCTGGCCCGGCTTCCAGCAGGGACAGAGCAGAGCCTTGTGTGTATCGGGGTCAGGAGGGGCTTTGCAGCCTTAGGGGTGCTCCGGCTGCTGGGATCAAGCCTGGTGTTCAGAGGAGCTGGAAACCCCTGCAGGAGCCTTTTCAGCGCTGAGAACTCTCTTGTTTTCCTTTCTTTAGGAGATCTGTCCTCTGCCCAAGGCAGCGGTGCCCTGCCCGTGCTGGAGGAGCGTGACCAGGTACGTGGTCAGCAGCGCACACAGACCACCCACAGCTGCTGTTCCCCACCCCTGAACCCCCATTCCCCAGCCAGGGGTGTCGTGGAATCACAGAATTTGGGTTGGAAGGACCTTAAACCCATCTCATCCCACCCCCTGCCGTGGGCAGGGACACCTTCCATAGCCCAGGTCGCTCCAAGCCCTGTCCAACCTGGCCTTGAACACTTCCAGGGATGGGGCAGTGCCAGTGCATCTCACCAGGGGACAGGGAACTGTCCCTGCACCGGGGGATGGTGACCAAGGTGGGCTGGCAAGTGCCTAAAATTACCCTGGGGTCACCCAGGACGTGGAGCTGCTGCCTGTAAATTGGAATGGTTTTCTGAATTGCATTAATTTTCCTGTTACCCCTGTGCTTTGGAGCTGGCTGACCTTTAAGGTCCCTTCCAGCCCACCCCCCTCTGGGATATCACAGTGTCACCACTCTTCAGATGTCCCAGTATCCTCCCACTGTGCATCCCCTGATTTACAGCTGCAGGTTAAAAAAGGTGGAGGTTTTGATAGGAGGACACAAAGGTACCCTCAAGGTTATTAGTCCAGCTGACCTACCTCAGGAGCAGCTCCTCCCAGGGTGTCACACTCCCTCCTCACAGCAATGACCAGGCAGGGCAGCACTGCCAGAGTTCCTCCTTGGCTCCAACCGGGGCAGGAATCGCTGTTTTTTAGGAGATTCCAGCGGGATGTTGGTCCTCAGTCCTTCCCCGGGGCTGGATTTGGAGTCTCCAAGAGAGGGCAGTGTGTCCCTGGCAGCCGGACCTGCCTGTGCTCTGTCAGCTGAGGAGCAGCAGAGCTCTGAGCCTCATCCCGAGCTGAGCAATTAACTGACAGGCTCATTAGCGGCTGCTCTCATTAGGGCTGGATGTGAGGGTTGGTCCTTTCCCCAGCCCCGGCAGGGATTCGGCAGCGCTTCCTCCTGCGTTCCCAAAAAAACCCGTCCCCTGCGTGTCCCTGGCGCGTCACCTCGCCCTGCTTTGTGCTCCTGGCGTGTCCTCGGCGGGGGGATGGGGGTGGTGGCATCACCACCTGCCCAGGGGCACCCAGAGGTTAACCTGAAACGTGAGGGGTCCAGGAGAGGACCTGGACAAAGGGAGAACTCCTCGAGGTCAAGGCTTGTGCCGGCTCTCCCGCCCCAGGCAGATCTCTGTTCCCCCAGAGACGGGATTTTGGAGGAGTGTGGGAGCATCTCCCCAGCCCAGGGGGCTGAGAAGGGCTCAGGGACACTGGCAGGAGGGGGAGGCAGTGAGGGGTCGGGCTCTGCTCCCAGGGAACAACAGGAGAAGAGGGAATGGCCTCAGGCTGTGCCAGGGGAGGTCCAGGTTGGACACCAGGAGGGATTTCCCCATGGAAAGGGTGGTCAGGCCTTGGCAGGGAGGTTTGGAGTCCCCACCCTGGAGGTGCCCGAGGAAGGATGGAGGTGGCACTCAGTGCTCTGGGCTGGGGACAAGGTGGGGATGGGGCACAGAGGGCACTCCGTGACCCTGGAGGTCTTTTCCAACATCAATTATCCTGTGATTCTGATTTTTTTTTTTCCTTTCCAAACTGTGGTGCCAGTCAGGGCTCTCCCACACCTCCCTGTTGTTTAGGAGCAGCTTTTAGTGCTCTCAGTTCTTGCCCAGTTCCTGAAGTTACACCAAGGCCCCTTTGTTGGTGATTTATGTCCTGCAGAAGTGCTGCTGCCCTGGCCTGGTAACCACTGACAGATCAAGAGCTCCCTGTTTCCCAGGGGGTCATTATGGCATTTCATTTTCTAACTAATTGGCTGCATAAAACCGCTGATACTCCCCAGAAAATTTAGGGCACTTGTGTAACACAAAAGCACATTGGAATAACCTCAGAAGTTGCTCTGAGGTGAAAACCCATCCCAGGAGAAGCAGCCACATTTAAACCAAAACTGTAACCTTGATTCCAAATCCTTCCTCGGGACACTGAGGGTTTTTTTCTCTCCCTGCTTTCTCTGGTGGCAGAACAAGGTGAACTTCTCCCAGCTGGGAGGAGAGGGGGAAGATCCCCCTCTCTGGAGGGTGCTTTGTTCATTTAGAAGCACGGATGATTTATCAGGATTTTTTTTTTTTCCTCTGGGGTGTTTTTAGTGATTTGAAGGGATTTGAAGATGTTGTTTTGCTGGAGCAGGATCATGGGAGCAGCCTATGGAAGAGCTGTGCTTTACAGCCTTCAGCTGCTCCTCAGAACACTGCAAAGCAAATTCCTGCTCACTTTTGTGATGGCACTCCGGGAATTCCAAACCTCAGCATCCCATCTGCGCTCCACTCTGGTATTTACAGCGCAAGGAATTCAGCTGGATCCTCTTTCACCTCCTCTTCCTGTTCCAAGCAGTTGTTAAGCTGGTGTAGATTTTAAAATTCCTACAATTTTTGGGAGGCTGTCAGGGATATAAAAGGTCTTGTGTTGCTGGTTTGCCTGGGAGGGGCTTTGAGCTGATCTAATCATGTTAAACCTCAGCATCCCAGGAGCAGGGAATGGGATTGTGCCTGGTTTGATCCCTTCGGAACAGCTGGAGGAGGCATTTGCTAAAACTGGAGGGTTTTTTAAAGAATAAAACTCCACAACCATCTCTTGGTTGCTGTTTTGCCCTCTGAAAGGAGGAAAAGGTGATTTTCTTTTTTGGACAGGGGGAAGGTTGGAAACTCGAACTCATCCCTGGGGCATCCCTGGGAGAAGGAGCTGCTGCTGGAGCACAGCGTGTTCCGTTAGTGTTTGTACATTTGAAATCTTGACTTTCCAAGCAGCTTCAGGAAGTTGGCATCCCATAAAAACCCTGTAAAAATAGCCCTGTTCCCAGCGCAGCGAGTCCCGTCCCGTTGTTTCCACGGCCCCTCGTCCCGAGGGATTCCCCGGAGCCCTGGAAGTGTTTTTGGGGGGTGCTGCCCAGCAGAGCTGGAGCCCCAGATGTTTCCCAAGGAGTTGGTCTGTCCCTTGTTGCCCTCAGGAAGGAGCTCCTGCCGTCTGCAGGGCTCCTCGTCGGCTTTTTCCCCACCCTGGGTTGGAATGATCCTTTGGAATATCCCGGGCTGGCTGGGTGTGGAGCTGTGGTGCTGCTGTACCAGGCTGAGCCGCTGCTTTTCCTCACATCCAGGGGTGTTCAAGGCAATGCACACTTCAAATTCAGTGTGGGACTGGGGTGCTGGGCCCTTCCCTATCTCCCAGCAGTGCTCCCCCTGCTCTGCCTGGAGACTCCCAGGAGCAGCTGCTGGGCAGGATTTGCCCTTGATGGGACTTTAAAGTGCCCAGTGTGGTCACACAGGCCCTGTCAGAGCATTTCTGCAGCCCCAAGCACAGGTCCCTGCAGGTGTGAAGCACTTTCAGGCCTCAGGGAAGGCCCTTTTCCCTTCCCTCTCCTCCAAGCCTTCCCTTTTTAGGCCTTAAAAAAAACGTTCCAGAGCGAGTTGCCAGCACAGACTTCCCAGTTAGCAATCTGCTCCCAGAAGCAAAGGCGTGCTGGCCGTGGCAGCTGTTCCCCCAGCAAAAACCCTGGGCTGTGTGCTGGAAAAGGGCACGGGGAAACAGGATCTGCTCGTCCCTTGGAGGAGTTAATGGGGAAAAGTTTAAACTTTAGAGCTCTGCCTCTGCCGTGGATACTTTGTGTTGGTTGCCCGGGTGCCATTGTTTGACAATTTGCTATTTATGGGTGGGTATTTTTAGGGATGTGACGAGTCCAGCTCTGGACCTGGATCTGTTGCTATTATTGGAGCGCTGAGTGGCAGAATTGAACCAGTGCTGCTTATCCCATTAAGGGTATCTCGTTCTGAGGTGGCTCTGAGCGTCAGGGCAGACGCTGGAGCGTGGGCAGGGAAGGGAGCGGAGCTGGGAAGGGGCTGGAGGGACCTGGGGGGGCTCAGCCTGGAGAAAAGGACGCCTGGGGGGGACCTGAAAGGAGCTCCCTGCTCTTCCCATAGAGCCTGTTACCAATCCCAGCCAGAATAGCTGATCACATCGGCCTGCCGTGTCTGAGGGAGGCACAGCAGCTCCAGCAGCACAGCAATTCCTCGTGCCAGGGAGCTGGAAACCCCCCCTGGAAGGGCGCTGGTGCCTCCCCGGGGTTCCTGGCACCACGGGCATTCCGGTGGGCCGGGAGGGAGGATCCTGTTCCCTTCCAGCCTTGCCCGCACCGCCAGGCAGCGTTGGCAGCTGCAGGGATGCTTTGCATTACCAACTGGTGCTGCTTCCAGTTAGTTAGCTGGGAATGGAATTCCCCTCTGTGCTGCCCACACCTGCTCCAAGGTATCCCTTGGCAGCGCCAGCCTCGCTGAGGGCCCTTCTCCAGCCGGGAATTCCGGGTGGATGGCAGCAGGAGCGTGGTCAGGCGGGTCCCTCCTCGGCGGCCGTTGCGGTGTCAGTGAACACGAGCGCGGGGTCGGGCCCTGGCATGTCGAGTTCCTCACCTTTGCACTGGGACAAGCAGGGGAGGAAGGAGGGGGCAGAGTTTATTCCAGCACGCTGAGGTCAGGCTTGTTTTCCCTCTCGGAGCAGGAACAGCTGAGCCCCTGGAGTGGGATCCTGCAAGGCTGTAAACAACGGGCTCACTCCTGCGGGAAGCCAGAGATGGGATCGCATTCCACTGGAAAGTTGTTGGGTTGTTTGTTCCCCTGTTCCTGTGGACGCTGCCTGTTCACAGGGAACGGGGCAGAGTCTGGGGCTCTGCCATGGGACTGATCTAAAATCTAAGCCTTGGCAGTGCAGGAGCCCCTGGGCTGCTTTTAAAGGGGAAGGAAAGAAGCAGAGCTCCAAAAGTGCCAGATTTCAAGGAAAACCAATCCAAATAAGGAATGTGTGTTGTCACTGCAGAGTCTCGGTTCAGCTGCAGCCTCAAGGCTTCCTTTAGGCAGAAGGTAGATTGGATTTTGGGTGGTTTGTGTCTGACTGAGGTGTTGAGCTCTCCTGCAGTGTGGGGGTGGTGGCTGATTCCTGCAGCAGCTTGGCATTTATGGAATAATTTGAGTTGGAAAAGCCCTCCAAGATCTGGAAGGACCTTCCAGGTGCTGCTGCACTTGTTTTTCATCCCCACACTGCTGTCCATGCTCCCTCCCTGTCTCCACAGTGGATTTTGTTGATAAATCCCCCCAAATTCCGGTCCCTTTGGGTTTCTCACAGCATTCCCAGGGGGGTCAGGCAGGGATGTGCTGCTCCAGCAGGAATGATCATGAGGAGGAGGCCCCAGCTGCTGTTCCCATCCGGGCTCCTCTCCACCTGCCCTCCCCAAATCCAGCTAAAGCCTCCCCAGCTCCAGGGGCTCCTTGGATGAGCGTGTGGATGGCGCTGTGGAAAACTGCCCTGGAGCAGAGGGAAGGGCTGGAAGTGTCCAAGCCCAGGTGGGACATGCTTGGAGCATCCTGGGCTGGTGGGAGGTGTCCCTGCCCATGGCAGGCGTTGGGATGGTTGGGATTGCAGGTCCTTCCTGCCCAAACCATCCTGGGATTCTGTGATCCTGAGGGGTGGCTCAGTGGTGGACTGAGGAGCTGTTCTGAGCCCGATTCCAAACCTACTTTTTGGTTTT
Organism: Myiozetetes cayanensis; assembly: GCF_022539395.1. Taxonomy (NCBI): domain Eukaryota; kingdom Metazoa; phylum Chordata; class Aves; order Passeriformes; family Tyrannidae; genus Myiozetetes; species Myiozetetes cayanensis. The sequence goes on from NW_026087477.1 coordinate 4,123,128, forward strand.
CTGATCTGACCCAGGTTCCTGTGTTTCATGGTAAAGCTTTTTCCTTGCTCTCACCTTCCTGTTTCCGGGGATAGCTGGCACTGACTCTCTTGTTTGGAATGTGGCATTTGTAAAAATTCCCATTAAAAAAAAAAACCAAAAAAAAAACCAAAAGCAACCAAACAAACAAAACCTTTAAAATGCTTGTTTTGGCACGAGGGCTGTTCCTCACCCCTTGGTTTGCTGCAATCTGCAGCAAAAGGAGGTGAAAGGGGCCAGCGAGGCCTGGCCTGAACCCCAGCACAAGAGTCAGTGACGTGGGTTTTACTCCTTTATAAGAAAAAAAAAAAGAAATACAAACTGTTTGTGCTCAGACAGCGAGCAGGGAAAACAAGCAGGGTTGGATTTCAGCTCCGGCGGGTTCTTGGAATTGGTCCCTCTCTGGCTCCCGGCTCTGAGTGCAGCGTGGGGAGCAGGGTTGAGCAATGGCTTTACTGGTAGGCAGGAAGGGGCCGTGCTGGGGTGGGGTGGGGGGGCAGGGGCAGCACGTGGGGTTCTCAGGGTGCTGCTGAAGCTTTCCCAGGGCCAGCTCATCCCTGCTCCCCGGGTTCGTGTTTTCTTGGAAACTCAGCTTGCCACTGTGCGTCTTTAGGCAGAGGGCTCTGGTGGCTTCTGGGCTAAAAACACTCTGCATTCCCCCCAAAAAAGCGGGGCAAATGCCTCTCCCTGTCTGCATTCCCCCCCCCCAAAATGATGCAAACACCTCTCCCTCTGCTCATCCCCCCTCACCCAAAATGGAATCCGGAGCCAAACATTTCAGTGCCCTCTCATCCAGCGGCTGAAGCTTCACTTCACCCCTCTTCCAGGGGCCACGTTCAGGTTCAGGGTCTGGAATCCAGAGCCTGACCTCCAGGCCCTGGGTGTTACTTGTGAAAACAAAGGAAGGTGGGTTCCCTGTTATTACTGATGGTTGGTATCATCCCTGCTTTTCCGGTGGATCCCTTGGATGTCACTCAGAGTCGTCCCCGCTGGTTGTAGCTCAGTTATTGCTGTGCTGGAGCTGCAGCCAGTGGGGTAAACATTCCAGATTATAGCTCCAGTAATAATGTGTCAGTGATGGAACTCCTGAATTCCCCTTTCCTTGGCAGGAGGAACCAACCAGGATCCCCTGGCAGCACCCGACGGGACGGTGGCCGAGACTGCTGCGTGGCAGTAGGAAGGTGAGCAAGGGCAGCTCTGCCCTCATGGAACTCAGAATTGCCATTTCACTGTTCATTTCCCTTCCACTGGGGGTTGGATTTGACCTGCCACGGTGGGGCAGTGCCCCAGCAGGGCTGTCTGCCCAGCCACAGGGGGGGTTTGGAGGTGCTGACTCCGAGCCAGGCTGGTGATCCACTACCCACGTGGAGCCTCCTTATGTAAGGCCGATCACCTCCTTAATTAGGGCGGGCCATCCCTGGATTCCAGAGGAGAGCGTGTCCCTTAGTCAGCAGCAGGGAGCTGTGGGACCAGGGCGCTCTGGCTGCTGGAGAAGGAGGTTGTTCCCTTTGTCCTGGGGCTTTGCTGGAGCTCTGGGGTGCGTGGGGCAGCAGAGACTGCCGGGGATGGCTTTTCGTCCTGTGAAGTGGTTTGTGTTTTCTGTCAAAAATATTGTGAAATCCCGTATTTCCTGCCCCATGTGAGACACCAAGAAGGTTTAGGGAGTTCAGCCTCGGTGAGGTGACAGACCCAGAGTTGGAAGCTGTGTCTTGCTCACGTAGTTTGTTGTTCCAGAGCTTCAGGGCACTGGGATGCCCAGAGGAGCAGGAGCCTTCCTGGGTTCTGTTAATGCCCCCAGGGGAATTGAAGGGGCAGGAGGCTGAGCCCGTGTTTCGACCCACCCTGTTTTTGTGAGACATTTGACCCCCCCCACAGGAGCTCTGGGAAGCAGCAGGTCAGGCCAGTGCTGCTTTGGGGCTGGAGGAAATTTGGATGATGATGTCGATGGTGATGGTGAGCGGTTGCTGTTCTTGAGTCACTCTGGAGAGCTGAGATCCATGTGACTCCAGAGCCAGTAGTTCTGTGTTCCCATGTGTGTGCCAGCCGGGCCTTTGGGGGTGGAAATGACGGTTAAATACCCAGGGGCGCGTTTTGGGTGTCAAATCCTCCAAACCCCATTTTTTGGGGGGGTGGAAGCGGCCCCGAGCGAGCGCCTGCAGTTCCCGCTGCGGGCGGCAGAGGGCGATGTTGGGCCGCCCGAGGGGCTCCGCTCGGGGCCGTTGGAGGGCCTTGGTTTTAATATTAATTAACGGATATTCCGTTAATAAAAGAGCCTGCCGGGCTCCCGGGGCTTCGAGTGCCGTCCTGCCAGCACAGCGGGGCGAGGCTCTGCAGGGACACCGGGGCTCCCCGGAGCTCTGGGAAGAGGCAGTCGGGCTTCTCCAGGGGGATGAGGAGGGATGCTCTCCCTCACTCTCAGCACTAAGCCGAGCTCTGCAGGGCGATCCCAGCCCAAAGACTCCCCAAAAATCGCAGTTGCAGCCGCCAGCGTGGGTGTCAGCAGATGGCAGCACCCTGCCCTGCACCCCGCGTGTTATTCCTGGCCGGGAGATTCCCTGGATTCAACACCACAGTCTAGACTTACTGACAGACAGGATTCTTCTCCTGTTAGGTAAGCAAGATACAGACACCCATTATGCAAATTCCCAGCCGTGGTGCCCCTCTGAAACATTCTTCAGATTGTCTAAATAAGGTGCTGTTTCATGCTAAGCCAGGCTTTTGGGTGCCTTCCAGCTGCCTTGCCCTGGAGGTGGGATTTTGGGTTTTTTCCTCCCCCTTGGAGGTGCTGATCAGCACAGACCAGAGTGCTTTTGGCCTCCCAGCTGCCCAGATGTGCGGCAGGAGGAGCAGACAGGCTGGGTGAAGAGCTGAAATGGTGCAATTCAAAAGCTTTGGAGCCCGGAGCTCTTGTGCCTGTGGCTGCTGCCTGTGCAGGCGGCGACACGGGGGCTAAGAAATGCGTGTGGTGTGTGTTTGATAACACCACTGCACAGGCTCAACAGGCGGTTTTTTGGTCTCTGAGCAGCAGAAGTCAGTTTTAAGTGTCCCCCCATGGGGCAGGAGAGGGTTGGAGGTGCAGTGACCCGGTGCTGTCAGCTCTGCACGGAGGTGTTGTCCCGCTCCAGGTGACTCACACCCTGGGCTGGAGGAGGTGGGAATGGATCATCACTGACTATCCAAAGGGGTTGGAAATGGCTGTGGCATTTGCACTCTTTCTTTTTTTTCACAGAGGAGTTCAAAGAGCCTTTCAGCCCTGATGACTGTGGAGTTATTCGTGCAGCAACTCCCAGAGAGGCCCTTGTCGTGTTCTTGTCCCACGAGCCCAAATTTCTGACCACAAACACTCTGCCAGTGTTTTATACTGTGGTTCTGTCACTGAAATCTGTGCTCCTGCCCCCAGCCTGGAGCTGCTTTAGGCTCCTCAAGCCTCAGAGCACACAAAGAGCTGGGAAGGGATGACTGGCAGCTTCCTGAGCTGCTCCTTAGGTCAGGATTTGGCGGGCGCCCAGCGAGGCTTTGGAATGGCTGTTAGTGCTGCGTGGTGAGCACAGCCCTTCTCAGGAAAACATTGGAAGGCTTCCTAGTCCTGAATTCACTGTGCAGGCACGTGATTTTCTGGGAATCAGCTTGAATGTGCTGCAGAATGGCTCAGAAATCCCTACATGGGGTGATGTTGGATCACAGAAAAGCAAGGACAAGGCGGTTGGTCGGGTTTCTTCGTGGTGGCCCTTCAGCCTGTTGATACCAGCCAGGCTTTGCTGCTTCTGTTCCTTGCCTAAGAAAGGGAAAAAGTCTGCGTTTTGTTGTGGTTTTTTTTTTATTTAAATTGCAGCACTGCTCCTGTGTTCAGTTCAGTTCTCAGGGGGGTGGGTGTCTGCACCCTGCGCTGCTGCAGAGCTCTGGGCTTTGCCGGTTCTCATCGACAGCCAGCAGTGACACCTGGCCCTGTGCTGGCCGGGCCTCTCCCTTGCCGAGGTGTGGGCTGTGATCCCGTCCCTTCCTGCGTGGGAATTCTGCCCTGCAGCCCCAGGGTGAGCGGCAGCCCCGGTTACCGCCGGCATTGACCTTTCCCTGCAGCCTCCCCCTCGTCTGCGCCCTTGCAGGAGTTCAGTCAGACACCTCTGCTGCCGGCAGGGGCTCTGAACCCTCTCCAGCTCAGCTGCTCAGGGGCTGTGAACCCTCTCCAGCTCAGCTGCTCGTGTGTCTCACCGTTCCTGCTCGCAGATCTGAGATAATGAGGCGGGCGAGCGCTGCTGACTCAGATCTTACTGGCTCTGGGGTTTGTCCTTCCTGCCCTCCCACACTCCACCTGCACACCCAGCTAACCTTCCCCCCCCACACACACACACGTTCCCCGGGGCTTTCCTCCCCAGAAACACAGCCTACTCTCCCTCCCTGCTGCTCGGGGACCCGAGGGAACAACCTGAAGCTTTTTGGGGAAGAGCCGTGGTTTGAGGAGCGCTGGAGAGCTGGGGAGGGAAAAGGGGGTCCCTGAGGTTTGCTCTGGCAAAGAGCCAGGCTGAGTCATCCCCAGCCTTTCCTTGGGAACACCTGAGTGCTGGGTAAACACCAGTGTACCCCTGTAAACAGTGGTATCTGCTCGTTCCAGCTGCAGGGCTGCACTGCCAGGGTTCACCTGCGTCGTCTCCGGCCCGGAGCTGCCGAGTTACTCAGGGCTGAGCACACCCAGCTCCTGTTCCTGACGCTCCTGACACTGCCCTGTGCTGTTTACCCAGGGGCTGTGGTGACACCCACGGTGCAGGCCATAAAATGCCCGGATTGGGGGTTGTTTTGTCGGGAGCAGCACTTTGCCGTGTGCTGCCCAGGGTTTGAACGGGCTGTAAATTCTCCGAAGTTCAGAGCTGTCAAAGCACTTTTCTGCATCTCTGTGGGGAAAAAAAAAATGCTTAGTGGGATTGTTACACTGAGCCTTTTCTGGTCAGATAGGAAACCCTGGCTGGGGCTGCCTGGAAGAGCAGCTCAGAGCTGTGTGAAGTCACAGATGAGCAGGGCAAGGCTCTGTCCTGCTGGGAAAGGCTGTGTCCTGCTGGGAAGGGCTGTGTCCTGCTGGGAAACTCGATCTGTTGGAAGTGCAGGTTGCTGGAAGGGCACAGGACGTCTGGGTGAATGATTTAGGGGAATAAGCCAACTTTCTGTTGTTTCCTGTCGCTGGTTTCTTCAGCTGCCTGGTGTGGAACCCTCAGTCTCACCTGGACCTCGGTGAATCTCTCATGTTGCAAACTGTCATCAAGCAGCTCTGCTTGTCCTTTATCTGCCTCTTCTAAGTACATAAAATATATAGAATTCCCTGAGCAGCACTGAGTTCCCACCTTTCCCAGCTGGTTTCCCATCCCATGCAGCTGCAGTCTGGACAGGCTCACATTCCTCGGTCCTGGGGCCAACATTCCTCTGCTTGGGATTTGTTTAAGGTTTGACTCCCAGCCCTGTCTCGGGCTCCCAGACACCTTCATTAGCTGCACCTCCAGCCCCCGCCCTCTGCAGGGTTCAGTCTTGGTCACACTCACTAAAATAAGATGGAGATTGGCAGCTTGCAGCTGGTTGTTGCTGGAGTTCAGTGGAACTCATCTGGAATCCCCAAATGCCAGTGGACTGAGTAAAGGCACTGCAGTTTGCTGATTAAACACTCAGCTATTTCAGTTAAAAACCTGAAAGGAAAGTTGCTTTTTTTTTAAGCCTTTATGGCAGCTTGGAGTGGAGAAATCCCTGGTTTGGGATTCTCCTTTGCCCTGGGTGCACAGGAGCTCATCCCTGAGCTGTTTTTTCCTTGGAATTCAGCTTTTCTGCCAGTGCAGCCCCAGCCCACGAGGAAAATGTGTGTGTGTGCAAGTGTCCAGAGAGAGAGAAATCAGGCAGGTCTCTCACCCTTGGTAGCCAATTTTGTTGGACAAGGCCTGATTTAACCACGTTACATCATCTCCACCAGGAACCTCTCAAACCTGAATCCCCTGGGAATTCTTTGCTGCTTCTGGTCTTGGCTTCAGCAGCTGGGAGCTGAAGGGATGCTTGGTTTGTGGATGGAGCTTGGAGCACCCTGGACTGGTGGAAGGGATCCCTGCCCATGGCAGGGGGTGGGACTGGGTGGGCTTAAAGTCCCTCCCAACCCAAACCATTCCATGATTTTACTCCCGGGGCAGATCTCCAGCCTGGCTTGGTGTTCCTGCAGATCTTCCCCCAGTCTGGGGGTGGCTTTGCTTCTGCTGGGAGCTGCTTTGTGGAGCACCTGCAAGGAATTAAAAGCCCCCAAGCCCTCAGGAAGGTGAGCACAGGCAGTTTCATCCACGGCATTCCCTTATAAAGCGCTGCTCCGGCCCTGCCAGCAGGAGTGGCCTCGCTGCCAGGAATTCCTCTGCTTTCCCTGCGTGCCACACCCACTGCTCCGGATCCCTGTGGGCAGCAGGGATCGCCAAACATCCCCAGCACGTGGAATTCCTGCCTGGAGAAGGGGCAGGGGGGGTCCTGCAGAGCTGCCAGTGAGGAACTGGCTGTAACAGGATCCAGAACCCGGAGGGGGAAGTGATCCCTCAGCTGCTGCCCCTTTCTCCTGCCTCTCAGGGTGCAAAGAAAAACCCCACGAGTCACCCCAGCTGCTCCTCCAAACCTGTCCTGCAGCTCCTCCTTCCCCTGGCACTCTGAGGGAAGTGGTTGGAGCAAACAAGCTGGGAGGTTTTGGGGCAGCAGCAAAACATCCAAGCCCAGAAAAATAAACCCCAACCCCTTCTTCTTTCTCCTGAGCTCTCGCAGCTGAGCTGATCAGCACAAAACGCTGGCAGGATGGAAACCTCCAGCAGCCACAGCTCAAAGCTGAAGCTGAGCTTGGAGCAGGGCAGGACTTGTTTCTCCAGGTTCAGTTTGAGCCCAGGCAGGGACTGAGGGTGGGTTTTCCAGGCGGGTTTTCCGGGAGGTCCCTGTCGTCCCTGGCTGTCACCGGCGTTCCTGTCCCCGCAGCGTGTAATTTGTGGGCGATGGCCACCCTTTGATGTCCCTGCCCTTCACTTCCCCTGCACCCCGACTCACCAACCAGCTTTTCCTCCTTCCCCCGACCTCGAGACGCTTTTCTAAGAATTTCATTTCTGCAGCATCTGCAAAAGCCCCGGAGCTGGATCAGCCTCTGTCAGCACCCAGCGAGGGAGAGGCCGAGCTGGGGCTGCCTGGGGGGCACTTCCCTGGGGCAGTGAAGATAATCCCAGTTTAATATGGCAGAAAAAGATCTGGGCCAACGCCCTGGCTCTCCCTGCATTGACCTCGTTCAGGTTTCAGTCCCCTCAGAGGTACCAGGAGATGCTCTGGTTGTTTGTAACTTGGTGGGTTTTTTTCCTCCACTTTTCTCCTTTTTATCTCTTGACACAGTGAGTGTTGAGTTTGTATCAGACTTAAATTTGGCTAAAAACTAACTGCAATTCAGTCAGGTTTCCATGAGCTGCAGCCCAGTGGTGAATTGTTCCCCTGAGCACAGAGGAGATGCTGAGGCTCTAAAACAAACACCTTCGCCTCAAAGGCTGAGGGTAAAGGTTTGCTCTGTTGGATATTTGGGTTCAGAGAACAGGTTTGCTTTGTAGCCAAGACACCAAACAGCTCCTTGGTGTCCTTCTGTCACGAGTCACCCTAAAAACAGCCCTTTTGCAGCAAAACCTCCCAGCACTGGGGGAGCAGAGGGAGGGAGGGGGTGCACTGGGAGCACCGAGCGTGTCCTGCACCTGCCCTTCCCACCTTCCCAGGGTCTGGGATTTGGCTGACTCGTGGAAAAAGGAGAGGGCAGAGCTGCCCCAGGGGTTCAGGGGCTGGCTGCCCTCATCCACCATGGGTAGAGGGAGTGAGGGTGCAATCAGCACCCAAAATCTGCCCCGTCATCGCTGGCAGTGACGTGAAATGCTTGACCTGGATGTGACTGAAAGGCTGGAACTGCAGTGGGGGGTGGGGGGGTTCATGTTCCTCGTGGAATCTCTTCCCATCACCCCCACACCTGATGCTGCAGGAGATTCAGGACTTGCCAGTGCCCATCAGGGCAGAGCCTCTCAGATGGTTTCCAGTCCCAGGGCTTTGGGAATGTTCAAACCCAGTAGCTGTGGCCACCTGGGCTGGCTGGAACATATTCCTGCCTCTCCTGCTGGCTGCTGGCCAGGACCAGCAGCTTTTCCCTGTGGATCTTGGGGCTGAGGCAGCCTCAGGACTGCAGAGGTTGTGTGGACAGGGACTGTGTGGATGGAGCCTGACCGGTTTTGGTGGAAACTCCCCCAATTTCTTCATTTAACTCCGTGGCTTTAAAACACTTTAAATGCAAATTAATCCAAACCTGGAAGATTTATAAAACCACAGAGTCTTGTGAGCAGAGCAGCTCTTGATCCCTCACCTGTTTTTGTAATTGTAGGGTTCTGCAGAACCAGCTGGAGTGTTCCAGGGAACAACTGGGCCCAGGCAGGGGGGGCTGAGGCAGGAGCAGCTCCTCGTGCTGGTCAGGACAGCCTGAGCTGCAGCAGACAGGAGCTGAACACCCTGAACTGGGTCACTGTGTCTTTTCTGGGTTGTTTTTTTGTTTTTTTTTTTTCTTGTGTGGATAATAGGAACAGGTTCTCCAGATGTGCCTGAGAGGAGCAGCGAGACCTGCCTGGGGCCGAGCTTTATCAGCACTGGAGCTTTTTAATCATGCCCAGATTTAATTTGCGGGATTATTTACGTGCACCGAAGGGCTGCTTTTATCTGCTCCAACGCTGCTGGGGTAAACTGATCCCAAGGCAGAGCTGAGAGCACCCACAGTCGGTGCTGCTTTATCTCAGCTCCTCAGGTCCCTTTTCCAGGGAAAGCTGCTGGTCCCTGGGATCAGGGTTCCAGCTGGCCAGGACTGAGCTCTGCGCCGTGGCTGCTCCATGTGAACGTTAATTCCTTCACTGGTGCTGCTCTGGAAAATGACACGTGGCAAAAATCCAGCCTGTGCGTGCTTGGTGGGGGAAAATAAGCGAGAGTGAGGGTTTAGGTTGGGTACTGGGGAAAATTCCTCCATGGAAAGGGCTGTCCAGCCCTGGCGCGGGCTGGAGCGGAGTCCCCGTCCCTGCAGGGGTTTAAAAGCTCTCTGGATGTGGCACATGGGGACATGGGTGGCCTTGGCAGTGCTGGGGGAACAACTGGGCTCCGGTCTCGAGGGTTCCAACCTAAATGATTCCACGGCTCCACGTCCTTTTTCCCCTTTGTGGGATCATTTCGGAGCCAGAACCACAGCGAAGGCCCCGGGATGGGGGCACAGCCCTTGGCAGGTGTGTGCTGCTGCTGCAGGAGTGCCTCCCAATAAACTGGGTGTCCGTCCCTCTGGGAAGGCAGTGACATTCCCCAGGCCCTGGCTGGCACGGTGTGGGGGTTTTATTTTCGGAGCTCCTCTTTGTTCTGCAGGGTCGCTGATATTCCCGACTGGAGCTGGTTTTTATCAGCGGCATCTGCGGAGCAGGGCCTGACTCATGTGCTCTTTGAGGGGGATGACAAATGGAGAGTGGAGACAAACAACTCCCGGCACCAGCAGGCGGGGAGGGAGCGGCCACCGTCCTAATCACTGCCCCTCACGCCGGGGGTTTGGCCTCTTGCCCCCGGAGCAATCTCATTTAGGGCTAATTTTGGGAGCAGAGGAGGGAAAACAAACATCTCTGGGAAAAGCTCCCTGCGAGGAGCAGCCCGGCCCAGCAGCTCTGGTGCTGCACAGGGGCCATCCCTGCAGCCCTGGCAGGGGGGATGGCGCTGCACAGATCCTGCACATGCTGCTCCCAGCAGGAATTTTAGCACCCTCTGTGCCAGCAGTGCCTTGGGATCCCGGAGCAGCGTGTCCCAGGCAGCGGGACACGTGGGAACAGCCAGGGTTGGCTGCTGGGGGAGCTCAGTCACACGATTTCCTCGGGTTAAGAATAGCTGGGGAATGTTTACTGGGGTCTGAACTTGTTTGTTTATCAGGTGAAGTTGTAGGGAGGGCCTTGTGCCCTACAGGCCTCGCTGTGGGACCCTGGGGGGGCCGTGTGATTCCAGCTGTGGATGGAGGGGCAGGGAAAACACCACACAACCCTTTCCCAGGGCCACCTTCCGAGCCCCAGTTGTCACAGCCTCTGTTTTCCCTGTGCCACCGAGGGCTGGGAATGCAGGTGGGACACTGGGAGGGTGGGGAAGCCCTGGCACAGCTTCCCAGAGGAGCTGTGGCTGCTCCTTCCCTGGAGGGTCCAAGGCCAGGTTGGAGCAGCCTGGGACAGTGGGAGGTGCCCCTGCCCATGGCAAGGGGTGGCACTGGATGGGCTTTGAGGTCCTTCCAACCCAAACCATCCTGGGGTTCACTTGTGGATTCTGAGGTGGCTTTTGAAGAGATTTGGGGCAGGTGGAGGAGGGTCCACACAGGCCCCAGCTCTGATGTGCAGCCGGGGGTCTCTGGGTGGGTGGGGAGGCAGATGAGGCGGCAGTTCCAAAGCCTTTCTGGGAAAGTGGAGCCCTAATTCCAGCAGTTGTTGAAAGGGAATTGCCTCCAGCCATCCTTTTTAGGAATAGTGTGAAATTAAGCTGCCTGATTTCCCTTTGATGTTCCTTTTCATTTGCACCAGAACATGCCCATTTTCTCTTAATTTCCCCGATGAAAAATGCTTTTTTTAAAAAAAAATTATTCCTTAGAAGAGGCCACGAACTGAAACTGAAATAGAGTCTCCAAGAAACTGGACAACTTTGATCACTAAACTTAAAAGCTCGGTGGGATCAGAGCTGTGACTTCTGCAGATAAATATTTGCGAGCATTTGTGGCTTGAACAGAAATTAAAGGGGGAATAAACCTCTGTGCTTTGATCAGCTCCACGGGCCCTCCCCGGGGAGTGCAGTGTCTGGCCAGAGGGTTCAAGGCCAGGAAGGGTTCAAGGCACATGAAACCAACCCAGATCTCTCCCCCTCTCTGCAAACAGGGGTTGTGTTTTTGTCCTGGTGGTGTTTTATCTGTGCTCCGGTCTGGGTGACGAGGCAAGGGTCGGTCAAAGATTGGCCCCGATGATCTTGGAGGACCTTTCCAACCTCGGGGATCCCGGGATCCTGTTATTCTGTGTTGCCTCCACCCATCTGCTGGCCTGGCTGTGCTCCCTCCAGGGGAGTGTTGTTCCCTGAGGGCTCCTGGCTTTGCCCCTCACAGCCCTGCAGGTTCCAGTTCCAGCCGAGCGTCCCTGCCCGTCCCGCTGCAGGATCCGAGGAGCCGTTCTGTCCTCTCGCTGCTGCCAGCGCTGCTGGGTTGGCAGACAGACCTTAGCGTGGCCCTGGTGGGAGCGGGGAGGTGCCGTGGTGTTCTTTGGGCTTCAAGGAGCTCGACGTGACACGACACGTCTGCAGCCTTGGCTCGGAGTGGCTTCTGAGACATTGACAGCGATCCACGGAGCTCACCGAGTCCCGGCAGGACCCTAAAGCCCGTCTCGTCCCAGGGGCAGGGACACCTTCCACTGGACCAGGCTGTTCCAGCCTGGCCTGGAACACTTCCAGGGACTTGGAGGAGCGGTGAGGGCTGGAGCTGATGGAGTGGGAACAGGAGTCTTGCAGGATCCCTGCAAAGCCAGGAACCTCCTGTCCTGTCCTGTCCTGAGTGTCTGTGACGGGCTGACAGGTTATCAGATAACACCCAAACCCCCTGGGGAGACGTGCCCTGGGTTTCGTGTCCCGGTGTGTCCTTCCCAGTGCTGTCAGCTCCTCTGGAATGGGAATGAGGAGCTGATCCTGCCTTCAGAGGCTCCTCACAGGGCAGCAGAGCCGTGCAGGGAGGGCTCTGCCTCTCCCCACCAGTGTGTGCAGCTGATGCAGCGCCTGCCAGGCCCAGACAAACCCTGCACCTTTAACAAACCGCAGCCAGCCAGTGCCCAGATTTGGGACTGTCCTCACTTGATTCCCCGAGGCACGTTACCGCCCTGGGTGCTGGAGCTGGCACTGCCGAGTGCACACTCCCACTCTGGCATTTGGGAAGATGGGATTGTGTCCCAGCCCGGGGCTGATTCACCGGGAGCAAGCGGTGTTTGTCTGCAGGGCCGTGTGTGCTCACACGTGTGCGCTCACGGGCTCGCCTGGGGGGGGGAATTGGGGGGGAAAAATGGGATTTAGAGCCGGCTCTGGGCGTGAGGGACCAAAGCTTTGGAGCTGGAGGTGCTGGAGGGGCCGTGAGCAGGGGCTGCCACCTCGGGCACAGCTCGGCCTCCCTGTCCCCTGCACGCTGTGCTCGGGGCACCGTTGCTTTTCATGAAGAGTTTCTTCACAGGGGAGGTTTTTTCCTGCCCCTTTCACACCAAAATGCTGCTGCTGGGGTGGGGAGGAGAGCTGGGATGGGGGTCCTGGGTCCTCAGGGCTCGAGGAGGTGGCAACACGACTCGCAGCCAGGGAGCTGTGGGAGGAGCAGGAGCAGGAGGAGATGCACGATGCCAAGGACTGCTCTCCTCCTCCTCCTCCTCCTCCTCCTCCTGCTCCAGGCTTTTTTTAGCAATATCTCGGCAGCTTTTGGCCACCTCAGCAATCCCAAATTGGCATTTTCCACAAGATGCTAAATCCTGCCCTTCTTCCCTTTATTTTTAGTCTGCAAGGCTCCAGCCCTCTGAGGGGCCCTGGCTGGGTCAGGGGGTGCTGGGAGAGGGTTCCCCAGCCCACTGAGGGGTGCTGGTGTTGGGGTGATGCTGTGGGGGGTTCCCCAGCCCACTGAGGGCTGCTGGTGTTAGGGTGATGCTGTGGGGGGTTCCCCAGCCCCCCCAGCGGTGCAGCCATTGACGCATTTCCCTGCATCAAAGCCCCGTCCCTGCTGCCTCACCAGGCCCAGCTCTTGTGTGTATGTGTGTGTGTGTGTGTGTTTAATATTAAAAGTTCAAAGCTGTGCAGAACCCACACGCCTTGTGGCTCTTTGAAGTGGTCCTGGCCAAGTGCCTGCAAAACATTCTCTGGTGGTGGTGGAAAAAGGGAAAAAAAAAAAATCCCATTACGCTTTACAAATATTTTTGTTTTATTTCACCCCTTTCTTTCAGAACTTGACAATGGTTTCTCTGGAGGCTTGAGCAGAGGCTGAGCCACCCCTGTCTTCAGTGCACTTGTAATTAAATTTTGGGCAAACCAAACTTGCATTTTGGTGGTTGGGTTTGTGTCTTCCTTTGTCTTGACAAGCCCAGAGTTGAATGTGTACCCAGAGTTTTAAATTCAGGACTTAAATCCAGAGGGTTTTGAGCAGGTTGGGTGCTCTTAATTAATTAATTAAGCTCTTAATATAGTGGGATTTAAGATAAAAATATACACTTGTAAAATTAATAGTTCCTGAGCAAAAAATGCTGGACTAAAAGCCATTGGAATGGGCGAGGAGGAGCTGTAGGGGACAGTGTGTGACAGGGCATGTGTGTGTCACCTGTGCCTTCTCAGTGCCCTGGCAGTGAGGTCCTCCTAATTTCAGCTGCTGAATGAAGATGCTAATTAGCCAGGGCTTACCAGCTGTGCTTTATGGGTCACAGCACCAGGTATGCACAGCCCAGGTGAGTCCCTTGCCTTGATCTTGGTCCAGGTTTATCCGGGTTTGGTCCCTAAAAGGCGGTGTTCTGGTGTTAAAGCCGTGGTTCAGCACAGCTTTTTCAGGCAGAGCAGAGATGTTGTTTGTCCATTTTTCTGTCCAATTAGCACTAAATAGCAGGGATGCAAACTGGCATTTGCAGCTGGGAGTTCAGAGCCAAGCCATGTAAACACCTCTGGGTCAGCCCCAGAGCTCCCGTGGAGCTGTTGCCAAACGAGCAGCGTGATGTTGGACAAGCAATGCCAGCAAGGGGGGGGTGTGTTTGTGTAGATTATTATAAAAACTGGTAAAATTCCACTAATCCCTCTGTTAGTGAGCTTATCGTGGGATGTGAGTTTCCTGCTGCCTGCCCCTGGCTGCTGGGTGCAGTAAATTGGGCAGCCAGAGCATCACGTTGGTTCCTGTCATTTGTCCCAGTTGGGGTTCACCTGCCTCTGGAGAGGGGGTGGTTTTCCAGTTTTCCTCTAATTATAAACTCTGGTTTGGGAATTCAAAGCTGAACCTTAGGAACATGTAATTTTAAAATATTACAGGCATGATTTTTGGTGGTGGGCACCCCTGGACACACAGAGGTGAGCCCTGTCCCGGTTCATCCCAGCTGGACCCGGTCCTGCCCTGGGCAGAGGTGCCTTGTGCTGGTTTTAACTAAACTCCAGGCCCTTGCAGAGAGTCTCTCTCCACCTTTCTTGTGGGCTCCCTGCAGGCACTGGGAGGCCACAGTCAGGTCACCCCGAAGCTTCTCTCCTCCAGGGACGTTCGGCTGTTCCCACATCTCCAGTTTTGTCTGACCTGTAGCGGATGATTTCCTGAACAGAAGCCCCGGCGAGCCCAAGGCTGCCCATGGCAGGTCCCTCACGTGCCTGCAGCCCTCTGGCACGGCGTGGGAGCTCCTTTCTCAGCCCTGAGCTCAGCGCTGGGGCGGTGCCAGCGCAGCGTGACTGCTCTTCCTGGAAGGAGGCACAAAGGAGAACGACCTTGTGCTTCCTCCCCGCGCCGGCCCGGCCGATCCCAGCCCCGGCGTGGGAGTCGCTCCCCGTTGCAAACCCTCACATGATGTTTCGGTCATCGGAGTTTCCAAAAAGACCCGGCTTTTGCAGGGAAACGGTCACGTGGAGGAGTGGCCTTTCCTCAGAGGGGGGAGCGAGTGCAGCGGAGTCATCGGGCTGAGCAAAGCGTGGCCTCAGCCCCCTTGGGATGGAGCCTCTTTTTGCTGCTGTGGATGATTTCAGGAGGGAGAGGGGGTGCCCAACTCTGCTGACCTGTTGTGGCTTTCTCCCCAGCGTTGTTTTTCCCCTCAGTAGCTCTGGCAGGAGTGAAAACAAGCCGAGGAGGGAAAGTCACAGGACTGTGCTGATGGGTGGAGGAGGAAAAACAGCAGCTCTGACACTCATGTGATGGCTCTGCTGCAAAAGGTCACTCACATGTCCAGTGAAATGGGAATGAGCTGGTTCCCAAATGCAAACAGGTCCCTTCAGCAGGGAATGAGCATCCCAGAGCAGCTCAGCTCAGTGTCCCCCAGCCCAGCCCCAGGGGCCTCGAGCTGCTCATTAGTCCTGAGAGGGGTAGTTAAGATCTTGAGGGTTTGCTTCCCACCAGGCCTGAACTCTCCTGGTGCAGGTGAGGTTCCTTTGGGTCCAGAGGAGTCCAGAACTAATTAGTGGGTGGGATCAGAGGATTTGGGTGTTGTGTTGGCAAAAAAATCCCTGCATTTGGTGCAGCCCCTCCCAAGACATGAGCAGCGCCAACCTCGGAGTGTCTGTGGTGGTGTCCAGCTGTGGTGTAGGGCTGGGATGTTCTGGGAGGAATTTCTCCATGGAAAGGGTGGTCAGGCACTGGAAGGGGCTGCCCAGGCAGGTGGTGGAGTCCCCACCCCTGGAGGTGTCCTGAGGAAGGACTGGAGGTGGCCCTCAGTGCTCTGGGCCGGGGGACAAGGTGGGGATGGGGCACAGGGTGGACTCGGTGATCCTGGAGGCCTTTCCCAACCTCAGCAGTCCTGGCATTCTGTGGCTCTGCTTTGTTCAGCGCTGGGCTGGTGCTGGAGGGGAGCCCTCCCCCAGGACATACCTGTTCCCTCATCCCAGCTCGGGGCGTCCCAGCAGTGACACAATCCCGCACGGTCCCGCGCGTTGCTTCGCTCCATCCCGCTCGTCCCCTCCCCGCTCCCGGCCCTCAGCAGCTCCCTGGCAGCCCATGGGGTGGGAGCAGGACTGGGGTCGGGCTCTGCTCTGCTCCCAGGTCCCGGCAGGCCTGGCAGGGGCCAGCTTGGTGGGAGCTGCTCCTCCATCCCCGCCCGAGGCCGGTGCTCCGTGTCTGGGCGCGCCGCCGGCGGCTCCAGAGTCGCTCCCTCGTTCCAGCTGTGTTGCAACACTGAACTTTCTTTAGCAAGAGCCTGTCTGGGCGCTGTGTTTTTCGGGGCACGCTGGCCTTGAGTCAGGGGTGGCACCAGAATGTCTGCAGAGAGCTTTGCTGTCGGTCTCCTGCCCTTGAAACCCTGTTGCTCCACTCCAGCGCTGTTTACAGCCCGCTCGGCATCTCCCGGATGACTCCGTAGGGAAAGCAGCAGGTGAACATTCCACACCTGAGTTTCACGTGGGACGGAAAGGCCTCTGCAGGCTCTCACTGCATCTGATTTCTTCGCTGACTGCAGCTGAATTCAGGGTTTTAAGCTTTATTTTGCTGCACCCAACCTCACCCCGGAGAGCGTTTGCGGCGTGGCCTCACCCACAGCTTTGGGAACTCTTCAGTGCTGGGGTGAAACCCAACAGCAGAGAAACTGTGGGTGGTGAGGCCAGGCCAGTGTGACCCAGGGCAGAGGCACTGGGGGAAGAGATTTCCACAGGGCTGTTCCTGGGTGAGAATTATGGTTTGAAGCAAAGGAAAAGCTCCTCGTGGGCAGTTCGCACCGAAGGTCTCATCCGGGAACCTGGAAAACCGGATTTTCCATGTTTTTGACCAAGCAGAGCGAGTGCCACTCAATGCTAGTTGGTGTTTCAAGCCTCTTAGTTGAAATGTGCTAAAAGTCCTGCTAAGAAAGGCAATTTAAAGGCCTCTGAGGGGTTGATGTCCACGCTGGGAGGTACCTGGACAGAGAACTCAGCACAGGAGTTTGCAATTCCCTTTTAACTGGCTGGGTGCTTGACTCGGCCAAGGTGGTGGCACACGGGCTCGGCAGGAGGCAGGTGCTGGGAATGCTCTGGTTTGGAGAACGTGGCTTCCCCGAGGCTCTCTGAGCACGGGCAGTGAAAAGCCCTTCCCTGACAGCCCCAAGTGCCCCGCCATGGGTGTTTTCCTTGGAGCTGCCTCCGAGGTGAGCTGCAGCCAGCCCCGTGCCAGCCTCTGAGGTCACCCAGGAGAGCCAGGAACGCTCTTGGCTCCCGTTCCCTGGAGGTTTCTCCACGCTGTGGGCTGCACCAGAGGCTCATCCCGGAGCCAGTCAGCACTTTCCGTGTTTGCTCAGCGTCAGCCGCTTCCCGGCAGCGGGAGCCGAGGCCGAGGAGTCCTGTGGGGAGGATTCCTTATCTCCCTGCCTTCAACAGAAGGGATTTCGCTTCCAAGTCAATATTTTTGCCATAACCCCAAGCTGGTGGGTTTTTTTTTTTTCCATTTCTGTTGTTGTTTTCCAAGCCCGCTGGTTGCAAACACTCCCCACGTGCAGACACGGGGATGAAACCGGATCCAGCACAGGAAATCATCCCCCTCCATGGGGAGGGGAGATGATTAATCCCATGGTGGGATGAATTCCCAAAGCCTTCAAGGGCACACGTGGTGCTTATCCCTTTGATTTCTGACACTGCAGGAAGTGGGATGAAGGGGGAGAATTCACCCCCAGCTCCTCAGATCCAGCGCAGACAAAAGCCTGGAAGGGAATAAATCAGCTTTGAAGGCTGTTCTGGAAGTCAGGGAGTGGGGCTGGAGCAGAGGGATGAGTCCCTCGGGGTGGGATACCTTGTCCTTGAGCATCAGGTGACCTCACCTGAGCCTCTGCAGTGGCTCTGCTGGAGCAGGACTGGGCTGGAAGTGTCACTGCAGAGGGGCAAAACCAAGGGGACACTGGTGTGGGGTTAATGGGGTAACTGGTGCGGGGTTAATGGGGTAACTGGTGTGGTGTTAATGGAGTAACTGGTGCTGGGTTAATGGGTAACTAGTGTGGGGTTAATGGGGTAACTGGTGTGGGGTTAATGGGGTAACTGGTGTGGGGTTTAGCAGTTGGAGACATTCAGAGCTGCTTTGAGGTGTGATTTGAATGCACAGAGGTGTAAGGGCTGCAGTAATGCCAGGAACAAACCCTCTCTTTCTCCATAAATCCCAAAAGGTGGCCGAGGGGCACGCTGTGTTGGGGGGGTTCCTCCCAGCTCCATCATTCCCCTCCAGTAATTCCCAGTCCCCCACCTCCAGAAGCCCTGCCAGACACACAATGCCCGGACTGTAGCCTGTGGTTCTGATGTAATTCCCACCAAAAGCTCTTTTCACAATGAAAACCTGAACCCAGCCTCGGTGCCCTTTCCCTCCCTGGAGCTCTGTAAACACTCGCTGGAACCCCACAGAATCCCGGGATCTGGGATGAACAGAGCACCACGGGGGAATTCTCTGCTGCTGTCTCCACTCCCCTGTGCCCTCAGCTCTGTTTTCTTCCCTTTTCCCCCTTATAAAACCCTGGGCCGAGGAAAACTTCCCCTCCCCGCTTTAAACACCCTGAGCTCCGAAGCTGGTGGTGATTCCCAGCTCAGATCTTGGGAGCAGTGGGAAATTCTCAGGAAGTTTTTATGGTGTTCAGCCTAAACTTCCCTTTCTTTTATCTCCTTCTCTACCTTAACCGTGCTGAGCCATGGCCCAGCTTCCTGCTTAGTCTTTGTGCCCTCCCCTGGAACGTGGAGCCCTCCCAGCCCGGGGCAAACTCCACGGTGCTCCAGCCAGGAGTGACACATTTCTGGTTCCCACTCTGCCCCTTGGAATCCTCAGGTGGGAACTTCTCCCTTTCCAGGCCTGAGCCCTGAGCTGGAATTGCACTGGGCAATTCCAGTGTGTGGGGCTCGAGGACCTCGAAATTCCCCCCTTCCCAAACGATTCCATGTGGGAGTAACAATTTAACAGCAAAGCCACGGGGATTTCAGTGGGATTGCTGGGGTTTGGGGTGCTTTATCGTGGATTTGCTGCTGGAAGAGTGGAGCCAAGGCAGGGGATTCTCTTGCAGGACAGAGCAGTGCCTTGGCAGTTCAGGTTTTCACGTGGGATTCTGGGGGGGCCGGTTCTCCACAGGCACATCCGCAGCTCCCAGAGGAGCCAAGGAAGCCTGCAAGTGCGTCTGGCTTTGTGTGCTGGGGGTGTCCCAGCCCCTGGGCGCTGGCTCCCAGGAGCAGCTGATGGAAATACCTTTACACTCTGCTTTTTTTTTTTTTTTAATTTTTAATACGTGATCTAAAAATAAGGCTGGAATGTGCTCCGGTGACTCAGGGCACGGAGCGGGGGGTGGGGTGGAATCGCCCTGGCAGTGCTGCCTGAGATCCACACCCAGCTGGCACCACACCTTGTGCAGGGAAATCAGGGAGAAGGGAGACTCCAGGCAGAGCTAATCCTGCAGCGTGGGTTCCCTGGAGGGGCCTCAGGCCTCCCTGGAATGAGGGGAGAGTTCCCTGGAGGGAACTGCCTGGAAAACAAGGGCTCCAGAACGTTCTGCAGCAGATGGGACCTGCAGGATTCCACTCTCTCCCAGCCAGGTAGTTGTGGCCTGTAATGGGGAAGGAAATGGAGCTGCACATCCCTAGGGATGCTCTCCCCTTCCAGAGTCCTTGGCTGGGTGGAAACTGGGGCAGTTCAGGAGATGCAATATTTCAGCAATTACTGCATCTCCTGCTGAAGGCAGAGCTGTCCCTGACAGATGTGCCCTCCCCTCCATCCGTGCAGACACCCGGGAACAGCGGGAAGCAGCCGTGCCATCCTTCTCTTCCAACCGCCTGCTTGCAAATCCGGGCGGAATTTCGGAGCATCCAATCCGTGCCCCTTGTCACTGTGACCGTGTCCCACCACTCTGCACTGCGCCACCAGCCCCACTTTTCCTGGAGGCACCCCTTGCCTTAGGGATGCTGCTTTCCCTCAGGGAGGCTCCACTCAGAGCAGCACAAGCAGAGGAGCAAACACGCTGCTTTCCCCCCAAAAAAAGCAAATTTCCTTCTGTGCCTCTGAACAAAACCCACCCAAGGCTGAGCTGGGGGGTCGGGTGGTTTCCACCTGGGAAGGGCCATCCCGAGAGGTTAGAGCTGGGGAAGTAAATCAACCCCCAAACCCAGATTGTTCTCGGTGTGAACCTGCAGTTGAAGAGAAGGTCTCTCTCGACCTGGTGATGATGGGATTTGAAGCTTCTAAATTATTGAAATTGGGCTGGAGGCAGCGGCTCCAGAGGGTCCGTCTGTGCCAGGCTGGAGCTGCAGGAGGGACATGGAATGTCTTAGAATACCTGGCCTAGTTACAACCTGTTGTGAGGAGGGTGTAATTTACCTGGGGAGGGACAGTTTGCAAAGCCAGAGCAGCTCCCTGGTACTTGGGGAACTTGTTTGTTCCCAAAGTGAAACACTTTGGCATCCCAGAGCTCCTCGTGCTGGTCACGCTGCAGGAGAAGGTGTGGAAATCCCAGCTGGGTGGTTTCAGCACCGAAATGTGGATAATCCCCCATCCTGAGCAGGAGGCAGAGCGGAGCCCAGCCCTGCCTGAGGAGTTTTCCCACCCTGGGGTGGCTCCTGGGCCGAGCTCCTTGCCATGCTCTCCCGAGCATTGTCCCACGCCACAGAAATCTGGAGGTCTTAAAGGAGGGGAGAGGAAAAAAAAAGAGAATTAAAAATTGCTGCTCTCAGGGAAAAATTCAATGGCTCATTGAGCTGTGGAGCTGCTGCTCAGGAAGTGTAAAAGGAAAACGGAGCCAGCTTTGTTCTGCCCAGACAAGGAGTAAATGCCACGGCCCCAACAGCCGCTCTCTGTTCCAAAAAAGCATGAGGTCATCCCTAAAAGCAGGGATTGACACTGGGATACCAGTCCCAGGCTCCCCCTTTGTCGCCCCCTCCTCTTTCCTGGCACCAGCCCGGCTCCGGGATCGCTCCGTGTGGCTCCGCTCGGGTGCCTGGCCCTGCTCCAGGAGGGGATCCAGGCTCCCACCTGGGCAGGAGCAGCTCCCTCCGAGCAGGGGGGCTGTGTGGGGGGCTCAGATACCCTGGGGCTGCAGCCAAGGTGGGATTGGCTTCCTGCAGCTCTGGGTTGGGGTTGTGCAGCACGGGGGGCTGCGGGGGTGGGGCTGCTCTTTAATTAGCTGGAAGCACAGCTTGATTAAGGCCGAGATCCAGGAGCGTGGCCTGCCCTGACCATCTCCCCAAGTTTGATTAAGGCCGAGATCCAGGAGCGTGGCCTGCCCCGACCATCTCCCCACATCCCTTCCCAGCGCGGCAGATCCTTCTCCCTCATCCCACTGGATCCCGCTCCCTCATCCCTCCGGATCCTGCTCCCTCATCCCTCCGGATCCCGCTCCCTCATCCCACCGCCCTGGGAGGGGAGGGTCCATGGGGACATCCACAAGCACCAATCCCACACTTCGAGCAGGTGGAGGGGGAAGGAAGACAAAAGCGGCCTAACTCGGGCAGTTACTCAGGTGCTCGGTGTTTCTTCACCCTGCAAGGCGTGGCAGCTGCCAGCTATGAGAAGTATGGGAAGAATTCCCAATCGAGAGGGATCAGTGCATATTTGTCCCGTGCCGTAAGGCCGGAGCGGGCGGGTGGCACCCGGCGGGGCGGGAGAGAAAGGGGTCGGTGCCAGGCGGTGATGGATGATGGTGTCGGGCAGAGCAGGCCGGGGCAGGCCCGGCTCCCCGGGGCCGGTTTCAGCCTCGTGACCGGGAGCTGTGTCAGGGCAGGGCCCGCGCTCGCTCCCACACCTCACCCACCCCACCACGATCCCGATCCCGATCCTGATCCCGATCCCGGAGCGCCGGGGCTGGGATGGGGCTGAGAGGGCAGGGGCTGCCCGGAGAGCTCCGCGGGAGGAGGCGGCTGCTCCTGCACGGAGCCGCTGCTGAGTCACCGCTCGTCAGAGCCAGCGCTGTGTCACCGCTGCTGTCACCGCGCTGTCACCGCTGCTGTCACCGCGCGGCTGCTGCACGCGGCTGACTCAGGAGCTGCGCGGGTTCGGGCTGTCTGTTCCCGGGAAAACAGCCCAAATGAGGCCTTCTGCAGCCTGCCTGCTGCAGAACGAGCTCTCCCGGGAACAAGGGGGGCTCTGTGAGACGCGGAGGTGCCACCCCGGTGGGTGCTGCCCTGACGTCAGGGCTGTGCAGGACAGACCCGGCACAGCCCCGGGTTCCCGCGGTCCCACCTGCTCGGAAATGCTGAGCAGCCTTTTTTGGGAAGGGACGTGATGTGAGCGCAGGACTCGGCATGGTCCTGGAAATGGTTTTTGTTCAGTGATGGAGCCCAGCCTAGGAGAGGAGATCTGGGGCTGATCTGGAGTCAAACTGAGCTGGGACAGGATCTGGTTCTGAGCATCCTGACCTGCTCTTAGTCCACAATGTGCAAACCAGTTTAAAACAGCAAATCCCAATTGTTTTGGGATGTGTCCTGACCGAACTGCTGGGCCTCAGTCTTCCAGTGCTTTTCCTAAAATAGGCAGGAGTGTTCCTTGGATGTTTGTGCTGCAGCCAGAGCGTCCCTCGGGTTGTGTTTACGTCACTCCTGAGCCCGCTGTGCCCCTCACCTGCACTCCAGGATCCTTGTCCGGGTTTCACAACCTCCCTCAGGGTTGTTTGTGTCGGCCTTGACCTTGGAACGCTCCTGGGTGATCCATCACTGCCCGTGCTCTCGTGTTCTCTGAATTTCTGTTAAATCTCGGTGGTTTTAGTGCTGCAACACTGAACATCCGCCATCCTACCCCAGTCCTGCTGCAGCCCCGAGCCCTGCTAATGCCTCCCTGGCCTGGGCCCTGCCAGATCCCTCTGCTGCCAGAGGAACAGGGATAAGAGCCCAGAGAGCTGCAAGATCTGGCGACTTCCCCCCTCCTGGAGTCACTCGGTGCCAGAGCGAGCAACAGCTGACGTGGTGGTAACGCAACCAGAGCCGTTCCCGAAAACGGGGCTGTGGTTCTGGGCAGCCCAGGAACGCTGCCGGGGAGAAGGGGAGGGTGGCTGGGCCGGGAAGGCAGAGGGTGCTCTGGCAGAAGGTTTATTTTTGCTGAGTGATGCGTGCGGGTGACTCAGCGCGAGGCCGTTCTGCTGAGTCACGGCAGCGGGACGGGAACGGCCCTGGCAGCGGCGGGAGGTGGGTCCAGGCCAAGCTCCGGAGCCTTTGCCCCTCTGGCAGGAAGGAGGCCTGGCTGTGTGGGTTATTTCTGCAGGGTCAGGCGCCGGTGCAGGCGGGAGGACGAGCAGGAGGCTCGGGTGTCCCGACTGCCCCGTCCTTCCTGCCCCGCTGCAGGCGTCACATCCCCGTCCCTTCCCTGACACCGACTGCTCCAAGATGGGCAAAGGGACGGTCCCCTGGCTGACATCACCCCCCTCACTCCCCTCCTGCAGGGCTGCTTTCCAGACTCCTTTACCTCACAGGGCAGTCCCGCCCCGCTCCGAGTGACATCTCCACGGTTTGTTTTGGCTTTTGCCAACTCCCGAGGACGTCCCTGGGGAGCCACGGCGGGGCCGTGGATCGATGGCCTCTGGGTGCCGGTGACGTGCCTGGTTAATTGTTCACCCAGGGAACAGGAGCCGCTGTGCAGCTCCCGCTGGGAGCAGCCCCGGAGCAGGGCCGGGTGTCCTGACCCCAGGGCAGGTCCTGCTGTGGGATGGGGGAAACAGGGATTCACTGGGCTGGTGGGGAGCTGCAGAGCAGTTGACACAAAACTTCTGCCCCCTTGCCAAGGACTTTAAAAACACTCACTTGGCAGTTCCTGCCACGCAGCGGGACTCTCTCCACGCTGTCCTTCTTCCAGCCAGGCTGGGTTCCCTGGGATGCTGCAGGGACAGGGATGGGGATGGGGATACAGTCTGTGCTTCTCCCAGAAGTCCCCTGAGTTAACTCGCCCTCGGCTGATTCATCAGCCTCCTTCCATAAACAGGAAGCTGGGAAAGTACAGGCAGGTGATCCTGCGCTGCTGCAAACATGGAATACTTGGAAACACAAATTGCTTGGATTTTTTTTTTTTCCCCCAGCTGCTGCTAATTCCTCACCCAGGTGCACATTGTTTTGGGGAACTGTTTGCAGCAGGAAGGTCTCTTGAGTTCACAGAATGGATTTAGAAAGAGCTCGACTTTGAGAGGGAGCTTTTCCTGCTCATGATCCCGCCTGCACCCCTTTGGAGCACTTCAGGCTGGAGCAGGAGAGGAGGATCCTTCCCCTGGGGACCAGCCTGCTTCCTTCTCCCATTCTGCACAGAACCAGACTTGGTTTCACCCCTGTGTCTCCCCGTGTCGCCCCGACTGATGCCTTCCAGGGCTGGAGGGGCGGAGATTTCCAGATAACCCCGCTGGTTCAGGGAATCATCCCGTGCTGGAGTCGGGAACGCTGGCTGGAGCACTGCTTGTTTTGTCCCACAGCGTCCCGTGTTCCAGGCTCTGCTCAGGGACTGAGGAGCTCAGCACGTGGTGGATGCTGCTGCCAAGCCAAATAATCCCTGAGAGTGCCCTTGTGGTCTGGAATGAACTCCCTCACTGTCTAAACGCAGGCGAGACAGCCCGAGCCTGCGAGGATCCGGGATGGGGCAGGAGCTCCCGCCCTGCTCCCCCCGGGAGGGCTCAGCTTTGAAGCTGCCGGGCCTGGGGAGGACGTTGGAGGAGCCTCTAATTGAAACAGGCACAGGAGGGCTGTGGTGGGTGGCTGGAGGGGCCCGGCAGCGCCGCTGGATCCGACTCCGTGTTTGCTTTGGCTCCTTCCCCCTCCCGGCATCGTCTCCTGGGCGGTGGGAGCTGCACCCTCTGCCCTGGCACTGACTGGGCTGGGGCCGAGGCAGCGCCAGGCAGGGTGAGGAGGGGCTGTCCTGACACCTCTGCAGAGCCCCCCAGGGATGTCACACAGAAAATGACCCGGGAATGGTGCCTGTCCGAGGGATCCGGCATGGCCGGAGCTGCCCCCGGAGCGCCCGGCACCGGCTGTCACCCCACAACCCGTGACAGGGCTGCATTGTTTGGGATCAGAGACAAACTCCTTCAGTTGCTGCTGCTGCATTTCGAGGGAGGTGGTTTAACCACTGCCTGCTCCTGCCAGGGCTCCTGCTGCAGCAGGGGATGCAGGGACACGGCCCCACGGGAATGGGGGACGGGATCCCCTGTGCTGATCGGACACCACCCCACGGGCACAGCCCCACGTGCAGCTGGGCCCTGCCCAGGTGACAGGGACACTACAACCCCACCCCAGGGACAGTGCAGATGGGGGTCCATGGGGCCCTCAGAGCCCACCCCGGTGCCCAGTTGGGGGTGGAGCTCCAGCAGAGTTTTGGTTCTGCAGAAAAATGTTCAGATTTTTCCGCTCCCGTCGGCAAAGTTTGTGCTGCTTCAGGGAAAGGGGAACTTGGAGCAAAACCAGGAAACGTTCCACTGGTGTCACCAGAGCTCCTGGAAGCCCCTTGCACGTGGCCGTCAGGGTGGACCTTCCTGTCAGGCCCTTCCCAGGATGGAAGTGGAAGGTGACCCCGAGGCAGGGGCTGGAACTGGAGGGGCTTTAAGGTCCTTCCCCACCATCCCAGGATTCCTGGACGGTGCAGGGGGTCACAGCGGCTCCCTGCACGGTGCCAACCCCCATTTCCCCCTCTCTTTTCTTGCAGGATTCTCCTGTGCTGGGGC
Organism: Myiozetetes cayanensis; assembly: GCF_022539395.1. Lineage (NCBI taxonomy): Eukaryota > Metazoa > Chordata > Aves > Passeriformes > Tyrannidae > Myiozetetes > Myiozetetes cayanensis. The sequence goes on from NW_026087477.1 coordinate 4,148,477, forward strand.
CTGGAGCCGATGGCAGAGAATGTCAACAACTAACAACATAGCGCAGGCCCGGAAGCTGGTGGAGCAGCTCCGCATCGAGGCCGGCATCGAGAGGATCAAGGTGGGCGTGGGAGCGGGGAGGGACCCTGGGAAGGACCCTGGGCAGCTGCTGGGGGATCTCCCAGCGCTGCTGTGATGCCTCCAGCTGGGATGCTGCAGCATTCCAGTGTTCCAGCATTCCCTCTGGGATCCGAAGGAGGATGGAGAGGGACTCTGTCAGGAGCTGCAGTGACAGGACAAGGAGTGACGGGTTCGAACGGAAAGAGGGGAAATTTAGGTTGGATCTACGGAAGGAATTCCCCCCGTGAGGGTGGGCAGGCCCTGGCACAGGTTACCCAGAGAAGCTGTGGCTGCCCCTGGATCCCTGGAAGTGTCCAAGGCCAGGTTGGAGCAGCCTGGGATAGCGGAAGGTGTCCCAGGATGGAACTGGATGAGCTTTAAGGTGCTTCCAACCCAAACCATTCCAGGATTCTGTGACAGGTCTGGAAGCAGGAGCTGGAGGAGCTCCTAGGAAGGTTCTCAGCACTGTTGCTCTTTCCCAGCAAAGCCTTTGGAGCACTCCCAGCTCCAGAGGTCAGGAAGTGCACACCCCCCTCCTCCCTCTGTCTGGGATCCTGGAGCTGAGCCACCCTCATTGCCCTGGGGAGACTCAGCACTGCCTGCTGGGGGAAGACCTGTAATTTAGCTTGTCTTCCCTAAAAAGCCTGGCTGGAGCCTGGAAAGGCCCTAAAAACAGCTCCAAAACCTCATGGTTTAAAAAAGAACCAGCCCAGGCTGCTCCCAGCCCTGTCCAACCTGGCCTTGGGCACATCCAGGGATGGGGCACCTCTGGGACATCCTTTTTGAGGAATGAACAGGAATGAACATTCCAAATGCCCTCAGCACAGAAATTGGGATCCCGGAGCAGAACTCGCTGCAAGGGACGAGGTCAAGGCTGTGCTTAAAGCAATTAATCCCTTAAGACATTAATTACCCCCAATCCCAGAGGGGAGGGATCGGCTTGGCCCTGTTAGCAGGGCGAGTGGCCTGGAAACCCCCACATCCCCCGGGACACTCCGAGGGTGGGGGAGAGAGGGATGAGCCAGGGGTGGATCTGGGAATGATCTGGCCCCTCTGCCACCGGGGAGGAGGAAAATCAAGGCTCTGCAACAGGTCTGGGCCTCCCGAGGTGCTCTGGTTCTGTGTTTGTCCCATGATTAAAAGTCATTTGGGAAAAACAACGGGATCTGTTGGTCTCCAGAGCCCCTGGCAGCTCCCTGTGGGCTCTGCCCCTCCTGGGGAGCCCTTCCCAAAACCCAGCTTTGAACTAAACCAAGCAGAGCCTTGAGGAACAGTTTCCAAGGGTTTCCACAGCCCTGTTTTTAACATCAGAGGCTGCACTCAGACAGGCCTTTCCCTTGCCTGCTCATCCCAGATCCTGCTCATTCCAGATCCCTCACAAACAAGGGCAGTAATGTCTGCTCTCACATCTCTCCGTCGGGATTGTTTCCCCACACCCATCGCCTCATTTGTGCCAGACCACGAAAACAAACCCATTTCCCCGTCCAGTCCCCCTGTTTTTTTCCCCCATCCCCATAATTTTCCCTCAGGAAAAGCCGGGTGCCGGCTCCCTCCCTCCCCACAGGAATCTCCCCCCGTAACCTCCCGCTTTCTCCCGACATTCCAGGTCTCCAAAGCGTCTTCCGAGCTCATGAATTACTGTGAGCAGCATGCCCGGAACGACCCCCTGCTGGTTGGAGTCCCCGCTTCCGAGAACCCCTTTAAGGACAAAAAGCCCTGTATCATCCTATAGCTCCGGCACCGCCCCCGGATCCCTCCGGAACGGATCCTGCTCCAGCCACCGAGACCCAGCTCCCACACCTGCGCCCGGGGGTAAACCCTAAATGTTGGCTTCAAACAGAACTTAAATTACCACCCCCCCCCCAAAAAAAAAAAAGAAAAAAAAAAAAACCAACAAAAAAACCCAAACACCAGAAAACAACCGATACGGAGACGATAATTTGGGAGCAGTTTTTAGGAAAGGGGGGGGGGCCTCTGTTCCTGGGAAAGGGGCTGCACGTGGAGAGGGGGCGAAATTTAAATCAGAATCCAAAACAACCAGGGCGGAGGGAGGGGGTTGGGGGGTTAACAGGGGCATTGGAATTCAGAAGTGTGGGGGGTGGAGGCAGCGGTGGGTGGGGGTTGTGGCTTTTCCCAGTGGGATGTGAGACTGGAGCTCCGGGACCTGGCTCTGGACACAGCTCCAATCCAGTTTAGTCTCCAACCAGCAGGAATTCGCTCTTGTTTCTGGAGAGGGAACAAGGAGGGGGCCCAGGTGGGAGAGGATCTTGTAGGATTTTGTAGGAAATTAGTACCGAAAAAGAAAACAGGATAAAAAACCAACAACCCCAACAAAAAAAAAAAACCCAGCTGGAAAAATCCCTGTTGGGAATGGCTGAAGGGAGGTGGGGGGGCCCCTTCCCTGCATCCCAGGGCTCCGCTCGGAGCAGGGAATGGCCCTGGGGGGGAGCAGCCGGCAGCAGGGACAGATCCCAAGAGGAATGTTAGGGAGCCCCAGGGATGGGGCAGGCCAGGACCAGCCCCCCCCAGCTGCTTTTGGGGGGTCTCTGTGCTGTCCCCAAACGTGGGGGGGCAGGGGGAGCAAAGGGGCTTCCTGGTGCGCATCCAGAATCTGGGAAAATCGTCCTTTTGGGGGAGTTTCAGCCCAAAACTCTAAACCCGGCAAATTTCCCAGCATTTCCCGTCTCCCTCGCCGGGAGCAGCGAGTGGAATTCCTTCCCCTGGAGCCGGGGAATGAGGGGCAGCGGGAGTTCAGAGGGAGTTCAGAGATGAGGGTGAGGAGAAGAAACGGTTCAGTTCCCATCCCTTGGGAATCTCGGACTGGGATTTGACAGGGAGCACCGGGGGCTGACCCGGCACAGAGCAGGAAGAGGGAGCAGGAAGAGGGGGAGCAGGAGAGCCTCCTCCCACGGAGCCTTGGAGATCCTTGGGAGAGAGCCTGGAGCTCGGGGACGTCCCATGGAGCTGCCCAGCCACCGGATCTGTCGGGAAGGGGACGGATCCCGGGATTACCGGACCCGATCCGTGTCCACAGGGCAGATCCCGGGGCTCAGCAGCTCCTCAGATTGTGGCCAGCGCTCCCAGAATCCCAGAATTAGGTTGGAATCTGGGATCATCAGGTCCAGCCTCCCACCGTGGGCAGAGGCACCGTTTGTGGCCGTTCCCGGTTATCCTGAACACGGGTGTTGGTTTTGGGAAGGAAAGGAAAGGATCAAACCAGCCACACCTGATGGGAAATCCTGGGGAGTTTCCCCATCCCCCCCAGAGCTCTGGATCGGGTTTGAAACGCCAGAGCCTGGCATTTCCCATGGGAAAGGGGGGCTGGAGGAGCCCCCCGGGCTCAGCTGATCCCCCCCGAGCTGTCATGGTCCAGTTGAAGAGAGAATCCCTGCAGCCCAAACTGGGGCTGCTGCTCGGAGTCACTGGTGCAGGCAGGGCACTGGCAGGTTCTCTGGCTGCTCTCCAGAGGCAGGAGATCCCTGGGATGGAATTCCCAGGGCTGTCACTGGCTCCCAGGCACCCGGAGCTGCCAGAGTGGGGCTCAGAGACAGGGAGAGGAGCAGAGCCCGCTTGGCTGGCACCCGGGGAAGGGGATTCCTCCCGGGATACCGGGGGGGCTGGGATGGGCAGAGCTGCTCCGTTTCCATTCCTTGGTTGCAGGAATCTCGCCATTCCTTGTTTTCAGTCTGCCATCACTTGCCTTTTAAACAAAATAGGGAAAATCCCACATTTTTAACACTAACAGGACCCTCCCCCCGTGTGTGCCCACCGTGGCTTTCCCGGGATCCTGGGGAAAGTTCCTGTGCCCCCTCACTGTGTCCTGGGCTCCTGGCCTGGCATTCCAGGGCACAGGTGACCCCTTGGATGTCACCCCATCCCGGTGTGAGGGAGCAGAGCAGGGAAAAGGGGGATATTTCCCTCTGTGTCCCCTCCCCGGGACAACAAACCCTTTTTGGTGAGTTCTGTCCTAAATCCAGAATAACTCCAAGCTCCCGCCCGCCGGGAGGCTCCGGACACTCCGAGTCCAGCCTGGGCTCAGCCACAGCCGGGCTTTCCCTTCTCCAGGAGGGAATTCCCTCTGTCCTTAATCTCGTACAGTTCCAGCCTTATTTTTCTACTCCAGATCGCTGATTCTTCCTCTGTGTTAGAGACCAGAGCATGGTGCTATCCCGGAGCCGCGGGGACGGAGCGGGAACGGAGCCGGGAATTCCCTCCTCCTCCTCCTCCTCTTCCTCCTCCTCCACCCCCCAAGCAGGGGCTGCCGGACCCCCCGGCACCCTCAGGGGCTCCAACATCCTGCCCTTCCCGGCCCCCACTGCGGCACCCTCGGCAAATCCTGTGGGATGCTCGGCCAGCGGATCCTTTGGGATGCTCAGCCGGCAAACCCAGGCACGCCACGGTCCAGCACTTTGGGGTCACTCTGCCTCCCCCTCTCATCCTTCCACCCACCCCAGGGTCCTGCCCGAGCCGTGCTGGAGAGGGAGAAAGGGGCAGGGAGAAGGGAGAAGGGGCAGGGAGAAGGGAAAAGGAGCTGGGAAAAGGGGCAGGGAGCTGGGAGAAGGGGCAAGCTGGGAAAAGGGGGTGAGGAGGTGGGAGCAGGGGCAGGGAGCAGGGGCAGGGAGCCAGGACAAAGGCCATGGAGCATCTCCCGTGGGAGCCTGGGGACAGGGCTGGGGGCTCCCGGCGCGGGGACTCCGGAATTGCCAGCGGCCGAGGGTCCCGCCGGAGCCGGGGGGTGGGAGCTGCCGGCGGGTGCTGGGGCTCCGTGGGGGACTCGTTTCGGTGGAAAAAATCCTTGATTTTAAATTTTTTTTCTTCTTTTTTTTTTTTTTTTTTTTTGGGATTCTTTCCTCGTCTGAGTAAATCCGTGCTCATCCTGTAGGTGTTTTTGTATGGCATAAATAGAAGTGCAGATTCCAGTAGTCGCTTGTACTTTGTTAGTGCATTTGCCAAATAAATTTAAAAAAAAAAAAAAAAAGAAAAAAAGGGAAAAAAAGAAAAAAAAAACCCACAGAAAAAAAAAGACTTTTCAGAACTTTTTAAGTGCTGCAGAGGGCGAAGGGGGAGCAGGAGGAGCCGGAGCCCCGGCTCCACAAAGGCCTTTTTTTGGAGGTAACCACATGCCCAGATCTGTCCAGCCTTTCTTTATGGCATGTGGTGAAACCAGTGCCAAAAATAGAAAACTGGGAAAGAAAAGGGAGAGGGAAACATTGCCTCTATTTAATTTTTCCTCCCTTTTCCTTGTCCTCCCCTCCCTGTCTCGGGGGACGGAGCCGGGAGACTCCCGGGCACCCCAAGTCCGGTGTGGTCCGGAGCCTCTGGATCCTCCCAAATCCCCCTTGTTTCCAAGTGCTTAAAAAGTCGCCTTTATTTAACAAAAAACCCCAATAACTCATTTATCCGTCGCGCAGAGGCCTCGCGGGTCCCTCCGCACTCCTCATTTCCTTCTCTCTGGTCTATTCTTATAATAATATTATTATTATTATTGTTATTATTATTATTATTATTTGCCAAACTCTGATCTCGTTGCCAAACGCCAATCCAGGTTTGTACAGACTGTCCTTAGGAAGTGGTCGGTGTCTGTGCCGTAGGCTCCTCATCCGTCTGCGATTCCCGGGTTTTTCCTTCCTCGTGTGCCATAGCCCGATTTCTCGCACAGTGTTGAATATTTCGTGGAATTGTTGTTCCGAAGTGAATGGATAACACAATAAAAAGGCTCACTTTGCATTTTACCAGGCTTCCTGTCCGGCCTGTCCTGCACCCGGCACTGGAGGGGGGGGAGATTGGGTGGGATTGGGAATTCCGGATCCTCGGGGATCAGGGGCCCTCTGTGCTTGCAGCCCCTCAAGGACTGGAACCCCTTGGGGATCCCTTCCCCTGCCCTTTGGGATCCTTTGGGAGCTGCTCCCACCCCCCTGGTGCTCCCCATCCCTGGTGGCTCCTGCCCATCCCAAGCATCACTGGGCATCTCCCACTTCCCAGAAAGCAGCGGAGCCTTCCCAGCCCGTGGAGCCACAGGAAAGCGAAACCCAGAGCAGCGTTCCTTCCCTTTTCGGAGAAAAAGGATCTCGGCCTGCCCCGGCTTCCTGCCCCGCTTCCCAGCAGCTCCAGGCTCCGGGAGAGGCTTGGAGCGGGTCCTGCGGGAATCTGCTCCTGCTGCTGCTGCTCCGGCCGGGCTGGAGCCGCGTGCCGGGAATAGCTGGGATGTTTCGCTGTCTGACCCAAACGCGGGCTGGGAAGGGCGGGATGGGCAGCGGGACGGGCACTGGGACAGGGGACAGGGACAGGCAGAGGGACAAACAGCAGGACGGAGGTCCCGTGCCGGCGTCCCACAACCAGCTGGGGACAAGGAGGGGGTCCCTGCCCCCACCGCGCCACAAATGCCCAAATCCCCCAAATTAAACCTCCAGGACACACCGGGAGCGGCTCCTTTCCCGGGAATCCGCTTCCAAGCGCCGGAGCTGGCACAGGGCGGCGGTGCCACCAGACCGTGTGCCAATGCGGAGCGACACCGGCCGGGTGGCACCGGGCTGGGAGCGGCTAAAAATAACCCGCCCGCCTCCGCCGGGCTATTTTTAGCCCGGCTGCGGCTCTAATTAAATCCCCGCCGCTCTAATTAACTCCCTGCCCTCGGAGCCGCTGGCACCCGATGGCACCGGGTGGCCCAGGGACGGCCGCGGGTCCCGGCGGTGCCACCGCGGTTCGCAGCGTCCCGGTGGCACCGGGGGGAGGGCGACAAGGGCGCTGGGGGTCCCCCCTCAGCACTGCACGACCCCGGGTGTCCTCCCCCATCCCAGGGACCCCCATGACGGCAGGGACACGGGGGTTCCGAATCCCTCACCGTGGGGGATCCCACGATGTTCCCTCCCCGCCACGGGGACACCCGTGACGCAACGGGGCCACGACCGTGACGTCTCGGGGTGACACTTCCCGCTCCGGAATCCGCCACTCCCCCACCCCCCCGAGCATCACTGCGGGGGGGGGGACGGGGTCACCTCCGTGCCTCAGTTTCCCCACGTGCGGCACAGCCCAAATTTCCACAGGTCGTGGATGTCGGGATGGGTCGAGCTGCCGGGGGGGGAGAGGGCGATGCCCCCCCATTTCCTGGTCCCCCGTGTCTGTCCCTGGGTGGAGGCAGAGCCCGGGGCCGGGGCCAGGAGCCGCCGGAGCCACCCAGCCCAGACTCGTAAATCAGCGGCTCCAGAGCGGGATCCGGCCCTGCCCTGTCTGGCTGCAGCCGCCCCAGAGCCAGGAAAGGGCTCGGTGCCCCCTCCCAGCCGAGCTCCCCCCCTTTTCACCCCTCCCACCTCGCCGTGAGGGGTCCTGGGGACACGGGGGGTGTGGATTCACCCCCGGGGCCCATTCGGGGTGGCCGAGACCCCCCCGTCCCTCCCTGCACCCCCAAACACGCTCTCCCTCTCTGTGTCAGGTTTTTATTTTGTGGTGGGGGGTCTGGGGTCTCTCCAGCCAAGCCCAAAATAGTCCAGGACCCCCATTCCGAGCCCTGGGATTCCTCTCCAGTTCTGGGATGCTGGCAGGGTGCCAAGGGAATTGGGGGGAGGGACAGGGGGGATGTCTGGCCGTACGTGAATCAGGGACCCCCCCCCAAACCCCAGCAGCCGCCCCCTGCCTCCCCCAGGTGTCTGGATCGGCTCTGGATGGGTGGAAAGTATGGATCAGTGTCCAGTCGGGATCCACCGCCCCCATGCCTGGCTGGGACGGTGAGTCAGGGTAGACTGGGGGTGGGAGTGTTCTGGGGTTCCTGGGCCCCTGGGGTTGCACCGCGCTGCTGTCTGGGGGGGGCCCTGGTGGTCCTGGTGCCCACGGGGGGGCAGGGACGCCGTGGGTGGGTGGGATGTGCGTGACCCGGCCCGGCGTGGGCGGCTCCGTGTGCGCTCCCGGGTGGGCTGTGGTCGGGGCTGCACCGTGGGTGTCCTGCCCGGGCTGGGGGGCTGCAGGGGGGGCTGGGGGGGCTGTCTGGGGGGGCTGTCCCTCCTCCCACCCCCATGACGCACCCGGCCTGACGCGCTCGTCACACGAGTGGCCCGCGGTGACACCGGGGACAGGAATGGCCTCGTGACCTGCTGCCTCATCAGTGAAACGAGTTTGGGAGCCTCAGCCGCCCTCGGGCCCTTTCCCTCGGGTTTTCCCAGGTGATCCCAGGGATGGCCGTGCCCCCATCGCCCCCCCAGCTCCCAGCTGAGACCTCCCAGCTCGTGTCAGGTGTGTCTGGGCAGACCCGGGGGGCTTTGCTCTGTGTGTCCCCCCCAGCTGCAGTGGGGGGGTCACAGTCTGGGCCACCCAGAGGGTGTTGCCTCCACCTTGTCCCTTGGGACCCCCAGGATACACTGGGGGGGTACACAGAGCTGGGTGGCCTCAGCCAGGGCTGTCACACCCTCCCCCTGTGGTCACAGCCCCAGAGGAGGGCACAAGGCACGTCCCCAGGCCACAGGACACTCTGGGATGGCCACGGTGTCCCAGCCAGGCTGGATGGTCATGCTGTCCCTGCCTGGACAGGGTGTCCAGATGGGCAGGATGGTCCTGGCTCCCTCCCGGGGCTGGCACAGCTCCCGGCCCTGCTGGGACACTGCCCACACCCAAGCACAGCCCGTGCCCAGCCAGGGGGGTTCTGCCCCCAGGAGGGGGCCTGGAGGTCCCTACACCCTCCCACACTTTCCCCCCAGCCTTTGGGTTCTCACCCCACTCTCTCTGACCCCAAATCCAGCCCCCGGGGGATGCTGAGGGAGAACCTGGGAGGGAATTCCCACAGCAGTGGGAGGGGATGGGGGCGTGGGGGGGTTTCCCAGGCTCTCCCTCCCTCCGTGGGTGGCTGGTCCCGGTTCCCGTGGCCTCGGGGAGCTGTGGTTTCTGTGGGGGTGGGGGGAAGCTCCATCCCATAACCCCAGGTCAGCCCCCACCCACGGCAGGGGGGCCGTGCCTCAGTTTCCCACAGAGCTTTGGGCAACCCGGGGGTGTTCCTGGAAAGACCCTTTTCCCCAGAAGGGTGGGGTGGGAATTCCTCCTTCCCCAGCAGCATGGGGAGGCCACACACGGGTGGGAACCCCCAGCCCTGCACTAAAGGACCTCCCCCAAGGCCCCCCACAGTGTGCAGAGCCCCAGGGGGAGGTGGGGGCTGGAGCCCACCCCAAAAGCCACCCAGGAGCAGCCGATCCCACTCCCCGTGGGAACAGCTCCAGGAGAGCAGAGGGAAGAGCAAACACCGGTGACTTCAGATATTTTATTGCAAATAAATTTAAGTTCCTCACTCGGTATAAGAATAAACTCTGGAAAAGGTTCAGCTCAAGGGTCTCCAAGTGCAAAAGCAGCACCCCCGGGGGGGGTTGCAGGTCCATCTTGTGCAGATGTTGGTAATTCCTTGGAAAAAAAAAGCAAGTTTTTGCAACGAAAAAACTCCACCCCTCTGCAAGTCCTCGCCTCCATCGGGTCCCAGCTGCCAAAAATCCTGACAGTCTCCAGCTCCGGGGTCACCCCCCCCGGGCTCTGGGGGTCCCCAGCTCCGGCCCCTGGGCCAGCACGACTCCTGGGCCGGCAGCTCTGGCCACTGTCCCTCTGGGCTCCAGCCAGTGTCCCTCCAGGCCCTGGCCAGCGTCCATCCAGGCTCGGCACGGCTCCCCCTCCATTCCCACCGCTGCAGCCGCGCTCCCTTTCTTGCTCCTCCTTCTCCTCTCCGGTTAAAAAGAAAAATAAAATCGGTGGGTTCTTGGGTTTGTGGGTTGGAACTGGCTCTTGTTTTCTCCTTCGTTTTTATCCTGCTGGTTTATGTCGGCTTTTTTTGGTTTTTTGGTTTTTTTTTTTTTAATCCTTCAGGTCCGGGAAGGGCTCAGCGCTCCTGCAGACACACGTAGGGCACCCACTGGTTCCTGTCGCGGCTCTCGGCGCAGTAACTCGCCACCTCCGCCAGCCCCTGGCCCTTCCAGGCGTCCGTGTGCGGGTTCTGGGGGAGCAAGGAGCACGAGGTCAGTGCCACCAGCGCCCCGACACGTGGCCCCGAGCCCCGTCACCCTCCCCGGCCCCTGGCGCGGCGCCCGGCGCGGTCACGGGGCCGCATCACGATCCCCTCGCTCACCGTGACCAGCAGGCAGTGCAGGTCCCGGGGCTCGGCCCCCGGCTCGGGGTCGCCCCCGCCGAGGATGTTGGCGAGGCGCTGCATCCCGGACACGCGCAGGATGTGGATGTCGTTGTCGCAGCAGAACGCCTGGATGAGGGTGAAGTGGATCTGCAGGGCGATGTCGCCTTCGTCCTCCTCGTCGGTGGCCAGAACGCACAGCACGACGCTGTCGGGGTCCCTGTGGGGGGCACGGGGGGGTCAGGAGGGCTCCGGATGGTGCAACCCCTCACCCCTGGCGCTGTCACCCCCTCGTGTCACCGGGGTCACCTCACTGGGTGTAGCCCCCCCAATCCGGAGCTGTCGCCCCCCATGTCATTGGGGGTCTCCCGTGTGTGACTCCCTCCCGGAGCTGTCACCCCCTCCCCCGTGTCACCTCCCTGTCGCACTGAGATATGGGGGACAGAACCCCCAAAAGCAGCCTGGATTCCTGTCTCTACCCCCTCCACACCCCCCTGGCAAGAACCAGCCCTGCAATACCCGCTCCAGGACGGACCCCCACCATGCGAACTGCACTGGTGCCGCCCGGACCACCCCGACAGACCCCCCGTGACAGAGCCCTGTCGCGATACTCACACATTCATGAGCTTGGCGGACTCGTAGACCCCGACCGTGAGGCGGTCCTGCCGCTGCGCTGCCACCAGCACCCGCTCCACCGCCTCGCTCACCGCCTGCATCCTGTCGCGGAGGAACGACAGAGCCGGTGAGCGCCGGCACCGACAACGACAGACACCCCTCCCACACCCTCCAAAAACCCCGAGCTGCCCGAGACTTACTTGCTGCTATCGCAAGGCACCAGCTCCTCCAGGGTCATGGTGCAATTGTAATCCCAAGCGAGAGAAGGCAAATTCCAAGAGCAATAATCCCGAGAGCGGCTATTACGGAGGTGCCGCTGAGGTATCGAGGAGATATCGCGGCTCTATCGCGATCGCGGCTCCCGCTCAGCTCCGGCCGCTCCTTCAGCTCGATCGCTCTGAGGCTCCGCCGAGCCCGGACCCGCCTTTTATAGGCTCCCGCCGGGGGCGGGGCCTCGCGCGGCGCCCCCGCGGCGCCCATTGGCTGGCACTGCGCGAGGCCGCCCGCGGCCGCGGCGCTGATTGGGCGCCGCCGGCGGGACCCACGTGGGGACGAGGCACGGGTGGGGCGCGGGGGGAAACCCGCACCCTGAAACTGCCCCCCCCCAAACCGGGAACGGGGGAAACGGGGGGGGGAACGGGGGAGGATCGGCCCCAGGGGTCCGTCCGGGGGTCGGGGTCCAGCTCCGGGGATCGGTCACTGCACCGGGATTCGGCTCGTTGACCGGGGGCTGCACCGGGGGGTCGCGCCCGTGCAGCGCGGGGGGAGGTCTGAGAGGACGGGATCGGGATCGGGATCGGGATCGGGATCGGGATAGGTCTGTGGGTCGGGGGCTGCACGGTGGGTCCGGTTCGTTGACCGGGGGCTGCACCGGGGGGTGCACCGGGGGTCTGGGCGTGGGTCGGGGGTCGCTCCGTGCACCGGGAGCTGCACCGGCGGTGGGTCCATGCACCGGGGGTTCGGTCCGTGCACCAGGGGTCGGTGCGTGGGTCGGGGGCTGCACCGGGGGTGTCTGTGCGTGCACCGGGGGCTGCACCGTGGGGCGGTTCGTTGACCGAGGGGTCGCTCCGTGCACCGGGGGCTGCACCGGGGGTCTGTCGTTCGAGCGGGGGCTGCAGCGGGGGGGGTGGCAATTCGCGCACCGGGGCGCGGGGACGGCTCTGTCCGTGCACCGGGACCTGCGGCGGGGGCAGCGGGAGGTCGGTGCGCTCCGTACCGGGGGAAACGGGGACACGCGGGGACCTTCGGGCTGCGGGGCGGGCGGCGGCCGCCACCTGCCGGGCACACGGGCCGGGCCCGCGGGGACGCGCTCCCGGGGACGCGCTCCCGGCTCCCCGCGCACCCGCCGCCTCCCACGAGCATCCCGGGGTTTCGCACACCGGGTCGCCCCGTCCTGGCCCCCGGGTCGGGACCGGTGCGTGTCCGCGGGGTCGCGGGGAGCGCCCACGCTGTGCCTCAGTTTTCCTCCCGCGTGAAACGTGTTCCCACGCTCCCACCTGCCCGCGGCGCTGCTGGCGCCTTGTGTGTGTCCCCACCGCGCCCTGTCCCCCCCTCTCCCCGCCCCCGCTGAGCCCCCGTGTCCGCGCGTGGCCGCAACTCATCACACGGGTGGCGGCGCTCCCGCCTCTCGGACCTCCGCCCCAGCAGGGGGCACTCTCTGCCCCGCAGCAAAGCCCCCTGGGAAGTGTAGTCACAGCGCGCCCCCCGCCCGTGGGGTGGGGACTTCACTGCCCAGGGGGCTCCGCGCGTGGGGTGGGGGGGCTTTGGACCACTCGCGGCCCGGGGAACGAGCCCCGGGGCTGAGCTGGACCGGGGCTACCAAACCGGGACCAGGGCTACCAAACCAGAACCGGGGCTACCAAACCGGGACCGGGGCTACCAAACCGGGACCGGACCGGTCTGAGGGCGACCGGCTCGGGGCTGGGGGGTCTGGACTAGCCCAGACCGAAGAGACAGAGCGAGTGGAGGGACCCCCCAGACCCCCAGCGAGGAGGAGGAGTGGGAGGAGGATGCTTGGCTGTGGTGCTCGTGGCCTGGGACAGGACTTGGGGGTGCTGCGGGACAGGGGGGACCCCACAGGAGTGCGGAGGGACTGAAGAACCCTCGGGGGGGACTGGAGGGGGGGCTGTGAGACACGAAGGGACCCCACAGTGGTGCTGCGGGACTGAGGGACCCCCGGGGGGCGCCTGGGGGGCGCCTGTGGGACACAAAGGGATGCAGTGGCACTGGGGGACTGCCCTGTGGATACTGGGAGGGCTGGGGGACAACAAGGCTTTAGTCCCCCCGTGTCCCCCTGCCTGTCCCCATCTTTGCAATAAATCTGTTTGTGAGACCCACCTGCCCCCCTTTTCCCCCCCTCCCGTCTGCGCCGTGTCCGGGGGATGCACCGGGATGATCCAGCCGGGATGAGCCCCGTGTTTGCTCAGGGAATTGGCAGCAGCCTCTGCCCGGCTGCGGGGCGGGGGGGTCGCCCTGGGGGTCCCTCCCTGGCTGCGGTGCTGACGTCCATCCCGCTGGCTCCTGCATCCCAAGGGATGCATCTCCCGGGGCTGTGTCCCCCCGTCCAGCCTGGTGACGGTGGCAGGGCTGGGGGGACACACAGCTCTGCGTCAGCGGGTGTTTGCCCAGGCCGGGGCCTGGGGGGGCTGGGGGTTATAAAGCTGAGCCTGGCACTTCCATGAGAATCCAGGAAGGCTCCAGCACCGGGAACATGGGACACCCTCGGCTCTGCCTGCTCTACCTGGTGGGCTTTGGCCTCATCCTGCCCAGCACCCCCGAGCCAGTGCCAGGGGTCCTTCCCCACCTGAGCCTGCCTGGGCACAGCCAGGAGGAGACAGAGCTGGTAAAGGGGCTGGGGGGGGGGGAGCGGGGAAGGGGGTCCCCAGCACCCCCCGTGTGGCTCTGGGGCACCTCAGGGTGCTCCTGCTCCCACCACCCCTGTTCAGGGGCCGGTTCTGGCCGTGCTGGGGTGTTTTAGGGGAACGGGGGAGGGGGAAACTGAGGACCCCACCACTGTTTTTGTGCCGCTGTTGTCGGGTACTTGGGGGGCTCCTCGCAGGAGCAGCACTGGGGACATCCCACAGCACGTGGGAATTGCTGCGTTGGGGTGGGGTCGTGTTGGGAGGGATGCACCCTAAACACTGACCTGAGCCCCCTGATCCTGCCCCAGCCCTGATTCCTGATCGGGATAATGCCAGGCACGGGGGGGGATGGGGATGGCCCTCCGTGGATGGGACAGGATCCTGCGGGACTTGGCGTGCCAGGAACCCCCGGACATTGCCGGGGACTCCGGGTGATGCAGATCCAGACACCATGGACGTCCTGGGGGGCCTTGGGGTGACGAGGATCCAGAGCCCGTGGAAATTCCTGGGACTCAGGATGACAAGGATCTGGAGGGCTCAGGGTGATGCAGATCCAGAGCCTCTGGGGGGCTCGGGGTGACCCGGCCCGGAGCCCTGGGCTGTCCCGGGAGCTCGCGGTGTCCCGGTGCGTGTCCGGCAGGTGGAGGTGCTGCAGGAGGTGCTGGAGAAGATCGGGACGAGGGATCAGGAGGTGCTGGAGAAGCTCGGGACGAGGGATCCGCCGGCGCTGGAGAAGAGGCTGAGCTGGGTGCCCTTGGTACGGCAGGGCTGGGGGGCGGTGGGTGCTCACCCTGGGCGTTCAGGGGGACCCCCAAGCCCCTCGAACCTCCTCCGGGTGCCGGGGCTGACGGTGCGGTCCCGCAGTGCCAGCCCGGGAAGTCGTGCGCGGTGCGGCGCGGGGCGCGCATCGGGAAGCTCTGCAGCTGCCCCTTCGGCACCTCCTGCAACCTCTTCATCCTCAAGTGCTCCTGAGGGATCGGGGACGCCGGGGGACACCAGCTGCCACTCGCCTGTGCCCCCTCCCCGCACCGGGATGGATCCGCACAGCACCCTCGGGTGCCCTGGGCTGTGGGGCTGGGTGGGACACATTAAATGATTGAATTCACCCTGCTGCCTGCTTTTTTTTTGGGGGGGGGGAATTTTGGGGTGCCAGCGCCCCTCGGCGGCCGTGAGGCGTTCCGAGCGTGGATGGGAAGGGGTGGGATGCGGGGCAGGGGAGCGGGAATGGGAACGATGCCAGAGCGGGGAGGGGGAGCTGAGGGTTGGGTCTGGGGGGGCTCCTATGACGGTAGCGATGATCCCCGGCCCTCCGGAGCCGGAGGGATGGAGCACCCGAGGGAAGAGGACGCGGGGGCTCCGCCGGCCCACCCTGCACCGCGCGGGGCCCACCCTCCGCCCCACCCCGCCATTGCCCCTTTAAGACCCCGCCCCGCGCCCACCTCCGCCCCTCCCACCCGCTCCCCTTCGTCCGTTGGCCATTGGCTGGAGGTGACATCAGTGGGCGGGGCGGGGCGGTGGTGACGCAGGGGGCGCGGCCGTTAAGGGGGCGTGGCCGGCAGGCGGGCGGGGGGCGCCCGAAGATGGCGGCGGCTCCGGTACCCGCGGCCCCTCCGGCCCCTTCGGCCCCCGCCGCTGCTCCCGCGGCATCCCCGGGGCCGCACGGCCGCTTCTCCCTGCTCGCCATCGTGGGCGGCGGCTGCCACCGGCCCGGCCTCAGAGCCGCCGCGCTGCAGCAGCTGGAGCGAGGTGAGACCGCGCGGTGATGCTCCGGACGCGGAGGGTCCCCCCCATGGGGGTCCCTCCTCCCAACGTCCCTCCTCCCCTCCGCAGGGGCCTCCCGGGGTTGAGTCTCCCACCCCGGGCAGCCCCCTCCTGCCCCAGGACCCCCGGCATCTGCCCCTCCCTAAAATCCCAGGATCTGCCCCTTCCCTGCCCCGGGTCCCCCGGGATCTGGCCCTCTAAAATCCCAGGATGTGCTCCCCTGAAATCCCAGGATCTGCCGCTTTTCCTGCCCCCAGGCCCCCAGGATCTGCCCTTCTGTTCTCAAGGATCTGCCCCTTTTCCTGCCCCTCAACCCCAGAATCTTCCCCCCGCCTCTCCCGAGGCCCCTGGGATCTGCTCCCCTAAACTCCAACGATCTCCCCCCAAATCCCCACAATTTGAGTCTCTAAGCTTTTCTTCCTCCCCCAGCCCCAGACCCCCCCAGGATTTGCTCCCCCCTGGATCCCCAGGCTCTGCTCCCCTAAATTCCCGGGATCTGCCCCCACGTCCCACTCCTGCCCCTCCCTGAGCTGGGTGGGGGGGGCTGTCTCAGGCCGTGACACCAAACACCCCACACTGAAGCAGATCCCCAAAATCCCCGAAATCCCCACAATGCTGGGACTGAGCCATTGTCCCCTCATGGCAGGACCCTACGAGGGCAGCCCTGAACGTCCCCAAACCCCCCCCCCAAAAACCCCAGCCTTGTGCAAGCCCCCGTTACGCCATCGGCCCCAGTTCGGGGACCGTTACTGGGAGCCGTTTGGGGGAACTGCCAGGCCCCCCAACCCCCCTGGGGGGCCCCGAGGGGGCGTTTTGGGGCTGCCCCTGGGTGTGCTCAGGGCGCCGGGAGGACGCAGGTGCCCGCAGGTGGAGCCCGGCGTGTGCCGAATCCTCCAGCGCCGTTAATCCCGTAATTACCCCCTTTGAGGAGGTGCTGGCAAAGGTGCTCCGTGCCCCGGGGGTTGGGATTTGGCGCTGGCACAGCCGGTGCTGCCGTGAGTCACTGCGCAGGGCGCTCACCTGCCGGGCAGGTGTGGGGGCCTCGGGATCCAGGGGGGTTTGGGGACCCCCAAAACCAATTTGGGGTGAGGTGAGAGGGGCAATACCGGGGGGGGGGGGATGTTGTGGGGACAGTCCCCCCCGGCACCATGTGGGTGTTGGTGGGTGGTGAGCTCTGCCCTCTCCTCTTCCCCAAAATTTTGGCCCCTGTTTTCCGCAGGGATCCGCTCGTGGGACATCGACCTCACCCTCTGCAACCTGGACGAGCAGCTGAAGCTCTTCGTGTCCCGACACTCGGCCACGTTCTCCAGCATCGTGAGAGGTGAAACAGGGGGGAAAAAGGGGGAAAACTCCCCCACAAGGTGATGGGACCCCCCTGATTCCATGGGCACCGCCCCCCACCCTTCTTTCTGTGGGAACAGGCTTGGCTTTGTGCCCACCCCCCCCCATGCAAACCCCGTGATGCCCCCACGTGAGGAACCGCTTCCTTCTCCCGGCGCGGGGCGGGATGTGATTTTCCATGGGAGAAGGGAATGGAGAAGATGGAGCTGGGGCTGCTCCAGTGCCTTTTTCCCGCCCCTTTGTGTCCCACCCCCGGCAGTGCCAGTTTGGTCTCCAGTGGGTGGTTCCCTGCCTAGGAAGGGGGTGCACCCCCAGACCCCCCCCCCTAGGAGCACCCAGTGCTCGCTGTGTTATTTGGGGGGCAGAAGGGGCTCCCCCAGCCCGCCCCCCCTGCCTTTCCTCCGCTCCCTGTGGCAGGAAGGACACGGGAAATGTGTCCTTTGGCCCCCGCGGTGTCCAGAGCGGGATCACGGCTGTCCCTCTTCCGCCGGAAAACTGGGCAGGCTCTGGCCTTGCCCTCCCCTCCTCCATGAGGCCCAGGTGGGGGTGCAGCCCCATTTTGGGGAGGGTGGGGGTCAGCCCTTGCTCCCGGCAGGTCAGAGGACCCTCCACCACCGCGGGGATGTGCTGGAGACCCTGGTGCTGCTCAACCCCTCCGACAAGTCACTGTGCGACGAGGTGAGCTGGGAATGGCGGCCCTGGGGTGGATCCGAGCGCCGTCCCCGCGTCCCTTCTGTCCTCACGTCCCCCGCTCCCCGTCCTCACGTCCCCCCCGTCCCCAGCTGCGGAACCTCATCACGGACACATCGCAGCACAAGCTGCTCGTGTTCGCGGGGCCCTGCGTGGAGGACACGGGCGAGCTGATGCTGCAGACCGGCTGCTTCTCCCTCCGGGATTTCATCCAGATCTTCACGGATAAGGAGGTGTGGTGCTCCGGGGGAGGGAGCCTGGGGAAGGAGCTGCCTGTCCCCCCCCTCCCTGGGGGGGCTGCGGGCGGGCGCTGCCGGAGCCGCTGTCTGCGCACGTCGCCGGCGTCTGGGCGGGAGTCGGGCACGGCAGCGGGAGGGGGATGGATCAGCCACTGCTCCAAAGGGCTGCTGGAGTGTCCCCCCCTCACTGCCATGCTGGGGGAGCCACATCCCGGCCTTGAGCCACACCAGGGCTGGGAGGGAACCAGGGAAGGGCCCCCCCTTTGTGGGTACGGGGAATGTGGGACCCCCAGGGTAGGGGGGTGAGGCAGGGTCCCCCCGTGGCCGCCACATCGCTGTCCCTGGTGCCACCTCCCCCCTGAAGCCCTGGCTGTCCCCGTCCCCTCGCAGGTGGGGGACATCCTGAGCTCCGCAGACCCCTCGGCCAAGGCCAGGCTGACCATCAGCTGCCCCGATTTTGGGGAGTGGAGGGACTCGGGCCTGGAGCATCACAACCTCCAGGACTTCATCGAGCTGCGCTACAACCCAGGCTGCGTCCTGCCGGAGATGGAGGGGCTGGAGGAGTTCATGGAGTACCTGTCGGAGTCTCTGGAGCCCCAGTCCCCCTTCGACCTCCTGGAGCCCCCCACCATGGTGGGCTTCCTCAAGCTCTCCAAGCCCTGCTGCTATATCTTCCCGGGCGGGAGAGGGGACTCTGCTTTCTTTGCCGTCAACGGTTTCAACGTCTTGGTCAACGGGGGCTCCAACCCCAAATCCTCCTTCTGGAAGCTGGTCCGGCACCTGGACCGCATCGACTCCATCCTGGTGACGCACGCGGGCACGGACAGCCTGCCTGGCATCAACAGCCTGCTCCAGAGGAAGCTGGCCGAGCTGGAGGAGGACCCATCCCAGTCCCAGAGCTCGCAGGGCAACGGGGACTGGGCCAAGAACCTCATCTCCCCAGAGCTGGGCGTCGTCTTCCTCAACGCCTCCGAGAAGCTGAAGGACATCGAGGGCAACTCCCGGGTGCTGAAGAGCTGCGACGAGGCCGCCCTCACCCTGCACTACCTGGAGAAGTTGGGCATCCGCCCCAACCTGCTGGCCCGGGACAGCGGCCCCCGCGCCGAGCCCACCGTGCTCTTCCAGAAGATGGGGGTGGGCCGGCTGGACATGTACGTGCTGAACCCCGTGAAGGGCACCAAGGAGCTGGAGTTCCTCCTGCAGCAGTGGGCGGGCAACGGGTACCCCAAGGAGCAGGACCTGCCCCTGCAGTGCCTGACCTCGGTGTGCGTCCTGCTCGTCTGGCACCCCGTGAGCCGCTCCGAGAAGATCATCCGGGTGCTCTTCCCCGGCTGCACCCCCCAGGCCCGCATCCTGGAGGGGCTGGAGAAGGTGAAGCACCTGGAGTTCCTCAAGCACCCCGTGGTCACCAAGAACGATCTGAAGGGGGTGTCAGCGTCCCCGCCGGAGAAGCCGCTGAAGCAGAGGAGGGCGGAGAGCAAGGAGAGCCTGAAGTCGGGTTCCAAGCTCAGCCTGGTGGAGGCTGGGGCACCGGTGCCCAAGGAGAAGACTCCAAAGGTGGAGAAGAAGGATGTGAAGGCTGGGGCGAAGGAGAAGCCAAAATCCCTGGGGGAGACGGCCAGAACAGGGTCAGAAGAGGAGAAAGCCAAGGATGCTCGAGCCAAGCCAGACTCTGCGGTGGAGAAGGCGAAGGCAGACGTGAAGGTGAAGCTGAACAAGGAGAAAGCGGCTCCCAAGAAGGAACCTGTTCCCAAGAAAGAGGAGAAGAAGCCACCAAAGAAGGACGAGGGGGCCGAGGGGAAAGGGGAGGCCAAGAAGGAGGTGAAGGTGGTGAAGAAGGAGGCGAAGGCTGAGACACTGCGGAAGGACACGAAGGAGAGCAAGGCAGAGGCCAAGGCTCCAGCCAAGATTCCAGCACGGAAAACGCCGGTCCCCGAGACCCGCAAGCCCCTGGCCAAGGCTGGCAGCATCAAGAAGCCGCCACTCAAGAAGGAGCTGGAGAAACCCAAGGGTAAAACCCCACGGGAGGTGGGTGCCAGGAAGGATCCTGGGACGTCGGATGGCTCCAAGTCCTCCTCCCCTGAGGACATGCTGCCGGAGGCCGAGCGGGAGCCGGGACCCGGCAGGAGGAGGAGGAAGGAGGAATCCACGGACGAGGGCATCGCCACGGCCGAGAGCGAGCTGGAGCCTTTGTCCCTGGAGAATGGGGGGCCCAGGCGGCCGGGGGACTCCTCCTGCCTGGAGAACGGCCTGGAGGACCCCGACAGCCCCCAGCGCCTCCGCTACCTGGAGAGCAGCCCCCTGAGGGCCGTGTGCCCCCCCTCGCCCATGGCCAAGACCCCCAAGAGCGACCGCAGCGTCAACTTCGACCTGACGCCCACCGGGCTGCTCAACCACGGCCCCGAGGGCACCGAGGACCCCTGCGGGAGCTCCGAGGAGAAGACCCTGGAGATGATGTCCCCGGCCAGCTCGGGGCCGGCCAGTGCCGGGCACACGCCCTTCCACCAGTCCCCGGTGGACGAGGGCGCGGAGGAGCCGGGCACCGGCACCGCCCGGCAGCCCAACGCGTGGCCGGCGGGCGGGGGCAAGGCCGGGCAGGATGGCCCTGGGCAGGAGAAGCAGGCGGGGTGTCTGTCCCTCAGCCCCTTCAAGGATGAAGTCCCTGACGTGTCCCCCACCATCACCACGCCCTCGCTGCCGGCCGAGGTGGGCTCCCCGCACTCCACCGAGGTGGACGAATCGCTGTCGGTCTCCTTCGAGCAGGTGCTGCCGCCGGTCAGCGAGTCCCCGCCGGAGGAGGGCCGGCGCTCCCGGGGCACCGGGGACACGCCGGAACCGGAGCCTGCCAAAGGGGGGCTGTCGCTGCCGCTGCGGCCCTGCCACCACCCGCCCTGGGCCGACGGGGACGCGGCACCGCGGCCCGGCCGCCGCTCCGAGTCCCCCCACGACGTGGACCTGTGCCTGGTGTCGCCCTGCGAGTTCGAGCACCCCAAGTCCGAGCGGTCGCCCTCGGCCGCCGCCAGCCCCCGGGAGCTGTCGGACAGTGACCCATCACAGGAGCTGGTGCCGCCCCGGGGCCGCCCCGGGGAGACCCCCCCCACCTCCGTCAGCGAGTCGCTGCCCACCCTCTCCGACTCCGACGTCCCCCCGGCCACCGAGGACTGCCCCTCCCTCCTGGCCGACGGGCTGGAGTCGGACGAGGACTCGGAGCGGCCGCCCCGCGCCGTGGCCAGAGCCTGCGACCCTCTGCCGGCCCCCCTGAAGGACCCCTGCCCCATCCCCGCCCAGCCTGGGATCTGCATGGTGGACCCCGAGGCGCTGCCCCCCGGCAGGAAGGAGCCCCCCAGCAAGGTGAAGAGGATCCCGTCCCGCGTGGGCTCCGCGCCCCCTGCCCTGAAGGCTGAGCCCCCCCGACACCCCTCCTCGGCCCCCAAGGCCAGGGGTCCCACCAGCTCAGCCCGGGACAGCGGGGACAAGGCCAGGCCGCTCCCTGGGGACAAGAAGGGCCCCTCCCTCGGGGACCCCCGCACCCCCGGGACCACCCGTGGCGCTGGAGCCCGGCCGGCGGCGGGAGCGGGACGGGCATCACCCGCAGGTACGGGGTGTGGGACGGGGGGGCTCCCGCTCTGGGGTCCCTGTGGGACACCAGCAGTGGGTCTGGGGGGATCAGGGACTGCTGCAGACCATGGTGTGTGTCCCCCCCACCCTGCAGGCTCACGGGCTGCAGCCCCCCAGGGCCCCCCCATCTACGTGGACCTGGCGTACCTGCCCGGCTCCTGGAGCGCCCGCACCGTGGACGAGGAGTTCTTCCGGCGCGTCCGCTCCCTCTGCTACGTGGTCAGCGGGGACGACCACCTGAAGGAGGGGGTGCTGCGCCCCCTCCTCGACGCCCTCCTCAGCGGCAAGCACCAGTGGGGCATCGACATCCAGGTGAGCCCCCAGGGGTCCCTGGGGCAGGGGGGATCAGCCCCTTCCCCGTGCTGGGGGGTGGGTGACGAGGTGTCCCCGGTGTCTCCACAGGTGACCCTGATCCCCACCTTCGACTCGCTGGTGATGCACGAGTGGTACCAGGAGACCCACGACCGGCAGCAGGAGCTGGGCATCACGGTGCTGGGCAGCAACAGCACCGTGGCCATGCAGGATGAGACCTTCCCTGCGTGCAAGGTGGAGTTCTGAGGGCGGGGGGGGGACACACAGCGTGGGCTTCAACCCCCCCCCACCCCGTCCTCCTCTGGGAGCCCCCCTCCTCCCTCCTCTCCCACTCAGGGCTGTGAAGCCACTGTGGGTTGGAGGGGAGGGAGAGGGGGCTCTGCTGGGGGGATGTGGGGTTGTGCCTCCACCCTCCCCCCCAAGGACCAGGGGGGGGCTCCCTGAGGTTCCCCGAGCCCTCAGCTCCCCCCCGCCACACCCCCCACCGCGTGGTCCCCGCATGCCCACGCCAGCCACGCTCTGCACCCGCCGCCAGCCCGGGGAGGGGGTGAGGGACCAGCTGGGGAGGGGTCACCCTGCTTTGGGGGGATGGGAGGGGGCAGGATATAACCCCCCCCCCATCCAGCAGCGGTGCTGAGCCGTTCCCCAACAGGCAGCTCTATTTAACAGGGTAAACTTTGGTGTTCTGTTGTTTTATCCCCTTCCCTGGACAAGCCCCCGCCCCCATACCCACTGCCCTGCTCCCCCTGGGGTGGGGGGCAGCTCTCCTTCTGGGGGGGGACAACCTCGGGGGTCCCATCTCTGAGGGGGGCAGGAGCCTGGGGGGCTGCTCCTGCAGCCTTGTCCCTGGCATTGTGACCTCACCCCCCCAAAAGTGGTTGTTCCCCCACCCCCCCAGAAAGCAGATGTTCCCCACACACACCTCATGTGCAGCAGTGGGGGGGCCCATCCTCCCCCTGAGACCTGACAACTCGCTGCACTGATGGCTCTTCCCCCCCTGGCAGCAGATTTTGGGGGGAGCTGGGGGAAGAACCCCCCTCGCTTACCCACCATTTTTTGGGTGAGGGGGTGGGAGGCAGCCCCCCCATCCACCCCCACCCCCTGAGTTGCTGAAAGCTGTTCAAAACCAAACGTCACGTGCAATTTTTAAGGGGTTTGATGAGAGGAGAGCACGGGGGGAGGGGGCTGGGCTGGGAGTGGAGGGATGGGGGCAGGACATGACTCCCCTCCCCACACCCCCCAATCCCCACCCGAGACAAACACTAACCCGTTTTGTAGGAGGCTCCTCGATGGCTCTTTTTGTAATGACTTTTAAGAAAAAAAGGAAAAAAATAAAGCAAGACGAAAATAGTGAAAACTGAACAAACCAAACCTTTTTTTTTTTTTTTTTTGAGGGGGTGGGGAGGAGGAGGGAGGGGGTGGTGGGGTGGTGTTATTTATCTGTACCCCCCACCCTGGTGCCCGTGGGGGCATTTTACCTTTGATTGTATCGTCCTACGTGTCCGGGGAGGGGGCACTGAATGTCTCACCTTTAGTGCTTTATATATTTCTTTTTTTGGCTGGAAGGTTTGGAGGTTGTGGGGTGTTGGGGAGGGGGGCTCTGACACCCCCCCCCCCAGCCCCTGCCCATGGACCCAGCACACTCTCCCCGTCTTGCACGCCACGATCCCGTTTGGCAAAATGTGTGGAAAATGAGCATTAAAGAGGATAATTCCCAGTTATTTTTGTCTCCTGTGTTCTGGAGGGGTCCCGTGGATTTGAGGGTGGTGGTTAAGACTGGGTTGAGCTCAGTGTGGGAGGGGGCATCTGGGCTGGGAGAGGAGTTGGGGGGCTTTAGGGGGTCCTATGGATTTGGGGTGTTTGTGGGGGAGTCCCCTGGTTCTCGGGGGGATGTGAAGGCTGGACTGGGCTCAGCCCTGGGGGTCGGGGGCTCTGGGGTTGCACTCGGTGGTGGGAATGGGGTTGGGGGCTTGAGGGGATTCAGGGTGTTGTCCTGGGGGGGTTGGAGAGGGGCCGGGGGGGGCGGCTGCTCTGCGGGGCTGGTGCGGCAGCGCCGAGGCTGAGGCTGGATGCGGGGTTGCCATGACAACTGCATCCCCATCCCCATCGCTGCCATCCCCATCCCCGCCGCCCCCGGCCCGCGGAGGAGGGGGCTGCAGCCGCTGAGCTCGGTCCCCGCAACGTGGGGGGGGCTCCGGGGGTTCTCCAGCATCACCCCCCCCTCGGGACACCGCGGGGTCACCGAGGTGACAGTGACCGCGGTGGCAGCGCCAGCAGAGGCCTGATCCTGGCTGAGCCGTGCGCGGGGTGGGGAGGGGTCCCCCACCCACCGCCTCCTCCATCCTCAGCCCCCCCGACCCCACCGGGGCCGCGGCGGTGGCAGCGGCTCCTCCTGGCAGTGCCACCCCACGGCGGGGACACCTGCCAGGTGTGGACGGGACAAAAGGGACCGTAACCGGAGCCGCCGCGTGACGTCCCCGCTGCCCCGGCTCCGGTGGCACCGCGGGCTGGTCGCGTTGATGTTTGGTTGATTCCATTGGGAATGTGGCCCCCCCCCTCCGGTCCCCCCACCCTCCTCGGTGCCCGCAGCTGCGCCGGTGTCAGCCGGAGCCGGGGCATGAGCTCAGCGGCGAGCGCGGCACCGGGTGGCACCGGGGCGCGGGGGGGGCGAGCCCGGCACCGCAGAGGGTGCGGTGGCCGCCGGCGGGGATCGTGGCGGTGGGTGTACCGCGAGCAGCCCCGTGAGAGCGGGGGGGGTTGTGCCAGCGCGGGGTGTGGCAGCCCGGGAGAGGGTGACATCCCCACGGACGGCGACAGCCGTGGGGACGGCTCGGTGGTGCAGGCGGCTCCTCTCCCGCCCCGCATCGCTGCGCTCCCCCCGCACCGCTGCCGCTCCCGCCCCTCCCCGGGCGCTTTTCGGGGCGGCGGCCGCTTTAAAAGATGCAAATGAGCCCCCTCCCCGCGCGCGGCGCGGCGGAGCCTCAGCCAATCAGCGGCGGCGGCCGCGGGCTGCTGTAACCGCTGCCGGGCGCGGCAGCCAATGGGGGCGCGGCGCGGCGGGAGGGGGCGTGGCCGGGGCGGCCGCGGCGCGGTCCCGGTGGCGGGGCCGGAGCGGGAGCGGGGCCGGGGCGGGGGCGGCGGCTGAGGCGGCCCCGCAGGTGAGTCCCGCGGGGAGCGACCCGCGCCCCCGAGCCCCGCAGCGGGGTCCCGCCGTGCAGCCCCCGCCGTGCAGCCCTCGCCGTGCCGCTCCCGCGCGGTGCCCCCGCCGCCGCCCCCGCAGCATCATCCCCTGCTGCCCCCTCAGCCTGCCCCCGCGCCCCCTCAAGCGCAGCACACCCCTCTGCAGCGCACCCTGCCCCGCAGCACTCCCCTTCTTTTAATAAAGCCCCTCTCACCGTGCACCGGCGCGGCGCCCTCCCCAAAATCCCGCTCCCGGTGCTGCCTGCACTGCCCCATTCCCCGGCCCCCTGAGACCCCCGCGCTGCAGGTGCAGGAGCTTCCCTTTAGCGCTTTCCCTCCTTTATTTGGGGGGGTGCACGCCCGATCCCTCCGCGGTGCCTCCCGCTGCCCCGGGGTTTGGGATGCACAGCCCTCCCTGCGCCCCTCTCCGGCTCAGGTGCGGCCCTTCCTCGAGCTGAGCCCCGCCAAGCCCCCCGCACCCCTCGGGGGGGTCCCCGCGCCCCCCGCGCCCCGCTGAAGGTCACGGCTGCGGGTGCTCGGAGCTCGCCCGGGTGGGGGGAGCGCGGGGGTCCCGTGGGGTTCTGCCGCAGCCCCCGCCCCGCACCCCCGTCCCGCTCGAGGGACTCGGTGGCCGCGGCCACCTCCCCCATCCCCGGGGACTTTGGCCGGCCGCGGGTTCGTGGCGTTTGCGGCCGCCCTCGGGGGGGTTGGGGGGGTCTGCCGGGCCCTGAACGCCCCCCCGAGTCCCCCCTGCCTCTCTCCCCCCCCACACTTGGACAGGGGGGAAGTGGGGGGGGCCACGCTGAGCCCGCCCCGCTCGTGACACAGGTGGCTGAGCCCGTGCGGAGGGACCGACGGATCCGGGGGGCTCGGAGCGGGTTTTGGGGGGAACTGCAGCGTACCCTGACTCCCCCTTTCCCCCCCTCCAGACCCGCGGCGCGCCGAGGATGATCGGGGGGGCCCCGCGAGCCCCCCAAGAGCCCAGGGTGAGTGCGTGTGGGGGGGCCCTCCCCGTCGCACCAGCGAGGCGCGAATTTTTGGGGTTTCCTGTTTTTCTGCGGTGCATGATGGGGAGCGGGACCGGGGGACACAGCCGGGTTGGGGTCACAGCCTGGGGGCTCAGCTATAGGGGCCCCCTGCTGAGTGATGGGGGCTGCTCTCTGGGTGACCCCAGCACGGCACATTTGGGGGTCGGGGAGGGCGGGGAGAGGTGTCCGGACAGCCGGGTCCCCTCTTTGTGGGAGACAGGGGCTCCCGGGGGCAGGGGGTGTTTTGGGGGCTGTTTTGAGGGGCTGGGGGCCACGGGCACGACTGGGTGTGGGAGCAGCCTCCGCCGCTCGGAGCAGCCGCTCATTTATTATTGATCTGCGTATCTGGTGTCGGGCCGAGCGCTGCCCAGGGGCCCCCAGGACCCTCCGCACCCCCCCCAGCACCCCTGGGTGACACACACCTTGGGGAGGGGTCCGCGGTGGGGAGGGGGGACGGCAGGAGGGGGAGCCTGCGGTTTCCATGGCCACGAGGCTGCGTTTTCCCGGGAAAACCGATAAATAGCGGTGCGTGCAGGCGCGGTGCGGGCAGGGGGGCTCCGCTCAGCACCCCCAAACCGCGCCGCTGAGGTCCCGCTGTCCCCCCAGGGCGCTGGGAGCTGAGCTGTGGGGGTCCCCGCGACCCCCCCCTCCAAGATGTCCTACTTCACCGAGCACTTCTGGGTAAGCCTAGACCCCCCACCCTTGGGTGCCTTCCCACCTTGGGTGCCCCCCACCCTCTGGGCCCACTGTAGAGGGCCCCCCACCCTGAAGAGGGGGTGGTTTTCAGGTCCTGACACCTTTGCTAACGCTGCAAATTCATTGCTGGGGCGGGGAGGGTGATGGGTTGGGGGGGGTCTCGCGGTACCATCCCTGCCCCCCCTCCCTGGGGATCCCCGGCCTTCCCAGGTGCCCCGGGCAGGGGGAAGTCGCGTGGCCGGTGCTTCCTGGTCTGTCCCTGCCGGGCTCTGGCAGCTGCCGGCACCTTCCTCTTCCTCCTGCCTCAGTTTCCCCCCCTTCCCCCGCGTAGTGTCACCTGCACCCCCAGCCCGGCCGGGACAGGGGGGATCCACCCCCGCAGGGTGGGGGGCACCCAAAATAACCCCCAGTAAGAGGCGGGTTCAGCCCACCCCTTCCTGCCTCTGCCCCGGGGGAGCATCCGGGCATCCCCGGGGGCACGTGGGGAAGGGTGGGGGGCTCAGCACCCCCCTGTGCACCCCGGGGGGGCCCTTCAGGCCACCCCAAAGATGCTTCCGGGTGGTTGCACCGTGCTGGGAGAGGGTGTGTGTGTGTGGGGGGGTGCTGGGTGGGGTTTGGGAGCTGAGTGGGGGCCCGGGGGGGGTTCCCCTGGCAGGGTGAGAAGAACCACGGCTTCGACGTGCTCTACCACAACATGAAGCACGGGCAGATCTCCACCAAGGAACTGGCTGACTTCGTCCGGGAGAGGTACCAGGGGACGGGGGGGTCACCTGGGGGGGTCCTCAGAATCACCGGCTCCATCCCAGAGCCCCCTCCCCACTGTCCCCAGGGCTGCCATCGAGGAGAACTACGCCAAGGCCATGGTGAAGCTGTCGAAGATGGCCACCAACGGGACCCAGCTGGGGTATGAGGGGGGTCTGGAGTGCCCTGAGGTGACTGTGGGGACCCCGCTGATCCTTCCCACGCCTCCATCCAGGACTTTCGCGCCGCTGTGGGAGGTTTTCCGCATCTCCTCGGACAAGCTGGCGCTGTGCCACCTGGAGCTGATGAAGAAGCTGCACGACCTCATCAAGGAGATCTCCCGCTACGGGGAGGAGCAGGGCCGGGTGCACAAGAAGGTACTGTGTCCTCCCCCCGCCTTGCCCCCTCCCCAGAGTGTCCCAGAGCCCCCTGCCCACCCCACCGTGCCCCCCCCAGTCCAAGGAGGAGGTGTCAGGGACGCTGGAGGCCGTGCAGCTGCTGCACGGGGTGGCCCAGCTGCTGCCCAAGTCCAAGGAGAGCTACCACAGCAAGTGCCAGGAGTACGAGCGGCTGCGCAAGGAGGGCACCAGCCAGAAGGAGATCGACAAGGTGAGGCCCCCTTCCCTCCCCAAAGTGTCCCTGTCCCCCTCCCAGAGAGCCCCTGACCCCCTCCCCGGGGGTCCCCTAGCTCCTGTCCTCGCCTTGATAGTGCCTGACTCCCCCTAAATGGTCCCTGTCTTCCTTGTGGATGGTCCCTGTCCCCCCTCAGTGGTCCCTGTCCCCTTCCCCATGGTTCTTGTCCCCCTCCCTGTGGTCCCTGTCTCAACCCCTGGTGGTCCCTGTTCCCTTCCCTGTGCTCCCTGTCCCTCTCTGATGATCCCTGTTACTCCTATGGATGATCCCTATCCCCTTCCTGATGGTCCCTGTCCCGTCCCTGATGTTCCCAGTCCGCCTGGGATGATCCCTGTCCCTTCCCTGGTGGTCCCTGTCCCCTCTCCGATGGTCCCTGTCATTCCCATGGACGATCCCTGTCCCCGTGGATGGT
Organism: Myiozetetes cayanensis; assembly: GCF_022539395.1. Lineage (NCBI taxonomy): Eukaryota > Metazoa > Chordata > Aves > Passeriformes > Tyrannidae > Myiozetetes > Myiozetetes cayanensis. Next base: position 4,176,790 of record NW_026087477.1, read on the forward strand.
CTCTGTCCCCTCTCTGACGATCCCTGTCATTCCCATGGATGTCCCCTGTCCCCGTGGATGTCCCCTGTCCCCGCTGTCCCCCCGGGGTGCCGCAGGCGGAGCTCAAGTCCCGGAAGGCGGGCGAGGCTCTGCGCAGGGCGGTCGACAAGTACAACGCGGCCCGCGCCGACTTCGAGCAGAGGATGCTGGACTCGGCCATGGTGGGCACTGCTGGGGTGGGAATGGGGGGCACTGCCGGGATCTGACCATGGTGGGCACTACTGGGGGGTGGGAAGGAGTGGGATGCAGGAACCAGGGGCTGGATGATCCCAGTTTTCTGGGGGTGTTGGCCCATGGGGATGTGCCAGCCTCGGCAGAGCCCCTTTCCCTGGTGATGCCAACCCTTGGGAATACCCTTCCTTGGGATATCGTCCCCTGGGGACGTGCCACTCTCTCCAAGCCCCTTTCCCTGGTGATGCCACCCTGACTCAACGCCATTCCTTGGAGATATTTCCCCCTTCCTGACCACTGTTCCCTGGGGATGCTGTCCCTTGGGAATGAGCCACCCTGACCTTGTCAACAGCTGGGAACATCCCACCCTTCCCAGACTTCCCTCTGTGTCGGCACACCAACCCCCTGGGGATGTCCCACCCTTCCCAAACCCCCTTCCCGATCCCTGGGGACATCCCACTCTTCCTGACCCCGCCTCTTTCCGCGCTCCAGCGCTTCCAGGAGGTGGAAGAAGCCCATCTCCGCCACATGAAGGGTCTCATCGGCTCCTACTCCCACTCCGTGGAGGACACGCACGTCCAGATCGGGCAGGTGGGTCCCAGCTGGGTGAAACCACCCCCTCCCGTTCCCCCCTTTTTTCCTCCGTGTCTCATTTCTGTCTCTCCCTCTTTTTTTTGCTCCCCCCAGGTCCACGAGGAATTCAAGCAGAACGTGGAAAACATCGGCACGGAGATGCTGCTCCGGAGGTTCGCGGAGAGCAAGGGAACAGGGAGAGAGCGGCCAGGTGAGACGGGGGGGGGGATCCCCCCTTTGCCAGGATGGATCCACCATCCTGGGCTGATCCCTGATCCACGGCAGGAGCGCTGGATTTCGACGAGTACCGGCTGGCTCCAGCGCAGGAAGGCAAGTACGTCTGCATCCAGCTGGGAATTCTGGGGGGCGGGGGGGCTGTTCCTCACTCCGTCCCCCACTTTCCCAGGACCCAAGAGGAGCCGGAGTAAAGCTTTCCGGATCCCTGGGCTGAGCCGTAAGGAGAGGGAGCGTGATGCTGTGTAAGATCCTGCATCCCACGTGCCAGTGCTTCACAAACCACATCCCAGTGCTTCACGTCCCACATCCCAGTGTCCTCACATCCCTGCGTCCCAGTGTCCTCATGTGCCTACATTCCTGCATCCGGCATTCCTGCTTCCCTGCATCGTTGCATCCCACATCCTGCACCTCTCAATTTCTGCATCCTTGCATCCCTGCACCTGAAATTCCCATATCCCTACCTGCATCCCTGCACTCCCACATCCCTGAATTCCCCACATCCTGCGTCTCTGTACCTCCACATCCCCATAACTCTCCATCCCGGCATCCCTGCGCTCCCAAACGCCGCATCCTGCATCCCTGAATTCCCACATCCCTGCACCCCACATCCTGCATCCCTGAATTCCCACATCCCTGCACCCCACATCCTGCATCCCTGAATTCCCACATCCCTGCATCCCACATCCTGCATCGCTTCCCAGCTTCGGTGCCTTAACCCTTCCCCTGTCCTTCCCCAGGGAGTCCCCGGATAACGACCTGGTGAGTATCCCAATGCCAGCCCCAGGCTCAGCATTCCCGCTCCGGGAGCACTGGGAGGCCGGAGCCTGTCCGGGTGTGTCCCGCAGGGCTGCCCGGAGGTGGACGAGGACGGATTCACCGTGCGCCCCGACGTCGCCCGCTGTATCCTTGGGCTGGGTCGGGGAGGGGGGGTTGTTGGGGTGTCCAGGGGGCCATTCCAAGCACCGGGAATTGCCTTGACGGAGTGGGGCTCAGCCGAGGCGGAGAATCCCGGCTGCTCCTCCAGCGACTCCGACTACGACGAGGACGAGCCGCGCAAGTTTTACGTCCACATCAAACCGGTGCAGCCCCGGGAGGGACCCGGGAATGCCGAGGCCTCCGTGGAGCAGCTCAAGGCCACCGTGGGGAACCTCATCCTGCCCCCTGGAATTGGGGTGAGCCTGGGGGGGCTGTGGGACCCCTGGGAGTGTGGGGAACCTCATCCTGCCCCCTGGAATTGGGGTGAGCCTGGGGGGGGCTGTGGGAGCCCCGGGACCACCGGGGCCGTCTGACCCCTGTCCCCTTCTCTTGCAGGGCACTGTCAGGCGACAGGCGTCACGTGAGTGTCACTGTGGGGATGTGCCAGACCCTGGGGACATTCCCCAGCCCTCCTGAGGGTCCCCAGAGCCTTGGGGTCTCCGTGGCTCTGCATCCCCTAACGCTGCCTGTCCCTGTCCCCCTGCAGGACACGTGGCATCCCTGACCCCCGCCCCAAGTGACACGGACCCCGAGGGGACACTGGCGACGGGTGAGGCTGGGCTGGGGGGGTCCTGGTGGTGTGGGGGAGTCCCAGGAATAAGTGGGGGTCTTGTGGGGGTGCAGTGGCTCTGCAGTGTCCCCTCTCCCCACAGGTGACAGCACAGGGAGGGGTGTCCCTGCAGCACAGGTGAACAGGTACATGGGGTCAGGGAGACATTGGGGTGCCGTGGGGTGGTTCCCCCTATCCTTGAGGAGGTCCCGGTGGGCACTGAGCCCCCCGCTCTGTCCCTGGCACAGCGGCCCTGGGAAGATCCCCCCGGACTCGGTGCCCCCCGCCGCTCTCTTCGGGCCCCCCCTGGAGTCGGCGTTTGAAGCTGAGGATTTCCCGGGTGAGGATCTGGGGGGCGGGATGGGGGGGATATCTGGTGTGTCCCCCCTCCCCTACCCCCTGCAGTGCTCTGACCTGGGGTCTCCCGCAGCCCCCCGTGCCTACGTCCTCACCTCGTCCTCCTCGCCCTTCTCCTCCTCCTCCCCGGAGAACGTGGAGGACTCTGGCCTGGACTCGCCCTCTCACCCCGCGCCCGGACCCTCCCCGGACTCCAGACCCTGGACCCCCCAGCCGGGGACGCCGCAGAGCCCCCTCCCCAAGCAGAGCGACCTCCCGGACCCTCCCGCCCCTGGCACCCGGGACCCCGGTACCTGGGCCCCTCGGCCCCACAGCCCCTCCGGCCGCCTCCCCGAGCCCCCCAGCTTCGCCGTGTTCAGCGGCCCCGGGGCCGAGGGGCTCTGGGGGGACGGGGGGGCTGCTCCCCGGGGCCGCAGCCGCTGCCTCAGTGGCCCGGCCCCCCGGGAAGCCCCCTCGCCCGACCCTTTCGGGGAGCCCCCGCCCTGGGTCAGACCCCGCAGCCCTGGCGGGGACCAGGCCCCGCTGACGTGTCCTTCCTCCAACTCGGCCTCCTCCTCCTCGTCCTCGCCGGCCCCCCTGAGTGGGGGGGAGTCCTCCAGCCCCTCTCCGTGGACCTGCCAAGGATCGGGCACGAGGCTGAGTGAGGGGGGCACGTCGGGGGCCTCCACGTCGCAGTCAGAGCCGGGTGAGTGGAGGGGGCAGCTGCCCCCCAGTACCCTTGACCCTTCCCCCTCTTGCCCTTACCTGTGCCCCCCCCCATCGCCCTTAACGCTGCCCCTTCCCAACCCAGCTGAGAACAGGGCTGAGACCCGCTCAGCTCGTAGCACTGATGAGCCCCTGCAGGAACGTGTCCTGCCGTGGCAGGGCTCTCTCCTCACCCCCCTACTCGTGTCCCCCCCAGATTCTCTCCCCGCCTGGCCCAGCGCAGCCCCCCGGGACGTCCCTCTCGTGGCCCCCCCTCGGCGCTCCCGGGCGAAGCGGCCGCCGGCCGGCCCTGCCGTAGGCAGCAACAGCGACCTGGTGCGTGCCCGGGGCTGGGGGGTGCTCAGGACCGGGCTGTGAGACCCCCCACGGGGGGTTTCTGAACCCAGACCCCCCCTCCCTGCCCCTGCCTTGCCTTGCAGTCCCGCTCGCTGAGCCCCTCGCCCTCCTGGAGCTGCGGCCCCTCGCACTCGGCGCCCGCCAGCCTGAGCGAGCGCGGCTTCTTCGCCGCGTCCCAGCCGGCCCTCGGTGGGTGCTGGGCGGGCTCGGGGGGCGCAGGGTGGGGGTCCCACCCGTGCTCTGATCCCTCTGCGTGCCCCCCACCCCGCCCAGGGCTGTCCCGGGGTCCCAGCCCCGTGGTGCTGGGCTCGCAGGACGCGCTGCCCGTGGCCACCGCCTTCACCGAGTACGTCCATGCCTATTTCAAGGGCCGCGACGCCGACAGGTACGGGGGGGGTCCTTGGGGGTCCCTTCAACCCCTGTGTCCTGCCTGGGGCACCCGCTGACCCCCGGCCTGTCCCGGCAGCTGCCTGGTGAAGGTAACGGGGGAGCTCACCATGTCCTTCCCCGCCGGCATCGTGCGCGTGTTCAGCGGCACCGCGGCCCCGCCGGTGCTCAGCTTCAGACTGCTCAACGCCGGGGCCATCGAGCACTTCCTGCCCAACACCGACCTGCTCTACAGGTGTGGGGGCACGGGGACCCTGGGAGGGGTGGGTGCAGCGATGGGGGGCTGGCGGTGGGGTACGCGTGGTCCCTGGGGGTCTGGGTGTGCTGGGGAGCCGGTGGGTGCAGCTGGGTGTGGGGGTGCCGGGTTCTGGGGGTGCCCAGGCCCTGCTGCCCCTCTGACCCCCGTGCCCCCAGCGACCCCTCCCAGAGCGACCCCAGCACCAAGGACTTCTGGCTGAACATGGCAGCGCTGACGGGGCACCTGCAGCGGCAGGCGGAGCAGAGCCCGGCCGCCTCCTACTACAACGTGGCTCTGCTCAAGTACCAGGTGAGCCCCCGGGCTTGGGGGGAGTGTGGGGAGAGCTGGGACCGCCCAGGAGCCACCCTGGGGGGCGGGAGGGTCAGGGTGCCCCCCCTGAGCCCCACGGTGTCCCGCAGTTCTCGCGGCTGGGCCCCGGCTCGGCGCCGCTGCGGCTCTGCGTGCGCTGGGACTGCGCGCCCGGGGCCACGCGGGTCAGCGTCGACTACGGCTACAACGCCGGCGCCCTGGCACTGCCCGTGCCCCTCGCCAACGTCCACGTCCTGCTGCCCGTCGAGGAGCCCCTCACCAACCTGCGGCTGCAGCCCGCGGCCAGCTGGTACCGGGGCGGGGGGCGGGAGCCAACCCGGGGGGACAACACAGCTCTGGGGTCACAGCCCGGGACAGGACCGCAGATCTTGAGCTTCCCCAGGGTGGGGAGCACAGGAGAGGGGGTCCCAATCCACCCCCAGAGTGGGAAACAGGTCCCAAACCTGCCCAGATGGGAAATGCAGGACTGGGGATCACAAAGCTCCCCAGGATGGATAACACAGGACTGGGGGTCCCAAGTAGCCCCCAGGGTGGGAGACATGGGATATGGGGTTCCAAACCCCTGCAGGGTGGGAGAGGGGAACCCTGAGCTGGAAAATGGCAATGCTGAACTGGGAATTTGAGACCCCGAGCTGGGAAATGGGGGTGCTGCCGGGGTGAGGAGTGCAGGGAGGTGAGTTCAGGATGAAGAGGGGGGGTCTGAGGGCATTCCCGTGTCCCGGCAGGAACCTGGAGGAGAAGAGGCTGCTCTGGAAGCTGCTGGACATCCCTGGTGCCCCAGGGCAGGGAGGTGAGTCTGTGCCCACCCTGAGGGCACAGGGCAGGGGGGCCCAGGGGCCAGACCCCCCCAACCCCTGCGCTGTCCCCCCAGGCTGTGGCCGGCTCTCAGCCAGCTGGGAGCCCCTGGGGGGGCCCAGTAAGCCCAGTCCCGTGGCCGCCCAGTTCAGCAGCGAGGGCAGCACGTTGTCAGGGGTGGAGGTGGAGCTGGCGAGCGCTGGGTACCGCATGTCGCTGGTCAAGAAGAGGTTTGCTACAGGTACAGCTGGGGAGGGGGCACACCCCAGGGGTGTGGGGTCCTTTCCCCACAGCCTTGGTGGGTAGGGGGTCCTCTCCTCATCTTCTGTGTCCTGAAGTGCACAGGGGTCCCTTCCCTGCTCTTTGGGTTGTGCTGGGGTCCCTTCCCTACTCCTTCCCCAAGGTCCACAGTGGTCCCTTCCCGCTCCCCACGGCCCTGGGGTGTATGAGATCCCTTTTTCAGGGTGCCTGGAGTCCCTTCCTGCAGCAGCACACAGGGTCCCTTCCCTGCTCCCCGTGACCCTGGGGTTCATGGGTTCCCCTCCCCTGTCCCCAAATTCCAATCCTCCCTCACTGGGCGATGCCCAGCGTGGGAGGGTGCAGGTTACCCAGCTTGGTGCTGGCATTGAGCCCTGGGCGCTTGGCAGTGCCCATCCTGGTGCCAGGGATGTTCTCCCACCCCTCCTCACCACCTTTCCTCCACAGGGATTTACCTGGCGGGGTCCTGAGCCGCCTCCCGCCGGACCCTCCCAGCCCCCCGGGCTTCCCCCTTGGTTGTGTGGACTTGAAACACTGGATGGAGGCTGGCTGGGGTGGGGAGGGGGTGCTGTGGGGTGGGAGCCCCCCTTTTCCTCCTCCTTTTCCTCCTTCTCCTCCTCCTCCTCTCCCTGTTCCCCCTCCCCGTGGCTGTCACCGGATCCCCCCCCTGCCCTCCCCTGTGCTGTGAAGGGAGCAGGAGCTGCTCTTTTATTAAACACTTTATTTTCTAATAACCTTTATTTTCTTATAACTTCCTTGTGCCCGGGTGGGTGGGTGGGTGATGGCACCTTCATCTGCCACGTCTCCCTTGTGGGGGTGTCCCGGGGTGCTGGGAAGCTCAGCCGGTGGCAGGAGAACCAGGATGTGCTGCAGTGGGATTTTGGGACACCTTCCTTCTTCCACCTGGTGCTGGGGCAGGTGCTGTTCCACCCCTGGCTGGGGGAGCGTCTTCTAGGGGGTCTGAGGATCTTTTAGGGCCACTGAGGAGGATCCAGAGCTGGCAGGAAACACCCCAGGACCCCTTGGGCTGTGGTTCCCTCCCAACCCCTGTAGCTGCTGCTCTGCACTGGGAAGGGGGACCCCGGGGCTGGTCCTGCCAGGAGGGCAGAGTGGTGTCTGGAATGCTGAGTCCCAGCTCTCAGTTCCGCGCTGCTCCTGACCTGTTTCTCTCTGGTTTCGCCCCAAATCTGCCCTCCCGTGGCCAAAGGTGGCAGAGGGAGAATGAACGAGGGTGTGTCGTTAATGAGCATTTGGGGTCTGGAGCCTTTCTGAGGGGGCACAGGGACGACCACGCTGGTTTTGGGGGGGATCCTGGGCTCGGGGTGGGAGCAAAGGGATCCCCTGACCCCACAGGGGTGGGCGTTGACCCCACAGTGCCGAGCTGGGGCCCCCTCACCAGGATGTCCCACGGGTACCCGCTCTCTCCCGGCAGCTCCACAGCAACCAGACCCCCCCACCCCTCTTCCCCCACGTGTCCCTCCTGCCCAGGCAACCCCACACCTCACCCCAGCTGGAAAATTTACCAAACTTTAATAAAATAAGGCTGGATTTGCCATGGTGGAGGTAGGAACAGGGAGAAGGGGGGAGGGAAGCCAAGGGGCAGCGTTGGGGGGGTCTGTGTGCCCTTGGAGAGGGGGGTGGGGGTCGTGTCCCCCCACGCTGTGCCCCTCAAAGCTGCTTGAAGCATCGCTGTGGCCACACGGTGCTGAGGAGGGAGCTGGGTGTCTGGGGGTCCCAGCCAGTGGGGGGGCTTTCTTGGGGGAAGGGGGGTTCTACCCACGGGCTTTGCTCCGACCATCCCGCAGCGCCTCGATCCTGGGGGACAGCTCCCCAAAAGTGGGCCTGGCATCTGGGGGCGAAGGCCCAGCAGCTCATCATCAGCGAGTACACCTGGGGACAAGGGACGGGGAGGCCATCAGGGGAGCAGGGGGGTACCCCCAGAATCCCTCCCAGGACCCCCCCAGCCCGGGCAGGGCTCGCACCTCGGCGGGGCAGCCGGACGGCACCGGGAGCCGCCGGTTGTCCTTGAGGAGCTCCAGCAAGAGGCAGATGATCTGTGCTGGCTTCCCGGTGCCCATCATCCGGAGGAACTCCTGCGGTGGCACCACCATCAGCCAGGGGGGCTTGTACCACAGGTAAGGGACCACAGACACAGGAAGGATAGGGGGATCAGCAGGACCCCATCCTGGGCTGGTCTCACCTCCGAGGGGCTCCTGCTCTTGTTGCTGTAGGTGAAGAGCTCGTAGAGCAGGACCCCGAAGCTCCAGGTGTCGGATGCACAGGAGAAGACGTTGTCCGACAGGGATTCGGGAGCGTACCTGCCAGAGGGGAGATGCTGAGCACTGGATCCAGCTGGGACTGCAGGCCCCTGTGACCCCCCCGTGTCCCCCTCTCACCAGAAGACGGGGCTCTGGCCGGGCTCCCGCACCACGTAATAGTCCTTGTCCTGCGGGAGCAGCTTGGCCAGCCCGAAATCCCCGATCTTGACGTGGGTCTCGCTCTCCACCAGGATGTTCCTGCTGGCCAGGTCCCGGTGCACGCAGCGCTGCGCCCCCAGGTATTCCATGCCCTGCCGGGAGGGAACTGCTCACGGGGACTGGGACCCAGGGACTCATCCCAGCTGGATGATCCACCCCCTGGGCAATCCACGGCACAGCACCCTGGGAGAGCAGGACCCCCACCTTGCAGATCTGCCAGGCGTAGAGGAGCAGCGCCCTGTGGTCCAGGCGGGGCTGGTTCTTCTGCAGGTAATCCCGCAGGCAGCCGTTGGGCAGGAATTCCATCACCAGCCGCAGCCCGCGCCATCCTGGAGCCACATCCGTCACCGTCCGGCCGGGATTTGGGCAGGGGCGGGATGTGGGATCCCTGCCCGCCCCCTGCCCGCCCCGTGCTCACCCCGGCTGTAGCAGACGCCCCGGTAGCGGACGATGAAGTCGTGCTGCAGCGAGTGCAGGATCTGGATCTCCCGCTCGAAATCCCGCAGCTCCTTGGCCGAGTCCTGCTGCAGCTTCTTCACCGCCACCAGCTCGCCCGTGCTGTCCCCCAGGGGGTCGTAGCGGCACAGCTCCACGCTCCCAAAATTACCCTGCATGGGGACAGCCGGGCTGGGATGAGGGATGCTCACCAGAGCCCCCCCATATTCCCAGTGCCTGTTATCCCTCCCAAAATCCCACTCTCGGTGCACAATCCAAGTGTTCCTCAGCAAAGCAAGGATGTTCCGCGCCCCGAATCAGGGGAGGGAAGAGGGGGTGCGCTGAGTTTTGGGATTCAGGACCCCCTTTTTCCCCTCCCCCCTCACCTTTCCCAGCAGTGAGATGTACTTGAGGTGCCGCTCCTGGAAGTGCTCGGGGTCCTGGCTCACGGCCAGGGGCTCGTGTCCCCAGAGGCTGTCCCGGAGCGCCACATCCGCGGGGGACAGGTCCGAGAGCAGCTCGTAGTCTGGGGGAGGCGGGTGGTGAGGACACTGCGGGGGTCCCCCGGGCCCCCTCCCCAGCCCCAGGGCCCACCAGAGGTGATGAGGCTGTTGAGGTCGCGGATGAGGGCGCGGAAGCAGGGCCGGCGCTGGGGCTCGTACTCCATGCACTGGGCCATGAGCGTGGCCAGCTCCGGCCACTTGGGAGCCGGGAGCTGCAGCCGGCTCTGGTAGAATTCCAGCTTCTGCAGGGGTGGGAAGGGGGGATCGGGGCTGGCTGTGGAGTGTCTGGGGCCGCCCCAAACAGCCTCTGACCAGCCCCAAAGCTGGGGGAGCGAGCAGGGCCCGGGGGCAGCAGGATGGGGCAGGAGGGATGGGACAGGAATATTGGGATGCAACGGGAGAGGAAAAAAGGGTCATGTAGAGGGACATGGGACAGGAGGGTTGGGATACACTGGGAAGGGTCAGGATGCAGGGGGCTGGGGCAGCCTCACCTTCTGGGGCTCCAGCAGGCTCAGGGGCATGTTCCCACCGCTGAAGATCTCCCAGAGGGTCGCCCCGAAGCTCCACTTGTCAGCGGGCAGTGCCAGGCTCTTGGGATCCCTGACGCACTCGGGGGCCACCCAGGGGATCCTCTGCACCAGCACTGGGGAGGCAGCCCTGCTCAGCACCCGAGGGTGGCCCAGTAACCCCTGACCCCCCAGGACTCCCCAGAACCCCCCAGCACTCACTGTCTGGGGCCAGGACGGTGACGCTGACCCCGGGGTCGTTGAGCTTGATGAAGGGGGGGGTCCCTGTGGCCGCGTCCCCCTCCCGCGCCAGCAGCACCTTCTTGGCAGAGACATTCCCATGGGTGATCTTCTTGTCCTCCTGCAGGGGGGGAAGAGGGACCAGGACCCTCAGCGTGGCACCAGACCCAGAGGACACGGATGCCTGGAAACCGTGGGATGAGGACACAGGGGAACAGCAGGACACGTGGGCCGTGGGACACTCGGAGCCGCTCACCAGGTAGTTGAGGGCATAGGCCAGCTGCTTGGCCACCGTCAGCTTCCAGCTGGTGGTCACCGAGCCCTCGCCCTGGTTCTTCCGCAGGTAGAGGTCCAGGGGGCCGTGCCGGACGTACTCCTGCACCATCACACCTGTGGGGGGGCCAGGGGGGGTCAGGGGGTGCCACTCGGGGCATGGCAGGGCCGGGCACTGCCTGTCCCCCCCAGGCACTCACTGTCCTTCCCGAGGCTGACGCCGTGCAGCAGGACCAGGTGCTTGTGGGAGAGCTGGCTCATGGTGCTGGCTGCCTCCAGGAATGACTGGGAGCAGGACAGGCAGCTCAGGGGGGCTCCTGGGGACCACCTCCCCCATCCCCCCCAGTGCCACCTCGGGGGGGCTGTGCCACCCCCTCACCTCGGAGCAGTTGCGGTGGCTGCTGTCCATGACCTTGAGCACCACCGTGGTCTCGCGGGGCCCGTCCCCCTCCTCCTCCTGCTCCTCCTGGTCCCGCTTGATGCCCTTGTAGATCTGGGTGAAGGAGCCCTGGCCGAGGCTCTCGCCCTGCCGGGAGAGGGGGGATGGTCCTGGAGGGTCCCCTGTCCCTGTGTCCCCCCTGACCCACCGCCCTGGGCCCCCCATACCTGCGTCAGGCTCTGGGGGTCGATCTTGTGGAACATCATCTGGTTGAGGCTGCGGCGCCGGGGGGCAGGGGGGGAGCCGGGGAGAGGGGGGGCCCCACCCCGAACAATCAGCAGGTTGGACTTCTCTGGGGGGGGAGGGAAAGGCGGAGGGAAGGCCATGAGGGGGGGCAGAGCAGGGGCACCCACCTGGTGACCTCACACAGCTGCTCTGTGATGTCACACAGCAGCTCTGTGATACAGCCTACCCTCTGTGATGTCACAGAGCCTCCCTCTATGACATCACAGCCTGCTCTGTGACCTCACACAAGTCAGCTTTTTGGCGTCACCCAGCAGCTGTGTGCTGTCACACCGTCCCCTCTGTGATGTCACACAACTCGTTCTGTGATGTCACACAGCTCTTCTATGACATCACAGCTGTTCTGTGACATCACAGCACCCTCTCTGTGACGTCCCCCGTGTCACCTTTGGGGCGGGGTGGGCAGCAGGCCCCCAGGTGCATCCTGGCCCCCTCCGCCTGCAGCCCCCAGCGCCCGTAGGTGCCCAGCAGCTCCCGCAGGCTGCAGAACCTCCGCGACACCCCCGACAGCCAGAAGTGTCCCTCCTCGTCCCTGCGGATCTGGCACCGCTTGTAGTCCTGCCCGGAGCGGGTCTGTGGGGGGGATCAATCAGGATCAGCAGTGTGGGGACCACCCCAGAGCCCTCCAAACCCCCCTGGAGCCCCTGGTGAGGGGGGGTCTCACCTGCACGCAGACGGTCAGCAGGTAACTGTCGAAGTCCTGGGGGCTGCGGCGCAGCAGGTACAGCCCCGGGGGGCTCCCGGCCGCCTTCAGCTTGCTCACGGCGAACTCGGCGCTGGGAAAGGCAGGGCTGGGTGTGGACCCCCCCAGGGGACCCTCACTGCCCTCCCCTCCCCTCCCAGCAGTGTCCCCCCCACCCCGGTGAGGGGGGTGGGCACCAGTCCAGTGGCTCCCCCCAGGTGACCCCTGCCCCTGTCACCTGTGGGTTGGGGTTGGCGAGGGGAGGGTCCCGGCACCCACCTGATGGGCCCGTGGCACTGGTTCTCCACGTCCTCCAGGAGCCGGGGCGGGGCCACCTCCTTGCAAAAGTAGTGCTGGGCGTCCGCCGTCAGCCGGTAGTAGCCGTCGATGAGAGCCACGAAGGAACGAGCCTCCCGCAGCGTGGGGAACTCCACCTCCTGGGGCAGGGTGGGGTCAGCTCCACAGCCCCCCCAGTCCCCCGGGGGGGCTCCCCAGCCCACCCCCGCGGCTCACCAGCACGCGGTTGTCCGCCTTGGTGAGGGTGACGAGCCGGGTCTCGGCGGGGCCGCCCTCCCCGCCCGCCTGCTTGATGCTGATGTCGGCGATGTCGGGGAAGTCGCAGAAGTGCTGGCGGTTCTGGGGGGGTGACAAACGGGGTGACAGCCACGCCCCCCACCTCATCCCACCGCGGGACCTCCCCTACAGTTCCCCCCCCCCGCTCCTCCCCAGCACCTCGGAGGGGCCGCAGCTCCAGGACACGCCGCTCTCCCCGGACACGTGGATGGTGATGCCCGCGGGGGCGCCGGGGGAGCGGACACGGAAACTCTCCTCGGCCCAGCGGCGCTGCAGCCGCTCCAGGTCCAGCAGGTACTTGAGCTTCAGGTGGGGCCCGTCGGTCTGGCAGCCCCCGAGCTTCCGCAGGGATTTGCTGAAGCGGCGCCGGATGCGCTTGCGGGTGAGGAAGTTGTGCTGCTGGATCTGGCTCCGCAGCGGCTCCGGGATGCAGGACTTGTAGCTACCGGGGACGGGGGGGTGCAGGCGAGTTAACGGGGTGTCCTCAGGAGTGCCAGGTGTTCCCCATGGGTGTTGGACTGTCCCCAGGGGTGCCAGGCTGTCCCATGAGTGCCCCGCTGTGCCCCCAGCCCCCCAGCTCACCTGACGTGGCTGCAGACCTGGTCGGGGCTCTGCCTCTCCTCCTTGGCGATGCGCAGCATGTCCAGCACGGCCAGGCCCAGGCACTCCTCCTGCGTGGGCAGGCTCAGCCCCACGGCCACGCGGCCCTCGACGAAGTCACTGCGGGACTGGGGGGAGCACGAGGGTTTGGGGGGGGTTCTCCCACCTCCTGCCGTGCCAGGACACCTGAGGCACCCCAAGACCCCCAGTCTGTGGCACATGTTGCCCCCCTGTCCCAGTGCCCATGTGAGTCACATCCTGCCCCGGGCTCTGGTTTCCTGCTGCTTCCCCGGCTCTGTCCCTGGGGCAGGTGCCACCCAGGGGGCACAGTGACCCCCCATCTCAGCAACCTGGGGTGCCCCACAAGCAGCTCCAGGTGAGCCAGGTAAGAGGATCCACATCTTGCAGGGACCTATAGGTGCTGGAGGAGGAGGAGGAGGAGGCACAGCCCAGGGCGATGAAGGACATCACTGCACTGAAGTTAACACCCCTGAGAAGCCACACGGGACCCTGCCCGCGGCACCAGGAGTTGGGGACAGAGATGCCACCTGACAGAGCTCACCTGGGCAAACAGGTAATCGATGACGGGGTAGTCCAGGATGGGGCTGGCCCGGTCATTCAGCAGCTGGAAGCGGTGGGACTGTCCCAGTCCACACCAGTTGGGGAAGAAGAACCTGGCAGGGCCAGCGGAGGGGTCTCAGAGCTGCGTCCCCCAGAGCACACGACCCCCCCAGAGGGTCCCGGGGGGCTGGGCTGGGGCCGTACCTGATCCTGTACACCACGACCTGGCTGCAGGACTCATCCACGGTGAAGAGGTGGTTGGGGGGGAACCAGCAGCTCAGATCCTCCGTGGCCAGGGCGAAGAGTGGGTGGCACACGGGCAGCACACCTGGGGGTGGAGGGTGGGGCTGGGACCCCCGGCGAGGACAGGGGCACGGGACCACGAGCCCGGGGCTGGGACCCCCGTCCCGCAGCCAGGACCCCGTGCCCACGGCTGGCACCGTGGCCCCACGGCCGGCACGCCGAGCTCACCGCAGGCCTTGGCCGCGCGCACGCAGAGCTCCTCGGCCGTGAACTCGCCGCTGCTGAAGGTGAGGGCGCCGGGGGGGCTGCGGGGGGCGGGCGCCCGGGGGTACAGGAGCACCCGCAGGGTGCCGGTCTTGCCGGGCTCGGCCGAGGAGAGGCTGCAGGAGCGGCCCCCGATCAGCGGCGTGTCCTCGCCCAGCGGGGCCATGGCGGGCGCTGCGGGGGAAAGGGGGGCTCAGGGTGACCCCCTGGCCCCACAACTCCCCTTCCCTGCCTTTCCCTCATCATCCTCCCTCAGGGTCCAACCCCGCGGCCGAACCTGCAGCACCCCCAGGGCCGGGATTGGCCCCTCCTGGGAGGGATGAAGGCAAAGCTGAGCCCCTGGTGGGATAACCCCCTCCCACCCTGTCCCACGGCTGCTCCTCCTCCGCCTCACCGCGCGGGGAGGGCTCAGCTCCGTCCCCCAGAGCCCTCCGTGCCCGTGTGGTACCTCTGCCGTGCCGGGGGCCTCGCCGTGGCCCTGGGGAGGGGGTCCCGGGCAGGGTGTGCTGCCACACCCGGGCTCTGGGGGTGCGTAGGTGGCTGCGAGCGAAGGAGAGAGATGAAAAGTCCCCCTGGCTGACTTCCTTCCTGCCCGAGGCCTCCCCGGTGCGTGGCTTCCTGGCAGGGGAGGGGGGACCAGAGCAGACACCCCAGGGTGCAGGGACGGCGTGCAGTGATGGGCAGGGAGCCTGGGCACCCCCCAGGCACCCAAGAGACCCCTGTCCTGGCGCTGTGGGTACCACAGGGTTGGGCAGTGCTCTGCCAGGACATCCCTTCCCAGGGCTGCTGCCTGCCCTTGCCCTGCACCCCATTGCTGGGACCCTCAGTGCCCCAGGGACGGCCCTGCCCCCTCTCCCCGGTCGTGCCCCGGGTGTCACCGCGGTGCTGGGCGTGTGCCGGGCCCGGTGCCATGTGGTGTGGCACATACCTGCCTCGGGATGGGGCCAAATCTCGGTGTTTTTCCCCTGGAGCTGCGCCAACCAGCTCATCGAGGTGGGGCAGGGGTCCTGCCCAGCCCTAGCCCCAGGGGACAGGTGACAGGGACCGTGCCACTGCAGCTGGAGGCAGGGCCCAGGGACCCTCCTCTGTCCCACGGAGGGGATGACCCCCCTCTGGTGACCCCTTGGAACTGACAGTGACCCCGTGGTGACACCTTGGAGGTGACAGTGCCCCCGTGGTGACGCGTCAGAGAGGACAATACCCCCACGATGATGCTTTGGAGGGCACAGTGACCTCGTGGGGGTGCCTCAGAGGTGACAGTGCCCTCGTGGCGATGCTTTGGAGGGGATGGTGGCCTTTCAGTGATGCCTCAGAGGGGACGGTGCCCCCACGGTGACACCTTGGAGGGGACCGTGCCTCGACGGTGACACGCCAGAGGAAACTGCGCCCCTGCATCAGCTCCGACCCCACATCAGGGCTGTTCCCCAGCCCCAAATCGAACCTCGACCCGGGGCTTAAGGGCAGAGAGGTGGAAATCACCAAACCTGTCGGAGGGCCAGGCGGGACAAAGCGGTGTTTGTGCCAGGGAATGAGGAAGCCGGGCCAGCCCCACGCCCGGTGCCACGTCGCCAGAGCTGTCCCTGCACTCCTGGGGGTCAGTGCCCGGCTCTCACCGGGGTCTGGACACGGCAGCACCGCCGGGGCCGCGAGCGGTGCCGGGGCACGGCAGGGAAGGGGTTATGGCCGCGGCCCCCGACGGCTCCGTCCTCCCCACGGAGCGTCCCTCCCCGACGGCCTGAACCTGCCTCCCGCCGTCCCCGCAGCTCGAGGCACGGCCGCCCCTCGCGCCGCCCCTCCGAGGACACATCGCAGCGGCCTCTCAGACCCACCAGGGCCCCCCAGGGACCCCCGGGCAGCCCCCGCTCCGCTCCTCAGCCTCGGCAGCCGGTCCTTCCCGCTCTGCAGGCAGCTGCCTGCAAACAACCTGCTTTTTTTCTGGGTAAAGGTTTCCTCTGGGTTTGTTTTTCCCCCTCCCTCGGCCGGAGATAAATTTGGCTCTGCCGGAGGCTCTGCTCCTCCTTGTTTGTGCTGGCTGGGGAGGGGTCTCTCCCTCCCCTCCTTCCCTCCCTCCCGGCCGTGTCCTTCGGGTGCCGACGCTTCCCCGGAGCAGCTGGACCAGGCACTGCCTCTCTCAGCTCCAGACCGGGAGGTAACGGGGCAAATTCGGGTTGTCCCTCGTGCAGCTCTGCCCTTGGCACAAGACCTCGCCTGGGACGGGCGCAGAGGGCACAGGGCGGGGCACAGCCCTGCTTCCCAATCCGCACTCCGTCCTTGCAGCGTGGAGGGTTGATCAATAATTCCAAGGAATTTTCTCCTCCTTTGCGCCCGGAGCGCTGGTCAATAATTCCGAGGAATTTTCTCACCGTGTCCCGGCCCGGCCGCACGTGCCGTGTCCCCATCCTCTGGTTTGGGAATCTCCGCCTTGCTGTGGCCATGCCAGCCCCGACGGGCAGCCCCGAGCTCCGGGCTCCAGAGCGTCTCACCTTCAGCCTCTGGGACTACGGAGTCTTCGGGCTGATGCTGCTCATCTCCACGGGCATCGGGCTCTTCCACGGCCTCGCCAGGGGCGGCCAGAAAACCTCGGAGGATTTTTTCACGGGGGGCCGGCGCATGTCGGCGCTGCCCGTGGGGCTCTCGCTCTCCGCCAGCTTCATGTCGGCCATCCAGGTGCTGGGAGTGCCGGCGGAGGCGTTCCGGTACGGCGCCAAATTCCTCTGGATGTGCATGGCCCAGCTCATCAACACCCTGCTCACCGCCCAGCTCTTCCTGCCCGTCTTCTACCGCCTGGGGCTCACCAGCACCTACGAGGTGGGCACGGGGCTGGGGTGGGGGCACACGGGGATCCCGCCCTGGAGCGGCCTCTGCTGCCGGGACGGCCCCGACGTGCTCGGTGTCCTTGTCCCTGTGCCAGTACCTGGAGCGGCGGTTCAGCAGGAGCGTCCGGCTGTGCGGGACCCTGCAGTACGTGGTGGCCACGGTGCGTGCCGGCGGTGCCGGGCTGGGACGGGGACGGTGGTGGCGTGGGGGGTGCGTGCCCTGAGCCCCCGGGGAGCGTCCTCGGTCCCGTGCTCGTGTTTTCCCTGGCTCCGAGCGCGCGGCTCCCGGCGGGTGCCCTGTTTTGAGTGAAAACCGCAGTGTTTTCCCAGCGCTGTCACGCTCTGTCCCCGTCCCCGCCGGAGCGGTGCCACCTGCGCTGGTGCCCACGGTGCCGGTGGGACACAGTGCTGACCCCCCTCTCTTCCCACAGATGCTCTACACTGGGATTGTCATCTACGCCCCGGCCCTGATCCTCAACCAAGGTGTGTGTGTGGGGGCTGCTCCCCGGTGTGTCCCTGTCCCTGAGCTGGGGACACCCCATCCTGGTCCCACCGCAGGGGACATTTCACCCCCGGGGCTCTGCTCAGCACCGTCCCTTCCCCTCCAGTGACCGGGCTGGACATCTGGGCGTCCCTGCTCTCCACTGGGGTCATCTGCACCTTCTACACCACCATCGTGAGTGGGGGAGCCCCTGGGGGGGTCTTGGGGGTGCTGGAGGTCCCTGGTGGTCACCATCAGCTCTGTCTGGCGCAGGGAGGGATGAAGGCTGTCATCTGGACCGACGTCTTCCAGGTCTTCGTCATGCTCTCGGGCTTCATCGCCATCGTCATCCGGGGGGCTCTGCTGGTGGGGGGTCCTGCCAAGGTGCTGGCTATTGCTGCCAACGGCTCCAGGGTGAACTTCGGAGAGTGAGTCCCCCCACCCCGTGGTGTGCAGACCCCGCTCCCCCTGCCCTGGGGCTCTAGGGGGGGTGTTGGTGCCAGCCCAGCCCACCCTGTCCCCCCTCACGGTGGTGCCACCGTGCCCAGCTTCAACCCGGACCCGCGGAGCCGCTACACGGTGTGGACCTTCCTGCTGGGCGGGACCCTGGTCTGGCTCTCCATGTACGGCGTCAACCAGGCCCAGGTGCAGCGCTACGTGGCCTGCAGGACCGAGAGGGAGGCCAAGATGTGAGTCCCCAGGGTGCTGGGATCGTCTGGGTCCCGCTCTGGGAGTTTGTCCCCTGAGGGGCACCAGTGCCTGTACCCCTGCATGGCCCTGGCACCTCTGTACGGCCCCTGTGCCCCTGCACGGACCCTGCACAGCCCCTGCAGCCCTGCCCGGCCCCCACACCCAGCTGGGCCCCCTCCTCATCCCCCCTCCTGTGCTCACAGGGCGCTGCTGGTGAATCAAGTGGGGCTGTTCTTCATCGTCGTCAGCGCGGTCGCCTGTGGCCTCGTCATGTTTGCCCTCTACAAGGACTGTGACCCCCTCCTGGCTGGCACCATTGCTGCCCCCGACCAGGTACCGGCCCCCCCGGACCCCCCAGGGCAGCAGGGTGGGAGGACGAGGGTTTTGAAGGGGGCATTGGGGTCCCCCACGTACCAGCCCCTCCAGGACCCCCCAGGGCAGCGGGGTGGGAGGTCAAGGGCATCGTAGATAGCGTTGGGGTCCCCTTGGGTCCTGCCCCCCTGAGCACCCCCTGAGGGCAGCGGGGCAGGAGAGGGTGTTCAGGTCCCCTGGGGTCCTGCCCCGGGGTCCTGCAGCCCCCTCCCCCTACAGTACATGCCCTACCTGGTCCTGGACATCTTCGAGACCACCCCGGGGGTGCCGGGGCTGTTCCTGGCCTGCGCCTACAGCGGGACCCTCAGGTGAGCACGGGGGTCCCCCAGGGGAGGGGATGCACCCCCTGCCCCCCCCGTGGGGGCCGGGGCTGAGCGGTGCCCCCCGCCCCCAGCACGGCCTCCACCTCCATCAACGCCATGGCCGCCGTCACTGTGGAGGACTTCGTGAAGCCGCGGCTGCCCTCGCTGTCCCCCAGGAAGCTCACGCTCATCTCCAAGGGGCTCTGTGAGTGCCCCTGGCCGGGCCCTGCTACTCCAGCCTGGCATGTGCCGGGCTGTGCCAGGCCCTGACCTGCTAACCCCCCACAGGGACATGCCACCCCTTCCCATCCCATCCCTTCCCATCCCATCCCATCCCATCCCATCCCATCCCATCCCACCCCACATCCCGACCCTCCCCTCTCCCCACAGCTCTCACCTACGGCACCTCGTGCATCACGGTGGCAGCTCTGTCCTCGCTGCTGGGGGGGGGCGTCCTGCAGGTGAGACCCCCCCCTTCCGAGCCCAGCCCCGAGTGGGGACCGAGTCACCCTTAACCCACCCCAAACCCCCCAAAGCCCCCAGCCCCCCATGCTGGCTCTGCCTGGCCGAGCACGACTCGGCCACGCTCTGCTGGCACCTGGAGAGCCCTCGAGCTGGGGGGCTGGGGCAGAAGCCAAACACCCCCTGCTCCCCTGAGCCCCCGAGTGCTCCTGAGGCCCCCACTGGAGCTGTGCCCCCTCAGGGCTCCTTCACGGTGATGGGGGTGATCAGTGGCCCTGCTGGGGGCTTTTGTCCTGGGAATGTTCCTGCCCTTCTGCAGCACGGCCGTGAGTAGGGGGGGCTCAGGGGATTTTGGGCAGGGGGTGTTCTGGGTCCTGCAGCTCTGCAGCAGAACCGTGACTGAGGGGGATTTGGGGGAGTGGGAATTTGGGGGAGGGGGCACTCTGGGGTCCTGGGCATGTTCCTGCTGTGAGCCTGGGGATTTTGAGGGGGGGTGGGGGGTGTCCTGTCGCTCTGCAGCCTGGCTGTGAGTCTGGAGGGGGATTTTGGGGGGGGTCTCTGGGGTCCATCCCAGCCTCCCCCAGGCTGTGCAGACCCACCCTGTCCTGTGCTGCAGGGTGTCCTGGGGGGCCTGGCCGCTGGCTTCGCCCTGTCCCTCTGGGTGGCCGTGGGGGCCACCCTGTACCCCCCCAGCGCAGCCACCATGGGGGTCCTGCCCAGCTCCGGGGCCCTCTGCCCCCCCTCCAACGGCACCGGCGCCAACAGCACCGCCCTGCCCACACCCCTTGGCCCCCCCGGGGACCCCCAGGAGCCCACACGGTGAGAGGGGGAGGCCGGGGGGGTGGTCTGGGAGGTTGGGTGGCTTGTTGTGATGTCACAGGGCTTCCCCTGTCCCGTGTGACGTCACACTGCTGTCCCTCATGACGTCACACTGCTTCCCTTGGGATGTCTGGACGCTTTTCCCCTCATTCCTTACGATGTCACTGTGCTTCCTTTGTCCCTTCTGGTGTCACACCCCCCCCTCCTCGTTCACTGTGAGGTCACACCACTGGTGTCCCCGTGTCCCCCCACAGACCGGCCATCCTGGGGGACTTCTACTCCATGTCCTACCTGTACTACGGGGCGCTGGGGACCCTCAGCACGGTGGGGGTGGGGGTCCTGCTCAGCTCCCTACCAGGTGAGCCACGGGGGGTATTGTGACCTGGCGTGGGGAGGTCCCATCCCTGCACCCCCTCCCTGACCCCCCCATTCCCGGCAGGGCCCACCCGGCAGAGGCAGCGGCCCCCGGGGGTGCTGTGGTGGGACATCGTGAGGAACACGCCCTCGGGGGTCCCCCCGAGGGACAGGACCCCCAGGGACGAGACCTTGGACAAGGCTGGAGCTTCCCAGGCGCTGCCAGAGAGGCTGGAGGGGGAGGGGAGTCCCTCCTGGGATCCCCCCGAGCCCGGAACCACCACGGAGCTGCTGCTGCGGGAGACCCACGTGTAGGGGGACGGGGGGACACGGTGACCTGGCTGTGGGGGACAGCAGGATGGGGGCACAGCCCTGTCCCGGGGTCCCCAATAAAGGAGGAGCTGATCCTGGGAGGAGCCTGTCCTTGGGGGGCTGGGGGGATTTGGGGGGGGACACGGCTGAGCCCCTCGGGGGGCGCAGCTGGAATTGGGGAGGGGTCAAACTGGGGGGACACAGGGATGGGTGCTGAGGGAGGGGAGAGGAAACAGCTGCCCTGGTCAGTCCCACTCACTCAGGTGACAATGGCCACACCCTGTTAAGCCCCGCCCACCTAGGTGACAATGGGCTCTGCCCTGATGAAGCCACCAGGTGACAAAGGGGTCAGACCTGAGAAGTTCCTCACACTCAGGTGACACCGAGCCACGCCCGCCCAAACCACACCCACTCGGGTGACGGGAGGGCCACGCCCTGTTAAGCCCCACCCGCCCGGTTGACAGCGGGACCACGCCCTGCCAAGCCCCGCCCACACCCCCTCAGAGCCGCCCCTCGGGGCGACGCCATCTTTGAGCCGGGCAGAGAGAGACGTTATCTCTCGGCCTTCCCGCCGCTCCGCGGGCGAAACCCGCGGCCAGCCCGTCCCGGCGCTCCCTCCTCTCCCTCCGCTCCCTCCCCCGCCTCTCCCGGTGCCGCGGCGCGGGCGGAGCGAGGCGGCCCCGGGGGCCCTTAACAAACATGGCGGCGGCGGCGCCCGCCCCTCTCCCGCCCCCCCCACCCCGCGGGGGTGCCGGCGCGCGGGGATGACGCGCAAGGCGCGCGACGGGCGGGGCGGCGGGGCCCGGGTAGGAGCGGGGCCGGTTCGGGGCCGGTTGGGGACCGGGGATGGGCGGGGGCGGCGGGGACCGGACCGGACGGGGCGGGAACGGGGGAGGACGGGGCGGGGAGGCCTGGGGGTGGCGATGGAGGGGGGACAGGCCCGGGTGTCCCAATTCCCCCCCACCATCCCCATCCCACCCTGGGCCCGGATCCCGCTCCCCGGGAAGGGTCAGAGGGCAGGGGAAGGGGTTTAGGGAAGGGCCAGAGGATGCAGCCGGCGGGAGGAGGGATTCGATCCAGGCTGGGAGAACCCTGGGGGTGGAGCGGCCAGCCCTCCCGAGCAGCCCTTCTGTGCCCGCCTTTGTCCGACAGATTAAACACCTGCCATTAAAACCCCCCGGATTTGGGATCCAGGGTGGCTCCTCGGCCCTGTATGCGCGGGCCTCAGATCAGGGTGCCAGTTCTGGAGCCCTCAGGAAAAGAAGGGCATTGAGGGGCTGAAGCGTGTCCAGAGAAGGGAACGGGGCTGGAGCATAAGGAGGAAGATCTGGAGAACTCCTGAGGGAGCTGGGGGGGCTCAGCCTGGAGAAAAGGAGGCTCAGGGGGGACCTTTGGGCTCTGGAACCCCCTGACAGGAGGGGGGAGCCAGGTTGGGGTCGGGCTCTGCTCCCAGGGAACAAGGGACAGGAGGAGAGGGAATGGCCAGGAGATGTTCAGGTTGGACATCAGGAGGAATTTCCCCATGGAAAGGGTGCTCAGGCACTGGAAGAGGCTGCCCAGGGAGGTTTGGAGCCCCCAGCCCTGGAGGTGCCCAAGGAAGGGTGGAGGTGGCACTCAGTGCTGGGGGACAGGGTGAGCATAGGGCACAGTGGGGGGCTCCGTGACCTTGAGGGGCCTTTCCCAACCTCAGTGATCCCCTAAAAGGCGTTTTCCCAGCAAACCCCAAAGCCAGGGCACGAGGGCCTGACCCTGCCTTCCTCCCCCAAAGAGCACCTTGAGGGATGCCCAAGAAGTTCCAGGGGGAAAACACCAAGTCGGCTGCTGCCCGAGCGAGGAAAGCCGAGGCCAAGGCAGCGGCCGATGCCAGGAGGCAGCAGGAGCTGGAAGATGCCTACTGGAAGGACGAGGACAAACACGTGATGAGGAAGGAGCAGAGGAAGGTCAGTGCCCGCCCAGGGAGGCGCCTCCTAAACGCTGGGGGATCCAGGGATACCCCACACCCCGTCCTGGGCTCCATTCCAGGGGGAAAAAAGCCGGGATTCGGCGGCTTCTCCCGGAGCTAAAAGCAGCCCGGCGTGGGAGTGAGGTGTGAGCTCCGCTGTGCCATCCCCAGCTCCGCTGGATCGCAGAGTTCCCGAGGGAGGCAGCGCCAGCCTTCTGCTGGGAACTGTTCAAATCTGAATCCAGGCAAAGATCAGGATTCTGGACTGTGCCCAGAACGCTCCTTTAGCTCCTTTTCATTCCTCCTTTTCCTGCCTCGGGTTTTCAGAGGAGGAAAATCTGGAATCAGCAGATTAATAAGGGTCTCAAAAAGCTCTTCTCTTTCCCTCCTGGTTTTGCTGTTCCCCACGTCAGGAATGTCTCTCTCTCCTGAGGTTCCCTCTGGTTTGCCCTTCCCTGGGTCCCTGTTTCCATCAGTGCTTTTTGGGTTATTTATTTGGGTTTTAATGTCCTGCTCTTGTTACCCAAATCCACCTCCTGGTTTTGTGGGTTTTTTTTTTAGGAACTCTTAGTGATGATTTAGCTGCTTCCTCTGGAATTATCCCTCTTTCCTCGTGCTGTCTGTTGGGATTTTGGGGGTTCCTGGGCTTGTGCTGCTCCAGGAGTTGGGAGCTGTGGCAGGAGGCACCACGTCCCCATGACCTTGGGCCCTTCCCACTGTGTCCCCTGCGTGAGTTCATCCCTAATTTGTGTCCTGGAATCCGGAGTCCTGTGGGCTGTTCCCAGCGCCATCCCGTAATGCCCCCTAATTGCCTCCTGGAACAAGGAGTTGTTATTGCTGGATTTAAGGGCTTGGCCAAAGGTGACCTGTTTGTGCTTCCAGAACAGCCTCCTGCAGGCAGGGAGGACGGGAATTTGGAGAGGGGGGGGAGGGATGTGCTGGGAGCTGGGATTGCTGACTGGGAAACTGGTTCCTGTCCCCAAACCGCTCCAGCTTTCCTTCCATCCTTGCTCTGCCTGCCTGTGGGCGATGGAAGGGCCGTGTCTGATCCCGTTTCCAGGCTCTGGTGAGCTCTGGAGGTCCTGCTGGGCACTCGGGCACGCTCCAGGGCGGTTCTGCTCTGCTCACTTGCCACCTGCGTCATCTTCCTGGCATTCCTTGGCCTCCCTGCCGTGCCAGGAGCTCTCCAGCCTTTCCAGGGCCCCTCTCCTGAGAGGGGAACCAGGAGCTGGTTGTGCCTGGGACCTGGCTCTCCTCCCCACAGCAGCTGGGAAGCTCTTCTGCGAGCTGGGTGAGCCATTCCTTGCTCAGGCACTTCCCTGCAAGGCTGCAGACTCGTGTTTTGACACCCAGATCCTTGGGAATGGACGTGTCCCGCTGAAGGAATCTCGTCCCTTGCTCCTCCCAGTGCCCTGTGGCCTCCCTGAAACTCCCTGGAGCTGGTGGCCAACCCGGAGATTCCACCTGGATCCGTCATGGTCCTGCACCGTGGCCACAGACACATCCCTGTGTATCCCTTCCCTCTCCCCTTCCCTCTTTTGTTTGTTTGGGTTTTGGTTTCTTTTTCCCCCTGACCTTCCAGGGTCTGGAAAGGGAGGGAGACAGCTCTCAGCCAGAGCACTGAAAGCCCTTAAGGGCTTGTTCCACGGGCTTGTCACCCTCTTCCCTGGGCAAAGTGGCTCTTGAGCCCCTTCTGGAGCACTTCAGATTCCCACAGGAGCTGCTCTGCCTCTGGGAATCCGCCCGGCCGCACGCGCCGGCCCTCGGGAAGGGCGTGACGACGGATCCAGGCTCCTCACCAGCAGCTGCTGAGCTCCCAAGCCTCCCAGCACTGATTAAAATTAAAGTGGAAAGCTTAATCTGATTGTCCTGGCACTCCTCCTCCTCCACAGCAGGGTCGTGTTTCTCAGGGCTGACATCAGCGGGCAGGGATGTGGGAATCGTCATTCCAGAGGGATGGGGACGGGCTGTCTCTGTCCTGCTGAAGGTCAGGGTGATCCAGCTACAGCACTGAGGCGCCTGCTCCTGTTCCAGCGGGATTCCCTGCTGCTGGAGGGAGAATTTGATCCCTCTGTAAGGTTTAGGGGTGACCTGGTCCTTCCTCCCTCGCAGGAGGAGCGGGAGAAGCGGCGGCTGGAGCAGCTGGAGCGCAAGAAGGAGCTGCAGCGCCTGCTGGAGGAGGAGGACTCCAAGCTCAAAGGGAAGTCACCCAAGCAGGTCACTCCAGGGAAGGTCACCAGGGCCCAGATCGAGGAGACAATCAGGAAAGACCAGCAGCAGAAGGAGAACGCGGATACAGGTTTGGGAATGCCATGGAAAGGCCCTGGCGAGTGGGATGGGGTGGGATGGGATGGGATGGGATGGGATGGGATGGGATGGGATGGGATGGGATGGGATGGGATGGGATGGGATGGGGGGCTGCTCCTTCTCCACTTGCTGTCACTGAAGGATGAGGTGTTTGGAAAGCAGGAGCTGCAGGCCTGGGTTGTAAAGCTTTGGCTGCCCAGGAAGTGGTGGAGTCACCATCCCTGGAAGTGTTCAAAAAACACGTGGATGTGGCACCTGGGGACGTGGTTTAGTGGTGAATGTGGCTGTGATGTTTGAGGGTTGGACTTGGTGATCTTAAAGAGTCTTCTCCAACCTTAATGACCCCGTGATTCTGCTCCTGTGCTGCCTGCAGCCATTCCCATGCTCCCTGCTTGGCTGTGTCCATGCCCAACACCCAAATATGGGAAAAAGAACCCTCCTGGCACCTCGGGGTGGAGCAGAGCTGCAGAGCCAGAGCTCTTGCAGCCCTGGCCCCAGACTCTGGCCGAGTTTTCCAGAGGGAAAACCCTCCCCTAGGGGGGGATGCCCAGGCTGGATTCGATGGCTCTGCCTTTTTCCCCTTCCCTGTGCAGCGGAGAAGACCCACCTGGAAGTCCCCTTGGAGGAGAACATCAACAGGAGGGTGCTGGAGGAGGGCTCGGTGGAGGCCAGGACCATCGAGGACGCCATCGCTGTGCTCAGGTGCGTGGTGGTTTTCCCAGCCCTCATCCCTGGGAGTTCCCGGGGCGGGGAGGGGCCGGTTTCCCGCGGGCTGGGGCTGTCCCCGGCGCCCACGTGTCCCGCTTTGCCCCGGCAGCGTGGCCAACGACGGGGACAGGCACCCCGAGCGCCGCATGAAAGCCGCCTTCACCGCCTTCGAGGAGCTGCACCTGCCCCGCCTGAAGCAGGAGAACCCCAACATGCGCCTGTCCCAGCTCAAGCAGCTCCTCAAGAAGGAGTGGATGAGGTCCCCGGAGAACCCCATGAACCAGAGGCACAAGGCCTACAACAGCCACAAGTAGAACTCGAGCTGCTCCTCCGGCCTCCCCCGCCCCCGGCCCCGGACTGTTGGCAGTGGAAGCGGGAGACACGAGGAGCGTCCTCTCCTCCGCTTTCCCTTCCCTGTCCCCGCTTTCTCCTTGGATTTCAGAGGAGCACGAGGCCACCGCCCGCCCAGGGACGCTCTTGTGTCCCCCCCTGGACAGACTAACGCCACCTTCACCTTCCCAGATCCGGGCGTTCCCTGACAAAACCAGCTACTAACTCGCTTCCAGACCTCCAGCAGGTCCAGGTGGGGACCCCCGTGGTGGCCACCCCCTCCCAGACTGTCCCTGTGCCCGCCCTCGCGCTCTGCAGAGGGATTTTGGAACCATCCCGTGGAAGGCACCTGCTCCCTGCTCCCCGTGCCATCCTTGGGGTGCCCCCGAAGAGATTCCAGACTGGGATTGCTGTTCCTCCAGCTGCCTCTCCGCTCTTGGTCTCAGCCCCAGCGGGAGCAGGAGGGTGGGGAAGAGGGGATGGCCACGTTCTCTCCAGGAGGAACGGGAGAGATGCCAGCCCGGCGTGGTTCCTGCCCCCTCTGGCTAGGGCTCTGGTGCCAGGCTACTCTGTGGGACATTCCCAGTGCCCCTGACAATGGAAGCTGCTGCTTCTCCCATCCCTTCTTCCTGGGCTCAGGCCAGAAGGTGCCATGTGGGCCTTTGGAAAGGGAGGTGACACCAACCCCCCGTGCCACCTCTGCTCCCCTGGGGGTCCCTGTGCTGGCCCAGGCAGGAGGAATGGGATGAGCTCCCGTGGGAATGCGAGTGAGATCTGTGAGCTCCCTTGGGAATGCCAGGTGAGATCCCTGGGCTCCCTTGGGAATGTGTGAGAGCCTTAGCCCGGGAGCCACAGCACAGTCCTGCCCTCACCTCCAGCAGCCGCTGGGTTTTCCTCTCTTCCCTCTCTTTTTCCATCTTCTGGTCTCCTTTGGGAGTGAAACTCCTTCTCCAAGGAATTCCTCCCGGTGGCTCCAGGGCCTGGGGGTGTCACACTCATGGCTGCTCATCCCACGGGATTGAATCAGACTCATCCCAAGCCGGGCTGAGCCTTTGAAGCTGAGCCTCTGTGGCTGTTTTGGGGCTGCCCCCAGCCCTCTGCACCCCCCTAAAGGGGCTGGGCTGGCCAGTGCCCCCCCTGCACCCCCAGACCCAGCCAGGGAGGAATGAACCCCCCCTCTATCCCTTTTCTGTGAGAGTTTGTTGTGTTTGAACCCAATTAAAAATTAAAAAACACCCCAAAATCCTCTTAAATAGGGGAAGGAATAAGGAGGGGATGGTTGAGGGGGGGTTTCCTTTTCCTGGCCCGCCACGGGTGGGGCTGTTTATTCCCATGAAACGCTGCAGAAAATCCCGCTGGGAGTTGGGCGTGTGATTCCTGCCTGGACTGGGGGTCTCTCGGAGGGGGGTTCCCCCTTTTTGGTCCCCCCCCGCCATCTCCAGCAGGTTGTGCTTGGTGGGGCTGCAGCGCCTGACATGGGGAAAGCCCCCCCATTCCTGCTGGAATAATGAACCCACGTGAGTGTGTGTGTGTGTGTGTCCCCTCTCAACCCTCCCCCAATCCCTACAACCCCCCCCATTCCCGGTGCCCCCTCCCTGTCCTCGCCCACTCCCCTGTGCTGCAGAGGCGCCTGCTCAGCCCTGGCTTTGTGCAGCAGAGCCCACCCGGCCCCCTTCCTCCTCCCCCTCCTCCTCCTCCTCCTCCCTCCCCTCTCCCCCTCGGCACTGCGGCAGTGCCGGGTGTCCCCCGCGCAGGGAGGGGCACGGGGTGGGATGTGCTGGCGGTGACAGCACAGGGGGGCTGTGGCGTGGGCCCCCACCCTCCATGGGGTTCCCGGAGGCTGAAACCCCCCCGCATCAGCTACCCAGGGAACGGGACCCCCGTGATGTTGGGGAGCCCTCTGTGTGGGGGAGATATGGGAAGGGGTTAATGGGGTCCCCCCCAGCAAAGGGAAGGGATCCCCCATTGTAAGGGGGGGGCGGTTGGGGGAACCCCTCTGGTGCAAGGGTGGGGGGTTCCCCCTTGAAGGGATTAATGGGGGAAATCCTCAGTGTGGGGGCAGGGTGGGACCCTGCCCTGCGAGTGGGATTAATGGGGATTCCCCCCCTAGGGGGACAGGGGGGTCCCTCCCATGGGCAAGGCGGGATGTGGGGGAATCCCGCAGTGCGGGAGGGGGATCCCCGGGGTACCTAAGGGATTAACGGTGTCCCCTGCCCCCTCAGCCAAACGGGTCCCACTGCAGGGGTTGGGGACGGGGAGCGGCGGAGAGGGAGGGATTCCCTGCCCTTCCCCCGCGGGGATTCCCCGCTTTTCCATCCCCCTCCCCGGTGCGGGGGCCGCGCTCGCATCGCGCGCATCCCGCGGGAAGGGGAGGGGGCGCTGCCATGGCAACGGGGCGGGGAGAACCTGCGGGGGCGAACACGGATCCTCCTGCCGCCTGCGCAGCCGCGCGGGGCTTGCACCGGGGCAACTCCCCCAAACCGGGCATCCCCCCCGCCCCGGGCTTTCCTCCCCGCGCACCGGGTATCCCACCCGCGGTGCCCCCGCCTCCCCGCACCGTGCATTCTCCCCGCCTCCCAGGACCCCCCGCTCCCCGCAGCCCCCGCGCACGGTGCCCACCCTCTGCAGCGCCCGCCCTGCACCACGGCTCCCCCGCCCCCGCTGCCTCACGCCTTTGTGCGCCCCCCTGCCCCGCGCACCTGCCGGGCACCGCACTCTGCGTGTGGCCCCCTGCCCCGCTCTTGCACACACAGACACACACACGCGTGTGTTCACACGCACTGCTGTGCACGCCCTCCCTGCACACCCCCCTCCCAGCGCACCCCCTGCCTTGCACACCCCCTGCACGTCCCCTCCCCTCGTTTCTCACCCTCCTTGCACATCCTCTGCAAACCCCCACACGGACCCCTCCTCACCCTCTCCCTGCCCACCCCCCTCGTGCACCCTCGGGCTTTATTCCACGCACACCCCAGCCCCTGCTGCCCTAAACCGACACGCGCACCCCCCTGCAAACCCCCCCGTGCACACCCACCCCACCCTCCACGGCTCGGGGTCCTTGCACACGCGTGTGCCCCTCTCTGGCGTGACAAGGGAGAGAGGGGGCTGCGCCCTCCGACCTCCCCAGACCACCCCCGGTGCCCGCCCTGCCTTGCAACGCGCACCCAAGCCGAGGGGGATCACCCCGCACCCCCTTCCCGCGCCCGGGGGGTCCCGAATCCCGGGGGGTCCCACCGAGGGGTGCGGGGAGGGGAGGGGGGGTCCCGCTCACACGCTCGTGCAAGGCCAACCCCGCGGCCGCATCGCTGCAACCCGGGGCGAGGGAGGTCCTAAGCGACCCCCGGCCGCGTGGGGAGGGGGCGGCGCGGAGGTGCTGCGGGTGGGCGATCCCCCACGTCCCCGCGAAGGGGTTAGGGACGCGCGTGGTGGGGTGGTGGTGGTGGCGCGGGGGGGCCCGTCAGGCGGCCGAGGTTTTATCCGCAGACCGCGGCCGCGGTGGTGGTGGCGGCCGGGGAAAGCACTCGGGAGGCCCCCGAGTGGAGGGGTGGGGAAGCACCGGAGGGGGGAACCGGGGCGGGCGCGCGCGGCTGCGCGTGCGGGCGGGACGGCGGCGGCGCCGCATCCCCGCCCGCGCTGGGGGAACCGGGGCGCGGGGCGGCCGCGGGGGCTCTGGCGGCTCCGCGGGGCCCGCGTGCGGGGTCGCCCCCGGCCCCGCGTGGTGCCAGCGGAGCCGCGCTCGGCGCCGCACGTGTCCCCGCCGGGCCATGGTCAGCGGCGGCAGCGCCCGAGGGCAGCGCAGGCCGGGGGCTGGCTGCAGGTGGGTGCATTTTGGGGGGGGGACACACACGTGGGGTAAAGGGCGAGTGGGGACCCCTCCACACACACCCTCCTCCCAGCTCCGGGGGACCTGCTGGTGCTGGGGAACCCTCCCTGACTCCCAGGAATCTCCCGATTTCCTGGGAATCCCCGGCTCGTGGGGATCCCCTGGCTCGTGGGAACCCCTGGCGCGGGGGGCAGCAGGGGGTGCCTGGGGGAGATTTGGGAAGGGGAGACGGCACCATGAGGGGTGCCCTGAGGGCACCTCGAGGATCTGAGGGCCCGGGGTGGGGGCCTAGGCCTGTTCAGCCGCCCCTGGCGCGGGGGGCTGCGGGGCCGGGGAGGGGCCGCGGGGGCGCGGGAGGAGCCCCCGGCGGTGACAATGAGGACGCGATGGGAGTGACTGTGCCCGGCTAAAATATCCTCCACCCTCACCCACCGCCAGCGCCGCGGCCTCAAGGTCACCACCCTGCCGGGGGTGGGGGGACGCGGGGCGTGGGCGGGGAAGCCCCTGGCCCCCCGGCGCCGCGGCTCCCGCACGCCGCCGTCGCCAGTGCTGCTGCTCCGCCGCGCCGAGAGCTGCCCGCGCCCGCAGCCCCCGCGCCCTGGCACATGCCCCGCCGCCCCCCGGGCCCCCCGGCGACCCCCGACGCTCCCCGTAGCGCGGGGCCGTGGCAAGTGAGCGGGCGAGGGGCGGGGGCGGCGCGGGGGACCCGCGGGTGGCAGCGGGGGGACCCCGGGATGGCATTCCGTGCTGTGGAAGGGTGTGGGGACACCGTGGACGCCCCGTCTGCACGTTTTTGGGGAGGTTTGGGCACCGGGGTCTGCGGGTCTTTGGAGTGTGGGGACGCCAGGGATGCCCTCCCTTTGTGGTGTCGGGGTGTGGGGACACCGGGGGTGTCCTGCCTGAGGGGTGCCGGTGCGTGGGGACACCAGGGTCGCCCTGTCTGTGGGGTTTTGGGATGCAGGGACACGAGGGACGCTCTGTGTGCAGATTTTTGGGGTGTGGGAACACAGGGGACACCTTCCCTTTGTGGTGTCAGGCTGTAGGGACACCGGGGATGTCCTGTCTGTAGGTTTTTGAGGTGTGAGAACACCAGGGACACCCTCCCTGCGTGGTGCCAGGTTGTGGGGACACCAGGGATGTCCTGTCTGTGAATTTTTAGGGTTTGGGAACAGCGGGGACACCCTCCCTGCGTGGTGCCAGGGTATGGGGACACCAGGGATGTCCTGTCTCATGGTTTCTGGGGTGTGGAGGCACCAGGGACACCCTCCCTGCAGGTTTTTGGGGTATGGGGATGTTGGGGACGCCCTCCCAGCAGGATTTGCCTGCTCAGGGTAATCCCCAGCTGCCAGAGTCAGGGGATTTGGGGGGTTCCCACCCTTGGGGACGGTGGCACTGAAACCGAGCAGGTTTGAGGGGCTGAGGGTGCTCGGTGCTCGCCAGTGATGGTACCCACTGGGACACCAGGGTGGCACCAAGCTCAGCCCTCACCAAAACCAGTGGGACCCCCTGCCACAGCCAGCCCCAGCCGATCCAGCTGTGATGCTGGGGTGACATCTCTGGGCCAGTGGGACCCCAGGCCGGTCCCAATCCCACGGTGGGCACCGGGGGCTCCTGGTGGGTCCTGGCACCGCGTGGCCTCGATGTGTCGGGGAGTGCCCGGGCAGCGCCCGCTGTGTCGCGGCGCCGTCGAGGCCGTGGGGGCCTCCCTGCCCTTCACGACCTTCCCAGTGACCTTGAGCCACCCCTGGGGGTCCCCATGCAGGGTGGGGACCTTGGGGGGGTTGTGGGGACCCCTCTGCTCTGCTGGGGACCCCCCCTCACCCTGCAGCGGGGACATGGGGCTCTACGAGGGCGTTGTTGGCGAGGTTTGGGGGACCCCCCCCTCGCTGAGGGGTTTGTGGCAGTGGTGGGGGCAGTGGGGACCCCCGTGTCCCCCCCTGGCGGCCCCGGGCAGGGGGTCGGCGTGGCCCTGCGGGGGCAGCCAGGCGGAGCGGCTTTGTCCTTCGGCTGAGCCGAGCGCGTGGGGGAGGCGGCGGGAGAACCCGGCGCAGCGGCTTTGTCTGGGGACGCCGGCGCGGTGGCGGCGAAGGGGGGGCGTGGGGAGCCCGAACCCCCGCGCTGGACCCTGCGGGACCCCCCACCCCAGCCCCAGGCACCCGGCTGGCTCCACGCAGGTAGGGTGTCCCCTGGCTGCGTGTCCCCTCCTGAGCTGGGAGGGCTGGGGATGGGATCCCCCTTGGGCTGGGGGTGGCAGGGGGCCCTGGCTGCCTGTGCCACCCCTGGGGACATCGGTGCTGCCCCCCGTGTTCCTCTGGGCCTGATCCAGCCCGGCCCCAGGGTGTCTCCGTGGGGCTCAGGGGAGGGATTTTCTCGGGGAGACCCCGGGACAAGCCGGGGATTCCCCTGCGCCGCGTCGGGGCTGGGGAGGTTCAGGTTGTCCCCGCGTGTCCCTGCGTGTCCCCGCGTGTGTGCCAGCCCCTGTGCCTCCCCCTGTGCCCTGGGGCCCACAGACACCCCACGGGCGGGAACAGGCCTGATGCTGGGTGGAGTGGATCACCCCAGTGCCAGGCTCTGCCCCTCTGCACCGACCCCACCATGTCAGGGGAGACCTGGGGCGCTTGGGATATGGGGGTCCCTGGTGTTGGCATCACTGGGGGTCCCACCGTGGCAGGGCTTGGCTGAACCATCGCGGTGCTCTTCGGGAGCCGGGTGGCCTTGTCCCAGTGCCTCCTGCAGCCCCAAGGGCCTCAGAGGGTTTGGTGTCCCCCCAAACCACGCTCACACCCCTGCCCTGCCCTCGTGGAGGGGGAAGCAGTGGCGGTGGCACCCCCAGCCCGCCCCGTGCCGGCGGGTGGGCAGCGGCGTTTGCGGGGGCGGGGGGGGCTCCCGCCGGCACCGCCAGATGCTCCCCAGCCTGGGACATATGGCCAGGGCTTGGCGGCGGCCGGAGGAACCGGGGCCGCCGCAGGGGATTTTTGGGGACGGGGGGGGGGCTGCAGGGGGTCTGACGCACTTCGTGCCCCGGCGAAGCCCGAGCCGCGGTGGCGGCCGGCGGGGAGCCCCTGTGACCCCGGGCAGGGTCACCATGCACGTCCCACTGCCCCCAGCACCCCGTCCCCTGCCCCAGGGCCAGGGGGTTCCCTGCTTCCTTGGCCTCCCTGTCCCCCCCGGGGCACAGCCCTGGCACAGCCGCTGCTCCCCCAAATTCCTGCCCCACCCTCGGCGGGCCCGTGATTCCCCGGCAGGAATTAGCGGGCGGGTAATAAATAAATCACCCGCGGGGAGCCTTTCGGCCTCCCGGCGCTATTTTTAGCCGCACCCTCCTCCTCTGCAGTTGCTCCAAGGCAGCGTCGCCGCTCCGGGGCACGGGGGGGAAGTGGGGGGTCCCACTGCCACCCCACAGCCACCCCACAGCCACCCCCAGGGCACCGGGGGCTGCTGCAGCCCAGCCCTGGGGGGTTAAGCCATGTCCCACTACCCATGTCCGTGCTCTGTGCAGGGTGTGGAGGTGCTGCCATGGCTGGGGTCGCCCTTAGGACCCCTTTGCTGTCCCCATCCCAAGAGTCCATCCCCAGCCATCTCCTTGGTGACAACCCCAGTGACACTGCAGAGTGGGTGGTGCCCGAGTCCCAGCCCCGAGGGTGCCAGGGGGACGGTGAGGACCCCCTGTGCCATGCTGTGACACCCGGCTCTGCTGCTGTGTCACATCCCGGCGGGAGCTGCCGCCAGCAGGGACACGCAGGCCCACGGCTCAAGGACACACAGTGACCGTGGCCAGCAGAACCCCTGCCTGGGGGACCTGCCATGTCCCCATCCCCATCCCCGTGCTGAGGATGATGGGGTCAAGGAGGACCACACATCCCACCCGAGTATCATCCCTGGGGATGCAGCCCCCAGCCAGGGCATCCCCATGGGAGGTGGGGGGACAGGGACTCCTCGGGCCTTCACAGTTTCAACCAGCCCTCCAGGTGCTGAATCCTGCCGGATTCATCCCCGTGGACGTCCTGGCAGGAGGAAGATTTAATAAGGCCCATTTACGTCGCCATCGATAGAGGCTGTTGGTGAAACGACCACGGCGCGGTGGTTAATGAAATATTTACTGACACTGGTCGGGGAGGGCTCCGGGGCGGCTTCACCCCCCCCTGTTTGTGGTGGCAAAAAGTTTTGTGGGCTGTGGGGTGAGCAGAGCCCTGGCACAGCTCCGGCATCCCCGGCACGGCCGCGGTGAAGGGCCCGGGGCCGCCGGCCCTGGGGAGACGTTTCCCCTCCGTCCCTGCCCGCTGCGTATTTTTCTCCCCATCCGAGTATTAAAAAGAAATCGGAGCCCATTTTCCTGCGATAAATTTGGCAGAATGGAGAGAAAATGATCTGGCTCTGGAGGGGAGCCAGGGCCCCGGCTGCACACCGGGAGCAGCTGGGCGCTGGAGCCCGGCCACGCTCCGGAGCTCCCGGAGGAACCGGGAAAGCATCATCCCTGGCTCCGCTGCGTCCCCGGGGGATGGGGACGGGGTCCCAAAGCCCTGCTGCTCCCCAGGGAAATGGGGGTTGCTGGTGGTGGCAGCCCCACGCCGGGTGTCCCCGTGCTGGTGTCCGTGCCGATCCCGGCGTTCCGGGGTGCGGCAGGACTGGGAGCTTGGAGGCCTGAAATCCAGGGAGCTGCTGCACCCCCGGGTACAGCCCCGCTGCAGGGCTGGGGGGGCTGCGGGGGCCCCCTGTTCCCCTGTGCGAGGAGCCCTGGGCTGCTGCGGGGGCCGTGGGCTCGGTGTGGGGGTTCAGAGGCCATTTGGGGGCTTTGGGGGGTTCCACCTGACGCAGCCCCTCGTGCCAAGGGGCTGTTGGTGCAGCAGAGCCCCCCGTGCAATGGGGCCCTTCATGGGGTGCAGCCCCCCATGCAGTGGGGTCGTGGGTGCCACAGAGCCCGTCGTGCAAGGGGGTCTGCCGTGCGAGGAGGCCCCTGTGCAGCGGGGCTGTTGGTGCAATGCAGCCCCTCTCGCAGCGGGGCCGGCGCTCTGAGGCAGCTCCTCGTGCCGGGGGGTCTGCCGTGGGATGCAGCCCCTCGTGGAACGGGGTCGTGGGCGCGACGAAGCCCCCCGCGCA
The DNA here is from genome assembly GCF_022539395.1 of Myiozetetes cayanensis. Taxonomy (NCBI): domain Eukaryota; kingdom Metazoa; phylum Chordata; class Aves; order Passeriformes; family Tyrannidae; genus Myiozetetes; species Myiozetetes cayanensis. The sequence continues at coordinate 4,211,592 of NW_026087477.1, forward strand.
GTGGGGATTTTTGGGCCGCGAGGCCTTCGTGCAGTGGGGTTTCCCGTGGGATGCAGCCCCTCGTGGAGCAGGGTTGTTGGTGCGGCGCAGCCCCTCGTGCAGTGGGGTCTTTGCTGGGATGCAGCCTGTGGTGCAAGGGGGCCGTTTGTGTGACGCAGCCCCTCGTGCAGCGGGGTGATTGGTGCTGTGGGGTCCCTCGTGCAGGGAGGTTCTCTGTGGGATGCAGCCCCTGGTGAGGCAGAGGGTAGTTGGTGCGATGCAGCCCCTCCTTCCACGGGGTCTTTGGTGCAGTGCAGCCCCCCCGCAGTGGGGCTGTTGGGGGGATGCAGCCCCTTGTGCAAGGGGGTCTTGTGTGTGATGAGGCCCCTGTGCAGCGGGGCTGTGTGTGCAGTGCAGCCCCTCAGGAAGGGCATTGTTGGTGCGGTGCAGCCCCTCATGCAGTGGGGTCCCTGGTGGGATGGAGCCCCTCGTGCACTGGGGCTGCTGGTGAGAGGGGTCTGTGCATCGGGGGGTGCCCGGGGGGGGGCAAGCTACAGGGTGACCCCCTGAGTGGCGGTGCCAGGGCAGGACCCTCACCAGGTGCAGCGGCTCTGGGGGTCCCTGGCCCCACAGCCGAGGGGATTTGGGGACCTCGCTAATGCCACATCTCTCTGGCCAGGCGTGGAGGGAAGCCCATGGCTTGACCCCAGACTGCATGCCCCGCCTCCAGCCCTGGCCCCGCAGCCCCTAACGCCCCGAGGACCCCGGCCGGCCCTCGGGAGCCCGAGCAGGTAGGGGGCACGACGGGGATCAGGGGTGCTGGGGCTGCACCGAGGCTCTGGGGATGTTTGGGGAGCTGGGGGTGCACTGAGGCTGATGGGGGTGCTATTCTGGGGATGCCGGAGCCCGCGTTCTTGGGGGGCTTGGGGAGGATGAGGGGGAGCCCTGGGTGGGGGAGCACGGGGCATGATGAGTTTTGGGGCACAGCGAGGCCGGAGGGGGTGCCAGGGGCGTGCAAGGGGCGAGTCCTTTGGGGGCAGGGGTGTTGGGGGGGGTGTTTTTTGGGGGAGGGGCGCGTGGGCTTTGGGGGGCTCCAGCAGCGCATGGGGGGGGATTTCGAATGCGAAGGAGGCGTGGCCAGCGCTCGGAGGGGCGGGGCTGAGGGCGTGGCGCGGCGCTCGTCAGGAAGGGCGTGGTCTGTCCTGACCAACGGGAGCGCGGACGCGCCCCCGCCCCGCCCCGGGCGCTCCAGCGCTGCCGCGCGCCCCCGGGACCGGCTCCGGCTGCGGCGGCGGCGGGACCCGGCCCGGCCCCCGGCACCGGCCACGGCAGGTACCGCGCTCGCCGGGGGGGGTGCCGGGCCGGGGGCGGCCGGGCCGGAGCCCACCGGGGAGCCCCCGGGCAGCGGGAGCCCCGGGCGCGGCGCGCGGCGGGTTCGGGGGCGGCGGGGACGCGCGGCTGCGGCTTCGTTACACCGGAGCGGAGCCGTCCCGGGGCCGCGGGGCAGCGACGGCCAACGGCGCGGGGCGGGGGGGGGCACCGCGGGGCACGGGCACGGCCTGGGCTCGGTGTCCGCACCCCCGGAGGGTGCGGCGGGGCTGCGGCGGGGGCAGGACACGGTCCCGTGGGCAGGACGCGGGCGCGTCCCCGACGGGCAGGACATGTCCCCGTAGGCACGACGCGTCCCCCGTGGGCAGGGCGCTGGCACGTCCCCCGTGAGCGCGACACGTCCCCCCCTGGGCAGGACACGCACCTGTGGGCACGGTTTGTCCTCCCCCAAGCAGGACGCGTCCCCCACGGGCAGGACAGGTCCCCAGTGGGTAGGACACGTCCCCCCCCAGCAGGGCACATCCCCCATGGGCAGGGCATGTCCCTGTAGGTAGGACGTGTCCCCATGGACAGGACATGTCCCTGGGAAGCATCACCTGGTGCCGGGCTGGACGAGGACGCTGATCCCGGCTCCCCGTGGCTCCCCCACCCACGCAGCCCCCCGTCCCCTGTCCCGCAGGTCTCCCCCGCGCCGCTGAGCCATGCGGGATCGCCCGGCCCCCTCCCCGCCAGAGCCATGAGCGGCTGCCGCTACAATGGGGGGGTGACACGGCCCCGGGGCCCCCTGAGCGCCTCTGCCCGCTCCCTGCACACGCTCGAGGGGGAGACCCAGCCCCTGCGGCCCTGCCCGTCCCCCGGCCTCGAGGTGGTGGTGTCGCGGCCGGAGCAGCCCGGGGGTCCTGAGCCTGGCCCAGCGGCGGCCCCGGGGCAGGATGCGGCCGAGGAGCGGGGAGGGGAACCCCGGAGGAACCAGAACATCGGGTACAAGCTGGGCCACCGGCGAGCCCTCTTCGAGAAGCGGAAGCGCCTCAGCGATTACGCCCTGATCTTCGGCATGTTCGGCATCGTGGTCATGGTCACGGAGACGGAGCTGTCCTGGGGGGTCTACACCAAGGTTGTGGGGGCGGTGGGAGGTGGGTGGGGGTTCGTCCGGGGGTTTGTCTGGCTCACCCTGGCCCCGCTCCCCCGGCAGGAGTCGTCGTATTCGTTTGCACTGAAATGCCTTATCAGCCTCTCGACCCTCATCCTCCTGGGGCTCATCGTCATGTACCACGCCAGGGAGATCCAGGTGAGGGGCACCCGCCCCGGGGGGTTCCCAGGGGGGTCCTGCCGCCCCGGGGGTCCCACCAGCACCCTCTGTGCCCCCGCAGCTGTTCATGGTGGACAACGGCGCCGACGACTGGCGCATCGCCATGACCTACGAGCGCATCTTCTTCATCGCGCTGGAGCTCATCGTGTGCGCCATCCACCCCATCCCCGGGCAGTACCTGTTCACCTGGACCGCCCGCCTGGCCTTCACCTACGCCGCCTCCGTGGCCGACGCCGACGTGGACATCATCCTGTCCATCCCCATGTTCCTGCGGCTCTACCTGATCGGGCGCGTGATGCTCCTGCACAGCAAGCTCTTCACCGACGCCTCGTCCCGCAGCATCGGGGCCCTCAACAAGATCAACTTCAACACCCGCTTCGTCATGAAGACCCTCATGACCATCTGCCCCGGCACCGTCCTGCTGGTGTTCAGCATCTCCTCCTGGATCATCGCCGCCTGGACCGTCCGCGTGTGCGAGAGGTGCGGGGGGAGCTCCCTGGAGGGGCTCGGGGGGGAGCGCGGGGCTGGGGGCAGCTGAGGACGCACGGTGCACACCCTGAGGGGGGCTCGGGGCGGAGGAGAGACCCCTTGGGGAAGAGACCTCTTGGAGGAGAGACCCCCACTCTCCGGGCTGACCCCCTTGGTGGGACCCCCACGGTGGCCGTGATGGTTTTTCCAAACTGAGCTCGCTCACCGAGGCAAGGTGTGGGTGGCCGGACCCCCAGGGTGTCCCCAAACCTCTCCCAAGCTCCTTTGTGCCCGCCAGGGGTGGGGCAGGATCTACTCTCTGTTGTCCAGGTGGAGCTGGGGGTCTCACAGAGGGGTCCCAGGAGGTGGGAGCCTCACAGGGGGGTCCCAGGATGGTGGGGGTCACTCAGAGGGGTCCCAGGATGTGGGGGTCCCACGGAGGGGACCTGGCTCGGGACGTGCCCGTGCTCCTCAGCTGCTCCCGCGGGGCGGGGCCGGGATGCCCGCGCCGGTGTCCTGCCCGTGCCCGCCCCTTCTGGGCCGGCCCCCCCTCCCCGGGCCGCGCATTAACTGCTCTTGTTTTCCCTCCCTGACGCTCTGCTGCTTGCAGGGACAAACTGTGAGTGACCCCAGGGACCCCCAGCGCGTCCTGCACGGGGCGGCCCCGCCCCAGGCTTCTGCTTCCCAGAATTTAGGATTAGCTGCAGCCAGGGTGGGAGGGGGGCAAGGCTGGGGGGGCAAAGGGGCCGTGGACATGGAAAGGGGCTGGAGCCCTTTTCCACTTGGAACCTCAGCAGCTGCTTCCTGTCCCCCCTGTGCCCCCCAGCTGGGGGGGCCATGGTGCCCAACCTGGCTGTGGGCACGAAACGGGGGTCCTATTGTGGGGGGATTGGGGCACAGCTCCTTCTGTGCTGGCTCTTGGAGGGCTCTCAGGGGATTTGCTGCAGGGATTGCTGTGGGTTCTGGGGTGATCCTGGCAGGGGAAATCCCGGCAAGAAGCTGGGAAGGAGCCGCTGGATCCTTATTGCTTTGAATGGGAGGCTTTGGAGGAGCCTCCAAAGGGTTTTCCTTGGCCCTGGATGTTGTTCCTTGGTGCTTCCCCTCCTTAACCTGCATGTTTTGGGTGCCTGGAGGGTGCTCCTCGGGAGTGGGGAGATCTGCAGGTCCTGGGGAGCATCACTGTGGGGTGACATCCTGGGCTGCCGACCCCACCCAGGGTGTGGGTGCCCCCAGCATCTTCCTGCCCTTGGGCTGAGGGGTGCCCCCAGTACCAGCCTGTCCCATGGTGCCCCCCCCCTCTCCCTGCCATGCCCCTCAGCGCCAGATGAGGTTCCAAGCCCCCCGGGGGGCCGGGTGGAGGGACGCAGCAATCCTAAATTCCTCACCGCACGCTTGAGCGCCCCCCCAGCTTGCTCCCATCTCCCCTCCTTCCCTCCCCCCACCCCCAGCACCCCGTTTTCCCAGCTCCCCATTGCTCCCAGCATGTCCCAGTCCTGCTGCCCAGCTTGGCCACTGCTCCGTGTCCCGGCCGGGCTCGTCCCCCTGTCAGGGGGGTCCCTCGGGGAGGGGTGGGGGGCACGGCCGGCTGTGTCCGTGGCGTCGGCTCTGGCCACGGAATCTCAAAGCACAGTGTCCCCCCCCACTGCCCACCCAGTGTCACCCACGGTGGTCTCGGGGTGCCCCGGTTCATGCAGGTCTCTGCAGGGATGGCGTGTCCCCTCCCCGGGGGTCTGGGGTGACACCCGTGTCCTGTGCTTTGAGATCTCTGGGGGATGGAGGTCGCTGTGGGGCTGCTCCCAGCCTGTCCCCTTGCTGTCCTCACCCAGCAGCGCCCCCTGATCCAGCCCCACTCCTGGGGGGCGCAGCCCCCTCAGGGCATCCCTCCTGCCCGGCGCCTGTGGCTGGAGTGGCCGTGCCCGGTGTCCCCGGGGTGTCCCCAACCTCTCTGGGGCTCCCAGCAGCACCCACGGGAGCTCGGGGACTCTCGTTGGCTGCAGCCACCGGCTGGCAACGCGCCCCAAAACCCCGCGTGGCAGAGCGGTGGCACCACGAGGGGGGAGCGCGGTGCCAGCGGTGCCAGCGGTGACAGCGGCTGCGCTCGGCCCCGGGCAGGTACCACGACAAGCAGGAGGTGACCAGCAACTTCCTGGGGGCGATGTGGCTGATCTCCATCACCTTCCTGTCCATCGGCTACGGGGACATGGTGCCGCACACCTACTGCGGGAAGGGCGTGTGCCTGCTCACCGGCATCATGGTGAGCGCCGGGCCGGGGGGCGGGGGGGGGACACGCGCGGCCCCTGCGCCCCCCCGGGCCCCCCTTCCTCCCACACCTCACCCCGGGGGTCCCTGCCCGCAGGGCGCCGGCTGCACCGCGCTGGTCGTGGCCGTGGTGGCCCGAAAACTGGAGCTCACCAAAGCGGAGAAACACGTCCACAACTTCATGATGGACACGCAGCTCACGAAGCGGGTGAGGCCCCCCGGCCCCTCCTCGCCCCTCCCCGGCGGCAGGACCGGCCCTCCCCCGGCCCCGCCCACCCCTGATCCCGGGGGATTCGGTGCCTTCCAGGTGAAAAATGCTGCTGCCAACGTACTCAGGGAAACGTGGCTCATCTACAAACACACCAAGCTGGTGAAGAAGATCGACCATGCCAAAGTTCGGAAACACCAGCGTAAGTTCCTCCAAGCCATCCATCAGTAAGTGCCAAACCTTTACCTGCTTCCTACCAGGAATGGTGTCCCATCCCAGAGGTTCTTTTTTCCCCCAGGAGGAGAGCTGGGTGCTTCCTCCCCTCCTGCGCCTGCCTGGAGCCCTGGGTTGGGAGCCAGGAGGTCCTTTGTCCTTGTCCCCTGTCCCCATCCCCTATCTCTTGTCCCCCATCTCCACTGTCCCCCTCCCCTGTCGCTGTCTCTTGTCCTTGTCTCCTGTCCCTCGTCCTTGTCCTCCATCTGCTGTCCCCATCCCAACTTCTTCCCCATCCCATATGTCCCCTCTCCCTGTCTTCCCATCCCCTGTCTCCTGTCCTTGTCCCCCATCTCTGGTGTCCCCTGTCCCTGCCTCCTGTCCCCTGTCCCCCCCCCACTATGGGATGCTGTCCCAGCACGTGGGAACCCCGATGCTCCTGGGGTGACCCCAGGGGTACCCCACTGATGAGGGTTGATGTGACCTTGTCTCTTGTCAGGGGAGCAGGGCTGGGGGGCTCTGCTTTTGGTGGGGGTGGGACTGAGGGGTGCCTGGCTTGGGTGGGTGGTCCATGGTGGGGGGGGGGTGCTGCTCTGCTCTCGTGCCCCCGCGCTCTTCGTGGTGGTATTAAACCTGCTGTTGTGTTTTGTCTCTGTTCTGCCCTGTCCCTGCAGAGCTCAGAAGTAAGTCACCCCCTTTCTGCCCCCCCTCCCCGGCTGCTCCCCTGTGCATGAGCTCTGGCTACCACGTTTGGGGTGGGGGGGACACCTCGGAGTGGCCCCCCCGGCTCTGTCTGGGCCGCAGGGATGGAGGGGCAGGGGCTGTGCTTGCGGGGTTGGGGTGGGGGGACTGCATGCTGGGTTGGAGGGCGGCTGCATGGGGGTGTAAAGGCACTCCTGGGGGGAGTCACTGAGCCTGAACCTCCCCCTGTGTCTCCCCAGGCTGAGGAGTGTGAAGATGGAGCAGCGGAAGCTCAACGACCAGGCCAACACTCTGGTGGACCTGGCGAAGGTGAGCGATGCTGGAGGGGAGGTTGGGGGGTTGGGGAGACCCCACTGTGGGGGGATCCAGCACTGACCCCCCCCCCGTGTCGGTGTGACCCCCCCCCAGACCCAGAACATCATGTACGACATGGTCTCGGAGCTGCAGGAGCGCCACGAGGACCTGGAGAAGCGCCTGGGAGCACTGGAGAGCAAACTGGAGGCGCTGGGGCTGAGCCTGCTGGCCCTGCCCGGGCTGGTCAGCCAGGCCCTGGGCCAGCAGCAGAGGGAGCTCCTGGGGGCTTGGCCCCCCCGGCTCTGCTCGGCCACAGCCCCCTGCACCCCCACCCACGCCCCCCGCGCCCCTGCCGGTGCCCCCCTGCCTCTGACAGCGGGTGATGGGGAGGGGGGTGCTGGGGGTGCCCTTTTACAGCCTCCTCCACCTCCTTGGACAGCGGGTCATGGGAGGGGGTTTATGGGGGCACCCACAGGCCCCCCTTTGTCGCCCCCCCACCTCCTCAGACAGCGGTTGGTAGGGAGGGGGGTGTGTGTGGGGGGCACAGGTCCCCCCATGTCACCCCTCTCCCACCTCCTCGGACAGCGGGTGATGGGGGGGTGTTGGGGGGGCCCCTCTTATGTCTGGCCATCGTGTGGCTGATTTCAGTAGCTTTGTTCTGTAAAGCCCTGTATAAATTTCCTGCGTTCACTGTGCTGGCGTGAGGCTGGAGACCCCCCTCCCAGGAGCCCCTCCGTGCCCCCCTGGCCGGGTGGGAGCTGAGCCCCAGCCTCCAGGAGGGCTTTTTGGGGGGGTGGGATGCAGCGACCACTGCGCTGGGGGGGGCTGGAGCAGCCCTGGGAAGTGGGGGGAGAGGGAGAGGGGGAGAAGCCAGGAGCCCTGAGTGTTGTGAGGGGGAGTCCAGGGGCTGCCCCCCAGGTGAGGAGGGGGTGGAGGTTGGGGGCAGGGTGGGGGGGCACCTGGGGTCTTGCCTGGAGGGTGCGGAGCAGGGAGAGACCCCCGTGGTGAGAGCAGGGCTGAGCCCCGGGGTGGAGGATTTGGGCGGGGAGGGGGAGGCGTGTCTCTGTTCCTGGCTCTGCCGCGAAGTGACCTTGGCGAAGTCACGTCACCTCTCTGTGCCTCAGTTTCCCCCGTCTGTAAAATGGGAGGAGGGTGGGGGTGGGAGGTTGGGGGGGACACGGCACCAACCATCGCAAAGCGCTGTGAGACTCCTGGATGCAATACCGAGCCCAGCCCCCCCACGGGGTGGGCGAGGACCCTCTGCCGGGACCCCCACAGCCCTGCACCCCCCCGGGGCCGGTCCTGCTCTCCCCTCCACGCTGTGGGGGGGTCGCGGGGGGGCTGAGGCGCAAATTAAAGGAGCCTGAACTGGACGCGTCACTCTCTGCTCGCGGCAGCGGGACCCCGCCCCGGCGGGGGGGGTGGGGTCCCGGGGGGGTGAAAGGGCGTGTTTTGGGGGGCTCTTTGCCGCTCCCCCCACTGAGGAGGGTCCCCTCACCCTGAGAACCTTGTGGGACTGGTATGGGGGCTCCAAACCCCTCGGGTGGGGGGAGCACTGGGGGGGCTGGTTTGGGGGGCTCATAGCAGCCAACTGGGTGGGGTGATGGGGGATCCCAAGCTGTTTTGGGGTATCCTGGGTCCCCTCTGCAGCCCCAGGACGGGGTTGGGGTCTTGCAGAAGGCGGGGGCAGGAGGGTGGGGGGCCCTTCGGGGAGGGGGGGGCAGGGGCCCCAGGCTGCCCACGCGGGGCCCGGTGCCACGGTTTGGGGTGACACGAGGCTGTTAATGATTAACCGGCGGTGCCGGGCGGTGGTGGCGGTGACTGGTGGCACTGGTGGTGGCAGCAGTGGTGGCAGTGGCCAAGGGACATCGCGGTGGGTCCCGGGGCCGTGTCCCCCCATGAGACGGGCAGGTAACGTTGGTGGCAGGGGTCGGGGCCGGACACTGCCCTGGGGGGCTGGCACTGGGACAGGGGGGGACACGAAGTGTCCAGGAGTGACCCAGGGGCTGCTGGACTCGCGGGGTCGTGGAGGGGACCCTCCCCCTGCTCCTCCAGGGAGGTCCCTACTCCTGGGTGCTGGGAGCACCAGTAGATGCTTCCCATCCCAGTCCAGACTGGGGGGCACTGGGACCCACTCCTGTCCCCCTCATCCCGGGGCTTCTCCTCCAGCGGGACCCAGCCAGGAGCTGCGAGAGCGAAGTTGGATGCACCCGGGGCACCCCCATCACCCCAAAACCGCCGGGAGCCGCTGGCCGAGGCCCCCCGCCCCGCCGGGACCCCCGGACCGCCCGGTACGGAGCGGGGACAGGGGGGCTGAGCCCTCGGACCACCTCACACCCCTCCCTTGTGTCCCGAAGCCTCCGCCAGCCCGTGCCAGGTGTGTCACCTTCGAGGACGAGGTGGTGCCACCGCGGGGACCCCCGGGGAGGGTCCGTCCTGCCAAGGAGCAGGAGAAGCAGGGGGACAGGTCCATCCCCCCCAGACTGTCACCCCGGCCACGCGCCGTCCCCGACTACGTGGTGTAAGTGGCTCTTTGGGGACGGGGATGGACACGGGGGTGTCACGGACCCCCCGGGACCCAACCACGAGGGTCCCGGGGGTGAGGGCAGCACCTGAGCCCCGTGGTTTGGGGGCGGGGGAGTGCAGGAGGTACCCGGCGATCCGGAGCCCCCGGCAGAGGGAGGGGTACAAGGGCGTCTTCCAGGACCAGCTGGCGGAATACGTGGATCTGCACCGGGAGCTCCGTGCCACATGTCGCCCCCCGGGCAGGACGGTGGGTCCCTGGGTGGGCACCGGGCACAGTCCTGCGAGCGGGCTTGGGTGGGATGAGCTGGGCGTTCTCTGCAGGGATTAAGGGTGAGCCCTGGGGGTGCTGCAGAGGGTGTTGGGGGCGACAGGAGGAGACACGTGGACCCCCGGGCTCCGGTGGCATCAGCAGCGCCCGAAGGCAGCTCCTGGAAAATTAATGAGCGTTGGAATTTCTCGGCTGCGCCCTGGGGGAGGGTTTTGCCGCAGGTCTTGGAAGTGCTGGAGGTGCCGGAGGAATTCTGGGTGCCCCTGAGCCCTCCGGATTTGTCACCTCCAGCCACCTCATTAGGGCTGAACCCCCCGCGGGGCTCCGGGACGCGACCCACAACTGCTGTGAGTTCGTGAGGAGGAGGAGGGTGAGCAGCGGGAGGGTTCAGGATTTGTTCTGGGGAGCCGGGGGGGGGGTTGCCCTGGGCATCACGGGCCCCCGGTGCCTTGGCAGGGCAATTCCCGGCAGGATTCAGCCTGGCTGGAGAAGCAGCAGCGCTGTGAGTACCTGAAGAAGAAGCTGACGCACCTCAAGGCGCGGATCCAGGAGTACGATCGTGTCACCCGCTCCAGCGCAGGTGGCTCCTGAGCCTGTGCCAGGACCGGGGAACCCCCACTCCGAGGCACCCCAGGGGATGGGGAGGGGGTGGCAATGCTGCAGGGATCACCCAGTACCCACCCACCCATCGCACCCACGCGGGAACGGGGAGCAAACCCACCGGCTCCTCCTTTTGGAGGTCCTCGTGGAGCCTCGTGGCCCCGGGACCCCCGAGCGCTGGGTGGTCCCTCCTGTCCCCGGGCCCTGGCTGTGCCCCCACCTCACCCTGTGAATCGGGGATTTCCCGCCCCCCACCCCGGGCAGGGGGTGCAGCTGCTGAAGTGGCTTTAATTTAATAAGTGGGTTTAATAAACGTGGTGGTGGTGTTTGTTTGTTTGTTTTTTTTGGGGGGGGGCGTGTCTCAACTTTTTTTTTGCGCCTCCTGGGGCACCCACCGTGTCCAGGGGCAGCGGGCACCCCCATCCCACCACAGCGCCCTTGGGACCCTCAGCACAGGGCACAGTTTCACCGGCCCCTGATTTCACCCCCAGTTTCACCGCCCCCCCTGAGGCGGATCCCGGTGCTCCCACCCCTCCATCTCACCCCTCCCGGGGGCGGGACCCGGGGCCGGTCCCGCAGCGCTGCCGCCACCGCCTCCCATCGATCCCGGCTGCCATTTTAAGGTGAACAAAGCGGAGGAGGCGGCGGCAGGTGAGTGGCTCCGCGGCCACGGGACCCCCCGGGACCGGCACCGGCCCCGGGACCGACCGCGGCCCCGCGGGGCGAGCGGGCTCTCCGGGCGGGAGGGCGCACCGGGGGTCCCCGCGCCCCGCCGCGCACGGGGGGTTTCGTCCTTCCCCGCCGCCCCACCTGCACCGGGATCCCCGCCGGGCTTCCCTCCGGTACCGGCGTCCCCACTGGCACCAAAATCCCCTCCGCTGGCACCGGGGTCCCCACCGTGGTCCCCACCGGTACCGAGGCTCCCAAAGCCGAGAGGCGGCTGCTCCTCTCGTGGCAGCGGGGCCGGAGGTCGCGCTGCCTGCCCGGTGCCCCTTCAGGAGGAAGGGACCCCCGGACCTCCCCTCCCGTGTCCTCCCCGGGGGCATCGCGCTCCGGTTACCGCTCCGGGAGCCCGAGACCCCCCGGTCCCGCTCGTGGTGGGGTCCCCGCGGCTGCCGCGTCCCGGTGGCCGCTCGGACCCCCAGGAGGGCGCGGGGATCAGCTCGCGGTCCGGGGGTGAATCCGACTGCGATCGGGAGGTTCAGGGATTTGTGGGACAAGGGGGTGTTGGGACACTTGAAGTGGAGAGGGTTTGACTTGGGCAGCCCCAAAGCCTCGGGGGCACCACTGGGGCCCAGTGCCCACTCTTGCCAGGGGTCAGAGGGTCTTCCCTACCCCCACACCCACCATGGGGGTCTGATCCTGGCACTGAGCTCCTCCAGAACGGGTGCGCGTGTTGGATTTCCCACAGGGATTCAGGTTTCCCTGGCGCTGCTCCCTGCTCCGGGTTGGGGTCTCTGCACTACGTGGGGGAAGGGGGGTCCCCACATTAATTTTGAGAAAACCCCCCCCAAATTTTTACGTGCTGATTTACCACTTTCCTGGAGGCTGCTGCTCACGTGGCCCGTGTTATTGTTATTATTTTCCTCTTTAATCCTCCAGATCTGCTTACGGCAGCACCCGCGGGGCAAGCGCGGGCCCCGGGTAAGCGCTTTGCTGCTTCCAGGAGAATTTGAACAATGCCCAGTTCCTCAGGCCGTGTCTGGTGGCCGTGGTGGGGGTGGGAGGTGGGGTCTGGGAGGTCGGGGGGTCTCGGGGTCCCCACCGTGGGGCAGGGCCGGGGCGTGACGGGCTGGGCGCTGTCGGTGACTCACGGCTCCCTGTGCCTCAGTTTCCCCACGCTGACTCGGGTGCCGCGGCGTCGGGCGGGTGTTGACGGTGCTGGTGACGGGACCAAAGTCCCCACAGGGCGCTGGAAACGCGGCGGTTCTGCCTCGCGCCGGTGCCGGCACCTCCTGGTGCTCGACCGGCTCCGACTCTCTGCCCGTCTGTGTCCCCCCAGGCTCCGCCACCATGTTCAGCAAGAAGTCCTACGACAGCCCCCCGACTGGTTATGGCCCCCCCACCAACTACGGCCCCCCCACGGGCTACGGGGCCCCCACGGGCGACTACGGCTACGACTACGGCGCCCGCTCGCCCCCGCCGGGCTCCTACTACATCGAGGACGTGCCGCAGCACTTCTACAAGTGGTCGTCGCCGCCCGGCGTGGTGAGGATCCTGGAGGCCACGATCATCCTGCTCTGCATCGCCATCTTCGCCTGCGTGGCCTCCACCCTGGCCTGGGAGTACGGCTACGGATTCGGGGGGCTCTACGGCAGCGGCCTGGGGGGCTTCTACGGCTCCGGCTACTACGGCAGCGGGCTGAACTACGGGTACGGCTACGGGGGGTACTATGGCGGCGTCACCAACCCGCGGACGGCCAACGGCTTCATGATCGCCATGGCCGTGCTCTGCTTCCTGGCCCAGCTGGGGCTCTTCGTGGCCAGCGTCAGCAAGTCCAGCGGCTCCCGCTCGCGCCGCTTCTACCTGGTGGTGCTGGTGGTGAGCGCCGTGCTGGCCCTGGCCATGCTCATCGCCTCCATCGTCTACGTGGTGGGTGTCAACCCCCAGGCGCAGATGACGGGCAGTTACTACTACAACCCCCTGCTGACCATCTGCAGCCAGATCTACAGTGGCAGCACCTACCTCAACCAGTACCTGTACCACTACTGCACCGTGGACCCCCAGGAGGTGAGGGGGCAGCCCCAGCTCTGGCAGGGCCCCCCTGCCTGGCTCTGGGCACAGACCCCTTTGCGACTGCGTCCCACGGGGTGCGGGGTGGGGAGGGAGAGGGTTGGGGACCACGGTTGGTGACCACGTCCTGCCCTTGGCGTTTTCCCGCTGTCTTTAGTGAGTTTGGGGTGATCTGGGGCTGTGGGAGGAACTGGGATAATCTGGGCGTGTAGGAGCAACTGGGGGAAGTGATCCAGGGCTGCAGGAGGAGCTGGGATGAGCCGAGGCTGCAGGGGGGGAACCAGGATGAGCTGGGGCTGTGGGAGGAATGGGGTGATCCAGGGCTGTGGGAAGAACCAGGATTATCTGGGTCTGTGGGAGGAATGGGGTGATCCAGAGCTGTGGGAGGAACCAGGATGAGCTGAGACTGCAGGAGGAGTCGGGGTGATCCAGGGATGCGGGAGGAACTGGGGAGAACCAGGATGAGCTGGGACTGAGGAAGGAATCGTGGTGATCCAGGAGTGTGGGAGGAATTGGGATGATCCAGGGCTGTGGGAATTGGGTTGAGCTGGGGCTGTAGGGGAAATTGGGGTGATCCAGGGCTGTGGGAAGGGCTGGGGCAATGCAGGGGTGCAGGAGGAACCGGAGTGATCCCTCTGCCTGCGCCGGGAGTTTCGGGGAGGGGACGGGCTGTCATCCCGACACAGACCCAGTTTCTGGACCTTTGTTCTCTCTGGCTGTAAAAGTGCCGGAACAGGACCGGGACACTGCAGGGCTGGGAGGGGTCAGGGTGCCAGCTGGGCACTGCTGGTGCCAGCAACCCGGCTCGGGACTCAGAGGGGTCCGTGGGGCAGGCAGAGCCCCCAGCCCCCAGCCCCAGCCCCGTCCCCAGCCCCGGGGCTCCTGCTGGTGGCACATGTGCTGGACCGGCGCTGCCGGTTCCCATCCGGCCGTGCCGGCCATGCCGCATTCCTGAGCCCGGCCCCGGCTGCTCCTGCTCCCTGCCAAGGCCAAGCAGGGCCTGATCCACGCGGGTTTCTGTGTGGCTGCAGGGATCTGGTTCCTGGAAGCTGTTTGGGATGCCTGGTGAGGGAGCTGGCGCGTGGCTGAGCGGGTGGTGGGGTCAGGGTGCTGCGTGGAGGTGCTGGAGGGTGCCAGCTCCATGCTGCTTCCCAAATCACAAACTTGTCCTGTCCCCATGGGAAAATAAACCACCCTCCATTGCTTGACCTGGCCCCTAAACCTCTGGAACCCCTGATGGGCTCCATCCTGGGATGGGTGGCCCCTGCCCCTCTCCCCATGCCCTGGTGGGAGTCCAACACTGGGAGGATTTGGGGATGAAGGGAGCAATTCCTGCTCATCCCAGGGCGATGCAGGGGACCCAGCCCCTGTGACCCCCACCCTGAGAGCCCCCTGCCTCCTCCCCTCCAGGCCGTGGCCATCGTCTGCGGGTTCCTCATCGTCATCCTCCTCTGCCTCATCTGCTTCTTCGCTCACAAGACGCGGAGCAAGATCTGGAAATACGGAAAACCAAACATCTACTGGGACAAGGTGCCAGTGGTCCAGGAGGGTCCCAACGTGGAGGAGTGGGTGAGTCTGAGGTGGGCTGGGTGAGGGGGGACTCCCTGTGAGCTTCCTCCCTGCCTGCCCTGTGCTGGACATTCCCAAGGCAGGGGTGGGTTGGGATGTGCAGGGGTGAGCACAGGGAGGGTGTGGGGACCGCGGGGCTCTGTAGGGACCCCAGGGCTGTGGGGGGACCCTTCCTCTTGCCCAACCTGGCACCCCAGAGCCCAGTCCTGGTGTGTTTGCACACCCCGTTATCACCCCCACAGCCTCACCGTGCCCGGCACCCGCCGTGTCCCTCCCTGTCACCCCGTGTTTTCCCAGCCTTTGCCATTCCCTGGCACAGCCTTTCCCGGCGTGCCAGACTGGGCGAGCTGCTCTGGGACTCGCTGCACGGCAAACAGGGTGGGATCTGATGGGCTGGGGGCCAGGGGCTCGGTGCTGGAGTGCTGGCCAGGTCCTGGCCCCTTCGCTGGCCACGGGACAGTGCCCAAAACAGCAGCCAGGGGACACTGCCAGGGGACACTGCCAGGGGACACTGCCCGGCCACACCGCGTGGTTTCGGTCTGGGCAATGATTAACCCGGCTCTGTGGGGATGTGCCACCAGGAAGCCGAGGGATTTACGGCTTCCCTGAGCCCGTGTCCCCACGGTGGGGGTGTTGGGGACCCCCCCTGTTGCTGGCCCTGGGATGTGCCCTGTCCTGCCCTGGCTCTGCAGCTCCCTGAGCCTGGGGAGGGTTCAGGAATGGCTGCAGCATCCCGCAGGGAAGGAGGACTGGGAATGTGCAGAGGTGCTGGTGTCCCCCCAGGTTTTGTTCCATGTCTGCATCCCCTCACGTCTTTCTCCCTGTCCCTCATGTCCCCATTCCTCTCTCCACGTCCCCACGCCTCACCCTCGCCTGCAAGTCTAATATTTATTTTTCATTTCTCAGAAATCCCTTTGTTGGGGTTTTATTTATTTGGTTAAAGTCCCTCCCTTGCAAAGCATTTCCTGCCCCTCTGGGACACAGGGCCCCCATTCCCCGGGGTCCCTTGGTGGGGGAGGGTCCTTCTTGGCTCGGTGACACCGTGAGGTCACCCCCGGGTGAGGTTTCGGGGTGTGATCCCCTCCTGGGACATCCCGTTCCCGGTTTATGGGGCTGAGATAACGGGGTGACCTTCGAGCGGGCGGGAGGCACCGCGCGGCTCCGCTGCCGCCCCGGCGTGGCCCGGGGGACACGGCTGTCCCCACGCCGGTGGCCCCCTCACCTGGCGGCCCCCAATTAGCCGTGGCTTCGTTAGTGGGGGGGAAGGTGCCGTCGGAAGCGGCGTGAGCGGCCGGATGTCCCCAGGGCCCCCATCCCGGCAGGGACCGGCTTCCGGCACAAACAACCCACAAAGGCCAGGAAGGAAGCGGGAGGGGGGACAGACGGACGCCCCACGTCCTCCTGGAGGAGCCCTGGCCGTGCCGGGGGGTGATGGGGGTCCAGGGTGGGGCAGTGCTGGATGGGGGGCCAGGAACGCCCCCAAAGCCCCTGAGGTGTCACCCTGGGGGTGTCAGAGCCCCCCCGAGCTGTGTCTGTCTGTTCTTGTCCCCCAGTGGGACCCCACTCCACCCCATGGGGGCTTGGGGATCTGTGGGTCCTTCTCCAGCCTCCCCCTCCCCAAATGCCCACCAGGGGGCCCTCCCCTCGTCCCTTTTTCCCCCACAGCCATGTGGGACACCCCACTGCAGCTCTGCCAGGGCTCATCCCTGGATTCTGGAAGGGTTTTGGGGTTCTCCTGACTGCCCTGTGTCCCCACTGCTCCTGGGACTGCCCCCTGACAAGGTCCCGCACCCACTGGTGGGGTTTGGGGGTTCCCAGGGAATGTCAGTCCTTTGCCATCCTGGATCTGCCCCTCAAAGAGCTCCTGCAGCAGCTGGTGGGGTTTTTAGGGGTCCCTGGAGGATTCTGGGGGGTCCCGAGGGGGCCAACAATGCCTCATCATCATGGATCTGTCACACGGGACAGACACCGGTGTCCCCTCTGTCCCTGTGTCCCCCCTGGGCCCTGCTGGGGGGGCTGGGGAGTGTCCCCCGAGCCCAGCCCCCCCTGAACCCCCGTCCCTGCTGCAGGTGAAGAACGTGACGGACGGGGCCAGCGCCCAGGACGAGACGGCCACTCTGGCCTACTCGGAGAAGCCCACGAGCCCCATCACCGCGCCCCCCTACAGCCCCCCGTCCTACAGCCCCCCCCCAAATGGCTACTACCCCTCGGGCACCTACAGCACCCACGGGTGAGTGCGGGCAGGGCCGGGGGGGCTGCGCGTCCGTCCCCTCCGTCATCCTGCAGGGACCCCCAGGGCAGGGGGGGCTGGGTGTTTGTCCCCTCTGTGACCCCCCCTTGTGTCCCCTGCAGTGACCCCCCAGAGCAGGAGCCCAGCCCCGCGGAGGGGAAGGGCCGGGAGCAGCCCCCCAAGCCCCCCACGCGCCGCGGGCGCCGGCGCCGGCGGAACCCGGAGCTGGACGAGTCCCAGTACGAGACCGATTACACCACGGCCGTGGAGTCCGGGGACGAGCGGGACCGTGACCAGTGGGCCAGGTGAGCTGGGGGAGCCCCCCTGAGCACCCCCCCGCAGCTGGAGCCACCCCTGGGGGGACTCACCGTGCGCCCCCCCCCCAGCCTGTACCCCCCGATCTCCTCGGACGCGACGCGGCAGAGGTACAAGCAGGAGTTCGACTCGGACCTGAGGCGCTACAAGGAGCTCTGCGCCGACATGGACGCCATCAACGACCGCCTCGGCCAGCTGGGGAAGCAGCTGGACAGTGTCCCTGAGGACAGCCCCCAGTACCAGGTGGGGGGGCCGCGCTGGGAGCTGTGGGAACGCTGGGATGGGTGGTGGGGGAGCCTGGGGAATGCTGCAGGGCAGTGGGGGTGATTTCTGCAGAGGATCTGGGATGCTGCAGGATGCTGGGGATGGGTGTTGAGGATCTGGGATGGAGGATTTGGGGTGCTGCAGGACGCTGGGGATGGGTGTTGAGGATCTGGGATGGAGGATTTGGGATGCTGCAGTATGCTGGGGATGGGTGTTGAGGATCTGGGATGCTGCAGGGCAGCAGAGGCGGATGTTGGCGAGCCTTGGGATGCCACTCCTGGGCAGGGGGAATGCTGGGGAGGATTTGGGATGGATGGATGCTGCGGAACCTCAGGATGCTGCAGGACACCAGGGACAGCACAGGGCAGCACTTTTGCCCTGCTGTGACCCCCCTGGTGCCCTTCCCTCCACAGGACCTGGCCGAGGAGTACAACAGGCTCAAGGACCTCAAGAGGGTGAGCTGGGGTGGGGTGGGGGGGGGTGTTACACAGCTGGAGGGGGGGTTTCCCTGCCTCCCCGTGCCCCCCAGCCCTGATGCCAGTCCCCTGCTGCCTTTCAGAGCCCCGACTACCAGAGCAAGAAGCTGGAGACCAAAACCCTCCGCAACAAACTCTTCCACATCAAGCGGATGGTGAGCGACTACGACAAGGTCCGGGGGTGACCTGAGCCCCCCACCCCCGTGGAAAGAGGGGCACAGGGGGGAGGCCTCTGCTCCCCCCCACCCTCTCTGCAAAGACTTTGGGGCATTTTGTGCCTTTTGTTTGTATTAAAATCCCCCCAAAACCGCCCCGGTGCCAAGGCTGGGGGGGCTGGAGGCAGCTGCTGGTGTGACCCCCCCCTCCTCCCCACCACCCCGTGTTCCCCCCACCCTGTGAGTGCCTCCCCTCAGTGCCTTCCCATCCTGGGGGTCTCCTCCCACTCCTGTAAGTATGTTTTTTTTGGGGGGGTCTGCACCCCCCTGGGTGCCTTCACAGGGGTTGGGGTACCAAACCATGGCTGGGGGGGGGTGCAGAGAACACCTTGGTTGAGCTCCCCAGGGATTTGGGGAGGGGGGTGGGAAGAACCCCTTTGAGGACCCCCCTGGTGATATTTTATAAGGAACTCTTTGAAACTGTGTAATATTTCAATTTTTTTTTTAAATAAATGAAGTGTATCTATTGATTTTAAATTGGGGTCGGTGTGAAAGGGGCTTGAGGGGGTGGATGAAGTGACTCCTCCCACCTGGAAAGGGGGACCCCAACCACCCCAACCCTCCCCCCACCCCAAAAGCCCCAATCCCAACCTCTGTGCTGACTCCTCCCCTCCATCCTGCTGATCCAGCTCTTCCTCAGCAGGATTTATTCCCAAATGACCCCCCCCTTCCTTGTTATAAACCATCACCCTGGAGCCCCCCCTCCCCAAATCCCCGGATTACCCACAAAACATCCAATTTTAGGTGTTTTATAGGGGTTCCATTTTTTGGGGCTGGGATCACGTCCCAAATTTGGCTCCACCATCCCCCCCGCAAATCCCTGCTCACACCAAACCCCCCCCGGGGCTGTAAGAAACATCTTTTATTGACTTAATTCATTTGTTTAGTATCATTGAACAAGGATTATATTTTCAGTGAATCAACCTAAATGCCAAATCCCGGCTAATCCTGCCGCCGTCTGTCACACCGAGAGGGGGGGACCCCCCGATCCCTCCTGCCTGGCTCTGCCCGCCCCCGCCTTCCATGTGCCCCCTCCAGCCCTGGGGACCCCCCCCAGCAGCATCACCCCTTTCCCCTTTGGGTTTTGGTCCCCCCAAAATCTCCTTTCTTGCCCAAACGTGGCTGAAAAAAACCCAGGGAGGCATGGGATGGTGGGGGGTGCTGAGGGGGGCGGAAAGCAGTAAGGGAGGCAGCAGGAATGAGCCCAGGGAGAAGGGCTGGGTGCTGTTCACATCCCAAAAAACCCCCCCAGCCCCTCCTGTGACCCCCCCTTCTGTCCCAGTGCCCCCACGGGGGAGATGCTTCAGTGGAAGGTGGGGTCAGGCCCCATCCCCAAAAAGGGGCTGCTCCGAGCTCAGCCCATCAGTCCTCAAGGCTGGATCCAGCCTGGTGGGCACAAAGGGGCTCTAAAATGACCCTTTTTCCACAATTCCCAGAACTGGAGCTGGGGTGGGGAGATAGAGCCAGGGGTCCCAGCCTGGCTGGTCCCCTCTCCCACCACCTCCCACCTGAGCCTTCTGACATCTGAAATTCAGCTTTGGAGGAGCAGAGGGGGTGGGATCCCCCTTCCCTGGGCAGAGGGAGGGACCAGCCCCGGGGGTGCTCCGAGGTCCCTTGGGATGCTCCAAATTCCACAGCGGGGAGAGGAACCAGCCCCAGGTTTGCTCCAAAGTCCCTGGAGGGACTAGGGCGGGGCTGGGAAGCTCCAGGGGGTCCAGAACAGTCCGGTGTCCATCGGCGGCGACACGGAGAGTACCTTCAGGTTTCGGGGGACACCCCCGTGACCCCACAGCCTCTGCGGGGAGCAGGGCCCCCTCCTGTGGCAGACAGAGCTCTGAGGCCGAGGCCCAGCACAGAACACCCCAGGGACACCATGGGAACGAGTCCACGTCCAGCTGCCGGGGGGGCGGTCCCGGGATCGTCCCCCCCGCGCTCCGTCCCTACTGCCCCGTCCCGTAGGGCCAGTTGAAGGTGCTCCCGGACAGCAGCATGTCCCTGATTAGCGTCTCGATGGGCGTCTTGCCCACCAGCCTCATGAAGAAGAGCTGGGAGATGAGGGCGGCGGGCACGGCCCGGAGCGCCGGGAGCCGCAGGAGCAGCCGCCCGAAGCGCTGGGGCTGGGACGGGTACTGGGAGCGCACGTACTCCGTCAGGGCCACCTGCGCCTTCTCCTGCAGGCTCTCCACGTGCGCCGGGTCCGACAGCCCGCAGGCATCTGCGGAGACAACGGGGAGCACCGGTTGGAGGGGCCCTGAGACCCCCGGGGAGCCCCCAACGCCCTGAATTCTCGGAGGGGTTGCACTGGCAAGGACAGGGCAACTCCATGGGTGAGCGAGGGGTGAGACCCTCATAGTTTTCTCCGGGGGGGATCTGCATTCCTGCAGGTCTCGCTCCCAGGGAATGCTTGTCCCTGCACCCAGATGGACGCGCCGGAGTGACAAAACCCACAGCGGTGAAGTGCCAGGGAATGGGGACCCCTCTGCCATCTCTGGATGCTCCCTGGACCCCAAAACCACCTCTGTGGCATGGGAAGAGCACGGATGGGCCAAGGGTTGGGGCTCCCCAAGATCCCCCTCCGTTTCCCTGAGGGTATCTGTGTTCCTACAGGTCCTGTCCCCACTGCCCTGGGAAGTTCATCCCTGAGTCAACCCCAGAGAAGTCACGGGGGAAAAGACCAGGGAATGAGGACCTTCTGCCCTCTCCAGACACTCCCTGGACCCCAACCCCTGGGGAAACAGTGGACACCCCCTCCCTGGTCCCCCCCACCCCCGGTGCCAGCGACGTACCGGGCGTGAAGAGCGCGATGGCTTTGAGGCAGCTGTACTCGGCCGAGTCCACCTGGAGCCGGTTGAGCTTCTCCACCTGGTCCTGGAAGATGCGGATCTGGTCCATGAAGGAGACGACGCGGTCGGCGGACATGGGCGAGGCGTGGAAGCCGGCGGCCGCCAGCAGCGGGGCCATGTGGAGCGGCAGCGCCGACTGCGCCGCGTTCAGCACGAACAGCTCGCTCCAGCTGAGCCGCAGCAGCGCCACTTGGTCGGACACGGGCAGCTCCGGGAAGAAGGGGATGTTGCGGGCCCACTCCACGGTGCTGAAGAGCAGGCGGGCGGCCAGCTCGCAGATGTTGTCGATGCCCATCACGCTGCCCTGCTGCGCGTACTGGGAGCCGTAGCGGGCGGCCGGGTAGGGCTCAGCCCGCAGCAGCTGCGAGATGAGCTCCGACACCGGCTGCCCGTTGAAGTATTCCCCGCTGGGGATGGTGTTGGGGCTGGTGCTGGAGTGGCTCGGGGGGATCCGGCCCCGCTGCACGGCTGTGGGGCGAGAGGAGGGAGCTGGGTCCTGCCTGGACAAACCCCAGCTCCCGGCATTCCCAGTGCCCACAGGAAGGATGGGGGTGCTCCCACCAGCCACCCACTCAGCATCCCCATACCCTGCCACAGGGACATTCCTGACACCCCCAGCATCCCCCTATCCTGCCACAAGGATGCTCCCACCATTCATCCTGACACCCCCAGCATCCTCCTATCCTGCCACAAGGATGCTCCCACCATCCTGACATCCCCAGCAGGGCCATATCCTGTCACGGGGATGCTCCCACCACCTGCCCAGCATTCCCAGCATAGCCTTATCCTGCCACAAGGATGCTCCCACCATCCTGACAACCCCAGCAGGGCCATATCCTGCCATGGGGATGCTCCCACCACCCACCCAACATCCTCAGCAGAGCCACATCCTGCCATCCCAAGGGATGAGGAGCAGCTTTGAGGCACTCAGGGAGAGGGAGCCACACTCATCCATTTAAGATCCTGGTGATCCATCAGCTTCCACCAGCATCCCTGACCCCAGGCACGCCAGGCTGGGTGCCCAGCTGGCACCACAGCCCCCCACACCGGCTGCAGTCACTGCCCAAGGTCATTCCATGGCAGGAATCATTTATTTCCACACAAAACGCCCTCCTTGGAAGCGCCGTTACCCCGGAGCTCCCACTCCTAATTGCAGGCAGGAAGAGCCATTTTTTGGCTCCCCCCTCGCCCCCATTAGTGCCCAGTATTTGCTCAATCCCTGGTAATTAATTTATGGGCTGTTCATGAGGCACTTAAATGAGAGCTCTAAATCATGCTAAGTGGCAATAATGCCATCCCGACTCCTCTGGAAAAGAGGGAATTACTGTCCTGCTTCCAGCATCCGTCCCCTGTTCCTCCCTGTACCAATGCCACTTGCCATGGAGCGGCCACAGCATCTCCCTCCCTGTCTTGGCACAGCCCCAGCCACAGGGATTGGACATTTTTGGGGATAAACCTGAGATTTTCGGGATCATCCTGGATGCAGAAGCATTTTGGGGTTTGCAGCCCCCCAGGTGACGGGGAGCAGGGGGGGGAAAGCAGCCTGTGGGATTTGCTGGGATCCAGGAGTCCATCCCAGCAGGTGATCCCTGCTCCAGGTGTGTTTCCTTATCAGCCCAAGGCTTTTCCAAACAAAAGCCACCTGCGCTGCCGGCACAGGGAGGGGGGTGACGGGAAGAGGTAAAACCAAAAACCACCAAAAAAAAGGGGGCAAAGAGGGGGGTTTGCTGGAAACAGGGATCCCAGGGATTCCCAGGCCACCCTGGGAAGTGCCCCCACCCCTGTGCCTGTTACCTTCCTTCCTCATTCCCACACGGAAGCACTTCTTGAGGCGGCAGTACTGGCATTGGTTGCGGTGGTGCTGGTCGATCTGGCAGTCCCGGTTGGATCTGCAGGAAGGGTCGGGAGCAGGTGAGGGGCCAAGAAGGAGTGACCCCCTCCCCCAAGCTCCTGAACCCCCCCCAAGCTCCTCCAGCACCCCCTTCCCACTGCCCTGGGTCACGGCCCTTCCCCTCGCTGCTGGTGCTCTGATTCTATGGAAACAGCCATTTCCTACATTTTCCTCCGGATCCTGCTGCCAGTGCTGCCTGAGGCTGTTGGGAAGCTGGGAAGACCCCCAGGCTCCAGTCCCTGGGGACATGAAGAGCCAGGGAGCGGTGTCCCATGTCAGCAGCTCCCTGCCTGCCCACCAGACACGCCAGGAATTTCGAGGAATTTCAACTATTTCCTACGGGGCTGGGGCGGTGCTGATCCCACTACCCCTCAGGCACCGCTGTCCCCGTGTCCCCAGAGGAGGGGGACACATCCCCCAGCTGGGACAGAGGGATGTTCCCCCTCCCCAAAGCCCCTGAGAGCCTGGAAGGGGGCTGTGCCCACCCCTGGCATGTGGATTCATCCCTGAGCTCGGAGTTCCAGCCACCACCAGCCATCCCCAGGAGCAGCTGCTGAGCTGGGGAGCAATTCCATTCCCAAATGGAATTATCTGCACCCAAACCCCCCCAGCCCCCGTTCCCAGGGATCAGAGAGGGAAGACACTGATACTCACATCCCACCCCAGCAGCAAAACCAGGAGGGGTTGGGGGGGGAAGGGGTGGGAGCAGGGAATCTGGGATAAATTAAAGCGGATAAAGCAGGAGGCAGGGCCGGGAATCGTCCAGCGGCAAGCTCGGCTCTGCCCGGGAATCCTGACACGAATCTCCTCAATCCCTACACGGCTCCAGAGGCGAGGCAGGCAGGGATTCCCACGGCGCTCCAACCGGAATTAATTCATCCCGAACATCACCGCTGCGCTCCGGAACGTGCTCCCGATAAAAACTTGTGCCGGCGGAGGAGCGATAACTAATCAAGGCGGCGGGTGACAACTTCATCTCCGGCTGCCGGGACCCAGCGCCGGCACAATCCTCCCAGGAGCCATCCCAGCGCCTTCCCAGCGGACAGCCCCGCCTGCACCGCCCTCGGGAAAAGCCCCCCCACCCCCAAAAATAATTCTGGCTGCCTGCAAGTGAATAAAACTCCATCGGTTTGACCCTCACTGCGACCTCAAGGCACTGGGAACCCCCCCCCAGAATCATTGCAGGCCCTTTCCAATTGACAAAACCCACCAGGCTGACCATCACCATGGCCTTGGGGCACCGGGAAAGGCCCCAAAAAATCATCTCAGATCCTTTCCAGTGGACGAAACTGCCTGTTGGCAGTTTCCCTGGGCCTCAGGGCACAGGGAAAAGCCCCCCAAAAATCATTTTGGCTCCCTTCAAATGAATAAACTTGCCTGGATGACTCTCAACAAGGTCTTGGGGTACCAGGAAAACCCCCCAAAAATCATCTCAGCTCCCTTGAAACAAATAAACCCTTCTGGTTGACCCTCACTGTGGCCTTGGGGTAGGAGGAAAGAGGAACCCCTCCCAAAAATCATCTCAGATCCTTTCCAACAGATAAACCCACCTGGCTGTCCCTCACCACAGCCTCAAGGCACCGGGAAAACCTCCCAAAAATCATCTCAGCTCCTGCCAGTAGCTCCTAACAAGGTTTTCAATGGACAAACTGGCCTGGCTGCCCCTTACTCAGCCTCAGGGCCTGGGAAAACCCCCCAAAATCACCTCAGCTCCTTTCCCATGGACAAACCCACCTGGCTGGAACCCTGATGTGAATCTCCACAATTCCCACACGGCTCCAGAGGCGAGACAGGCAGGGATTTCCACTGGAAAACCCCCCCAAAAATCGTCTTGGCTCCCTCCCAGTGGCCAAACCCACCTGGCTGCCCCCTCACCACGACCTCAGGGCACCAGGAAAACCTCCCCAAAAACCACCTCAGCTCCTGCCAGCAGCTCCTAAGGAGTTTTCCAATGGAAAAGGCAGCAGCGACCTGGGAAACTTCGAGGCTACAAAAGGCGTCGACTGTGCTAATTATGTAATTAGAGCGGGTAATTATTTAGTGCAAGAACTAAACTGAATCCAACTCACTTTTAATATTCAAATTAGCGCCATCGGGGCTCGGTGCCGCTTTTGACTCCGGAACAAAGCGGATGCCGGGGCTGCCGGGGGAGCTTTGTTCCCGGCCCCTCCGACACTTCACTCCCCACTTGGAAAACCAACAGTTTCTCTATTGCTCCAAATCACTTCCCAGCACAAAAAAAAAGGGGAAAAAAACCCCACCCAAAAAAAACCAAACCCCAAACATCACAAGTGGGAGCCCAGATACCAGGGACAGGGGCGGGATAAAAGTCTTGGGGGATCCGAGTCCCGTCACCCCGACATCTGGGATGCAGCGTCCGTCCGTCTCCCAGGGAGCCGGTTCGGCCTTCCCTTTGTTCCGGGAAGCTGGAATTTCTCAAAAGCCATCTGTATTCCCCATCTTCGAATCATTAATCCCGAGCTGAGCGGACCCTGCTGCTCCAGGGGGGAAACTGAGGCAGGGCCGGGGCTTTGCGGCCGCACGCGCCGCCTCCGCGGGGCGGGCGACGGGACACGCTCAGGGGTGCGGGGACACGGGAAGCGACCCCTGCCCCACACCGCCAGCCTGGGGGGCCCCACGCCACGGCCACGAGCTGCCTGGCTGACGTCAGCTGGGCCCGGAGCCGGGAGCTGCCGGGAGCTGCCGGGAGCTGCCGGGAGCGGAGCCGCTGCGCACGGGGGAGGACAAATCTAGGCCGCCCAAACGGGAGCAAAGCGGCTCCCAGACAATTCCCTTCCCTTCCCTCGAAGCATCCGACCCTCCCCGGGAAAGCAAAGAGCGGGGGGTGGAGATGGGGTGCCCCGTGGGTGAGGGATGCCTGTGGATGGGGTGGCAGTGCCATCCTTGCAGCACTCCCACTGGTTTGGAGAATGCCGCTGGAAGCGCTCGGATCCAGCCCCTGTGGAGGTATTTCCCTCTCTGGGAGCAGCCTGAAGCGGGGGTCTCCCCTCCAAGGGCCAGCCAGCCCCATCCTTGTTCCGAGCCCAAGAAACTCCGGAGTTATTGGCAGCTCCCAACTTGCCAGGGGTCATATCCTGGTCCTGCTGGCGGGCCTGGATCTGCAGCAGCACTTGGAGGGGGGGCTGGCAGAGGATGCAGCCCCTCACCCGGGCATCCCAGCGGATCCCTGTTCCCGGCATCCCAACGGATCCGTGCCCGAGCTCCCGGCACCTCCGGCCGGATCGGTCCTGCCGCCGCCCGGCGCGTTGTGCGGGGGCAGCGGCCGTGACCGGAGTGACTCACGGGCACAATTAATGCCGGAGCAGCGGCGGGCGAGGATGACGAGGATCCGGACACCGGCTGTGCCCGAGGGCCCCGGGAACAGGGAACGCAGCACACGCAGCCCAAGGGCCAGGGGGCTGCTGGTGTGGGGTGAAGGGCACGGAGGGGCCCCGGCACTGTGCTGGGGGGACACTGAGATGTCCTGGGGGGATCCCTGTGCTGTACTGGGGGGACACTGTACTGTACTGGAGATGATCCCTGTGCAGCTCCAGGGGATCCCTGTGCTGTACTGGAAGGGACCCCTATGCTGCTCCAGTGGATCCCTGTGCCATACTGGGGGACACTGTGCCATCCTGGAGGGGATCCCTGTGCTACACCAGAGACCCCTGTGCTACACTGGGGGGCCACTGTGCTGGACTGGGGGAGGTCATCTGTGCTTTACTGGGAGGACCCTCGTGCTGCACCAGGAGACGCCTGTGCTCTGCCGGGAGACGCCAGGGCTGTACCGAGGGGGAACCTCGGTGCTGCTCCGGGGACCCCCGAGCCGTACCGGGCACCCTGTGCTGCACTGTGGGCCACCGATTGTACCCGGGGACCCCCACCCTGTACCAGGGCCCCCTGTCCGGCCACACCGGTGCCCCCGTTCCTGCTGCAGCGAGGCCACCACGCAGCCACAGCAGGGCCAGCGCAGAGGCCACTGCAGAGCCACACCAGTGACCCGCACCGGTGCCACCGGCGACCACCCTCCGACCCGCCACCGCGCCGCTGCCCTACCCCAGGAAGGGGACGGGGACGACGACCCCCCCTCCCCAGGCGCCCCCAAAACCCCCCGGTACCTGCAGGTGTAGCTGAGGTTCCTGCGGATGCTGCGCTTGAAGAAGCTCTTGCAGCCCTCGCAGGTGAAGACCCCGTAGTGCTTCCCGCTGGACTTGTCCCCGCACACCACGCAGTCCACGGCGGCCCCGGCCCGCTCCTCCTCGCCGTGCTCCGCGTCGCTGCCGCCGCCCGCGGGGGACGCCGCCTCCTCCCCGCCGCCGCCGCCGCCGCCGCCGCCGTTGGGCTCTCCCCATCCGCCGGCCACCATGGCCATGGCTCCGCGGGGCTCGGCACCGGCCGCGGGGCTCAGCGCCGGCCCCGCCGCCGCATCGAGCGGAGCCGCCCCGGTGCCTCCCGCAAACGAGTTCGGCAAGTTTTTGTTTTTGGTTTTTTTTTTTTGGTCGAGCGGCGGCCGGTTTGGGATTTTCACGGTTATTTTCTTTTTTCTTTTTCTTTTTTTTTTTTGGCTTTTTTTTTTTTTTTTCGGTTCGCCCTCCCCTATCGCCGGGATCCCTTTCGCCCAGGGATTCGTTTATCCCAGCGATTTCTCCTCCTCCTCCTCCTCCCCGCCCCGGTTAACGGGGGGGACCCCGCGGAAACTTTGCGGCGGCGGGCGCGGGGCGCGGCGCATCCCCCCGCGGGGACCGGCCGCATGCGGGGGCCGCTCCCGCCCCCGGTGGCTCCTCCGCTCCGCGGCACCGGCTGGAAGGAGGAGGAGGAGAGGAGGAGGAGAGGAGAGGAGGAGGAGGGAGGGGGCGGCGCTGCCCCGACCCGCCCTCGCCCCCCCGGGCCCCGCCGCCGCACGCAGCCCGGTCCCGGTGCGGGTGCGGGTGCGGCGGGACCGGCTCCGCCGAGCCCCGGGGCTCTCCCCGCCTCCCGTGAAAGAGCAAAGTTCAGCCGCTGCCGCGGTGGCCGCCCTGGATGCTCCTCCCCGTCCTCCTCCCCTTCCGCTCCCGGGTCCTGCCCCGGTCCCGGCCCCGCCGCCGCACCGGGCCGCCCCCGCCGCCCCTCGCGCCCCGCGCGGCCCCGCAGCCCCGGGCGGGGCCGTAACCGGCGCCCTGGGCCCGTGGTCCCGGCGGTCCCGGCGGTGGCAGAGCCGGGCATGGCCCCGGTGCGGTGCCGTGGTGATGGAGCTGGAGGTTTGGCCACCGGAGGTGGCTGGATGTGGCCCCTCCCGGTCCCCCGCTGCATTTTGGGCACCAGAGCCCTTGGCTGGCACCGGGAGAGCTCGGCACCTCCTGCTGCACTGAGAGCCCGGGATTGTGGTGGGAGGCTGGCACTGGAACAGGAGCCCAGCATGGCACTGGGATCCCAGCATCAAACTGGGATCTTGTACAACTGATGTTGGTACTGGGAGCCCAGCACAGAACTGGGAGTCTGGCATTGCTCTGGGAGCCCCACACTGGACCAGGAGCCCAGTGTGGCACTGGGAGCCCCACACTGGACCAGGAGCTCAGTGTGGCACTGGGAGCTCCACATCCCACTGGGAGCCTGGCATGGCTCTGGGATTCCAGCATGGCACCGGGAGCCCGGCATGCAGGGCCACCTGGGCTGCGGCGTCGCGGCACAGTGTGATGCCGTCGGGGTTGCCGGGATGCTGGGAAGCTGGGAAGCAGTTCCCCACTACTCCTGGCCCGTGGCCAAGCCGTCGGCATCGTCAATCCCCTCCTCTCGCCGACAGCCCCAGCGGGATCTTTAATTACCGAGGCCGCAGCTCGTGTGGGGCCGCGGGGTGATCCCGGGGTCCCTCGGGAGCCCCCAGCCCTGGCAGGGAGCAGAAGGGCTGGATGTGGCCAAGGCCTGACTCCTGTGGCCCCATGAAGCCTGTCTGCAATGTGGTTAATCCAGTCGGACCCGTAGGAGCCGGCCAGGTGCGGGCGGTGGGTGCTGGGTGCTCCTCGCCCGCCTGCTGCCGCCCTGGAAATCATTAACCAGGGGATAAACCCTGTGGAAAGGTGCCTGACCCCGGAGCAGCCCCTGCCACCGCCCTGCCGCCGCCTTTCACCCGGGGCCAAACTCCCCTCCCGGCCATGCCACGGCGGCCCCGGTGAATCCCAGCACCTGCTCACCTTGACTTCCAGGGACAAAGTCCGGCGGGCAGGGCACGGAGCTGGGGTGGGGTGGACCGGGTGCCCCCTCGCACCTCTGACCCCCCGGTGTCCCCATGGGGCACTCCGCCTCACGGTGAGGATGCTGGTGCCGTGTGGAGTGGCCGGGAGTGCCCACACTGCCTGGACCCAGCACTACCAGGACCTTCCTGCCGGTGTCCTTGGCATTCCCAACCCACATGCCAGGGCTGAGGTTACGGGAAGGGCAAAGCAAAGCCCTGAGCCTGGAGCTGGGGTGCAGCGAGGGGGGGTGTGGTGTGTAACTAGGCCATAAACCATGCAACCCCCCTGTTTTTCCTGGCTTTGGGGGTCTCTGCCCAGCAGGTACCCACTGACACAGTGCCCAGAAAGACCCCAATGCCCCAGGGCTGCCGTGGTCATGGAATAACACCCGGCAGAGCCAGCTGGGAACAGGGCCGGGCTCGGGGGGTGGGGGTCCCAGTGCGGGCAGGGGGGTCACCCCCACCTGCAGCCAGCCCCGCTTCTCCTTTCTCTTCTGTCAGGCCGTGATTTATGGCCCTTTCCCTGCCGCTCCCCCGCCTCCTCGCCCCCTGCAAAAAATAATAATCCAGGAACAAAGGAGGAAATTGGATCTTGTCCCCCGCGCGGCTCCCGGCCCCGCGCTGGGAGCCGGTTTGTTTTGACGTCGGTGTCCAGTTGGCGAAGGCGTTTGATCTCCGGAGGAATTCCTCCTTCCTCGCGCTGCTCCGCTGCCTCCGCCGCACAAAAGGGCCCCCGGGAGCCGCCGGCGCGTTTCGTGCCGCCCCGGCGCCCCCGGGAAGGGTCCGGCACGGCGGAGGCCTCGCCGAGGTTTCCGGAATCGCGGTGGTTGGACCGGGCCGCAGCGTGGGCACGGTGGGCGGCGGTGCCCCCTCGCTCCCCACGGCCCGCGGGCAGGGGGATGGTGGAGGAGTTCTTGCCAAAATGCGCGGGGCAGGGCTGGGTTTGCGGCTGTGCCGGCAGAGAGCTGGGTGCTGGTGGCACTGCTGGGTGCCAGCACCGGTGGAGAGGTGGGAACCAGCAGCACCAGAGAGCCTGGTGGCATCCCTGATGGAGAGGTGGGAACCAGCAGCGCTGCAGAGCCGGATGCCAACACCACCACCACCAGCCCGGCCCCAAAAACCCCTCATGGCAGTTATCACCACTCTGGGCTGTGGGGTGGCCATTCCCTCTCCCAAGCCCACGTGGGAGCTGCCAGCGGCAGTGCTTCCCGGGGGCTTGGGTAGAACCACCCTGTCCCTCTGTCTGTCTGTCCCCCCTGACCCCAACGCAGCCCCACATGGGGATTTGGGGTCAGTCCCCTGATTTTCAGCCCTTGTTCAGGCCCCACTCTGCCCCCATCCCTGTGAGGGTGCAAACCTTGGGTGGGGGTCACTGCACACAGGGGCTCTCACCCCCCCATGTCACCCCATGGAGAGGTGGTTTCACCCCTCCAATGCCATGGATTTGCCCCCAGCCCTGTGGAAAGGCTGGGGGTGACCTGACCCCTCTCCTGCTCCATGGAGGGGAAACTGAGGCAGGGAGTGGGACCAAACATCAACAGGCATGTGGAGCCCTGGCCTGGCCCCAGGGTCAGCAGGACGTGGCAGGGGGGACCCTCTGGGCGGGGTGGGGACAGTGGCTGGTCCCACCTGCCCTCCCCCTCCTCCCGGCACCCAGGGTCGAGGCTGCCCCGGCTGCCCCCGCCTTTCATGCGGCTCTCGGTGGAGCCTGACCCTGCACAAAGCCCCCGGGAGCCCATTTGAATCTGAAAAGGGGTCTGAGCACGGAGCCCTGACCTTCAACCTGCGGGTCAGCCCCTCCACACCACCAGCCCCGGCCCACGGGACCCCCCCCAGCCCCAGTCCCCATTGTGGCCGTGCCCAGGGCAGGCAGGGACTGGGAGCAGGGGGCACAGGCAGCCCCTGGCTCCGCTATCCGGGTCTGGGCACCCACCCCCTGTGCTAGGCACCAATCAGGGCTCTGCTGCTCATTTCATGCTGGGGCAGCTCCCTGGGGAAGCTGTCCTTTGATCCAGCCCTGCCGCCCCTGGGGACACGGAGGTGACCCCATTTCAGAGAGCGGCGAAGTGGTGGGGGTGGAGGGCACGGGCAGCTCGGGGGGGATGAGCTGCATCCCTGCTCCCTGAATCCCTGCAGCCCTGAATCCCTAAATCCTTGCATCATTGCATCCCCACATCCCTCCATCCCCATATCCCTCCGCAGTTGTGTCCCTGCATCCCCATATCCCTGAATCCCTGACCTGCATTCCCACAGCTCTGCAACCCTGAATACCTGCATTCCCACAGCTCTGCATCCCTGACTCCCTGCATCCCTGCATCCCTGCATCCCCACAGCTCCGCATTCCTGCAGAACTGCACCTCTGTGTCCCTGCATCCCTGCATCCCTCTCCCAGCCCTCTCCATCACCACAGCTCCAGATATTGATCCATGGAGCCTTGAACTCCGCTGCAGGATCTCTCCAGGGCTATCCAGGCCTCACTGCAGCCCATCTCCAGCTCCGTGCCTCAGTTTCCCTCCACCCCTCGGTGGATCCAAGCCCTGCACCATTCCCGTTCATCCCCCCAAACCCCACACTCAGCCCTGATCCCACTATCCATGCAATCCCTCGCATAGGGATGGAGGGGGCTCAGGCTGGTGGGCTGAGCCCCCCCCCACTCCCCTCAGCACCCCCCTAGCACAGCCCACTCCCGGAGCCCCCCCTGCACGGCCGGGATGGCCCCAGCGCGGGGTCACCGCTCCTCTTCCTCCTGAATATGGATGGGCCCCGCGCCACGGCCACTGCCGTCACCTTTGATCCCGCGGCAGGGACAACCAAATGGCTTCATCTGTGCCGGGAGACAGCAGGGAGGGGGGTGCCCTTTGTTCCCGGCCCCCCTGGGATGAGCCGAGCCGGGGGTCCCGCAGCTGAGCCCCGTCCGAGCTCCAAGCCCCCCCCAACGCCAAAGCACGAGCATGCAGGGTTTATTATTGCGGGGGTACAGAGCAGAGATGGGGGGATCCTGGGGGTCTCTAGATGCAGGTCTCGCTGCCGGCCGGGCCCTGCTCCAGGGAGTGCAGCCTGCGGGCCAGCGCCTGCTCCCGCCGGGAATGTTGCCTGCGCAGGGCTCCCGCCTGCGCCTCCAGGCGCCGCGCCTGGGCCGCCTGCTTGCGCCGGGCACCGCGGTACGCCAGGGCCAGGGCGCTGAGGGGCACGCTCAGCACCCGCCCGGGCACAGGGAGGGCATGGGGGACAGGGGTGGGGCATGGGAGATATGGGGGATATGGGGACCCAGGGGATTTAGGACACCCAGGGATCATGGGGAACCAGGCGGTGGCATAGGGGACCCAGGGGACTCAGGGGATCAACGGGAAACAGGATATCCAGGGGATCAAGAAGATCCAGGGGATTCAGGGGACCCCAAGGGACACGGAGGATCCAGGACACCCAGGGTATCCAGGGGGACACAGGGCACCCAGGGGACCAAGGGGATCCAGGGGTCATAGGGGACACAGGGGAGTGAGGGGACATAGGGCACCCAGGGGATCCGGGGCACCCGGGGGTCACAGGGCACCCAAGGGACACAGGAGACGCTGCACCCAACGCCCACCCAGCAGAGATGCAGGTGCCCCCTGCCCACCTGTGCGCCTGGAACAGGTCCGTGGTGACGGTGACGCTCTGTGCCTGCTGTGCTCGGCTGGCAGCACTGCCCTGCTCCAGGGACAGCACCAGCTCCTGTGCCCGGGCACGCAGCTCCTCCGTCCTGGGGACACGCGCATGGCAGCCAGTCCTGCACCGTGCCCGCTGCCCATCCCAGCGCAATTCCCAGTCTGGCCCAGTGCCCAGCCCCTCACAGCGCCCACCCTGGCGCCGCTCACACCATCGAGGTCTCTTACCTGGCCGAGGTGCGGAGCAGCTCTTCCCTCATCCTCTCCAGATCCGGAGGGTTCCGCGGAGCCGCCGCTCCAACCCGGCCAATCTGGGCATCCTGCAGGGGTTGGGTGTGGGTCCCACCCCTGGGGAGACCCCCAGCCCCGGGGAGGGGGCTCAGAGCCATCCTTACCCCCTCGCTGCTGCTGGAGCTGCTGGAGCTGCTGGGGGGGCGGCGGGTGCCCCCATCCCGCTCCCACTCCAGGTGCTGGAGCACGAGGCGCAGGGCAGCCTCCCGCGGCCCCTGCCCGGCCAGCAGCACCTCCAGGCCCCGCTTCTCCCTCTCCGCCAGCTGCAGCCGCGTCCTCAGCTCAGCCATGGCCTCCTGGCACGGCAGCGGTGTCACCACCCTCCCGCTCCGCTCCCACCCTGCATCCCACGTGGAGGGATCCAGGCGTCGGGCCCCCTCCAACCCCAGAACCCACACCTTGAGCATCGCCAGGTCCTGCAGCAGCTCTGCCTTCTCGGGCCGCCTCCAGCCTGGCAGCAGCGCCCTGGCTTCCCGCAGCGCCCTCTCAGCCCGGGCCCTGGCGTCCTGGCCCTGTTGGGTCACCCCGGGGGGGGCTGGGGTGTCCAGCAGGGACCCCTCCACGGCCGCCTGCTCCGCGCGCAGCCGGTGGATGTGCTCCCGCAGCGCCCCCTCCTCCATCCCCGGGGCGCTGGAGTGCTGCGGGATAGGGGTGTGCTTGGGGTGGGCACGGGGGTACCACGGGGACAGCCGAGCATCGTGCCCCCCGCCCTCCTCCGGGTACCTCTGCGCTCCAGGGGAGCTGCTGGCCCCGCTCTCCTCCCGCCTGTCCGGCTCTGCTGGGCCCGGGAGCTGCGGCCCTGCCATGGCCATAGTGCTGGACCCCTGCCCGTGCCCCGGGCTCGGCTCTCCCACAGCTCCTGGGCATGGAACAGGCAGTGTGCGGGCAGGTGCCCCTCTCCAGGGCATCCCCCCTCCCCAGCATCCTCCCTGCAGCCCCCCAGCACCCTCCCCATCCCCCTCCTTGGAGCAGTATTCCTGCTCGGCCCTCCTGCATCATGCCAAATCCCCACACACCCCTCATGCATCCCTTCAGCCTCCTCGCTGATCACTCCCCAGTGTGCCCTCAGGATCCTCCCCAGCACCACCAGTATCCTCCCAGCATCCCCTCTGATAACTCCCCATTATCCCCTTAACATCCTCCCAGCATCCTCTCCGGCACTCCCAGTATCCCCTCAGTGTCTTCCCCAGCACACCCAGTATCCCCCATCATCCTCCCTGACAACTCCCCAGTACCCCCCAGCAACCCCAGCACCCTGGAGCCCCCCCAAACTGTCACTCACCCCCACAGGCACCGTCCTCCTGTCCTGTCTTTGCCTGCAGCAGGTCCAGGAGGGCGGCATAAGCGCCCCCGCAGCGCTCGCTGCAGGACGAGGGGCTCAGTGTGGCTGTCCCCATCCTGCTGCCCACCCTGCTGCCATGCCCTCCCCTCCCATCCCATCCCCTCCCGTCCCACGCGGCCCCACCTGCAGCGCAGGGCCAGGCGCAGGGCGGTGCTGCGGGACTCGTGCTGTCCCAGCTCCATGCTCAGCCTTTCCGCCTCGCTCTTGCACTCCTGCAGCGCGGCTGCCAGCTCCCGGTTCACCTCCTGCAGCCGCCCCAGGCACCTGGGCAGGGCCGGCACCGCGGTCAGGCCACGCCAGCCTCGGCTTCCCCGCCGGTGAGGAGCCCCTGGGATGGGGGGGACTCACCCCTGCAGCTGCTGCAGCCGCTCCTCCTGCTCCCGGCTGGCACCCACCGAGGGCTGGGGGGACAGGGGGCTGTGGGGCTGGGAACCGAGGGGCTGCACCCTGTGGGGTTGGATCCTGTGGGGCTGCACCCCGTGGGGCTGAGCACTGTCCCAACACCGGGGCAAATCCTGTGGAGGGAACAGGCAGAGCCCAGCCCTGGGGCAGGATCCCACCCACCAACACCCCCCATCCATGTCTCGACCCTTTCACACTCACCTGGTGCAGCCTCAGGGGGCTGCTGACCCTGGGGGTGTCACTTCCAGAGCCCCCCAGCTCCTCCAGCCTGGACAGGGCGTCCCGCAGGTCCTGCACCTGTGCCAGGTGCCAGGCTGAGCTCTGGGGGTCGTGCCCGGTGCCCCCCATGCGGTGCCCCCCGCACCCACCTTGCCCTGCAGGCGGTCCCGCTCCCCCCGCAGCGCCCGCAGTGTGGCCGTGGCCTGTCCCAGCTCCTCATCCCGGCGCCCCAGGGCCGCCCGGAGCGCCGCGTTCCTCGCCAGAGCCGCTGCCACCTCCGCTGGCAGCTCCTGGCCCGCTGCCACCGCCGGGCACCGCCACGCCCGCCTGGCCCAGCCCGGTGCCCGGCTCAGCTCCTCCAGGCTCTGGGGGTGCAGAGATGCTCAGTGGGTGCCCATCCCCTTGGCATCGAGGCCCGGGGTGCTGGTGAGCCCCACCTTGGCCGCTCGCGCCCACTCCTCGCTGGGCACGGGCTGTGCCGGCGGCCGCCGGTGCCGGGAGAAGACGGCGCGTTCCAGGGAGCTCACGGCGTGCTGGAGGTCAGCGAAGAGGTCGGGGCAGGGGGCTGGGGATGGGGGGCACAGTGGGAATCAGGAGTGGCACGGCATGGAAGGACGTGGCACAGCACACAGTGGCACTGAGCACTCACCTTCCTGCCCGGCGCCGGTGCTGTCGAGGCGCCGCGGTGTGGGGCTGGCAGCGGGGGGGCTGGCAGTGCCCTCCCAGCCCTCCTCGCCCTCCCTGAGGGGCGATGAAGGGCAGAGATGAAGGGGGGCCATGTGGTGGCAGCCCCTCCCATGTCCCCCAGGTGCCAGTGCCGGTGCCGGTACCTGCTGGGGCGGCGCTGGAGCTGCTCTGCCCGTCGGTGCAGCCGGGCCACCGTGGCCAGCAGCCCGGCGATGCGCTCCTCGTAGTGCAGGATGTCCTTGGCATCACCCACCACGTCCTCCTCATCACCATCCTCCTCCTCCTCCTCCTCGTCATCCTCATCCCCTTCTTCATCCTCCTCCTCATCCTCGCCGGGTGGGAGCTGTGGGGGCTGCAGGGACCAGGGGGGTGTGTCCGTCCCCCAGTCAGCACCGGGGCTGGA
Source organism: Myiozetetes cayanensis (assembly GCF_022539395.1). Taxonomy (NCBI): domain Eukaryota; kingdom Metazoa; phylum Chordata; class Aves; order Passeriformes; family Tyrannidae; genus Myiozetetes; species Myiozetetes cayanensis. Next base: position 4,247,479 of record NW_026087477.1, read on the forward strand.
TGGGGTGGCACCCACCGGGGTTTCCTGGGATAGGGATGAGTTTTGGCCACCAGCCCATTGGTCTCCAGGCCTGGAATTCCTCCCCAGAGCCCGGCACCAGGCCTGTGGCCAGGGGGTGCCTGAGGGAGGATCCCACGAGGAGCCCCCCGGCCGTGTGGGATCAGCCCCGGGAAGTGCCCAGCACACCCCACACCCCACTTGCCTTCTCCATCCTGGGCACCTCCTGCCCTGGGTCAGCCGGTGCTCCCGGTACGTCCCAGTTCCACCCCGGGGGTCTCAGCATGTCCTGATTCCACACCCGGGGTCCTGGTACGTCCCAGGACCACCCTGAGGCTCCCTCACGTCCCAGTTCCACGCCGCAGGTCCCAGGACGTCCCAGTTCCACCCTGGGCTTCCAGGATGTCCCAGTCCCACGGCCAAGGCTCCGACACCTTCCGGCACGTTCCGGCTGCGCCTCCGGCCGCTGCCCTTGGCCTTCCCCTGTCCTTGTTCCTGCCGAGATTTCCTCTTCCTCGCAGCCACCTCCACTTAACCCCCACGCTGCCCCGTGCGGGGGTGAGGGCAGAGTTATTTTGGGGCGCTCTGCCCCCCAAAGCTGCCCCCTCCCCACTCTACCCCCCACCAGCCCCCGGGTCCCCCGTGTGCTCCCGCGCTCCCAGGCAGGAGGATGCTCCCACCGTCATGCCTTGGAGCATCCCTGGAGTTTAGGGGACACCCTGAAACTTTGGAGGGGTGCAGGACAATCTGGGGTGCTGGGAGGCACTGGGGAGGCGCTGGGGATGTAGGGCTGGGGGGAGCCAACCCAGGGGTGTTGTGGGCAGTGTGGGAGGGTGGAGGGTGGTTTTGGGGTGCAACGGGGACTGTGGGGGTGTTTGGGGTGCAGGCATGGAGGACGGGGATTTTGGGGTGCAGAGGGAGGGTGCAGGGGTGCAGCAGGGTGCGCATGAGGATTTGGGGTGCAGGCAGTGCTGCAGAGAGATGCACGGGATGTGTGGGGTGCAGTGGGGTGCACACGGCTATTCGGGGCGCCGCGGGGTGTATGTGGGGGTATTCGAGGTTCGGTTGGGCGGCGTTCGGGGGTCGGGGCGGTGCGGGGGTCTCGTCGCTGTTCCCCGGTGGCCTCCGGACTCCTCGGAACTACAACTCCCGGCAGCCCCCGCGCGGCGCCGCTTCCGCCGGGACCGGGCGGGGCCGGAGCGCGTGAGCGCGGGGAGGGGCGCGGGGGCGCGGGAGCGGCGGTGCGTGGGGTGGGGGGCACCGGGGGTGGGGGGCACCATGCGGGGGTACCTGGGCACGGGGGCGTGAGCAGGGGGACCGTAGAGCGGGGGGCCGTGGGAAGGGAGTACACGGAAGGAGAGGGGGTGCGTGGGGCAGGGGGTCCGTGGATAAGGGGTGCGTGGGTCGGGGGCGCGCGGAGTTGGGAGGTGCGTGGGGAAGGGAGTTGCACGGAGCGAGGGGTGGGCAGGAGGGCATGGGGTGGGGCGTGCGTGGGGCAGGGGGCGTGGAGGGTGCCAGGGTGGGGGTACACGGGATTGGGGGGTACGTGGGGCAGGAGGTGCGTGGGCAGGGGTGCACAGAGTAGGGGGCGTTTGAGGGGCAGGGGGGCGTGGGCAGGGGGTGCATGAGGTGGGGGCGTTTGGGGGCAGGGGCTGCGTGGGCAGGGAGGGGCGTGGGTAGGGGGTGCATGGAGTGGGCAGGGGGTGCATGGAGTGGGGGGCGTTTAAGGGTCGGGGTGCGTGGGCAGAGGGTACACGGAGAGGGCTGCGTGGGCAAGGAGGGGAGTGAGCAGGGGGTGCACGGAGTGGGCAGGGGGTGCCCAGGGCATTGCGGGGTCCCAGCCGCACCGTGACCCCCCTCCCCAGCCCCCCGTGATCGCCGGCGAGTCCCTGCGGGATGGACACGTCGGAGCCGGGCAGCGCGGCCGAGGAGGACGAGGAGAAGGCGCCCGAGCCGCGGCCCCGCACGCGCTCCAACCCCGAGGGCGCCGAGGACCGGGCGCTGAGCGCCCAGGCCAGCGTGGGCAACCGCAGCGAGGGCGAGGGCGAGGCCGCCAGCGCCGACCACAGCCCCCAGGGCACCGATGGCACCGCCTGGCCCGGCCCCGCCGCGCCCACCGAGGTCCAGGTGAAGACCCCCCGCGTGAACTGCCCCGAGAAGGTGGTGAGTGGCTGCTGGGGATGCGTGAGGGGTGTGTGGGGATCTAGGGGGATGCAGGAGGGCTGAGCAGGGATCAGCCCTGCCCGCGGGGTGAGGGGCTGGAGGGGCTCAGCTGTGTCTCCCTCTCCCGCAGATCATCTGCCTGGACCTGGCCGAGGAGATGGCAGTGCCCAAACTGGAGTCCTTCAATGGGTGAGCGTTGGGGGCTGCTTGGGGGGAGCCAGGGGACCCGCTGGGACCCGCTGAGCCCCGACCCCACCCCGGCAGGTCCAAAACCAACGCGCTGAACATCTCCCAGAAGATGATCGAGATGTTCGTGAGGACGAAGCACAAGATTGACAAGTGCCACGAGTTCGCCCTGGTGGTGGTGAACAACGACGCCACGTGGGTGAGAGGGGGACAGGGACAGGGACAGGGCTGGGGACAGGCACGGCTCTGTGCACCCCTCACCCGGCTCCTCTCAGCTCTCAGGGTTCACCTCGGACCCCCGCGAGGTTTGCAGCTGCCTCTACGACCTGGAGACCGTCGTCTGCAAGTCTTTCAGTATCCACCCGCCTGTGGGGCTGGGATGAGGGTCCCTTGGGTGCTAACAAGGTTCCTTGGGTGCAAACAGGGTCCCTTGGGCGTCTGCAGGCACCCTCGAGGCTCCTCACTGGCATCCCGAGCAGTGTCGGTGTTGGAGGCTGGAGGGGGTCACATGGAGCTGTTGAGCCCCCACCAAGGCTGGGGGGTAACACCAGACCCAGCAGACTCACATTTATTGATGTTTTCTCCCATTTCCAGTGCCCAGTGACGTCACCTCCCTCCGGGGGTGCTGCCTGGGTGTCCTGGTGCCAGCCTGGGGTTGGGATGTCTCTGGGGCGTGCGATGTGCCTGGGGGTGGGCAGGGTGGAGATCCACGTGCCAGGATTGGTCCTTACCTGGGGTGCAGATCTGGAAGGACTCTTCAACCTGATGTGAGTACGTTTGGGGGGGCTCAGGGGTGCTGAGGGGGGTCAGTGGGTGCTGGGGCAGTCTGGGGTCCTGGGTGGGGGGATCAGATCTCCCGCCTGGCTGCAGATTCCCTGCTTTGCCCCTGAGCCTTTAACCTGAAGGGCTCCTGGGGGTGGGTGCTGCTCTCTGGGGATGGTCCCTGAGCTGGGGGTGCCATGGGGGTCCCTGACCCACCTCCCCCTCCCCTGGCACAGCCAGCAGAAGATCGAGCTGCCGGTGACGGAGAACGTGCAGACCATCCCCCCGCCCTACGTGGTCCGGACCATCCTGGTGTTCGGCCGGCCCGGGTGCCAGCCCCAGTTCTCCATGTCCGAGCACATGAAGGTGGGTCCTGCGGCACCACAGCCCGGGCATGGGGGGCAGGGAGGGACCTGGGCACTGACAGGGAGCTGAACATGGGCTGGGAAGGCTGGTGGTGTCCTGGCCTGGATCAGGAGCGGTGTGGCGGCAGGACCAGGGAGGTGGTTCCGTGAGTGCGGCCTCTGTCCCCTCCGGGTGACCTCAGTGGCTCCAGGGTTACCCCTGGAAAAGCTCCCTGTTTCCCTTGCAGAAGATGCTGCAGTGCCCCTACTTCTTCTTCGACGTGGTTTACATCCACAACGGCCTGGAGGAGAAGGAGGAGGAGACCAGCTGGAAGGTACAGCGGGCAGGGGGCATTTCCCTGGGGGGCTCAGCAGGAGCTGTGTGCTGGCGGGAGGGATTACTCCCTCCCTTGGAGTAAGGAATTCTGCATGTCAGAATTGGGTTACACCGGGGTGGGGGTTGCCCAGCCTACCCCCCCACACCCTTTCCTGGGGGCTGGTAATCCCCAAAACCAGGAGATGTTCCCTCCCCAGGAGATGTACGGCTTCTTCAGCAGCCTGGACACCAAGGGCACCAACTACAAGTACGAGGTGCCGCTGACGGGGCCGGCGGTGGAGCTGCACAACTGCATGGCCAAGCTGCTGGCACACCCCCTGCAGCGCCCCTTCCAGAGCCACGCGGCCTACGGGCTGCTCGAGGAGGACGAGCCCCCCGAGGTCGAGGCCACCGTCTGAGCCCTGCCTGGAGGGGGGGAGGTGGCTGCGGAGGGGGAGTCGTGGCGGCTCCTGCGGGGTTTTGTTGGGATGGGGAAACAGAGGTGTTTACCTGATTGGTGTCGTGCTGGTGCTGCGGGGTCGGGGGTGGGAGTGGGGTTGGGGGTGCAGGGTCAGCCCCCCCTGTCCCTGTGCTGGAGGTGCTGGGAAGAGCTGGTGGGGAGTACTGGGAGGCGCTGGGCAGTGCTGGTTCAGGGCACTGGGAGCACTGGTGCAGTCGCTGGGAGATACCGGCGGCGGCCGCTGGGGGGCGCTGAGGGTCAGGAGGCGGGGCCACGGAGCGGTTTGGCTCCGCCTCCCCGGCTGTTACGTCACCGCAGGATTGGATGACGTAAGCTCGCCAGCCAATGAGCGGCGGCGCGGGGGGTTTGAACGGGCGGGGCGTGGCACGTGCGCGGGGCGGGATGAGCGGAATGTAAGGGGGACACAGGGGATCGGGGGACACCAGGGGGATCCAGGGGGACATCGGGGGATCCAGGGGGACATCGGGGGATCCAGAGGGGAGCACCGAGGGGATCCAGGGGGGACATCGGGGGATCTGGGGGACACTGGGGATCAGGAGGGGACACCGGGGGATCCAGGAGGGGACATCAGGGGGATCAGGGGAACACCGGGGATACCGGAAGGGGACACCGGGGGGATCAGGAGGGGACATCGGGGGGATCCAGGGAGGACACCGGGGGGACCTGGGGGGGGACACCGGGGGATACCGGGAGGGGACACCGGGACACGGAGGGGATACTGGGGCCGATATCGGGATTGCGGGGGGACGCGGGGATACCGGCATCCAAGGGGGGACACCGGCACCAGAGTGGGGGCAGCGGGACCGGGGGATGACACGTGGACAAGGAGAACGCACCGGGACTGGGGGATACCGGGACAGGGGGGATTGCCTGCACCGCGGTGGGGACCCCAACGCCGGGGACCTGCTGTGGCCACGCGGTGTCCCCCGCGATGGTGCTGGAGCACCCACTGCGGGGTGGTGGCTCTTCTGTAACCCCCCGATCCCGCACTCCAGGCGCTCCCAGGAGCTGACACCGCTCCACGAGGCCGCGGCCCGGGGGTGCCGCCGGTGCCTCGGGCTCCTCCTGCGGGACCAGGTGAGCGGGGACAGGGACGTCCCTGGGCACGGGGACGGCACCCACGGGACCCTCCTCGTCGGTGGGCTGGGGGAGCTGTGGGCGTTCACCTTGCCCTGGCAGGGCTGTGTCACCCCATGGTGGCCCTGGCAGCGGTGACAGCGATGTCCCCTCCGCACAGGATGGGAAATGGGCCGTGGATGCGGTGCTGGAGCAGGGCTGGCCCCTCGTGGAGGGTGAGGTCCCCGGGTGCCCCCTTGGCTGGGGTTGGGGTTGGGGGTCCCACCCAGCCCCCCAGTTTGGGCTGGGCACTGACTCCTGTCCCTCCTGACCGAGGATGACTCTGATGGCAGCATCTCCTCTGGACCCTCTGAGGACAATTCCGAGGCCGGACCCCTCAGCAGCACCCGCAGGTCCCTCCTGGAGGAGCGGGAGCTGGGGGCCGCTGTGTCCCAGAGCCCCTGTCCCTCCCCCCATGGCCCCGGGGGGACCCCAGGGACTCTGCTGTCCCCCCACAGCCCCTCGCCTCCAGCACACTGCTCTGGGACAGGGACGAGCTCCAGGAGGGACCCCCAAGCTGGACTGGTGGGGGAAGGACCAGGCGTCCCCCCTGGGCTCCCCCCAAGCCCAGTGTTGGGGACATCCCTGTCCCCTCCCCCCAGTTTGACCCCCGGTGTTGCAGCAGGACATTGGGGGGACACAGAGCCCCCCTGCCCTGCCGTGGCCTGAGCAGCTGCTCCAAGGTGTCCCCGGGTCCTGGTGACAGTGACATCCCTCAGCACCCCCCTGGTGTCCCCTGGGGACGGGTGGGGGGTGCTGCCCCCAAAATGGGGGTGGTGGTGCCCAGGGTGGGAGTTGATGGGTGGGACCCTGACAGCCCTGGGGACAGCAGCAGCCCTGGGGACAGCAGCAGTGCCACCGAGGGCTTTGTCACTGCCCTGGAGGCCCTGGAGCCCAGAGAGGCTGGGGGGAACTGGGGGGCTCAGCCCCTCTGCTCCCCCCCACCCAGGGCAGCAGGGGGGCTGGGCTGGGGTGCAGCCCCCTCCCCAATGGGAGCTGCCCCCCAGGAGCTGCCCTGTGCCAGCCCCCCATGCGGAGCAGGTGCGGTGTGGGGGTCTCTGGGGGGGCTCCAGGGCAGCCCCTCGCTGTGGGGGTGGCCCAGGCCTGGGTGATGTGGGGGAGCTGCTTGCCCGGCTCCAGGGGTGCAGCCTCCAGGGGTCCCCACCCCGCACCCCGCGGTCCCTTCGCAGCCCGGCCGGTGTGGCCGCTGGGGATGTGACCCCCTAGGGCCAGGAGCCCCCCGGGCACAGCCACGTCACCCCCAGGACCAGGAGCCGCCTCCGGGCGGCCGCAGCGCGGCTCAACTCCCCCTCCTCCTCCTCTTCCTCCTCCTCTTCCTCCTCCTCTTCCTCCCTCTTCAACGGGACCTTGCTGATGCCCCGGAGACCCCTCAGGATCAGATCCCCCCAGGGGGTCCCCAGGGACCCTGCCACCCCCCCAGGACCCTGTGTCACCCCGTGGGACAAGGATGTGTCCAGGGAGGACGGAGAGGGGACAGACTCTTTGGAAGGCACCAAGATCCTCCCTGGAGCCTCCAGTTCACCCCCGGGGGGGGTCAGCAGCTCCCCTGGCTCCAGCCCCACCATCCTGCTGTGCCCTGGGGACCCCAGGCCCTCCCAGGATGCCCCATCAGGCCCTTGGGGCTCTCCCCACATCAGGGTGCCGAAGGGTGGCTCTGGGTGGCAGCGCCACTCACCCTTGGGGACACCCCAGTTCCAGTGGCCCCACGGGAGCGCCAGGCAGCTTCTGGCCCCTCAACCGCCTGGCACTGCCAGGGGTGACCTGGGCACCCCCTCTGTGCCGCTGTCACCCCCTGGCTGTGGCCCCCGCTGCTCCAGGGGGTGTCGAGAGGATGAGGGGCAGGGACAGTCACCCCACGAGTGTCACAGTCCTGGCACAGGGGCCACCCCCAGCCCCGAGGATGCCACAGGCAGGGATGGCCGAGTGTCCCCAGGGTCCCTCTCGGACCAAAGTCTGCGGCGGCGGCTGCGGGAACTGGGGGAGGAGCCGGGACCCGTCACCGACCTCACCCAGGGGCTCTACCGGCGGCGGCTGCAGGAGCTGGGCACGGGACACAGGGGGCAGCCGGAGGGTGAGTTCGGGCATCCCGTCCTGGGGGACACATCCTGGGGTTCCCATCCGGCCTGGCAGCTCCCCGGGGTGGTGGGGATGGGTGTGGGGGGCTGGGGGCCGTGCTGATGGGCACGGGGGGCTGCCCTGAGGCCGTGGTGACGGCCATGAGGCTCGCGGTGGTCCCCAACACTGGCACGGCCCCCCCAGGGCACAGCCCGGAGCTGGTGGCTGCGCTGAGGACCGGCCACATCCCCGACTGTGCCCAGGACGAGCTGGCACTGGCGCGGCAGTTCGAGTATCCTGACCGCAGCCGGCGCTGGCGGGAGGGGCTGCTCAAGTCCAGCTTCAACTACCTCCTCCTCGACCCCAGGTAGGGCAGGGGCGCTGTGCCTGCTGCTCCCTGTGCCAGCAGGGCCCAGGTGGGGACCCCTGTGAGGCACCAGGGTACTGAGGTGGGGTTTGCACCCCCAGGGTCACCCAGGACCTGCCCCTGCGCTGCCCCCGCCTGAGCCCGGCCCAGCGTTTCCAGACCTTCGTCAGCGCTGTGTTCTACGTGGGCAAGGGCACCCGGAGCCAGGCCCTACTGCCACCTGGCCGAGGCCCTGGGCCAGCACCGGGCGGGGACACGGCGGGTGGGGAGATCTGGGGGCTGGGGGGTGGGCACGGGAGGCTGGGGGCTGTGAGGGTGGGCATGGGGGCTGCTCCGGGGGGCTGAGTGCTGTGGGGATGGGCAAGGGGGGCTGTGGGCTGTGGGGATGGGCACAGGGGGCTGGAGACCATGGATGTGGGCACAGGGGCTGTGCTGGGCACTGGTGGCCCTGGTGACAGTCCCCGCTGTCCCGCAGGGTTGCCCCAAGGTGCGGCGCATCCTGGAGATCTGGGAGAGCGGGCACGGCGTGGTCTCCGTGCTCTGCTTCCAGAACAGGGTCCCGGCAGAGGCCTACACGAGGGAGGGCTGCATGGTGGAGGCGCTGGGTGAGCAGGGGGGGGACCCTGGGACTGCCCCAATGCCCAGCACAGCCCCCGCTCCCCACATCCCTCTGCCACCCCTGCAGGAGCCAGGGGATGGTCATGGTGGGGGGTGCAGCCCATCCTGGGGACTTTGGGATTCCCAGTTCCCAGCGCAGGGTCTGGTACAGCCCCCAGCCCACCATTTCCAGTGGGAAAAGCTGCCTGGGAGCGGGTGATGTTGGGGGGTGTGGGGCCGCCTCTGTCCTCGCAGGGCTGTGGGTGCTGGTGGGGAGCAGGGGGGCGGGTCTGTGGGTGCTGACCCCGCCCCCATGGGTGCTGTCCCCCTCCCCACAGGCCTGCAGACCCTCACCAACCAGCGGAAAGGGCACTGCTACGGGGTGGCCGCGGGCTGGGCGCCCGAGCGGCGCCGGCGCCTGGGGGTGCACATGTTGTACCGGGCCATGAGCATCTTCCTGGCCGAGGGCGAGCGGCAGCTCCGGCCCGGGGACATCCCTGGGGGGTGCTGAGCACCCCGGGGCGCTCAGCTCGGGGAGGTGACCGTCCTTGAGGTGCAGCTTTTATGTCGTGAAGGTTGTTTCTGTTTCTCTGCTTCCCGCCACCGGGTGGCCAATAAATCACTGCGGGGATGGGTTTGCCTTAAGAATTCCAAGCTGTGGGAGATTCCTGGCTTCCCATCCCTGCTCTGCCGTGCTCCTGGGGCACAACCAGTGCAGGGGGACAAGCAGAAGGGCACCCCACCCCTCTCCCCAGCAGGCAGTCGGACACGGCTGGGCTATAGCACGGCTTTACTGTGGAATGGCACTAACGCGGCGGTGGCTGCGGGTTCCATGTGCGTTTGCCTCGGCTTTAGCACAAGCAAATGTGGGGACAGAGCTGGCAGAGCCGTGACCCCTGGCTGGCTGGGGAAGAGGGGCACGGCGGGGGCAGAGCCGTGTCTGGGGGGACGTTTGGTGGTGTTTTTGGGCACCCTCTGCAGCCCCTGGGTGTGCTTGGGGGTGGGGGGGTCTCCCTGGGCAGCATGGGGTGGGAGGGGGTAGAGGGAGATGATCTGAACCCAGGGGGCTTAAAATTCTCATTATGAGACAGCAGTGGCAAGGGCAGGCACTGGCAGAGGGGGCACAGGGGACGCGTCACTCGGGGCCTGGTGGACCCTTCCTCTTCCACATCCCTCACTCTGGGGACAAAGGTGGGCTCAGCCCTGGGGAAGGTGCATTGCAGGGTGATCCCAGCTCTGGTGGGAGTGGCCCTGTCCAGGAGGACCCCCCTGAGCCCCCCCAGGGGTGCCTTGGTGCAGTGCCAGCCCCGTTCAGGGCACAGGGTTTGGGTGGGGTGGGGGCCGAGGGTGAGGTTTCCGTGGGACTCGTCGTTTCTTTGGTTTAGATGGGGGGAGTGAGGGGCAAACAAAGCAGGAGCAGGGCAGGGGGAGGCTGGGCCTGCCTCCCGGGCACAGCATCCTCCCGGATTTCTGGGAGCCCCAGGAAGCTGGGATGGCACTTCCCGGGTACCTCCTCAGCCCTGCCCAGCTCCCGGCAGCGGGGTGGGAAGCACAGGGTGGGAGGTGATGGTTTATGTACAGAACAGTGTCAGTGACGGTGTCTGTTGTGATCAGGTGGTCCTGGTTCTCTTCCCCGCTCCCGTGTTGCTCCGAGACCCTGCGGATCCGTCTGGGAGCCGTCGGGAAGGACAGACACGGCGGCCACGGTACGGGGGTATTGCTGCTCCCCTGCTGCTCGAGGCACGGCTGTGATCCCGGGGCAGTTTGTGGTGGGTCCCGGAGCCGTGGAGGGGCTGGGCAGGGCGGCTGGCTCGGGACGGGGGTGGGGGCAGCTCCGGGGGGCTGCGGCAGCGGGAGGGGGAGCGGGGGCTGCGGAAGCACTGCGGTACCTAAAGCGATGGAGAGGGGACCGGGGGGGGACGTGGCAGAGCTCAGGCTCGGCCCTGCCACAGCCAGGCCAGTCCCACCGCGGTCCTGGCCGTGCCCATGGGGGCAGGACACGACACCTCCTCATCCTCTGTGCAGGAGCTGCTGCCGTGCACGAGGAGCCCCTCGAAGCTGCCACGTGGCTGTCCCGTCCTCCCGGCTGGCTCGAGAGGCAAATCCCGCTGATGAGGCCCAAGAGCCTTTGGCTTCCCCTCTAAAGCAATCCCAGCTCAGCTCCTCCGGCCCTCCTGGAGCCCCTGCGAGTCCTTCCCGTTTCGCCGCAGGTGGGAGCGGTCCCCGGAGGTGTTGCTGCGTGAGGAAAATAACACTACAAAGGAACAGGATGAAGACGCTCCGGCGCCGTCCCCGCGGGGGTGGGGACCAGGTCTGCCGTGTTGCCGCTGCCGGCCCTGCACTCCCTGCCCTGGGGGAGCCTCCCTGCTCCCCCTCCAGCCTCTGGCATGGCCGGGAAACCAAACGGGCTGCGCTCCCGACGAGGGCAGCCCCCGGAGCCCCTCCGCTCTCCCAAAGCCCTCTGCGCTCCGAATCATCTCTCCCATGGGAGCAGCCCGGTCTCCGTGTCCCGCTGCCTTATTTCTTCTCCCCGTGCCCGTCCCCAGCTGGCGTCTCGGGCTCCCACAGGACGAACTCGTGGAGCAGCGTGTTCACCGTTTCGGGGCACTCCATCATCACCATGTGGCTGCCCTCGTCGATCACCTTCAGGAAGGCGATCAGCAGGATCTGCAGGGAGGGGAGGGGGTGGTGGCACAGGGTCAGCGCTGGAAGGAGCCCCCCTGGGCCATCCACCCCCAACCCCATTCACAGAATTGATGGGGTTGGAAAAGACCTCTGAGGTCGAGCGCAGCCTCTCACCCCGCCCCGTACCTCGGCCATCCTCTGGTCCTCTTCCACTGGGACAAACTTGTCGTGCATGCCATGGACCAGGAGCACGGGCACGGCCAGCTCAGCGTGGTACACCTCGTCCCCCTCGGGCCAGTACTGCCCGCTCATCATGGCCCGCAGCACGAAGGACGAGACGTTGAAGGCGTTGCCTTCCTTCAGCAGCTGCTTCTCTTTGGCACCTTGGCGGGCAAAGCCGGCCCTGCAGGAGGGAGCCGAGGGTCAGCCCGGCCTCGGGGGCACAGTGGGGGGAAGGAGGAGGTGTCCCCGCCCCAGCCCTGCCCGTCACCAGCATGGCCACTCACTTGAGGAAGCTCCAGGCCAGGCAGGGGGACAGGCAGTGCAGGACACACGTGGGCATGTTGAAGATGGAGCACAGGCTGGGCTCCAGCGCCGTGGGGCCCCCGCCGTTGATCATGATCACCTTATGGACCAGCTCTGGGTACTCGTGGGCGAGGAAGGTGCAGAAGGACACCCTGTGGGGACAGACGGACATGGGGACCACGCCCTGACCCCCGGGGTGGGGGGGCCCTGGCACAGGCTGCCCAGAGGAGCTGTGGCTGCCCCATCCCTGGGAGTGTCCAAGGCCAGGTTGGAGCAACCTGGGATAGTGGAAGGTGTCCCTGCCCACGGCAGGGGGGGAACTGGATGGACTTTTAAGGTCCCTTCCCACCAAAAGCATTCCAGGGTTCTGTGATCCCGAGGATCCATGGCTATCCCCCTTTGTTTGACCTGTGCTCCCCCTTTCTGGGGCAGGGGACACAAATTCCCCCAGCAGAGGGGCTGAGCTGGAAGTTTCACTCCTGCCCAGAGCAGAGCAGGGTGCTGGGACCCACTTGGGTGCCCGCCAGCCTGACCCAGCCTTGTCCTGGTCTAATCCTGGCCGTCTCCAAGCCGGCTCCAGCTCTCTCTCCTCCCAGGCACTGCTTAGTCTCTGTCTAATTGACTTTCTTGGGCTTACCCTATTTATAGGCCGTGCTCTGCCAGCTTCCCCACCAGAGGCTGGGCTCTGGGATTAGCTGGGCCCAGGGACACCCCCCAGGAGGATGTAGGAGATCAGAGCCAAGGGATAAACCCAGAGCAGGAACCCCCACGCCCCCGAGGCGCAGGATTTGTTGGGTGTTCGCTGCCAAGGAGGGGGCTGGGGGGGTGAGGGAGGTGGACCCATCCGTTCTCCGGGCCCCTTACCCATAGGAATGTCCTATCAGGATGTTCCTCTTCTTGGCGTAGCGCTTGAACACGGCCCTCATGTCCTCGGCCAGGGCGTAGAAGGTGTAGGCGGCGGCGATCTGGGGGGCCGAGCTGCAGCCGTGGCCCGCCAGGTCCGGGGCCACCACCTCGTAGCCCAGCTTGGTAAAGAAGTCCAGCTGCTCCTTCCAGATGTCCAGGGAGCCGCCCACGCCGTGGATGAAGAAGAGCACCACGTCGCTGTGCGTCCCCTTGCAGCTCGTGATCTGCTTCTTGCAGTCGATGTTCACCACCTTCTTGGGCCTGCGCTTGCGGCGCTTGGCGGGCGCGGCGTCGCGGGTGCCGCAGCCCGGCGTGCCGGCGGGAGCCTGGGCGGGAGCCTCGGGCAGCTCCAGCTCCACGGTGCCGCCGGGCTCGGCCGCGCCGCCCTGGCACTGCAGGATCTCGGAGCGCACGGCGTCGCCCAGGTTCTCGATCACCAGCTGCCCGTTGCGGTACAGGGTGATCCTGCGCTTGCAGTGAACCACCCCCCGCTCCGGCGCCCCGGGCTGCGCCTCCTCGGGCTCCTCCGGGGCCAGGCGGCTGGGAGCGCTGTGCCGGACCCGCAGGATCCGGCCTGGCTTCACCTCCACGAAGCTGTAGCCGTTGCTGGACTCAACGCTGTCCAGCGGCCCCACGGCGTTGGTGGATTTGCCCATGAGGCAGCACAGGAGCCCATCGGTGATGCTGTTCAGCATTATGCTCCCTGCAGAGAGGGGAAAAGGGGGGTTAGGCAGCAGCCCCAGCACCCACAGGGCCCTGGCTGGGGCACAGGAGAGCAGTGATGGCCCTGTCCCCCCTCCCTCACTGCCAGCCCTGGCAGAAGCCATGGTGGCACAGCATGTGCCCCTGGGGATGCCTTTAGGGTGATAGTGATGCTCCCCCAAAATCACAGCCCTGCTCAGCCTCCTGCACGTGGGCTGAGGGGTCAGATCCCAGAGGGACCCGGCATTCCCTGTCCTGCTTTGTCCAGGCCATGTCCTGGTCACCCACAGCCCCCGTCACGCGATCTCAGCCCTCCGAGGAGGGACCTGCTCTGACCGAGGGGAGAAACACACAAAGAAAAGCCTGTTCAAGACAAAAAATTCCCTTTGTAGCACCAAATATGGAGCGAAGGGAAGAGCCAGCACTGGGAATGCATTATTTATACCAATTAAATATATATATACACACATATCAAGCTTAAACTAGAGCTGCTCCAGCAGCGAGGTGGGAATGACAGGGACGGGAGATGAAGGATTTAATTAAAATCACTCCACAAACCACGGCTGAAAATAACACAGCAAGAGAAGGAGCAGGGGGGGAACCCCTCCCACCTCCCCAGTGGTCTGGGGGGGCTGTGACACTGTCCTTGATGTCCCCAGAGCTCGTTCCTTGGCTTTGGGAGAGGTTGCAGATGGGGGGGGGACCACCGAGGCTGGTTGGAAGCGGGGACACCGATGCCAGGCCTGGAGCCCGGCGGTGCCAGAGGGGCTGGAAGGTCCCTGGATGGCAGCAGGGAGGGTGTTCATTATTGATGAGGCAAAACACGGTGAATTATTGATGCCAACGGGCAAAAAGTGGAGCAGGAGCTGCGCAAAGGGCTGGGCCTGCTGGAGGGGGCACTGTGACCCCCTTGGGGAAGGAGAGGCGTGTTACCATCCAGGAATCCAATGGATGGATCCCAGTGATCCTTCAGGAAGGAGCAGCCCCTCAGCTCCCCTGAGCAGCCTGACAGGTTTACAAGCACTGGGCTGGCAGATCATGCCAAGGAAAACCAGGCTGGAGGTAGGCTGGGAGTGCAGGGGTCCCTCTCCATGGATTTTAACACTCATTCCACCTGGGAAAGCCAACACCAGGCCCTCCTCAGCGACCCCCAGGGATCCAAGCACACCCAGTGCACTCCCAGGGCCCAGACAGGCTCCCAGGTGCTCCAGCCCCAGCACAACACGCTGCTGGATGGTTTTCCCAGGAAAACCAGCCTGTTTGCTCCAGGCAGGCCATCCTGGTAACAGTTCCCTTGGCAAGGCCAGAGTGGTTTATCCAGGGAGTGCTGCCAGCTCCAGGAACAGCAGCCAAGGTTTGATTCTCACCCAGCTCAGTCGGGCACAGTGTCCTGACTCCCTCCCAGGCACCACCGAGGGTCTGGGTGCTGGATGTGGGGATTGGGAATGAGCAGAGCTGGGCCCAGGGGCTCCTCCTCCTTTGGGGCTCCCCTGGCACGTCTGGGCTGGGATCAATCGTTTCTTTCCGGATCCAAACCCATCCGTGGAGCTCTCCGGTTCCCTGGGTGCTCCGGGGATGGACCCATCCAAGCTGCTGAGCTTGGAGGTCTCGGAGCCCTGGGAAGGAAAAGCCAAATCCAGAGCTGGCTGGCAGGAGCTGCACTTCCAGCTGGGAGCTGGGCCCGAGGAAGTGGCACCAGCCTGGCTGGAGCCCCGGCTGGAGGAGGCCCCGCTGCCCTTGCACCGCCATGGACACACCAAGGCTCTGTCCATGCTCCCTGCCAGCCTTGGGAGGCTCTTGGTCCCTCAGCTCTGAGCTGGGAGTGCTGACCAGAGGGATGGGATGGGCAGAAAACAGGGAGATGGGAACTGAGGCAGCCCCTGAGGCCCTGCATCCTGCACAGCTCCGGGTCTCAGCCCATGGAGCCAGGATGTGATCCCGCCTCTGATTCCCACCAAGCCTGCCCTGGCACTGAGCCTCCGTTCCACAAGGTCCCGAGGATGTCGGTGTGGATTATAAACAGGAGTCCTGGCCAGCCCGCCCCGACATTGATTAACTCCTCGGGATTAACTCAATTAGTCCCTCCTGCTCATTCCCAGAATTGATCTGCTGGAAGGCTCTGGCAGAGGAGCTCTGCAGGCACATCCAGGGGCTCAGGCCTTGGAGCTGCCCTCTGGCATTGCCGGCGCTGGGCAGGAGCCTGGACCCCTCTGCGAGAGGGGGATCCCACTCCAAGGGCTGTATCCACTTGGATATGCCCAGGCTGGAGATCGTGGTCCAGGATGTGGCCGTCCCAGATGGGCCTCTGAGCAAACAAATCATTGAACTGTGGGATCACTGAGGTTGGAAAAGCCCTCTGAGATCATGGAATCCAACCATGCTGTTGAACCGTGCTGTCCCCAAGTGCCACATCCACACTCCTCCTGCACACTTCCAGGGATAACATGGAGCACATCCCAGTCGGGGGCGTTCCACGGGAACTGGAGGTAAAGCAGCCCTGTGTCAAGCCTTGTTTTGGGGCTGGGAAGCGAACGGTTCCCGTCTCCCACCTCCCACACACCTCCTCTAACCCAGCGCTCCGTCTGCCGCCGCTCAGGCAGCCAGAAACATCCAGGGATGTTCCCTGGGAGAGATGAAAGGGGCTGGAAATGAAAGCAGATGGATGCGAGGAACTTTGCAAGGATGCGGGTAACCATGGCGACGAGCTGCTTTCCCCCCCCATCCCGGCTCCCTCCACCGCCGCTCCCGGCCGGGAGAGGGATTTCGGCACCGGTTACATAAGGCCAGGCACAACAATGAGTCAGGCGCGGCGGGATCCTGCCGTCGGATCCCTCCCATCCCTGTCCCGAGGGCTTGGGAAGGCGGTGGAGTCGCCCCGAGGTCGTACCCACATCGTGGTCCTCCCCCCACCCCCAAAAAATCCCACCTTCCCTCAGGAAACAGCTCCCAGCAGGGATGGGAGGTCCGAGGGATGCAGGGGAAGGATCCCGGGATTCAATCCTAGCCCTGGTCCTGGAGCATCCGTGCAGAGTTCCCTGGGTGGGAGGAATAACCTGGCTGGGGAAAAACAACTTCCTGACCTACTTCGGGGCTGCAGAGCCTGGGGTTTGATACAGCGGGGAGGGCCCCGGCACGGCTGGGGAAATGTGGGATGAGATGGGATGGGATGTGGCAGCCAGGAGGGAGGAGAGGCTGAGGGGGGAACGTGACAGGCGGGGACACAGGGCTGGCACAGGGGTGTGGGGCTGGCACAGGGGTGTGGGGATGGCACAGGGGACATGGGAGTGACACAGGGGACAGGGAAATGACACAGAGTCTGTGGGGCTGGCACAGCAGTGTCTGTGGGGTCCGTGGGGGTCCAGGGGGTGACACAGGGGATGTGGGGCTAATCCTGGGCCCATGGGGCTGGCACTGGGGTCATGGGGCTGACACTGAGCCCGTGGTGTATCAGGGCAGTGCCCATTCCTGTGTCACCACACCGAGGTCACACACAGGATGGACCAGCCAAGCTGGCTCTTCCATTGCCATTCCAGCAGGGAAGAAGGTCACCCTGCCCCAAACAGCTCCTGCCTCCCTGGGCCCTGTCCCTGCACAGACCACTGGGGGCAGCCAATATCCCAAAGATCCAGTGGGCTGGGAGTGACCAAAATTTCCTCCTCCTCCTCCTCGGGGTGACCACTCACCCCTGCCAAGAGAAGTCCTGGGAAACATTTCATCCCAATAAACAAACCAAGAGCAGCGTTTCCCACGGGGACAGTGGGAGCTGGTGCTGGAAGCAATGGCCTTGAACGTCCCCAAAATCCCCTCAGCACCCCCATCCCCTCCCAACCCAGAGCCCTGCATCCTCTCAGGGAGTAGCAGGGGCTTGGAATCTGCTGATTCCTGAAGCTCCAGAGAGGAGCAGGAGCTGTGCTGCAGCCCCAATCCCACCTGCCAGAGCAATTTGTTGGGCTCTGATCCCTTCCCCCCGGGGCTGCCGGGTGTTAATGATGACACACGACCCTCCTGAGGAATGGGCAAATGTTATCCTGCTCTTCCCACCCTCTCCCAGTCCTTCCCTCTCAGCAAAGTGCAGAATCTGCAGCACCAAACGCATCAGAGCAGGTTTTTTTAAGCGCCGAGCGCAGAGAAAGGCAAGAAAAATCCTTGGGCTGCCTAATCCTGGTCCTGGAAAGTAAAACTCCCCCTGGCAAAAATGGGAAAACCCACTTCAGCTGGATTTGTTCTTCCAGGCCTGGCTTCCCTGTCCGGATATAATTATAGGAGTGTTGCCAGGGGTCTGGAAGGGTTTAACAGGGGGACAAACAGCCAGCCATGGAGCCAGCCTTGAAATCCTCAGGGATGCAGCTGGAGAGGGGGATGGACTGGTCCTGGAACTGCCCCGAGGATCCCATGGGATGTGGATAAACCGTGTTCAGTCAAGGAATGGCTTGTGAGGGAAGGGAGAGTGTCCATGAGGCACAGGGAGGTAGAAGGGAGCTGGAAAAGGGGACCATCCATCAGGGAAATGGGAACATCCATCAGGAACAGGGCAGGAAAAGGGGAAATATCCGTAAGGCAAAGGGAAGGGAAAGGGCACATCCCTAAGGCACAGGGCTGGGAAAGGGGAGCAGGGAAAGGAGAGCAGGGAAAGGACACATTCCTAAGGCACAGCACCGGTCGCCTCCTCTCCCTGCTCTCTTTGGGAAGGACGAAGACCTTGAGACACAAAAGATTCCGCCCAGTGGAGTAACCCGTGCCTGACCTGCCGTGCCACCTAAATCCCGCCGGGATTTGCCGGGATGGCTCCAGCTCCTGCCGCAGAGCTGCAGCGGGGCTGGATGGATCCCTCGGGTGGCAGGCTGGGAGGAACCATGGAAGGAGGCTCGGGAAGGAGGCACTGGAGGCAGGTGCCCCCTGGCTCCCCAGCCGAAATTCCGGGCAGGTTCGACACGCACGCAGCACCAGCGGGGCCTGGGGCAGAGCCAGCAATCCTTCAGTGCCGTTGCATCACGGTGGGAGCCCTTCCTTAAGTTGGATTTCCAGGATAACCCCCCGCTCCAGTCGTGCCGAACAGAGCCAGGTTATTGAAGCACAGGAGATGCTGTGGCTCCCCTCTCTCCCCGCAATCCAGAGGAGCTGCCAGCTCCCTGCAACCCAAGTGCCTCTCAGGTCCCTTCCCATTGGAAAAAACCCCACATTTTTTGGCCATTTTGCTCCCCCTCCCCCAGCAGAGCCCCTTCCTCCCTCCCCTCCCCATCAGGACGTGCCCTCCATCACCACAGAGAGGGACAAGGGGCCGCTCACCTCATTTATTGCCGAGGGTTGTCAGAGGTCGAGGCGGCGAATAAAAGGTTTAAATCCCGCAGGAGGCCGAAGGAGAGGGAGAGGAGGCGATGCCCGAGGCGGTGGGAGCGGGCTGCCAGCGCCGCTCGGCTGTGCAGCTCCTCCAAACCCTCTAAATCCAATTTTTTGGGGGCTGTCTGGAGGGCGGGATGGGGTGATTCCTTCAGCTCCGCTCACCTGCTGCCCACCAAAACCTCTCCTTCCATCTTTTCCCCACCGGCAGCTTCGTGGCCGGGGCTCGGGGGCTTAGGGGGGGCTGTTTGTCCTTGGAGGCTGTAGCCATGGAAAGCCCCTGAAATCCCTCCTAAGGAGGAGGGATCTGCGTGTGATGGACATGGGGATCTGCCACTCACAGCCGTGCCCTGCGCCCGCCCAGGGGGGACCGGCAGGGATGGGGGGACAGGGATGGGGGGACAGGGATGGGGGGCCAGACAAGGAGGGGGGGCTGGACAGGGATGAGAGGGCCAGGGGTTTGGCTCTTCCAGTGGGATGAGGGACAGAGGTCCCTTTTTAGCTGCTTTTCCGAACATTCTGGTGGTTGTGGCTTCCCAGAGGCCACGAGTGTGACAGTGCCATGGGCACGGCAGGGGCATGAGCGTGTCGGGGCTCAGCACCGGTGTCTGAGCACCAAAAACCCTCTGGGCTGGGAGAGGAGGACACGCGTGAGATCAGGGATGGTTTTTGGTTTGTTTTCACGTTTTGGGATGGCTGAGTGGCATCCCCTCACTCTGACGGGCTGATTTCTGCTGGGACACAAAGTCCAGGAGGGGGAAATCCCAGAGCTGGGCCTGCTCTTGGGATACAGCTGGGATAGGCTCAGAAAAGCAGTCACAGAATCCCAGAATGGTTTGGGTTGGAAGGAACCTTAAAGCCCATCCAGTGCCACCCCTGCCATGGGCAGGGACACCTTCCACTATCCCAGGTTGCTCCAACACGGCCTTGGACACTCCCAGGGCTGGGGCAGCCACAGCTTCTCTGGGCAACCTGTGCCAGGGCCTCCCCACCCTCATAACCAAGAGTTCCTTTCCAATATCCCATTCAGCCCTGCCCTCTGCCAGTGGGAAGCCATTCCCTGTGTCCTGTCCAATCCTTGTCCCAAGTCCCTCTCCAGCTCTCCTGGAGCCCCTTTAGGCACTAGAAGGGTCTCCCCAGTGCCTGTGTATTGCGCTGCACGTCGTGACAGCGCTGGGGACAACCCGGGGGGACAATCAGGGGGCCGATGTGCCCCCGTGGCGACCAGGCCGCAGTGGGGCCGTTGCCATGGAAACAGCGGTGCGAGCTCCCCGGGGACTACAACGCCCAGCAGCCCTTACGGCGCAAAGCGGGCTGCGATTGGCCGGCTGGAGGAGCCAATGGGCAGTGGCGTTGTTGGCGGGCGGGGCGCGATGGCGGCGCTGGGTCCCGTGTGGGGCCGCAGGTACCGACGGTGCCGCTGCCCGGGGGAGGGGGAGAACGGGGGGGAAACCCCCGGGAGAGCGGCAGGACAGCGACGGGAGAGCGGGTTAAAGCTGATGGGGAGCGGCTGGGCGAGCTGGGGAAGGGTGTGGAGCAGCAGGAGCGGCTGAGGGAGCTGAGGGGAGGCGGTGGCTCAGCCTGGAGAAAAGGAGGCTCGGGGGGGACCTTCTGGCTCTCTGCAGCTCTCCAACCCTAACCATCACTCTTCTACTTTCCTCCCTTTCCCCTCCAGTTTTTCCCTGCTCCAGCGCCCCTTCCCGCTCCTCGCGAACCGCCCGGAGCTCCTGCCCGGCCGCCCCCCCGGCCTCTGCCGCCCTCCCTGGACCTTCCAGCAGCTCCGCGGCAAAGCCCGAGGCAACGAGTACCAGCCCAACAACTGGAAGCGCAAGAAGACGCACGGCTGGACCCGCAGGATCAGCACCCCCGGCGGCATCGCCGTCATCCTGCGCAGGATGCTCAAGGGCAGGAAGTCCCTGACCCACTGAGGGGCGGCCCCAAACCCGCCGGGAATTTGGGATGAGCCCAGGGGTTGTCCCCGGGCCTTTGTAAATTTAAATTGCTTCTTGAAGTGCGTGTTTAAAGTGCTCCTCGAGCTGTAAGCTGTGGCTGGTTTTGTGCGTGGTTGTCCTGGGATAAACACCCACAGTGGGGTTGAGCCCCTCTCCTCGGCTCCCTGCTCGAATCGTGGTGGAAAACTTCATGGGGAGAGGGAATCTGGGGTCACAGCTGCTGGAGAGGGATGCTGGGGAAGGATGGAAGGATTCAGAGGGATGGTGGGACTGGAATTAGGGAGGGAATTTGGATTTAGTTCACGCTGCACCTCTGCCCCTTGGTGCTCCAGGCTCGGGGTCCTGGCTCTCAGCAGCAGCTCTGGGGTGGGGATAGGATTAGGTTGGGCATTAGGAAGGAGTTCTTGGGATCAGCCTCTGGAACGGGCTGCCCTGGGAAGTGATGGAATCACCATCCCTGGGGGGGGGTGGTTGAGGAGAGCCTGGATGTGGCACCCGGTGGTGTTGGGTCATGGGCTGGACTGGGTGATCTCGGAGGCCTTTTCGACATCAAATCACGGTTGACTCTGCGATTCTCATTAGGGGGTTTATCGAACGCCCCCCATCGAACTACAACTCCCATCGAACTACAACTCCCATCACGCCCCGCGGCGCCACATCCGGGTCCGTCCCGCTGCCCCCCCCCGCCCTTCCGCGCTGCCGCTTCCTGCCTCGGCCGAGCTGCGCCGCTCCGTGATTGACGGGCGCGCCCTCCAATGGGCGCGCGCGGCGCGGCGGCGCGGGCCAATGGGGGCGCGCGGGGCGGGCGGGAGGCGGCAGTGGGCGGGCCCGGGCGGCTCCTCCCGGCGGCGGCGGCGAAGATGGTGCGTGAGACCCCCGGCCCGAGCGCGGCCCCGGCCTCGACACCGCCCCCGGGGACCCCGACACCCGGCCCCGGCACCGCACGGCCCCGCAACGCCGCGGGCAGCGGCTGCGCCCGCCTCCCCGGGCCTGCGGGGCCCGCGCCCGGGCCGCGGCGGGGGCGGCGGGGCTGAGGGGCGTGGGGGGATGGGGGGTGGGTGAGGGGGGTTTGAGGGGGCTGAGGGGGTCGGGAGGAGCTGAAGGGATGGAGGGGGTTGAGGGGTGCGCGGGAGTCCCGCCCTCAGGGGTGGCGGTGCGGGGGTGTGGGTTCTTAAGGATTTGGGGGGGCGGTGGGGCTGAGGGGGTTTAGGGGGGCTGAGGGGGTGTCCTTAGGGGTTGGGATGCGAGGGTTGTACATCCTCAAGGATTTGCGGGGTGTTATTAAGGATTTGAGGTCTGAGGGGTTTGGGGGTGGGGGTTTAGGAGGTCCCACCCCAGGCTGGGGAGTGGGGGCTCCCACTTTCTGATATTTTGGGGGGAGGCGCTTTGGGGTACAGGCTGTTCCCCCCCATGGCTGGAGGGTGAGGCTGGGGGGGCTTCCCCACCCTCACTTTGTGGGGGCAGAAAAGGGGGATTGGGGCCTCTCCGAGGTGGGGGCTGTTTGGGGATCCCCCCTCAGCCTCAGGATGAACCCCCAGGGGGGTCTGGTGGAGGCGTCCCCTTGGGCTCCCTGTACAGATGTCCCAGTGTCCCCATAGTCCCCATGCCCAGGTTGTCCCCATGCCCAGGTTGTCCCCATAGCCAGGTATTCCTGTGTCCCCATACCCAGGTTGTCCCCATACCCAGGTTCTTCCCATTGTCCCCATGCCCAGGTGTCCCTGTGTCCCCATGCCCAGGTGTCCCCCTGCTGCCAGCTCAGGGGGCTGTTCCCAGCTGTGTCCATGGATTTCCTCTCTCCCAGTATCCCCTGAGTCCCATCACATGGGACAGAGCCCTGAGTGTGTGTTCCCCTCTTCCTGATTCCTCCCCAAACCTGAGCCCATGGCCCAGATATTTGGTTTTTTTTTCCTCCACTTTCCTGCTTTTAGTCCAGGAAGCTGAGGGACACGGGACGCTTCTCAAATCTTAGGGGAACCAGAGCTCCATAATTACGTTGTTGGGTTTTCCTGGGGGGTTCTGCCTTTCCCCAAAGGATCCCTTTGGATCCTGGAGGGTTGGCTGGGTTGGGTTTTCCCTGGTTAACGAGTGGCAGAGGGGACATTCCCCGGTGTGACATTGTCCCCGTGCCCTGGGTGTGTAAACACAGCCCTGAGCCCCTGGAGCTGCTTTGTTTGGGATCGTTGCACTCGGGGTATTGGCCTGTGCTCAGTCTCCAGGGATACCACTCCAGGCAATTCCAGGCCTTTTCCGTGCTCTCCAGGGCCTTCTCCAGCAGGATTGGCCCACTAGGGTGGTTTAGTGTCCCAGAACATTGATAGGAATGAATATAAAAATAATAGGAACAAATATAAAAATAATAGGAATGAATATAAAAACCCAAGAGTTAATATTTTATCTAATATGCAGTATAATAATGCATCATGTGCAATCCCTAATTACAAGTTATGAAATGATTTGAAGCAGAATATGGGGTGTATTATTATATTACACATAAAGAGCAACTGGTTTGTTGTGCCAAAATACCTTTAATGGGCAGCTTTTTTTAACTCAGTTCCTGAATTTTTGGGGTTGACACAAATAATCTGGGACGGGTTCCGTGGGATCTCAGAGCATCCCTCAGCTCCTGCTTGGAATACCCCTCCTTTTTCCTCATTTTTTTTTTTATTTTGGTGTTTTCTGTGTTTCCAGGCAGATTTTTTGAAGGGGTTACCAGTCTACAACAAAAGCAACTTCAGCAGATTCCATGCGGATTCCGTGTGTAAAGCATCCGTAAGTATTCCCAAAAATCCCAGGAACTGGGATGGGGAGAGGATGGGAAATTAAGGGGGAGTTGGGGTTGGTTTAGCTGTGTTTGGGTTAAAGAAAAAATCACCTTTTTACCATCTCTGTTCTAATTCTGCTACAGAACAGACGCCCATCAGTTTATCTGCCCACGAGAGAGTTTCCCTCCGAACAAAGTGAGTGTGAAAACCTCATTATTGCTGAACTTCATACTGGTCTGATATTAAAAAAATCACATACAATCTCCTTTATTTGAAACTGAAACGGTTTAAGTGGTTTGAGACTTGTCTATAAAATGATCCTTTTTTTTTCTCTCTTTTTTGTGTTTTTATTTTTTAGTCATAGTAACAGAAAAGACAAATATCCTCTTGCGTTATTTACACCAGCA
Source organism: Myiozetetes cayanensis (assembly GCF_022539395.1). Classification (NCBI taxonomy): domain Eukaryota; kingdom Metazoa; phylum Chordata; class Aves; order Passeriformes; family Tyrannidae; genus Myiozetetes; species Myiozetetes cayanensis. The sequence continues at coordinate 4,271,100 of NW_026087477.1, forward strand.
GTGGGACAAAAAGGTACCTTGTGGGGCTTTAATATTCGTGGTTTGGCTTGATTTGGGGCTTGATTGGGCTGAAGGGCCATCAAAATATTGAGGATGAGTTTAAAATAAAGTGGGAGCAGCTCAGCAGAGAGGTGGGGAGGAGGTTCTGACCCTGCCCAGAAAAACCTGATTTGTTTTGGAATGTAAAGGACGTTAAAAACCCTCAGGTAACTCCAGGTTCAGCCTGGAATTTTGGGAATCCCCAGTTCCATCATGGAACCATCACCCTGGGGTAACCAGGGGGGTAGGGCAGAGGGGGAGGAAAACATGGAGGGAGGGAAAATCAGAGGGAATGGGGAGGCTGGGAAGGAAATATCGCAAAAAACAAAGGTTTGGGAGGTTTGGTATATTCAGAGAGTAACTTGGAGCAGGGGGGAAAGAGGCTTTTATGTTTATAATTTATGCTATTCTATAAATATAAATGTATGTATGTGTAAAAATGTATATATTTATAAATTCACGTATTTATATTTTAATATATATGAAAACACGCAATAGATTTATAAATCAATAGGTTTACATTTCAAACCACATATTTAAACACGGCATTGCTTATATTGGAATTATTGTCTTTATTTGTGATTGTGTCTATTTGTAAACCGTTACAATTTAAAATTTTACTTCCCTCGGTAAAAAAAAAAAAACAATCTTAATTCTTTAAAGAGATTTTTTCCTCTTCAAGATTTCTACCTGTTTTTGCTGGTGACATTTCAGACCTGTAATTACAGAGGGCCCAACTCGAGGCTTTAACCCCCCCTGCTCAGATTTAAGGAACGGCCTCCAAGGAGCAGCTTTTGGCTCCCAGGGGGGAAAATCCCTGCTGGGGTGGGATGCAGGTCCCCGGGGGGGTGTCCCCGTGGCCGGGGGTCTCACAGGGGGTCCCTCTGTCCCCCCAGAATGCGGCGAAGAAGCGAGACCAGGAGCAGGTGGAGATCGAGGGGGAGAACTCGGCGCCTCCGCGGAAGATCGCGCGGACGGACAGCCAGGACATGAACGAGGACACTTAAACCCTGTGCTCTCCCTCCGCTCCTTCGGCGCTTCCCGCTCTGTCTCCAAGTGTGTAAATTTGGCCCCTCTTCGCCCCCCATCCCCACCTTTTTTTCCTCCCCCCTCCCCACGGCGCAGCCCAAACCACTTCTGACTTCACGGGAGCCAATGTATTTATTTTGGGTTTTTTCTGCCCGCCCCCCCCCACCTCCTCCAGTCGTTTTTATTTTTTTTGGTTTTTTTTTTTTTTTTAATTTGTGCCCTGCAAGCTCACGGAGCAGTGGCAGAACCCAGTAGAACCTCAGTCCCTCCCTCCCCAAAAAATCCCCGCTGTCGCTGTGGGGTGGAGCGGCCGGCCCTGTTCCCGGGGACCCCCCGGGGCAGTCCGGTCACCGCTGACGTGTCCCAGTGATTCACTCCCCGGGGGTTCCCCGGCCAGCCATAAGTGTGGGGCCGAGTTGTTATTTTCCCCCCCTCAAATATCCCAGTCACGGATGCCGACGAGGGTGGTGTGGATGGCAGCAAATTCCTTGGCAGCTCCATCCCGGCCGTGTTTTTGGGTCTGGCCCCCTGAGCCTTCTCCCTCCAGCCCGTGGTGCTGTGCTGGAGGGTTTGCAGTGAAAGGTGTGTTGCATTTGTTGCTCTCCGATCCTGACCTTCTCCCGGGCTGGAATGGCCTGATCCCTGTGACTTCTCCGCTGGAATAAAAGGATCCTCCCGTGCCGCTCCCAGCCCCTGGCCGGCCGCGCGTCCCAGCAGCAGCCGACGGGATGGAGGTGGGGTTGGCACCGCTGGATCTGCTCCGGGAGCACCTCGGCACCTCCATCTGCTTCTCCGCCTCATCCCTTGGCTCTGGATGGCGGCACAGCGGCTTTTCCTGCGCGTCTGGAATGGGATGCAGGGCTTGGAGCGGATCAAAACGTGAGCTTCCATGGTCTGTGCTGACGACCAATCCCTTTGGACTGTGACAGTTCAGTGCCTGTTGCCTGTAACCCTTCCCTGGCCCCCATAGGAGCCGAAACGGAGACCTGTCGGTCATCCAGGTGGATCCAGAGGTCCAGGACTCGTGGAAAGGAGCATCGTCACCGGGAGGGGACAGGAAAGGAGTAGCTTAGTCATGATGTCTTGTCTGCTTTGCCCTGAGGAGCTGATTTCCCACTGTGGTAGCTGAAATTGTGGCGTTCTTAGCTGTGTTTTCCCTCGTCGACAAAACCCCCCCACACCGAGGAGCCACGCGGGTGTTTTCCCAGGGATCCTGGAGAGCCTCGCTCCGAGGGGCTGCGCTGGGCTCCGGCTTTGAGGGTTTCTGCTGGCCCTGTCCCCCCTCCCCACAACACCCCTGGCCCCCCCAGGGGTGCCCCCCATCCACTCTGGGGGCAGAGGGGCGCTGCCCCGGCAGCGTGGTGGAAGCAGAACCTTAGGAAGAGCAGGACACGGCTCCCTCCCGCTGGAATTCTGAACGTCCCTTTAGGCACCGAGTCTGTGAATGAATTTAACACCGAGTAGCTTAGACCTTTGCACCTGAGGAACACGTCCCCTTCGTGCTGTGGAGCAGAACACGTCCCCTTCCTGCTCCTGGAGGGGGCAGATCCCGGGGGTGATTCCCGGCATCTCTGTGGGGTTGGGGGCTCGGGACGAGCGTTCCTGCCGGAGCCTCCCGCCCTCCAGCCGTGCTGCCAGACACGGATCCGCCAGCCAGGAGCCCTGGGAGCAGCTCCCAGGCCCGAGGGAGGGCAGGAAGGTGCCCTGGTGGTGCAGTGCGAGCAGGGCCGGGGCTGTTCCGCGCTGTATCCCCGCGCCCGCCCGCCTACCATTAAAGAGCTGGCAGTTCCCTCCTGCTGTGAACCCCCTTCTGTTCCCTCTGTGTCCTTGAGAAGCGGCCTGGGAGCCCCGGAAATGTCTGCAGGGGGTTTTAGCAGGTGAAAAAGTTGCCTTTTCCAAAGTGGTCTGGGAGTGGTGGGGAAATGGGGGCCAAATGATCCGAGGGCCACGGTGGTTTGGGGTGTTGGTGCATGAGCAGGAGGGATTCGGGATCCCTGCAGCCTGTCCTCCTCCCAGCCATGGATTTGGGATCCCCCTGGTCTGTCCTCAACCCATCCATGCATTTGTGGTTCTCCTCCCAGCCATGGATTTGGGATCCCTGCAGTCTGTCCTCTTCCCCATCCATGAATTTGAGATCCCTGCAGCCTCTCCTCACCCCATCCATGAATTTGTGGTTCTCATCCCATCCATGTCCTCATCCCAGCCATGGATTTGTGATTCCCAGTCTGTCCTCCTCCCATCCACGATTTGGGATCCCTGCAGCCTGTCCTCATCCATCCTCTCTGCAGCCAGAACTCGCTTCCTTCCACCTCCTCCTCCAACTCATTCCAGGTTTTTCCCGGCCCCAGAGCACTGCCCTCGCCCCCCCTGCACTTTGATCCTGTATCCCCAGGGTGAGTGTCTGGGCTTGGGATGTTCCACGGAAGATCTTTGCCTAACTGTGACTTCCTGGTGCCTTAGTGCATTGAAACAACAAAAAAACCCCTTGAAACCACCAAAACCTGGGATTTTGCCCACCTTGTTTGTACAAATTCCCGGCTCCTCCGACTTCTCCTCCTGTTCCCGGGATCTCGTGACCCTCCGGGGATTTTCTATGTCTGCACAGTGGGATTTTTATTGTTTCTGTTACCGATTGTTTACTAAAATCTGGCTTTTTTAATGAAAACTCGAGCTACTTGTCCGAGATGGGAATTTTTGGGGTGTTTTGGTTGAGTTGTGCGTCTTCTCTCAGAACTCAGCATGTGGAGGGACGATGAACCCACCCAGGAGCAGCTCCTCCCGCCCCCTGGGAGCGATTGGACGTGTTTTGGGTGCGTTTGGAACATTAAAAAGTTGGGAAATGCCTTTTCCTGCCACCAGAATCCTGGGTGACTCCTTGACTCAGTTCTTGATCCCGTTTGGTCACTGCTGGTTCTCGGGGGCGGGGGGGAGGAACAGCAACAAAAAAGGCCCTCCTGGGAGAGTCAGGGATGGGGAATGATGGATTTCTGATGGATCCACGGGGAGCTGGAGCTGGTGGCTGACCCTTGGCTTTGTGTGGTTGGTTGGTGTCTCCTCTTGGTGTCCTTGGACGCTTTTCTTCCCGGGGTCCTTCCCAACCCCCAAGGCAGATTTTGAAAGATTGGTCTGATTTCCCCCACCCTCTCCTGGATAATTAGGACAGGTTTGACTTCAAAGCTTCATTTTTTGGGGAGTTTGACACTGGCCTTAAGGCAAAGACTAAGGAGTCTTGGAATTTTTTCCAACCTTGCAGCTCTGTCCCCACTTACATTTCCAGCCTTTTTATTTCTTTTTTTTTTTTTTTTTTTACTAATAAAACTTAATTTATTTTCTTGGATTAACGACATCCTGGCAGCCAAGGGGTTGTGTGACTGTGTGTCCAGAGGGATTCCAGCTGGTCCCTCCCAGTTTTTGTCCTATATATGATATTTTTGGATGTATAAGAATGGGGAAATCCTTCTCCTTAAGGAAGAGAGGCTTGGGTCTATTTGGGAGCAGCAATTTCGGGAGCAGCTGCCAGGAGAGGGTGTTGGATTGTGGCTCTGGTGAAGCCCATCAGGGAAAAAGTTGGAATATTGGAAAGACCAAACCTGGGCTGAGGGAGGAGCATTTTGGAGCCTCCTGGGTTCTCAAAGATCCCGTTTTAAAGGCAAAACTGTGACCCTGTGTCAGAGCAGGGATGTTTCCATGTGGGAGGGGGCTGCCTGAGGTTTTCCACAGGTTTTCCACAGGTTTTCCACCTGCTGCTGTTCTCCATCCCCTGGGGAGGTCTGGGATGGTCTGAGGGGGCAAAGGCTCTTCCCTTTGGTCAGGGCTGAGTGCAGGGGGGTGGGAAGGGGCTGGGGGGGAGCAGGAGGAGCTGCTTCCCATAGATCCAGGGTGACAAATCCCCCTGGAATGGGCTGAGCTGAGTCACTCCTGGGCTGGGCTGGGCTTGTGCCGATCCCAGGCACATCCATGAATCAGCCCCGAGTTTAATTAACCACCTCCCCTGGATGTTTCCAGCTCCCCCTGTCTCGGGTGGGGTGTCCAGGAGCAGCTCTGAGGCTCCATCAGCCCCCAGTGCCGGATTTTTCCCTTTGCAGCCTCAAGATTCAGGAATCTCTTCCTTCCACCCTCTCTTGGTGACTTCAGTTCTCCTGTTTTTAGACAAACCCTCATCTCCTGGGGCTGGAAAAGGTGGCTTTTCCCTGGGGGGGTTCCTGTAAATCCCCAGCCAAGCTGGATGTTGTGGCCATTGGAATTTTTTCTTCTTTCTTTCTTTTATTATTTTTGTTTTTGGCATTTCTTTTTAAACTCTTCCGTGTTTGATACTGTGTATAATAAATTTGCAGAATTTAGAGCATTTATTCTTCCTCTGCTTCATCCCAGCCTGGTGGGGATTGATCCTGAAGGGTGACGGTGTCCGTGGTGTCCCCATCCGCCTTTTCCAAGGATCCTTGTCCCCTGAGTGCTGTGCAAGCCCCACTAATTACAGCAGTAATGATAACAATAACATGCAGATAATGATTATAACAACACCCCACGCCTCGGCCTTGTTGAAATAGATTTTTATTGCATTTCTGCAGGTTTTACAAAAATATGACAAAATAAATTAAAAAGAAATAAATAACCCCCCCTTCCTTTCCTTGAATTCCTACGGAAATCCAACGCAAAGGAAAACAGAACAAAACCAACCAACCAACTAAACAAACAAAAAAAAAAAGACCAACCAACCGTCCCAATCCTTCCCTCCTCTGCTCAGTCACTGCCCCCAGAGCCTCATTCCAGGCAGGGAGATGCTTTGGAGAGAGAAGTGGTGGAAAGTGCCCCGGGCTGGGGGTCCTGGCTGCAGCAGGGCCCTGCCCTCCCCTCTGGATCCGGGATTGGTTCTCTCAGGAGGGAAACGGGATCAGTGTCATTCCCTTGGAGCCCAGCGGGTGGGATTTTTTGGGGGAGCCACAGAGCAGGAAAACTCGATGGAAGGGAGGGAGGGAGAGCACCCCGACCCCTCCCTGCTCTCGGTGGGCTTTGGGCCAGTTCTCCCAGCTCTCCCAGTGCTCCTTTTTCCCGGACTTTGCCCCAGAATCTCCCTCATCCTCTCCCTGTGTCCCCCAGGTGTGGGAGGGCGACGAGGGCCCAGAGCTCCCACCGGGGGGGTCTTGTCCCACCCCGGAGCAGGGGACACGGTGCCCTTTTCCCTGGAAAGCATCTCCCTGCGCTGTTCCATCGGCAGAGGAGCAGCAGGTGGAGCCTCGGCCCTCTCCTGCCCTTATTGCTGTATAAAATGGCTTCTTTAGACCCCCAAAAACTGAAATTTCCATGAATTCTAGAAAGAGGCGGCGGGGAAAATCCAACCTGACGTTTTCTGCAGCCCAGGCCTGGGGGATTTGTTTTTGGGGGGGTGGGGGGAGAAGGGGGGCTCAGCCCCCCTGCCTGGGCCAGGCACAGTGAAGGGGTGACCCCCGGCAGCCCCCTCCCCTTTCCCCGGCTTCCTTTGGGAATGGGGGTGGCTGCGGGCGGAGCGGAGCTGGTGGCGAGGGCCAGGGGGGAGTGACAGGGCTGGGTGTCCCCACCCGGGTCACCCGCGAGCTGCCACCACCCCGGCCCGGCCCCGAAAGCGAAGCGGAGCCGCAGCAAAGCAGGAAGGGGGGGCTGGGACACCTCCCCCTCCCAGCACGGTTTGGGAAGCTCCAAGTCCAGACCCAACGACGCAAATCCGGCAAAACCTTCCCCCGGCGGCGGCGAAGGGGCTGCGGCACGACCTCCGCGCGTGCGAGCGCCTTATTGCGAAATAATTCCAGGGAATATGAAACTGGAGATGGGATGGGCCCGTCCCGGCTCACGTTGCAGTCCCGGGGGTCGCGGCCGGTGCCAGCCCCCGGCTGAAGGAGCAGAAAGTCCCTGGCGTTGGGGTTTGGTTGGGTTTTAGTGCAAGAAATGCTGCCCATGCGCGGGGGCCGGGTGGCTGCCGCTCATCCCGCTCCATCCCGCGGCGGGAGAAGGTCCCGGTGCTGGGAAGGATCCAGGGCGGAGGCGGCGGGAGCGGGATGGAGCAGGGCACGGTGCCATGGCCCGAGGGCAGGGGGTGTAGGCACGGCTGAATGGGGCTCCTCTGGCCGCTGATCCCGGGAATCCCGGCCCTCCCGGCGGCTCCGGGAGCGGCACGGAGCCAAACCGGGATTACTCCCACCTGCGGGATGCTCCACCCACCCCGCCGCTCAGGAATCCTCGGCGCGGGATCCGGGGTGGCAGCGGGTCCCGGCGGAGGGGCCGGGGGGACACGAGGGGACGCAGCAGAGGGGGCCGGGGCAGAGCGAGGGGCTGGCGACCGGTGGGCTCGGCCCGGCCCCGAGCGGGGGGACGGCGAGGGGGGGCGAGAGGCTGCCGATGGCCACGGCTGCCCGGAGGAGGGAGCGGGCGGCCCCCCGCGCTCCCACCCCCCCGAAAGCCCCGGTTAGAGCCTATAACCCCCGCTCTCCTCCTCCGCCCGGCTCTCCGGCTCCTCCCGGCCCCCCTCCTCCGCCGCCCCGTTGAGGTGGGACTTGCTGGGCACCGAGCGCTCGGGGTCCGCCGAGGGGCCGGGCCGGGGCTGCGGGGACGCCCCGGTCGTGGTGCCGTTGCCCGCGGCCCCTTCGGACTTGCCGAAGTTGAAGAGCTTGCCGGGGTTGAATGGCTTGGTGGGGGACTGGACCTTCTCGGTGCCCGCGTCCCGCTTAGTCTCCGGGGATTTGAGGAACTTGAAGCTGAGGAATCCGGGCAGCTTGTTCTCGCTGCCGGTGGGCGACTGCGGGGACCTGGCGGTGGCCGTGCCGCCGGCGCCGGCCCCTCCCGACAGGAACTTGCCCTGCAGGGGGATGATCTGCTTCAGCTTCATCACGTTGTTGGTGGCCAGGAGGGAGCTGGGGCGCTTGGGCTTGTCGGAGCCGTGCGAGGAGCCTCCGGAGCCCTTCCCTTTGCTCTGGCTCTTCTCGTGGGCCGGGTCCTGCCCGGCGGCCTCGGGCTTGGCCTCATCCCGGCTGGATTCGCGCTCCTTGCGCGCCTGGTACTCGGCGTGGCGCTGCCGCTCCTCCTCCTCCCGCTTGCGCCGCTGCTGCTGCTGGAAGTGGTGCTGCGCCTGCCGCTCGTGCTTCTGCCGGCGGGAGAAGCCTGTGTGCCTCGGGGGGCTCGGCGGCCCCCGGGACGCCTCGGGGAGCCCTCCCAGCCCAGGCGTGCCTCGGGGAGCCCTCCCGGCCCGGGGACACCCTGGGGAACCCACCAGGTCCGGAGAACACCTCGGGGACCACCCTTGGCCCTGGGTTCAGGGGTCCCAGCCCCGTGTCCAGCCCCGAGCAGGGTCCCATCCCAGCGCCACCCACCTTGAAGGCCTCTCGTCGCTGGTATTCCAGCTTGGCCATCTCCTCGGCCACCCAGGCGGGAATGTCGGGAATGGCCACCTGGATGATGTACTTCAGGAACAGGGCGAAGTGCTGTGGGGGCACACGGATCTGCCTGAGCGCCCCTGGCACTGCCACCCCCTCCCAAAACCCACCCCGCCCAGGGATGTTCGTGTCCACACGTGCGAGTAGAGAGGAAGGGAAGATCTGTGGGACACCTGGGCCAAGACCACACCCTGCCAACCCTAGGAAGACCCCACACAGCCCCAGTTTCATACCTCCAGCACCACCACGGAGATGATGGCTCCCTCGGGGCTGAGCCAGGGGAAGAGCCTCTGGAGCTGCCCGCACTGGGCGATCAGGTAACAGTTGACCACGATGGCCAGGACACCCATGGCCTCCATCACCTTCTGCAAGAGCAGTGGTGCCAGGGGTGAGCCCCCTGGGGCTGAGCCCCTCTCAGAGCCCCCCGGGGCCCCTCAGAGCCCCCCCAGCCCCCCAGCCCACCTGCCACTGGCCGATGCTCTCGACGCGCTGGCCGAAGGGTCTCTGCAGCCCCGTGCAGAGCTTGAAGGCGTCGCTGCGGATCTCGATGACGTTGTTGACCAGGGCGCACATGGCGGCCAGGGGGAAGGCCGAGGAGAACAGCACCACGTACCCGAACTGGATGAACATCTCCTGGTAGTCCTGGAAGGTGTCCTGGGGGCAAGAGCTCCAAGGTCATGGAGTCCCCTCTGTGCCCGATGCCCACCTGGTCCCCCAGCCCAGAGCACTGAGTGCCACAGCCAGGCCTTCCTCGGGCACCTCCAGGGGTGGGGACTCCAAACCTCCCTGGGCAGCCCCTTCCAAGCCAGGTGCCCTTGGCCTCTTGCCCACCTTGGCTCATGGGCAGTTGCCCCTGCAGGCCGAGAGGATTTGGGGCTTCCCCTGGGGACTCACCTCATACTTCTTCATGCAGCTCTCCACCTCTGCCTGCGTCAGCTGCGTGGAGTAATCCTCCTCGGGTGGGTCGATCCACGACGCCCGGTTGCGCCTCCGCCCTTCCTCCTCTCCGTCCTCCTCCTCCCGCCTCCTCCGGCCGGCCCGCGGCACCACCGCCGGCTCCGCCACCTTGGCCGGGCTCCCCGGGGGCCCTTCGGCCTCGTCGTCATCCTCGCAGAGCTCGAAGACGGCGGCGGGGTCCATGCCCTTCTCCACCATGGTGGGACTGCCCTCCTCGAGGAAAGGCTCGTCCTCGGCGCCGCCGCCACCGCCGGGCTCCCCGCGCCGCTCCGCCCGCTCCACGAAGCTCACCTTCTTCAGCTTCAGCCCGCAGTCCAGCGCGCTCTCCTCCTCCGAGTCCGACTCCCGCCGCTCCTCCTCCTCCTCCTCCTCCTCGGGCACCCCGCAGCCGCCGTTCAGACACTTCTTCTCCCCGCGGGGCCCCTCCGGGGGGCGCTGGGGGTGGCGGCGGGGGGCGAGCAGGCAGAGCAGGGTGTGTGCCAGCTGCCGCAGGCCGCGCAGGTTCAGGTCCCCCCGGCGCAGCCGCTGGTACAGGTGGGGCTGGGACACCTCCCGCACGTTCTGCAGGAACTGCCGCGTGATCAGCAGCGTGGCCAGCATCTGTTGGGGACACGGCTGTCACCCGGGGATGGTGGGGGGCACCGCCGTCACCTGCCCCTCCCCGAGGGCTCCTGTCTGTCCTTCCCGTCCCTGCAGGATCCCTACTCCTCTGGGGTCCCTGTCGTCCCCTCAGCATCCCTGCTCCTCCTGTGGGGTCCCTGCTCCTCCCTGTTGTCCCCACAAGGTCCCTGCTCCTCCCTGTGCTGCCAGAGCAGGACACCCGAAACCCGGTGTCCCCTCTCCTGTGACCTCCCCCATTGGTGACAACTGATGGGATGGGACCTCAGCAGTGCCACCACCAGCTGGAACACAGCCAGGGGTGGGGACACCCTTGTCCCTCCCAGGGTGGGGTGCAAGGGGGATGCCCAGCCCCTCCCTCCCCGCTCCTACTTTGGATACTCCCAGTCTCCAGCAAAAGCTCAGGAGGCCCTTAAGGAAGATGAGAGAGAGGTGGAGGTGGAGGAGGATGAAGGGGAGAAGAGCCTCTTTGAGCTGCCGCACGAGGCTTTGGGAGAGAGAGAAGATGAGCAGGAGCTGTGGAAGGGACAGAAGAACAGACAGACACAGACAGAGAGACGCCGTGAGCGGGGCTGGGGACCCCCGGGGGCGGAGCAGCCACAGGGACCGTGGTGGGAGCGCGGGGTGGGGGAGACACCCCGGGAGGGCACAGAGGGACAGTGGCAGGGGCCGGGGTCGAGGACATCCGTCTGTCCGTCCGGGCGGTGCCGGGGGGGCTCGGGCCGGCCCCTGGCACGGCCCCTCACCTCCTTCAGCCGTTCCATGTCTTTGAGGTAGAAACCGATGTAGAAAAGACTCAGGTAGGAATTTACAAACTGAAACTGCGGGAGAAGGGAGGGGGGTGAGCGTGGGGAGGGCACCGGCACCCCTCGAGTCCCCTCTGTGTCCCCCAAGTGACACCACAACCCTTCCAGTCCCCTCTGTCCTTCCCCCGAGGTTTTTTGGGACCCCTCCACACCCCCCAGTCCCCTCTGTCCCCCACCAAGGGCTGCTGGGACCCCCACAGCCTCCCGTGCCCCCCTCACCAGGACAATTTTGATGATGAGGTGTTTCTCGTAGGCGCTCTGCAGCCGGTAGTTCTCTGCAAAGCACAAAGGGGGGTCAGGGGGCGTTCAGGGGGGTGGTCCCAGCTCCCAGCCCTGCCTGGAGCCCCTCCCCGAGCCCCCCACGCACCCATGTCATTGAGCCAGTAGGCCACCTTCTTGTAGAGCTCGTCACAGGCGGTGACAATGACGGCCAGGATGATCTTGGGCAGGAAGCGGATGATCCGGGGCAGCTCCTGGATGCTCAGCACCAGCTCCTGTGGGGGCGGGAACAGGAGCAGGGGCAGGATTGGGGCAGGATCAGGGGCAGGGTCAAGTTTAGGAGCAGGGACACGCAGTGAGGACAGGGATGGGATGGGACAGGGTCACCACGGAGCAGGGGGCGGACAAGGACCCACCTGGAGCTGGAAGCAGCCGAGCATGAGGAGGAAGACGATGGTGAGGCAGGCGAGGCAGACGGGCAGGCTGACCAGGCACTGGAACAGCAGCCGCTTCCAGGGTGGGTAATAAAACTCCTCGGCGCTGGTCACAGGGCTGATCCTCTTAACACCCTGATCGGGGCACAGGGACACAACGAGCTGTGACCCCTCTCCCCTCTGGGACCCCGGTGCTGGTGGGAGCCCTGGAGACCCCCCCCAGGGAAGGGGTTCCCCGTTCCCTCACCCTGAACTGGGGCCGGGGCTCCTCGATGGACTCGGGGGGGGTGTCCAGGGTCCCCCACTTGTAGGCGAACTCAGCCCCCCGGCGCTTCCACTCCTCCAGGAACAGGGTGGCCCAGATGACGTTGAAGATGGCAAAGACCACGCAGGAGATGTCCTGGCTGGTCTGAGGGATGGAGGGAACCAACTGCACCGGGGTTGGTCCCCTCCCATCCCTGGCACACCCCCTCCCCAAACCCAGCCCTGCCCACCCCCGGGTGCTTGGGAGCCCCCCCGGCTCAGCAGCCAGGCCAGGATTGAAGGACTGTAGGGAAAATCTGGAGTGAGGAAGGTTGGAAACCCACAGGGAGGGGCTCAAAACCCCTGAGAAAGGGTGAAAACCCTGCCGTGACCCACAGGAACCGACACCATTTCCTGCCCCCCCTCACCTGGTCGCTCTCGGTGAAGGTGTAGAGGATGGAGCCGAAGACAGCAGGATACACCATGGCTGAGGTGTAGAAGCCCAGCCAGGCGAAGTACATGGCAATTTTCACCCCAAAATAGTCACAGATGTCATCTGGGGGGCGGGGGGAGGAACACCAGGGGGGTGTGAGCGGGGCTGGGACCCCAGACCCCCCCTCTGTGCCAACCCCCGATGTCTCACCGAGGGGCTGGGCCTCGCACACCGCCTGCACCCAGGACTTCATCAGCCGCTTCAGGATCCTCTGCTCGTGCAGCGGGAAAACCTGCTGGATGACACCCCGGGCTGCCAGCTCCGGGACTGCGCCCGGGACACGGCGTCAGGGACTTGGGGACACTGCCAGATCCCCCCCAGAGCCCCCCTGGGACCCCACACAGTCCTGGAGGGGTTGGGTTGGGGCAGGGACGATGGGGAAAATGGGGTTGGGGGCACACGGGCATGGGGAGGGGGACAGGGGGTGACAGGGCTAATAACCCCATGGGCAGGGGGAGTGGGGCAGTGGGGGGGTGCTGCTGTGCCATGCTGGTGCCATGCAGTGCCATGGAAGACTCATGGAAGTGCCATGGAGGTGCCATAGCAGTGCCATGGAGGTGCCCTGTGGTGCCCTGTGGTGCCAGGCTGTGCCATACTCACTGATGGGCTGTCCCTCGAGGAAGTGGATGTTGTGCAGGGCCTCTCCCTGCTTGGCCCGCAGGTTCTCCAGCCAGTACCTGATGATGTTTTGCCGTTCCTGCGGCACCACCGAGGCTTCAGATCCCGGGGATGGTCCCAATCCCCGTCCCTGTCCCATCCCCTCTCCGTCCCGCCTCATCCCCAGCTCAAGGGATGGCTGGGTCAGTCTCCAGCTGGGATGGGGCTCCCTAATTCCCTGGGGAGGAAATTCCCTGCCTTCCCTCCATCCCCATGTCCCTGCATCCCCGCATCCCCAAATCCCTGCCTCTCTGCCCGGCATCCCCCACCTCCCTGTGTCCCCCAGCCCTGCGTGCCCCACCTGAGAGGTGAAGAAGTAGAGCTCGTTCTCGATGTTCTCGTAGATGTAATCCTCCTCGCACGAGAAGCTCCTCATGCCGCCCCCGAACTCCGCCTTCACCGGCTTGCGCAGCCCGATCTCGTCCGCCCCGCGCAGCAAGCTGGGGACAGGGACACGGCTGGGACACGGCAGGGGGGCGAGGCCAAGGGGGCACGGCCGGGGGGCTGGGGGGGTGGGCGAGGGGACCCCACCTCTCGTAGGTGGCGGTGACGAAGAAGGCGTAGACCCGCGTGTGCTTGTGGTGCCGGACCTGCACGATGAGCTCGGGGATGCCCAGGCGGATGTGGTTCAGCAGCCACAGCAGCGTGTGGTCGTCTGTGGTGTCTGTGCGGGGACCCTCAGCACGGGCCACGGGCCACGGCCCTCCCCGGGACCCCATCCCAGTGCCCATCCCTCCATATACCCCCTGTCCCTCCCCACAGCCCTCATCCCAGTGCCCATCCCTCCATATACCCCCCGTCCCTCCCAACAGCCCTCATCCCGGTCTCCCATCCCTCCATAAGTCCTCAGTCGCTTCCCACATCCCCCATCCCTCCCCATGGCCCCCATCACTTCCCACATTCCCATCCCAGCCCCCATCCTGATTTCCATCCTTTCCCACACCCCCCATCCCTCCCCATGTCCCCGCCTTGGTCCCCACTCCCCCTCACGCCCCCATCATTCCCTGTGTCTCATATCCCTCGCCAACAACCCCTTTGCTCCCCATGTCCCTCATCCATCCCCACACTCTCACCCCTGCCCAACTTCCCCATCTCTCCCCGACATTCCTATCTCTCCCCACATCCCACATCCCTCCCCATGTCCCCTGTACCCATCTCTCCCCACATCCCACATGCCCCACCCCTGCTGCCCCCACCCCGGGGTTCTCCATCCCTCTCCCCCATCTGCCGCAGGTATCCCAGGCTCCCCAGGTGTGTCCCTACCCGGGAAGGTCATGAGCACGTCGCAGTTCTCGGTGGGCACCGTCTTCATCCAGGCCTTGTGGGACATGATGTAACGCCCGGCCTGGAGCAGGCGCTTCCCGAAGAGTTTATCTGCCCGGGGGGAGGGATTGGATGAGCAGCCGCGGGATCCCGTGGGGTATTCCCCCCCCCTCCCACACACACACCCCCCTAGGAACCAGATCCCAATCCCCGATGAGTCACGGGGCGGGTGCGGGGACCCCCGGCTTGTCCCCTGGTGTCCCCGGCGCGGCCACGGCAGGAGGTCACGGCCCCGCTCCCGGTGACGCTGCCCCGGGCTCAGGTTTCTCCTTCGGAGGCTCCGGGTGCCCAAAACAGCCCCGGGTGCCCAAAACAGCCCCGGCAGCTGCCGGGGAGGAGCCGCCAGGGTGTCCTGGCACCGCTGGGGTGCCGGTGCCGCGGGATGTCCCGGGGTGCCCCCCTGCAGTCCCCCCCAAAAGCGCTCACCTCCGCCCGCAGCCCTTCGGTGGGGCCGGGATCCGGCAGGGCCGCGGCTCCGAGAGATGGAAAACCGCAGGAAAAATGGGGATATTGAAAAAGCAGCTGGTCTCCATGGAAACCCGGGGAGGTCCCGCGCCGCCGCGGGGAGGTGGGATGGGGACAGTCCCCACAGTCCCCGGCGGGTGCCAGCTCGGGGACACGGCCCCTGTCCCACTGTGGGGCGGCCACACCGCTGGGACACGCGGTCCCCGAGCCCGGTGTCCCCATCGCACCTCCTGGGGCGGATGGGGACAAGGGACATCCCAAAATCCTGCCCCAGGATTGGCAGGATGGGCCCTCAAACGGTGCTGGGGTCCCACAGGACCCCGTTTCTCCCAGTCCAGCCCCCTCCCTGCCTCAGCGTCCCTTCCTCAGCCAGCGCTGCCCAGGGGATGCCATGGCCTCTCCAGCTGCCCCAGGGCTGGGAAGGTCCCCGGGTTCCGGAAAAACAGGAAATGCCAAACCTGCTCCGGCAGCTCCTCCCAGGGAATGCACCCCAACTCCGGGCACCCCCTGACCCGCCAGGACCCCCCGGCCGGGCTGAGACCTCCCAAACTCATCGCCAGAGCTGCCGGGCTCTGAAAGGCCTCCCTGTCCCGGCTCTGTGGGTGGGAGTTGGGGACAGTGCCAGGCTGCCATGCCAGGCTGCCACCCCCGGAGGGGGACTGATCCGGCACCCCGGGCATGGCCGTGTCCTGCCCTGTCCTGCCGGGGTGCTGGGTTGGCACAGGGTGCTGGGGTCCTGGGATGCCAGGGTGCCAGGTAGCTGGGGTGCCTGAGCCCTGGGGTGCTGGGGTGCCAGGGTGCTGGGGTGCCAGGGTGCTGGGTGCCAGGGTGCCAGGCGGGCACAGGGTGCTGGTGGCTGTGGCAGCGCTCTCCGGGTGACGCCGGCGGGCTGAGCTCACCAGCCTGAATTATTTATGTCCTGCCGGGAGTGGTGGCACCGGGCACGGGTGGCAGCTCTGGGCACCGCGGGGGCCCGGCCCTGGGCACGGTCACACCGGAACACGCGTGGGCGACCGGGAGATGCCCGGCGGGCACCCACCCCGAGGGCGAGGGTGCAGATTCAAGGGGGGGTTTCCCTGCCCAAGGTCATGGGAAAAGAGGGGTCCCCAGCGCCCCTCCTGCACCCCCACCCTGGTTGGGGTTGGGGGGTGAACCCACCTTCGTCCCGCTCCTGACTGAGGGTCTCTCAGGCCCCGCTGCCCCCCCGGTAGCCAGTGATGTCACCGAAGTGGGGCCCGTGGGGACAGGGGCACAGTGTCCCAGCCAGCACCGCCCCGCCGTGTCCCCCCGGGTGTCCCCGCCGGTCCCCGCGGCCCCCCATGTCCCGGCACGCCGGCGGTGCCGCTCACCTTGGCTCCCGGGATAAGGTCACCGGAGCTGCGGCGTGGCGGGGACGGGCACGGCCCCTCCGCCGAGCGGAGCCCGCGGCCAGCGGGCACGGAGCGTTCGGGGGAGCGGCTGCGTCCCGGGGGGGGCACGAAGTGGGTCACCCACCCCCAGGCGGGAGTCCCGCTCGGTGGCACAGCGGGCAGCAGGCCCTGCCTGCCCTCCCCCCCACCACCCCCGCCACGCGGACCCCAACAGGGGGGGTGTCACCTGGCCCAGGGCCACGCAGGGGGGGGACCCCAACGACTGAGTGGGGACCCCAGCCCAAAGCCCCCGCCCTGCACCACCCCTCTGTCCTGGGGGTACGGAGCTGGTCGGGGGGGACAATGGCCTGTCTGGGGTGGGGGGTTGGCGGGGCAAAAAGACCTTCCCGGGGTGGGGGGTGACGCGGGGGGCGCGCGGACGCCGTGCTGGGGTGGTCACCGGTGCGTGGGGGACACCGAGCTGCACGTGGACCCCATCCTGGGGGGCACGGAGCTGTCCCGGGGGGACACACACACACACGCGATCCCCAGAGAACCTCAGACCCCCCCGCTCCGGGGCGGGACCCCCGGGGGTGGCACACGGAGCTGTCCCGGGGGACGCTCGGAGCCCCACCGGGAGCACCGACCCCCTCCGCGGTCCCGGTGAGCCGCATCCCGGCCGACATCCGCATCGAGCCGCAGGGAGCTGCCCCCCCGCGCCCTCCCCGGCCCCCCGCGCCCCTTCCGCCGACCGACCGCAGCCCCCTACCCCCAATCCGCCCCGGTCTCCGCCCGGTTCCCCCGTACCCAGGACGCCGGTGGGGGCCGCCGGTTCCGTTCGCTCCTCCCCGGCCGGGGCCCGCCGGGGCCGGTCGCCGTCCTGCGCTGCGGCCGCCGGCTCGGGCATGGTGCGGGGCTCGGCGGCGGCGGGGGCCGGTGCATCGGGGCCGCCGGGGCCGCCGGGGCCGCCGGTGCCGCCGCCGGTGCCGCCGGTGCCGGGCGGGAGGAGGGACAAAGGCGGCGGAGCGGAGCCCGAGTTCCCGGCCCCTTTAATGCTCTGGTTGGCCGCCGTCTCCCCAGCGCCGGTCGCACCGGCCACGCGTGTCCGGCCGCGCCCCGTGGGGGGGTCGTGAGGGGAGAGGGGGGGGCGGCTCAGCCCGTTCAGCGAAGCGTCGTGGCCCCCCAGTGTGCCCCACACACACTGGAGGTTACCCCACATCCCCTCAGTGTCTCCCCCCACTCGAGGTTACCCCGTGTGCCCCCAGCATCCCCCCACCCATCTCAGGGTTAGCCCACGTCATCAGCGTCCCCCCCTCCTCCACAATCCCTCCCTGTACCCCCAATCCCCCCTTACCCTGCCTGTGCAGGGGTCTGCCCCGCAGCCCCCCTAGTGCCCCCCGGGTTCCCCAATGCCTCCTTGTGCCCCCCCACACCCCCCCGTGCCCCTCCCGGTCCCGGCACGATGCCCGGGCGAGGCGGTTCCCAGCGA
Organism: Myiozetetes cayanensis; assembly: GCF_022539395.1. Lineage (NCBI taxonomy): Eukaryota > Metazoa > Chordata > Aves > Passeriformes > Tyrannidae > Myiozetetes > Myiozetetes cayanensis. The sequence continues at coordinate 4,288,621 of NW_026087477.1, forward strand.
GGGGGGGCCGGTAACCCGAGCGGGGTGTGCGATGTCCCCCTGACATTTCGGGTGACCCCCCCTCCCCCAGTCTGCCCAAACACACACTCCTGGGGGACCCCCCTGCAGCCCCCCTGCAGGGCTGGAGGGTCCTGCCTGCCCAGTGCACCCTGTGAGTCCCCCCTGCACGGTGGGCATTGGGGTGGGGGGCACACCTAAGCCAGGTCCGTCTCAAAACCCCCTGAGCTCCCCCCGCGGTTATTTTGGGGCAGGGGCCGGGTGCCAGCACGGCTGGTTGGTGTCACCAGGAGCCGTCCCCCCCGCTGGGATCTCAGCTGGAGCGGGGGGGGTTCAATTTCAGCTGGGGGGGACAGGCTGGGGCATCTCCAGGCCTGGCCACTGTCCCTGTTTTGGGAAAGGAGGGGAACAAGAAAAGTTGGGCACAAGGGTGGGGAGGGGGTGCCTGGGCCTTGCAGGGCTGTGCATCTGAAGGAGCCTAAAACCCCCCCCCGGAGACCCCCTGATCCCACCCCTCCTCCCTGGCCCATGGAACATGGGGGTTGGAGGGAGCACTGATGGTCTCTGATATCCTGGGAATCCCAGCATGCAGGCCAGCATCCCTGACAGCATCCCTGACTGCATCCCTGCCTGCATCCCTGACAGAATCCCTGGCAGCATCCCTGCCTGCATCCCTGACAGCATCCCTGCCTGCATCCCTGACAGTATCCTTGTCTGAATCCCAGCCTGTATCCCTGCCTGTATCCCTGTCTTTATTCCCGTCTGCATCCCAGCCTTTCCCGGCCACGCTGCTGTTGCTCCTCCCCTCTCCAGCGCCTTTGTCTGCACGACCACCCCCTCTCCCGGCCCCCGCGCTCCCGCGGGCCCTCCCCGAACCCCGCTGCAAACTGGCCCGAGATTTTGGGGACCGGGAAAGGAGGGGGGCACCCCCAGAGCAGGGGGACCCCCCGGTCCTGGCTGCCCGGACCCCAAAACCTGAGCCCCCCTAAACTGGGGTACTGGCAGGGGGTGGGATGGGGACAGGGATGGGGGGCGAAATGGGATGTAGGATTGGGGGCGAAATGGGATGGGATGTGGGATGAGGAGCGAGATGCAGGCAGGGATGCAGGCAGGGATGCAGGCAGGGATGGGATGAGGGATGAAGAGCGGACACAGCTGTGACGCTGCTCGGGGATCATTTCTCTGGTTCACGGAGCGCTACGGGCGCGGGCGGCTGCGGGGGGTCCCTCCCGGCGCACGCGGGGGGCCTGTTTGTAGGGACCCCCCACCCTGCAACCCAGGGGTCAGTCCCGACCACCCCCCCCCGCGGGGATGAGACCCCCTGGATGGGGTGGGGGTTCCCCGGGGGATGAGCAGCTCTGGTTTGGTTGGGTGCGGAGCTGGAGCTCAACCCTTCGGGGTGCAGGGGGTACCAAGCGCAGGGACCCCCAGGGTGGGCAGGGGTCCCCCAAAGCCTCCGGGTGGTCCAGAACAGCTTGTGCCAGGGTGGGGGGCAAGGGAGCTCCTCCGCGAGGCACAGGGACACCAGTGGGTGCAGAGGAAAGGGGACGGACGGGGTGGGGGTGGGTGGGGTCCCCAATTCTCCGGACACAGGTACCCCCAGAGCTCAGGGTCGTGCGGAGCTGGGGGTTATTTTTAGGGTACAGCCGTGGCAAGGGGAGGGAGGGGGGGGTGGGTTCCACCCCAGTATCCCCCCGGTGTGGGGTGGGGACAGGCGGGGACAGCCCGTGGGGGGCTGCGGGCAGGGACCCCCGGGCAGCGCCGCGCCCCGCGCCGGGCGGAACCGCCCGGGCCCCGCGGCTTCAGGCGGAGCAGCGCCATGGCCGCTCTCGACCAATCAGAAACGGGATCGCGACATTAAACCCGCCCCTCGGTGCTCTCTGGCCAATGGGAGCGGACGAGGTGGGCGGGGCGAGGCGGCGGCGCTGAGGCCGGCGCGGGGTGCGGGCAGCGGGAGACGCGCTCATGGCGCTGCCCAGGGCGCTGCGGGCGGCGGGGGGCAGGTGGGGGCACCCCGGGGCAAAACAGGGGGTCCCAGGGAGGAAACTCCCTGCGGAGGAGACTTCGAGGAGGGTGCACGGAATGGGTGCGCGTGCAGGTGGGGGTGACCTGGTGTGGCGGAGGGTGCGTGGGAGGGAGTACAAGGGGAGAGGATGCTTTTGGGGAGGGGATGCATCGGGGGAGTACCCGGGGCGGGGGTCCACCTAGGGAAGGGGTGCCCTTGAGGAGGGGGTGACCCTGGGGAGGGGGAGTACCTGGGAGGGGGGTTCACGTGGGCAGGGGTCCTTGGGGGTGGTTGGGAGAGGGGCTGTACATCCCCTGTGTGACCCCCCCGGGGGTGTGGATAAGGACCCCCCTCCCCTCCCAGGTGGGCGCGGTGCCTGAGCTCCTCGGCGGGCGGCGGGGGGGACACCATCTTCGCCCTGTCCTCGGCCCCCGGGCGCTGCGGGGTCGCCGTAATCCGTGCCAGCGGCCCGGGCAGCCGGGGGGCCCTGCAGACCCTCACCGGGACCCCCAAGCTGCCCCCGCCCCGCGTCCTGGCCCTGCGGCGCATCCGCGACCCCGACACTGCCGAGACCCTCGACCGCGGGCTCATCGTCTGGTTCCCAGGTGGGGTGGGGGGCGTGGGTTGGGGCTTGGGGAGGGTCTTGGGGGCTTGGTTAGGGGGTCTCGGTGCCTACCACTGCCCCCTTGCTGGGGGGGATCCTCAGGGTGGTCCTGGGTCACTGCTGGCCCCTCTGCACCGATCCCATAGAGCTGCTACTGGGGGATCTCTCCTGAGCCCCCCGGAGCTCCTGTGGGGTCGAAGGGTGCCTGTGCCCACCAGAGGGATGTGCTGGGCCCAGGGGGCTCGGCCAGTGCCCACCCAGGCCGTGTGTCCCTGCAGGACCCCGGAGCTTCACCGGGGAGGACTGTGCCGAGCTGCACGTGCACGGGGGGCCCGCCGTGGTCAGCGGGGTGCTGCGGGCACTGGGTGAGCCCCCTGGCCCTGCGTCCCTCCTGCCCCTCTCCCATCGCATCCTGCCCCTCTGCCATCACATCCTCACCCTCAGGATGCTGAGGGTGCTGGATGAGCCTCCCCTCATCCTTCCTCCCCCCTTGCCCTTGTATCCTGCCCCTTGGGGTGCTGGGAGAGCCCCCCGCACCCCTCTGCCCCCATCCCTCGGGCAGGGGCTCACGGTGGGGGCTCTCAGGGCGCCTCCCAGGGCTCCGTCCCGCTGATCCCGGGGAGTTCACGCTCCGAGCGTTCCGCCGGGGGAAGCTGGACCTGACGGCGGCCGAGGGCCTGGGGGACCTGATCCGGGCCGAGACGGAGGCGCAGCGGCGGCAGGCGCTGAGGCAGATGGAGGGCGAGCTGGGCCAGCTCTACCAGCGCTGGAGTGACACCCTCACCCAGGTCAGGGCCGCCCCGGCCGCTGGTCCCTCCTCTGTGGCCTGGGGGTGTCCCCTGACCCCTCTCCTGACTCCCAGGCGCTCGCCCACCTCGAAGCCTACATCGACTTCAGCGAGGACGACAACGTGGAGGAGGAGGTTCTGTCCCAAGGTCAGGGGGTGGCAGTGGGGTCAGGGCGGGGCTGGGACACCCTGTCCCCACTGTGCCCGCCCTGCCATGTCCCCTGTCCCCACAGTGGACGACACCGTGCGGACGCTGGAGCGGGAAATCGGTGCCCACCTGCGGGACGGGCGCCGGGGGGAGCTGCTGCGGGGGGGGGTCCACGCCGTCATCGCCGGGCCCCCCAACGTGGGCAAGAGCAGCCTCCTCAACCTGCTGTGTGAGTGGGGCACGGGAGGGGGAGAGGGGGGTGCTGCTCCCAGCCGGGAAGGGGCTCCCCGAATTCCACAGGGAATCACCCCCTGCGTTCCGTGTGCCCCCCCCACCCCAGGCCAGCGCCCGGCCGCCATCGTGTCACCGGTGGCGGGGACGACGCGGGACGTGGTGGAGGTGGCCCTGGACATCGGGGGGTACCCCCTGGTGCTGAGCGACACGGCCGGGCTGCGCGAGACCACCGACCTGGTGGAGCGGGAGGGGGTCGCCCGCGCGCGGGACCGGTGAGGCTGGGAGGGGGGGCTGCACTGGGGGTCACCAACCACCATGGGCTGGCTGGGAGGGGGCGGTTTGTGACCCCCTGCCCTACCCTGTGTGCCTCCCCCAGGCTGTGCCAGGCCGACCTGGTGCTGGCTGTGCTGGATGCCAGCGCGGTGCCCCCCGAGCCGGCGGGGCTGGGGGCTGCGCTGGGGGCCCTGCAGCCCCCCCCTGGCACCCCCTGCGTCCTGGTGCTCAACAAAGCCGACCTGCTGCGGGGGGACGGGGGTCCCCTGTGCCACACCTGCACCCAGGGACCCCCCCTGCCCCCCACCACCCTCCTCTCCTGCAAGACGGGCGAGGGGCTCGACCGCCTGCTGGAGCTGCTGGCGCGGGAGCTGGCACAGCTGTGAGTGCAGGGAGCGGGCACGGCGGGCACACCAACCCCGTCCCGGCTCCGGGGTGCTCCAGCCTGGCTTCTCGCCCTCTCCCAGGTGCGGGGACCCCCTGTGTGGCTCCCCCAGCCTGACCCAGAGCCGGCACAGCCGGCACCTGGGGGGCTGCGCGGCGGCGCTGGCGCGGTTCGGGCGGGAGCGCCCGCGGGACCTGGCGCTGGCGGCCGAGCAGCTGCGGCTGGCGCGGCGGGAGCTGGGCCGGATCACCGGCCACGTGGGCGCCGAGGACGTCCTGGACATCATCTTCAGGGATTTCTGCGTGGGGAAGTGAGGGATGCACCCGCGGGTCCCCCCTCGCTGCGCCGGGGACCGCGGGAAGGGAGTGCCGGGCTCTCCGTGCCGGGATTAAACCGTGGTGCCTTCGGTGGCTCTGGTGTCTGTCCCCTCCCTCGTTCCCAGGCTGGGCTCCTGTGTTTTCCTGGCTCGGGGGGAGCGTGTCCCAAGCCCCAGACATGGGAAAAAACCACTGGGAGAGGCCCTGTTTCCTGGCCAGGAGGACAAACAAGGAGCTGGAGTGGCTGGAAGGGAAAAGCCACCCCGGGCATTGCCCTTAGGGTGTCCCCCTCCCCACCATGGCATGTGAGGGGCTCAGTGCCCTGGCGCGTCCATCCCTGTTCCCAAAGTGTGGTCCCAGCCCCAGGGATGCAGCGGGGGGTGCTTGGGACCCCCGGGATACAGCCCCAAGCCATGGGATAAAGGCCAAGCCATGGGAGACCTGTGGTCACCCCCAGCTCTTGCACCCACGTGGCAGCTGTGGGCTCTGCCACCCCAAAGGTGGGTGCTCCGTGGGGACCCCTCACTCTCCCACCCCCTCAGCTGGGGCTCCCAGGCTCTGGAAGCGTCTGGGGCTCCCAGATTATTTATAGAAAACTCCAGGAAATCCTCTGGCAGTGAGAGGGTCCCCCTGGACCCCTGGTCGAGCTGTGTGGGGGCAGTTGGGACAGCGAGGGATCACCTCTGTGACCCTGGTCCCACCCCAACCTGGCACTGGCACTTCCAAGGGCTGGCCAGGGATGGGGTCACCCGGTGGCATCCCCATCCCGAGGGTGGGGAGTGCAGCAGGAGCACGTGGCTGCCGTTATCCCAGGATGGATGTGGCCTGGGGGGACCCAGGTGGGACTTGGGGGACACGGATGTGACCCGGGGATGGGAGAGGGGGTCGGGAAGGGGCTGGGGGCAGAGAGGGAGCTCTACGTGCCGCCGAGGCGCTGGCAGGGAATGCCTGGCGTGCGGGCAGCCCGGCAAGGCAGGAAAAGCTCTTTCCACAGGAAGGAGCGGGGAGCGCGGCCGTAAATCCCGGAGTGACGGGCGGTGATTAATCACCGCGCCCGCAGGGGGCTCGGCGGCCAAGGACGTCCCGCTCCCTCGTCCTCCAGCACTTCCCACCCCAGGGGGACCCCGCGCGAAGCCGGGACTGGATGTTCTCCCTCCCCTTCCCGGCCGTGGCCTCTGCGCCCTCCACGGAGAATCCAACCACACGTGCGGCGAGTTGTGCCGGTGCTCAGGGCCGGCGGAATTCCAGCCAAGCGCAGGGATACATGTGCGGAGGGGGGGGACGGGACACACAGGGGGAGCTCGGGGAGTAGGGGGACAAGGGGAGGGTGGTCCTGGCTGCTGGCTCCCGGTCGGGGTTTGCCATCCGTGCTGTGGGAAGCACCTCCTGGGCTTGTCCTGGAGCACCTCGTCGGAGCGTCCCACGCGCTGCTCGGCCCTTTACCCTCTGGAGGGGGGGCCTGGCACGGCCACCCTGAAGAACTCCGGGTGAGGGGGGGCCTGGTACAGGCCCCCCCTCACCCGGAGTTCTTCAGGGTGGCCGTGTACTGCTCCACCATCTTCAGCATCCTCTGGATCTCCTCCACGTTCGCCTTGCCTGGAGGGGTGGGGTGGGGTGGGGCTGAGCCAGGCCGGGCACCTGGGGGGCTCCCAGCCCCGCAGACAGAGCCCTCCTAAGGCCGAAGACTCACCTATGTTGCCGAAAACCCCCTGGTTCTTCAGGTAGTCAGCATAGTAGCCCGTGCTGGGGAAGGGCCCCGAGCGGCCGGTGCCCCCTGGCACCCGTGGGCCGGACACGTCGAAGAAGGGGTTCATCTGCAGGGGACAGGGGGGACACCATCAGGGGGGCACTGATCAGCACCTGGCACCGCTCAGGGCCAGGCTCCACTCGTTGGGAAAATCCCCATCCAAGGAAAACCCGGGGTTCAGGTCAAAAACCACATGCAAAGGCGCTTTTGCAGAGCCGCCCGTGCCTGACCCAACAGTGCCACCCCAGCGCCAGCTCCTGCCCATTCCTGTGTGTCCCCAGGTCCCCCGTGTCCCCCTGCGCCCCCTCACACCCCCAGACCCCTCACCTTGGTGCCCATGCAGATGCTGAGCTGCTCCCGCAGGGACTCCGCCTGCGCCACCACCGCCTTCCTCTTCTCCTCCAGCTCCTTGGCCTGCTGCTCCTTGTCCCCCTGCAGCCTCCTCCTCTCCTCCTGCCCGTCCTTCACCTGCTTCTCCACGGCCTGGAGCCGCTGCCGGAGCTCCTGCAGCTCCCTGGTGAAGCCGACGCGGCACTGCTCGACGCTCACCTCGCAGGCTCTCCTCCTCACGTACATGGTGTCGCGGTCCTGCTGCCAGCGGAACAGCCCCTCCGTGTCGTCCCGGATCTGCTGCAGCTTGCTCTCGGCCTCGCTGCAGCGATAGTGCTTCACCAGCTCCACGAGCCGCTGGAAGTTGTCGTTGATGTCGTTCTTCAGGGATCTGCTCTCGTGTTTCAGCAGCTCCAGCTCGGTCTTGGTGAAATCCCAGCTGGTCCTGTTGGTCCTCAGGTCCTCCTGGCACCTCTCGTGCTCCTGGGTGGTTTTGGCCAGCGTGGTTTGTGTTTTCTGGTAGTTTTCCTCCAGCTCCTTCTTGGATAAGGTGATCTGGTCCAGCTGCCTCTGCAGCTGCAGCTTATCAGCTGTGCAGAGAGCGGGGACAGGGTGGGTGTCCCCCAGTGCCACCCCCCAGCCCAGCCTGGCACCCCTGCCTGGGGCAGGGATGGGGAAGGTCTTCCCCTGCCCAGGTCCCTGAGGGGCGCTGGGCGTTCCCAGGAGGGTAGGAAGGGGATGATTTCGGGGGGGAAGGTGTCTCACCATTACATGTGGTGTTGATGAGGCTGGTGGTAATTTGGCACTCGGCCAACTTCATCTTGATGTACATGAACTCCTGCAGCTGAGAGGGGGGAGGAAGAGGAGGAGGAGGAGGGTCAGAGCATCCCGCAAGGACCACACCCTCTGGCATCACCTCGTGGGTACTGGGAGAGCACCGGGGGCTGGGGAGGATGATGAGGAAAAGGATGGGGGGCAGGTCAGAGCATCCCACAAAGACATCCCTGTGATATCCCCTCACTCCCTCTGGGCACTGGTGAGAGCATTGGGGACTGGGAGAGGGAGAGGAGAGGGACATGGGAGGGGGGTCAGAGTACCAGGATCTCCCTGGCATCACCTCTTGGGTGATGTGAGAGCGCTGGAGGCTTAAGAGGATGACATGATGATGATGATGATGATGATGATGATGATGATGATGATGATGGCTACAAGATCGGAACCCCCATGGCCAGCCCCTCTCCGGGACACCAAGGCTGAGACCCCCAGGACTGGGGGAGGAGGGGGCACATCAGCATCACCACCAGGCTCTGCCCCCCCAGCCCCTCTCCCCCAGCCCTGCCGTAACGAGGTCCCAGCACCCCTGGGTGCCCTGCCCTGCCCTGCCCTGCCCTGCCCTCACCTGGGGGAGGTTGTTGGGGGTCTGGGTGCTGTTGCACTTGTCCAGCTCCCGCTGGACCTTGGAGACGAGGCCCTGCAGCTTGTCCTTGTCCTTGAGGGTGGCGTTGAGGGCGCGGGTGAGGTTCATGTTCCTGGTGCCCAGGGTGATGATCTTGTTGTAGCGGTCCTGCAGCTGCTCCTCCAGCAGCCGGAGGTGGGTGTCGGTGCCCGCCTGCGCATTGCCGTACACCATGAACAGCACCAGCCCCAGGATGATGAGGAACTGGATGAGGGAGGTGAAGAGGAAGATGTACTTCATGTAAAACCCGCAGTCCCGCTTGGGCATCGCCTCCTTGGCCTCCAGACCGAACTTGGCCATGGCGAAGCTGCTCTTCTCCATCCCGCCGGCGCTGTGAGGGCCCCACCCCGCGGGACCCCCTTTGAGCAGGGCTGTGGGGGGGCGGGGCCAGCCCCCGATGCCGTGTTTATATCCCTGGATTTAATGTTTCCTTCTGCTGGGCTCCTTCCTGCCGTGCCGGATGCCTCGGACCCACCGGGTTATCACGGTGCAGCTTCTGTTGGCGGCGGGACTATTGTTCCTGGATGGAAGGGGGGAAGGCTGGGACCCTCCTCCCCCGCCTTGTGGTGGTGCCCAGAGCTCTCCCAGGAGTGTCTCCCATCCCAAAATACCCCCTCCTCCCCTGTCCAGTGCTGGGAATTCCAGGGAATGAGTCCCCAGGGCTCTGGGGGTGCCAGCCCCCCACCACGGCCATTGTCACTCTGTCCCCATCCCATGGGAGCTGCTGGGGAGGGTCCGGCTGTGCCCGGGACCCCCCCATCCCTGCAGGATGCCCAGCCCGGCGCGGGGGGGCTGCAGGGGGGGCCGAGGTGTGGGGCCCCGCCGGGCGCTGACCCCGAGCCGTGGGCTGTTTCCTGCCCTCTGGCTGCGCCGCGCTCCCTGGGGACCGGGAAGTGTCTGCGATGGCCGGGATGGTGTCGCTCCCGAATCCATTCTCAGCTACTGCCGTTTCCTTCCTGAGCTGCAAATAACGGTGAGTCACCCCCGGGCCCCCCCGGCCCCCCCAGCCCGGCCGTGGGGACGCTGCTGGACCCCTGGCCTGGCCTGATCGGGACCCCTTGGGCCTGTGGCCGTGCCGGTGGGATGATCCCTCTGAGAGCCCATTCCAAGGGCTCCCTGAAGCCTCCCGGGGTCACCAGGGATCCCTGTTGGGATCCAGCCCCCCGAGACCCCACCTCTGTCCCATTCCCCAGCCATCCCCCCACTGTAATCAGTTCTTCCCATGCCAGTGGTTGGGCCATGGGAATGCTGTTCCCAGCTCCCCTTCCCATCCTAAAGCTCTGCAGGGCTGGGGGGCTCCACTCCGGGACCACTGGATTTGGGGTGTGGGAATGGGGCTTGTCCCCCCATCCCACCCCATCCCAGGGAGCCCCATCCCAGCTGGAAGTGCCTCTCCGGGACACTTTCACCTGGGAAGTCACTGCCAGCCCCTTCTCCATCCCCCCCAGGGCTGGGGCAGTGGGGGGCACAGGGGATCCCCCCATGGGCGGTGGGAAGGGGGCGGATGCCTGCCTGCCCTTTGCACAGGATACACTGGCAGGAAAATCCAGCTTTCCTGGAAACCTTCAAAGTGGATCCGAGGATGCTGGGAAGTGACAGCAAAGCAGCAGCCGCAGCTCCTGGTCCCCATCCTCCCAGTCCCTGCCTTGGCTCTGTGTCCCCCTGGGCACCCTGGGGTGTTTTGGGGTCCCTGGCAGAGCCGGGTCCTGCCCTGGCAGCCACTGGGCAGGCAGTGGGAGAGGCTGGAGAAAGCCCTGGAGTGGGGAGTCCCGTCTGGGGGGAACTGTTGGGTTTGGGGGCAGATGGTTGGATTTAGGGCGCCAGCTGGGCGTGGGGGGGACAGTTGGGCTCATGGGAATAGGGATACAGAGGGGCTGGTGGCACAGGGAGACATCCTGGAGAGCAGCACAGCCTTTATTGCCCAAACACCTTCCCAGTTTCTGGAGCGTTAATGCCCAGAGCTGATTCCAGAGCAGCTCCGAGAGGCCAGTGGGGAAACTGTCCCCTGGATGAGCTAAAATTGCCCAAGGGCTGGAGAAGTGACCCCTCTGTCCTGCTGTCAGGCTGCAGAGCTGGGACTGGGGCACAGCAGGATGGGGACACCCAGAGGCATCGGGACAGGGAACAGGGTCGGGACGTGGTGGGAGTGGGACACAGAGCAGGATAGGGACACAGAGCAGGATCAGAGACACAGAGCAGGATAGGGACACAGAGCAGGATCGGGACACGGTGGGATTGGGACACGTGATCATCTTGGCACATGGCGTCTTGTGGGATCGGGGCACGTGTCCCACCAGCACCATTCCAGCATCCCCAGCTCCGGAGCCGGGGCTGAGCCCCTCCTGCTCCCAGTGTGGTGGGCACGGTGGGACTGGGAATGCTGGACTGAGTGGGAAGGGGGCCGAGGGGCTGCGGGACTTCAACCCTTCCTGTGAAAGAGAGGGGAACAGGGAGTGAGTCCCCCCACGGCACCGGGTGCTGCTCCCCTGGGCACAGCGGTGGCAATGGCACATGGTAGGGCACGTGCTGTGCCAGTGAAACCCCCATTCCCGGGCTGTGTCCCCTGCCCAGGCTGTGTCCCCCTCCCCGGGCTGTGTCCCTCTCTCTGGGCTGTACCCCCTCCCCAGGCTGTGTCCCCCTCCCCGGGCTGTGTCCCCCTCCCTGGACTGTCCCACTTCCCGGGCTGTTTCCCTCCCTGGATATCCTCCCTCCGCGGGCTGTCCCCACTGCCCGGGTTGTTCCCTCTGCCCTCCCCGTGCGCCCACAGGAGTACCGGGACGGGGGGCACCTTCTCCCGGTCGCTCGGTCCCTCCCCCGCCGCCGCAGCGCCTCCACCTCCGCCGCGTAATCCCGTCTGCAGGGAGAACGGGCCACGTGTGGGGGTCCCCCTGTCCCGGGGTGGGGGGACGGGGGTCCCCGTGGGGAGAGGATGGGCAGGGCAGGGTGTCACAGGGGCTGGGGGGGGTGGTGGTGGATGCTTTAGGGGTGCCCGCGCCGTGGAGGGGGACAAGGACCTTACAGGGTGTCCTGGAGCTCTCTCTGGCGGCTCTCGCAGCGTTCCCCGCGCTCCCGCAGCGCCCGCTGCTGCTCCAGCGCCTCCTCCAGCCGCCGCCGCAGCCCCCGCGCCAGCCCCGCGCCCCGCGCCACCTCCTCTGGGGGACAGCGGGGACAGCGGGGTCACCCCGAACCCCCACACCCCAAAACCACAGTGCCCCGCGCCGGGCACTGCCCCAAACCACGCTGGGGGACCCCCTGGGTGGGCTCCTCGTGGGGGGCGATGGGGGACCTGTGCTCCAAGCAGGGGACAGAGCTCACCTTGCAGGGCCACCTTGTCCCCGGCCAGCTCCGCCCTCTCGCGCCGCAGGGCCACCACCTCGTCCCCCAGCGCTGTGACATTGGCCTCCAGCCTGGCCTGGGGACAGGGGACACGTGGGGACAGCGGTGGGCACTGTCCCCCCTGCTCTTCGATGGCTGCCAGAGCCGTTTTCCTCCTCCTCCTCCTCACTGAGCCCCCCTGTCCCCAAGCTGTCCCCATGCTCCTGGTGGCCTTAGGTCCCCCCTCCATTTTATTCCTCGAAGGGGTAAGGACATGTATTTCATGGATTTGGGGAACATCCCCCTTCCCCAGTGGGATGCTCAGCCTGGCTGGGCTGGGGGTTGCCACAGGAGCCACGGGTCACCCAAGTGTGCCATGGGTGCCATCCCCAGTGCCAGGGAGGGGATGGGGCTGCCCAGGGCCCAGGGCACAGCCCTGCCCTGCTCCCGGCGCCAGCCCTGGGAAGCAGCAGCATTTTTCCAGCCTCTCAGGGCCATTGTTCAGCCGGATGAGCCCAAGAGGGGTGGTGGGACCTGGCTCTTCCTCCGGGCTGTGGCCACGGCGCTGGGGCCAGGCCCTTTCCCAGCTGGAGCCACAGCTAAAAATACCCGGGAGGGGAGAACTGGGAGCCCAACGCCTGCTCCGGCCTCCGCTGCTGCTTCGGGATGGGGTAATTACACGTGTGGAGCAGCCTGGGCACAGCCAGGAACAGCCAGGAATAGCTGACCCCAGCGGGCACCCGGCAGCGGGGCAGCAGGATTGGAGCCCCACCGAGGCACCGGGAGCATCCAGCGCTCCCTTTTTGGGGTGTCCATGCAGGAATGGGGCTGTGTAACCCCAGCTCATCATCCCAGTCATCTGCAGCATCCTTCCTGGGGTGCTGGAGCTTCGCACAAGCCTGGCTGGAGTTCCCCCAGGGATGAAGCATCACCTTGGTCCAGGGATGAAGCATCACCCCGGTCGAGCTGAGGGGGGCGGGCAAGGGGTCCCCATCCCTGTCCCATGAGTCAGAGTCCCCCAGAACCCCCCTCGTCCCCATCTCCCCCCCCTCCTGGCACCTACCACCCGCTCCCGGCAGGACACCAGGCTGGCATTGCCCCTCCTGCCGTCCCCGCGTGCCCGGGCGAGCTCCCTCCTCAGCGCCTCCTCCTCCCGCTGCAGCCGCGCTCGCTCCCGCTCCAGCTCCACCACGCGCTCCCCGAGCTCCCGGCTCTCGTTGGCCGCCCGCTCCCGGCACCCCCGCAGCTTCCCCACGGCCTCGGAGCGCCAAACCATCACCGCCACCGCCACCGTCACCGCCGCCACCAGCACCAGCAGCGCCGCGCACAGCGCCAGCACCTTCAGCGTGGCCCTGGGCACCGCGGGGTCCATGCCGGGGGAAACACGGGCACACGGAGCCGCTCCCGAGGCGCCTGCCTGGGGATGTGCCGGTGTCGCTCCCGTAATTGCCGCGTGTGGGATTTTTTTTTTCCCACCGAACACCCTTTTGGGCTGCGGTTTGGCCGCAGGTCACGGCCCAGAATAGACTCTGTTTGGGCTGGGAGAGGGGACAAGGCTCTGTCCCAGCTGGGGGGGTGAGCTGGGACGCTCCTGGGGGGCCGGTGGGATGCTGAGGTTCCCGCCTGACCCCACAGGATGGGGGGTTTGGATCGCAGGCAGACGCAGCGGCAACAAACAGCTGCATTTTCAAGGGGTTTATTGGAAGGCGGTTACAAAGTGCTGAGCTGTGGGGTAACTACGGATCAGAAACTCAGGGCAGCCTTGTCGTGCCTCTGTCCCCTCCCTCACCCTGGGAGCAGTACCTGGTGGCTGGACAGGAACCATCACCCCGGGATGCCCCCACGGTGGATTTGGGCAGAGCCAGTGGTGCCAGGGCAGGGCTGAGCAGGGGACAGGGGCGAGGGGGCTCCCACCCCCAGAGCCCACCAGGCTGCATGGGCATGGTCCCTCCTCACCCCACACCAGGGGACAGGGAATCACCGGGCCTGCGTTCCTGCTGCTCCAGGTCACTTTTTGAGGAACAGCCAAAGGAGGAAGATAAGGAGACACAGGAAGTTGGAGAACTTGTTTAAGCTGCTGTTGTCAGAGGTCTGCGGGCTCCTCGTGTCCCCGAGCTGGTTCTGCAGGGCCTGGTTCTGCAGCTGGAGCTCCTCCCTGTCGAGGATGGGGACAGTGGGTGACAGAGTGGGGGGCTGGGGGCGGTGAGGGGGGTGGGGGGGCTCACCTGCGGCTCTGCTCCTGCTCCAGCTGCTCCTGCTGCCAGGAAAGCTCCATCCTCAGCTCCCTGTTCTCCTCTGAGGGGAGAGGACAGCAGGGGGGTCAGGGGTCAGGGATCAATCGGGGTCACCCAGGGGACAAGGGTCACCCAGGGAGGGGAGACAGGATGACACAGGGGACTGTGATCAGGGTGACCTGGGGGATGAGGATTTAGGGTGTGCTGGGGGACAGGGATGAGGGTGGGCCCAAGGGTGTGGATCAGTGTCCCAGGGCATGAAGGTGACCCAAGAACAGGGACCAGGGTGTCCTAGGGCACAAGGGACCAGGTTGTATTCAGGGACAAGGACCAGGAACACAGGGGACAGGGCTCAGGGTGTCCCAGGTGCTGCTGCCCCCCCTTCCCACGCAGGACTCACCCTCCAGCCGCGTTAGTTCAGCCAGGGCCTGCTCCAGCTCCGAGGCTTTCCCCTCCAGCGCTCCCTGGGCAGGGACAGAGGGAATGGCTGGAGTTCCCAGCTCAGGATCCCCCCCCCCCATCAGAAGGTGTGGGGGTCCCAGGCCCCTCTCCCCCCACCAGCACCCCAGCACCCACCAGCTCCTTCCTGCAGCCGTCCCACTGCTCACGGGCCTCGGTGAGGGACCTGTTGGTGACATCCAGCGCCTCCTCCAGCCATGCCAGCCCCTCCGAGGCACCCCTGGCCCCCGCGGAGCCCCCTCCCCAGCGGCACAGCAGGGTGGGCACAGTCACTGCCAGCATCACCAAGGCCACCCCGAGGGTCGCAGCCGCCACCGCCTTCCAGGGGCGCCTGGCCGGGGGTGGGGGATGCGGACGGGAGATCTCCATCCTGCTCTGTCCAGGGCAAAAAACCACCCGGAGCCGGCGGGGACCTTGAGCTCCGCCCCCAAATACAGCAGTTTCGTTTCCCAAACAGGGGGACTTTTCCAGGAAACCACGTGCTTCCCGACCCTGCGGCTCGGAGGGAATGGGTGACCCCGGGCTGGGGCTGCGCTCTGCCCGCACCGGGGGCTGCTCCGGCCGCGGGGGGACCCCCAGACCCGCGTCCCGGGGAGGGGGCGGCACAGCTGGGGGGGCTGCGGGTGCCGGTGCCACCCCCTGGAGCTGCCGGGAGGGGAGGTGTCCATGGAGGTGGGGAGGGGGGGGTCACAGGGGCATCCCTTGGGGTGGGGAGGGACGTGGGGGTGTAAATAGGGTGGATGGGGTTTGGGGGATTAGGGTCACGGGGTAATAGGGGGTATGGGTTGCCTGGGATGGGGATGATTAGGGATACAGGACCCTGGCATAGGCAACCCCACCCCAGGGATGCTCCGGCCTCATCCCGGCTCTCCGAGCCAGCAACCACCGCCTCACCTTCCCCCCTCACCCCCCCGCGGCTCCCGAAATAGCTGCTCCACTTTTAGGAGTTTTTATTCTCCTGCTTCATGTGATAGAAAAGAGCAATGCCTGCGAAATGAGAAACACACCAAATATTTACCAAAACTTCCAGGATTTTTTCTTTTTTTTTTCCTTTCCTTTTTTTTTTTTTTTTTTTTTATTCTTCTCTTTTTGAGGCGGATTTTCGACATCTGGGGAATGAAAAGGCTCTGGCAGGTTCAGTGAACTGTCAGCGAAAAGGCTTTAAAGATGTTGTTATTATTATTTATGGGCTGGAGCCTGAGGAGGAACCGAGGCCAAAGGGTTCAAAAATAGCTTAAAAACCGGGAAGGGATGTTTTTTTCCAGAGCCGGCTCGTTTTTTGAACGGCGATATTGAGGTGCAAAGGGTTCAAAAATATATTGAAAAAGCAACTGGGAGAGGAATGTGCAGCAGCGAGGGCTGTCCCGCAGCCGGCGCACTGGAGCGTTCCCGTGGCATCCCGCCTCGGGATCGCTGCGGAAAACAAGTGTTAGTGCTCCGGGCAGCCCCTCTCCTGCTTCCCGCTGTTCCCCCCGCTCCCAGCTCCCAGCTGCTGACAGCCCCGTTCCCAGGGGACACGCAGCGATGCCCCTGCTGTCCCCACTCCTGCAGGGTTGGGGTCCCCTCGCCCAGGGTTTGTCCGTGTTTGGGGACGGTGTTTTTTTCCTGCTCCGGCAGGTTGTCCAGAGGGAATGCCGGGAGCGGAGCGGCGTCTCTTGGCCAGACGGCCTGGAATTCGGCAGCTGGATCGCGGCAGAGACGGGGAGCTGGCACCTCCCGTGTCCCCCCGTGACTGGATGTGCAGGGATGCTCCGAATTGCCCGGGGATGCTCCAGTTTGGGGGCCCTGGGGATGCTCTGGATGCCAGGGGATGCTCTGCTTTGGGCTGCCCAGGGATGCCTGAGTCTGGGGTCCTCGCAGGTGTTCCAATCTGGGGGTCCCCAGGGATGCTCTGGTTTGAGATTCCCAGGGATGCTCTGGTTTGGGGTCCCTGGGGATGCTCTGGATACCAGGGGGATGCTCTGGTTTAAGGTCTCCTGGGATGTTCCAGTTTGGGGCTCCCTGGGGATGCTCTGGATGCCCAGGGATGCTCCACTTTGGGATCCCAAGGGATTCCCTGGTTTGGGGTCCCCAGGGATGCTCCAGTTCTGGATGTGGGATGGATGAGCCCCCTCTGCACCCCCGAGGCTGGAGCCCTGGGCAGGATGAGGCCCCTGAGCAGGAGCTGCTGCACTGGAAGAGGAGCAGAATGGGGAGGGGACTCATGGGGCACATTTTGGGGATCAGCAGCTCCACCACCCCCCCTCAGCCCCCACCCCATGGCTTGGCCCTGGCAGATGGTGGGGTACAGTCCCCCCAGACCCCTCAGAGGGACTGAGAGGGGGGTCCAGGGCTGGCTCAGCTCCTCTGCTTTTCCCTTTCATCCTCGGCCTGTGCCTGTTCCCTCTCAGCCTGAAACGTGGGTTTTTCTCCTATTTTGGGTCGGCTTTTCAGCTGCTTCCTTTTATTATTTTAATTTAGGCACTGTCATTATATTTTCCATTATTTCAAAGAAAAAAAAAAAAAAAAAAGAAAGGGAAGCAGTCGAGCAGCTTCCCAAGGTGCTTTCCAGCCCCGAGCAGCTTTTGTTCCCAGCCTGAGCCAGGACGTGCTCGTGGGGCACAGCGTGGTGGAACCCCCTGTCCTTGGATCCCACCTCCCCGGGGGGGGCCAGAGGGGGTGGTTTGGGGGATGCAGGGATGCTGTTGGAGGGGGGAATATCCAAACAGGAGCCCCATCCCTGCTGCGGGGGCCGATGTGCCGGCACATCCCCTTCCCGCTGCCGTTGGGCTCCGGCCATCCCTAATTGCCGGGGCGGGCCGGGAGCTGCCGGCTCTGGGCTCCTGTTCCCTTCCCTGCTCTGCTATTCCCTTTTGGCAGGGGGGTAACAAGAAGCAGCTGAGCCTCCCCCACCTGCTTTCCCCTTCACCACAGGGACCCCAGTCCTCGTGGTGCCCCCTCTGCTGCATCCCGTGCTCCCGCCACCCAGGAACATTCCTGGCGCGTTTCCATCCCTGTCCCTGCTTCCAGGGCAGCGTCAGAGCTGGATGGACCCCCCTCACACACACCCCATGATGCTGAATCCACAACTCGGTCACCTCCAGGGGTATCCCCCTCTGGAGCTGCTGTGGGTCCCACAGATCCGTGTGGCAGCCCTTTCTGCTCAGGATTTGGGAATTAGAGGCCGAAGGATCCCGGCTGGCAGCCAGGGATGCTCAGCACGACCTGGAAGCCGGGAGGGGCCTGGGGGTTATTTTGGAACCCGTGGCACACAGGTGGGGTGTGGGCCTGCCTGGTGGTGGTGGGAGGCATTTGGGATCAGCACCAGGGGGCTCCTTATCCAGAGCTGGGAAGGTGCAGGACCCTCGGGATTGGGGATTAGAGCCCCACACCTGAGGGGAGCAGCAGGAGGGTTTTGGGAACAGCAGGAGGGTTTTGGCTGCAGCCCCCAGCCCAGCCCCTGACCCTGGGCAGGTTTCCAGCCCTCGGGAATGCGGGGCTGGGCTGGACACCCAGCACGGACCTCCCGCAGCCCTGGCACGTCCCTGCCTGTGTGCCCCTGGCCCCTTCTCCGTGTCCCTGGGATTGGGGGAGTCCTTGGCCACCCCTCTGCTCCCCCCCTGCACCCACCCCTGCCCATCCCAGAGCGTGGAGAACCCCAGGGCACGGCCTGCACTGGGGTGGGATCCAGGAGGTCCCACCAGCCCCTTCTCCTGCTGCTTTCTGCCTTTTCCCCCCCATTCTCCTTCCCGGCTCCATAAATAGCAGCGGGAGCCGCTTCCATCTGCCCTGCCCGCGCAGCTGCCTGCACCAAGCCAAGCAGATGGTGGAAAACAATCCTGCCCGCTGGCATTCCCCCCGGATCCCGGCCCCCCCAACCCGCCCGGCCCCACGGCTGCTGCCAACGGCGTCCATGGGGGAGCATCCCTCAGACTTCCCTGTGGAGGGGCACGTGGATCCCTCAGGAGCAACTCCCGGCACCCAGGGACAGGCAGAATCCAGGGAAAGGCAGTGCCTAGGGAAAAACAGCATCCAGGGATGAATAGGACCCAGGACAAGCAGCATCCAGGGACAGGCAGCACTCGGGACAGGCAGTATCCAGGGATTAGAAGCACTCAGGGATGGGAGCATCCAGGGACAGGCAGCATCCAGGGAAAAGCAGGGCCCAGGAACAGGTTGCACCCAGAATTTGGGCAGGGTGGGACCCCCACGATGGAGTCTCGGCATTCCAGGTGCCTCCTCCCTCGCTGTGCCGAGGCGTCGCCCACCCGACGTGCCGGCATCCGGCTGCGGTGGGTTCCGATCCCAGTGGGATGGGGAGGGAGAAGGGCTGGGATTTGGCTGCTGATTTGGCAAAAGCCCCCTGACCCCCCCTTCCCAGGGGCCTCGTGTCCCCTTTGATCTCGCGAGCTGCCGCATCCAGTGAAAGGGTGAAAAAATGCCTCGCTGGGGCCAAAGCGGGTTGTAAAAGGGAAATGTTGTCCCGGGTTTGGCCCCATAAACGCCGCCTGTTCCATTACAGCATCCGCCGGAGCCGTGGGTGGGAGGGGGCGCGGGGGGGGACCCACAAACCCCACCTCGAGCCTTGAGGGGGACAGACAGACGTCAGCTGGACGGACAGCCCCTGCCCCTCACCATGGTTGGGGTCACCCAGGAGGGGCCCAGCTCCTGCACTGGGCACATCCCCGTGCCGGGGTGGGGGCCCTGGGGCTGGATGGGGCCCCCCCTCCCCGGCTGCCACGTCCCCCAGCCGCGGGGAGCTGGCACGGGGCCCCCCGCGCCTCCGCCAGCGCCGCTGAACCGGCCCCAAGGCAAACAGGAGCCGCTGGGAGCGGTGCTACCGAACAGGGCAGGGGCTGGGGAGAGGGGAAAACACACGTGTCTGATCCCCCCCCGGAGAAGCCCAGCAGCCAGGCGGGTGTACACACAACTCTATATTTCGTAATAAATAATGTACAAACCTGCCCTGCGTGCCGGCGCCGCTGCCGTGGGGTCACCAAGGGTACCGGGGGGGGGAGCCTGGCACCGCAGTTGGAGGGCTGGTACCACAGGGAGGGCATCTTATCCGCATTATCCCAGCGTTTTCCCACCTCCTTGCGGGGTGCAGGGATGCGATGGGCGCTCCCAGCTCCTGGTACCCTCAGCCCTTGTGGGGGCACATGGGAGCTCTGCCAGGCTGGGACCCCCCTCCCATCTCAACCCCATCCCCTCTTTGCTTCCACCCCCTCTTTTATTCCTTTTATTTAAATACCCCGTGGGGCCGCGGCCCGGCTGTCCCAGGGCTGAGCACCAAGAGCTGCCCCGCGTGGGGCTGGGCTGGGGGCAGGGGCAGCACCGGGGGGGCCGGCAAGGCCGTTGGGGGCCCGTTGTCACCCCCAACCCCACACCCCGGTGGTCCCGCTCCCCTCTGTGCCCCAGGAGGGTCCCGCGTGTCCCCCCCTCGGTCGTTATAAATGAGCGCGGGTAAAAAGCGACGGGGAAAGGGAGGGCAGAGCTGAGCTGGGGAGGGGGCATGGGGGGCCCACAGCGCTCAGGGCTGGCCCCGCACCCGGCCCGGCCTCCGTGGGCTGCTGGGGGTCCGGCGGGTGGGCGTGGGGCCCAGGGCCTGGGCGCCGGAGGGGAAGTCCATCACCTCGGGGGGGGCGCGGCGCAGCTCGCCGGCCCCCATCTCCCGCCGGATCTCGGCCAGCGCCTCGGCCGGGGCCGTCAGCAGGCGCTGGAAGAAGCTCTCCTGGCCCGGCGGCCGCTCCTGGCACGTGAAGGTGACGGCCGTGCCCGCGCCCGCCTTCATCTCCCGCGAGAAGCCGTCGGAGGTACCGTCGAAGCAGCGGCCGATGGCGATCTCCTTGGCCAGGCGCGGGTTCTGGTCCGTCACGGTGTAGATGCCGTAGTTGTGGCCCAGCGGGTCCAGCGGGGCCAGCATGGCGAAGGCGCCGGTGTGGTTGTTGTCGGCGGGCGGCGGGTGCCGGCTCAGGTACTCGCGCAGGAGGCCGTTGACGGCCGTGCGGCGGCAGCTGCCCTGGGGCACGACGGACACCAGGGTGCGGTCGGCCAGGCCCTGGTCGAAGAGCATCCCGCTGCACTTGAACTCCACGCAGGCCGCCGAGGTGCCGTCCAGCGCCGCGTCCCGCACGCTGCGCGCGTCCCGCAGCCCGTAGAGCTGCCCCCGCGTGCGGGGGTGGGTGCCGCCCGCGTTGCGCGACCTCACCATGTACTCCTGCGGCCCCTCGATCTGCACCTTGATGAAGCAGGCCCTGAACTCCTGCGGGTTGGGCCACCACGACAGGTAGTCCCCGGTCCAGGAGGCCAGGTCGCTCTCCTTGAAGGGCACCACGTTGTACTCGTACTTGTCCACCTCCACGCGGTAGAAGCGCAGGTGGTTGGCGCTGGCCGGCGCCCGCTCGCACTCCTCCAGGCTGCGGTACGAGTAGATGGGGCCGTTGCTCTCATCGACGTTGTTGGGGTCGGGCTTGGCCACGTTGATCTGGAAAGCCGTCTTCTTCAGGTCGGGGTCGTCGTGGTCCGAGCGGCGGTAGCCCAGCTTGCCCAGGTAGGGCTGGGACACCCCGATGGCGCTGGGGTTGAGCTTGGGGCTGGAGGCCACGGCTTCCAGCTCCTCCCCGCCCAGCGTGGCGGTGACGTAGGCCGAGTAGGCGTCGGGGCGCTGGCCGTCGCAGAAGGCGGGCAGGCAGGCGCCGTTGGGGCCCGTCACCACGCTGTCGAAGCGGCCCCAGGCCCGCGGGTTGCTGGGGTAGCCCGGCTGGGGCTCCAGGTTGATGAGGCTGATGACCACCCCTTCCAGCTGCTCGTAGGCGTTGAACTTCTCGTTGCTGTAGGCCCTGACCTTGACGAAGCAGCGGCGATCCTCCGGCACGTCCAGGTTGAAGAGGCGCCGCTCCCGGATCTCCAGGTTCCCCACCAGGAAGGTCCTCTCCTCCCTCCTCCGCCGGCTGCCCCCGGCCAGGCGGAGGATCCCCTCCTCCTCCCACAGGCCGGTCTCGGGGTTCAGGGACCACAACTTCATCTTCTGCAGGTGCTCCGGCATCCAGACCTGCCCTGTGTCCATCCGCACCTGCACTGGCCCCGTCTGCAGCGCCGCGCCGCTCTCTCCTTCCCGAAAATCCACGGAGAACATGCCGTAGGTGCGCAGGGGGACGATCTCGCCCTCGGCGTTGGCGAAGCTGAGGTCGCTGGAGGCGGCGCTGGCCGTCGCCACGTCCCTGGGGTCCAGGAAGGTGACGCTGGCTCTGACCGTGCCGTTGAAAACCTCCCCGGAGGGGCGCAGGAAGGCGCCGGCAGGAAAGATGAGCTCCCCAATGGGCTCCCGGCCGCTCGCCTCTCCCAGCGGGATGGCATTGCCCCGGCTGCCGTCCAGGTCCACCGGCTCCTTCTTCCGCAGCATCTTCACCTCCTGGTACACGCTGCCCCCGCGGCGGTCGAAGGGCAGGACCTTGATGGCATCCACGAAGCGCTGCTGCCGGTCCACGAAACGGGCCACCAGGCGCTGCGTGTCCGGCGGCACCTCGATGGTGAAGGAGCCCTTGTAGCCGGTGAACCCCACCTTCCTGCCGCCCAGGAAGATCTGCCCGAAGCGCAGGGGCTCCCCGGTGTCGGCCGCCGTCACCCGGCCCTGCACCAGCACGCGGGGCTGGGCGCAGGGCCCGCAGCCGCACTCGGCCACCACCTTGATGGGCAGCAGGGAGCCGGCGCAGGGGATCTCCCGCAGCTCCATCCTGCGCACCCCGCAGCAGTGCCCCGTGGGCCCCCCGCAGCCCGAGGGGTCAGCGGGGCCGCCGGCGCACGGCGAGGGCGGGCACCGCCCCACGTTGTAGTGGCGGGAGCCGGCGGCGTCCTGGGGGCACTCGCTGGGCAGCTCCACCAGGCTCGGCTCCGGCTCCGAGCGGCAGCTCTGCTGGCCCTGGGCTGGGGGCATGGACAGGTCGGGGTTAGTGGGGTCAGGGCCGTGCTCCCCACCCCAGGGTGTCGCTGAGGCGAGCGAGGCCCACCCTGTCCTCACCCAGCACGGTGAGCTGCGCCGGTGCCGAACGGATGGCGCCCGCCTCGGAGCTGGCCTTGCAGTGGTAGGTGCCCGCCTGCTCCGGTGCCAGCCCCCGCAGTGCCAGGCGGCTGCCGGGCTGCTGCCCCTTCCTCTCCAGCAGCGTCCCGTTGTGGTACCTGCGGGCATGGGGACACGCTCAGTGGGGACGTGCCGGGCTCTGCCCTTCCCCACCACCCCCAGTCCCGGCTCACCAGTAATACTTCCTGGGCACGGGGGTGCCCGAGGCTTTGCAGCAGAAGGTCACGTCCTGCCCGGCCTCACGAACCTGCGTGCTGGGGTGCAGCACCATGTACGGCTTCTCTGCCAGGGGGAGAAGGTGGAAAAAGAGCCATGGACACCCCTGGATGGCCCCCACACCCCCCAACCCCTCAGGGGGTTCACTGCCCCCTGCCCATCCCACCGTGCTCACCCAGCCGCCGCAGCCTCAGCTGCACCGGGGCCACACTGGAGCCGTTGGAGGCGACAGGAGCCAGCGCTGGAGCGAAGCCCTCGCGGTGGGCACTGATGTTGGCAGCGCCCTGGCACAGCCCCACTGTGACAGCAAAGTGCCCGTGGGCATCGCTGCGGCCCAGCAGCGCCGGCGGGGAGCCCTCCAGGTAGATCTTGGCGTCCGGCAGCGCCGCCCCGGAGGCGGTGACGACGGTGCCCTGCAGCGTGTGCTCGGGGCAGGCTGTGGGGGCGTGGAGCTCAGACCCCCCGGCCGGCGGGCACCGGGGAGGGGGGTCCCCATCCCCACGTCCCCGCGGGCGGTACCTGGGCAGGGCGAGGGGGGACATTTCTGCACCTCGGTGGGGCGGCCGGGGCACGAGGTCTTCTTGGCAGCCTTGCAGCTCCGGCGCCGGACGCGCGTCCCGGCGCTGCCGCAGCTGCGGGAACAGGGGCCCCAGGAGCCCCACTCCGTCCACGCGGGCTCTGCGGGGGGACACCGCGTGGGAATCGGGCACCACGGGCCCCTCGACGCCTGGCCTGGGGTGGTCCTGAACCCCAGAGGGTCCCCAAACAGGGGGGCAGGCCCTGCTCACACCTCCATGCCCACAGAGCCGAAGGTGGACGTCACCAGGAGATGAGCCGACCCCAGGGGCAGGTGGGTGCCGGCAGGGGGGTTTTGGGGTCCCTACCTGGGCAGGGCCCGGCGCTGCAGGACCGGCGCTCCACGGCTTTGCCCTTGCACTTGACCTCCTTGAGGGCGGCCACGGGGCGGGCGTTGAGGCAGCGGCGGGTGCGGGTCTGGGTGCCGCTGCTGCCGCAGGCACGGCGCAAGCAGGGGCTCCACGAGGACCAGTGGGACCAGTAGATGTGCTCTGGGGAGGGGTAGAGGTCTTAACTGGGGACCCACCGCCCGCCCCCATGGTGTGGATGCTCTGGGGGACCCACAGCTCCCGCCGGGATGCGGAGCAGGGGGGTGATGAGCAAGGGGAGGGCATGGTGAAGGGTGCTGAACCCCCCTCCAAGGTGCCAGTGGGGTCTGGGGAGGTGGGACGCAGGTGGGACACATGTGGGACGCAGGGGGGACTCACCCAGCGGGCAGAGGAAGCGGATGTGGTAGTTGGAGCAGGTCTTGCCCGGGGGCTGCTCCTTGTTGATGCAGCGGAAGCCCTTCTTGGGGCTGGCGTGCACCACCTCGCCCACCTCCTCGGGCAGCTCCCACTCGGTGGTGCGGGCCTGGATGGCCACGGGCCGCTCACAGACGCGGTCCCGGTAGTAGAAGCGAATGGCCTCGAGGCTCTCGTGGTCCCCATCCCCCCCAGGGTGGTCGATGTTGAACCAGGACGTCCACTCGGCGCCTTTGCCTGTGGTGGAGCCGGGCCCTGAGTGCCCCCTGCCCGCCCCCTGCCCCCCTGGGCACTGGGGATGTGGGGATGGAGGGATGTGGCGTGGGAATGTTGGGGAGCAGAAAGGGTGGGTGGTGCAGGGTGGGCATGGCTTCTGTGGTATTGAAGGGGACACGGTGTCCCCAGGGCTCGGGGACAGCCGTACCTGCCGTGTCCAGGTCCAGCTCTGCCAGGTTGGGGGCGGCTTTCCAGGGCTTTCCCGTCGTTCCGCCCTTCCCGGGCTCCGAGTCGTTCTCCAGGGGCTCTGGGGGATGCAAAGAGTGGGAGAACCCCTGACCAGGGCACCCCATTCCAGGGGCATACAGAGGGACCCTGGCTGAGCCATGGGCACTGAAACAAAGCTGCGTCCCAGTGGGGAGGGGGACCCTGAGCCCCCCCAGACCCTCGTGGTCATCCAGGAAAGGGGGTTGGGGTGGGATTTACTGGCTCCAGGGGATGTCACTGCTGGTGACACCATTCAGGGTGGCCAAGGAAGGGTCACAGCCTCCTGGTAGCCAGGGATGGACCCAAAGGTGTTGATGGAAAACACTGCCTGTGATCTCCCAGCTGTCCCAGGATGAGCTCATCCCCAGGGGAAGATGTGGGACAAGGACACGACCCCAGGTACCCACACTGCACCCACCACGGCATGAACCCAGGGTCACACTGAGCCAACCAGGGCTTCCTGGGCCTCAGCCAGCCAGGGCCAGCAGGGCTGGTGGGGACATGGCGTGGGACATGTCCCCACCCCTTCAGTGCCACGGCCCAGGGGAGGAGAGAACCCCCTGAGCGCCACCAGCGTGTCCGATGCCAGAGGGACCACCCAGCTGTCACCATCCCAGCCCTGACCATGACCCTGGCACACACCTGGCCCTGGCACACATCAATCACCACTGCTGGCACACATCAATCACCACCCTGGCACACAACAATCACCATCCCAGGCACACCTCATCACCCCCAGCGAGCGCTCGGCCCCATCCCCATCCCCATCCTGCCCCTCTCCGCCGCCTCCAGCCCCCGGGAATGCGGTCCCCATGCCATGGCTGGATGGCAGAGCCACCTTACCTGTGGCCCCTGCGCCGTGCAGGGCGGCGAGAGCCAGGAGTGCCAGCGCCAGCTCCCCCATGGCTGCTCCGGCCGGCACTGCGAGCGGCGGCGGCTCCGCGGGGCTTTATAGGAGGCCTGTCCCCCTGGCTCCTGGCACACGGGGCTGGAGCCGTGACAAGTGGGAAGCGGGAGGGAGCCCTCCCGGAGCCGGCCGTGCTGCCGCTCCAGCCCGGGAAACTTGAGGGCTTGTTTTTGTAAAGCTGCTAAAATTGGATGCACTTGGGAATGCGGAGGGAGGGAAGGGGAAGAGGCGAGAGCGAGCCCGGCCTCGGCGCTGCTGCGGTCGGGGATGAGCTCGGGGTGCCAGCGCTGCCCTGGCACCGCTGCTGGAGGAGGGGGGGGATCTCAGTGCTCGGTGGGCTCTGCTCTGGCACCGCTGCCATGCCCTGGGAAGGCTGGGTGAGCCCAGGGTGGGGTTGGCACCGGGCACAGCTCCCCACTGCCCCTCTGGGCTTTCGGGATGCGAAACACCCCCTGTGATGGGGGATGGCGGCGTGGGGACCCCCCCCAGGTCACCCCCGGCCCCCTCCCTCGGCCAGGCCCGGCGGAAATCCCAGCGCATTCCCTGCATTCCCAGAAACTCCGGCTGTGCTGAGCCCCCCGAGGGGGAGGCAGCTCCAGGTGCTGCACTGGGGTCACGAACTCTGTCTCTGCTGGGGCAGGGGGGGACAGTCCCCAGCGGTGGCATGTCACTGGAAATGTCCACCCCATAGAGGGGGGGCTGCTGCAGCCACCCTTTCCCGGTGTTTTCCGGGAGATTCAGGCTATAGGGGGATGTGGCAGCACCAGGGACCCCACAATCACCTACAGGGCCACCACAGGTGCCAGTGTCCCCATAGGGGAGGTCACACCAGGTCTGTCCCCAAGAACAGCTCCCAGGGGGCACACAGGGGGGTTGAGCCGAGTCCCGGCACAATCCCCCAACCCCAACCCCACCGGGATGGCACCGGCCCCTCACCCTGTCCCCAGACACACCCTGAGGAGGAGCCACCAAGCACTTTATTTGGGGGGCTCACAGGGCCACCACGCACTCGGTGCCGGGGTACTCGGGGGGGTTGAGCTCAAACTTCTTCTGGACGTCGTAGGGCAGGAACCGCCCGGCCACGAAGTGCTGGCGGCCCAGGAAGCGCCGGGCACACTCCTTGGGGGCTGCCAGGGACACCAGGACATCGGGGCTGATCCCGCCGCTGCCCCCGGACTCGGCGTCCCACCCTGCGGACACACGGGGAGGGGGTGACCACAGGGGCACGTCCCACCCTGGGGGGACACGGACAGGGACTCAGGGGTGACCCCCAGGGTCGGGGTGCTGCCTGTGAGGGGGTGCTGTGGGGTGGTGGAGGTGGGGAGGGCACAGGGAGGACGGGGAGCGTGTCCCCCCCTCCGGCACCGCCCCCGCCCCGGCCGTGGCCTGGCTCCACGCGGGGTTTTTCTTGGTGGGGATTCACCAGTGACCGTGCCAAGGGCTCCTGTTTGCTCCCGCGGCGTGGGGGGGGGGCCACGCGGTGGGGGGGGTGGTGGTGGTGATGACAATTCCAGGCCTGGCCACCAGACACACGGGTGTTTTCAAATTACATCATGTCTCAGTTCAGGGAGTTTGTTATTTACCGTGGATGCCCCGAACGCATCCAGGGGAGCGGATCCGCCTCGCCCCGCGGGATGCTGCCAGGCTGGGGGGGCCGGGGGGGACAGTGGGGGGGTCCCCGGGGATGTCCCCACCCTGGGAGGGCACCGCGGGGGCTCCGTGGGTGCCCAGGCACGGCGGTGACACCGCGGAGGGCGCGGTGACAACACGGGGAGGGTGAGGAGCGTGAGGAACAGCGGGTGGGGGGGGTCCCATCCCGAGCCGGGGGAGGGGGCTGAGCACCTGAGGGCACATCCAGGCTGACGATGGGGATGCGGATGTGCTTGAGGGTGGCCAGGATGGCTGCGCAGGGCTCCCTCCCCTCGCCCACCTCCGCCTCGGCTCCCAGTACGGCGTCCACCACGGCGTTGTAGGCGTCGTTGATCAGCTGCACCTTTGGGGGGGAGTGGGGGACACACATGGGGTGTCCCCGGGTCCCCCCCGCCCTGCGGGACCGGCCCCGGCCCACGCGGGGATCCCGTTTTCCTGCAGAATTGGGCTCACCCAGCAGCTACGGCCGAGAAAATCCCCCCCGGGATGAGGAGGGAGGGAGGGAGGGGGGGCCGGGGCAGAGCCCGGCACGCCGAGACGCGCGGCCGCGGCCAGGGCAGCGATTTTGGGTCAAATTCCTCCCGCCCCAGCCCGGAGGCTTCCAAAAACAACAGAGCCCGTGGCTGGCGGGGCCGCGGCAGCCGCCGCTGGATTTCATGGCATCCCTGGGCTCCCAGCAGAGCCGGGACCGGGCGGGGGAGGAGGGAAAAGGGAGGAATAAAGTCGGTGCTGTCGGGCAGGGAGTGCGGGGGCTGGCGGGGCTGGCGGGGCTCACCTCGGTGGGCAGGTAGGACAGGAAGGGGATGTCCATCTTCTCGCACTGCGTGGTGAAATCCCGGTACAGGGGGTCCGGGGAGCGCTTGGGGTAGAAGATGGTGGGCTCGTAGTCCTGCAAGGCAGGGGAGGGATCGGGGTGGGGGGTCCGGCATCGCTCGGGGATGAAGGGGAGCAGGGGGAAGGGAGGGAGGTACCCACAAAGATGCGGAGGTGGCGGGCACACACCAGCCCGATGGCCCCGTTCTGCGCCGGCCCGCACACCACCAGCACCGTGGGCTGCTTCCGGGGCAGCGACGGCAGCGGGAACGCCTGCAGGACACGGGAATGGCCCGTCACCACCTCCCTGGGCCACCGTGCCACCGCCAAACGGCACCCGGGCACGGCGAGGGGGCAGGGGCACCGGGGAGGGAGGGGTAAGTGGACCCACGCGGTGGAGGGGGCAGCACCGGGCGTTGAGGTGGGGATGGTGCCCGGGGTGGGATGGGAGTGCCACGTGGAGCAGGATGGGGACGGGGATGGCGCCCAGGGCAGGACAGGGCATGGGGTGGGATGGTGACAATCCCCAGGGTGGGATGGGGGTGGCACTCGTGGCAGGATGGGGATGGGATCCACGGCAGGACAGGGAATGGGATTGGATGGGGGTGGCATCAATGGCAGGCCTTGGGTGGTACCCAGGGTGGGGTGGGCCAGGAATCACAGTGGGATGAGGATAATGCCCAGGGTGGGATGAGGATGGTGCCTAGGGTGGGATGAGGATGATGCCCAGGATGGGATGAGGATGATGCCCAGGATGGGATGAGGATGGTGCCCAGGGTGGGATGAGGATGATGCCCAGGGTGGGATGAGGATAATGCCCAGGATGGGATGAGGATAATGCCCAGGATGGGATGAAGACGGTGCCCAGGATGGGATGAGGATGATGCCAACAGCAAGGATGGGGATGATACCCATGGTGGGATGAGGACGATGCCCATGGTGACATTCCAGCAGTGCCCATGGTGGGATGTAGAAACATGCCTATGGTGGGACCTGGATGATGCCCAAGGTGGGATCAGGAGGATGCCCACGGTAGGATCCAGAGGATGCCCACGGTGGGATCCAGGGGATGCCCAAGGTGGGCTGAGGACGCTGCCCAGGCCAGGCCGGTGCCCCAGGGCCGGGGGCTCCCCGCCAGCTGCAGGGAGGTGGCTCCGTGCTCCACATACCAGGAGCCTGCCCGGGAGGCTGTTTATCCATTGACGGATTTTTTCCTGCTCACGGAGCCTGGCTCCAGGTCCCGTCCCCCGCCAGCGCCCGGAGCTCCCGGCCCGTGTGAGCCCGGCCCTGGCCCTGCCCGGCGCCAGCTGCGCTGCCAGCACCTCCTGGGGACGTGCCCGAGGGGACAATGCCCAGGGACCCCGGATTGGGAGGGGGAAACCAGGGCTGGGGGTCTCCCTGAGGAAGAGGAGGGTGCTGGGCCCCACGGGGAGGATGCTCAGCGCCCGTGGGGTTAGGGATGCTGCGGCACCGGGGGCAGCCCCGAGAGGCTCCAACAGCAAAATATTTCTCCTCCTCCTCAGGCAACCCGGCTGCCCTTGGAGAAGGGAAGGGCAGAGCCACCTCCGACGGAAAAGCTGAGGCAGCGGGCGCGGAGCTCACAAAGCTGCCCTTGATGCTGCCCCTCGGCGCTGCTCGGCTGCCTCCTCCCTCTCCTCCTCCTTCTCCTCCTCCCCCTCCTCCTCCTCTTCCTCCTCACATCCAGCACGAGCACCCTGTGGTCCCAGTGACAGGAGTATCACCAGGACATGGGGACCCCCCAAGACCCCCATCCCCCCCTCCCTGACACCCCAGGAGGGGCTGAGCATCCTCATCCCATGGACTGTGTGACCTCTGCCCTGGCTGAGCCCGATTCCCAGGGGGAATAGTGGATGGGGGAAGGTCAAGAGATGCAAAAAAACCCACCCAGGGAGAGGCTGGAGCCCTGGCACGGCTGGAGCGTTGCTGCCCACCAGGCTGTGCCACCGTCCCCGCTGCCCCTTGTCCCCACACCCCGGTCTGGAGTGGGAGGGAGACACAGTCTGGGGTGGGACAACACAGAGGGGGACAGGATGAGGGGGGGAGAACAGCTGGCAGCAAAGCCCTCAGCCCTGGGATGGTGTCCCCAGCCCTGCCATGGTGTCCCCAGCCCCTCTGGCTACCTCACCTTGGTGACAGCCACGGCACAGGCGTGTCCCCAGATCTCGATGAGCTGCTGCCTCCCAAACCGATAATCCTCCAGCAGCTCCTTCTCGATGGCCTCGGCCTCTGCCTTGCTGTGGGGGGGGGAGAGGGCACCAGTGAGACGGCACTGCCCCCTCACCCACGGGAGGGATTTGGAACCTCCCTCCATCCCAGGGCACTGGGTGAGCGGGTGGGGGGCTCGTGGGGCTTGGGGTGGGCATGGCCTGTGGCTCAGGGACAGGGCTAGGCTCGGCTGGCACATTTGGGGGCCCAACCCCGCGGGTGGGGGGGCTGGATCCGTGCGAGGCACGGCCCTGGCAGCGCCCCCGGGCTCGTGGGGCTCGGGCTGTTACATAAAAGCGAACAATGCTGCGGTTGTTCCGTCGCTGCCGAGCCGGGAGCTGGCAGGGCCGGGAGCCGCCGATGGGACAATAATTGCTCACATCTGTTGGCTTCACCTGCGCGGGTGGAACGGGCTGGGCCGGCTCCAGCGCGGGCTGCGGGAGGGGGGCCTGGGATCAGACCCCTGGGAGAGGCTCAGGGATGGAACCCACGGCCCCAGGGGGAGCTGGGGGGCTCCAGCCCCGGCCCTGCCCCCATTTTGGGGGGCACAGTCACACCTCACCCAGTGCCAGCCACGGAGAGGGGACCTGCCATGGGCAGGGATCGTCTGGTGCTCCTGGAGGGCGTCATGGGCTGGGGTGCCTGGATGGGATCCCTGGTGAGATCCCTGGCTGCTCTGGGTGTCCTGGCAGAGCCCAGAGACCATTTGGATCTGGCATCCCCTTGTCATTCAGGCAGTGAGCCCCCTTCCTAGTCCCCCATTCCTGCATCCCATCCCCTGCCTGCTCCTGAAAAACCTCCCAGGAAAACTTCATCCCATTCTATCCTTTCCCATCTCCATCCCACCTCATCACATCCCTTCCTATCCCATCCCATCCCATCCCATCCCTTCCCCTCCCCTCCCATCCCATCCTATCCCATCCTATCCCATCCCATCCCATCTCATCCCATCCCATCCCATCCCATCCCATCCCATCCCATCCCATCCCATCCCATCCCATCCCATCCCACCCCAGTCCCCAATCCTTTGGTGCCCTCTAGTGAGTCCCAGCCCGTCCCCAGCCCCACACTGGGGTCCTGGGGAGAGAACGGGGGGTCGTGGTGGTCGGACAGAGCCGCGTTGTCCCCGTGTCCCTCCCGCACCGAGCAGGGCCGGGGGGGCCGGGAGGGGGGCCGGACACAGCTGTGTGTGTGTTGTCCCTCGCCCAACAAAAGGCACGTATCTGACAAAATTCCCCACGTCTGTTCCCGGGAGAACATTATCCATAATCGCTGCTGGCAGGGAAAATCCTGGGCGCCGGCCCGGGCTGGCTCCCGCTGCCCTGGCAGCGTCCCCAGGGAGGGGACACACGTCACGGGGCTCCCCGGCATCGCCGCCCACCGCGAGGGCTGCGGGGTCACCTCCAGGTCCCCTCCGCTCCCCCCGCCTGGAATTCTGCTCCCGACCCCCCCAGCAGAGCCCAGTCCAACCCAGTCCAACCCAGTTCCTGCTGCCTCCACCGCTGGGTGCCCGGGGCTGCTGCGGGGTTGGGGGCAGGAGCGAGAGGAGCCGAGGGATGAGGGGACGAGAGGATTCCTCAGTGTCCCTTCCCGTATCCCAGCCCCAGGACACCCCGGGCGCTGCATCCCGGAGCCCTGTCCCGTGTGTGCATTCCAGCTCCACCTCCCGGTTCCACATCCCAGTTCTCATCCCAGTTCTGCATCCCAGCATCACATCCCCATCTCGGCATCCCAGTTCCGCATCCCGCTCCTGCATCCTGCCAGCTCCGTCTCCTCCCCCTCTGCATCCCAACTCCACATCCCAGCCCCGTATCCCGGTTCCATCTCCCGTTCCCGCCGCTCGTTCCCCCTCCCCGGTCCATCTCGGCTACGGGACCCTCCGAGTCCCCTGGGTTGCAGGGGGGGGTCCCGGGCGCACCCCCCCGGCCGCTCCCGGGATCCCCGGCGGGTCCCCTCGCTCCGCTCTCGCTGCCGGAGCATCCCCGCCGCAGCCATGGAGACCCGGGATGCGGTTTCCCTGGCAACGGAGGCTCCGTGGGTACCGACCCCCCCCCGCCCCCGCGGCTCCTTGGGGGGGATCGTCCCGGGGGACACGCGTGGGGACCGGGAGGGTCCGGGAGCATCACGGAGGGCAGGAACCCACCCGGGGGGCGTCCCGGGGCAGCGAGGGGGTCCCGCCCCACCAGCGGGACCTCGTGAGCCCCCAGTACCCCCCGGGGTCCCCACCGCGTTCTGCGGGGCTCCGGAACTGGCCACGACCCCGCGGGCAGCAGGGACCGGTCCGGGGCGAGCCGGGGGTCGGGGGATGGCAGGGGCGTCCCGGGGGCGAATCCGGTAACCGGGTGAGGGTACCGGCACCGGCGCGGCGGGACCCGGGACCACCTGGAGCTCCCGCTTCTCTCCCGCGCGGGCCGGGGGGCTCTCTGGGAGGACCCCCGGGCTCACCTGAGGTACCGGGGGGGCTCCCGGGAGGGGCAGGACGCGGAGCTCATGGCGGGCGGTGGTACCGGGAGCGGCGGCGGCGGGACGGGGACCCCCGGGGGCTGGAGCGGACCCTCGGCTGGAGCGGGACCCTCGGGAGCAACGCGGAACCCCGGTTGGAGAGGATCCCTCGGGAGCAGCGCGGACCCCCGGCTGGAGAGGATCCCTCGGCTGGAGAGGATCCCTCGGGAGCAGCGCGGGCCCCCGGCTGGAGAGGATCCCTCGGGAGCAGCGCGGACCCTCCTGCTGGCCCGGCCCCCTCGGCTGGACTGGCCCGGTCCCCGCGGGGACCCCCGGCTGGAGCGGCCCCGGCGCTCGGCGGTGCCGCCCGGGGGGAGGCGGCTCCCGCTGCCCCCGCCCGCCGGGGCCGGTCCGACTCCCACCCCCCGCCCTCTCGGGCATCGCACCGGCCCCTCCCGGGAACGGGAACAGCGGCCGAGATTCCCGCAGGATGCGTGTGGGGGGGATGTGGAGGGGGGTGGCGGCTGGGACCCCGCTGGGACCCCGGGAAGCCCCTTCCTCCCCACCCCCGAGCGAGGGGAACGCGTCAAAACGGTGTCAAATTCGGTGGGTTTCACCCGCCGCTGCTCCGGTGGGATCCACATCCACGGGATCCACATCCATGGGATCCACATCCATGGGATGTGTGAGTACAGGAAGAGTTCAGAACCCTCCCTGACCCACCTCAGTGACACCGAGGCAGGGAGGGGGGACAAGGACAAGGCCACCGGCTGCCCCCTCCATCCCACATTCCCACCCCAATTCCCGGGCAGGGAAGAGCAGGAAACACCGCGGGAGACGCCGAATTCCCGGTGGGGGACGGGGGGGGATGAGCAGGAACACACCGGACACGGGATCCACGTGGTTTAATAACGGGGCTTAAGAACAGGCGGCACCCGGAGCCTGGGAAGTGCCGGGATGGGCAAAAACGACCCGGGAAGTGCCGGAACAAGGGAAGGAGGAGCCCGGGAGGGGCCGGGATGGGGAAAACAGCTCGGGGCGGGGCCGGCTCTCAGACGTAGTACTGCAGCCCGAACTTGGCGTTGTCCATCTCGGCCGAGGGCCGCAGGTAGTAGAGCTCGTCCAGCGTGGGGGGCACCCAGCGCTCCGTGTGGAACACCGACTCGCCCACCTGGAAGGCAGGGAATGCTGGGAGAGGCGGGATTGGGCCCCATCCCCAGCTCCAAGGGGGAAGGAGCTGGGGGGAAATCCTTGGAGCCAGGGCGATCCCAGCTCTCCAGGTGCCCAAATCCACTGGAATGGCTGCTTCCCAGCCCGTGGGATCACGGAGGGGCAGCCCCCCACCCCTACCCCCCATTCCAGCACCCCCTTCCCCTCCCGGGGGTCACAAACCTTCCAGCCGGGAACGTCCCTCATGATTTTGGCCTCCTCGTCCAAATTCTGCCGCAGCATCCGGAGGGTTCTGCGGGACAGGGGGAGGCTGAGCGGGACACTGTGTGGGGGGGACAGAGCACCCGAGGGGGTCCCGAGGCCCGGGGAGGGTCCCCAGCCCCCGTACCTGCGGTCAGACTCCGCCTGCAGCAGCGGCATCAGCGCGATCCGAGCCTCCAGCTCCTCGATCAGCAGCCGCCTGCGCCGGGAGGGGGGTCAGGGGGTCCCTGGAATACTGGGGGGGTACTGGGATAGCTGGGTGGGGGCACTGGGGTACAGGAGAGGGGGCCGTGAAGGGTTTGGGGTCCCGGGGGTACAGGAGGGTCGGGAAGAACCGGGGGGGATGGTCCCTGAGCTGCTGGGGAGCACTGAGGGGGTGTTTGGGGGGTACAGGGAAGGGGGTCCGGGGAGCGCTGGGTGGGGGGCATCGGGACATCCCGGGAATGCGGGAACAGCGCATCCCGAGCAGGACCCGCAGCAGGACCCGCGACCCCGGGAGGGGGGTTGTGTGTGTGTGTGTGGGGGTAACGGGGACCCCCGGGGCTGAACGGGGAGACCCCCGGGCGTCACCTGCGCTCGCGGTTCCACTTGATGAGGGTGTAATAGCCCATCAGGAGGCTCCCGACGCCGATGGCGAACAGGCTGTACCCTGGGGGGGCACGGTCAGGGCGGCACCGTGGGGGTCCTAGGGCCGGGATGGGCCCCCCCCGAGCGCCGCCCCCCGAGCCCCGGGGGGATGCCCGGCGCCCACCTGAGAGGCCCCTGCGCGGGAGGTGCCGCTTGTAGTCGATGGGGCCGTACCCGCCCGGCGGGGCCATGTCCTGCTTCACCTTCGGCGCCGCCATCGCGGCGCTCGCCAGTGACGTCACCGCCCCGCGCCGCTCCGCGGGGGAGCCACGTGGATCCGCCACGTGTGTGGGGGGGGCGCGGCTTAAAAGGGCAACGCGCGGGTTTAAAAGGGCAACGGCGGAGAGCGGGGCCTGCACGGGTGGGGTGGGGTGGGGGGAGAGGGGGGTCCCGGCAGGATCCCAGGCGGGATCCAGCGCTTCTCTGGGATCGCTTTCCCACGGAAGGGGCTCCAGGACTTCCCTGGGATCATCTTCACACCCAGCGGGATCCATCATTTCTCTGGGAGGCACCTTCTCACCCCATGGGCTCCATCACTTCTTTTTGGGACCGCTTTCCCGCCTGATGGGATTCCTTGGGAGCATCTTCCCACCCGACAGGATCCATCGCTTCCTTGGGATCACCTTCGCACCCGACAGGATCCATCGGTCCCTTGGGAACATCTTCCCACCAATGGGATCCATCATTTCCCTGGCATCATCTCCGTAGGGCTGGGATTGGCACTCGGAGCACCTCTGGCAGGACAGGGCTGGGAGGCTCCACGAGGACTGGGAAGGGTTCCAGCTCCACCCAGTATGACCAGTCAGTGTCCCAGGATGTCCCAGCCCAGCAAACAGCCCGGGCTCGATCCAGCATGGGCGGGAATCCCAAGTTCTTGAGGTTCCTTGGCAATCCAGCCACGAGCTGCCCACGGAATCTGGGCTGAAAAAGGATCAGAGGTTTTCCCCCCCTTTCACCCTGGGCTTGACCTGGAGCAGGATCCACGTCCAGTCTTCCCCCTCTGCTCCCAGACCGGCAACTCCGGAGCACGGGATGTGATTCCTCCCCTTCCTGCTGCTGACCAGGAGAGGACGGACAGCAGGACAACATCCACGGCTTTGGGTGTTCCAAATGCTCTGACAGCTCAGGATTCCATCCGGGAACCAGGGACGAAAACATTCCGGCAGCATTCCCGTTTGCCAGGAAATCCCGCTGTCCTCATCCCAAAGGGAGTGATCCAACGGCTCCCTGAGCTGTCCCGGGGTATTCACAAGAATTCCAAAGGGTATCTGAGCGGTGGAGCAGCAATTCCAGGTGGGAAGAAGGATGGAGAGGTGGTTGGGCCTCGTTCCTGCAGGTGCTCTGTCCACGTCCCAGGAGGGCGTTCCCTCCATCTGGGGCTTTGCATTTCAATCCATGAAATTCCACAGAAATTCCAGACTTTTGTCTTCTCCTCTCCCTGTTCTCCCATCAGCCTGTTTGGTTTTTTTGGGGAAGGAACCTCAGCAGAGGAAGCAGCAGATCCAAACTCTCGTCTCACTGCTCCGGGAGATGCATCCCAACCCCGAAATCCTTGGAATAAGAGGCAGATCCAAGTGTTTCTCCATCTGTTTATTGTCCTTCCAATACTGAAACCCCCCTCACAATACAGTTATGGATTAATTATTGATTCCAGATCCTTCTGCTGTTGAGACTATCAGGGTTTAGTGGGAAATTATTATTATTATTATTATTATTATTAAATTCTGTGGTTATTATGGGAGATTTGGAGTCACAATAAATCCAAGGGAAAACCCCCACCCTGTGCTCCCTGCTTCCAAAAGGAGAGAGAAAAAGGAGCCAAATTGGGGTTTTTTTGCTGAGATCTCCCTGACTTTGCTCCACTCCCTCCTGCAGCCCCAAATCCCCGTTTTCCATCCCAGACTGTACTTTGGGAATTTAATTTTTCCTTAATAAGCCAGAAATAAAAAGCTCTAACTGGGTCTGAGAATCCAGAGGGAAATGAATGGATCCCAAAATGAGGCTAAAAAATACCTGCAGAAACAAAAAACCAACCCCAAATGAACTTGGATTTATGATTATCCAAGAGTTTTCCTCGCCATCACCTGCTGGAATGGCAGGTACAGGAATCCCTGGAACACAGAAATGAGTGAAGTCCCATTTTCCACGAGCTGGAAAGGCCGAGGATGGAAAGGAAAAGGTTCAACCCTTTGTGCCGAAATCGGAGAATAAATTAATATATATATATATATATATAAAAAGAATGAAATCCAAGAAAAACCACACGGCTCCCAAAATTCCAACACGGGTTTCCAATGAAAATCCGGGGCTTTATTTCACAAGTTGCTAAAATCTAAAGTACAACAGTCGTTTCCCATTATTCAGTCACTGGCTTTAGAAAATTCCCGTCGTCGCGACGT
This sequence comes from Myiozetetes cayanensis, assembly GCF_022539395.1. Classification (NCBI taxonomy): domain Eukaryota; kingdom Metazoa; phylum Chordata; class Aves; order Passeriformes; family Tyrannidae; genus Myiozetetes; species Myiozetetes cayanensis. Next base: position 4,325,481 of record NW_026087477.1, read on the forward strand.
CGCCGAGAGAGGCTTTGTTTTTGTTTTTGTTTTTTTTTTTATGGCTTTGCGGGAATTCCTCGATCCCTCTCCCCAGGAGAGGTGGGAGCTGGAGCCCCCCCGGAACAGCTCATGCAGCGAAGCAGTGGAGGGGCGGGAAAACGGGATACGAGGCCGGATATTCCCCCTGGGGGGTGTTCCAGGCGCTCCAACAGGAGGTGATTCCCGGCACATCCAGGAGCCCTCAGGGATTCAGGAACCCCAAAGCCCTCAGGGAATTCAGGAACCCCAAAGCCCTCAGGGAATTCAGGAACCCCAAAGCCCTCAGGGAATTCAGGAATCCCAAAGCCCTCAGGGAATTCAGGAATCCCAAAGCCCTCAGGGATTCAGGAATCCCAAAGCCCTCAGGGAATTCAGGAACCCCAAAGCCCTCAGGGAATTCAGGAATCCCAAAGCCCTCAGGGATTCAGGAATCCAAGAGCCCTCAGGGAATCCAGGGATCCCAAAGGCAACAACAGCAGTAGGAATAAACCCAAGGTTTGTTCCTAAGTTTGTGTCTAAACCACCCCCCTTCCTCCACAATTCCCAGGGATTTCCCCTCCAGGGTGGACCCCTGATGGGAATATCCCATTTCACTGGGATTTTTTTTTGGCGTTTTTCCCCCATGTTTTGTGGGGTTTCTTCCGGCAGAAAAGGAGAACAGGAGGATGAGGAGGAGGTTTGGAAAAAAAAAAACTGTATTGAAGTGTTTGAACAACAATTCCAACCTGGCCGAGCCCAGGCCCACGACACCTGACTCCACACGGAGCTCTGGACACCAGGAAGGGGATTCACACATGGATGGATCCACTCCAGCCCTTCCCAGACTGATCCAGGAGCTGGGCACAAACTGGGATGCCATGGAATGAACCCCCCCTGTCACCAGGACCACCCGGAATCCCGACGGCCTCGTTCCACACTGGACTCCGGGGCTTCTCAGCCTCGTCCCACAGAGGATTTTTCCCCCTTCCCTTCAAAATCAAACCTCCCCCAACCCCTCCAAGAGCATTTTGGGGGTTTTATATTAATTTATACACAAAGAGATTCGGGATCTAACGCTCTCGAGCCCGGACATACAAACCTGGTTTTGCTTTTCGGTTCCAAACCTTAAAAACTGAAATATTCCTGATTCTTTTAAGGCTTCTTTTAATCCTCCAGATTGGGCTGAAATTCCCATTTCCGAGCACCCGAGCTGGTGGGATCCAAACCGGTTTTGACGCCGCTTTTGCAACATTTAATTTGATATTTTTATATTTTCATCCTTCTGCCCCTCTTTCACTCCCTGTTTGTTTTGGGTTTTTTTTACCCCAGAAGTTGTTCCCCATCACTGGAAATTAATTGGGAAGTTGCCCAGGTTTCCCCCTTCCAAAAAAGGCTTTGGGATTTTGAGGAGTTTTCCTTGTTTTTTTTTTTTTAACCAAACAAACTTTTCCAGGGGATTTAACAGTGATCAAAACATGAGGAGAAAACGCAGGAATTCTGTCAGAGGAGAAGGGGGGAAAAAGAAAATCCCCAAAAACCAACCAAAAAAACTCCACGCAGGGAAGGAACTGAGACTTTCCCGGAATATCAAGTGGAAAAGGCAAATGCACTCCAGTTCTCCCTCCACATTCCCAACCCAAACCAGCCTGGAACAACCAGAAACCTTCCGATTTCACCCCAATTCCCCCTCCATCACCTTTTAGTTCTTCAGATCCCCTCTGGAAAATTGGAATTCCGGGGTTTTATCCAGTGACAAATCCCAGTTTGGAAAACGAGGGGGGGTTTTCAAGGCTGCTCAAAGAGGTTGGGGGAAAAAAAATCCCTAAATCTTGATCTTCACCCGGCAGGGAAAAAGGGGCGGGGGGGAAAAAGGCTGGAATTCTGTCACTACGCCACGGGCAGATCCGAGGGGGACGACCCTAAGGAATTCTTGGCTTCAAGTTTTCGATCTCCCGGCGACTGCTACGAAAATAAACTCGGCTCCGACGGAACCCCCTCCCCCTATTTTTTTTTTTTTTTTTTAATATATAGATATATAGATTATATATATATAGAATTTCCCAAATAATTCTTATCAGCACTTCCTTCCAGCACTGATATGCAACAACAAGTCGTAAGGCATGGAATTCTGCCACTTCAATTCAACTGGAAAACCCGGGAGAAGCACAGAGGAGGAGGGTGAGGAACGAAAACCAACCGAAACCGGACCCGATGGGTTTTTGGGATCGACCAAAAAAACGGCCCTAAAGCTCCCCCCAAAGCGGGATGGGGATGGGTAGAGGAGCATGCTTGGGATGCCTGGAAGAACTCGGAAGGGGGATCGCAGAGCACCCCCCCAAAACGCGCTGGGAACGGCTGGAATTCCCGGTGGGAATCACCAGAGGGAGGATCTGCCGGCGCCTCCCACTCTCCCTGATTGCATGCAGCTCCTGGAATTCCTATTCCTTTGAGTAATATTCCTCCAAACAACAACAAGAGAAACAAAACAACCAAAAAAAAAAAAAAAAATTAAACCAAAACCCCTCCAAAAGGAAAATTATCCCAAACAGTTTCACTTCGGAGTCTCCGGGGATGTAGGAAAGGCCCAACTGCTCTTCGCTGAATTAGAAAGACCCAACAAAGGTTTTGTCTAGTCAGTAAATTAGGTTTTTAAACTACCAACGGTTCCAAAGTCTATTCCAAACAGAATCCAACAAAAGTGAGAGACTCCTGCGTGGTTCCCACCTACCAGACAAGTTTTGGTGGCAGCCAATCCCTCGGGAAAAGGACCGTACTCAACTGGAATCTCGGAGTCTGCGCTTATTTATCGTTAGCTCGTCGTCACCAGGGGGAGATTTTGGGAATATCAGGATGTGTAGACTCCCTTCCTGGCTGGAGGAGGGGCAGGGAGGAGAGGAGCAGCCACGAACTCGGCTCACTAAATGCAGGATGGGGCTGGGATTCCTCTCTCCTGGCCCCCAATTCCACGCTGGAGCGCGACCTGGCGCCGGCTTTGTCGCCGGGAACGAACCCAAAGGCAGAGAAGTCACTGAGTCCTTTGTGCTGGTGACGGAAAAAATCCAAACTAAATACAGAAAGCCGAAAAAAAAAAAAAAAATGAAGGAATCCTTCCCCTCCCTGCCAGCCTCCATCGGAACCCGGGACCCGCGGGGGTCGCTTCTCTCGGCAGGGACGGCGGCACTCGGTGGGATGAGGAGTGGTCTTCTTGCATCCTAGAAAGCCTGGGGCGTATCCAGCTGGGATTAAAGCAGATTCCACGGAACTGTGGTATAAAAAGGATGGCAGAAACAGGACAAGTCTTGCCGGGCATTATTTCCACGTGGCCGACTGTGGGATGGAGCGGGGCGGGATCATATCCAGCAGATACTCGCGCTGCCGGTCCACGGCCGAGGCCGATTTGTGCACGGCTAAGCTGGGACTGACGAAGGGCAAAGCCCCACCTGGGGATTAGGGGAGGAGAAGAGAGAACAGGAGTCATGGAATGACATGGACACAAGGCACAACCCCCACGCCGAATCCCCCTGGGAATGGGGCATCCCCAAGCATGGAGCATCCCCAGGCACGGAGCGTGAGGGTCCGACACCTACAGCCAGGTTGGAATTTATGATTCCCACCTGTTCCAAGAACAGCTTTAGAGAGCAATTCCAGATCCTGAATGGATACTGGAAATATTCCTAGGGGAATCTGAAATATTCCAATGGGGATGTGCTGGAGCCTGAGCTGGAACAAACCCATTTATTTACCGTGTGTTACCTCCAGCAAAGAGGAAACACCAGTGAAAATTAAAGCATTTAATTAAACCCCCAGAAACGGAGGACAGAACCCCTGGAGTGCTGGACGTGGACAGCGACTCAGGGATCAACAGCTGGACTTTCACATCTCTTCAGCTGAGCCTTAAACGTGGAAAATGGGAGGATTTGTTTGATTTCAATCCCTGGTGGCACCGTTTGAAGAGGACACAGCCCCCCTAAGGAGCAAGACCTCCCCCAAAGGAGCGAATGCTCAGCGTCTGCAGGAATCCCCCAGGGAAAACACCCTCTCCCTGATCCCTGGGAAGGCTGGGCAGGGATCAGGAGCAGGGGAGGCAGCAGGGGAGCCCTTACCCGTGCTCAGGGGGGTTTTCTTCCAGGCGGCCGCGCTGCCCTTGCCGCCCGAGCGCTCCACGTGTTTGCCGGGCCGGCCGCCCAGGGAGGCCGAGGGGCTCTGCAGTTTGGGGGACGGGCTGAAGCTGTGCAGGACCCCCCGTGAGGCTCCTGCCCCTCGGGACATCTGGCTGGAACTCTGCAACACAGGGGACAGGGAGGGTCAGGCCTGGCAGCCTTTTGGCCCCGGCTCTGGAATTCAGCTCCCGAGTTCTGGGTTATCCGGATTATCTCCAAGGCCCTTCCGACCCAAACCATCCCGGGACTCTGGGATTTGTTGCAGGATTTATGTTTTGTTAAGGGTCATTTTTCATGTAACTATTATATAATAAACACATTATTATCATGTTAATTATTAATAAAATATTACTAACAATATAACATATATTATCAATATAATAGATATAAATAGAATAGATTAATAATGTAGTATATATTACCAACATAATAATATTATCTATTAATAGTATATGATGTAATAATTATATAATAAACCTAATAAACACATATTATATATTATATTAATGATATAATAAGTATTAATTATATAATACCATATATAACATACATATAGAACATATAAGGGTATAATGCACCATATATACAAGAATAAAATACATTATATAAAATATCAGGTAATATAAAATAATAGTATAAACTCATAAGTATTTTATGTACATGCACATATTTTTATACTTTCATATGCTTCACATACCTATTATAAACTACATTTTTATATCCCACAGGAATATGTAATATATGAAGAGCAGTAAATACATACAGGTTGTGTTAGTGTTATTTGCATCCCCCCTGGATGATCCCAATGCTCCCATTCCCCTCCTGACCACCCCCAGGATGAGAGCCCTTCCCACCCAATCCACTGTGGGGGTCCCTATGATGAGTTCCCTCTAAACCCAGCCCGGGATGGATTTTGCAGGACACCTTTTCCCCCCTAAAGACTCCCGCGCCCCCCAGGGCGGGCTCCGAACCTGCTTGAGCGAGTGGTGCTGCACGAGGGGCTCGGCCTTGGGCTGCCCCGGGGGCGCCGTTTGCTGCAGGATGCGCTGCTCGATCTCCTGCTCCTGCTGCAGGGCCTTGACGAAGGCGGCCTTGAGGCGGTTCGTGTGCTCGGCCTTCAGGGCCTTCTTCTGGTTGGAGGTCATGCAGGTCTCGCACATGATGGTGCCGTTCTTCTCCTCCCGCCAGCGGCACGTGAAGTCCGTCTGGCACTGCGCGCACACGAAGGGCTCGCGCGACGCCGCGGCCACCAGCACCTTGCCTGGGGGACACAGCGGGGATGGCAGTCAACCCTGCACCCCCTGGGGACACAGCGGGGTGGCACGGGGATGGGAGGCAACCCTACACCCCTTGGGAACACTGAGACACGGGGATTGACACCCTACACCTCTTGGGGACACGGCAGCGTGGCACCAAGACATGGGGGTGACACTCCAACACAGCAGAGTGGCACTGAAAACTGGGAATCAACCCTGCATTCCTTGGGGACGCAGCAGGGTGGCACTGAAAACTGGGAATCAACCCTATATCCCCTGGAAACACTGAGACACAGGACTGACACCCCAACATGGCAGGGCTGGCACTGAAAAAAACGAGATATGGACTCTCCAGACCACAGGGAATAACCAGCAGTCACCAAAATCTGGCAAACCAACCCTCCAACACAAGCACAGCTCACTGAAAACCAGGAAATCAACCCTCCAAGCCCTCGGGGATGTAATCCTGAGCCCCAGCTGGAGATCTGGAGGGACAGTCACCACGGGAGGAGCCCCCCACATTCACCCAGAACATGACAACTCAATCCTGCATCCCCTGGAGCTCATCCCTGCCCGACCCCGAGCCCAAATCTGGGTGGGAACGCTCCTCTCCCGACTCCCCCCACCCCACAAGGAACACTTTGGCTGCTCCCTCACCTTGGGTTTCCAGCAAGTTCTGCACCACCTCCTCCAAGCCCACCAGGTAGATGAACTCGTTGTTGGCGGCGCTGGGCAGGAAGTTCATCTCCGGGGCGGGGGGTTTGGGAGGAGGGATCTCCAGCAGCGTCTTCTCCAGCTGCTTCCTCAGGGCCAGCTTGGCGGCCGCCTGCCTGCTGGCCGGGGACTCGCCGGAGCCGCCCAGGGCCGCGCCGGGGGCCGCGGGGTTGGCCTGCGCCGAGCTCACCGCAGAGCCCTTGATGGACGTGGGGGACGCCTGGGGGAGGAAAGGGGCACAGCTCAGTCCCCAGGCAGGGGTTTCCACGCTGGGAAGAGGGGCTGGGGGGTGATGGGAGCGGGACCGGGGCAAAACCCGGCCTTGGAAGGGTTTTTTTGGAGGTGGCTCCCAGTAATGGGGTCACTGGAACGGTGGAGCTGCGACCACTGTCCGTGGGGGTTCTAAAGGACAACCTCACACCAAAGCACCAAATGCAAACAAGGGCCCAAAAGTCACTTTTTTGGCTTTGTGTTTCTCTTTCCCACCCCCTGGAACAGGTGTTTTCATTGCCACGGTGAGGGAGATGCTCCAAGGGCTGCAGCACCTCGAAGCTTCCCAGGTAACACTCTGTGTTCCTCAGGAGAATGGTTTTTTGGTGTTTTTTTTCCTCTATTTTAGGTCAATTTAATCCTGTGTTTTGGTGCTGGAGCAGCTCTTCCCATTTGGAATGAGTCAGTGGGGTGATCCCAGGGTTGGAGACAGGGAGAGTTGGAGAAGAGAAGGCTCCAGGGAGACCTGAGAGCCCTTTCCAGGGCCAAAAGGGGCTCCAGGAGAGCTGGAGAGGGACTGGGGACAAGGGATGGAGGGACAGGACACAGGGAATGGTTTCCCGCTGCCAGAGGGCAGGGATAAATGGGATACTGGGAGGGAATTCCTCCCTGGGAGGGATGGGATGGGTTTCCCAGAGAACCTGTGGAGAAGTGTCCAAGGGCAGGCTGGAGCAGCCCGGGGCAGCGGGAGGTGCCCCTGCCCAGGGCAGGGAGCGGCACTGGACGGGATTTAAGGTCCTTCCAACCCCAACCATCCCAGGAATTCACCCCCGGAGCAGGAGGGGGACACTCACCTGCGGGATGTTGACGAGCAGGCTGGTGTTGGGGACGTTGGCCACGCGGATCAGGCCCTGCTGGATGATCCGCTGGCCCTGGATCTGCACGCTGGGCACCGACGCCCGCGGCGCCAGGAGCAGCGGGGGCGGCCCCGTGCTGGAGTGCTGCCGGATCGTGTGGATCTGCTGTGGGGCACGGGAAAGCGGGAATGAGGCCAGGCAAGGAGGGTGGAGGGAGCCTGGGAGGGCCATCCCTGTCACCACGGGGGGTTTTGCCCTTTCCCTCCCGAAATAAAACACGGGACGTGAGGAGGAGGAGGAGGAGCAGCTCGGACACGAGGCCAAAAAAAATCCCAAGTTTCCAAGTGAAACTCCTTCTACAACCTGGAGTTTTACACCTGTTTCACTTTAAGGGTGTTAGTTAGGGAAGTTGTTCTTCAGAATGTGGGTATTTTCCCTCCTTAATCCCAGAAAACATGGTAGGAGATGCTTGGACATGAGGCCACCACATTATGGCCAAAAAACCCCTGCATTTCCCAGCAAAACTCCTTCCACAACCTCATCATAGCCCAGAATTCCCAAGTTTCCCAGTCAAACTCCTTCCCCATGGTGGAGTTTCATTTCAAAGCCATTAATTAGGGAAGTTATTTCTCACAATGAGGGTTTTATTTCCCTTCCCTAATCCCGTCACTGCAGAGCAGCTGAACGAGAGGAGGAAAAGATGGGATGGGAAGCTGCTGGAAACAGGGGGAAAAAGAGTTCCCATGGATTGGGGAGCGAAGGATCGAGGCCAACACTCACCTGGGCCCCTCGGACCAGGGGGCATCACAATCTGCGTGTTCTGCTGAGTTCCCAGCTTGGAAGACGCCTGTTGCCCTCCCCTGACCAAGGGAGGAGGGATCACAGTGCCCGGTATCCGTGTGGAAGAGGTCTGGAAAACAGGGAACAGTCACTCCTGGGCCGGAGGGACGGGTGGAGCGTGGAGGCAATGGAAAAGCTGGAGGGCAGGAGGAGGTGGCCAGGCTGGATTTGGTGCACTGAGTGTCCAAAAAAAAACCCCAAAAAAACCAAAACAACCCCCCCCCAGCAATGGGAAAAAGAGCGTCGGGAAGGGAGGGGAAATGGGGAATACAGACCGCTGGATTCAGGGAGAAGGTGGAGGAAGTGAGTGGATTGGGAAGGAAAAAAAAGGCAGGAAAATGGGAAAGCTTTAGGAAAAAAAAAATCACAGAAAAAAGAAGGAATCAGCCTAAAGGAGTTTCTGGGAATGTGCTGCCCAAGGTTTGCAATGTTCAGAATTCCCTCCTGTTCCCCTCCTTCCCAACCTGAGCATCCTCTGGGAACAAAGAGCAGGGAATCTCCCACTTCCCTGAGCAGGTGGGAAGTTTTATCCATTTCCAACTGACTCCCAAATGTTCCCTCAGCCCCCTCCCACAGGAATTAGTCCTTTTTCCACTCAAGCAAAAGCATGGGGGGGCGGGGTGTTAATGCACCCAAACACCACAAATTAGGCAGGACAAGCTCAATTTGGGGATTTTTAGCTCCCAGGTCCCTGCTCTGTCCAAGTCTCCCTGGCTGAAGGTTTAACTCCTGGTCCAGTTCCTCTGGAAGTGCTGCCTGAATCCAAGGAAACAGCCTCAAGGAAGAGATTCCTCCAGCTGGCACACTGCTCTGGTTCGGGAATGTCTCCTCCCTGGAGAGCAAAGCCCCCCCCTTCCCTGGGGTCTGGAATTCCAGGGGATCTCCAGGTGAAGAGCTGCCTTTTCCCAGGGGAAAACACTCTGAGCTGAAGAAATTTGGGAATTTGGTTCCAACCAAACACCCAGGAACGTTTGAAATCCAGAAGCAAAACGAGTCACTGGCTTCCAGAGGACGATGAGGTCGACAGATGCCAAGTGACTCTGCCTTTTTCTCCCCTTCTCCAAGGGATTCCCAACATTTAACTGAGCCTGAACCAGGACCTTTCCAGCCCCTGGGTGCCATCCAGCCACAAAGCCAAGAGAGAATCCTGGGATTCCCTCAGCTCCTCCAGCTCATCCCCCATATTCAGCCTCTGGAGGCTGCCCCAAAAACATCTGGCTGCTGGAATTCCATGACACCCCTTCTCCCAGGAAAACGATCAGCAGAGTGGACTGGGATGATCAGCTGGAAAAACGAAGCTCACGGGAACTGTTTCCACCTCCCATCCCATCACAAAGCTCCGAGTGGGGCCGTGGGAGTTCCAAGAGGGAACTCCCCCTGGCTCCAGGGAATGAAGGGGCTGGGAATGTTTTCCCTGCCCCCTGTGCTCCGGGGGGCCCTCGTTCCTGGGAGCCTTCCCGCCCCACTGACCTGGAGGGAGGGTTTCCCAGCAGGAACACTCTGTGGTCCCCGCACCAAGGGCGGAGGGGTGACAGCACTCCCAGAGGAACCAGCGGGCTGGAAGAGGAAAAACCAGAGAGAAAGCAGAGGAATAAGGGTGGAAGCAGGAATTACAGCAGGGAATTGGGGGGGGAAAAGAGTTCCACCTCCTGGAGCCTCGGCAAGAGAATCCTCCAAGGCTCCCCCTCCCCCAGCCCTCCGAGCGTCTCCACATGCAGGCTGGGAGGGAAGCAGGGAAGGAGGGAGGAGGTCGGAGCAGGAAGAACCACAGGTTTATCATCCAGCCAGGGCAGCTCTGGCTCAGCTGTGCCAGCCCAGAGCCCACCTCAGCCTCCCCCCACCTGCTCCCACCGCGCTCCAGCACCGGGCAAAGCGGGGAAGAGCTCGGGAAGAAGCCTCTGGAAGTGAAGAAGTTTGGGATCTGCTCCCCCCTGCTCAGTTGGAACACCCAGAGCTCCTCGCTCTGATGCAGCTCCTCGGCTTTAGCTTTGATCCCACCTCCTGGAGCACTTGGAATTCCGGGAGAAGACGCCAACACCCCCCCTCAAAGCAGCGCCAGGAGCTGCCTCCCCACCCCCCTCCCACTCCCAAAATCCCCCCAAAATCCCAGCAGCCCTCGCTGCCACACGAAATGGGGTCGTTGCCATTGTTACAGGTATTTGGAATTTAGGCTCCAGAGCAGCGTGGGGGGTTCCCACCCCCTCACATCCCAAATCCCTCTGCTCTTCTCCTGCCACCTCCACCTCCAGCGGGGAGCAGCCCAGGGAAAAAAGCTCTGCCCCCAGAAAAACCCAGCCTTTCTTTCTGGGATGGTTTGTGCTGCAAACAGCTCCCCCTCCCCAAAACCCCCCGGGATGTGTGGGATGAGGAGTGGGAAGAGGAGGATGGGAAAAGGGAATCAGGGTGGGAAGGCTGAGCAAATCCTGCCTGGATTGCTCTGGGGGATGTGCAGCTCAGTGCAGATTCACCTGTGGAAGAGCTGGAACCCAGACCTGGAACCCAGACCCGGGATCTGCCACCGGCTCCCACAGCTCGGGGCTCAAACTCTGGAATTCCCTGTCACTTCCAGGGATCTCCTCTGAGCTATCCCAGCAATCTCTACAAGCCCCATCCCTCGGAGTGTCCAAGGCCAGGTTGGACAGGGCTTGGGAAGAGCTTTAAGGTCCCTTCCTCCCCAAACCATTCCCTGATGAAGGATCGGAGTGTTTATTTCATGTTCCACAGGGAATGCCCCCGTTATTTAAACCCCCTCCCCTCCATTTCCAGAGACGGGAGAAGCAGGAAAATCCCACCTTTTGAGCCGTGGTCTCCTTCTGGATTTGACTTTGCCGCAACTTTTTCAACAGGACAAGTTTTGCCTCTTCCAACCGAAGCTCCTCCTTGAGCTGCTTGATCATCCTCTCCCGCTCCTCGGGGCTGCTCTTCTGCAGGGAGGGGATGGAAAACAGGGAGGGGGGGAGAGGGAAAAGCTGGATAAGCACCCAAGTTACACCAGGAAATCCCAGCACTGTCGCTGCCAGCCATGTCTCAATGCGGGGAGAACTTGGAGGGGAAAAAAACAAAACCCAATATTTTAAATATTTGAGTATTTTAAAAAACGTTTTCAGCGGCAAAAGAAGCGAAAAAGGTTCGATGAGGTGCTGGATGGAAACCCGAGCGAGGCACATTAAAAAAGTCCATTTTGAGCTTTTAAAACAGGTAAAAAAAAATCGAGAGGCTGAGCCCGAACCAGAAGTCACCCAGACTTCAACCAACAGCTCCAAGACTTCCCTGCTCGCAATTCCACCCGGGAAACCCCACGTGCCACGGTCCCCTGGAGGAGCCTGGGGGCGTTCCCAGCCCGCACTCACCATCAGGGCCTCGGTGTTGGTCTCCTTGAGGGCGATTTTGGTCAGCCCGTTCATGCGGGGGCTGGAGGGCTCGTTGTCGGACAGCACGATGACGTCCGGGGAGGGGACCCTCTTCTCCCGCTTCACCTCGCTGTGGATGGGGGCACAAACACAGGGAAGGGCTGCAGGAAACCCTAACCCAAGCGTCGGTGATTCACGGCCATTCCCACCCGAGCCCCTGAATCCGAACGGGAAATCCCACACCAACCACCCCCACTTACCAACCCCTTTACCCAAATTTGAGCGCTTTTTGGCGTCATTTTCCCTCTGCTCCGACGCTGCTGAGTTATTTCCCTGCTTGGAAGGCAGGAATCCTGTGACAGCCTCAACACAGATGGACACATCCATCAAGGATCCATCAAATCCTGGCCGTGTCCCAGGGATTTAACTCCTTTATTTGGCTTTAACACTCCGGGTCTGAGGGACGGCTCCACCTTCCACCTGAATTCCTGACAACAAACCACCTGCTGGCCCCATTCCCTGCAATTATTGTGGGAGAACTGGTTGGATCACCTCTGGCACCAGGATTTGGGATTTCAAGCTAGGAATAGCATTCCAGAGCGAGGTCTGGAGCACAGGGATGGGGGGGGTGCTGGCAGGAGGGGTGTGGGAAGGGGACATCCAGGTTTCCTGTGCCACCCAGGGAATGACAGTGCTGGGCCCACAGCAGGAATTTTTAGGGGTGGGAAAGTGGGAAAAAAGAACTAAGGAATAAGTAGGGGAATGTCCTCTAGAGGGCACAGCGAGCCTGGGAACTCCAGGCATCCAAACTCCGAGGGGTTTTCAAATTTCAGTGGCTCAGGTGAAGCATTCCCAGCTTTTTCCCGGATCTGAACCGGCTCAGGCCGTTCTTAGCTGGGATGTAACTGGGCTGGGACAAGGCCTGACTGGCTGGAGAGCTGGGAGTGCGCTGGGAATGTGCTGGGAATGCACCAGGAAGAAGCAAAGCTGAGCCCTTTCCAATGACAGATGGAGCAGCTCTGGGACAAGGACTGAGCCCTCCCTGGGGGAGGAAGGACTGATTCCCACCTGGAAAGAGACTGAGCCCCCCCTGGAGCAGGAAGGACCGAATCCCCCCTGGAGCAGGACCCAGCCCCACCTGGAGCCAGGCACTGGCTGCTCCCCCTGCAACTTCCCCCTCAAATCCCCCACGGAAAGCAGGGACGCGTTAAGTCCCTTAAAAACTTGAGGAAGTGCCCGTGCAGGGGGATCCGAGCGGCGCTGGGGACGAAGCGGCCCTTTCCTGAAAACACTTCCCTTTCCTTCCCCGGCCCCACCCTCGAGCCTGGGACGGGATCCAGGCGGGAGGGTTTGGCCTGGCTGGAGGTGCCAGCTCGGGGACACCGCGGGGGGACCCGGGGAGGGCGGCGGGAGCGGCAGCCACGGCGGGGTCACGTGGGGACTGTGACGTGCCCTGGCCAAAACCATGGCAACCGCCCGGCCCGGCCCTGCCCGGCCTTCATTTTGTCATCTCCGGGATCAGGTGCCTGATCCGGAGAAAATGGAGCGGCCGCGGTCGGGGTCACCCGGGCGCCGGAGGAAAAGGAGCCTCCCGGCGGGAAGGAGCCGTCCCAGCCTTTCCAGGGATACCACGAGGGGGAGAAACTCAGCCCTGGAGGGACTAAAGGAGCTGTGAGGGGACAGAGGGGCAGTGGCTGCTCTGCTCCACCAGCAGCTGGAATATCTTGGGAAAACATCACGGAAACGAGGAGGAAGAGGAGAAGGGGATGCCTGGGATGCCATAAGGAGGAAAAACCTAGTCCTGAAAGAGCTGAACAAGCTGAGGGGACAGAGGGACACAATGTCTGTGACAGACACAGGTCTGGTCCATCAGCAACTGGAATATCTTGGGAAAGCATCATGGAAAGGAGGAGGAGGAGGAGAAGGAAGTGCCCTGGTGCTCAGTTCTGCCAGAGGTTGGTCCTCCCAGCCTCTCCATCCGTGTTTCCCCACCGGAGCCATCCCCAGGATCCCAGGCCAGAGGCCAACAATTTTTGTCTTGGATTAAATTTTTGTCTTGGATTAAACTTTTGTGTTGAAGGCGAATCAAGTTTTTTCCCTTCAAGACAGAGACTCATCCAATCTCTCCATCCGAAATCCACCTGGAGCTGGGCTCAGCTCTCCCAGCGGATTCACCTCCCGCCAGAAGTTGTTTCAAGGAACTTCCAAGGAAGGTGAAGTTTAAACTTCCCACTTGGAAAAAAGGAAGGGGGGGGGGGAAAGGGGACACTGAGGAATTCCTGGCTCCGGTGGAGGGTTCAGGGGATTCTCCCTGACGGGCTCCCAGCAGGAAGGAACATCCCAACATTCCCAGCCCGAAGCTGAATCTGCATCTACAAATATGCAACAGTTTTGCCTCAGTCCATCCAATCCCTTGTGTTGCCTCATCCAAAAATACTTGGCAGGGGAGGAAGACAAACACAAGGAAAGCAAAACCAAGGCACTGGGGAATTTTTTCCTCCCCCCCCCCACCCTGTCCTGGAGATGTTTTATCTCCAGGAATCAAAGGATTGCGACAGGGGGTGGGAAAAGGAGGAAAATGAACCAGAAAAGGAGCTTAAATCAACCTGGGTTTAAATAAAACATTAAATTCCCCCCCAGGAATCAGTTTTGCCACGATATCCTTCGGGACAGCACGAGGTTGGAGGCACAGACACGCTGGAAGGGGAGTGAAATCCCTAATTCCAGGGTTTCTAATGGAAAAGAGGAGCCCACTGGTCCCAGTGAATTCCAGTAACAGGAAGAGCTTGCCCAGCAAACACCAGCCCATCCCATGGGATTTACATGTTCCAGTTCCAGTCAAGTCCATTCACTTTTTAACTTTTAAATGTGATTTGACCAGATGAAACAAAACAAAACAAAAAAACCCCAAACCGACCTCAAATCCTTCAAAACACCCAAATTCCCCATCCAAACCTGGGAGGGGGAAAATCCAGGGCATAAACTGGGCCCAAACTGGGGATTTATTTATATATATATATATTTTTTTCCCCAATAAACCCCAAACCGACCCCGAAATCCATGGGAATAATTTAATTGGCCAAGCCTCAACTGGTTTGGATCAAGGCACTGCTGACAAACATCAGACAATTCCAGTATTCACTGGACCAATCCTGGGAAACAGGGATCCAGGAATCCACAGGCAGAGGATACAGTTACATCCTCTTGTGCTCCCAGATCAATTCCCAACACCCAAACCCCTCTTCCACACCGAATCTCCACCAGGAGCTCAAAGCAAACCCTCTCCAAGGCCAGGCTGGACAGGGTTTGGAGCGACCTGGGATAGTGGAAGGTGTCCCTGCCCATGGCAGGGGGTGGGATGGGATGAGTTTGAAGGTCCTTTCTACTCAAACCATTCCAGGATTCTCTTTAGGACCTGTGAGCTTATTTAAGCCCACATTCCTTTCCTCAGCTGCCAGAGGAAAGCCAGGAAGGAGCTGCTGGATCTCAGCAGAAGATCCAGAGCTGCACATCCACATCCTGGCTTAATTCTCTTCAGCTCCTTCCCGGGGCCACCGACCCCACTCCAGTGCCCGTGGCAGGGCGGGAGGGATGGGATGAGCTCCCAGCTCCCTGCCAACTGCAGCATCCCACGGCCTTCCCGGGCGTCCCAGGGCAGCGGGGAGGTGGGCACTCACCTTTTGGAGGTGCTCATGTCCACGGGCTCGTCCCCAGTCTGAACCTCCACCTTGATGGTCGCCTTCACCTCCCCGCCCTTCAACAGTCCCTGCACTTTGGCAGCCCCGGGCTCTGCCTTGATCTTCATGTCCCCCTCGGAGTTCAGGTCCGTCGCCAAGAGTCCCTTCTCCATTTTGAGTTTCTTACTGTCCACATCGTTGGGGGTCACGTCCCGCTCCAAGGCTCGTTTCTGACTCCGAGTCCTGCATGTTTCCTCTGTCATTGTGAGCTCCTGCCGGGATGGGGTGGAGGGGAAAGGGAGGCACAAAGGAGTTAACAACAAAAAAACCACAAAAAAACCACACAACCCCCAACCTGGACAAAACACCTCCATTTCAAAACAGGGGCAAAGTGCAGCAGTGGCTACGAAAGGAGCTGGGAGGGAGCAATAAAAAAGGGCTGCCAGGCCGTCGTATCTCCCGAGCCCACCGGGGTCGGCAGCGGCTCAGCCCCGGCATCGCCTCACGCTCCTCACCTCGGGCAGAGACAAACAGGGAAGCAAAAACAGGAACACACACACACACACACAGAGAGAGCAAACCCCCCTGAGCATTAATTGAAGCACCCAGGAGAAAACCTCCCTGGAATTAAGGCACGGGAGAACATCCAAACCCCTTCCCCCACTCCCAACGCCCCCCCAACGCCACGCCACGAGAGTTTGGCTCTGCCCCAAAAAAAAAAAAAAAAGGCAGGAGGAATGTATGTATTTGCCTGCCATGCAAATCAGTGCAATTACAAAATTCCCGATTAGGATCTTCCCTGGGATGGCTGCCCTGCCTTCCCCAGGACCTGAGCCCCGCTGGGAGTTTCGGGAATCAGAGCCCACGGATGGGGTGGGGGGGGGGATAAGGGACCACCACGGGGTTAGAGGAGCCCGGAGTTCTCACAACACTCAACTTGGGACTCTCTGCCCTGCTGGAGGGGGCCAGGCCGGGCTGGCAGGGGCAGGCTGGGCTCAGGGGAGCCGGGTTTAACCCCTAGGCTGCCGGGGCAGGGCAGCTTCGGCTCCCGGGGGGGGGGCACTTGGGTACCTGCGGCCACCCCGCCCCGGGCGCGGAGCTGAGTCAGGCTTTGATCCCATGACATCACCGGGCTCCACATGACCCTTCCCAGGATGCAGCCTGAGAGACAAAGCACTTTCCAGAAACCAGTCTGAGCCGGCAGCACGCTCAGCTCACCCCGGGCACCCTTCCTCCTCCTCCTCCTCCTCCTCCTCCTTCTCCTCCTCCTCTTCTTCTTCCTCCTGCAGCACCCACGAGGCTCGGGGACAGCGCTCACTGGGACGAGACAACCCCCCCTTCTGATCCTAATCTAATTAATGCCATTAATTTATTCATCTTCACTGTCCCTCCCCTCATTTAAAGACATCTTACCCCTCTCTTTTTTTAAAGAGATTTTGCCCCTCTCTTTTTTTAAAGATGTTTTGCCCTTCTTTTTTAAAAAAGGTTTTTTCCCCCTCTCTTTTAAAGAGATTTCCCCCCCCCCTTAAGAGATTCCCCCACCCCAATCTTTTTAAAAAGGTTTGTTGCCTCTCTTCTTTTAAAGAGATTTTTAACCTCTCTCCTCATTTTGGAGAGATTGGGATGAGACAACCCCCCCTTCCTTAATTTCTAACTAATTAATGCCATTAATTTATTTATTTTCACTGTCCTTCCCCTCTTTCAAAAAGATTTTCCCTCCTCTTTCAAACACGTTTTTTCTCTCTCTCTCTTAAAGAGATTTTCCCCTCTCTTTTAAAGAGATTTTTTCCCCCCTCTCTCCTCCTTTTAAAAGGGATTTCCAGGCTCTGCCCGGCACACAATAGTTCCCCAAAGTGTTGGAAATGTTTGGAGCAGCCCGAGATTAACATAATTAACATAATTACACAACATAATTAACCCCAGAGCCCCCCCACACTTTAACTGTGTGCCATGTCAGGGTGTGGAATTGCTGCTGGGAGGGGGTGAAGCCCCAGGAAGTGATCCCAGAAAGTTCCTCTGCACTGTCTGGGGTTAAATACATAAATATATCAATATATTTAATATTGTTTGCCAGGGGAGCTCCCCCAGGCTCGTCTGCAGCGACCACACTCGAGATTGTAAAGACAGAGAATGTCAAAGAATGTCCGAAAAAGGGGGGTTTTACAGCCAGGGGAGGTTAATTGGGGGTTTGGGATGTGATGGAACAGCCCCCAGCCCAGGCAGCAGGACAGGGATCCCAGGAGCATCCCCCTCCCACTGATTCCAACCCCCCTCCCACTGATTCCAGACCCCCTCTCACCCATTCCAAATTTTCCAAGACCCTTCCACCTCCTCCATACCCCGACTTTTCCAAACTCCCTCCCCTTTTCCCAGTCCCTCAGCCACCTCTTCCAAAACCCCTTCTCTTCCAACCTCCATCTACCTCTTCCAAAAAACCCCCTTCCACCTCTTCCACCAAGAGAAGGGAATGGGGGAAAAAATGAGATAAAATCACAAGGATTTCTTTAAAAAGGTTGTTCCTGGCAGGAAAAGAGATGGGAATCAGTGATGCCAGAGACTTTTTCTGGGAATCACCTGGATGGAAGAGCACAGAGCAGGTACAGCCCAGGCAGCCCCTACTTCCAGCTGGGAATAAATCATTTCTGTGATATAAATAACTAAATAAACAAGGATGTTCCCAAATATCCGGGCTGTTCCAAGGGTAAGCCATTCCCGAAATTCCCGCTTCTCCTTCTCCAGCAAAGGAATTGACAGGGGAACAGGGAGCGGCATCAGCTCGGCTCAGCTCCACCTTGTGTTTGAGGAGCACAAGGAAAGGAGGATCACACGGGAATGGTGGAGCTTTGGGGCTGGTTCTGCCTTTCATCCCAAGGAAGGGCACGGCTCGGGGTGGGGATCCCGGGATTTGAGCAGCAGTCGAAAGCAGTGCCATCAATCCACGGGACAGGCGAGGGGATCGCACCGAGATCCCACAAAACCCAGTGAAATCCCGGGATTTCAGGGCATGGCATCGGTCACCCTGTCCAGAATTCCCTCGGCAGCTCCACTGCCCTCTGAGCACAGGAAAAATCCCCCAAATCCCGAAATTCTCCACCTATTCACGCTCAGAACCAGCCCCGTGTCTGCCCAGGATGCTGCTTCCCGCTGGGAAGAGGATCCCAAAAATCTCATTTTCCACCTTCCAAACCTTCCCTCCCTCCAAAGCTGGGATGGGCCAGGCCAGGAACACGAACCTGGTGCAACTCAGGCAGCATTTTTCCAGCAGGGATGTGCAGGACATGGATTTATCCAGCGCATCCCACTGCCAAGGGATGCTGCAGGAACCACCTGCTCCTGCCTCCGCTGCTGCTGCAGGGAAAAGGCACAAAAGAGGGGGAAAACCCTCCCAGAATTCCAGGTAAACCCTGGAAACTAATGATTTTATGCTGCTTTTTCCAGGTGTGAGGTCCAGCTCATCTGGCTGCTCCAGGAACAGGATCCAGGTGGGATTTAAGCAGGATTTTGAGCCATTTTTTTGCCATGGTGGAGGCAAAATCCTGACTCAAATCATAATTAAAAACCCCAAAAGCCCACTTTGCTGGCTGGCTGTGACATCCACTCCCACCTTTTCCCACATCTCCCCTCATTCGCTTCCCAGTAATTCCCTCACAAACCCATCCAGCCACAGGAAAGCTGCTCTTTTTGGGAGTCAAAAACCCAAATACCAACAACCCCCTCCCTCAGCACCACCTGGAAAATCACAGAAGGGAAAGAAAAGAGGGGAAACCCCCCTAAAATTCCCAGTTCCAGAGGAGGGTCAGACACATTCCAGGCCTCCCAGTGAGTGTTTTCTACGGATCTGATCCCAACTCTGCTGCCACAAGTGGCTTTTTTTTTTTTTCCCTCCCCCCTAGAAACTCCAGGAGCACGAAGGCAGAAGGGAAACAACCTGGAAAAAGTCCTTAAAATTGATGTAGAAATGAATAAATTGCATCTCTGGGGGTGCCTGTGGATGGTCATGTGCATCCCTGTGTCCGTGGGGAACGACAATCCACGGAAAACACGACCCGGGGACAAACCTGCACGCAAAGTTCGCGACCTCGTCACGCAGATATTTGAAAAAAATAAACTTTAAGGCGCAGAACTAAGGACCAGTTCAGGTTCCTGGACGCTGGAGCGACGCGAGGGCAGCGGGACAACGCCACAGGTGGGAAAAGCGGGCTATCCCACACCGGGATCCACCTGGAGAACCACAAATCCCCGCTTTCCCGGGCGAGGGGAGCGGGGGCAGCGGGGCAGGAAGGGGCAGGGGGGGTCCCTGGGGCGGCTCAGGCGCTGGCTGGGGCTCAGGATCCCTGGAAAACAGGAGCCCTGGGAGCGCCGGGGCTCGGGCAGGCAGGGGATCCCCGCTCCCGGCGGGAATGCCGGCCCGGCCCGGCCCTCCAAGGGTTAAGTGCTGCCATTTCGGTGCCATTCCCGATATGTCCATTAAGGGTGTTACATAACAAAATGGCAGCGCTTAACCCTTCCCTGGCCGCGCTCCCTCTGCTTCCCAACTGTGTCCCGGGATCCCCCGCCCCCACCCCCACCTCGATCCCGCGGGAATTATCCCCTCCCCCTTCTCCCAAACCACCCCAGGGGAGCACTGAGGAGCTGCCAGAGGGCTGGGAAACCCTGGCCATGCCCAGGGCTCGGAGCCCACACAATCCCCTCCCGTGCCAGGGAAGTTGTCCGGAGTGATGCACCGGGATGGGCAGCGCTGGGAGAGGAGGAAGGAAAACCAGGGGGGGGAAATGTGGGATAGGACCAGCCTGGAGCAGCCATGGGGCCCCCCACGTGGTGCCCGACTCCGAGGGGAGCCCGGGAAGCACTTCCAGCCCCGGGGAGAGGGATCTGCTGCTCCCTTCCATCCTGCTCGGGAATTCCGGAGCGCTGGGAACTGACCCACGGGAAGCACTTCCAGCCCCCGGGGAGAGGGATCTGCTGCTCCCTTCCATCCTGCTCGGGAATTCCGGAGCGCTGGGAACTGACCCACGGGAAGCACTTCCCCCAGAATGAACACCTGGAGAAGGGGCTGAGCTCCAGCACCAGGGACACGGAGCTCCAGGTCGGGCCGGATTCCGGGAGCTGGAATCCCACTGCGCTTCCAGCTTCCCGTGGGATTCGTGCGGACTCACCTTGGAACTCCCTGCTCAGGGCTGGGTCTGGCTCCAGGCTGAGCTCTGTCTAAGGGCTCTGCACAAGGACAGGAGCATCCCAGGGTGCTACTAAAGACGGAGCTGGAAAAGCGGGAAGAGCCGCTGCCTGGAAAAACCATCACTTTGCTGGACTTTTGTAAAAACTCAAGGCCACTGAGGTGAAATCAGAGAAATCACGGGAGCAACTCACTGGTTTTGTAAGAATTCAGAGGAGTTTTCACCATCAAGGGGAAAATCCTGATAAAGCAACTAAAAGTGCATTAAAACACGAGGGTTTTTTTTTCCCCTCTGAAACACTTTTCCTGGCGTTGTTATTCCTCACTTTTGGAGTGCCCAGCCTCAAAACAATCCCTGCCAGAGCGACACCCACTCCAACCCAAGGATTCCGGAATGAGCCGCCGGGTTTGGGATGGAGCTGGTTCCTTGTCCCCCCCTGGGAATCCCTGGGAATCAGCAGAGGATAAAAATCCAAGTGGGTTTTGCTGAAGGACAAAGGGAGGAGCAGAATTTTCCCTCACCTTTCTGCCAGGTATGGATTCTCCAGGCGCATCGATCCCTGATTAATTAATCATTAATCACTAAAAAACTATTTATCCACTGTTTATCTGGGCCCCAAAAATAAAACCTTCCACTTAAAGGGCCCCCCAGCTCGACTGCAGCTTTTATTTACTGGGAGATTTCGATATTAAAACATTCAATTGAAATATTAAACAAGGGCCCCATGGGTTGCAATCAAATCCCCCCCCCCTCAATTAATGTCTGATGTTTATTAAAGGAGGGATCCGAGCTGGTTCATTGATTTTAATGCAGCAGAATTTGCATATTTAAATAGTCCCTCACAACCCCAAGCAGTTTTGCCAGCACCACACGCTGGGCACAGGCAATTCCTTGGGAATTCCTGGATTTTTTTTTTTTCCCCAAACTGGTTGCAGCACCCTCTCCCAAAACAAAGATTCCCATTCAATCCCATGTAAATTATTGGATTCACCCCCAAGAGCCGTCACAGAGGGAATTGGGATAAGCGGATGCAAAGGCAGCAAACGGAAAATCCAAATTACTGAGGAATTTTCTTATCCCCCCCCCATCAATATTCCGATTTTTCCAAGAAGAACTTGAAAATGGAGATTAACTGGAAGGTCTGTTGCTTTGGGGTTAAAGAGATGCTTGTGAGGGCTCTGCTTGCAGTCGCTCCAAGAGGGGTTGGACCTGAACTCTCCCTGAAGTTTCACGGATCTACTTTTAGTCTGAGGAGTCTCCCCTCGGTCCCTGCTCCAGATGAACAATCCAAGTGCCCTCAGCTGCTCCTCAGACCCTTCCCCACCCCATTTCCTTCCCCATCCCCATTTTTTTGAGGAAAAACCTCCCCGCCCAATGGATAAATCCCTAAATTCCTACTTAGAAAACGCTTCACTTGACACCACCAGGGACGGGGGAGCACCAGGATGGGACAGAGCTGGGCAGTTCCCTCCCTGAACCCCCTGAGCGCTGCCAGAGCTCCAAAATCCCTGCCCAAACTTCCCTCCCATTCCCAGTTTCTTTTCTGTGTGTGGGGGGGCTGCACAAAGGACCCACAGCAAGTCCCCAGGGAGGGATTTCCCCGCTTGTTTCTGCTTCTCCTCGTGCCCCAGACCGACGGCACCGAGCAGTGCTGCGACCGCCCAGCTCCAGGGGAGCGAAACTTCCCTGTCCCTCAGGAAAACCGGGACATTTCCCTCCTCTGGGGTGTGAGAAGAGAGTTTTGGTGAAGGCACAGAACCGACTTCGATCCTGGAGCTCCTCCCCAGCCCTCCCTTGGCCCGGGAGCTGCAGCTGCAGGACACAATTCCCCCCCATCCCAGCCCAGCTCCGCGCTGCCAGGACCGGAATTTCCGCCCGTGCCGGGTCCGACGCTCCCCATCCCGCGGCATTCCCTCCCCATCCCGCGGCATTCCCGGCTCCTACCTGGCAGGGAAGGTCATGGGTTCCCGCTGGGATCCTGCCGGGGCCGAGCGGCTGAAAGGGACGTGGCTGAGGATCCTGAGGGGGGAGAGAGAGAGGAGGGTCAGGACACCCCCTGGGACAGGCACCCCCTTCCCCCCAAAACACTCATCCCAAGCTCTGGAATCCCATGGGAAAGAGGAAAGAACCACATCCCAGGATTTAAGGGAAGGAACTGCGAGTCAGGCTCGGGTTTCTCGCTGTGTGTTCCTTCGGGCTTTGCTCCTTCCATCGACGCTCCCAGAGAAAAACCACCCACCTGATCCCTCTGGGCTGGCCCAAAGGCCTCCTGGAACCAACATTCCCATCCTTAAGGAGGAAAATGACTTCCAAAGACTGAATTTGTCCTGAGTTTACCTGGAGCTCACCCCTAAGTCTTCCAGCAGTTGCTGAGCCCCCTCCCCATTTCATTTCTGGGATAACAGCAGCACACACCCACGTGTCCGTGCAGGAAAACCCCTTGGAGATGCAATTCCAGGAGGAACCTCCATGCTTTTAACTTGTCCAAGGAGCCAACAGGCCCCAGACGAGCCCGAATCATTAACTGTACTAATTAATTACCACCAGGCAGCCAACGGGGCGGCGACTGCCCAGTGTCACCCACGTGCAGGGAACGGCACTGGAGGCGTGGGAATGTTGGGATGGGAGGTTTAGAGACACGCTGGATGTGCTGCCTAAGCTAAGCCAGAGGTTTGGCTTGGGTTTAGTCCAGAGAGGGGATCCCAGCAATCCATAAACATCTCCAAGGGGTGTCCAGAGGACGGTCCCGGACTCTTCCCAGTGGTAGGACAGGGAGTGATGGCCACGAACCAAAAACACACAAAGCCCCAGCTCAGCACGGGGAGGAACTTCTGCCCATGGAGGGTGTGGAGTCTCCCCCCCTGGAGACATCCCAGCCCCTCCTGGACGTGTCCCTGCCTGGCCAGGGGGGATCTCCAGAGGTGCCTCCCAACCCCATCCATCCCGGAATTCCGTGCCACCTCCCCCAGAATGTGGGTGAACTCAGCTGTCCCCTACTCCCGACCCTATCTGAGGCCTCGTCCCCATTCCCTGCAGCAGCTCCCAGGAAGCAGAAAAAAAAAAAAAAAGAAGGGGGTGGAAACAACTCCCTGGAGAAGTTCTTGTCCTGCACAGCCCAAAAATCATCCCAGGGCAACATTCCCTGTGTTTGTGTGGCCGTTCCAGCCCTGCTGGCCGGCACTTCCCCTGCCCAACAACAGTCCTTTCATGAGCCCGTCCCTGCCGAGTGTCCCATCCAGCCCTTCCCTCTTCCCTCGAGGAAAACACCCAGGGCCAGAATTCCCACTGGATGTGCCCCCTCTCCCAAAGTTCCAGAGGATATTTTCCTGCACCCCAGAGGCAGCTCCCAGTGCTCCTCTCCCTGGAGAGGGCTGGGAAGGGTCACCAGCACATCTTCCCTGTTTTCCTGGTTTAAGCAATCCCAGAGAGGATCCCAAAGGTTCCCCCCAAACTGTTACCAAAGTGTGGAGACGGAAAGGGAGCGAATGGATCCGGGTCAGCATTCCAGAGGGCAGGTCTGGCTAATTATAGCTCATCCTATTATCCAATGCTTTTCTAATTAGGAGCCCATTGAAAACCCTCGGTGGGAGCGACTCCAGCGGGGCTGGAAAAGCCAATGGACAGGGAGCAATTCCATGGGCTCCTCCTGCATCCTGGACAGGAATAGATGCTCCTCCTGGGACACAAAGGCACACCCCCTCCATCCATGGACTGGGTGGTGCCAAGAACCCTGGGAATTAATTGGGAATCCTGGAACTACAGCACTGACAGGGGAACTGGGAATCCTGCACTACAGCCACAGGAACTGGAAATCAGGAGCAGGGAGCTGCTGGGGGAAGGGGGGGAGGAGGGGGATAAAAATCCAAATTAAAATTAAAAAAGGGGGATTCTTCTGCCTGGCAGGGATTGTTTCATGGAGGGGACTGGGAAAGGCCCTGGTGGGAAGGGAGGATCCTGCAGGGATCCCAGCAGGCACCTCCAGCTCAGAGCCTGAGCTTCCCAAGGAGTTTTCCTGGGACGAGTCGGGGGGTCAGCAGGGATCGCTCCTCCCAGGCCATATTCCCGTATTCCCGAGGCTCCATCCGTGCAGGGCAGCACTCCCAGAGCGGAGCCATGGGACTAAAATAGTTTTCCTCCTCCAGGGATCCCGAGGAGGAGCCGTTTAACCCCTTGGGAGCCGCCGCTCCCGCTGACCCACATTCCAGGCCTGGAAGTTTCCACACGGAGCTCCTGGCTCCACGTCCCCTTCCAGCCCTGCCCAGGCCCCCCTCCCGCCTCTCCAAGGTGGGAATTGGGAATTTCACGGGCTCAGCTTGCAGCTAAAGCAACCAAGGGAAACACATCGGGATCCTGAGAGAAAGCAGCGCGAGGGATTCCTTTGGAAGCAGCCGCTCAGGGAAGCTGGGGATTGAACAGTTAATCCTTGGAAGCCACAGCAGCAGCTCTTCCACCAGAAAAGTGCCTGGGAAGCGGCGGGATGCAGGGAATTGGAGCTGCAGGAGCCCCTGAGTGCAGGTCCTGGGTGTCCAAGGACACCCCACATCCCCTCCCTGCGGGTCCTGTCCCGGCTCCTCCGACACCCGGGAATCCAAGCCCTCAGAATCCTCTCCCTGCCACTCATTCCAGAGCCTGGATGTCTCATTTACAAGGATTTGGGGGCTCTCGTTCTCATCAAGCAGCTTTTAAACCCACCAGAAATGAAATGTTCCAGGGATCCAACACCCCCCGGAGCAGGATCAGCTCAGACCCTACTCTGGCACTCCCAAGTTTCCCTTCTTTTCCTCTTTCCTTGAAATAATGCTGGAATTTCTACATCAGAACACCAGGGCCCTCGCTGTCACCAACATTCCTGACTCTCATCATCCAGAAAAATGATGATCCAGTGAAACTCAGCAGATTTATCCCCAAAAACAGGGGTTTAAAGCATCATATTTTCAGACTAAGCCAGGCTTGGGATCCTCCAAATTCTGCACAAACCTCCTCAGACAGCCCAGGAAAAGAGAATTTCTGCCCTTTTTGGGCATCTGAGTGACCTGGTGAGCAGAAAATTCCCACTTCCACTCCAGTATTATTCCTTGGCTTCGCTGCCACGAACAGCTCTGGACACAGAGTTAAAAACTTCCAGGGGCTGGGTTGGTCCAGGAGGAGAATTCCAAGCATCAAACTGAGGGTTTTTAAGCACTGAAATGCTCCAGAAGTCCCAGATTCCTCCCTGCACACCTCCAGGAAGAGCCACTGGCTGGAAGGAAGCCCTGCAGCAGCTACACCAGGGTGCAAACTCCGAGTGGGAAAGGACTTCCCTAGGGATTTACGGGTCCTGATCCATCCTGTGCCGCCCACTGGAGCTTCCCCCGATATCCCAAGTGCTGCTCTGGAATCTCCGTGTGCCCAAAGATGCCAAGGAATCTGCCCAGCCACCCCTCAGCCCGAGCCTCTCCCGGTGCCACCCTGGAGGGAGGAGGAAAAAAAAAAAGCTCCTTTCAGGAGCTCCTTAATCCCAGAGCTCCCCCTGATCGGAGCCGGTGGCAAATCCAACCGGTGACAAATTAAGAGTCTCTCCCACTGCCTCCCGAATTCCTGTGCCAGGGATAACACCCAGGGCAGGCCATCGACAGCAGTTATAATTAACACCCTCCAGATCAATGGGAATCCAGGGCTGGAGCGACCCTGTAGTTAAGCCAAGGCCTGGCTCCAGAGCAGAGGTTGATCCAGAAGATCAGGCAGCCCCCAAATCCCTGGATCACGACGTGTTTTGGCGACTCCTGAATGGAAACCCAACTTGCTTTTCGCTCCAAATACAACCCAGGCCTTCAAACGGGGCGCAGGTTCCCCGGAAGATCCGTGAGGAACGCGGTTGTTCCTCAAAAACTCCCCGGGACACAGCCCTGAGCAGCTCAGGGTCGGAAAACTGGGAATGTTGTGAATAAATGAGCCACAGGGGTTGGGATTCCGGGCAAAGCCAGGCTTGGAGCAGCCCCTGGGGCAGGGCAGTCGGGTTCGGGGCTGAGTTGGATTCCCAGACAGGATTCCAGCAAGGTGGGTGTTTTCCATTCCCAAAGGGAGAGAAGCACCAAGAGAGCCAAAAGCAGACCCAGAGGGTTGGGATGGGTTTGCAGCTACTCTGGATTTATGGCTATTGGTGCTGGGCCTCATCCAGGGCCAAGATCCGCTGGATTCCCGGGTGGGGAGGATGAGAAGCTCCCATCACCGAGATGTTCGTCATCCATGGAATCCTGGGATGGTTTGGGTGGGAAGGGACATCAAAGCCCACCCCCTGCCATGGGCAGGGACACCTCTCACCATCCCAGGTTGCTCCAGCCTGGCCTGGGACACTTCCAGGGATGGGGTAGCCACAGTTTCTCCGGGAATCCTGTGGAAGGGAGGTCACTGCTCATGGAGCACCCTCAGCTTTCCAAGAGCACAATCCACAGGTGGAATGAGCTTCTCTGGATGCTCTCCCCAGGATCCTCCCACCCCAGCACCATCCTATGGAACGTGAGGCCACTGGAGAGGTGTCATTTCAATATTTTCCAAGGAAATTCAGGGAATTTCGGGCCCCTGTTGTGGTTGGATCTCCATGGGCTGCTCAGAGTGTCCGGGGGGAGGCCAGGAGCGCCTGATTCCCTGGGGATTTCCTGAGATCCTATTAAATATGAATGGTTCCAGTTCACACCTCCCCTAATTCTCCCAAGCATTCCCAAGGCCGGGATCACGTGGCTGGAGCAGGGAAGGAGCCCACTGGGCACAGCTGAGGGATGGGCTGCTCCTCACACAGCACCAGGTAAATCAGCACGAGAGGGAAATCCCGTAATTCAACTTCTGCCTCATTGTAGCACCTGGAAAATCTTTGGAGGATAATCCAGCTGAGGGAGAAGCCACTGCTGACCATCCTCAGGGATATTTCCCCCCCAGAAACAGCCCCAAAAGGACTTGGCTGGACCCCAAAGCGACCCAGATGGGTTGGGACAGCACCAGGTTCAAGACTCACTGAGAACTCAATCGAGGCTCTGTTTTTCCTTTTTCCCCATTGAAAAAGGTGCAAAATCAGATTTTTATCCCCTCAACTCCAGCACAAAGATCCCACCATGAACTCCTGTTTACCTGGGGTATTTAACAGAGAAGGGGAAGAAGGGATCAGCTCCCTGTAAGGGCACTGTGGCCATCCCCATCTTCCAGCAAACGTGATGGAAAAACATCCTGGCTTTTTGAGGCGCCACCAAACCTTTGGAGAGTTTTGTTCCCCACTCTGTCTGAGCTCCGAGTTCCAACACCCACTGTTCAAGAATTAGGAACACAGAGACTGAAGGGAACGCGGGAAAGCCCAAAAAAAGGCTCCCAGGGAAGGCTCTGCACCGCTCCATCATCCCAGAACGCAGGAATGGGCACAACATCTGTAAATAAATAAAGTGCCAAACTCTCCCTTGGAGGCTTTAAGGGTAAAAAACCTAAACCAAGCAGCATAGTGGGACAGCTGGATGGAAGCACCTAAAAACCAGAATTCCAATTAAAAATGCAACCCAGAGGTTGTCCTGGAGCTTCAGAGGCACCTTCTCCATTTTGGCAGAACTGGAAAGAATTCCCGTGTGCCATTTCACACCCCCCCAAAAAAAAACCATCACCACATCACACTTCCCATCCCAGCCCTCTGTGATCCCTCCAACAGGAGCAGCTTTGCACAAACCCAACGTTTCAACCCCCTCCCCAGGCTAAAAATAGATCTCCCACATTTTCAGCCACCACAGTCCCCGGGAACACTTGGAGGGGGAAAAATAAACCCCTACAAGACACCAGACAGTTCATGGTTACTCAGATTATTAGTGGGAAAAGGCCCAAATTGGAAGCCCAGAAGGAGCAGGGCTTGTGAGTTTTTCACTGTCAGAGGGATAGAAAACCCCCACGCCACAATTCAGCTTCCCTTTGAATTTTGCAACAGGAGCTCTCAGCACAGGGATAACTCCAGCTCCCACCTGAGGTCCCTGAGAGGACCAAGGGCTGGATCTACGGACAGGTGTGGGAATAAGGGATCCAAACCCTTCCCCTGCCTTGCACAAACCTCACCAGCATCCCACACCACACCAGCCCTGTCTGAACTGGAACCAACTGGAGCCAGGGCGGGTCGGGCTCTGCTCCCAGGGAACAGGACAAGAGGGAACAGCCTCAAAGGGAGCTCCAGGTTGGACATCAGGAGGGATTTCCTCATGGAAAGGGTGGTCAGGCATTGGAAGGGGCTGCCCAGGGAGGTTTGGAGTCCCCACCCCTGGAGGTGTCCCGGGAAGGCCTGGATGTGGCACTCAGTGCTCTGGGCTGGGGGACAAGGTGGGGATGGGGCACAGGGGGGACTCCTCGATCCTGGAGGCCTTTCCCAACTCCAGCGATGCCAGGATGGCTGGAAGCTGCTCCACACATGACTGTCAGGGGGTAATTACTGCAGAGAGTGGCCTGGCAGCTGGATTGATTCCAGCACTAACACACTGACACTGCATCACCCACCAGCACTGTTGCATCATCGCCCACCGGTGCAACCCCACGGCTCCCCAGGGCTGCCAGGGCTGGGAGCAGATGCTCCTCTGAGCTCCCACCTGGGAGCAAAGGGAGTTACAGTCACCTGCCTGAGTCCTGCCGGGCCCTGAGCCACCACAGAGGTGCAGCTCCCCCTTCCTGGGACACCCAGAGAGGGGGTTGTTCCCTCCCAGCACAGAACTCGGGGCCTCCCTCACCCAGAGCATCCCACTGGGGATGGATCCGCTCCTTTTCCTGGGAGAGGCGAGGGGAGCACCAGCCTGTTGCTCCCCCCACAGACCACACATGAACTGGTGTGAACTGGTGTGAGAGCTGGGAGCTTCTACACCCCACCAGGCTGCCAAAAACCTGGGGGGGTCTGTGGCAGGAACACCTCGACAGAGCAGCTCCCAGCCCTGGCCGGGCGTGCTCTGGGGTGCCAGCTGAGATCCCAGCCCCAGCATCCCTCCAGGATCCCATTCCCATCCGGAGCCTGGCAATCCAGACCCACCCAAGGCGATGCCAGCGGGAGCACTGGAGCGAGTGGGACAGGAACCCTGCGGGTCACAACCTGTGAGGTGGCACTGAGGGAGGATGGGGACACCCTCAGCTGCCCCCACCCCACCCGTGGGCTTGGGGGGCCATTGGGGCACCAGGGCAGGATCACCCCACACCCCAGGGGAGCTGCTGGGACTCATCATCACCAGCCGGGCCACGCTCGCTCCCCACAAAAAAACCTCTTCCTCGCGCCACACACCCCTTTATCCCTTACTTCCCTCTCTGCCTGGGTCCCTCACCACCTCCACCAGCTCCTGCTCCTCCTCCCTGCCCTCCTCTCCTTCCGCTGGAGCCGCCGGGTCAATAGTTTGTCTGGGAGAGAGAGAAGGGAGAGAGCAGGGCTCCCTCCCGCTGATCCATGGCAGCTTCCAGCCTCCTGGCATGCCTTATTCCCAAAGGGCCCTCTGCTTTCACTTCCTGTGTGACTGCCTCTTCCACCAGCAGCTCCTCTACCTCTGCTTCCAGCTGCTCTCACAGGCAGGAGCGTGAAAACACCTGGAGAGGGGAGCCGGGATAGCCGGGAAGAGAGGGGGCTTGGAATTCGACAGTTAATCCATCACCTCTCGGGAACTCTGAGATTACTGGGAAAGCACAGAAACGAACAGGGGGAAAAAAAAAAAAAAAAGCGAAAAAAACAACACCACCCCCAAAAAAAAAAAAAGAGAAAGTAAAAACCGAAATAAAAATTAAAAAAAAAAAAAAAAAGCAGGTCGAGGGATGCGCACATCCCGGGCGCCGCGTGCGGGAAGGGGAGGTGGGAGGGGGGTGGTCCCGCGTCCTGCCCTATCCCGCAAATCCCATCCGGGGGTGCGGGACAGCGACTGTTGTCCCCGCGGTGCCCCCGGTCCGGAGGCACCGCGAGGCAGCGGGGACGAATCGCTGCCCCGCACCCCCGGGATTTGCGGGGGTCGCACCTTGAGCCGCAGGAAGGGGCGGGCGAGGACTCTTATTGTGACACGGGCCGCCAGCACAGCCCGGCCAGGGACACGGCGGGGGCTGCAGGACACGGGGGGCGTGGGGTGCGGGACACATGGAGGAAGATGGGGGGGGAGGTATGCGGGGGCAGCGGGATAAGGGGTTGGATTGCCCGCAGAGGATGGGGGGAATTTATTTTTCTTTTTTTTGGGAGAGGGGGTTAAGCCCCAGTTGCCCCCCCCCTCGATGCGGGCCCAGGGGGTTGCGGGTCACGCCTCGAGCCGGCGCCGGGCGGCGACGGAGGAGGAGGAGGAGGAAGAGGAAGCAGCACGGCGGAAAAGCCCGTAACAACTTTCCGAAACAAACGCCTCGCAGGCGCCGAACAAAAGCCGGTTGGGGACCCCCCGGCGAAGTTCGGGATTCCCACGGGGCAAGGGAGGAGGGTGCGGGGTGAGCACGGGGAGCCTCGGAACCACCCTTTTTTCCCCCCCTCAACGCACACACAAACCCTTCCACGCCGCCCCGGGAACGGCTCAGCCCCGGCGAGCGGCACTTCGCACTTTTCCCGGCTCCCCGCACCGCCGGAACTTCCCCGGGAGCGCTCCCGCATCCCGGAGCCCGCTGCCTTTCCCTCTATACCCCCCGCCCCGCACCCTCCTCCTCCTCCTCCTCCACCCTGTGCCGCCGCCGCTCCCTCCCGGAGACAATAAACCCACCGAGAAGTTTTAACGTGCCAACTCGCCCTCCGCCGCACCTCCCCCGCCGCTCCGGCCGCATCCGCCGCTCCCGCCGCCGCTGCTGCTGCTGCAGCTCCGCTCCGCGCCGTGCCCGCCTCGCCGGTGCGGGGATATCCCCCCGGTGATCCTTCCGCCCGTCCTTCCTTGCTTCCCCCCTCTCCCCGGCTCCGCCGCCGCTCCCCCCGCCCGGTGCCCAATAATGCGCTCCTCACACATGGAGTCGCGGCGTCACGGGCGGAGCATGCGCGGGGCAGGGCGGCGGGGGCGGCCCGTGCCGCGGCGGGGGCGGGGGCGGGCGGAGGACACCGGGAGAGCCCCGGGAGCGGGTGGCAGTGCCGGTGTGGCTGCCCAAGGGTGGCGGTGCCGGTGCCGGTCCCGCACGCCCTCCCTGTATCTCCCACCCCCCACACACACCACACACCCCCCCCGGGCGCGCGCGGGGGGCGCAGGTTTGTGCCGCGGGGCGCCATTGGCCGCGGGGGTCGCGCACGGATGTCACGAGGGCGCCGATTGGCTGCGGGGCGGCCGGCGGCGCGCGCCGTGGGGGCGCGCGGGCCCCGCCGGGGGCCACGTGGAGCGGCGGCGGAGCCGGGACCGGGAGCGGGGTCGGACCGGGAGGGGTTGGAGCCGTCCGAGGGGAGGGGGACACACCGGGGGAGGGTCGGACCGGGAGGGGTTGGATCTGTCCGAGGGGAGCGGGACACACCGGGGGAGTCGGGCGGGGAGGGGTTGGATCCGTCCGAGAGGAGCGGGACACACCGGGGGGATCGGGCGGGGAGGGGTTGGATCCATCCGAGAGGCAGGACACACCGGGGTCGGTCGGACCGGGAGGGGTTGGCACCGTCCGGCCCGCGGGCAGCGACCGACGGAGCGGGTTAACGGCGCCCGGGCCGCGGCCCTGCCGGTACCGGTATCGGGGAAGACCCCGCGGAGCCGCTCCAAGCGCGGCGGGCTCGGCACAGACTCGACCCAACCTTCCGGGGGAAGACGCTCCCCCCGCCCCAGCCAAGAGCGAACCAGCGGTTTCCCGGCGCGGCGGAGCGGCCTCAAAACCCCTTAAAACCCCTCTTAAAATCCCATTTAGAATCCTTCCCCCCCCAAAAGCAGGTGCCGACCCCCGGGACGGGAGGGATTCCCGGCCGCATTCCCGGCTCCCAACCGTGGGGAGGGAAGGGCGTTCTGGGAGCGGCGCTGCCTCTCCCCTCGTGCCCCTTCACAGGGAAGCTTTAGGAGGGTTTGCCCGATCTTAAGTCCAGAATATAAATTATTTTAGGCCGAGTCAACGGCAGAAGGAATTCTGAGCTGTATTACTACTACTACTGCTACTACTGTTATTATTATTGTTGCTGATCCCTTTATCACGTGCAGATCTCTGGAGTGGTTTTCCAAACTAACTCCCATTTTCCTCCTCACCCTCCCATTCCTTTGGTCTCTTGCTGTCACCAGCTGTAAACTGCCCAAGGGGGGGGATATAGAAATAACCTTTACAAGGTTCCAAAAGACCCCCAAGTTCGAGGATTTCTTTGCCAGAGCCCCTGTTTTCCCCAGTCTTGGAACGGGTTTAGGTTTGGGATGGGAGCTCTTGGCTCCCAAATCACCACCCTGATGACAAGAACTTCACTAAGCCTAGTGACACCCCCTCTCCCTCCCAGGGCACCTTTAATCTGAATATCCTCCTTTTTGGGGCTCTGCACCTTCCAAGTCACCCCCACTGTGCTACCCCTCTATAAAACAGGCAGGGTTCTGTTATTCACACCAGTGGATCTCAGTCTAAATTAAAGATATTTGAATTAAAACCCAGTTGTTGTGAATTTGAGGGGCTGCTTCTGTCAGCAGGCAGCAACCTTGTTGTGACTCGGGGGGGTGATGCAGAAAGTCACAAAATCCCAGGATCGCTGAGGCTGGAAAGGCCCTCTGAGGTCACAGAGTCCACCCCGTGCCCAGAGCACTGAGTGCCACCCCCAGGGGTTCCTTGGGCACCTCCAGGGATGGAAAAGCAACACCTGGGCCTGGATTAAAGCTGCTCAATTAAGCCCAGGGAAGAGGGAAGGCTGGAATTCTCCAGGGGAAGGTGGCATCCCTGGGGTGTGTCACCACGGTGACAGTTCCAGGAGGGCATTCCCTCGAGCCCTGTGGGTGGTTCCCTCCTCCCCACTGCCTTTGTTTGGATCAATCTTTGTATGGATCCAGCCCACAGAGTGCCCTCGGTGCTCACTTGGGCCTGGTTTTCCCCTCAGGAATGTGGCACAAGGCCAGGAAACCCCAAAAACGTTCATTCTGTGACCAGGGTTGATGTTCTGGAGCCCCCACTCTCCGGTAAAGCCAAACATCTCATCACCAGTTTTCCCGGAGCCACAAAGTCCAGCTATGAAGATGTTCTTCCAAACGCCAAGTCCATAAATAATATGGATCAAATCCATCTTTCCTGCACGTTTTAATCCCCTAAACACCCCCAACACAACGCCCAGCACGACATGGGTTCGGCGACAGCGGCGGCGGGAGCAGGATTTGGGATTGGGATGTGAGGAAAAAAAAAGGCCCTGAAAATTCAGGAAAAAATTGAAGGAGGAAGGAGAGAGGAGATGAAGCCTCCCCTTGATGCACATCCCAGCCTGGGTCAGGCAGGAGAGCAAGAAGCGAAGCTGGAGCCAGGTCTGGTGGCCTTGGTCACCCTCCTGCGGCCACAGGAGCCGGGGAAGCTGCCAGGGCTGGGGTGATGAACAGGACAAACGAGTTCCTGAGCCCCAGGGAGGGTTTGGCAGAGGCAGGGACGCAGCTCCCGGCTGGTTTGATGGTCCAGAGTGCCGAGGAAGGGGGAGCTGGGACACCTCCAGAAGCTGCTCCAGGGGCACTCCCAGAGCTCCCCTCGCTGCAGAGAACAGCAAAGCTCCTTCCCCAGGAGGGATTTCCCCATGGAAAGGGTGCTCAGGCACTGGCAGGGGCTGCCCAGGCAGGTTTGGAGTCCCCAGCCCTGGAGGTGGCCAAGGAAGGATGGAGGTGGCACTCAGTGCTCCAGGCTGGGGGACAAGGTGGGGATGGGGCACAGGGGGGATGGTCCTGGAGGGCTTTTCCAACCTCAGCAATCCTGGGATTCTGAGATCTTTCACACTGCTGGGGAGAAGCTTGGGATGAACCGACCACATCCTTCAACAGTTCAAGGAGAGAAGGGGAAACCCCTCGGAATAGCATTTTAAGATGGCTTGTGCCAGGGATGACAGGAATTCCACAGGCTCCACACCAAGGGATGCGGGACTGGGTTAAGTGCCAGAACCCCATGAGCTGAAAGTGAGGGGAAATGGCCCAAAAGAGAAATGAATCCTCCCGGGGGAGGGATGGAAGAGGAGGAGGTTCCAGGTGGAGCAGGGAGGCAGCAGGAGCTGCCCTGGGGGTGCCATCCCCTGGCCCTGCCTGCCCTCCTGGTGGCCGGGAGAGGATTTATTGGGAGCTTTGCCGCGGTTCCAGGAGCGCCTCATGGCCTATCGATCGTGCTGGAGGTGGGAGGGAGCAAAGTCCCCCCAGCAGGGCTGGTCCTGAGGGATCTGCCAGAGCCCATCTCAGCACCAGGGCTCAGATCCCTCCAGGCTCGTGATCCCGGCCCGGGACACACTTGTTGTGCTGGCAAACAGTGAGTCAGAGCCAGGGAGCCATTCCTGGAGGGAATGGCTGTAAACAAGCACCTCTGTCACGTGGTTCATCAGGACCTGACCCTGATTAAAGAGAGAATTAACCAGTTGGACAAACCCCCTCCCCCTCTGCCCCAGAGTTCGTGCACGGTTTGGTTCTGTGAGGTTGGACTGGCCCTGGGAGGGCTGAGCTCACAGCTCTGATCACACACACACAGCCCCTGCTCTCCCTGCTGACTGCCCAGATTCAGGGATGTTCCCAAGAATCCTTCCCCATCTGAAAAATACTTAAATTATCCTTAAATTATACTTCCTCCATCACGGGGCGTTTTGGTCTTTCCTGCCTCCAAATTATCAGGGACAAGGTGGGGAAAATATAAACATGAGCTCACCAACTGAGAGCTTTTTGCCACTTGTGGAAGAGAAGTGACCCAAAGCTCTGTTTGGGTTCACCCCGTTTTCTAGAAAAAGAGGAGCAGTTTGGGCTGAAAGGCTTCGTTTCTCAGCATTAAAGCAGACCCAGAAGTCTTACAGTGTTGGTGATGTCACAATTAAAACTCTGCTCTGTCCCCCTGGCACAGGGAGGGTGTCCCTGCTCAGGGATTCCAGGAATTGCACCAAAGATTTGGATTTGAGAGGCCAGATTGTGCTGCTGGGCCGAGCCCAAATTCTGGAATTTTTTTTTTTTTTTCCAGGTTTCCCAACTGAAAGGCTTTTCCTGCAGGATTTGTGTTTATCTCCAGAGGGCCCTGGGAGTGGCAGGAGGTCCTCACTGACTCGGGGTTGTCACTGCTAATTAGCCACCGTTATTAATCAGCTCTGACCAACCCCCAGTGGCCAGACTGGGCCCAGGAAGGCTCAGCTCAGGCCGGGTTTGCTCCCACAGATCCAAACCCCGGGGTCCAGGGGGAGCTGGGAATGCCTTCCACAGGGAAGGGGGTTCAGAGCTGCAGCCTGGGGGGCTCCACCCGGATGGCACAGCTGGGTGTGAGCCATTCCAGGGGTTCATCCCCCAGGGAGAGGAGTGTGGCACAGGCAGGGCTCTGCCCCCTGGTTTGACAGGCAAATCCTGGCTAAAGATCCTTAAGGACGAGGGAACCGAGGGATAAAGAGCCCAGGGAGCAGAACCTGCACTAATTACACGTCCTGCCTGTGGGAAACCTTCTTGCTCCAGCTGAGATGAGAACGGTGCAAGATCCTCCAAAACCCCTGCCAGGTCTTACTCTGGATTTCTGTAGATATTGAGGTGATTGTTCCCGCTGCTCCAACCCCCCCTGTGCCCAAACACCGAGGATGGTTGTCAGGTTGTCATTTGGAACTGAATTAGCTTTTTTTTCTTAACCAGAAAGCAAAGCCCTTCTTACCCCAGAGAGTGGGGCTGAGGTGGGGGATGGACAAAGGCACCAAGCAGGGGGTTAAATTTCAGCCTGTGCTTAATCTCAGCAGACTGATAATCTCCAGGACCAACATCAAGGTCCTGGAGGGAGGGAGGGAGCCTTGGGAGGGAGGGTTTCCAAAGGAATCAAATGCAGGAATCTCCAGGGGAGAAGAAACGAACTCGGCACAGTTCTGGTTTAAAAGGGACTCCAGCAAAAAGGCAGATATAAAGAGCAAAAAGCAGGAACTCGGAGCAAAACCCACAGGGAATGAAATAAGAACTCTCAGGATCCCTTCAAAACTGAGGGTTTTCCTCAGGGCTGTGGAAGGAATGAACACCCAGCTGTCCCTGGCTTTTCCAGGGATGGGGATCAGAAGTTGTGTTGCATCCCAGGCTGACCCCGTTCACCACATCACCTCCCCCAGGATAACTCAGGGGATTGGGATCTGTGCCCTGTCCAGGCCCAGCCAGGACCTGGACTGGGATCTGTGTCCTGTCCTGCCCCTCTCCAGCAGCTCCTTCAAACTTTTACAGGAGGGGAGAAGTTGGGCAGCTCCCCACGAGCCCACCAGGCAAGGCTGAATCCCTGAAGGCCACGGATTCCTCAGGGATGAATTCTCCAGGCCCTGGAATTCCCAAGGGCCTGGCTGGGCACTCGGAAGGTGCCAGCAGAGCTCTGAGGTTCCACTGAGGCACCGAAGGTTTGGGAAGGCACAGCCGGCTTTTCCTGATCCC
The DNA here is from genome assembly GCF_022539395.1 of Myiozetetes cayanensis. Classification (NCBI taxonomy): domain Eukaryota; kingdom Metazoa; phylum Chordata; class Aves; order Passeriformes; family Tyrannidae; genus Myiozetetes; species Myiozetetes cayanensis. Next base: position 4,362,164 of record NW_026087477.1, read on the forward strand.
AATGACCCCAGTTGTTGGTGGTGTTTTGGAAACCTGTTTTCCTGAGGATTATGAGACTCTCTGCCCTGTTTGCCAGAGGCCTTTATGAACACTGTTCCTTCTGGTAATCAGATGTTTACTACCAGCACATAAAAATTAAGGTCTTTTCCCTTAATCCCCTGCTAATTCCAACTCCGGGCCCCTGAAGTTGCCTCTCTTCCCCCAACACTCCATACTAGGTCATTCCATAACCTGCTTTCCTGCTCAAAAGCCAGGCTCAGAAATCAGATTCATTTCTAAATTTAGGATGGATGGGATCACTCATTGCTGGGGGTGAATTTTTTTTTTTTCTTCCCCCTCCCCAGCAGATTTCAAGGGACAAAAAGAATTCCTAAAGCAGCTGCTGCTCCTTGCTTGGAGCTCAGGGGAGTCCTGAGCTGTGCCAACGGGGAAACTTTGGGAAGCTCTTTTCCAACCTGAAATCCACCCTAGACAATGAATCCAAATATTCCTTCTGGGAAAAAAGTGGGGGGGAAGACCCTCCCAAGGGATGGAAGAATCCCAGGGATGCCACTCAAAGCTGAAGCACCTGTTGTGTTCCTGGGAAGAGGAGGAGGAGGCTGGTCCTTCATCCCTGCCCATGGAACTGAGGATCCCATGGATTTGTGAGGGATCACTGGAGTTGTTTAATAAGTGCAGGGAAAGGACAGCCCAGCCCTTATCATCCCTGGGGGTTTGACATCCTTGGCATTGTATCCCAAGAGGAAGGAAGTTCCTCACTTCCCCAGCTATTCCAGTCGTATAAACCCACTGCGGAGGGGAGGCCGCACTGGGATCCAAAGGGATCCCGCTCTGGGGACACTTTCCTAGAGATCCAAAGTATAAACCCTGGTCACTTATCAGTTATTAGGTGGGAAAAATGCTGAAATTCGACAGCTGGGATAAAATCTCCGTGCCTTTGGCCCTGATGCCAAGAGTGTTCCCTGAGGTGAAGCCTTCGGACCCGAGGGACCCGCTGACAGCACGTCCCTGTCCTCAGGGATTTGTGCTTCCCATGGATTCTCCCTCCCAACCAGCACTAACTCACTGTGCCAGTCCAGAGCCCCAGCTCGTTAAAAGCAGTAAAGAAGCTGATGAAGGAGATTCTGCACCAATTGCAAGTCCTGCCTGTGGAAGATGCTCTTTTTCCAGGGGTGTGATTTACGTGGAGATGGGGACAAGACGCTCCAAAACACTGCCAGGGCTTTGGGTTCCTCTAAATATTCAGGGATTCCCTCCCTGACTTCAGGTGAGAAGTCAAGGAGGGGCAGCCACGCAGGGCACCCTGTCCTGCCCTCCACGCTGAATTTTAAGCTTTCTTTTCTCCTCTCCTCTGGCTGAGGCAGCGGGACGGGTTTGGCCAAGATGGTTTTCTCTTCTTGGGTGAAAATGTTTGTTCCCCTGCTCTGGAGGGAACCTGTGCAGGAAACCAACCGAACAGGTAGGACTGCTGGGCTCTGCAGGCACCCCCAGCCCACCTGCACCTGAGCTGGGGCAGCTCCAACGCCCTCAGCTTTCCCACCAGGAGCACCAACCACCCTGGAAAGGCTCCTTCCACTCCAGTCCCTGCCCACCCTCACAGGGAGGAATTCCCAGAGCAGCTGTGGCTGCCCCTGGATCCCTGGAAGGGTCTGAGGCCAGGTTGGAGCTGCCTGGTCTATGGGAGGTGTCCCTGCTCATGGAATAGGATGAGCCTTGAGGTCCCTTCCAGCCCAAACCACCCTGGGGTTCTGGGAATAAACCTCCAGGCTCCCTGCTGAATTCCCAACGTGCCTCTGGCGAGCTGGGACAGCACACTTTGTTCTCCAGAGCCTGCTGGGGCTCCCCGGATCGAGGCTGGAAGGGTTGGGGTGGAAAGGGACGGATCCCCCTCGGCCCTTCCCGAGGTCACACCCAAAACTGCCAAACCCCCTGGATTTGGGGGATTTTGGGGAGCTTTAAGGAAGTTTAACCCTCCAGTTCTGCCTCTCCCAGTGGAACCAGGACCATTAACTCTGGATAGAACTAATCCACAGGCAGCTCCCAGAGGCAAAGCCAGGGTGCTTCTGGGTACCTTTTGAACCCTAATTTTGTTATCTGCAGTCCCCGGCTCGTTGCTTACAGACAAGTTCCGTCCTGCAGGACCCTCTGGAATCGCTCCTGGCAGCAGGAATGAAGGTGTTTCAAGGGAAGCCAAGTGGGAAAGAGGGAACAGCCTGGAGCACTTTGCCTGCTCTGGGTACTGCCCCTCAGTGCTCAGACAGTGGCATTTAGGCACCAGTGGCACAAAAAAAAAGGAAAAAAAGGGGGAATTTCAGCTCCATCTGTGTGAGAACATCAGCTGATTTTCCCTCTGGAAGATTCAGGCACTGTTTGGACAGGGCTGGACTCAGGCTCAGGGAAGATGTGCCATTAAACTCTTGGGAAAGCCTGGAGAAAGGAGTTTTCTGTACCACTGAGACGAGAAAAAAGCGCCAAATCTACAGCTTGAAAGACAACTGTCCACTAAAAATACAAGTTTTCTCTGGAAAAACTTTGTGCTTGGAAGAGCAACGAAAAATACTGAAGCATTTCACACATTTTCTTGGCATTTGCTGGTGCTTTGTACTCTGCGAGTTCAAATAAATACTTCTACCACTGATTTCTAAGGGTTTTTTTCAGAGTTTAAGTTCTTCCTCAAGTTGAAGCAAGAAGAAAAACTTTTTCTGAAGTCAGAGCAAAAAAAAAGAAAGAAGAGAAGCTTTTCTCTTCCCTCACACTTATTTTCCCGTCTGGAACTTGCTCCTAAGCGAAAATTTGTGCAGTCAAGTTTCTTCTCAGCACTCAAATTACCAATATTTTACCTCCAGCAACAGCCAGAGTTCACGCACAGCCTCCCTCAAACCTGACTTTCCACCGACCCCCAGCACGAAAACGGGGAGAAAAGCGGGAAAGACAGAGAGAAAGAGGCAGAAAATTAATAATTAATTGGATTTCTCTGAAGCCCTCTAGACACGGTGAGTGAAACCCAGCGGAGCTGGGGGTGAGCAGAAGGTGGCAGACCACAGACAGGATATAACTTTATTTTCAATAGAGCTTGTCTTACGTACAAACTAAACCCACCCCCCCCCTCCCACCCCAGAGAGAAAACTGCCAGGAAATGAGAAATAAGAACCCCCCCTAAAAAAAAGAACCTTGCTCGGGGGGCGAAGGGAAAATAGGGTTAAAATTGAGGGGGGGGAGAACGAGTCCCCCCCGCACCCGGAGCTGCCAGGGCTGGCACCACCCCACCCCCAGCTCAGGCCCGGCTTAGTCCAGCCCACTTCGACCCGGGTTTGTCCCTGCCCACGTGTCCGTCCTGCCTTCCCAGGACCACCCCGGCCAAGCCAGACCCCCCGGGATCTGGGACTGGGCAGCCCCTCCGTTTTCCCAGCTTTTCCAGCGGATCCCTGGTTTCTGGGGCAGCATCCCCCCCAATTCCCCCTCGGGTTATCCCACGGACCGCTGGGTTTTGGGGGTGGGACCCCCGAGTTTCTCTGCAGACCCTCCGGTTAACTGCGGCCCCTCAGGTTTTTTTCCAGCAGGTTGTCCCACAGAGCCCCGGATTTTGGGGCAGATCCCCCCGGTTTTGCTCGAGACACTCAGGTTTCCACTCAGTTTTTGGCGCAGCCCCCCCGGGTTTCCCCGCAGACAGTTTTGGGACAGACAGAACCCACACACCACCCCCCCCCGGTTTTCCTGCAGACCCTCAGGTTTCATTCAGACCCTCGAGTTTTGGGACAGACCCCTGGGCTTTGAGGAAGACCTCTGGATTTTGGCACAGCTCCTCGGGGTTTCCCTGCAGACCCTCGGGTCTTGGGACCCTCAGTTTTTGGGACAGAGCCCTGGATTTCGGGGAAGACCCCCAAGTTTTCCTACAGACCCTCAGGTTTTGGGGAAGACCCTCGGGTTTCCCTGTGGACCCTCAGATTTTCCAGTGGACCCTCAGGTCTTCCTGCAGACCCTCGGCTTTTTGGGACAGAGCCCTGGATTTCGGGGCAGACCCCCAAGTTTCCCAGCAGACCCTCAGGTTTCGGGGCAGACCCTCGGGTTTATCGCAAACCCTCGGGTTTCCCTGTGGACCCTCAGGTTTTCCAGCGGACCCTCGGGTCTCCCCGCGGACCCTCAGGATTTCCAGCATCTTTCCCTCATCTTTCGAGACAAGAGCCCTGGATGTTGGGGCAGACCCCCCCAAGTTTCCCTGCAGAGCCCGGGGTTTATCGCGAACCCCCAGGTCCTCCCTGCGGACCCTCACCCTTCGGGGCAGCCCCTTGGGGGTTCGCCGCAAAAAACCCTCAGGTTTTCCCGCGGACCCCCCCCGCCCCCAAGCCCCCTCAAGCTCCAGTTGCGGGACGAACCCCTGGGATTCACCGCAAAGCCAAACCCAAGCCCTTCCCATCCCTCCACAGCCGGCTGCCAAAAGTTTTCCTCCCGCTCCGCCGGCGCTGCCCGCTCCGGGCAGGGGACCCCGGCCGTGCCCCCAGGCGCGGTGGCCCCGGGCCGTGTCCCAGGTGGCCCCGGTGGTGGCCCGGCCCGTCCCCTCCCCGCTCCCCTCCCCCGCCCTCCCGAGGCTGTGGCACCAATAATCCGCCTTTGCTGACATGCTCTGGTAGCTGTGCCTATCAGGCAACTCCCAGGATGCACTCCCGCTCCTCCCTGGCACCCCCTCACCCCTGCCCACCCTCCCCTCCTACTTCCTAGCCCTTTTCTCTTTCATTTTTTTTAAATTTTTTTTTATGGGATTTTTTTTTTTTTTTTTACGCTCCCCCTCCCCTCCTCCGGTCCGTTCCACCCACCTTCCACCGAGCCCCCTCCCTGCCCCGCTCTGTCCCTGTCCCTCACCCCAATATCCCCCACACCCTTTACTCGTCCCTCAGGGTTTCCCCCTCGCCATGTCCCCCACTCCCCTCACAGCGGTGCCGCCCCCTCCTTGTGCCCCCCCGCTCTGCCCCTTCCCCTCAGCCGCTCGCCCCCGGGCTGAGAGGGTGTGTGCAGGTGTCCCCCTGTCCCCGCTCCCCAGGGGTGTCCGGGGAGTGGGGGCGCAGGTGTCACTCACTGTCCGGAGCCCCCTCGGAGCCGCCTCCTCCTCCTCCTCAGCGGGGCCCGGCCCGGACTGGGGCCGTGGGGAGGAGGCGGCTCCCTCAGGTGGCCACTGACAGGAGGGGGGCGGAGAGCTGCGCGCAGGGGACCCGCCCCCCCTCACCTCCGCCCCCCCGTTCCCCCCTTCTCTCACCCCCTCACCCTCCGACCCCCTCCCTTCCTCCCCCTCCCCTCCCTCATAACCCCCACACCGTGAACCCCGAACCCCCGTTGCCAGGCAGATTTGGGACACCCTCGCGCCCGGCCACGCCCCCCTGCCATTGGCCACGCCCCCCCGCCGGGCCTGGGGCGCTGCGCTGGGTTTTTTTTTTAATCTTTAAACTCGTGAGTGACCGGTAAACCGCCCAATCAGAACGGGGCTTGCCCGCGCCGCGGCCAATCAGCGCGCGGAGTCCGCACTCGCCCCGCCCCCGTAGTAAGAGAAAAAAAAGAGGCGTGGCCTCTTTTGATTGACGCGCTGTGAGCTCCGCCCCTCGCGGAGGGGAAAGAGGCGCGGCCTCTTTGATTGACGGGCGGTTTGCCCAATGAGCGCCGCGCCGCGGGCAGCTGCGGCCAATCGGAGCGCGGCCCGAGGGGAGGGGGCGTGCCCGGAGAGGCCGGGCCGGGAGCGGCTCCGCCCGCCGGGTCCCCCCGGGTTCGGGAGCGGCTCCTCCCGGGGCCGGGCCGGGAACGGCTCCTCCCGGGGCCGGCTGAGGTGATGGCGCTGCCCGCGGGGAGGGGCCGCGGCCGCCCTTATCCGCCCGCGCAGGCCGCGCTGGGGCCGCAGATAGGGGTGGGGGGGGGAAGGGGAGCGGCGGCGGCGGCGGGAGGAAGCGGCGCGGGGGTGGGATGGGATGGGACGGGATGGGACGGGATGGAGGCGGGGGGGATGCGGCGGGCTCGGGACTCGCAGCAGCTCCAGGGAGGGTCCGGGGGTGAGGAGGGGGCAGCTCCGGGTCCCGCCGGTGCCGGCGTCGCAGCTCCAGCCGGTGCCGGTGCCGGTCCCGCAGCAGCTCCGGGTGCCGGTGCCGGGGCAGGTCGCGGCTCGTCCCCCCGGTACCGGTTCGGTGACTCAGCCCCGATGTGGGTCAGGGTTCCCCGGCCCTTCCCCCGCCCCGGCCGCGCCTCCCCCGGGATGTTCCCGCAGGGATCTTTAACCCTTGGGCTGCGGGGACGGACCCGGCGGGAGCCGAACCCACCCGGCCGAGCCCGCGCGGAGCCGGGAACAAAGGAATTAATAAATGAATTTTCATCGGGAGACTCCCTGAACAGTTGGATTAATAAAAAAAAAAAAAAAAAAAGAGTGTGCTGAGCCGCTCCCCCCCCGCCCGGCTGTGCCACAGCCGTCGGGATTTGGTATCCAGCGTTTCCAGACACCTGGAAGGGAGGTTGTGCTTAGGAGGGAAAGAAATAAATCCTATAATCGTCAGCGAGCACAAGGAGAGAACGTTTCCCGTTTTGCCAAGGCAGGGGAGGCACCAAATCGAGACTTTTGGCAGAACGATCCTCAGTCCCTTGTGCAGCAGGTCTGGAGCTCCCCACACAGTAAAATCCAGGGAAAAATGGACTCTGGATGTGGCTCTGGATCTGTCGGGATCAAACTTTGCAGCCACTGGAGTTGAGGTGTTTCCCGCAGGCCCAGGAGCTGCCGAGATTCCAGAGGGAAGGATAAAGAGGGGAAGGTGCCAACAGCTCATCTTTGTTCCCCTGAGGAAGGGGGTGCAGATTCCCAGGGGGAGGAGGCAGAGTCAGTGCAGCCCAGTCTGATTCCCAGCAAAAAAGCAAGCTGCCCTTTGGGCTGGAATTTTCCTTTTTTGGAGCAAAACCTACTCGGCTTCTCGGATGGAGTTCCAGGGAGGAGCTCAGCAGCTCAGGTGATGCTTTGGGAAGGGACAGGCTGCAGTCGAGTCTTGTATCTTCAGTTCCTCCCACATTTTACTTTCAAAAAGAATTCAGCAGTTTTCTTCTGGTTTGGTTTTTTTTTAAAAAAAAAAACAACTTAAAAACCGACTTTAGAAAGCTGAAAACGTGAAAACACCTGCTTGAAAATTCAGGGATGAAAGTGAGGAAACCTCTCCCACGAAACCAGATCCATTGGTGAAGACCAAACACAGCCCCATCCACAGGTGCAGGGGGAAAAACAGTCGTGTCCTGGACCAAAACACTCACAATTCCTGGTGTCTGATGGATCCTCCAAGTCCTGTGTTATCCCAGGCACCTGCTGGCGTTCCAGCAATTCCAGAGCCGTTCCAGCCACGTCTTCCCAGCCCAGGGGAGCATCTCCAAGCAGGAAATCCGGGCTGTGGGCCCAGCAGCCGCCTCCCCCGGGCTGCACTGAAGGAACTGATTCTACAAAGCGGTAGCAAGAAGTAAAATTTCACTTTATTTAAAAACTCTTCTAATATAGAAAACGAGAGGGGGGGGCCAGGGAGCAGCAGGACGAGGCCTGGGCCCCTCTCCTGGTGGGAGCTGAGCTTTATTTACAGGCAGGAGCAGGGCTGGGAATCCTGTCCTGCTCCTCGGGGCCTACGAGCACCCAACGTGCACAGGGACAGGGCCTGGGGACACTCGGGGGACACTTAAATACACTGGGACACACGGGGGGGGCAGGGACAGGTGCCATTTCAGCCTCTTTTCTCCCCATTTTTCTGCACAGGCCAAAAATAAAAACCAACCAACAAAGCCCACCAGGATTCCCTTCAGCCCCCACCCCACCCCGTGGCAGGGACGGGGTTGGAGGGCTGGGGAGGTCCTGACATCCCTCAGGTCCTTTAGTTTGCCAGGGAATTTGGGAAAACTGGATAGAATTAGAGCAGGGGAGCTCAGGCAAGTCAGGCCCTCGTTTATCAGCCAATCTTTGCTCCTGATGGATTTTTTTCTTATTTTATTCTTCTTTTTACTGAATTTCTTCTGAGCTCCCCAGCCCCCAGACTGGTGCAGGTGCCCTGGGTGGCTGGGCCTTTGCTATTCCTGCTGTAGGGAACGGGATCCAAGAGGCAAACACATCTCCAGACTGCAGTCTCTATACACATATCAGGGTTTTTTTTTTTTACACTATCTACAACCAGGGATTAGCTGGGTTAAAGTTCTTGCTACTCCTTTAAAAATACCAGAGGGAAAACAAATTAAAAAACCCAAAACACCCCAAAACCTGTACATTTCTCTAAATTACATCTCTAGAAGAATAATTTTTGTGTGTGTGTGTGTTTTTTAGAAGCTCATAAAAGACTTCAGGGGTTGTTTGGAGAGAGAGAAAATTAAATGATTGGACAAGGAAGGTTAGAAATTTGTTCAAATCAAGTCAAACAGACCAAAGCACTTTGACAGAGTTATTTTTGTAAACTTCCTAGTTTGCTGTTCAACTTTACACACTGAAAACGAGCAGAACTTCAGCTGAGGGCTTTGCTCTCAGCCCTGGTACATACAAAAGGTACTGGAAAAGCAAAAAAAAAAAACAAACTATTAAATAATTTAATATACAAGTGTAGTTAAAAAGCTTCTGTACATGGTCACTGATGTACATTGGACTGGAGAGATAGAAAATCACCGGGTTATGTTCAAATTTACACAGGGTTGGGAATGCTGGGGTGGGAAGAGGGCTCTGGAGCTGAGTCCTGGCATGAAGGGGGGGTCTGTTGGGCTCAAAGCCGAGCCCAGAGCGATCCCAGGTGGATCCTCCTGGTGTTGCAGCACATGGATCCTGCTCCGAGCCCTGAGATCAGGATCAGCCTTCCCTCAAGTCCTTCCTTCCCTCTCCCCTTCTTCCCTCCTTCCTTCTGGATCACCCCCAAGGACCAGGAGAAGCCACAGTGGGAATTGCCCCTGGGAATTTCTGTCCCTCCTCCCCCATCTCCAGCTCTGGGGGGGTCCCTGAGCAGCACGAGGAGGTTGGGAAATGCACCTTCCCCAACAGGCACTGCTGGACGTGTCCCTGCCAGAGGCCTTCCCACAGCCCAGCCCAAACCACAGCTCTCTGCAGTCAGGGTTTTGTTGTTTTTTTAATCCTGCCTGACAGGAGCAGCTCTTTTCTCCTGGCCAGAATTCCAGGCCCTGGCTGCCCCATCCCTGGGAAGTGTTTGAGCCCAGCTTGGAGCAGCCTGGTCTAGTGGAAGGTGTCCCTGCCCATGGCAGGGGGTGGGAATGGGATGATCCTTCAGGTCCCTTCAGCCCAACCCCTTCCTGGGAATCTGCTTCTAAAACTAAAAGCCACTTACTGGGAGCTGAGACTGAAGTCAATCACAGAATATTCCGAGCTGGAAGGGACCCAGGTCCTGACAGGCAAGAGAGTGCCTGGAGGCCCTGCCTGGCACTGGATTTGCAAGCCCCTCTTTTCCAGTGGCTCCTCCTTCAGGAGCTCAGGGCACTGCCAGGGAAAAGAAGCATTTAGGGGCTTAAAAACTGAGTTGTTGCAACTCAGTGACTTCCAGAGAAATAAAAGGGAGATGCTGCTCTCCAGGCAAGGGAAAGCAGAGCAGTCCATGGGGCATTCCCAAGGTGGGATCGTTCCTGATCAGCCTCCAAGACCCTGGGTCACACATTTCTATCCTAATTTTTGAGTTTAAACAGCACTGAGGGGTTTCCTTGCAATGCCAGAGACAAGATTCCCTGCCTGCAGTGGCGTCAAGGCCGTGTTTTCCGCCTCTGGAGATTTAACAAGGCCCAAAAACACACCAGAGCCAAGGTCTGGGAACAGGATCTCCACGGGAGAGGATCCACAGAATCCTGTTCTGGTAGCTGGACAAAACCCTGTCCCCTGAATGTCCTTCAGAGGGAAAAGCTGAAGGGTTTGGATTGCAAAGAAACCACCTCTGTGAGCTGCTGAGAGGGAGGGGGTGGGAATGGAAAGGGAAAATGACCTCTGGGGGCTGAAATGATTTTAAGGCCCCTTCCAAACCCATCTGTGACCGAAGACAAGGCCTGAGGGGGTCAGTTCTCTCTCTGACACAATCACTGAAGGCCCTAAATGCTCCTCTGCCCTCGCCTTTTTGAGCTGGGAGATGAATATCCAGAGCTACCAACAGAGAAAAACACCTTTATTCAACCCCAGGAACCTCCCCAGGCACTGCTGGGTCCTGGCAAAACCTGGAATCAACTCCTGCCAGCTCTCTGCAGGCCCAGCCTGTGCCCTGCTCTGCAGAGGCACAGCAAGGGAGAACTCCCAGCTGGAGGGTCCAGAAAACTGAGCTAGAACGGGAAAACTAACCTGGAAACTGGGCAGTTTTGCCCAGGGCAAGGCTGTAGCTCTATCCTAAGCCTCTGGCTTATGTTGGGTCTGGGTTTAACCAGCTGGGTTAACCCTGTGTAAGTCCTTAAGGCACAGGTGCCTTCACTGCCAGGCTGCAGCAAAGATGCAAAAAAGGCTGGGCTTTTTGGCCCCCCCTGAAGGGATCAAACAGCAGGAGAGGAACGTTCCTGCTTCCATAAAACCCACCAAGCCACGGAGAGAGCTGTGGTTCTGGGTCAGGGAGAGGGAAGGGAGGCCCTCACAGGGACACAGTGGTGGCTCTTTTGTCCCACTCCGGGCCAATCCAGGACGTGGGACCTGCCCTGGGACATCCAAACCCTGTCCCCCCAAAGCCCCTCCTTCTCCAAACAGCACAGAAAACCAGGAGGATCCCCCTCAGGAACTGGGCTGGGCCCCACAATCCACCATGATTCCACCCCAGCATCCCCACGGAGGGCGCAGCGGGATCCACTCCAGGGAAGGGGGGGCGGATCCAACGGGAATCCCACCGAGTCCTCTTCGCTTCCTGGGAGCTCTTTAACCAGGAGGAGTTGGGACAAAGGTAAGGAACAAAAGTCCTCGGGGCTGAACCCTCAATCCTCAGCCAGAGGGGAGCAGATCAAAACCAGCAGCTCTGTGCACACACCTGGGTATTCCCAGCGGGAAGAGCAGCTCCAGCTGCCCTTCCCACCAAGGCTCCTCGTCCTTCTGCCACCTCTCTCCTAACAAGGCCTCGCTGCCAGAGGGAATCTGCTGCCTTTTTCGTGGGAGAAAAGGAGTTTGCATGGATTATTTTTTGTTTGTTTGTTTGTTTCCTCCTTTTTTTTTTGTTTTGTTTGTTTGTTTCTTGTTTTTTGTTTTGTTTTTGGCTTGGTTTGGTTAAGTTTTGTCCTGATAGTTACTGTGTTTCACAGGAGACTGGCCAGGCTGGTGGTGGGGCCGTTCTGGGCCTGGAACTGGACGGGGGGGGGTCCATCTGTCCACTGCAAGAGAACAGACACCATTCCAGGACACATTCCCAGGAAACCCTCCCCCCCTGGAGAAAAAGCAGGACTGGCCTCACAGACCCTCCCTGCCTCCAGGGGATCCCACAGTTCACCCCCACATCCCTTCAACTGGTGTTTTTTTTGGGATCCCCTCCGCACACCCCCAGCATTCCAGACCCAGGGGGAGCAATTCCTGCTCTTCCAGGGGCAAATCCGACCCCTAAACACGGGAAAGAACGAGCAGGGACCCACCTGGACGTGCCAGAGGCCTCCAGGGCAAGGCAAGGGGTGCTCATTCCGTGACTTATTTCCCTCTCACCTCAGCCAAAATCTTCCAAAATTATTTATTTCTTTATTACTCCTTTTCCCCCCTCCAGGTTTTTAATGCAGCAAGAGCCAGCAAGGGCATCTCTGTGCCTGGCTCAGGGTGGATGGATGGGGGCACCTGGCTCTGGGATCCCCCCCAAAACCTCTGCTCACAAACCCCAACCACGCCCCCAAAACTCTCAGGGATCCCCCTCTGTGAGCAAAGCCAGCAAACAGCACCTCCCTACTGGCCTTTCCCACCCCCCTTTTCCTCCCCAAAGATGCCCAGTTCCTCTCATCTCACATTCCCAGCTGGATGTTGTCTCAGTTATCCCAGAACAGAACCAGCTCTGGCTGAGCTGCAGCTCAGGGAACTGATTCTACATTTCTAAAATTTGTTAAAATGGTTCTGACAGGAAAAACAGTCCAGATAAATAAGATATTTACAGATAAATTGGAGGAAAATAAAAAAACCCCAAACAACCACTTGGGAATGCTGAAGTCCCAGTAAAAACTGCCCTTTGAGCTGTGTCCAGCAAAGCATTCCCAGGACAGGGCAGACTGGGTGGTCCAAACCCTCCAGTGACCCCTGGGAGTGGTTCAGTTCATCTCAAAACCAACAGCTGCCACCCAAAACAAGAGGCCACCCCACCAGTGGCCACTCCATCACATCAAATGGCCACAGAAGCCTTTAAAAAAAAAAAAATTAAGCAGAGGTGTGGCAAGAAAACACTTGTAAGGAGCAAAGCCCAAATCCACCAACCAACCTTTGCACAAAAATGAACTCCCTGGGTCACTTTGCCTGCTGTCAGTCCCACCACCCAACCCTCACAAAAAGGGGTTAATTTGTCCCTTTTCCAGAAGGGATCTGGCTGGGTTTGGGGAGCCCAGGGAGGAGGGTGCTGAGGGGAAGGCAGGGCTGGTGCCTCACCGTGATCAGGTTGTGCTCAGGGAGGCTGCAGGCCTCGATGTGGTCCTGCAGCAGCTGCTGGGAGAAGTTCTGGTGCATCTGAGCTGCCTCGTGAGCGTCCATGGCGTTCCCACAGGCCTTGTTGAGGTCTGGAAGGCACCAGGGAAAAAAAAACATCACTGATTTGCACCCCAATCCCAAGTGAGCAGCTCCCTTTATCCATAAAAAAAAAACCCTGATCCCTGTGTTGGATGGGGAATCATTTCAACACCGAGGTCACGGCATTCCAAGCCAAAAACCTCCCGAAGGAACCCCAACCCTTCCCTTTTCCAGCTGGATTTGCTGCTGTTTCAGTTCCCAGCTGTTCAAGGGGAACATCAAAGCAGCTCCACGAGGAGGAAGGAAACTCCTCACACCACTGAACCCCCACCCTGAGTAAGCCTGGGCTGGGATTTTTGGCTTTCCAGCCCCATCTAGTGGGGCCGGGATGGACCCACCGGTTCCACCACGAGCTGTTTGTGGGGAATCCTGGAATGGGCTGGGCTGGAAGGGATGTTAAAGCTCATCCCTGCCCTGGGCAGGGACACCTTCCACTGGATCAGGCTGCTCCAACCTCGGCTTGGGCACTTCCAGGGATGGGGCAGCCACAGCTGCTCTGGGAAACCCATCCCAAGGGACTCCCCACCCTCACTGCGAGGAATTCCTTCCCAATATCCCACCTAAATTTCAGTCTGAAGCCATTCCCTGTGTGCTGTCCCTCCATCCCTTGTCCCCAGTCCCTCTCCAGCTCTCCTGGAGCCCCTTCAGGCCCTGCAAGGGGCTCTCAGGTCTCCCTGGATCCTTCCCTTCTCCAGGTGAACCCCCCCAGCTCCCCCAGCCTGGCTCCAGAGCAGAGCCCTTGGAGGGCTCCCCTTCCATCTCTGGGCATTCCCACACATCCCCACCCTCCCTGCCAGTGCCCCTTTATTCCAGGAAAGCCCCTTTTTCCTCCCCCCTCACCTCTGAGCAGGGCTGAGGACCAGAGCTGCACAGACATGTCTGGGATCTTGCTGGCCAGCTGCATGGCCGGGACCACCATGTTGTTGCTTTCCTGGGCGGGAGAGAGCAGAGCAAACAAAATAAATGGCATTTTTGGGGTTTGTTTTTATCTTTCACCCCTTGCAAACACACAGGTGTCAAAATCTGGGGTGAAATATTTGGCTCCTTTTAACTCGTGCCACGTTCTCTCACTCACAGGTGGGAGTGCTGGATGGGACAACTTCCCCCCCCCCAAGACCTATCCTAGAGCTGGAATTCGCCCCATTCCTGGGAATTCCAGTGCAGCACAGCAGGAATATTCCTTGTGCTCTGGCACAACAGTGAGAACTGAGGACTGTATCCACAGTTCCTCCCTGAAAATCCACTGGAATGATGTCACTTGTCCCTTTTCAGCCCCCTTTTCCTCAGGCATTACAGAACAGACACTTCAAACACTGGATTGAAGTTACTGAACGTGCAAATCACAGACCCAAGGTAACTTTTTGTGGGACAGCAACATAAAAAAAAATCAGATTTGCTTCCCAGAAGGCCCTGACTTTCTCTGGGAAATGCCAAGTGCCACGTCCCCAGGCACATGGAGGGAGGGAGGCCTCACCCTGTGGTTGCCCAGCACGTAGAAGATGTGCCCCAGGAGCACCAGGGAACAGGCTGTCAGGCGGTTCAGGTCCTCTGCATTGGACATCTTCAGGGTCTCCCTCAGGAACCGCCTGGAAAACAGGGCAAAAGAGGGGCTTTGACAACGTTCCTTCCCTTCCAGCGGAGGAAAATCATCATTAGAAGCTGAATCAAGGTCTGAATTAACTGGAGTGGGGAATGAACGTGCTGCAGGTGACCTTAAACAAAGCACTGAACTCCCAAAGCTCAGCTGCCACTTGGAAAAAAAAAAAAAAAAAGGCTGTGAGAGAGCTCCCTCCTTTGGAAAACTGCACCAAGGAAACGAGATTCCAAAGGATTCCACAGGACAGAGACCCAAACCCAACAAGCTGCCTGCTGTTCCCCCCCCCGCTAAATAAAGCAGGAGGCTGGAGAAACCCACAGGGAGAAGAGGGAGAAAGTTCTGACCCCCCAAAAAATGTGGATTGATTCCTCCTTTCCCCCCTCCCCACATTCCAAGGGATCTGCACTCACTTTGCCTCGTTGTATCTTCCCTGGAAGAAGGAGAAGAGCCCTCGGATGTAAAAAGCTGCTGCTCGGAGACAGTGGGAGCTACGGATAAAAGCACAGGTTGGGATCTCAGCACAGGGCAGGGACTGGGGAATCACACACAGGTTGCTGGGAATTCCCCAAAAAAAAAAAAAAAAACCTCAATAAAAAAATCCCAGCTTCTCAAACTCATTGCTGTACTTAAGGTCAGGACTTCTGCCACAAATCCAGCCCTTCCCGGCCCCAGAGCTGCTGGAATTCTCACCTCACGGGGAAGTTATGGTCTGGATTTATCCTCTCCAACAGGCTGTAAAGCTGCAGAGAGGGAGAGGAAACAATCAGCACCTCTCACATGGCACAGCCTGACAGAAAGTGCTTTATTTTGTGGGTTTTTTTTAAAGTGTAATCAAACCCAAACAGTGCAAAATCGTCCCAAACACACCCAAATTCCCCTCCCTCCCTCCGGTGGGATCAGAGTGCAGACACTCCAACACCGTGAGTTTTCCTGCCCGTTTTGATCCCAAAAATCAGGTTTTAGATTAAATATCCTTTCTCAGGCTTCGTGGGATCTCCTGGACAACGATTTTATTCTCTGGGGAAGCTCGTGGCTGTTGTGTGCAGGGGGGAAATATGGGATTTTGGGGGGAAATTTGGGGACTGAAACGGCTTTGGGGTGAAGCAAAAGGAGCCCCAACAGCCACAGGCACCTGTTTGTGGCTGTTCAGTCACTCATGGAACCACCCAAACCCCGGGGAGGACGGAAAGTGAAGCCAAGAGGCTGGGCAGGTGAAGATGGGAGCACAGCCACGATTCCCACAGGAAGAATTCCAGGGATGATCCAGCACATTCTGATCCAGAACACTCTGATCCGGCTGATCCCTCTCTAACAACGCTCTGACCCCACAGACGCCCAGGGAAAAGCAGAATTCCAAGCCCAGGAGGGGTTTTTTCCCTGCAGGGAAGGGGGATTTGGGGCCAGGCAGGGCCCTTTTACCTCCTGGTGCCTGTTGCCCTCCCGGATGTAGACGCTGGCCAGGTTTGTCACAATGAACGCCCAGAGCTCCTGGTGTGTGGTGAGCTGAAAGGCACAGACCAACAGCAGCACAGTCACAGATTCCAGAGCCTCCCCCATCCCATAAAACCAACTCCAACAGCTCCCACTTCCACGGGGAAGGCTGGAAACAAAAATCTCACCCTCAGGGCTGTAGTGAATTGTGCTTCTGCATTGTCCATGCAGTTAACAGAGATGCAGTAGAGGCCCTGCAGGAGAAGAAATGCAAATTGTGATCGCTCCCAGCAAGGAAAGGCAGCCCTAAACCCACAGAAATCCTAGGATATTGGCAGGGAAAAGTAACCAACAAGCCTTGGTTTTGCCTGGCTCCAGGACAAACAAGGAATTCTTACAAAAAGCCCTTTAAAATAAGTTTGTTCACGTAAAAAAAGGCTCTATTTAGCTAAGAAAACCACCTTAAAGGTCATGTAATACCCAAAATTCCCTACACAGCAATTCCCACAACAAGCCCTCTCCAGCTGTTTTCCACCTCCTGCATTCACCTTGCTCACCACTCCTGATCCCAAATCCTTCCCTGTGAGGGTGGGGAGGGCCTGGCCCAGGTTTTCCAGAAAACCTGTGGATTCCCCACGCCTGGAAGTGCCCAAGGCCAGGCTGGAGCAACCCGGGACAGCGGGAGGTGCCCCTGCCATGGGATGGGATTTAAGGTCCTTCCAACCCAAACCATTCCAGGATTCTCCAACACTTATTTCCAGAGGGGTTTTAAGCCTCTGACAGGGGGAAGTCACACCAGGGGTGGGCCCCCCACAGCAAAGGATTCCTGTTCCTCCACTCCCTGCCTGTCCTGAGCCCCTGGGGATGAGCAGGGCGGGATCTGGGAGCTCCAGGGCTGATTCCAGGCACTCACCAGGAGCGTGTGGAGCTGGGCAGCGTGGTTGGAGAAGAGCCTGGGTGACTGCTGGCACAGCTGGCACACCTGGGAGATCTGGCACAGACACAAACAACCACGTGTCAGGACGCTGTCTCTCCACTTCATGCTCCACATCCATCTCCTCCCACCCCACTGTCTCAGTAGGTGCTTCCAGGATCCCAAACGACGCTCCTGGGTAAAAGCTGGGGGCTGGATGTGCCTCCAGCCCAGGGACAGGCACTGCCCCACACTCTTTTGGAATGCTTTGCTCCAGCAGCTCCACCCAGCCTGGAAACCAAGCCACACATCCCTCCTGGCAGGCTCCAAACCTGAGAGCCCCCACAAAAACTGGGATAAAGCACCCCAGGGAACAGGCTTGGAGACTGGTTCTGAATCTCCCTGCCTGGGATGATGTTTTAAAGGCTGTTCCTGCCCCCAACCCCATCCAGGGGTGCTGGAATCCCGGGCCATCCTCACCTCCTGCAGGGCCGTGGCTTTGTGCCCCGTGACCAGCCGGCACATGATGATGTGCTCCAACAAAATAACTTGGAATGAGGACAGGATAGGGCTGCAGTCCAGCACTGGAGAGGGGGGACAAGGACCACAGCAAGTGAAGTTACCTCAGGAATTCACAACCCCATTCACTGAGTTACCATAAAACCCCCCCAAGGACTCGATATTTTAATAGTAACAATATTAATATTATTATTAATAATAATAATAAACAAAGTACTAATTTTTGTATTCAAAGCAATCACCCAAAACAATAACAGTGGAAATAGTGGAAACAAAGAGTGGAAATAGTGGGAACAAACAGTGGGAACAGTGGAATAGTTGTTATCACAAGTAGTAGCATTTCTGTATTTAAAGCAACCACCCAGCCTTAAAACAGAACAAAAATCTTAGCCTGGTCTCTGACCAGAGAGCCAAACAAGGCTGTGCTTGGCTTAAACCAGCAACAAATACTGGAGTTGTGCAGCACCAGCTGAATTCCAAGCCCCCTCCTTACTTTTGAGCTTCTCCAGCTGCATGAGGGCTTTGTCCGTGTACTTCTGGGCCTTCTCCAGGTACCCTGCCTGCATGGAATGCATCACTGTCACCTGCAGGAGACACAGCACGGCTCACTCACCGCCCTCAGCCTGCCCAGCAGCCTGGGCACGGGCTGGCAGGGAATTCCCAGACAAGCTGGGGGTGTCCCAGTCCCTGGGAGTGTCCAAGGGCAGGCTGGAGCCGCCTGGGACAGCAGGGGGTGGGAATGGATGGGCTTTAAGGTCCTTCCGACCCAAACTGCTCCAGGGTTGCCTTTAAAATCCTCTGCACAAAGAGGGGAGGGCTCGGGGATCCCCACAAGGTCTGGGGGTCCCCACAAGGTCTGGGAGGTCCCCACAAGGTCTGGGAGCCCCCACAAGGTCTGGGAGCCCTCACAGCTCCTCAGCTCCCAGCTTTTCAGCTCGCTCCTGACAACATTCTGGCCTCGGATCACGTTCAAGAAGCGGAACTGGCCCTGGTCCCAGAGGCTCGGGGTCCAACTGTGGTAACACTGGTAAAAATCAGCCAAGGTGGCCCCTCTTTGCACCAATCAATCCACTTTTGAGGTGCATAATTAACAGGGTTCAGCTTTAGTTTTTGGGCTTCTCTCCCCTCTTTTCTCACGCTGATGACCCCAGGGGTGCCGTGGCAAAGCATGACCTGGCCCAGATCCGCGTTTCCACCGACTTAATTAGCAGTTAATCAGCAAGCAGGGCTCTCACCAGGTAGACCAGCACACACATGTGCTCCTTGGGCAGCCAGTGGAAGAGGTCAGCAGGGTTGCTGGGCAGGATCTCGTCATCGTGCAGCGTGGAGATGGTCTGGATGCACTGCTGGAGCTGCTTCAGGCAGGGCTTGACGCTCTTCACCTGGCAGGGACCACATTCCAGCTGCGCCATTCCAGGGGCTGGGAGGGCTGGGAAAGCCTCCCAGCCAACAAACAACCCCCCACACACACAGCCAGGGGATCAGTTCATGCCCAAAGCGTAACAGGGACTGTTTCAGGCCTGTTGCAGGATCGACAACACTGACAATTCCTGCTTGGAAATACGAGCAGAACGTTTCCCAAAGTTACAAAAAACCCCTTTATGTTATTTTTTGGTGGGTGGATGTTGCCCCCAGCAGCACCACCACATGGAAGCAAGAGAGGCCAAAGACATAAAAACATCCCTCGAGGAAGAAATTCAAGTCGTTTCTCCCCCTCATTTCACCTGTGACGAAAACCTCCAGAAATTCAGTTTCCTTCACACACAAAAAAAAACCACCAAAAAGGTGTTTTTGGAGGCAGTGCAGCCCTCCCCAGGGCTCCCTGGCAGCTCCCCCCTACCTGCCCGGCGTCCAGGTAGTGTGTGACCTGCAGCACCAGGAAGAACACGCGCAGGGATTCCTTCTGGATGGGGTTCCCCTGCCAGTTCTCCACGATCTGCCCGCACAGGGTCAGCAGAGGGTGAACCTCCTGCAGCTTCCGCTCCATCAGGAGCAGCTGAAATCCCGAAGGGGAGGGGGGGACAAAAAAAAACCCCAGTCATTACTTCTGTGTTAGACACTTGAAACACTCAGGGAGCCACAGCAGAGCCCACTGGGAGGAAATCCACTGGGATGGATTTCCCAGGGCAGCTGTGGCTGCCCCATCCCTGGAATTTTCCAAGGCCGGGTTGGATGGGGCTTGGAGCAACCTGGGATGGTGGAAGGTGGCACTGGGTGAGCTTTGAGGCCCTTCCAACCCAAACCACTCCAGGATTCTCGTTCCAGCCACACTGATTTATTCGCCTCATTGCAAGATTCTCACAGCCAGGCCCTCCCTCCCTCCAGTGACAGCTTCCAATTACCCTTTTGCAATTTCCAATTATCCCTTTTTACAACTTCCAATTATCCTTTTCCCCTCCAGAAAATCGTGTCACAATTGAGGAGGGAAAAAAAACCAAACCCAAACCCTCAAACCTATTCCCAGGGATCTCACACAAATCCTGCAGGCTCCAAGCTTATCCCAAATATATTTTAACGCTGTGCCTGCTCACATGGCAAACAAGAAAATATAAAGCATAAAAAAAAGCACATAAAACACCTTAAAAATCAGTTAATGGCCAGGCAAGGCTCGTTCATTTGCTCTGGAACTTACATTAAACAAGTGAAGAATTTATTTAAAAGGAACATCCAACTCACCATCCCCTTGCTGAGTAGGAACAGTGCTCTGAAATGAAACAAAATCACGTCATGCTCCAAAAGGGTTACTCAAATCACAATTATGCACCAAAAAAAAAAAGAGTTAAAAATAAGGATTTGCCTTTCTCCCCCTCGAAGAGCAGAAGGAAAAGAGAATTAAGGGACCTGCCACAGGAAACCCATCTAAAAGCTGCTTGGAATGGGTCAATCAGAGCTGCAGGAACCGAAATTCCAGCCTCAGGTTTGGATCCAGGCTTTGGACAGTTCCAGCTACAAGAGTTTCTGAGGTCAAACCAGGGAAAACTCAGTTTAAAAACCCTTCTACAGAGTCTAAAGAGGACGTGGTTGGGTTTAACAGCTTTAATGGTGTGCTGGAAGGTGTCCCTGGGAGCTTGGAACTGGATGATCTTTAAGGTCCTTCCGACCCAAACCACTCTGGGGTTGTGTGAGCAGGAAGAGGAACAAGCTGGGAACAACCCCCCAAAGCTGGAGGAATTTCTGGTGTGGGGTTCTGGGTGGGGTTCAGAAGCAAACCAACATAATACCTTTAAACCAGAACAGCTCTAAAATAAAAAGGGGAAGGAAAAGCCACAATATTTTCTCCGGGGAGGGAAGGGACGCCCTGGGATCTCACCTGGTGTACTCGGAGCCCACCACCCTGGCGTACTCCGCTCCCACCCCCAGCAGGTCACACGCGGACACCAAGTCCTTCTCCAGGGTGTGGAGTTGCTGAAATAACCAAAAAATAAAGGACACAAAAAGGTGGGTGTTTTCTCCATGGAACCAATTAACGAGTTCTCCAAGTGAAGACCACGGATTGTTCAGTTGGAGTGAACGGGAACGGAGCCTTTTCCAGCTGGAGGAGCAGAGCAGCCTCCACCCTGTGTGGTTTGAGCTCAGCAGGAAGGGGGGAAAGGAAAGCACAGGGCATTTAGGACAGGCTTAAAAGCTCCCACCCAACACTTTGGATCACCCAGGAAAACCAGCACTTTAGGAGCAGCTGAGGACTGGGACAAACACCAAACACTGCCAATTCCAGCTTTATTTGCACCAGTTCATCCCCAGAATTCCTAGGCCTGACCTGTGCAGCTGAAGCTCGTTTTATGCATATTTTATCTTTGCAGTTCTATATTATATATATTCTTACACTTGTTTTTATAATTTATACTTACATGAAAATAAAATACATATAAAATGAGCTTTATATTTATATAAACTACAAAACCATAGACTTCGTACTTTACAATTTATTTATAAATTTAACTTATAAATATACTTACATATATACATATATATATATATAAAATATACACTTCTGAGCATATTCCAGAAGAGGAAAAGTAACTCTTTCCCTGGACACCTTTCTCCTGCTCCTTTTCCCCTCCCACACCTACCAAAGAAGTAGAAAATACCCCAACAACACCTCACCCTGGCAAACCCCAATTCCAGCAGCACTTCAGGCAATTTCCTGCGAGCCACAGTTTGATTTTTTCCCCCACTCCACCTCTGGAACTGTGCATTCCCAGTTCCCACGGGACGATCCCTGCTGCTTCCCTCCCCCTCCTGCCTCCACCCAGCCCACTCAAACCACGGATTCCTCTTTCCCCTCCCTCTTCACACCCCCAACCCAGGGCTGAGGGGGGTGTGGAAAGGGCATCCCAAGGCTCTTCCCAGCCCTTTTCCCTTTGCAGGGACGGGGATCACTTACTGCCAGCTGGAAGAGCAGGCGGCAGTGCCAGTAGGGAGTCTGCTGGGAGATCTGGATGGCCTTGCGCAGCAGCGGCTTCGCCGTGTCCACGGAATTCTGCAACGCAAAGCCGGGACACCGCGAATTTGGGAATCCCACAACCCCACACCCTCACAGCGAGCCTGAAATCAGACCCACGGCCTGCTGGGTCGTGGAGATGGAGAATTTAAAGGCGTGGGAAGCAGGAAAAGCAAGAGGGGAGATGCTGGGAGAGGATTCCCGGTGGCTTCCCCGTCCCTGGGAGCGTCCCAGGCCAGGCTGGAGCCACCTGGGAGAGCGGGAGGTGTCCCCAGGGCAGGGGGTGGCACTGGGTGGGCTTTCCGTGGTTCTAAACCCCTGAGGAAAACCCTCTTATTGCCCACATCCCACCCCCAAAACCAGCCTTTGCAAAGGAACCCCTCGGCCAAGGAAAACTCCCTTGGGAAAAGCCACGCTGCGATTCCAGCAGGGGCTTCCAGGATAAACAAAAAAAAAAAGACAACAAAAAGCCTTGTTTTAGCTTTGTATTTTAGCTTAATATTTTGACTCAGTATTTTAACTTGGTATTCACACTACAACCCCATAAACCCCATAAAAACTGTACTATTAATGGGAATCAGCTGCTCCAGGGCCCGAAGGAGAGGCCCCACTCACCTCCTGGCAGTAGAGCTCCGACAGCAAACTGGCTGCCTCGAACTTCACGTCCTCAAACTGCGGGATCTGGCACCAGAGTTAAGGCACAGCGGGCACCGGGTGGGGAACAGCCCCAGCCTGGCCTCCAAGAGCCCTTAAACCCCTCGGGAGAGCTGGGATGGGATGGGCTTTAAATACCCCTTCCCAGCCAAACCATCCCGGGGTTCAACGCAGGAGGCCCCCAAGTGATGTAATACATTAAAAATAGGTTTAAAACAGATTAAAAGCACCAGTTAAACCCCCACCCCAGGCTCGTGGAGGCGTTTAGGGAGTTTCCATGGAGGTGTTTCGTGCTCAGCACCTGTAAAGGACAATTAATTCTTTCTTTGAAGACCTCAAGGCTCTTAGGGAGCAGAGAAGAGGCAAAAACTGGAAAAACAGAGAGAATTTTTCGGCTCTTCCCCCCGATCCATCCGCTCCCTGGATGTGCTCCCACCCAACACAGCGGACCAGGCAGGGATGTGCCAGGAAAAGGATACCTGCTGGGATATCAGCCACTGCAAGGGAACACAGGGGGTTAGTCCGCGACCAGCACCCACCGGGAGCCCCCTCCCTCGCCCCCTCCACCCCACTCACCGCCTTCTCCAGGTGCCCGCGGGCCTGGTCGCCGTTGCGGGTGTGGTGGTAGAGGACGGAGCCGAGCTGGAGGTGCGTGCGGGCCTCCATCCTGGCGGGGGGCTTGCGGGGCAGCACGGCCTGCAGGCAGTGCACGCAGAGCCGCACCTTGGGCGGGCTGGACGTGCGGAAATGCTCGGCCAGGCCCAGCAGCGCCAGGTACCACGACTCGCCCGCGGCCGCGCCGCCCCCTGCTCCCGACCCCGCCGCGGGCCCGGCCGCGCCGCCGCCGCCCCCGCCCGCGCCGCCGCCCCCGGCGCCACCCGCGGCTCCCGCGGCGTCCCCGGAGCCCGCCCCGCCGCCTCCCGCCGGCTGCGGCGGCTGCTGAGGCGGCGGCGGCTGCTGAGGGGCCGCCGCGCCCGCCGCCACCGCCGCCATCTTGGGGCCGCCGACAACACGGGCGGGGGCCGCGGGGCACGGCGGGAGTTGTGGTTCGCGCGCGGGGGCTCCTGGGAGTTGTAGTCCCCGCTGGCAGAGCGCGGGGTGAGGGCGGTCGGGCCTGTTCCGCTCCCCCCCCACCTTCCTTTAAAAGTTCTCTTTCCTTTAAAATTATGTTTTAAAACAGCTTTTAGGATGTCTCCAAAGTGTCTTTTTAAAATGTCTGTGTTCTATCATATATTAGAATATACATAATGCATATGTTATATGAAATATGATATATAGCATATAATATATATAAGATGGAGCGCATAATAGATAACGTTTCTCTCCCCACGCTTTCACTGTGGCGCCTCAATGCTGATGTAGCCAAACTGGAAATTCCCCACATTTTCCCCCAAAACGCCTCGTGCCGGCCGCAGCGCTCCGCGGGCGATTAATTAGCCAATTAACCGCCAGACTTAATTAACCGCCTCCCTCAGCGCAGCACCCTCCCTCCGGGCAGGGACTACAACTCCCAGCAGCCTTCGCGGCCGCGCGGCCCCCACCGGGCGCGGCGCTCCCGGCGCGCGGGGCAGGCTGGGAAGGGGACTCCAAAATGGACAACCACCGGGATGCTCCAGGTACGGCCCGGCCCGGCCCCGCCGTCCCCCCGGCCCCGCCGCTCCTTCCCTCCCCTCCCTCCCGCCTCCCTCCCGGCGCTCCGGGAGCCGCGCGGGGCTGCCTGTGCCCCACGGGTGGCTGTGTGCCCGTGGGGTGCCGTGGCTTCGCTCTCCACCCCCCCACTCCCCAGCTCCGTTGGTTTCCAGCTGGGAAGGCGAGGCGCTGGTTAATACTCCGTTAATATTCCGTTAATATTCCCCTCCGTTAATATTCCCCTCCGCTTTCCCTGCAGGGAAGGCGAGGCGGCGGTTTGGGATGGCCCCTCCTCTCCCCCGTTAGTGTTCTGCTCCCTTTTCCCACGGGGAAGGCGAGCCGGTGTTTTCCAGGACGATCCCCAATAATCCCCTCTGTTTCCCGCAGGCAAGGCCAGCCGGTGGTTCGGCTCTTCCCAGTCCAAGGCGGCCAAGACGAGCGTGAACATCCTGCAGCAGGAGGAGCTCATCGCCCAGAAAAAGCGGGAGATCGAGGCCCGGCTGGAGCAGCAGGCGAGGCAGAACTCCCTGAGCATCCCCCAGCTCCCGCTGCTCGGAGAGTACGTGGAGCCTCCGCAGTTCCAGGGCTCCAAACAAGGGGCGTTTTGGGAAGAGGGTGGGGAGGGAGAGGAGGAGCTCTGCGGGAATGTTGGAGTGAGGGGCTGAGCCAGGGGTGAGGATTGGGGTGATCCATGGGGGAATTTCAGGATTTCAGGCTTTAACAGAAGGGAAATGTTTCTTAGAAATTATATATATAATTTACAATTTTATATATAATCATTTATAGTCATTATGTTCTCTATATGACTTATTAACATATTTGGATATTTGTTAGTAACTTACATGTTGACTTATTCATTACACTAATTATGTGTGATTAATGTATTAATATATTTGTTATATTCAGCATAGAAATTATATATGTGATATATTAAGATTGATATATTTGTGATAGAAATGATGTGTTGACATGTTATAGGATTATATATATGGTTTATCAATGTATTGATATGATATATCCATGATAGGAATTATGTATAGATATATTTACCATAGGAATTATGGGTATGACATATTAATATTTTGATCTAATTATGACATATTTATGATAGAAGTTATATATGGATATATTTATGATCTGATATCCCTGGGGGCTGGGGAGCCTCCTGAGCTCCATCTCCCCCTTTTTATTCCTAATTCCTGGGGTTTTATCCCATTTTCTGCCCCCAAATCCCCAGTGTGGGAGGGGCTGGGCAGGCTCCTGAGCTCCATCTCCCCCTTCTTCTCTCCCCACCCAGCGATGACGGATCCGAAAGCGACGCCTCCGTGTCCAACAAGTTTGTGAACGATGGGAGCTTCCTGCAGCAGTTCCTCAAGCTCCAGAAGGAAAAGTCAAGTGCTGGTAGGTCCATCCCGAGCTCCAGGCTCTGGGGCAGTCCCTGCTCCTGCCTGAACCCCTGCTAGGAAGTTCTGAGGCGATGATTATCCCTGAAAATCCGGGTTAAAGGCTGGATTTGGGATGCCCCAGGAAGGTTTTCCCTCTTTCTTTCCATTTCCCCCCCCACCCTCCTCATGCTGTGAAGTCAAGCAGTTCTCTTCTGGCTCGAATCTCTCTTTGTGAACAATCATCAGCGTTGTTTTTTGGTTTTTTTTTTTTTTTTTTTTTTTGGCTTGTGTTTTAAACAAAATTCAGATTAAATTAATAATAACAAATTAAATCGCTTCGATTTCAGTGTTTTCAAATTAACTACGTTTATTTAAAAATTCCTTAAAATTTCCTAAATTTCTTTGGAGTCCCAGCTCCTTGGAGTCCCAGCTCCTTGGAGTCCCAGCTCCTTGGAGTCCCAGCTCCTTGGAGTCCCAGCTCCTTGGAGTCCAATTCCTCTTCAGTTCCTTTCCAGTTCCTTGGAGTCCACTTCCTTTCCAAGAATTTTGACTCAAAGAAATTTCCTTCCGATTTCCCTGGCTAAATTTATCCGCTAACAAATGTAATTCATTACCTCAATTAAACACAAAACCCCTCCTGCTTTTACTCTGCTTTCCCCCTCAGTGCCTCCCCCCACCCTGTAATTTCTCCGCCGATCCAAACCCCTCATCCCAGGAATTCTCCCTCTGCTTCCCCCCCTTGCAGAGCCCGCCCCCCAGCTCCGCTCCGGCCCCGAGCAGCGGGAGCAGCGGGAGCAGCGGGAAGCGGCTCCCCGGGAAGCGGCAGCTCCTGAGCCGGATGCTGCACCAGGCACGGAGCCTCCCCCAGCCCCGGCCCGGGCCTGCCCTGCCCCTGCCCCGCCCCAGCGTCTTCCAGGGCCCCGACGAGGAGGAGGACGAGGACTACGAGCAGTGGCTGGAGATCAAAGGTCAGTGATTCCCTGTGTTCCGGGGGTTTGGGATGCAGGAGCACCAATCCTGGGATAGGGGTTCAGTGTAGGGACAGGATTATGAGCAATGAAAGGAGATCAAAGGTCAGTGATTCCCTGTGCTCCAGCAGGTTTGGGATGCAGGAGCACTGATCCCAGGGTAGGGGTTGTGTGTAGGGATTTGTGCTCCAGACATCTGGGAGCACTAATCCCGGGATAGGGGGTCATGCAGGGACAGGATTATGAGCAGTGGCTGGAGCAGAAACTTCAGCAGAGACACCAAGGTCTGGTTGATGACATTCCTGATTTAGGGGAAATTTAGGCCACATTTATCTCAGACACGATTCTCAACAGCAACCCTATTTTTATGTATCTTAATTACAGCTTATTATTCTGCTTTTATTCTGTTTGCTGTTTGTTGGAGGATCTGGAGGATCTTTAAGGTCTCTCCCAACCCCAGACTGATATTTGAGGTATCACTGACCCAGCCTGAGCTCAGTATCTCTCTCCAGACTTAGACCAGGCTTAGAAAGATCTATTTTCTTTAATTTAATCAACCCAGGTGCTTGACCAGCCCATAACCTGTGAAAATAAGGTGCAGAGAATAAAAATGACCTGCCCTTAGTGGGCCTGGGGTGGTTTGTTAGTCATAAGAATTCTGAGTTTGGCCATTTCAGTGCTTTGGGCCAGGTGCTGATTTCTCCAGAAAAATCCTGATGTTGGTGTTTGAAATGGGATTTTAAGTGGCTTTAGGTGGTGAAAAAAAAGAGAAATCATCAGTTTGGGAGGTGTGGGGTGTTAATAAACATGAATGGCATGTCCTGTGGGGAGCTGGGACCAGGTAGGACCCAAATCCCTGCCTCTTTTACTGAGTTTTGGTAAAAAAGAAATCTCACCTCGGGGTCCTGAGTGCTTGAAGTGGGATAGAAACCCAAGGAACAGGATGGAAAACCAGGCACTTATCCACAGTTTGTCTGGATAACCCAGGCCAGGAAGCCCCAAGGCAGATTTGCCCCACAATGTGAATTTCTTGGGGGTGTGTTAATTAATCAAGCCTGAAACGAGCTTGGAGCTGCCCAATAAGTCACACCATCATTTATTCCGTGACACATCTCCAAACCCCTGTCCCTGCTGGGATTTGGAAAAGCAGAATCCAGGGAATTCTGAGCTTGGGCACAAAACGCTCCAGGAGGAGTGGGAGAAGTGGCTGTGGGGAGCAGAGGGGAGCCTGAATTTAGGGGTTGTGGGGCTGATCCCGTGGGTGACTCTGCTCTTCCCACTGCCCTTCCCAAAAAAAAAAAATCTCCTGGCCCGGACAAAGGCCTGTGTTAAGTTCCCACTGAACATCATCCCTGTCGGAGTTCCTGGGCTTTTCCCTTTGGCACAGAAGCCAAAATCCAGTTTTTTGGAGCAGGACATGGGCAGTGCCAGCAGGAAGAGCTGCTGCTCCAGCCACACAGTCTGTGTCCACGAGCTGGGGACAGGGAATGTCTGGGGAGCTGGAATCTGGAATCTCCAGTGAGTAACGTGGTGGTTCGAGCCGCCGACCCAAATTCCTGGTCCTGCCTGGTGTGTTTTGTATGGAATACAAACGGTCAGGAGAACAGTTACGCCACGACCAGAGGCAGTTTGGGTTCAGCTCCGCTGAGTTGGAGCTCCGGACTGGGATGGAGCTGTGGATCCCCCACCCCTGGGAGCGCCCAAGGCCAGGCTGGAGCGACCCCGGGCCGGTGGAAGGGCGTCCCTGCCCACGGCAGGGCGCGGGGGACGGACCAGCTTTCGGGGTCCCCTTCCAACCCGGCCCGGCCCGGGATCCACATCTCGGGCTTTTCCTTGTAGGAGCCACCCAGCCCGTTAACTCCTAAGGGAGTCAGAGAGCCCGCCGCTCGGTTGGGAGCCGTGATTTCCGCGCCTGCGCCCGCCCGGATGCGCCGTGCCCCGCTCCCCGTCCCCCCCCGCGGGGGCGGCGGCCGCGGGGCCCTGGTGTGTGAGTTGAGCCCCAGTACTGACAGCCTGCTTAAAGTTTTACCCCCAGAGGATGCGGAGACCCGGGAGGTGGTGGAAAAGCTGGCCAGGTTCGTGGCTGAAGGGGGCCCCGAGTTAGAGAAGGTCGCTATGGAGGACTACAAGGATAATCCGGCTTTTTCGTAAGTGCGGGAGGAGCGGTCCCAGCCCCGGCCTCGCCTCCTCCCGGCGGGGAAACGGCAGGGTTGGGGTGGGTTGTGTGTTCCCAGGGCGGTGGGGAGGCACTTCAAAGGTGGGTTTGAGGGTTTGTGGGCACGCAGAGCTCCAATCCAAGGGTTTGCGTCCAATTTTTGTGTCAAAACCGGGATGGAGGGCGGATTCCCCCTCCCTGGAAGTGCCCAAGGCCGGGTTGGAGCAGCCTGGGGTGGTGGAAGGTGTCCCTGCCCGTTGGAATTGGATGATCCTTCAGATGCTTTCCCACCCAAACCGTTCTGGGATGTTATTTCCAGAGGGTTTTAAGCCTCTGACGGGTGGAAATGACACTGGGAGGGAGTCCCCCTGCAATGGATGATCCATCCAACCCACACCACTCCAAGATTCCGTGGTGGATTTAAGCTCTGTCAGGAGTAACTGTTGAGTGGCTGAGGCAGAAAGTGCCCCCACGGTGGTGCTGAGGAGGGAGCAGAGCTCCTGTGCCACTCCCAGCCCGTGGGAATGCTGGATGTGATCCCAGGACTGGTGGGCAGAGGGTTCCCTCCCGCATCAGGACAGATTGTTCTTTATGTCCCTTCAAGTGACACAAATCTGGGTGCAGGTCCCTGGATCAGAGCTCTGCACGTCTGCAAATGCTAAATCCACGTTTTGAGGGCGTTCTGAGTAATTTTTCTGTTTTTCCTTTGTGATCTGAGCTGGTTTTTTTACCCCAGAGTACCAATATTTATGAATTGCTGATCCGTGGGGGTTTTTTGCCTGTTTTTTTTCTTTTCTTCCATCCAGGTTTTTGC
Organism: Myiozetetes cayanensis; assembly: GCF_022539395.1. Taxonomy (NCBI): domain Eukaryota; kingdom Metazoa; phylum Chordata; class Aves; order Passeriformes; family Tyrannidae; genus Myiozetetes; species Myiozetetes cayanensis. The sequence continues at coordinate 4,391,349 of NW_026087477.1, forward strand.
ACGATAAGAACAGCAGAGAATTCCTTTACTACAGAAAGAAAGTGGCAGAGATAAGGAAAGAGAATCAAAGTTCTCAGGCAGCCTCTTCCCACAAAGGTAATTCCCACTGGGAGCCGGGGAAGATGAACTGCACAAGGAGCCAATTTTTGGGCCCACAAAAAATATGGTCGTTTCCCTCTGCCTTCCCCTCAAGCAGCCTCCAGGTGTGAAGGGGCAGCTTGGGATTGTGGGGAATGTGGAGTTGGCCCCTTTTCCAAAGGTTTTTCCCTGCTGCTCCTGGGCCCTTCTAGGGGGGAAAATTCTGAGCCAGGGATAATCCTGGGGGGTGTAACCCTGTGGAAAAGTGCCTGGCATAGGGGGGAAAGAAATGCAAAATCTTTAACTAGGTGTAATTCTGAGAATGTAAACCTGTGGAAAAGTGCCTGGCACAGGGAAAACTGCAATCCAGGAGTAATTCTGAGGGGTGCAACCCTGTGGAAAAGTGCAAAATTGTTATCTAGGGATAATCCTGAGGGGTGTAACCCTGCAGAAAAATGCCTGGCACAGGGAAAAATGCAATCCAGGGGTAATCCTGAGGGGTGTAACCCCGTGGAAAAGTGCCTGGCACAGGGTTCAAATGCCACCCCAGCAGGGAGGGCCGAGTGCCCCCCTGGAAGCCCGAAACCGGGCTGGGTGTGTCCCTGCCCTGGCACTGTGTGCTGTGTGCTCTGAACTGTTCCTGTCTGTGCTCTGAACTGCTCCTGTGCTGCCATTTCCTCCCGTTTAAACTCCACTTTTGCCCTTATTCTGCTCTTGGGGTCCTTAGACCAGGTAGGCTTTGACTGTTGCTTGTTGGGTTGGGCCCCAGTACTCAGGGCCCGCTTAAAGTCTCGCCCCCAGACGACGAAGGGACGAGGGAGTCGGCGGAAAAGCTGGCCAGGTTTGTGGCGGCCGGGGGGCCCGAGGTGGAGGCCATTGCCCTGCAGAACAACAGAGAGAACCCCGCTTTCAGGTACACCAAAATCCACTTTTCCTTTTTTTTTCCCCTCCCTGCTTTAAAAGGGGTGGGGAATGGCGGGGGCAGAGCCAGCTTTTCCGAGCAGGTGAATTTTTAGGGAGAGGGCTTTGCCTTCCTGCAAAAGGTGGGGGGGGGGGTCTGATATTTTTCCAGAACTCCCGGTTTGTTTGGCGTCAAAAACCAGGGAACCACGCATGGGGAGTGTGGGATCAGGGGGTGGAAAAGCCCTGCGCTGGCTGTGGGTGCACACGGGGCGGTGCTGGAGAGCTGGGAATGCCGTGGGAGGGCTCTGGGCACTGCAGGAGTGGGAAGGGGGAGCCCTGAGCACAGTGTGTGGCTGCCACGGCTTAAACTCTTGTTTCTTTGGGTTTTATTGGTGGGTTTATGTTTTTTGGGGTTTTTTTTTTAGGTTTTTGTACGAGCCAAACAGCAAAGGCTACAAGTATTACAGGCAGAAGCTGGAGGAGTTCCGGAAGGCCAAGGCCAGCCCTGGCTGTGCCCCTTTCCCTGGAGAGCCCAGCCTGAAAAGGAAAACCAGCCCTGAGGCCTCCCCCTCCCCGCTGTGCTTCCCCTCCCTGCCTTTGCCCCTTCCCTCCCCGCTGCCTCTGCCCCTTCCCGTGCCCGTTCCCGCCCCTCTGCCCCTTCCCGTGCCCATCCCCTCGCCCCTGCCCGTCCCCTCCCCTCTGCCCGTGCCCCTGGCAGTGCCCCCAGCCCTCCCTGTGCCCCCCTCCTCCCCCTCACCATCCTCCTCCTCCACCACCCCCCCTGACCAGACGACCCCCACCACCCCCACGGCCGCTCCGGGCACCACCAAAAAGAAGCGGAAGAGCCGGTGGGGGCCGGAGGAGGACAAGGTGGAGCTGCCCCTCCCACAGCTGGTGCAGCAGCTGGACTCTCCCTCCCCTCTCTCAGGTCAGTGGGGGGCTGGGAAGTGGCCCTAAATTTTTACCCTGCCCCAGCTCTGTGAGCACGAAATGCTCTTTCCCGAGAGCTGGAATGTTATCCCTGGAGCTCTGGGGGGGTGGCTGAGCTGCACCCGTGCCTGGGCAGAGCTGTGGTTGGGTGCTTGGGGAGGGCACAAAACCAGAGTCACTGGGGGACAGCAGGTGAACACAGACACTTCAAAAGGCGCCTCTGCCCAATTAGCCTGGAGTGGGAAGGGAGATGGGAGAAGAAAGGGAAACTGAGAGGATTAATAACCCACAAAAAGAGCAAGGAGGAGCTTTTCAAAGAGCAGCAGCAGAACTGATGGAGTGGGACAAGGGATGGCAAGAGCTCTAATTTTCGGCTGATTTGAGGCTCATTTCTCCAGCAAGTCCCTGGCTCCGCTCCTGGGGCTGGAATTACTGCTCAGCATTTTAATCCTGGCATTAGGCTGGGTGGGCTCTGGTGCCCAGGAAGGGTTCTGCCCCTTACCCAGCACCTCCAAAGCAGAGGGGAGAGGAGTTCCTGGTGCTTCTGCCCCCTGCTCACTGGCCCTGCACAGAAATCCTGTGGGGATTTTCCCCCCCACCATGGGGGAGTCGCTGGCCTTGGGTTGCTGCTCCTTGCAGGGCAAAAATCTTCCCTGATCGTTGCATTTCCAGTAACTTTGCCTTGCAGACAATGGTGAAGCTGAGCAGGGGCTCTCCAAGCCCAGCAGTCCCAGTGCTGCAGTGGGGGGAGCTGCAGGGGTATCCACGTGCTCATTCCAGCGTGCTGGAACTCCCCTGGCTCCTTCAGCCCCCCCTGACTGGGCAGGGACACGCTCCTGGTGCTGCTGCTGCTCCCTTTGCTCAGGGCTTTGTGTCAGGCAGAAGAAAAGGACAAGCAACCACTTTGCCAGGCAGAACAAATCAGCCCTTAATGCTCTGCAGGGGGAAGGATTAATTTCTGTTATCAGTTCAACTGGACTAATCCCTTTTGGAATTAACAGCCTCACCCTGACAGGTTAAGGCAGTTGCAAATTTCTGGTCCTGTGGAAGGGGAGAGTTGCTCTGGTACCTAAATGTGTGTGTCTTAGTCCTTGATCCTCAGCAATTGTTTTGGGTTTGGGGGAGGATTCTTTTCCTGTCCTCCCTGGGTGATAGATCAGGATGGTGGAGAGAGGAGAAAGTGTGGCCCTTTTTTTGGAGAGAGGCAAGACTCCTCTCGAATATATTGACACCAAAACACTTCCCTGGCTCCCTGCAGGGGCTGATGGATCCGAAAAGCTGAGCCAGAGGTGTGTGATTAGTGAACTCTGGGGGTTAATGACAAATTACAGGCTGTCACTGCCACCTCGTGAAAACCTGAGCTTGGGTCTGATTAGCCTGAATTAAAGATCTTCAGGCTGGGAAGGAGGAGAGCACTCGTGTGCTGCGGTTTCTCCTGTAAGGAGCTGCTCTTCAGGCATCTAGGAGAGGGACAGAGCTTCAGGTGCTGCTCTGCCAACGCTGCAGACACACTGCACCATTAACCCTGTGGGCAAAGCCGATGTCACTCCAGGGAGGGGGGGAAAAAAAGAAAAAGGTATTTTTCCCAACCCTGCTGAATGTGAGGCTGAGCAGCAGCTCCTTGCCTTCTGCACTGTGTTTGCCTGGTGCCAGAAAGTGTGTGTGTGTGGGGGGAAGTTAGAAATCTTACCTATTTCTGTGCAAATTCCTCGGTGTTATCTGTGAACACTTTTCCATCTGCAGATGGAGCTCGGGGTGGAGCCTTTGCCTTTTCTCCCAACTTTGCCCTGTTGTGGTCCTTTGGGCCAGGGCCGCAAAAAAAGCACCTCCCAGGGCTGAATTCCTGCAGTGCCTTTGAGCATCGAGCCTGCAAAGCCCCAGAGCAGTCAGACAGCCCGGGGAGGGGGTGGTTTAGGGAGGGGAAGGAGCAGTGGGATCCCATTCCTGGGAAGGAGGATGCTCGGCCTCACCTTTAAGGTGGCTGCTTTAAGGTTTGCTGGGAAGGCGCTGCCTGGGGAGCCTCTGGAGCTCTCAGCCGGGTGTTCCTGCAGTTCAGAGGGAAGGCACGAGCTGCTGTGACCTCTGTGAAGGGCAGAGCTTTCCTTGGAGCATTCAGGGAAAGCTTTTCCCATGCCCTGAGCCGGGAGGTGATGCCGGAGCACCCTCAAGCATCAGCCCCGGCGTGTCCATCAAACCCATTCCCAGCTCCCCCCCTGCTCCCCCCAGACAGGAACCAGGCTGGCCCTCAGCAAGAAATAGGTTTATTCTCCCGTTTGCTCCCGTTTCTTGGGAGCTGACAGTGCACTTTCCTGGCGTCACACTCCTGGAAAACCTCTTGCAGTGTTTTACATAACGGAGGGTGAGTGTGCAGGGCCTGGAACTGGGGGGAGTGGAGGGAAAGAGCTGGGGGGTGTCCTGGAGTTAAGGAAACCACCAGGAGATCTGGGGGGATCAGAGTGCTCAGATCGAGTGCCCTGAGCGGGAATTTGGAAGGAGGGGGACACTAAACCCTCCACCCCCCCACCCCAGGGGCCTCATTACCGAGATGGGGTGTGGTGAACAATGATCGTCCGGTAATTGGGCTTCGTAATTAATAGATCATGAATGATGAATGAAGCAGCACTTAACTGCAGGCTGGCCCTGCACTCACACGCATCCACGGGGGCTTGGCAGTCATTAGGAAGCAATCCTTCCCCTTGTACTGATAAATGCAGAGCGTTTTGGGGCTTCTTTCCAGCTCTTCAGTGTCTGAGAGGTGCTTTAGGGAGGAGCTGCCAGCCCTGCTGGAAATACATGAACCAAGTTTGCAAGGCAATCTCTCTCCTGGAAATCTCTTTTGTGTTTTGTTGTGGGGTTTTTTTTGAGCCCCACGGATGTTTTTATTCCTTTCCTTCACGCTTTATAAAAATCCTATAAACAACCTGGACTTGTCCAAGGTTGCCTGGTCTGGTGAGAGGTGTCCCTGCCCTGCCCAGGGTTGGGGGGTGGCACTGGATGATCCTTCGGGTCCCTCCCAGCTGGGATTTGCCTTCACTGGGCTCTCAGGTTTTTAACGGCCTCTTAACACGTGTTTTTCACAGTCCAGGACCTGAAGGGCCTTGGCTACGAGAAGGGGAAGCCCGTGGGCCTGGTGGGTGTGACCGAGCTCTCCGAGGCCCAGAAGAAGCAGCTGAAGGAGCAGCAGGAGGTGAAGCCCTGAAATGGTTCCCAAAATTGATAGTGGGGTGGGGGGGGAAAGGAGCAAAGAAACCTTTGCAGCAAATAAATCTCTCGGATTTGTGCTGGATGCCTGAGATCCACGGGATGCTGCAGTCAGCAGGAACAGCCCAGGCCTTTGGGGAATAAGGATGGAAGCAGCCAATTGCTGCCCTACCAGCCTAAACCCAAAATCCATAAAGGTCTGTGGTGTCACAGCTGCAGCTGGGTCGGGGCTGCTCAGCAGTGGGGTTGGAGGGGGTGGAGTTGAGGAGATTCCTGCAGGATTTGGGGGGGATGGGAGCAGAACTGGCTGCTGGAGGGTGGTGGGGATGCTCAGGGGGCTCTGTCGGAGGAACCAGCAGGGAGGGCTCGTGTCTGAGGGGAGATGGAGCAGCAGCTCTGCCCCAGGGGGTGTGGAACTGACCCAGGGGGGTCTGGGGGAGCAGCTGGGGCAGGGCAGGGCTCTGAGCACGCCTGGTGCCCCCTCAGATGCAGCAGATGTACGACATGATCATGAAGCACAAACGGGCCATGCAGGAGATGCAGATGATGTGGGAAAAGGCCATCCAGCAGCACCAGCACGGCTATGACAGTGATGAGGAGGTGGACAGCGAGCTGGGCACCTGGGAGCACCAGCTGAGGCGCATGGAGATGGATAAGACACGAGGTGTGTGGGGCAGGGCCTCCCAGGGGCATCTCCCACGGCGGGAGCGGGACCGGCGGGGTCGCTTTTCCCTGAGTGGGGACAACAGATGTCCATCCCAGTGCTTCTCAGCCCCCCTGAAATCCCAGGGAACACTCTCTCATCCCTGTTTCCTCTCATCTTTTGGCAGAGTGGGCCGAGCAGCTGACCCAGATGGGCAGAGGGAAACATTTCATCGGGGACTTCCTCCCGCCCGACGAGCTGGAGAAGTTCATGGAGACCTTCAAGGCGCTGAAGGTGACACAGCAGAGACTTCCTGGGGTGGTGGCAGCGCTTCCAAGGCCAGGTTGGAGAAGGGAAGGCTCCAGGGAGACCTTGGAGCCCCTTCCAGTGCCTGAAGGGGCTCGGGGAGAGCTGGAAGGGGACCTGGGACAAGGGCCTGGAGTGCCCCAGAGGGCAACACTGGATGGGACAGTGGGAAGAAATCCTTCCCTGTGAGGGTGGGGAGGCCCTGGAGTGGATTTCCCAGAGGATTCCCCATCCCTGGGAGTGTCCAAGGCCAGGCTGGAGCACCCCTGGTCCAGTGGAAGGTGTCCCTGCCCGCGGCAGGAGGTGGGACTGGGTCGGCTTTGAGGTCCCTTCCGACCCGAACCATTCCATGACCCGATGGGTTTTTTTGGGGGGTTGCTGGAATTCCCCACCAAGCCCTCAGACCGCCCACCCGCAGTCCCTGTTTGGGATAAGCGGCTGCTGATGCCAAGCTAAGGGAAATTAGAATTTTTATCCCGATGATTGCAGCAAAGTGAAAGCACAAAGCCCACAAAGAGCTTATGCAAAGCGCTCCAGTACCTGCCAATTCTTCCTAAACCCCAGAACTGCTTGATGCTGGCACATCCCTCCCCGTTCCCCTGCATCCAGCGTGGGGCCCTGATGTTCCCTGGAGATTTCTGGCTTAAGTAGGAACTGGATCTGCAACTCCCTCCGCCGAGCAGCTTAAAATGCAGGAGCTGAACGTTCCTGGTCCCCCGGCAGCTCCCCCTGCTCCGTGCAGGGCCTGCTTTCCTCCTCTGTGCTGCTGCAGGGCTGGAATCCCAAGGAACCCCCCAGAAAACCAGCCTGACTTGGGGTGCCTGGAGCTGCTTTTCCCCCTCCCCAGCTACAACAGCCTCCCTTCTGTGTGTCCGCAGGAGGGGCGGGAGCCGGATTACTCGGAGTACAAGGAGTTCAAGCTGACCGTGGAGAACATTGGCTACCAGATGCTGATGAAGATGGGCTGGAAGGAAGGAGAGGGGCTGGGATCAGAGGGGCAGGGCATTAAGAACCCTGTCAGCAAGTAAGCACAGCTCCCCTCCCTGTGGATTCCCTCGGGGCGGGGGGGCTGCAGGCAGTGTGGCTTCAGTGAGGCATCACCTGAGCAGCACGTGGAGTTCTGGGGCACGGGAGGATATTCCTGGTTCCTTTTGGGCTCTTTTACTCACCCCCAAAACCTGGCTTTGCTGCTGTGCCTCGTGGCTGAGCCACAGACGCTGCCCAGGCTGCACAGTGAGGTGCCTCCCCCAGCTTGTAAAGATGATATAATTACCTTTTAGGAAGGTATAACACCTGTCTGCACCTCCCCTCTCTCCCTCTGGGATTCTTTAAAGCCATAAACTTCTTGGGAGTATTAAAGAACAGGGGCAAACCCAGCCAGAGCTGTGGGTGAAGGGTGTCCCAGCCCAGATCAGAGCCTTGTGGGATCCTGTCAGGCCTCGATGTGGCTCTTTGTGCCCAGGAATGTCGTGATTTGATCACACTTGGCGCGTCACAAAGCTCTGGGAGCGGTAGCCAGAAATAAACGTGCGTCTCTTTTCGGGTGGAATCATCTGTCACTGGCATATGTTGGGCTTCAAAACTGAGCATTGGGGATGGGGAACGCTCCTTGAGCTGGTTCTTAGGGGTAGGCCCTGCTAGGAATAAGCTCCCTGTGCAGGAGGAAGTGTCTGTGCAAAGCTCTGGGCCGTGTGGTTATTGGTTCAGAGGGGTAAAAGGTGGGAAGAGATTCCCAGAAGGAAGGCAGGATGTGGCCATGGACCATCCATGAGCTGACAGACGCAGTTAGAGGTGGGAAGGGATCGATCCTGCTGGAGTGAGGGGGCAGGAGGCAGGCGTGTGGTGTCACCATCCCTGCCCCTCCAGGGAGGGAGGTGTTCCTGCTCTTGCTGTGAAACCAATCCCTGTGTGCATCCCCGCTTGGTGGGACCACAACAGACCTCACTGATCTGGGGAGGAGGGGGATCCAGGAAGGTGGAAACCCCCTGAGCTCTCTCTCTCTCTCTCACCTGCTTGCCCTCCTTCCCTCTCCCCAAACAGGGGCACCACGGCTGTGGATGGGGCTGGCTTTGGGATCGACCGCCCCGCTGAGCTCACCAAGGAGGACGACGAGTACGAGGCGTTCCGCAAGAGGATGATGCTGGCGTATCGGTTCCGCCCCAACCCGCTGGTGAGGGGGCACCCAGGATAGATCCAGGGGGCAGGGAGAGACCAGGAACGGGGCTGGGATGGATCCAAGGGGCAGGGAGAGCCCCAAAAACAGGACAGGAACAGGGACAGATCCACTCTTGGGGGAGAGTCCAGGGAACAGGGAAAGGACAGGGACAGATCCACTGGTGAGGGAGGGTCCCAAAACCAGGGCAGGGACAAATCCGTGGGTAAAAGTGTCCCAAAAGCAGGGCAGACACAGGCACAGATCCATGGGGGAGTGTCCCAAACACAGGGCTGGCACAGGGATAAATCCACCGAGTCTCCCATGCAGATCCTGGAAGGGTGGGAGTGTCTGGACCTGTGGGGGTTCCTCTGTGGTGCCCCTGCTGGGTGCAGTTATCAACCCAGAACATCCCTGGGTGCACAGTTTCCCTTCCCACATGGATTTGTGGATGGTTTTATCTGCTGCATCCCAGTCAAAACACTCTGCCTGTCCAGGACTCCATGGTTTTTAGTCTGGATTATTCATTATTTCCCTGGTGGCAAAAAGGCTTTTAAGTTTGGATTCACCAAACCCCCTAAATCCAGGGCTGTGAACTCCAAAATTCCTGCTTTTTTCACCCCAAACCCCTCCAGATGCCCCAGGCTTGCCGGTTTTTCCCCCTTGCAGCCCAAAATGCCTGTTTTCACCTCAAATCTGAGCCCAACAGGCCTCAAAAGCTGCGATCTGGGGGCAAATCCCATCTTGCAGGGCAGGAGTGACACATCTCAGTGGCTTCCTGAGCTCGGCTGTTGGGTGGAAAACCCCGAGTTGTGACAGTTTCTCCTCCTCCTCCTTCCCCACAGAACAACCCACGGCGACCCTATTACTGAGGAGGGGCTGGGGCAGGACCTCCTGGGGGGCAGCTGTGCCCTCCTGGCTGTGGATCCGACGGAGCTGCTCCATCAATCCCGTCTTTCCCGCTGTTTCCCAACTGCCCCGAGGCCTCAGCGCCCGCCTCTGTCCCAGAGGGAAGGCCTGGAGGCCCCCCCAGGTGCCACCACAGGGACAGGGATGGGTTGGGGGGTTTGGGGAGGGAACATGGAAGGGGCAGCACCAAAGATCCCCCCCTCCCCACCATGGAGCAGTTTGGGGGGGACTCCCATCCATGGAATCCATCCAAGGAATGTTGGTTGGGGGTTTTTTTTTGTGTGGGATACCGACTGGTCTCGAAGCTTGTGCTGCTCTGGGGATGTTTTTTTTTGGGGGTGGGGTGTGGGGGGGTGTTTTTTTCCTTGATTTTTATGTCGAAGTTTCAAATCCAAGGGACTGTCTCCCACCTGGGCTGGGGGGGCTGCGCTGTCAGGGCGTTGTTCCCTCAGAACCAGCTGGTGCCAGGGGTCTGCCCTGCAGCTGACATTGCAATCCAGTGCCTCTGTTCTCCCCCTGCAGGGGGGGAGTGGATCGTGGATCCAGGGGTTTTGAGGGGGTGCAGGGGGAGCTCCCTCAGCCCCAGGGTGGGGGGTCCCAGCCCCTTGTTTCCTGAGCACTACGTTCACCCCTGGCACAACCAGAGACTTGCCAACACACCCCTCCCCGTGCTTTTTTTTGGGGGGGGGAGGGAAGAGGAACCAAACCCTCAACCACAGTTTGTCAGAGGCCATTTGGGTTTTGTTGTCATTTAAAAAACAAAACAAACACAAACCACCAAACCTCCGAAATATGAATTTTCTTCATTTAAGTCTGTAAATAAAATAAAACTTGTTTGTTCCTTGGTTTTAATCGGAGGGTTTTCAGCTTGGGGGGGTCTTCTTAGGCGGGGAGGTTGCTCTGGAGCTCTTTCTTCCAGGGATTTCAGGGGAAAAATAAGTTGAGGTGTGTTGATGTGGTTTCTTTTCTGGACACTTTTGGGGGGTGATTCTGTTTGAATCCCATGGATGTTCTCTCAGCCAAAGCAGGTTGATCCCTTTATCTCCCCAGCCTCGGCCCTCCTGAGCCCCCTCTCTCCATCCCTACAGGGAGGGATCAGTGTTTGGGAAGAGCTGAAGGTCATTGCACCAAAACGCCTCACACTGCCCTTTTTTCGTTATAATTCCGGGGCGTTTTGCTGTTTCTGTGCCTTTTTTTGTGCGTTAACTGGGTGGTTTCTTCAGCCCAAGCCCCCGAGTCTGAAGCCCCTCTGCCCCCGGGCGCGTTCCCAGCTGGATCCTTCTCTGTCCTTCCCCTCTCCGCGCCGTTCCAGCTCCTCCCCAGAGGCACCGGGAACGAGCCCGGGGCAAAGTGCGGGTCCAGCCGCGGGACTCTGGGGACGAGGGCGCAGCAGTGACCTGGTGACACACGGGTGACAGTTTTATGGGGGGGAGGGGGAAGGTTGAGTGGCCGCCTCGGGGCGGGGTTGATAAACCCTCCCGTGGGTTTTCACTCCGTTCCCAGCTCGGGGCTGCTGTGCCGGGTCTCCCCCGGGGCTGCTGGGGGGTAAATGGTGGTGTGCGAGCTGGGGAGGAGGTCGGGGGAGCGGAGACCTCGCGGCTGCAGCTCCCGCTCCCACTTTGCAGGCGGGGATCAAGCGCTGCCTTTTCATCTGCTCCATCCTCCCGCAGGGCTGAGGAGCCGCGTCCTCTCGGCTCTTTTAAGATCTCCAGGATGAATTGAACAAGAAAAAAAAAAAGAAAAACCATTAAAAAAACTCCCGAACCTGCAGTTGTGAAGTTTTCAAAGCCCCTCAGAGTGGTTTTCTCCTTCCCCGCAGCCCTTGGAGCTGTTTCTCGAGGCAGCCCTGGAGTGCAGAGACGCGCCTGGGGGTGTTCCCCTCCTCAGGACCCCCTGGCCATCCCCCCAAAATCCCTGTCATTCCCACGGCACCCCCATCCTGAGTCCCCCTGTCCCAAAGCCCTGTCCTTCCTGTGGGACCCCCTGGCCTTCTCTGACCCCCTGTCCTTCTCCAGCCCCGCTGTCCCCCCCTCCGCGGTCCCCGCTGTCCCCTCGGGGGCGGCTCTGGCTCTTTAAGGGCGCTGCCCGCTGTCGGTCCCCGCCGTCGGGGCGAAGTCCGCGGGCTCGGTTGCGGCGGCGGGGCCGGGGATGCAGCTCCCGGCGGGGCCGGGCGCCCTGGCCGCCCCCCTGCTCTCCATCCCCGTGGCCTTCGGCGTCACCGGCGCCACCGCCCTGGCGGAGTGAGTGGGGACCCCCCCACAGGGACCCCCGGGGTCGGGGGTTGGGGTCCTGCCCGGGGAGGGGTGGCGGGACCAGTCCGGGAGCGGGGGGAGAGTCCAGGCTGTGCCAAGACACGTCCAAGGCTGGTGGGACCCATCCCACTGGGACGGGGGGCCCGTCCCAGGGTCCCACCCGGACCTGGAGAGCGGGGAGCATGTCCTGGGCAGGGGGCTGGGCCTGCCCGGGATCGGGGGGTCCATCCCACGGCCAGGGGTTCAATCCCGGGGGGAGTCTCCCGGCGTGTTTCGAGGCTGCCTCGCTGCCTTTCCAATCCCGCTCGGGGTGGTCGGGCACAGCCGGGGCTGTTTGGGGAGCAGAAAGCGGCTCCGAGCCCCCCAAATCCCCTGGAATTAGGGTGATCCCGGCTCTGGAGGGCCCTCCACACCCCACTCTCCTCCCAGACTGTCTCCCCTGCCGCCTCGGGCGCTGACGTGTCCCGGCGTGGCCGATGTCACCCCCCCGCACCCTCCTGGTCACCGCCACTGTCACAACAGCCGATAACGGCCCTGCTTTCGGTTTTCCTGCCTTGTGACACCCCATGATCCCGGCCCGGCATCCAGGGGCTTTGGGACCGGCTCCCTGGGGATCCAGGAGCCCCACCCCTCCTCACCCCCTTTATTCCTTTTCCATGCAAACCCTGACTGGTTTATTTTCCCCTTATTTCCAGTCCCACCGCCCCCCAGGACCCTCCAGCTCAGGGCTCTCCCCTTGTGTTCCTTCACCCCTTTCCTTCCTTCCCTTTCCACCAGGCCCCTTCACCCTCCTTTTCCCACTCCTTTTATATATTTATTTCCACAGCTGATTTCTGCTCTTGCTTCACCAGCAGCAAGAGCTTTCAACCCAAACTCTTCACTCCCAGAGCTCTCCCCATGTTCATTCCCAATCTTTTCCGTCTCCTCCCATTCCTGCTGCAGCCCAGATCTCTGGGATCCATCCCCGGGCATCCTGCAGCTGGAGGGAGCCCCGAGCCCTGCTGCTCCACGGCGTTTGAACTCTGAATTAATCGTTTGGTGGGAGTAATTAGTTGTGTAGTAATTAATTACACAGTGGCAATAATGTGCCGGGGTGGTGACACTTCGGTGATTTGATTGGTTTGTGTTTTTTTTTTTCTGAAAGCATCTGGGCTGGTTTGGGTGTTTCAGGAAGGTTTGGGTGTCGGTTTTGTTTTTTTGGGGGGGACACACTCAGCCCTGCTCAGCCACTGTCCCAATTCCAGGCCCTGAGAGGGCAATTCCAGTGCTCGGGATGGTTTTCCCTACAATTTCTTCACTCTCTCAGGACACTTTTTTCAGTCTCTCTCTGAACCTCCCGGGGTTATTTCAGACTTTTCTGCTCTCAGAGGACGGGCAGCACCTGGGACCCCTGACCCTAAAAATCAGGGGGGTGAGGAGTGTTTCAGGTGACAGGGGGGAGATGGGGCTTCACCCCCCAGGCTGTGCCTGCTGCTGGACCCCCTCCCACACTGCTCCACAGCAACCCCCCGCTGCTGGTGCTGACGGTGCTGCTGGTGCTCATCGGCCTCTGCTCCATCATCCTCTTGGTCAGCGGCCTGAGCCACTTCCAGGACCCCCTTTTCTGTGGTGAGTCCCCCCCAGGCTGTGGGGGTTGGTGCTGTGTTGGGGCAGGGGACGGGGATTTGGGACTGGGGATGTGGAGGGAGCTGTGGGACCCTGGCAGAGCTGCCCGGCTCTCCCCCAGTGTTCGTGGTGCTCTCCTTCGTCTCCGCCATCGACCTCATCATCGCCCTGGAGGAGGATGGGTTCGTTTCTGGCTTCATGGAGGTCTATGTCAGAGAGGTACCAGCCCAGCCCACCCCACCCTGGCCCCCTGCAACCCCTACCCGTGCAGGGGTGGATGGAACTCTCCCTGCCAAAGCTGCTCCTGCCACACCCAGAGCAGCCCCAGCTCCCCTGGGGTACCCTGGGGAGGGGGTGGGGAGGCAGCTGCCCCCTCCCTGCATGACCCAGTCCCTCCCCACCCCGGGCAGGGCGAGCCCTACCTGCGCACGGCCCACGGGATCATGATCTGTTACTGGGATGGCATCGTCCACTACGGGCTCTACCTCACCATGATCGCGGCCATCGGCCACAGGTGAGCGGGGACCCAGGGGCCAGGGGAGCTGGGGGGGGCTTGGAGCATCCCAAACTCCACAGGGAGGGAGCCCCGAGCCTGGCAGAGGTGCCTGAGGAGCTCACAGGGTTTGGGGGACCCCAAATTCCATGAGGAGCCAGCTCCGAGGCGCCTGCTCCCGGTGTCTCTGCAGGAAGAACTACAGGAGCCTGGGGCTCTTTTGGCTGGGCTCGCTGATGATGAGCATCGTGGTGTTCCTGCTCGGGAACATGATTGGTATGAGGAGGGGAGGAGGGGGCTCTGCTCCGTGTCCAGCCCCCGCTACCCCCCCTGGGCTGTCCCCACCACCCGTGCCCATCGGGGTTGCTGCTCCCCGTGGGCAATCCATCCATGCCCTGCTCTCCTCCCCCAGGGAAATACAGCTCCGAGCTCAGCCCTTCCTTCCTGCTCAACCTGCCCTACGTCCTCCTCCTGCTCTGGGCAGGGGTGAGGCTGTTCCAGCAGCCCAGGGAGCTGCTGTGCCTCAGCCCCGAGAAGGTGAGCTGGGGCTGCCCCTGGAGCCCGGTGCCCCTGCCAGGGCTGGGCTGGAGGGTGCAGGGCCAAACCTGGGGCATTTCCCTCTCCCAGGTGGCAGAGGAGCAAGGCAAACCCCTGTACCGGCGGCCCCAGGACGTGGCCCTGGTCGTGGTGCTGCTGCTCATGGCCTCCTTCACCTTCTTCAGGGGGATGGTGAGTGCTGGGCCCCTGCATGGGGGGTCTTGGGGAAGGTGCATCTGCCCCCCACCCACCTCCCCTCCTCTCTCCAACCCCCCCAGGTGGTTCTGGACTGTCCTGCTGACTCGTGCTTCGAGTACATCTACCAGCACGAGCCGTACCTGCGCGACCCCGTCGCCTACCCCAAAGTGCAGGTGAGCAGTATGGGGGTCCTGCTGGCCCCAGCTGGGTCCTGGTCACCCCTGCCACCAGGGACGGGGTGACCTTCTCTCTGTCCCTCCCCAGATGCTGATCTACATGTTCTACGCCCTGCCCTTCTTCCTCCTCTGCATCTACGGGCTGGTGCTGCCTGGCTGCTCCTGGCTGCCCGACTGGAGCCTGGTGTTTGCTGGGGCCGTGGCACAGGTGAGGCTGTCCCAGCGCCCACGGGGGGCAATGCTGGGACCCCCAGGGCTGGGTTTGGGTCCCAACTAGGGGACAGCAAGCCCAGGGCAGGAGGTGGTTGGGGCTGAGCTTGGGGGCGCAGCTCCCACACCTGCATGTGGAGCAGCAGCTCTTGCTGCTGCCTGGTAATTACTTTGGCCCCGGTGGATTTTACTGGGACCGGGGATTCGTGGGCCAGAAATAGGCTGGGGCAGGGCTATAATAGGATGTGCCACCCATGCTGCTGCCACGCACCCTTTGGGGCCGGGTGGGCTGCACAAGATACCCCCCCACACACACACCCAGTGCCACCCCCTTCCCTCTGTCCCCAGGCTCAGTTCTCCCACCTGGGCTCGTCGCTGCACGCCCGGACCCCCTTCCCCTACCAGACCCCCGACGACGTCCTGTGGAGCTTCCTCCTCACCAACATCCTCTACGCGCTGGGCCCGCAGCTCCTGGTGCTCCGCTGCCTGCGCTGCCCCGCCTTTTTCCTGCCTCCCGCTCCTGCCGCCCTGCTCCGGGCAAAGAAACACCAGTGACGGGGTCCTGCCCGCCCCGGGGGGCTGCTGTGCCCACCCTGGGGGCTGCTGTGCCCACCCTGAGGGCTGCTGTGCCCACCCTGGGGCTGCTGCCCAACGACCCCGGTCCTGCTCCAAGAGCCACAGAGCGGTGGGTCCCGGCTGCCAGAGGTGCCCCCAGGGGTGCTCTGGTGGTCCCCCCGGTGTCCCAAAAGGCCATGGGGGTCCTCAGGATGCTCTGAGGGGAGGTGGGTGCAGCCACAGCCCTGCCCTCACCCAGGGGGGTCTCAGTGGTGGGGGTGTCCCCTCCCGGCGGGTCCCGGGGGGCCGTGGGTGCCCCTGGAAGGACTCGGGGTGGGGGCAGTGCCAGGGGAACACTGTTTACAAAATAAAGGAGCGAAGGTTCGTTCCGGAGCTGTTCGTGTCCCTGCTGTGCCCAGGGATGTCCCTCCCTGCCAGCCGTGGGAGCACAGGGATGGAACCCCCACACACCCAGGCATCCCCAGGGATGAGGAGTCTCCAGGCTGCTCCCCTGCGGCCCTTTGGGGTGGGGCTGGGGGGTCCCTGTGGGTGCCCACGGGTGGGCGTGGTGGGCACACGGCTGTGTGTGCGGCGGGGGTGTTGTACAAGGGTTTGTGAGGGTGGGGAGGGGGCGCACGGGTGGGGGCGGGCACACGCTCTGCCCTTGCTCTGCCCGGGGCAGGGGTGGATTTCCCCGACAAAACTCCTCGTGCCCAAAGTGTTCCCAGGGGTCCCAGCAGCACCAGGGGTCCCAGGGGCGGGGGTGGCGGGCGGGCCGGTGACCTTGGCGAGCCGCCGGCCCTGCGCAGCGCCAGGAGAGCCAGGGCAGGGCCGGGCCGAGCTCCGGTGCCGCCCCTGCGCGGAGCCGCACCGGCGGTACCGGCGGCACCGGCAGAACCGTCGCGCTGCTGCGGGCGGGCCCCTCCCGCCGCCGGCACCGGGGACACGGTGAGTGCGGGGCTGCGGCGGCTCCGCTCGCTGCGGGGCGCCGGGACGGGACCCCCCCGGTGCCGGTACCGGGCGGGACGCGGCGGGCGGGGGTCGCTGCGGCCGGGCCGGCGGCGCCGGGCCAGTTTCCCCTCCCTCCCTCGCTGCGCTGCCCGGGCACCGGAGTCCCGCAGCCCCGGGGCCGCCGCCGCAGTGTCCCGCACTGCAACACCGCACCGGGCCCGCGGCCGCGGGCGGGCACAGCCGGGGCCACCGCATCCCCCCGCCCCGAGCGGGCACCGCGACCCCCCGGAGGGGCTGCGCACCTCCCCCTGCCCCCGCACCTGGCACCGGGACCCCCGGGAGGGGTTGCCCTGCTCTCACTGCCCCCCGGACGGGGCACCGGAGCCCCCGAGGGTCCGCCTCGTTCTTTCTGCCCCCGGAGCGAACCCCGGAATCCTCGTGGGGCACTTTCCCGCTCCCCCTGCCCCCCAGACCAGGCACCGGGACCCCCGGCGGGGAGGGAGGCGGTCCTCTCCCTGTGCCTCCAGACAGAGCGGAGAGACCCCGGGGGGGCTGTTCCGCTTCACCTGCTCCCGGAGCGGGCATCAGGACCCCCGGGGGCTGCCCCGCTCCCTCTTCCCCGGACTCGGCGCCGGGACCCCCGGGAGGGGCTGTCCCTCTGCCCCTGCCCCCCGACCGGGCACCGGCACTGCCGGGGGGCTGCCCTGCTCCCCCCGCCCCACATCCAGCCCCTGGCGCCCCTTCCCCACCCTCCCCTGCGCTTGGGAGGGGCTCATTCCCGCCGTGAGGGGGGACACAGAGCCGGGCTGGGGTCTGGGGCACCCCCAGAACTCGGGGCTCGGGATCGCAGCCCCCAGGGATCAGGAGGCTCCGGCGCACGTTCCCCCCTGCTGTCCCCCGGGAAAGAGGGGTGCAACCGGGGGTCTCGGGGGGCTCCGGCCGCCGCCGCCGCTCCCGCCGCATCAGTTCAGTTTCCAGATGTGCCGGCGCTGCCATAAATAACTCAGGAGAACCGGCCCGGCGCGCCTGCCATCAAATATTCATCGCGGCTGTAACTGAGCGGGGGAAGCCGAGTTCAGCGCCGGGGGCACGGGGGTCCCTGGGGCCGGGGGGGGCGGCGCGGGGAGGCAATGAAAGACCCAGCGCTGCCAGTGCCCCCCCAGTGCTTGGGGTGGGTGAGGAGGTGGCAGTGGGTGACGGCACCCCATAGGGGAGGGGTTGGGGACCAGCGTCGCTGCTGGGGGGATGCCGAGGCTGGGGGTCGGGCAGAGTGAGGGTTCCCCCCTGCCAGGGGGGCTGGAGGGTGCTGAGGGCTCTGCTGTCCCCCCAGATGCGTCCCCAAAGCCCCTGGGCCGCTGGCCCGGCAGCTCTGCTGCTCCTCGCGGGAATCCTCGGCTCGGAGGCGCTGCCGAGCCCCCGGGGCAGGAAGAAGGTGGTTCATGTCATGGGTGAGTGGGGAGGGGCGTCGTGGGATGGGATGGGATGGGATGGGATGGGATGGGATGGGATGGGATGGGATGGGATGGGATGGAATGGGATGGGATGGGATGGGGTGGGGGTGGAGGTGGTGAATGGGATGGGATGGGATGGGATGGGATGGGATGGGATGGGGTGAGGTGGGGTGGGGTGGGGATGGGATGGGATGGGATGGGATGGGGTGGGATGGGATGGGGTGGGGTGGGATGGGATGGGATGGGATGGGGTGAGGTGGGGTGGGGTGGGGTGGGGATGGGATGGGATGGGATGGGATGGGATGGGATGGGATGGGATGGGATGGGATGGGAATGGGATGGGATGGAGAATGGGATGGGATGGGATGGGATGGGATGGGGATGGGATGGGATGGGATGGGATGGGATGGGATGGGATGGGACTGGGGTGGGGTGGGATGGGGTGGGATGGGGTGGGATGGGTTAGGGTTAGGGTGGTGACAGGGACAGGTCCAGCCCTGAGCCGAGTGTCCCTTGCCCTGAGCTGGCTGTCCCTTGCAGAGGGTGACAGCGGCACCGTGGTGGTGCAGACGGCGCCGGGGAAGGTGGTGACGCACCGGGGCGGCACCATCATCCTGCCCTGCCGCTACCACTACGACGTGTCCGCCCACGACCCGGCTGAGATCCGCCTCAAGTGGACCAAAGTGACGGAGCCCATGGCGTTCGTGGACGTGTTCGTGGCGCTGGGCAAGGCCCGGCGGGCGTTCGGGCCCTACCGCGGGCGCACGGCCCTGCAGGAGGACGGCGCGGGCGACGCCTCCCTCATCATCCGCAACGTCACCCTGCAGGACTACGGGCGCTACGAGTGCGAGGTCACCAACGAGCTCGAGGACGACACCGGCGTGGTCAAGCTGGACCTCGAAGGTACCGCTGGGGAGTGGGGGGTGGGAGAAGGGCAGGAGGATGCTCTGGAATGCAGGAGGAGAAATTATCCGGGTTATCCAGATTATACCCCCCCTGCCCTGGTGTGCCCTGTGGGGATGGTTGGGGTGTGGTTCCCAGTGCCCTGTGCCCTGTGGGATGGTTGGGATATGGTTCCCTGTGCCCCGTGGGATGGTTGGGATGTGGTTCCCAGTGCCCTGTGCCCCGTGGGATGGTTGGGATGTGGTTCCCTGTGCCCTGTGCCCCGTGGGATGGTTGGGATGTGGTTCCCAGTGCCCCATGGGATGGTTGGGATGTGGTTCCCTGTGCCCTGTTCTCCCCCCAGGCCCAGCTCTTGTTCCCAGCGTGTGCCGTGGTTTTATTGCCGCCGTGATTGGCTTTTACTGTTGCTCCAGGTTTATGGGGTGGCAGCTCATAAACCCCGTGGATGGACGGTGGCACGGGCTCGTAAAGCACCCAGGGACAGGGATGAGGGGCTGGTTTAGCTCCGAGCCCACTGGGACATCGGGAAAGGGGGAAAACCTTCTTTTTGGGGGCTGCTTCGGGGGTACCACAGCCTGGCTGGACCCCATGTGGGCACTGCTGGTGTCCCTGTTTTCCTGGAGCCTGGGGGTGGAACGGGGATCCCTAAAGTCACAGCGTGGAGGGTTTGGGGGCTCTCAAACCCCCCGCCAGGGCACAGACAGGGGCAGCTCATTGTGGCCGACCCTGTTTGTTGGGTGCAGCTGCAGATTCAGGCAGAGGAGAGAACCCTCCACCCCCCAAAAAAAAAAAATCCCTCCTCTGCAGGCGTCATCTTCCCGTACCACCCTCGCCTGGGCCGCTACACCCTGAACTTCCACGAGGCGCAGCAGGCGTGCCTGGAGCAGGACGGGATCCTGGCGTCCCACGACCAGCTGCACCAGGCCTGGCTGGAGGGCATGGACTGGTGCAACGCGGGCTGGCTGGAGGACGGCTCGGTGCAGTACCCCATCTCCCGGCCGCGGGAGGAGTGCGGCCGCAAGGACACGCCCGTGGGCGTCCGCAACTACGGCTACCGGCACAAGGAGAGCGAGCACTACGACGCCTTCTGCTTCACCTCCAACCTCAACGGTACCGGCGAGGGGGCACCGAGCCCCGGGCGGGTTTTTGGGGGGAGCGCTGGGATGGGGGGGGGTTTTGGGGGTGGTTCCCATGGCGACCCGACAGGATGCTCCGCCCTGGGAGAGAGGATGCGTCCCTTCCCCGGGTTCATTGGCCCATCAGGAGGGGGAGATCAGCAGTGGGACCCCCCAGCAGGGACTCACCTCCATCCTGGTTTGTTCTGGGGTCTGGAACACCCAGTTTTAGCAAAACCCTCTCTTTTTTTTAGAAAAATACCTCTCTTTCAAAGCAAAACCTCTCTTTTATAGGAAACCCTCTCTTTTTTTGAAAAAACCCCTCTTTTATAGCAAACCTGTCTTTTTTAGCAAAAACCTCTCTTGTTTTTAACACACACCTTTTTTTTTTATTTTTCTTTTTTTTTAGCAAAAACCTCCCTTTTTTTTTTTTTTTGGGGGGGGGGAACACAAAAACCCTCTCTTTTTTTAGCAAACCCATCTCTGCCAGGCAGGAGGAGCAGGGCACAGAGGTAATTGCAGCAGCAGCAGCCCTGGGTGATGGATGAGGCCGGGACCACGCGAGACAGATGGGAGCCAGGAGGGCTCCTGGGCTCTGTAAATTCCTCCTGCCTGGCAGGGGGGGCTGAGGGGGGGTCCTGCTGATGTTTATTTAATGGTGGCAGGTGGGATAAATAGCGGGTGACACTGGCACAGGGAGCTGGCATTACCCACACAGCCCCTAAATCTGCCCATGCTGAGGGTCCCCAGGGCCCACCCAACCCCTCACCTCCTCCTGCCCCCCAAAATGTGCCCACAGGGGTCCACAGGGCTTGTATCATGTTTCTTCTTCAGCCCCCCCTCAAAAAAATGTGTTGGGGGGAGTCCTTCCTCCAGCCCCCTAAAAATGTGTTGGGGGGAACCCCCAGGGCTTGCAGCACTCACCTCCTCCAGTCCTCCAGATGTCTTGCAGGGGCCAACCAGGCTGGTACCACCCACCCTCCACCTCCAGCACCCCCCTAAAAATGCAGTGGGAGGGATCCATAGGGTTTGTACCCCTTGTCTCACCTGGACCCCCCCAAAAAATGCTCTGGGAGAACCCACAGGGTTTGCATCACTCTCCACCCCCAAAAATGCACTGAAGGGGGCTCCACGGGACTTGTCCCCTCTCCCCACCCTACCAACCCCAGCGGCACAACGGGCAGGGGATGCTCCAGCACTGACCACCCCCTCCCCACCCTCACTTTGCCCCTCTGCCCAGGCAAGGTTTACTTCCTGAAGACGTTCCGCAAGCTGAGCTACTCGGAGGCGGTGCAGGCGTGCAAGAACAACGGCGCGGCCGTGGCCAAGGTGGGGCAGCTCTACGCCGCCTGGAAGATCCAGCTGCTGGACCGCTGCGAGGCGGGCTGGCTGGAGGACGGCAGCATCCGCTACCCCATCGTCAACCCCCGCGCCCGCTGCGGCGGCCGCGAGCCCGGCGTGCGCAACCTGGGCTTCCCCGACAAGAAGTACAAGCTCTTCGGCGTCTACTGCTTCAAAGAGGCCGGCGGGGATGCCCCCCTGGAGAAGGCGAAGGCGAAGGAGGCGGGCGGGGGGCACCCCAACCGCGTGTGAGGGTGGCTGTGGGTGGGAGCACCCCTCCGGTTCGGCCGGTGAATGAGCCCCCCCTCGCTGCGTGCTGGGCTCCCCGGGGGTCTCAGCGGAGCTGCGGGCAGCCCCTGCCCCGGGCCGGAGAGGCGGCGGGGCGCGGTGGCGCTCGGGGATGCGGAGGCAGCAGGGAGGGGAAGGACTTTGGGAGCCCACACCCGGGGCTGGCTCCCCGCTCCTCGCAGCTCTTGCTTCTCCACCTGCCCATTGCATGTGCTAAAGGGCCCGTCCAGCCCTCCATCCCCACCCCAGGGGTCCCCACCCTGCGCCCTCCCGGGGTCGAGCAGCACCGACACCCCCAACCCCCACCCCCGGCAAGGTGCTGTGGGCCACCAGTGTCACGGCACTGTCAGGTCTCTGCAGGGGGACTGACCTGCCACGGGCTCCCCAAAATGCTGCCTCGGCGCTGGGCAAGGACTGGGGGGCACTGGGCAGCCTGGGGGGGCACCTGCAGCCCCTCCAGCCCCCGCCTGCAGCTCCTTCGCTTGGCTTCCTGCGGGTGAGGTGGGAGGGGCTGGGTGGGACCCCCCCCGAGGCTTTGGGCAGCCCTGGACGTAGATGAAATAAAAGCTTCGGCTGCTTTTGAGAGCTGAGCGGGGCTCTGGTGTGTTCTTCGCTGGTGCCACCCCTGAGGGGCGTCTCAGGAGCGAGGGGACCCCAGCGCTGCTCGGCCTTGCTTTCCCTCCCTGCTCCCAGCATGTTCAGAGCATCCCAACAGCGTCCTGCTTGGATTTGTTGGGACCAGATCCAAGGGAGCGGCACCAGCAGAGCCGCACTGGGGCGTCCCTGTGGCTGGGCAGCACCCAGGAGCCACCATGGGGGAGGCAGGACGTGGATGGGGACCCCAGGGTCCCCAAGAGGGGTTGGGGGCTCCCTGCCCACCCTCCCTGGCCCAGCTGAGCACGGCCCATCCATCACCTTCACCGGCTGATGGAAACAAAGAGCTGCTGGGATGGGACACTCCTGGCAGGGGACAGTGGGTGTCGGGGGCCACCGGAGTGGGTAACGAGGGTAGGGTGCAGGGAGCAACCCCAGTAAATCCATCAGCAGCATCTCCCCAGCTCGAGGGGGACCTGTGGCCACGCTGGGGACACATGTGGCAGCCACCACGGGGGCGATGCATGGGGAGCACCAGGAGCAGAGGGGCTGGCTTTGCTGCAGGTTAACTCCATGTGGCGAAAGGAGGCAGCACAAAGGACGTGGGGGGACCTTCCCGGGGGTCCCCACAGCCCCCAAGGAAAGGGCAGGGTCGGGGTAGCTCAACTGTTAAAAAAATTTATTAAAATGTCCAGCAGTACAGAAAGGTAGAGTCAGAAATGGGGAGGGGGGAGGTGGGGAGGGGGCTCAGGACACGGCAGTCACGTCGCAAACAGCAGAGATCAGAAAGCGCCGTACACACACACACGCAACTCCAACGGGGACCCCAAACAACGGAAACGGGGCAAAAAGAAACCAACCGGCCCCAAACCGGCCCTGGGGGCACCTGGTGGCACTGGTGGCACTGGTGGGCTCACCCCACACCAGCCACAGGGATGCCCCACGGGCAGGGCCGGGGGGCCGGGGCAGGAGAAAGGGGGGGCTGCTAAAAAACCAGAGCCACCCGCCTCGATGGCCAGGGTGGGATGGGGGGGCTGCCTGATTAACCCCGCTTTGGGGACGGGGCCAGAGCCCAGCCAGGGGTGGGGGGTCCCTGTGCGGGGCTGGGGCCTCGACCCCGGGCCGGGGGGCTGAGCGTGGGGCATGCAGGGAGGGCTGGGGACGCACACGCAGCCGCCCCCTCCGGGTCCTATTCCCTACGGGGCCGGGCATCCTAAGGAGCTAAAGCCAAAGGGGGTTATAAAAGAGAGGGTTGGGGGTGGAAGGGGTTTGGGAGGGGGGCGGGAAACGTCACCACATCCCGCGGGGGACCCTTGTGCTCGGCGGCCCCCCCGGCTCTAGAAGTAGTGCCCCTCCTCCATCCAGTCCAGCCGGAGGTGCTTGCGGTGTTTTCGCCGCTCCTTGCGGGGTTTGTGGTGGTGGTGCTGGTGGTGGGGGTGGCTGTGCCGGTGCCGGTGGTGCCGCCGCGCTCGGTGCGACCGCCTGGCTAACGGGGGGCAAGGGGAGGATGGGGGGACACACCCGGGAGGGGGTCAGGAACGGGCACCCGTCCCCGCCCACCCCTGCCCACCTGCCCCATCCCGTCCCCACTAACGTTTTGTGCAGAGGATTTTGGGCCGGTCCCACTTGCCGGTGCTGTGGCACTTGATGGTGGGCACGTGGCGCTGGGTGAAGCCCTCCTGGCACTGGTAGCGCACGCTGGAGTGGATGTTGTACTTCTCCTTCCTCTTCCCCACTGGGAAGGCGTTGGGCACCTCTGGGGGGGGCCCACACAGCACTGGGGGACACACACAGAGCACTGTCACCCCCCTGTTACTGGGGAGGGGATGAGGGGACACCCTGCCACCAGTGGGGATGGTTTTATGAGAGGCTCCTCCATCAGGGTTGCACTGGGGTGTCCCCAGGATTCAATTTGTTAATTAACAGCCTTATTGGGCCGTCATTAACGCGCAGGGTGGGGAGGAGCACCCAGGGAGCAGCTGGAGGTTAATAAAACTCCCGGGATAAGGAACGGGAAATTAACGGGTTTAATGGCGCCAAATTAAACAGATTCAAGTGTTGAGGGAGGAATTGATCAGGACTAGGAGAGGAAACACGGAGATTTAGGGGAACTGCTGGAGTCTGTCCAGGTGAAGGGCTGGGAGAGCTTTGCTGAGGGTGAGGAGGTTCCTGGAGAGAGACCGTGGGATGGGGACAGGGATGCTGGGAACTGTGGGACGGGGACACCAGGGCCTGTGGGACGGGGACAGGGACGCCGGGG
Source organism: Myiozetetes cayanensis (assembly GCF_022539395.1). Taxonomy (NCBI): domain Eukaryota; kingdom Metazoa; phylum Chordata; class Aves; order Passeriformes; family Tyrannidae; genus Myiozetetes; species Myiozetetes cayanensis. Next base: position 4,415,400 of record NW_026087477.1, read on the forward strand.
GCTGCGGGCTGTGGGTGCTGCGGGGCCGGCAGTACCTGTGCCTTTCTTGCAGATGTAGGGCAGGTTGTAGTTGCAGGGCACGTCGTTCCACTTGCCGATCTCGTGGGACACCAGCACCACGCAGTCCTCGCCCCCCGCGAAGAAGTTGTCGGGTTGGTTCTCCCGCCAGTTCTCGTATTGCTGTGGGACACCAGTGAGGGTGAGACCCCACCCTGTGCCCCACCCCCCGAGCCCCCCTCGCTCCCCCAGGGCTCTCACCAAGCCCGTGTTGTCGGTCCACTGGAAGTCCTGCTCCACGATCCTGTCATTGAGCCCGATCCAGGTGTTCTCGTGCCCAAAACCTGTGGAGAGGGGCACGCAGGGTTCTCAGGGGAAGAGGGGAAGGAGGGGTCCCCAGGGGGGTGGGACGGGGGTGTGACCCCTCCCCACACCCACCATTGATGAAGCCGTGCTCCTCCTGCGAGTGGATGCTGGTGAGGTGGCCGGCGCGGCGCCGGCAGTCCCGCTCCGCGTCCTCCCAGGAGCGCCGGCGGGAGAAGTAGCGGTAGCAGTGACCCTGGAACTTGTGCCAGTTGTGGTCGCAGCCCTCCGTGTCTGCGGGGACACGGGGACAAGTGGGGACAGGGCAGGGGGGCCAGCCCCGCGGGGAGGGATGCAGGGAGCAGCTCCCTTCCGGCATCCCCAGGGTGACACGGGCTGGGCAGTGTCCCCATGGGGGTCTCCCCCACCCCGTGGTGACCCACCCGGGGGGGTGTGTGGGGACAGGGGGGGCTGCTCCTCACCTTTCTCGCAGCGGCTGCCGCCGTAGCTGGGCAGGCAGAGGCACACGAAGGAGTTCACCTCGTCGATGCAGGTGCCGCCGTTCTGGCAGGGGCTGGACAGGCAGTCGTCGATGTCTGTGGGGACACCGGGGGGGTTTGTGGGCATGGAGAGACCCCCCTGGTATCCCCCCACTGCCCACCCCGCCCACTGCCCCCGCCAGTGCCAGCAGTGACCGAGGATGGGGGATTGGGCAGGACTTGGAGCCGCAGCTCCATTCCTGTGGCTGCTGCTCCGTGCTGTGCCAGGACAGAGATTGGGATGTTCCTGTGAGGGGCAGGGCTCGGGATGCTCCCATTCTGGGGCAGATTTGGGATGTTCCTGGGATGCTCCCATTCTGGGGCAGATTTGGGATGTTCCTGTGCCGGGGCACATTTGGGATGCTCCTGTGTGGAGCAGGTTGGGATGCTCCTGTGTGGGACAGATTTGGGATGTTACTGTGTGGGGCAGGTTAGGATGCTCCTGTGTGGGACAGGTTTGGGATGCTCCTGTGTGGAGCAGGTTTGGGATGCTCTTGTGTGGGGCAGGTTGGGATGTTCCTGTGTGGGGTAGGTTGGGATGCTCCTGTGTGGGGCAGGTTGGGATGCTCCTGTGTGGAGCAGGTTTGGGATGCTCTTGTGTGGGGCAGGTTGGGATGTTCCTGTGTGGGGCAGGTTGGGATGTTCCTGTGTGGGGTAGGTTGGGATGCTCCTGTGTGGGGCAGGTTGGGATGCTCCCGTGCTGGGGCAGGCTCGGGGTGCCCCGGCTCTCACCGATCTCGCAGTTCTCCCCGGTGAACCCGGGGGCGCAGCTGCAGCCGCAGACGGTGCCGTTGGCGCGGCAGGTCCCGCCGTGCAGGCAGGGGTTGTTCTCGCAGGGGTCCGATGGGGCTGCTGGGGGGTTGGAGCAGGAGCCCTGAGCCCTGGCTGGGGGACAGAGCGGCCCCACTCCATCCCTGCTCCCATCCCACCCCCTCCCCAAGTTTGAGTGAATTGGTTTGGGTAAAAGGAGAGGAAACCCCCCAAAAACCCTCCCGGTGGGTAAGCACAAATCTCCCGCCCCCCAGCCCGTTTGTCCCTGTGCCCACCAGCCCCAGGGCACAAGGGGACACCCTGCCACTGTGCTCACCGTGCCGGGTGGCGTTGCCGGGGCCCACCCAGGTCAGCAGCTCCCGCTCCTCCAGCCCCTCACTGCTTCCACTGTCGGCTTCCAGCAGAGGGGACCCCCCCAGGTCCCCCGGCTCCGCTGCCAAGGAGGGCTCAAAGAGCAGCCCCACGCCGGGGGACTCGGGTGTCCCGGTCACCCCCGGGTGGGGGGCAATGGGTGATGACCAGGGTTCAAGGGTGGTTGAGCTGAGGGGCGTGGGGGCTCTTCTCTCCTCGCCTCCCCCGAGGAATCCTCCTGGCTGGGGGATGTTGGAGCATCCTCGGGGCTGGGGGGGACGGTGGAGCCAGGGGGCTGCCGAGGGCCTGGGGGGGGCAGGAGGAGCTGCTCCCCTGCCCCCAGCTCCGGCCCAGAGTGGCTGGTGGGATGAGAGGCCGCGGGGGCAAAGGACGTGGACCCCTCCTCGGCCGCCGCCTCCATCACTGCCGCCTCCACCAGCTGCTCAGGGCTGGCCCACGGGGTCAGCGCGGTGGCCACAGGGGGAGGCGATGGCGAGGGGGTGTCCCAGCCCAGGGGGGACGTGGCCACTTCACTGCCGGGCTCGGCTGTGCCTTTCCCGACACCCCCGTGTCCCTCCGGCCACTCCTGGCTGGGCTCAGCCGGCCCCTGGGGGGCTGTGGGGCTCAGCCCCCCCTGGGTATGGGGAGCAGCCCCCTGGGTGGGGCCGGGGGTGGCCGGGTGACCCGTGGAGGGGCCATCTGGCTGCAGGAAGGTCACGGCTTTCCTCTGCCTCTCCAGCGAGGCATCACCCGGGGCCCCGCTGCCGTCACCGTGGGGCTGCAGGGCTGGCTCGGGACCCTCGGCCACCAGCGGGGCTGGGGGCAGCGGGGGCCATGGTGGGACAGAGCCAGCGTCCTCCTGGGACACGGTGTCCCCAGAGAAGTCCTCGGTGGCCTCTGGGGGTGGCTGGGGGGAGTCCCCACGGGCGCTGGGGACGTGGGGCTGGGCCCCGTCCGTGGGGATGTCCTGGTGGCCCAGAGCATCGTGGGGAGTCACAGAGACAGGCAGGGGTGGGGATGGCACGGGGGGTGTCCCCTCGGGCCCTCCAGGGCTGCGGGGGCTCCACAATTCCTGCAGGGAATCCCTCGGGGCCGGTGCCTGCGGTGAGGGTGACACCGGGGCGGTGGCCGGTGCCACCAGCTCTGCAAGAGATGGCCCAGCCGTGGGGTCCCCAGCACAGCCCCTGCTGGGACCCCCCCCAGCTGTCTCTGGGTGTCACTTACCAGGGACAATCTCCTCCTCCAGCGCGTTGGGGGACGTGTCGGGGCCCTCCCGCCGGAGGCTCTCGGTGCCCGCACGGGGGATGTTCCACGGCTCCACCGTGTTGGCCGCAGCTTCCTTCACCTCCAGGGCCAGGAGGTGGGTGGCCTGGGTGGCCATCCCCGCTGTGTCCCCAGCCACTGTGGGGTCCACAGCCACTGAGGGGTCCCCAGCTGCCACTGTGGGGTCACGGCTCTGCCGCTGGAGCTGGAAGTAGCGCCCATTCAGCCCGGCGTGGCTCTTCCTCAGGCTGTGGGAGCTGGTGGGTGGGGGGCTGGGGGTCTCTGCTGCCGTGCTGGGGTCTGTCCCCAGCCCAGCTGGTGCCAGTGATGATCCGGTGCTGTGCTCCCAGGCTGGGCTTTGGGAGTCTGGCAGGAGGGTGACCGGGGGCTCTTCAGGGTCTTCTTGCACTGGCAGCGCCGGGCTGGCACCGGCCGGATCCTGCCAGGAGCTCTCCAGGGCCTGATCCACCACGTTGAGAGCCTCCTCCTCGTGGGGCCACGCCAGCGAGGGGGCTGTGGTGGGTGGCAGGGGTGTCCCACCGTCCATCCCCAGCCCAGGAGCCGCCGGTGCCGGTGCCAGGGCGGCCCCGGGAGGTCCCCGCGCTGTGCCGTGGCCGCGGGGCTGCTGCTTGCCGGCCACAGCTGCTCATCCTCCACCTCCTCCTCCTCCTCCTCCTCCTCCTCCTGGCCCGGCCCTGCGAGCCCTGGCTGTGGTAGGAGCTCGTAGTGGTCGCTGGGGGTGTCCCTGGTGTCCCCCGAGGTGCCCAGGTCCTCGCTGTGCTCCACCAGCACGTTGTCGCTGCCCGGCGGGTCGGGCGTGGGGGGCACCGGCTCCTCCATGTCCCTCTGCCCCGCAGCTGCGGGGACACCACGAGCGTCAGAGGGGCAGGACAGGCATCTGGGTCACGGGTGGGATCCCACAGCCCCCCTCAAGTGCCCATGCCAGGCACTGCTTCCCCCAGCCAGGGTGACAGCCGGAGCTGGGTCCCCCTCCAGCACCGCTCTCTTCATCTATCTTGTTAATTCCCCAGTTAAATATTCATCCTCAGCAATTTTCCTGGCCACGCCCACTGATTCCCAAGGGCATGCCGGGGCTGGTGGGGGGTCAGTGGTACCATGACCTCCTTACCTTTGTAGCAGTAGGCGTCGAATCTGGAGGCGGCGGGGGGGAACCCAGTGCGGTTGGGGAACTGGTAGAGGGTCCTGACCCCCGGGGTCTCCCCCCCACACTTCCTGCGGGGCACCCTGATGGGGTAGCGGACGCTGCCGTCAGCCAGCCAGCCCGGGTCACACTGGTCCAGCCCCTCCCTCCACGCCAGGTACAGCTGCCCCGTGGTGGCCAGCGAGGCCCCCCGGCTCCGGCAGTGCCGCCGAGCCCCCTGCCACGTGAACCTCCCCGGCACCGTGGCGTAGAACACCGTCCCTGCAGGGGAGAGAGAGACACCTTGGGGACACGGGGACAGGAAGCTGTGATGGTCCCCAGGGCCCCGAGTCCAGCGACAGCCTTGTCACTTGAGTGCTGTGGTCATGCCATGCCAAGGATGGCACGGAGCGCTGGCACCGCCCCAGCACCCGGCCCTGCAGCCAGACCCCAGCAGGAGAGCGGTGGATGGAGATGCCCGTGCTCCCAGTCATGCCAGGGCCTTGCAGGGACATCCCTGGGCATCCAGTCATGCTCCTGGCCATGCCATGGCCGTGCAGGGACATCCCTGGGCATCCAGCCGTGCTCCTGGCCATGCCGTGGCCGTGCAGGGACACCCCCGGGCCCCCATCCCCGCGCTCATCCCTTGCCTCTCAGCTCCCGGGCGTAGCAGTACACATCGTACAGCTCCTCGGGCTCCCTCCGCCCGTAGCTCCGCACTCCGGGGAGGCTGTTGCGGTCTCCGTAGCAACCGGGCCGGGACAGTGTGATGGGATACCTGTGGAGAGGGACAGTGATGGGACACCTGCCCGGAGGGGCTGTGTGATGGGATACCCGCCAGAGAGAGGCAGTGTGAGCTCTCAGCTCCGTGCGGGGAGGGCCCCGGCAGCGCCTCCTCCTCCCGTGCCCACACCCACCGCACGCTCTGGTCGCCCAGCCAGCCCGCGTCGCAGTTGTCGTAGCCGTCCTCGAAGGCGGCCTGGAGGTGCTGGGGGGAGGCGATGACGGCCGAGTTGTCCCGGCAGGCGCGGCGGGCGGCGGGGAAGCTCAGGGCGTAGCGCTGGCCCGCGGGGCGGTAGTGGAACACGACGCCTGGCAGGGCACAGGAGGGGGGACGTGGCACTTGGGGGGCGGGCACGGGGTGCGCAGGGTGCGGTGGGGCATGGAGATCACCCGGGGTGCGGGGCTTTTATGGGGCGCGTGGGGTGCACGGGGTACACAACCCCCACGGGGTGCCACAGCTCGCCCACCTGGCACGGGACACACGGGGTGCACATCCCACACAGCGCCCACCCCACCCCGCCGTGCGCCCACCCTCCCCAGCCCTGCCGGCCGTGCCGGGGCCCGGCTCACCCGTCACCTCCAGCGGCAGCAGGTCCTGCTCGTCCTCGATGCCGGCCACCACCTCGCAGCGGTACAGCCCCCCGTCGCTGGCGTGGGCCCCGCGCAGCTCCAGCGTGGCGTTGGAGCGGTCACGGGGGTAGCCGGGCAGGGACACGCGGCCCTCGTAGGCTTTCACCACCTTCACGGCGTTGTCCTTGGCCACCAGGATGGGCGCGTCCTCCCTCTGGCCGCTGGCCGAGCGCACCTTGCTCCATTTGACGCGGGGCGGGTCGGGGGGCTCGTTGGGCCCCAGCGAGGCGGAGGGGTGGAGCAGGAAGAGGCAGGGCAGGGTCACGGGCTCCCCCAGCCCCACACGCACCGCCTGGTGCTGCACCCTGCTGATGTGGATCACCTTCCCATCGTCCTGGGAGCCTGCGGGGAGAGGCGCCCGGATACCGAGAGGGTGGGCGGCGGGGACTGCAGCAGGGCTCTTGTGCACAGCGGGCAGGGCTGGGTGTGGGGGGCACCCCTGAGCCCCCCAGGGTGGAGCTCCAAGGGGCATCAAGTGCAGCCACCCCTTCTAGTGGCCAGAGAGAGGCTTTGCCCGTTCAATCTGCCCCTCGGGGCTGAAGCCTCAGGGATTTGGTCCCCAACCACCCCTGGATCCCCTCCCTCCCTGCTGAGATAAGACATGACAGGACCATGACCTCCTCTTCATCCTCCTCCTCCTCCTCCTCCTCGTCCCGCACTAATCCTGCCCCAGCCTGTGCCGCCTCCCAGCTCTGCCGCCACAAATCCCCCACATCTCAGGCCCCCCATGGCCCAGCTCCCCCTGCCCACAGTGGGGTCAGGGGATGTCCCCCGCAGAGCCCGGCCAGCTGGGGACCGGGATGGCCACTAATCCCCCCCGGGAACCTTCCTCCCCCGGCTCCCCACCCTGCACCGCACCCCACACCCTCGGCCCACCGGGAGACACGCACGGGCAGCGTTCCAGGGTGGGGGATCCCAAATCCCCCCTCGTGCTGCGATGTCCCCGCCGTGGGGGACATGGGGGGGGACACAGGCTGTCATGGCCAGAGCCACAGCAAATCCCTGGGGGGCTCAGAGGGGGGGTTGCCAGTGGGATTAAGGATTTAAGGTCTCGCCTGTGGGGATCCCAGCCTGGGGAAGGGGGGCTGTGGGTCATCCACGGGCGCCTGGAGGGTTTCTCCCTCACTAATCCCGGGTTCTCCCCGGGTCAGGGTTTGCTCTGGCTGTCAGTTCATCATCTCCTGCCGTTTCCCCCAGCGGTTCCTCAGCCCTGGGCACTTACCCAGCACGGCGATGGGGAGCAGGGAGAGCCCGAGCAGGACCCAGCAGCCGGCATCCCCCATCCCATGGACCATCCTTGACCTGCAATGACAGCAGGGGGGTGGGTGGGGGAGGCTCGGTGGGTGATGCCATCGGGCCTTAAATCGCCGTGTGAGGAGCAGGATTAGCCCCTCTCAGCAGGACGCCGTAAACCCCGGGAGAGTTCGATTTCACTCCTGGAATGAGGTCGGGATGAGGGACGGGGTGCCCCCATCGCCAGCTGGGGGGTCCCACCCGTGGTGACATCCCCGTGGCACCCACTGCCATCACCCGGCTCAAGCCACCGTCACCCATCACGGCTGCAACCACCACCAGGTGCCCACAACTATGACACCCACCACAACCATCACCCATCACAGGCAAGACCATCACCAGGTGCCCAACACCCCCCTCACCCCCACCACCACCACCACCACCACCATCCCCTGGTGCCCTCCACGTCACAGCCACGCTCAGGCTTTGTGTGGGCACCCAACCAGCCAAGAAGAGGCAGGAGGGACACAACCAGCCCCCCCCAAATCCTAAATGGGACCATGCTGGAGCTGGGCATCACTCAGCCATGAGCCTGAACCACACCCTGGTTCCCCCATGGGGTCTGCTGGTCCCCCCCGAGCTCCAACATCGACCCCTGCCCAGTCTCACACAGCAATTTGGGGAGCACTCGGCCTTCAGGAGGGGGACACCAGGAGCCCCCCATCCCTCCCCCAGCTGCCCAGAACCGAGGCTCTGCCTCATCCCACCGGTTCCCCCATCCCTGATGCTCCATTTTCCAGCCCTTGATTTCTCGTTCTGTCCCTTCTGTGCTTTTATGGGACAGAAATAGAAAGAAAGAGTGAAATGATGAGAAAAAAGGAGACCCCCCACCCCGTGTTCGGGGCTGGCAAAAAAGGGCCTTTTTGGGGATGCAAAACCGGGTTTTATCTTATTTCCTCCTCCTGCTGAAGAAGAAAGTGTTGGCAGCCCCTTCCCTCCCCCAGCAGCTCCACGGGGCGTTCTGCCCCCAGAGCCAACTGCTGGGAAAAGAGGAGGAGGAGGAGGTGACCTGACCCCAGCCATGGAGGGGAATTCCCGGGGTGCCGAGCTGGGAGTGGGCTGTGCCTTTGCCCAGCAGCATCTCCTGGGAGCTGAACCTTCCCAGGGCATCCCCGAGGCTCGGAGATGCTCCAGGAGGGAAATCCCCCCATCTCTCAGCAGCACCGAACTTTTCCCAGTTTTCCCACTATAGGGGGAAAAAAAAAAATTAATTGCTTGGCAAGGCCTGGCTCGGGAGGTTCCAGCTCATCCCATTGAAATGCTAATCCTGACTTTCTGGGATGTCCAGGAGCCCTCCCAGATCAAACCTTCATCTGTCCTTGGCCCAGGCACCGCCCGGGACCTGCTGGGCGAAGGTGAGTGATGGAAAGTGTGGGAAGGGAACACCCAGGACACTCAGCTGCAGGGAAAAAAGGGTGCCCCGGGCTGTGCTCACACGCCTTTTGGGCCTTCAAACCACCCTTTTAGGCCTTTTCAAGACTTTTTTGGCCTTTTCACCCGTTTTCTTTTCCCCATCCCTTGATGCTCCCCCCTCTGCAGCTTCCAAGCAACTTCTCCCACCGAAAGGCAAACAAGGCAATTTCCCACGTGGGACAACAGCGGCCGAACCTCGCTCCCTGCCACCTCCCCACAGCATCCCTGAGACCTTCCTTGTCTCCACCCCCCTCCTCCCTGGCCCGTGGAGCTCCCAGCGGAGCATCCCTCATTCCCAGGGATCCTTGGGGGCCACCAGCTCTGTCCCTGCGCCCAGTGCCACACGGGGATGGTGGGATGGAGCAGGGGGAGACCCCTCAGAGCTGCGTTACCACAAGGAGTATAAATCCTCCTTTGGGCTCTGCTGTTTACTCAGAGCGGGGTCCTCGCTGAGCAAACACCCGGCGTTTATCTGAGCGTTAAACACCCAAGTTGCTCTCTGGGTTTCCACTCGCCACCCGGGATGGAGGGGTGGGTGGGACGGTCCCTGAGCCCACCGGGGACACCCCAGGCTGGCTGGATGTGGGGAGTGGGTGCCGCTGGGTGGCTCAGGGCTGGGGGTGGGGTCACAGGGCTGTGTGGCTCCAGCTGCACCAGTGCCTTCCCCGGCATCAGCAGTTCTGCGGGATCTGCTTTCGCAGCAGGGAAGGTGCCATGGCGGGAAGGGCCGGCCCTGCCCGCAGCACCCGCTGCCTCCTTGGGGGGGGGTCCCAGGCACCCCCCATGCCAGGGGACAGGACACACAGCTCCTGTCACTGCCTTGGGGCCACCCGACTGGCACCCCTGCCCCTCAGCACAGTCCCTGTGTCCCCGCCACTGTCCGTCCCCTGGACCCCAGGCCGAGCCTGGCAGAACGTGCTGAGCCAGCAAAAAGTTTATCCCAAGGTCAGGACAAGTGACACCGATGGGTTCCATCCCTGCCAGTGCCGAAGCCACCACACGCGGTGTCCCCGCATGGGGACATCCCCCCATATCCCCCCCCCCCCCCAGTGTCCTCAGCCCCTCCCAGCCCCAGCGCCTCGTTAATTATTGAGACCATCTCCATCCCACCTCCCCTTGCTCCACTAACCCACAGCCCTGCTCCAGCAGTGCCAGGGAGGCTGCCCAGGGGTGGCACGGCCACATCCCGACCCCGTGGTGCCACCGGGATCAGCCCTGGCTGGCTCCAGGATGCCCAGCACGGGCAGCAGCGGCTCAGCAGCACCAGCCCCTGTGCCAGAGCCAGGAGCAGCATCAGCCCCATCACGCTGGGGTGGGATCCAGCTGGGATCCCCCAGGGAAGGAGCCGTGGGCTTGGTCGTGTGGTCACCACCGCGCCATCCCCGGCAGCGACAGCGAGGGGACAGGGTGACAGGGTGAGGAGGGTGGCACGGGGGTGGCCGGGCGGGGAGGGTGGCGGTGCCACCACGAGCACCGGGGGCTGAATTTCGCGGTGTGGAGGGGTCTCTCTCTGCAGTCGGGGCGATGTCACTGTGACGTCCCCCATGCCACGTGGCCGGGCCCACCCGGGGACAAGGAGCGTGTCCCTGTCCCTCAGCGTCCCAGCCCAACCGGGGGAAAAAGGCAGACGAGAGAAATTCAAAATAACGCCGGTGCAAACCGCCCCCCCCCCCACGAGTGAACATTTTCACATCTGTCACTAGCTGTCACCTCATGAATAATTCATATTTCTCATGAATATGCAAAGCCGGGGCTGGTGATTAGCTTGAGCTGAAACAGAGCTTAATTCCACACAGGTCGTTGGGCGCCGGGACCACCCGGACAGTTTCGGGGGTCACCTCTCACCCCAACCTGCCCCGAGCCATGGGCTGGGCTGGGGGTGGCTGTGGAACCTGGGGCCTCCACAGAGCAGAGGAGACATTTGGGACAGTGATGGGGACAGAGGCTTGGGACAGGTGGGAGGGGAGACCATGCACTGCCCACCCACCCAGGTGGCCTGGCTGCAGCTGGACATGGGTGCCCCCCCACCCTGGGGAAACCCCAGCCCTAGGGGTGCCCCCGACTTCCCCCTGGCCAGGACACAGACCCTGTGACCTCTGCTGTCCCCGCGGGTCACTCCAGTGCCCAGTGCCACCAGCGCAGCACTTCAGTGCCCACCCACCCGGCGTGTGCCCCCCACCGCAAACACCCCACGGGACTGACCCTGCACCCCGCCCCAACCCTGCCGGGGCCACCAGCCCCCCACGGCACCCACCTCCCTCCCAGGGGTGCCTCTGCCGCCCCAGCAGGGAGGGGGTGTCGGCCGAGGGCCCCCCCGGCGCTGCGTGGCCGTGGCAGGAGCCCGGTGGCGGGGCCGGCTTCGCGTCCCCTCCTCTCTGCCCACAACAAAGGAATTCTGCAAACCTCGCTGCCGTCACATCTCACAGGCAACGTGATGCTTCCCGCTCCCCCCCAGCCTGCCAGAATAAATTAGCACCTCGGCAAACTGTGATCCCGTCCAATATGGGCCCTTTGCTGGGTGCGATTTTTATTAGGCAGACAGTCTGCAGCCTTTATTTTAGAATTTGCTCCTCTTTTTGTTTTTTGGGTGTTTTTTGTCGTGGTTTTTTTTTTTTTCGTTTGGTTCATTTTTTTCCTTTTCTTTTATTCTTTTTGCCCCATCTCCCTTGTCTCTCCCCAGGAGGCCGAAAGCTCCGCGGGAGCCGCGAAGCCAGAGCTGCATCCCCGGGGAGGGTTTGGCCACCCCCCGAGTGGCTCTGAACGCGGCACCGGCGCCTGGCACCAAGAAACGGGCAGGAGACCCCCGGGCCGGTGGGCCTGGCACAGAGCCAGGCCTCTGGCACCGTCTTCCCCCCAACCGCTGGTGTTCTGCTTTGCCGAGCCCCTCACCAGGATCCACTCCTGCCTCCGTCCATCCCGACCTCTCCACGCGGGTGTGGGACACGCGGGTGGGGCTCATCCTGCCCGCGGTGCTCAGCGCCCGGCACTCTGCCAGCCCTGCCGGCGCCCTGGCAGCCCGGGGGCACCCCGGGACAGGGAACTTCCCGGCTCCCGACCTGCCAGGGAGCCACCGGCAGCACCGGCAGGGGTGGCCGAGGCACACCCGGCTCTGGCACCGCAGAGAGGTGACACCCCGGGGACACCCACCCGCCAGCACCCACTGCTGTCCTGCCACCCCTCACCCCCTGACCCTGCCCGTGTCTCACTGCCAGCCCCTGGGGGGCTCAGGGCATGGTGTCCCCCAGCCTGTCCCCGAGCTGGAGTCCCCCAGCCCCTCTCAGCCCCAGTCCCGGTGTCCCCAGCCCCCGAGAGCCCTGGGCCCCGCAGTGTCCCCCTGTCCTGCTGTGCCCACAACCCCAGTGGCCACGCCCCCACTTGTCCACCTGTCCCGGTGCCCCCAACCCCACTCCTGATCCCTCCAGTGTCTCCTCCAGCCCCACCGTTCCCAACCCCCGCACCCCTGACAGCCCCCCACGCCCTCAGTGTCCCCAGCCCTCAGTGACAGCATCTCCCCCACCCCAGGGCCACCATCCCTCATCCCTGTCCCCCCGGGTATCCACAGTGTCCCCCCGCACCGAGCCCTGAGTGTCCCCCAGCTCCCGCATTCCCGCGGCATACCCAGCCTGGATTCATCCCGCTCCTGCCACAGCGGTGCCGGTGTCACCGTCCCCATCCATCCCCGGCACAGGGACCCGCGTGCTCTCCTCCCCCTCACACCCCCGCATCCCCACCGCGCCCCAGCCCCGATCCGTCCCTCTCCTGCCGTTGTGGTGCCGCTGACAATGCCGGTGTCACCGTCCCCATCCCCGTGCCCGCAGCGCTGCCAGTGCCGGTGTCCCCATCCCCGGCGCCGGGCCCCGCATCCCTGCAGCCCCCGCATCCCCACGGCGGCCCCAGCCCGGATCCAGCCCGGATCCAGCCCGGATCCATCCCTCTCCTGCTGTAGCGGTGCCGGTGTCACCATCCCCACATCCCCACATCCCCATCCCCGCGTCCCCGCCATCCCCCGCATCCCCACCGTGCCCGCAGCCCGCAGCCCTCCCGCTCCTGCCGTAGCGGTGCCGGTACCGGTGTCGGTGTCACCGTGCCCATCTCCGGGCCCCGCGTCCCCCGCCCCCGCCCGCATCCGTCCCGCTGCCGCCGCGGCGGTGCCGGTGCCGGTGTCCCCATCGCCGCCGCCGTCCCCGCAGCGGGGGCGGTGCCGGTGGCGGTGCCGGTCCCGCACGTACCTGCTCCGCGCTCAGGGCGCGCCGGGACTCATCGCCGCCGGTGGAGCCGAACACCCCGCCGGCAACCGGGGCTTAAAGCGGGGCTCGGGAGGGGGCAGCGGGCCAGGCTCCCCGGAGGCCGAGCCGGGCCGGGCCGGGCCAATCGCGGCTGGCGGCGGGCGCGGCCCCCGCCGGTGCCGCCGGTGCCGCCCGCCCGCACCTGCCCCGCAGCGGCCCCGAACCCGCGCCCGCTCCGCGCCCGCCGCGCTGCCCCGGCGCAGGGCGAGGGGCGGCCGCGCATGCGCCGCCCCCAAAAAACCCGGCTCCCCCACCCCAAAAAGGGCCGCCCCTCCCCATGGAACAGGGCCAAACCCCCCTCCTCACCAGCCGTGGGCACCGCACCCGCGGGGGAGCAGGGGTGGATGGGGGATGTCTGTAATGAGGGGGGGTCTCTAAGAGGGGAGGGGGATGTTTGTAATGGGGGGGTCTCCGAGATGGGAAGGAGGGTCCTTGTGATGGGGGTGGTGTCCTAAGAGAAAGGGGGGGCGTCCCTGTAATAGGGGTGGAGTCCCTAAGAGGGGAGAGCCTGTCCTTGTAAAGGAGTGGGGGTCCCTAAGAGGGTATAAGGGGGTCCCTAAGATGGGGGGGATTCTCTATAATAGGGGTGGGGTCCCTAAGATGGGAGGGGGTGTCCCTATAATGGAAGCATGGATCCCTAAGAGAGGAGGGGGGAACCCAGAAGGATTTTGGGGTATCTCCCAAGAGGGGAGCCTCTCCCAGCCCCTCTGTGCCCCAAAATCCTTCCCAAGCCACACAGGCTGCATCCAGCTGCGTCTTCCAGTCCCTCTTCACCCCAAAATCCCTTTTAAGCCACAGAGGTGCATCCAGCAGCATCTTCCAGCCCCTCAGCACCCCCCTATGGCCCCCTCCGGGGTGTGCAGAGAGAGTGGAAGGTGCTGAGGATGGATAAAGGCGTGAAAAACCCCAAAACCCCCAAAATGGGTGAGACACTCCAAAGATCTGCGCTACCAGAAACGACCCCCAAAATGGGGGAAGAAAACCATCACTATTGGGGAAGGTTGGCTTTTTTGGGGGGGGGGGGGGTGCAGGGGGAGGGGTCACCTTCCCGCCGGTGACTGAAGAATGCCACCCTGTCTCCCACGACTTGGCACCAAATAATGTAATCCCCCCTCCCTCCTTATTTTGCCCCCACAGGAGGGGATGGATCCTTGGAAACCCGAGAGCAAAGTTCTCATTTCCGACTCCATTGTGCCCGCACTTTTCGTGGCGTTTCCTGCCTTTTGTGAGCCCCCCCTGCTCCGGCACAATCCCGGCGTTGCCGGCACACAGAGCTCCTCTGTTCCCCTCCTTTATGTGGCTGCAGCTGGCGGCCCCATGGAGGTGCCCGAGCCTGGGGGACGATGGGGGTTGATGTCCCCAGGAGGGGATTGCCAAGGAGAACAGGGGAGAGGGTCCCGGGGGGTTTGCCTGAACGCTGCTGTCCTGGCTTTTTCCCTGTCCCAGTGGATCCAGCCACCCCACAGGGCTCTGATCCTGCTCCCCAGCTTTGGAAAGGGCACCTGTGGGGCCACCCCTCGGTGACAAACCCCAGGGATGCAGCAGCTCCCACCTGACCCTGACCCAGGAAGGGTCATGGGGAGAGCAGAGCCAGAGCCTCTTGGGGCCTCCTCAAACCTCCCCAGGGAAGGAGGGAACAGAGGGACCCCTGGAGCACCCCCTGGGCACCTCCCCGGGGACACAGAGCCAGGCTGGGCCCGGCAGGGGCAGAGTGGTGGCTCTACCTCTGGCCATCTGCGTGGCAGAGGGAGGTGCTGGCAGGGAGTTACCGGAGCTCTGCTCTCGAGTGGAGATAAATGTCACAGCAGCCACCAGCCAGCGCAGCCCAGGCGTGGGGATTTCATGGACACCTCTCCCCCCGCTCCAGCAGCTGCTCCACGCCTGGGAATGCAGCCCGGGACCAGCTCCTGCACTGGAGGGGTTTGGAGGCCCAGTGTGCCCCTGGCTGGTGTCTCCAGATGGGAGGGCACTTCTTGGGGTCTCGTGGCTCCCCTGAGCCCAGCTGGGAGCCCCAACATCCCCCTGTGGCCAAACCTTCCCCTGGTGGGAGAGCCAGCTCTGCTAGCACTGAGGGGTGTCCCCACATCCCCAATCCCTGCCTGGGCTGGTGTCCCTCCCACACCCCCAGCCCCACATCCAGAGGCATCATCCCGAGAGCACCGAGCTGCTCCCACGAGGCATCACCTGCCATCCCCAGGTCCCTGCTGTGCCCCACATCCCCAGCCCTGCTGGGGACAGGCCGGGTGGCCCTGGGGCAGCCCTGGTGGGGTGACCCCATCCCTCTGTCCCACCCTCCCAGCCCCAGCCCCGGCGCCTGTGCAGGCAGGGACCGAGCGCCTCTTGCAGCCCCAACGCCGGGTTTGTGGTGAAATCCTGCAGCAGTGTTGCCGTGACGACCCTCCTGCAGTTTCCATCCAGAGATGTTTTCCTTTGTTGTGACAGGGACACGGGGAGCGGCCGCCGGGGTGTGATGACGACGGTGGGGGGCTCCCGCTGCGAGGGGCAGGGACCACCAGAGCCCACGGGGGGACCCAGCGGGGCTCCAGCGCCACAGCAGGACTGGGGGGGGTCCCCATGGCTCCAGCACTGCCCTGACTTGGCCCCAATCGCCCAGGGGACAGCGGAGGGGCCCAGAGACTGGGTGACACGAGTGTGAGAGGTCTCAGCTGGGTTTGCTCCCACCAAGAGCTGCAGCAGAGGGGAGACGTGGCCAACGCGCAGGGCGGGGGCACTGCAGGGTCCTGGCAGGGGTGGAGGGGTTGGCTCCATGCAAGTGGGTGCTCCACACCCTCGTGCCCCCAGGACAGAGCCGGTTTGGGGTGGGGGGGTGGCCCGGGAGCCTCCCGAGCTGCCCATTTTGGGAGCCAGGGTGGCGGCGCCGTGACCGGGGTGCTGAGCGGCACCACCGCTGCCATCCCGGGGGTGCTGAGCACCGGGGACCCTCCCTGCAGCCCCCACAGCCAGAGAGTGTCTGCCTGCTCCCCATCCATGGGTGGGGGGGCCCACAGTGGGGGGACCCCCCCGTCCCGCCGCCCCGAGGAGCCGCTTGTTATTCCACTCAGGTCCGAGGGCAGCTAATGAAGCCCGTTCCAGGAGAGCTGCCACATTCATCAGGATTGCAGCTCATTAACGAGGCCTCTGCCACCGCAGCTGGGGCCAGCGCTCGGGGCACTGGCACGGGGACAGGCAGCGGGTGGACGGACAGATGGACAGGCAGGGCCGGCCGGCAGCTGGGGCCTGGCCTGGCTGGGGTGCTGCTCTGGAGTTGGGCAGGACATCTCAGCCGTGGATCTGCTCCAGAGAGGGGACAGGGTGAATCCCAGCACCGTGGATCCACTTCCACGCTGCCCCCATCCCGCGGTCCTGGCTTGTTTTGGCTTTAGGCCAGGCCTGATCCATGGCATGAGCTGGGCACGACACCCCAGGGCCGGGCTGGGGGCTGTAGAACCCCCTGCCACGGGGATGCAGGGATTCCGCCCTGCCCAGGCCCAACTTCCCTCCGAACCCACCAGCAGGATGCATTGATTTTATTTTCTGTTTCCATGGCAACTGCCTCCTTCCCTTCCCCCTTCCGGCAGCCGGACCCGCTCCTCACCCTCCGGCAGCACCCACCCCGCACCCGGGGCGTGGGCTGGGACCCCTCCTGGGCATCCCTGGGGCAACAGGGCCACCAGCCCACCCCTGTGCCCTCCACAGTGCCAGCGTGGGGTTTGGGGGCAGTGGGGCTGACGTGGGACGGGAGGGACCCCAGGACAGCCCCTCCCTGCCCCCAGCAATAATCAGCGGCAGGGCTGGCAGCACGCCGTGCTGGCTCATTAGCCAGGGCAGTAATTGTGTCCCCCGGTGTGGGGACACCGAGCAGCATCTCCCGGTGGCAGAGCCAAGCTCATTAAGGGCACGTCCCACCCTCACAGCTGCTCACACCCATGTGCCACATCTCCTGCACCCCCGGTGTGGGGACACCGGCACTGCAACAGCCCAGCCAGGAGGCCCTGCCTTCACCCCTCGGGGCTAAAGGTCACCTTGTGCCTTAAAACCAGTGTTATAGGAACGTAATTATGGTCACATCCCGCATCCACCCCATTCCAGAGGCTCCCACCCATCCCTGCCCTGGCTCCTTCCCAGCACTGAGGTGCCACCACATTGTCACTGAGCATCCATCACAAACCACATCGGGCTGTGCCAAATCCTCCTGTCCCCCCTCCCCAGGACCTCCCGACCCCCCTGCTCAGGGGGGTTCTGTGCACGATAAAGGCCCGTCCTGGAGAACAGGCAGAGCCCTGTGCCTGCCCCTGAATTCCGCCCGCGCCGCTTCCCCCGGCAATCTCCTGGGTCTTCGCGGAAGTGGAATTCAATCGGCACAAGCAATTAATTAACGGCGAAGGGGCACAAGACCCGCTTCTTCTTCGGAAGCGGCTCCCGGGGCTGCTCAGCAAACCCCACACGCCGGCACCCGCCGCACAAAGGGCACCGGCACCCGCTTCCTGCGCCCGCTGGGAGCGGGGGGTCTGGATCAGTGCCGGCGCTTGCGCTGCCACCAGCCCGTCCAGGAGCTCCTGGATAACTGGCCAAGGCCCCCCCGGCGGGCGGCGGAGGGCCGGGCTGGCCGGCAGCCGGCAGCCAGCGGTGATGCCAGGCCGGCACAGCCCGCGGGCACGGGGCACGTTCCTCGACAGCCAGCACGGGGCCGAGGCTGCAATCCTGTGGGATGCGCTGCCTCCCGCTCCCCCGTGGGCCTGCAGGGGTCAGGGGGCACTGGGCTGAGAGGGGGGGCTGCTGGGGGGGCAGCAAAGGGGGGGACGGTGGCACAGACGGCAGAGCTGTCTGTCCCCCGGCGCACAATTAGCCCGGGGGCAAATGAGGCTCCTGCGGTTTTTGACCCAATTTCTCCGGCGAAACTCGGCGGGGGAAGGAGGGGAGGAGGGAGGAGGGAGACGGAGCCCGGCACGCGTGTGCTGGTGTGTGTCACACGTGGGAGTGGGCACGCTCGGGCACACACGTGTGTGCTGGTTGACGTGTGTGTGCACGCTCAGGCACACACGTGTGTGCTCCCTGACACGTGTGTGCTCCCTGACACGTGTGTGCTCCCTGACACGTGTGTGCTCCCTGACACGTGTGCTGGCTGACATGGATGTGCTCCCTGCAGGGATACAGGGATGAGCAGGATTGCTGGGCCGTGTAAGGATTCTGGGATCTGCAGGGGTGTGCAGGGATTCAGGGATTCAGGGATGCAGGGATGTGCAGGTATGCAGGGATGCAGGGATGTGCAGGGATATGCAGGGATTCAGGGATGGGCAGGTATTCAGGGATGCAGGGATGTGCAGGGATGCAGGATTCAGGGATGCGGGATCCAGGAATCCCTCCCACCCCGCACTCTCTCCCTCCCCCTCGGTCTCTCCGCTGCCGGTCCCACCTACAGCGCTACCCTGGAGGGTCCCCGCGCCCCCCGCCGTACCGGGGGCAGGGGGGGTACCCCCGATCCCAAGGACACGCGGGGGCCGGGATGGACGAGGCTTTGGCAGAGGGGGCGAACACGAGGGGGTCCCGGGGCGCTGCACATCCCCCTCCC
Source organism: Myiozetetes cayanensis (assembly GCF_022539395.1). Lineage (NCBI taxonomy): Eukaryota > Metazoa > Chordata > Aves > Passeriformes > Tyrannidae > Myiozetetes > Myiozetetes cayanensis. Next base: position 4,433,739 of record NW_026087477.1, read on the forward strand.
CGCGGGGTGCGGGGCGTCCCCGCAGCGGGGCGAGCGGTGCGGGGCGGGGCGGGGGGAGGTACCGGACACCGGGAGCGGGGAAGCGGCTCCGCCTCTTCCTGCGGCGGGCGGTGAGTGCAGGGACGGCCCGGCGGGATTGGGGTGGGCGTGGGGGCGGCACCAGGGGTCCCCATTGCTGGGCGGGTGTCCCCGATGCTGTCCCAGGGTCCCCATCGCTGTCCGAGGGTCCCCGTTGCTGCCTCGGGGGTCGCCAGTGCGATCCAAGAGTCTCCATTCCTGCCGAGGTGTCCCCAGTGCTGCTTTGGGTGTCCCCAGTGCTGCTCAGGGGTCCCCAGTACAATCCAAGGGTCTCTGTTCCTGCCCAGGGGTCCCCAGCGCTGCCAGAGTGCCTCCAGTGGTACCTGGGGGTCCGCAATACTATCCAAGGGTCCCCAGTCGTGCCCAGGGGTCCCCAACGCTGCCAGAGCGTTCCCAGTGCTGCTCAGGGTTCCCCAATCCTACCCAAGGGTCCCCATCTCCCCCTGCCCACCGGGGTCTCTCCCCAGGCCGCGATGCCGCTGGAGCCCCTGGTCTGTGCCCACACCACGGCGCGGTGAGTGCTGCTCCCTCCCGCCTGTCCCCCGCTGTCCCCCGGCCCCAGGAGGGTCTCACGTCCCCTGCCCTGCTGTCCCCCCCCACGCCGTGTCCCCTGCAGGGTGAGCTCGGTGCTGAACCGGGACGCGAAGCAGTTCGGGAAGCAGCACATGTTCGACGCCAGCGAGGAGACCTGCTGGAACTCGGACCAGGTTTGGGGGCACGGGGACAGGTGGGGAGCCACAGGGGTGGCTCGGGAGCCCTGCTGTGCCCCCCCTCTGTGACATCCCCGTGTCATTCCTGCCCCCAGGGCACGTGCCAGTGGGTCACCCTGGACTTCCCCCGCCCCGTCAAGGTCTCGCAGCTCCACGTCCAGTTCCAGGGGGGATTCTCCAGCCGGCTGTGCACGCTGGAGGGTGAGGTTTGGGGGTGTTTGGGGTGGGGGGGGTCCCTCTGCCTTGGTTCACCCACACCTGGGTCCTCCAGGTGTGGGGGGGGCCCAGAGGGATTTGTTGGCCATTCCCAAGGCCCAGGAGGGGCTGAGGCCCTGGGCTGGAGCAGCTCCAGCATAGTGGACAGCGAGGAGCTGGGGGGTCTCGGGGTGCTGGGAGGATTTTGGCACAGCCACTGAACCTCTCCCCTCACCCTCCCCAGGCTGCAGGGCAGGTGAAGAGCTGGTGAAAATATCCGAGCTGTACCCCCAGGACAGCCATGCCATGCAAATATCCTTTGCCAGGAGCGGGCTGGGCCCAACCCCTCAGTGTGGGGGGCTCCAGAGCCCCCCGAGGCTGTTGAGGGGCAGGAGGGTGGGGGCACAGCTGGGCTTTAAACTCCTGGGAACCTGCTGGGACTTTGCCACTGTCAGAGCTGCTCAGCAGAGCTGGAGCACCGGGGCGTGAACCCACTGGGAGCAGGTCTCCCACTGCCTGTTTTATTCCTGTTTTTATTCCTGTTTTGTTCCTTCATGGGCCCTGCAGAGATTCCAGGTGGAGGAGACGGTGCTGGACAAGCTGAAGATCACCTTTGAGAACAGCACGGACTTCTTTGGGAGGATCGTGGTGTATCACCTGGGGGTGCTGGGGGAGAGGCTGTAGGATACTGGGGGTGGGAGGGGGTGGCTGCCCCCACCCCTGGGGGGCTCTTAAAACCTGCCCCAGCTGCCCCCCCGAGGCGCTGAGAGGAACCCCCATCCCTCGGGGTGGCAGTGACAGAGGGGACACTGCGAAGGGATCCCCCCTTGGAGGGACTCAGGGGTGTAACCAGATGAATAAAAGGGTGTCCCTGCTCCCTCCTGGCTGCTCCTTGGGAAGTGGCCCCCCAGGACTGAGCCCCTGGGGGGGTTTGGCTTGAGCAGGAGGGAGGAGAGTGTCCCCTCAGGCCGTCTGTCACCTTTGCTGGCTCCCCTGATCTCCTCGGCGCGGCTGCTGCCCGGGCTGGCAGCGTGCCAGGGCTGTGCCACATTCCCACATTCCTGGATGCTTCCTGCAGGATTTTCCTCCTTCCTCTGCCCTACTTCCCTGGCTGGGTGCAGGGGAGGCTCAGCAGGTTTATAGGGGAGGATACCGGGGTGTTGGGGCAGAGGGAGAAGAGAACTGCTGGCCCAGTTGCCCTCGTGCTTCCCCAGTAACTGGGATTGGGCACAGGAGCTGTGACAGGCCAAGGCAATGCACAGGGCTCCACAGGGCTGCTTTAGGGTTTAATTCCGAAAATGTCACCCTGGAATTCATGGAGCAGCTGAGCCTGGACGGGGCAGAGGCGCTGCTGCCCTGAGGAATGAGCGTCCCTGGGCGGGAGGCACCGGGGCTGAGCCACCCCTGGGAGAGCTGCGGGGATTCCCGGATTCCTCCACGTGCTCCTCGCCTGCAGCCTCGTGCCGTGGCCCTTTTCCTGGTCCCAGAGCAGAACTGGGGCTGCCAGCCCCGTGTCACTCCAGCCCCTTGTTCTGGAACAGCTTCAGGATGTGGTTCTCGATGACCTGTTGGACTGAGGGAGGGAGAGAGGTGGGACCCGGGGAAGCCAAGAACTGTGAGGAGCCACTGCTGCTGTGGGGAGGAGCTGGTCAGCGTTTTGCTCCTGTTTTCTGATGGAAAACCCCCTTCTCCAGGGGCCTGTCCCCCCATCCCCCAGTCCCAGCCCTATCCCCAGGGTTGGGGAGCAAAGCCTGAGGGTCCAGTTTCCCTGGATCGATGTCCAATTTCCCTGGATCGATGTCTCTGCCTGGCAGGGCTGTGGGGGAGGTCAAAGCCAGCCCCAGGCAGCGCTGGGAATTGCCTGGAGGTTTTCCAGGGAGGGAAGGGGTGGGGACACCTGCCTTTCTTGTGGCCCAGGGCCACGGCCAGGTCCATGGGGGTGTAGCCAGAATCCGCCTCCTCCGTCAGGTCAGCGCCGTGAGCTGCAAGTGGAGACCAGGGCAGGGGAGGGTGAGGGGACCCCAAAAGCTGCCCCTGCCCCCCCCAAGGGGTGTGTCCCTCTCTTCCCGAGGCAGGGGAGCAGCAATTCCAGGGGCAGGCGTTCCCCTTACCCAGCAGGGCCTCCACACACTTGACGTGGTTCCCGCGCACGGCGTAGAGCAGGGGGGTGCCACCGTTCTGGGGACAGGGGGGACAGGGGCAGTCACTGCCGGGCTCCCACAGCTCCTGCTCCTCCCAGACAGGGGGGTCTGACCTGCTGGGATCCCCCTTCCACCCCCTACCAGCTCCAGGCTGGAATTCACAGGGATCCTCCTTCTACCCCCTCCCCAGAGCCGCTCCCTGCAGGTTTTATTCTTCCCCCTGCGACACAATAATTTTGAAACTGTGTCACTTGAAAACCACCCCAACCCTCTGCTCATGGGTGGTTCCTTGGGGGTGCTGCCACCCCCCAGCCAGGGGAAAAAAAAAAAAATTAAAACCATTATCCCGATTTAATTTCTGGGAACAACCACACGAGCAAGGCTGGGAGTGCTGGGAGCCCGGGAAGCACCAGCCTGGAGCGATGGGAGCTTTGTGGAGGCCTGTCCTGGTGGCCCTGGTGGCACTCACCCAGTCGTAGATGTTGATGTCCACGTTCCTCTCCAGCAGCAGGGTGACAATGTCCGTGTATCCCCCCATGCTGGCCAGGGACAGGGCACTCTCCCTCTCCTTGGCCAGAGCGTGGGGATCAGCTCCCTGGGAATAAGGCAGGGGTTGGTCCTGAGAGGTGGCAGAGCCCTGGGACACCCCCCCGGGGGGCTCAGCCCCGGAGCCAGGTCCCCACAGTGGGCAGGGTTCACACCTTCCCAGCCAGCCAGAAATCCCTCCTGGCCAAAATCCTTACTGGGCATGTTTTAATCACCCCCAAGCATCTCCTGGGAGGCCTTAAAAGCCCTTCTCCAGTGTCTTGATGGATCCTGTTACTCATCAGCAGCAGGAACAGCATCCCTGGCCTGTCTGGATCCCTGTACATTTACTGGGGTTCTGTACTGAGGCCTCACCCACTCCAGCAGGTGCCGGACCGTCTCGATCTCCCCGAAGGCGGCGGCCCAGATGAGGGGGGTGAAACCTCTCTCGTCGGGTTTGTTCACCAAGTTCTCACCTGCACAAACACAAAGGAGGGGGGGGACACAGGTGGGAAGGGGAAAGCCCCCTCTGCTCCCTCAGCCCTCCCAGTAAACCCAGCAACACCACCCCAGCTGGCGGGTTAAAGGTTGGAGTGGGGGATCCTCGAGGTCTTTTCCAACCTCAGTGATCCTGTGGCTGGGTGAGAACTGAGCTGGGGGTGTGGGGGAGTCACCAGCTGGGACCTGGCAGGGCTGGGAGAGGGAGCCACGTACCTTTCCGAAGGTGCTCCTTCAGCTGGATGAGCTCCCCCTGGGCAGCAAGTTGGTGGATGGACAGTGCTGGGGGAGAGAAGGGATTCAAAATCCTTCCCCAGCTGCAGGTGGGTCCCTGGCCCCAGAAATCCCTCCCCCCTGCCATTCAGCGGTGTGAAGAGCAGGACACAGAGGGTCCCCCCATGTCCTGCTGTCCCTCTGTCCCCTCCACACCCCCTCTGTCACCCCCTGCCTGGTGGCACTCACTGTCCAGCGTGGCTGGGAGGGCTGAGACCTCGTTGCCTCGTTGCCTGTTGGTCAGAGTGTTGGAGTGTTTCAGGGGGAAACCTGTTCCAGGGAGAGGAGAGAGGGTTCATTCTCTATTTATTTATCCTCTACTCATTTAGGTCTTGTTCTCTATTTATTTATCCTCTACTCATTTAGGTCTTGTTCTCTATTTATTTATCCTCCATGAATTTAAGTTTTATTCTCTATTTTTTTTTTAATTCTCTACTCATTCAGGTCTTATTCTCTATTTATTTATTCTTATACAGGCACCAAGAGCTGAGCAGGGAGATAAACTAGACAGGATCCACCCGTGGGGGGAAGCAGGGACCTGAAATTAAGGGCATAAATGCACAGGTTCACTCAGGTCCGTCCTCCTCTTTCCTGCCCTTGAGAGGCTCCACGTGGAAACCTCAGCGTGTTTTCAACCGGCGATTCCGTAGTTCTTGATCGGGAAAGCCCCTGGAAGGGCTTCCCGGCTCCGGTGGAGCTGCAGCGACCTCTCACTGCTGGCGCGAGGCAGCGCCCAGGGCTGGAGCTGGAGCTGGGATTGGCTTTGGGAGGGACTGGCAGCAGCCAGGGACTGCTCTCCAGCGGATTTGGTGGGCTGGGAGAAGCCAGGGACTGTTCTCCATAGATTTGGTGGGCTGGGAGAAGCCAGGGACTGTTCTCCATAGATTTGGTGGGCTGGGAGAAGCCAGGGAGCTCCGTTTCCCTCTGGCTCTGCAACACTCACCGTCCAGGGCCGGCAGCTCGGCGCTGCTCTGGGCATCCATCGAGGGGGTCCTGGGGGGCTCAGCTCCACCTGCCAAAACAGGGAGGCTCTCAGGGACCCCTGGGGGCTCCACACCCTCCGTGTCTGAGCCCGGGGGGGGCTCCAGGACAGCTGGGAGTGGGACAGGATTGTTGGGGTATCCCACGGAGGGACAAGGTTGTTGGGGTGCTCTGTGCAGGGGGTCAGGGGTTGGACTGATGATCCTGATGCATCCCTTCCCACTCAGGGTATTCCACGATCCCCTGAATCCCGATTTACAGTGGGGGCAGGATCTCGGATCCACGCATCCCCCCACCCTGTCTCCCACCCCTCCCGTCGCCCCCAGACTCACCATCCCCTCCGTCCCCCGCATCCCTGCTGTCCTCCAGCTCCTCCTCCTCCTCTTCCTCCTCCTCATTCTCACCCCCTTCCCCCCCAATTCTCGCCCTTTTCCTTGGCGTCCCCGTGGCTCAGTGGGGGTGTCTTGGGGGGGGTCTCCACGACCCCCACCAGCCGCTCCTTCACCTTCCGCGGGGGGGGTGCGGGAAAGACCTGCAAGAAAGTGTTGGGAAGAAGGGGGAAAAGCGGGGGAAAGCAGGGGATTTGTGGGACACACCTCCCCCCCCCCAGCACCAAGTCCTTACGACCCCAAACCCGCAGCCCAATTTGGGGGTCCCCCACCTTGTCCGCTCCCCGCCAAATCCCAGCGCCCACCGGAGCTCAGGGAAGGGGATCCCCCTTTCCGTTCCCGATACTTCTCTCCATCCCCTCACCGCGGTCTCCGCTCCCGGGAAAGGCTCCGGGATGCGGAATTTGGGGGGTTCTGGGGGGGTCCCGTCCCGGCTCCACCCGCCCGCTGACGATGGGGGAGGGAACACGACCTTAAAGCGACAGGAACGGCGGGGACAGGGGTGGCAGAGGGGCGGCAGGACCCCCCCCCCACCACCCCATGGCCTTGGCGACACGTGGGGGACACGACCCCCGCCACCCCCATTTATCCCTCGTCCCGCTCCGGGACAGCGGATCCAGCCCCCAGACCACGGGAATGGGAATATCCAAACACCCACAGGGACACGGGGGGGCTGTGAGGGGACACGGTGCGGGGGTCGCAGCCCCGGGAAGGGAGGGGATGGCGGGGATTTGGGGACACACATCCCTGGGGGCGCCCGATTTTGGGAGAGGAGGGACAAACCCCACACACAGCCCAGGGGCCGAGCGGAACGGAGTTTGCCCAGCCTTGTTCCCACCCGGCGCTGTTTGCGCGGCCGGGGCGGGGCCGGGGCGGAAGCGGCGATGGAGGAGCCCGAGATGCAGCTGAAGGTGAAGAAAGGTGGGAACGGGTCTGGGGTGTCCCCGGGAGGGGTTGGGGGTCTCCAGGAGGGGTTGGGGAGGTCTCCGAGAGGGGTTGAGGGGTCTCCAGGTGGCGTTGAGGGGTCTCCAGGTGAGACTGGGGGAGTCTCCAGGTGGGATTGGGGGATGTCCAGGTGGGGTTGGGATGTCTCCAGTAGGGATTGGGGTTTGGATGTCTTCAGGAGGGATTTGGATGTCTCCGGGAGGGACTGGGGGGTCTCCAGGTGGGATTGGGGGGGTCTCCAGGAGGGATCGGGATGTCTCCAGGAGGGATTGGGAGGTCTCCGGGTGGGGTTGGGAGGTCTCAGATGGGGTTGGGGGGTCTCCAGGTGAGATTGGGGGGGGTCTCCAGGAGGGGTTGGGATGTCTCCAGGTGGGATTGGGATGTCTCCAGGGGGGATCGGGATGTCTCCAAGAGGGGTTGGGGTTTGGATGTCTTCAGGAGGAGTTTTGGATATCTCCAGGAGGGGTTGGGATGTCTCCAGGAGGGGCTGGGATGTCTCCAGGAGGGGTTGGGATGTCTCCAGGTGGGATCGGGGTGTCTCCAGGAGGGATTGGGGTTTGGATGTCTTCCGGAGGGGTTGGGATGTCTCCTAGGAGGGGTTGGGATGTCTCCAGGAGGGGTTGGGATGTCTCCAGTAGGGATTGGGATGTCTCCAGGTGGGATCGGGATGTCTCCAGGAGGGATTGGGGTTTGGATGTCTTCAGGAGGGATTTGGATGTCTCCAGGAGGGGTTGGGATGTCTCCAGGTGGGATTGGGGGGATCTCCAGGTGGGGTTGGGGGGATCTCCAGGTGGGATTGGGATGTCTCCAGGGGGGATCGGGATGTCTCCAGGAGGGATTGGGGTTTGGATGTCTTTAGGAGGAGTTTTGGATATCTCCAGGAGGGGCTGGGATGTCTCCAGGTGGGATCGGGATGTCTCCAGGAGGGATTGGGATGTCTCCATAGAGCACACTCCACCCCTCGGAGATGCTTATGGATCTCTGGGGTCCCCTCTCTGCCGCTTTAACGTGAAACCCCCGGAGTTAACGTTAAAAAAGTGTCAGGACCGGGCTCAGGGGGCCCTTCCCGAGGCTCCCCCGAGCTCTTGACCTCCCCTACTCCCACATTTCCCATCAGTCACGGACAAGTTCACGGAGAGCCTGTACGTGCTGGCCAACGAGCCCTCGGTGGCCCTGTTCCGCCTGCAGGAGCACGTCCGCAGGTCCCTCCCGGAGCTGGCCCAGCACAAGGTCAGTCCCTTCCCAAAATCCTGCCCTCTGCCCTCTGGGAAGCCGTTCCCCCCCCCTGTCCTGGCGCTCCAGAGTTCTCCTGGAGCCCCTTTTTGGGCCCTGAGGTCTCCCTGGTGGAGCTCCTCTGCTCCTTGGGCACTTCCAGGGATCCAGGGGCAGCCACAGCTCCTCTGGGAGTTCCATCCCAGCCCCTCTCTGCCCTCCCAGGGAGGAATTCCTTCCCAATATCCCATCCAACCCTCCCTCTGGCAGTGGGAAGCCATCCCCCCATTATCCCATCATTCCATCCCTTTTCCAAAATCCCTCTCCATGTTCTTTGTCGGCTCCTCCAGGCCCTGGAAGGCCCCAGTCAGGTCACCCCAAAGCTTCTCTTCTCCAGGCTGGACAATCCCAGCTCTCCCACCGAGCTGCTCCATCCCTGAATCATCCAAATCCCTCCCTATTTTGCTGGGAGAACAGGATGGAGGGAGGGAATAAGGGCTCTGGAGGAGGAGGAGGAGGAGGGGGTGAGGCACATTCCGAGGGGATTGGCTTGGAATCTCATCCCTCAGCTGCTTCCCCTTTTCAGCAGGACGGTCCCAGTTTTCAGGGAATGTGCCCTGGACAGAGGGGGAATGGAGGGAGTTGTTTCCATCCCTGTCCAGGATGGGGTTGCAGGAGAATCCCTGGCTCTGGAGCAGCTCTGGGATTGGCACAGAAGGACCTTCCCCTGCAGAGAGCCCCTGGCATGCCCTTGGCATGCCAGGGGCTCTCTGCAGGGGAAGGTCCTTCTGGCTTGTTCCTTTTGTATCCCGAGCTCTGCGCTCCAAATTCCAGCCTTTGAGCAGCGTGGAAGGGTTTGGGATCATGTCCAGGCTCCTTCCTGACCTCCTCCTGGCCAAAACCACCGGGAAACACCGGGAATTTCGCCGGAATATCCGAATTAACCATTCCAGAAAAACACCCCCCATAAATCCTGAGCCCGGCTCCGAGTGGGAAGCAGCCCCTTTTTGGGAGGGGCTAACAGGGCTGTGGGCAGGGCCTTTCCTGACCCCTTCCTGACCCCTTCCCCGCTCCCTTTTTCCAGTCGGACATGCAGAGCTGGGAGGAGCAGAGCCAGGGAGCCATTTACACCGTGGAATACGCCTGCAGGTACCTCTGCTCGCCCCTGCAGCTCTGGGAGGGTGTGGGGGGGACACACACAACCAAAAGCAGGAGCCACCTGATGGATCCACCCAGGAATTTTGGGGGCTCTGAGCTCCTCCCAACCCCCCAGCCCTGAATCCGCCCATGGGAGGAGCGGGGGGTGAAGGTACCAAAATCTGAGCTTCCCTCTCAGCAATCCTCTCTCCCTGGGGGAGTAGAAAGGGGAGGGGGATGGAGTGGCCTCAGACCCTCAGGAATGCCAACCCCCCCCTCCTCGTGCCTCCAATCCCCCCCTTTTTTTGCCCCCAGTGCCATCAAGAACATGACTGACAGCACCGTGTACTTCAAGAGCATCGACAGCCTGCTCAGACACGCCATAGCCATGAAGGAGCAGCTCAACACCGCCCAGGGAAAAAGGTATCCGTGGAAAATGCCATCCCAGGGACCTATGGGGACCTAAAAACCCCAGGGCCAGCGCTCCCAGGCAGTTGTGACCTCAGTGGTGCGGCTGCACCCTGCTTTTCCTGGGAAGCGTTTTGCCAGACTGGGAAAAGAACTGATTTCCCCCCCCCAAGAGGTGGCTCTGACACCCCCAGGGGCTGCTGTGGGAACAGGTGTCCTTGTCCCAGCTGCTGCCCTGCCAAACACCAGGAGGATTTTATTGGAGAAAACCCGCTGATTTTTCACATTTCCTGGCAGCTGGTGGCACTCCTGCCTGCTGGGCGTGACTCTCTCGAGCAACAGGAGAGTTTTATTGGAGAGCAGCCCCGATTTTTCACCTCTCAGGGCAGGTGGTGCCTTGCTAAACGTGACTCTTCCTCTTTTTCCAGCACTGTTGCCCCCCAGGCCAAGAATCCTCCAGCCAGCTCCTGATTTCCTCAAGACCAACCATCCTGTGCTGCCTTTCCCAGCCCAGCTCTGCTCTCCAGCCCTGGGAAGGAACGAGGAACCAGCTGCCCAAGCTGTGGGGGCTGCACAGGTAGAGAGGCCCCCCACCCTGTTCCCAGTGGGAAAATCCTGCCTTAGGCTGGTGCTTTGGAGGTCCTTTTTCCACAGCACCTGCCCAAGGGAAAGGGCCTTGCTTGGGTTCGTCCTTTCCAGTCCTTTCTCTACCTCTTGGCCACGGAAATATCTCAGAAAAAAACCAACCAAACAAACAAAACAAACCCCAAAACTAGGCCTTGCTTTCATGTATTTTGGAAGGTTGGTTGTGGAGGGATGGAATGTGGGCACACTCCTCTGTGTGTGTACGTGCCAGGGAGTTTGGTTTTAATGAGAACAATAATAAAAAGAAGGAAAAAAACAAAAACACACAAACCAAACACACACACACACAAAAAACAACCAGGAAGAAAGTTCTGTGCCACCCCAGACCCCACTCTGTGCCATCCAAGCCCACCCTGTGCATGCTGAGTGATGCCTAAAATCTACTTAATGTGTATTTAAGTGGGGACTCCTCTGGTTCCACCTCACTCGCTCCTCCATCGCCTCCCTCGGGTTTCCAGGGAAAAGCAAGCCCTGCTCAGCTGGTGTAGGGATGAGGATGGGGATGGAGGAGGAAGGGAAGGAGGCAGGGGAAGGGCAGGGAGGTACAACCAGCCTGACAAACCAACTGGAGAAGGAAGGAAGGGTCGGTCTCCTCACGGACAAGCTCCACTTGCTGCTTGTCCCCCTCATGTTCCACAGCTGGAAAACCGAAGTGGGGGGGTCCTGTCTGGGTCCCTGGCGTGGCAGGAGGGGCTTTTGGCTCTGAGCAGAAAGCAGTGGGGTTTTACTCCCAGCAAAAGCAGCAAAAAGGCACAAAGGCGGGAGGGGGGAGAAGCAGCTCCGTGAGACGCCCCCCGTGCCAGCCCCGAACTGGGGGCGCGAATCCCCGGCCCTGGCGCCCCGGGACGGGGCCTGGAGAAGGTGCCACTCGCCCTCACAGCAGCGTGGAGTCCTTGCCCGAGGCTTTTGTGGCCATCACGTGTCCCATCTCCTGCGTGGTGACGTTCCAGGCCTTCCCCTGCGCCTGCAGCGGCCCCGACTCCACCGACAGCGTCCTGTGCGCGGGGGGCTACTCCGAGCCCTCCCTGCCCGACCAGCTCGGGTTGCTACCGGTGGCCTTGGTGAGGTCACTGCCCGAGGAGTGGCCCTGCTGGGCCAGGTCGTACCCGTAGGGGCTGTGGGAGGTCCCAGGGGGGCTGTGCCGGGACACTCGGAGGGCCCCGAGCAGGGTGTGGCTCACGGCGAGGAGCAGCGTGAGGATCCCGGAGAACAGGATGCAGGCAGCGGGAATTCCAGCCCTCTGGTCCAGCACCAGCAGCATGTGGAGGCCGAGAGCTGGAAGGAAAGAAGGGAGGGCACGTGAGGAGCCGGCGGGGGGGGAATAAAGGGATGGTTCTGCGGAATCGCTGAGGTTGGAAAAGTCCACCCTGGGCCTGATAAACCCATCCTGGGTCACCCAGCCCAGAGCACTGAGGGCCACATCCAGTCCTTCCTGGGACACCTCCAGGGGTGGGGACTCCAAACCTCCCTGGGCAGCCCCTTCCACTGCCTGAGCACCCTTTCCATGGGGAAATTCCTCGTGATGTCCAACCTGGACCTCCCCTGGCACAGCCTGAGGCCATTCCCTCTTGTCCTGTTGTTCCCTTGGAGCAGAGCCCGACCCCCTCTTGGCTCCCCCTCCTGTCAGGGACTTGCAGAGCCAGAAGGTCCCCCCTGAGCCTCCTTTTCTCCAGGCTGAGCCCCCCCGGCTCCTCCTCATCTGACTGACCCTCCAGCCCCTTTCCCATCTCCATTCACTGCTCTGGACACGCTCCAGCCCCTGGTGAGCTCTGGGGAAGTTCCCTCTCCGGGAATGAACTGGCAAAGCCCTCTGCAAACCCAAGCAGAAAGCAGGCCCAGGGTGCAGGGGCTGGGAGGGCACGGGGTGGGGGGAGAAGAGCCCTTGCCTGTGAGGTAGAAGGCGATCCCACAGCAGAAGAGGCCGATGGTGGCGTGACGGACCCACTGGTTGTCCTGGAGGAACCTGTCAGCCCTAGCAAAACAGGGCACAGAGACACTGAGACACCGAGGAGACACCAGGGAAACATCAGAGAAAAACCACGGCCCTGGTGTGAGCACAGAAGAAATGCTGGTGGCTCAAACCCCTGCTGAGAAAAGGAAACCCTGGTTTTGCACAGAGAAAGAAGGTTCAGGGCCAGGTCGCAGCCCGAGGATGTGCTGAGCTGCACATTCTTCTCGATTTGGAAATCACTTGGAATTTTAAACTTCCTGCCTGGCTCCCGTGCTTCCAAGATCTGATGGGGATGAGTTCGGGAGAGACAAATGCTTGGGGGGTGGGAGGGGGGGGAGCTTTTTGCAGGTGATTTGCCCCTTTTCAGCAGAACCTGGAAGAACAAATGAGGAATAAAAGCGAGGTGGGTCTGCAAGCTCTGCAAGTGTAAATGGGCTGGTAATGTTAAAACCTGTCTGTGGATGGTGCTGTGCTGTCACCCCCAGCGGTGGCCCAGAGAGCCTAGGGCCAAATTTTGGGTGCCCCCGGGCATCCTGGCCCAGGATGTGTGACCCCCACCTGCTCCTCCCCGTTATCGGGGAAGTTACATCACCTGGAATTAAACAGTCCAGAATGAACCTGCTCCCGGGCCAGGCACTTGCTACACCCCAGATTAAAGGGCACGTTTACAGCCCTGGGGTTCCTGGGCAGAGACAAGACCCCAACACGTTGGCCTGGGTTTGCACAGGAGCGTTGCCAGGGAGATTGAAACACCCGTACCGATGCAGTCAGGGATGAATTTGCTCCCAGGCCACACAATTGCTAATCACAGCTGCACCCCAAAATAAAGGGCACGTTTACAGCCCTGGGGCTCATGGCCAGGGACAACCCCGTGCTCCTGGCAAGGACTTTGGAGGGGAATTTTGGGATATCCCAGTGCCAGGGGCATCGTTTGCTCCCCACAACCGCCACTGTGCAGGGCAGTGGTTTGGGGACCCCCCCAGAAAAGGCCGGATTTTGGGATCCGGAGGGGTTGGCAGAGCCAGTGCTGGGTGGGGACAGACACCCTGTGACAATCCCGGGGCAGCAGTGCCACCCTGCACCCCTCACCCCCTCAGTCCCTCTGCACCCCTCCAGCCCCCTCCCTCCTCTCCACACCCCCTGCTTCCCCCCAGCTTCCCACTGCCCGGCATCCCTCTGAGCATCCCTGTGGCTCCCGAGCCACCCGGTGCCCCCAAACCCTCCCATCCTTCCATCCCCTGATGCCCCCAAACCCTCCCATCCTTCCATCCCCTGATGCCCCCAAACCCTCCCATCCTTCCATCCCCTGATGCCCCCAAACCCTACCATCATTCCATCTCCTGATGCCTCCAAACCCTCCCATCATTCCAACCCCTGATGCCCCCAAACCCTCCCATCCTTCCATCTCCTGATGCCCCCAAACCCTCCCATCCTTCCATCCCCTGATGCCCCCAAACCCTCCCATCCTTCCATCCCTGATGCCCCCAAACCCTCCCATCCTTCCATCCCCTGATGCCCCCAAACCCTCCCATCTTTCCATCCCCTGATACCTCCAAACCCTCCCATCCTTCCATCCCCTGATGCCTCCAAACCCTCCCATCCTTCCATCCCCTGATGCCCCCAAACCATCCCATCCTTCCAGCCTCCGGTGCCCCCGGAACCCTCCCGTCATTCCGCCCCGCGGTGCCCCCCGGCGCCCTCGCGGCCCTCACCGGTCGTGCCCGGGCTGCCCCCGGCACAGCTCTGTGCTGAGGTAGCCGTGCAGGAGGCAGAGCAGGAGGCAGCTCAGGTTGAGCACCAGGCAGAGCGAGGCCAGCGCGGCCGCCGCCGCCTCCATCGGGGGCACCGCCCAGGTCGGCAGAGCCCCCCGAGCGCTGCCCGAGAACTGGAGCCGCAGCAGGAGGTTGGAGGAGAGCAGGGCCATGACGGCGGACAGGGCACCGAACAGCAGCAGCACCGTCAGGGCTCGCTGCCGGTAAACCCCGGGCATGGCGGGGCCGGCCATCGGGGGGGCTCCGGGGGGGGCTCTCCCGAACTCCTCGGGGCTCCCACCGCCGGATCGCGGGCACCGGGAGCAGGAGAGGGAACGGATAACGGGCACCGGGAAGCGGCACCGAGCCGGGATGCCCGCGGCCGCCTTCCAGCCACGCCCGTGGACGCCGGGGCGGGCCGGTCCTGCCCCCGGGCCGGTCCTGCCCCGGGCCGGTCCTGCCCCCGGGCCCTCCCCTCGCCGAGCGGCCCCCTCGGCCCCCCCGGGCCGGCTCCACCCGGCACCCGCTCCCGGTGGGGCCCACGGAGCTTTCTCGGGGCGAGAGGGACTTGAGAAGGGGATGGACGGGGGTCCGAGGAGCCCGACTGGGTTCGGGGGAACGGACAGACGGACCCCGAGTAGAGCATCGTGCCGCTCCCCCTCGCTCTCCGCAGTCCCAGCCCCGACTGTCCTGCTCCTGGGAAATCCCCGGGATTGACCCTCACCGGCATAACCCCGGCCCCAGAGAGGGCAGAACAAGGGTGAGGGTGGTGGGAAGGGGACACCGCGGTCCCCTCATCCCGCGTCCCCCCAGGAGAGGCACCTTTGGCCTCCACCTGCGGGGGGGAAAGAATCCCCTCGGTGTCCGGAGGGAGCACCCAAAACGTTCTCAGTCCCGGAAGGCTGGGAAAGGACCCCCGGGGCTCTGCGCTGCCGTCAGCCCCCGGCCCTTGGGGCCCCCACGAGTTTCCCATGTCTTATAAATATCCTGGGAAGCAGAATCGCCTTCTCCTCTGGGATCTGCCCCGCCAGCGGGGCCCCCTGGGAATCGTGGAGCATTAAAAGGGGATTAATTCAGGAAAATTCACTCCACAGGTCACCTGTTACCTCGGGAAAGACCCCAAGTCTGGAGAGTGCTGGGGAAGCTGAGGTAGAGCTTCCCCTCTCAAACCCACCCTCCTGGCACGGGAATTTCCCCTGTGTGTGGCACGAGGGGACACCAGGGGACATCGGGGTCTGGCCTTCCCAGGCACATCCCGGGCACCCTGCCAGGGCCAGGCCAGGGGACCGGCTGTGACACAGACCCCTCCATCCTGGTGGCAGCAGTGCCTGGGCCCGTGCCCGGGCCTGGCTGTGGGATCTGCACGGGGTGACCTTTCCGTCTGGCGCGGGGGCAGTGCCGGCCCAGCCTTCCCGTCCCGCGTGGGTGGTTCCCCTGGCACCCCCCGCTCCCGGAGCCCACTCGGGCTATTTTGGAAGCTACTGTGTTGCCCTTGGCAGCAGCTCGGGTTTGGCTCCCGTCTCCTTTCCAGCCCCGCTCGTAATTTTGCCGGGAGGGGGGATGTCAGTCCCCGGGAGCGTGTCCTGAAAGCCCCCAAACCGGTGGCAGCATCCCTGTCCCTTCGCCCATGGCTGGGAGAGTGACGGGGCTCAGCCGTGTCCCACACCGGGGTGCAGAGCACTGCAGGTCTCATCCCAGGACATCCAGCAGCTTGGCTCCCCAAAACCCCAGGATTTTGGGGCAGGAAGAGCCTCAAGAGGGAGCTCAAAGCTTGCAAGTATTTCGAGGGGTGTTCTGGGCAGCCCCTTTGCCCAAAGGGGGGGTTCAGATGCCACGGCTGGAAGTGACTCTTACCCTGCCCAGACTCCTGGGAAGCCCGAGATGAGGGGAGGACGATGGGGCAGGGATGTCCCACCTCCCCTTCAGGAACAATTAAGATTGTGAGCAGGGCTGATTGCCAGCCTGCTAATTGCACTCTATAAATCACGAGCTTTAAAAGCAGCTCTGAGAAAGATGTCACGTCCTTCTCCCCAGCGCATCCAGAGAGTCCCCCATCTCTCCAGCCTCCCTTCCCCAAACCCCCCCAGGGGCTGGGAGGTGGCACTGGATCCCCAGTACAGCCAGGGTGGAAGGACAGGTCCCTGCTGGGGGCCTGCCATGGGAGCTGCTGTCCCTCAGAACTCCCTTCCCACCTGCTGGCGCTCCGCTGGCACCACGGGAGCTTGGGAGTTGCATCAGTTCCCCCTGGCTGCTGTAAACACGGGTGTTCCCTGTGGGAATCCCGTGCCAAGCGGCTCCTGGACGGCTCTTCACCTCCCCAGGGGGCTGCAGGTAGCAGGACCCCCGGCACAGCACCCACCCCGTGGTGCTCAGCACCCACTCCATGGCACTCAGCACCCACCCGGGAGCTGCCCAGCAGATTACGGGTTCGGGGAGGGGGCAGAGCAGAGCGGGGTGGTCACGGTCACCCCTCTGGCTGCACCGTGGCTTTGTCCCCGCCAAGGCAGAGGCCTCACAAGGACAGGGCACGAGTGGGGGCGTGGATTGGGCGGTGCCTTCTCCGGGGCTGATTCTGAGGCCGGGTTTGGGCCCAGCCTCAGGGCCAGGGCACAGCAGCGTCCCCCGAGCTCGGGTTCTGCTCCATCCAGGGGAAAGCAGCTTCTCAGCCTGGCCCCTCCATGCCCTACAGACTCCCAGACTCCACCGTCCCCTTCCAGCAGCCCCAGGCTGCCCATGTGTCTGTCACATGGGGCTGTCCGTGTGTCTGTCCCAGTGTGACGCAGCAGCATCTCCCTCCCTTGGCTCTGCAGAGTCACCTCAGGGCGTCCCCACGGGCTTCGAGCCACGGGGTCCACAGCCCCCCACATCCTCTGGAGCTCAGCGAGCTCCGGTGCCCAGCAGGTTCCTGGACACCCCTTCGAGGGCACAGCATCCCCTGGGACCCCCCAAATTTCACTCCATCCCAGCCCCCTACACTCCCACAAACTCACCCACACCTTTCCCTGCAAACCCCCCTAAACCCAGACCCCCAAGCCCCCCTCATTGTCACCCCCATCCCAGTCCACCCCAAACCCACCACCCACCCTCACAGGCCCCGCCCCTTTCCCCGTCGGGGGCGTGGTTATGCAAACCAAGCCGCGGCGTTCCGCCAATGGCGAGTGAGCCCGGCTCCGCTATGCAAATATTCCGGCTGGGTGGGCGGGGTTATGCAAATATCGCCGGCGCTGCTCGGGCGGGCAGCGCGCGCTGCGGGGACACGGGACCGGGACCGGGATCGGGATCGGGATCGGGATCGGGATCGGGATCGGCACCGGGACCCGCACCGGGACCCGCACTGGAGGGGCCGCCCCGGCTCCGCTGCAGCGCCGGGAACCCCCGTCCGGAACTGCCGAGGAGGACGAGCCGCTGTCCCGGTGCGTGTCCCCCGGCGGGGAGGGAAGGAGGGAGGGTCCCGCACGCCCGCGGGGGGTCCCGCACGCCCCGGGGCTCCGGTGTGGCCGGTCCCGAGGATCTGGGGGACGCAACGGCAGCCGCGCACCCCCCTGGCTCCGTCACGCAGCTCCTGCGGGGCTCCCCGCACTGCCCCCGCATCCCCCCGGCCGCGCCGTCGAGGTGCACGGGCAGGGGGAGCGGGACCGGCCCGGGGAGGGGCCGGTGCGGCCGGAGCGGCGCCCGGCGGGCTGGTCTGGGCACGGTGGAGCCCCGGCCCCCGCCCCGCCGTCTAGGGATGGCGGGCTATAAAAAGCCTGTGGTTTGCGCCGCGCTCGGGGCGGTTATTTTTACTCGTGTCTGTGCAGGGAGGAACGCCCGGGTTTAACCCAAAAGTGCAGCCTGGATGGCAGCCGCCCTGCCCCGGCCCCGCCACTGCCTCCCGGGCACACCGGGGCCTTTGGGCGCTGGGGCTGAGCCCGCCGTGCAGAGGGGAAACTGAGGCACGGCCCCGCGGCGCTGGTGGTTCGACGTTCAGGGAGTGTGACAGTGACAGTGGTGACACTCCGGTGCGGGGCCAGGGCCTGGTGACACCTAGGGGGTCACTGCTCTGCCTGTTCCCAGCACACGTTGGTTCCTTCCCGCTCCCAGGTGGGGATAGGACACGGCCACGGCTCCTGCCAGCACGTGGCATCTCCAGCGTGTCCGGTTCTCCCTCTGTCACCCGGGGAGGGCGAGGTGGATCCTCTGCAGGATCCTCCTGCCTGGCACAGCTGATTGCCAGCACGTCCCCGACCCCATCCCTGGGGCTTTACTCCTTTCATGAGAAAAAGTTTCCGAGGGCTGTTGGCTCTGGGGTTTCGCAGGGAAGGAATTGGCGTGGCAGCTGTGGATGAGCGGGAAGGCAGGGCCAGGACCACGGGCTGTGACCCCACGGCACCCCCACGTCCCACTTGGGAAGGGAGTGTGGGCCACCTGGTGAGCCCAATCCTGGCCCCTTTCCATGTCCCTGGCTACCAGCTGGATGTGGCACGTGCAGGGAGACCTGTGGATCTCAGGAAGGAAGGGACATCTGGGAGGGAGGTGCAGGCTTAGGGTGTCAAACGTTCCCGCTCATCTCCAAGCCAGGAGCGCTGATGAAAAGGAAAGTAGGTCTGGGAAACTTTGGAAAACTGGGTGTTGTGAGGGGACAGGGATCCTGCTGACTCCTGGGAGAAGCATCCTGGCAGTGAGGGAGCTGTGGGGGTGCCTGGAAGGATTTTGGGACTGGTGTGTTTAAGACCCTTGAATTTCCCTCCTCTTCACCAGAATTCCAGCAGGATTACGAGGAGCAAACCAGGTTTGGGAGCCATGGGGATGAGCTCAGGCCAGCCAGGAGCAACTTTGCTGCCCCCAGCAAAGCCTCCAGCAGCAAATATCCCCACATGAATTCCCCAGCTGCAGCGTGGGGTGGCCCAATCCCATGGGAACAGCGTGTTCCCTCCCTTGGAAGCGGGAAACACCGAGCCAAAAAGGTGCTGGGGGTCTGCGTGTCCGCCTGTCTCTCCGAGGGCAAGAGCTGCCTCGTTTTTTGGGGGGTGTTTCGATCCTTCCTCCTTCCACACAGTCATTTTGGAACCGAAAAGCCTCCGCCCATCGCGCTCCGCCGGCAGCACCGGCCCGTGGCCACGCCGGGCACTGGTGGCACTTTCGGTCTGTGTCACCCCCGAGGGGACAGAGCCGAGGCTGGAGGGTCCCTCCAAGCCCAGCCCACGCCTGGATTCGGCTCCGGAGGGTCACCTGGCCGTGGCTCCGTGCTGTGGCAGGGGCGGATAAATTAATTCTAATCGATTGATTAGAACTCACTGGGGCAAGGTGGGTACAAGGGTCAGTGGAGGTGCTGGTGGTCCCCAATTTCCCCCGGGCCCCCATCCCCACCAACCTCTCCTCTCCCCTGCTTCCCAGCCAGCTCCTCCTGCCTTCCCTCTCCCCCCCCAGCGCTGCCAGCCCCGCTCTGGTTTGTACTGGTCGCTTGTCTAAACAACCTATAAAAAGCAGAAGGGCCCGACAGGCACAAACCTCGCCCTGCTCGGGCCTTTCCCTGCGCCGGGGTCGGGGTGATGGTCACACCAACCCTGCCATTCCCTGGGGATCTGCGAGATCCGGGCTGGGAGCGGGGCAGCAGGGGCCAAGGGTGGACGTGTCCCCCTGGTCCCAGCACTGTGTGTCCATCCCTGTCCTCTGCTCCTTCAACCCCCTCGCCCTCCCGGTCCCGGCACTGCAGCATCATCATCATCCCTGCCCTCCTCTGGGATTTTGCTGCTCCTGGCTCGGATTTTCCCCTCCCAGCCAAACCCAGCTGCTTCTCCCTGTAAAAGATGGGATGGAAACTCTTTCTCCTGCTTCAGTCATCAGTTTTTCTCCAACAAGACACTTTTAGGGAGCTGCACAATGCTGACAGCAATTGATAACCACTCTGTCTCCACCCACTTTCTATCCCTGCCCAGTCACCCCCAGCTTTCAGGTTTGTGACTAAATCCCCATGATTTGGTGCAAACAACATTTTCCCCACACTTTCTGTGTCCCATGGGAGGATGAATCACGGGGGAGCTCAGAGATCCTGACCTGGGGTCATGTGGGGAGCGCTTGGACCCCAGAGCGGTTCTGCACCCAAGCCCCTCCCCTAATAACCCACCCGCTTCGATTTTGGGATGAATCTGGTGGATTTAACACTTCTGGGGTCATCCAGGGATGCAAAGGTGTCAGAGGCAGTGCTGGGAACTCCCATTATCGTGCCGAGCATCCCACACCACACACGGAAAAACACTCCGCTCTCCGGGGGCTCGCTCGGTCTCAGAGCACTAATTAGGAGCTGGGATGGGGAGTTTACACCCTCAGGCGCGATGCAAATGACCCCTAAAGGTGTAGAGGACCCGGGGTGTTAATTATAAACCTCGTGCCAGCCCAGGGGTCGGGGTGCCGCCCCTCTGTGGGTGCTGGCACGGCGGGCTGAGGGGCTGTGGAACCCAGCCCGGTGCGTGCGAGCCAGCAGAGCCCGGGCTAAAGATAAGCTGGCGTGGGAGGGAGCGGAGTCTGACGGGATGCCAGGCAGCACCAGAGCCTCTGCCTGGCACGGGGAGCACGGAGTGGCTCCTCTCTGGAAGGTTTTGAGGGCTCCAGCGCTCCAGGTCTTGTCGGGATGACGCTGCCAGTCCCCATCACGGCGACGCCACGAGGAGCCTCTGCGGGACGTGGGACCCCCTGGGATCCCCACGGCATCACCCCATGGGTGCTGGTGTCATCCAGGACCCCCACAGCCTCAAACAGGCCAGACCCAAACCCCCCTTGGGGAACAGCCCCTCTTTCCACACCCCAAACTGAGCGGCGGGGGGCGGGCAGCAAGAGCTGACCCCTCTGGATGGCCCCGGGATTCACTGGGAGTGCCCTTTGGTGTCGTGCCACAGGTGCCGGGGCCGGGAGAGCAGGAGCTGCCCTGGGAGTTGGGAAAACCTCTGCCATTCCCGCGGGGAATCGCCGGCTCTTTCCGGCGGGGCCGGGGTGGTCCGGGCACCCCCGTCGTGCCCCGGTGCCGTGCGTGGGCCCCGGGACACAGGGTGGCAGCGGGGCCGTGGGAACGGCAGCGCCATTTCCTTCCATAAATTAAAATTAGTTTTGATCGGCTAAATTTAGCGGGCTGAGCAAGATGGTAAATGGCAACGTGCTCGAGAGGGGGAAGCGGGGCGAGCCCGGGGGGCATCGGGGCAGTGAAGGGCTGGCTGGACCCCAACTGCCCCCCCTGGGGAAGAGGGGGGGGCTACCGGCCCAGCTCAGGGGGTCTCGGGGTGCTGGGTGTGCCCAGCACTGAGTTCCCAGCCCTGTTGGCTTCCCAGCTTGGCTCTTGCCCTGTGGTCGTGGCCTGGGGACAGCAGGGACAGCGCTGGGCCAGCTCTGCCCCCAAAGTGGGGTGGGGGTCCCATTAGGAGCGCCTTGACCCCACCTGTGGCTCTGCCCCGGAGGCACTGGGGCATCCCAGAGGGGTTCTGGGGTGACTGGGGCTGGGGGATGGCAGAGGAGCAAGAGCAGGGGCCATGTGGCAGTTGGGGGGGGGGCACAGCGGGGTCACAACCCTGTGCCAGGCTCTGAGGTGTGCAGGCACCCCCCCAGCCAGGGGGCATGTGGGGTCCCCAGACCCCTCGCCCTTCCCAGGGCTGGCTCACGTGGCCACCAGAGGTGGGTGGTTTCGCTTTGCTGTCTCCTCTGTACAGCCACTTCCTGGCCTGTGAATGGTGGAGGTCAAATTTAGCCTCTTAGTCTGAGTTAAAAAAAAAAAAAGAGAAATTTAAAAAAAAAAAAAACAACTGGAGCCCAAAACCAGCCCCTTTGGTTCGAGGGACCCTCCCCACTGCCCGCCTGGCCGCCCATAAATCCGCCCTCCCCATCCCACGGACCCGCCGTCAGCAGCATCAGGGGCAGCACCAGAGCAGCCCCCCGGCCTCGGGGAGGAGCAGAGGGATGAGAAGCCTCATCCTGAGCTCCCAGTGAAGGATTTGGCGTCCCAGCACTGTGGTTTTCCAGCCGACACCCACAGGTGCTGAGGGCCCGGGGTGATGGGGCTGGGGTGGCTGCGCAGGGCTGAGGGGATTTTTCCTCCTCTACCCCATCAGAATTCCCCAATTTTTTTTTTTTCCGCTCTTCACTTCGCTGCCATCTTTGCAGAAGACCAAAAAAAAAACCCAACAAAACTTCCTCCGAAAACCTTTTTTTTTTTTTTTTTTTTTCAGCAAAACCTCATTTTTGGCGGTGCTGGGGCGGATGCTCGCTCGGGACGGCCCCGGGCTGGAGGGGCTCAGGGGCTTCTCGCTCTCTTCCAGCCCCGAATCCGGCATAGGAGGCAGAAATGGGCCGTAAAAAAATACAGATCAGCCGAATTTTGGATCAGCGGAACCGGCAGGTAGGGACGGCTCAGCGGGACGGGACTCTGCGAGGGGGGCGAAGCCTCTGTGCTCCCACCACCCCCAGGGGTGTCGACCCTGCAGAGGGACCCCGGCAGGAGGGCTGGGGGCTGTGTCCGGGGGTCTCCAGCACGATGTTTGTGTCCCTTTCCCCCCCCCCCAGGTGACGTTCACCAAGCGCAAGTTCGGGCTGATGAAGAAGGCGTACGAGCTGAGCGTGCTGTGCGACTGCGAGATCGCCCTCATCATCTTCAACAGCACCAACCGGCTCTTCCAGTACGCCAGCACCGACATGGACAAGGTGCTGCTCAAGTACACGGAGTACAGCGAGCCCCACGAGAGCCGCACCAACTCCGACATCCTCGAGGTAGCGGCCCCAGAGGGGGAGGAGGAGGAGGAGGAGGAGGAGGGCTGGGCAGGCTGCAGGACCCCCCCTGATGGTCCTGCTGCCCCCCAGACGCTGAAGCGCAAGGGGCTGGGGCTGGAGAGCCACGAGCTGGAGCTGGACGAGGGTCCCGAGCCGGGGGACAAGGGGAGGAGGCCGAGCGAGGGCGTCAACCTGTCGGTGGCGCGGCCCAGGTTCTACGTGAGTCGCTGGTGGCGGGTGGAGTGGGGGGCGTGAGGGACCCCCAGAGACCCCCTCCCCTCCCCTGTCCGTGGTCTCAGCCCTGCAGAGCCCTGAGTGTCCCCAAGAGTCCCCATCCCCTCCCTGCTCTTGACCTCCCCTTTGGCCTGAGAGTCCCAGGGGTCCCCAAGGTCCCCATCCCCTCCCTTGACCTCTCTTTTGCCTTGCAGGGCCCTGAGGGTCCCAGAGAGCCCCCATCCCCTCCCTTGAACTCTCTGTTGCCTTGCAGGGCTCTGAGGGTCCCCTCCTTTGACCTCTGCCTCTCTCTGCACAGCCCCAAGGGTCCCCAAGGGTCCCTGTCCCCTCCCTGCCCTTGACCTGTGTGTGCCCCAGCAGAGCCCGGTGCCACTGCCCGAGGTCACCTACGGCAGCTCCCCCCCAGCCACGGACACGTCCCTGGGCAGTGCCAGCAGCTCCCCCCAGAGCCAGGGACGCTCCCCTGCCTTCAAACCGGCAACCCCGAAGCCACCGGGACGGTCACCGGGGCCACTGCCCCCAGGTAGGCTGGGACACCACGGGGAGCTGGGTGAGGGGGAGAAGGTCCCTGCCACGGGTGCCCCATCCCTGCTGTGGGCACCCCATCCCCTCCACGGGCCTCTGTTCCCTCCGTGGGCACCCCATCCCCTCCACGGGCACCCCATCCCTGCCATGGATATCCCAACCCCACCGTGGGCACCCCATCATTTCCATGGGCACCTTGTCCCCGCCATGGACATCCCAACCCTGCCACGGTCACCCCATGCCCACCATGAGCACCCCATACCCACCCTGAGCGCCCCAACCCCGCTGACCCCGCAGGGGTTTTCCCAGCCAGGCCCCGCATGCAAAGCTCCTCTGACGGCGTCTCCTGGGGGTTTACCGGGCGTGGGCAGGGAGAGCTGCAGCAGCTCCAGCTGTGGAAACACCGGCCCTGGCCCCCCCTCCAGCTGCTTCCTGCCTCCTCCCAGCACCCGGCACCCAGCTGGCCCCTCACCCTGCACCCACAGCCCCCCTCCCGCTCGGCACAGCACGAGGGGCTCATCCTGCCCAACAGGGACCTGGCGGCCTCCAGGCCCACGTGGCAGAAAAAGCTGATGGAAAAAAAGATGCTGGGCCTTGACTGGTGGAAACCACCCCCCTCTCCCCACGGGGTGGGTGGGAGGTAGGAAGGGATGTGGGTGTGCAGCGTCCCGCTGAGTGTCCTTGGGGTGCTGGATGTCCCCCCATGGGAGGTCCTGAGTGTTCTGTGGGGGTCTGGGCTGTGGGAGCTCCCCGTGGCAGGGTCCGGAGAGGGGGCTGGCACCTGCTGGCACTGCCTCCACGTGTCATCTCTTGCCACAGCCCAGCTGTGCCCGTGGCCCTGGAGGATGTGGTTGCTGTCCTGGCACACACGGCTGCCCACGGCAACAAGGGCACCAGGGCCGCCACCCTCACACCCATGGGGATCCCCCCCTGTCCCCACACCCCTTGGAGCCACCCCCTGCATCCTCCTGTCCCTCTGTCCCTGCAGGTCTCGGCTACCCCCTGTTCCCTGCGGGCAGCCTGAACCGAGCCCTGGCCACCAAGACCCCCCCGCCGCTGTTCCTGGGGGCCGAGGGCCGGCGGGGGGAAGCCCAGGGCAGCCTGGCGAGCGCCCGGGGTGGTGGCAGCACTGCGGTGAGTCCGGCTGTCCCTCTGAACACAGCGGTGTCCCCTCCCCAAACCCAGCTCCTCCCACCCCCCCTTGCCCAGCCCAGCAGTGGGGCTGTGCTGGGGGGTGCAGGAAGGGCCCGGGGTGGGGGGAGATGCTCTGGCGGCTCAAAGCCTGACAGGGTGACCCCGCTGTCCCACAGCGGCCGCTGTACCCGGCCCTGCAGACCCTGAGCCCCGTCCTCACCCCGGGCAGCTCCAGCATCCCGAGCCACGGCCTCGCCGGCTTCCCCTTCCTCAGCCCCGCCCAGGCAGGTGAGTCCTGGTCCCTCAGCCCTGGGACGGCATCCACACTCTCCCCCACCCCACCACCCCCTCCCCCAGATCCTGCTCACTCCTGACCTCCTGCCCAGCAGATTTTGGGGCTGGAGAGGTCCCGCCGCCCCCGGGTTCCTGCAGCCCGGCCCCCGGCATGGCAGCACCCACGGGACGTGGCGGCACTGGGGTAAGGAGAGGGGCACTGGGGAGTGGGGGACAGAGGCGTGGGGTGTCTGCTCGTGGGTGCCACCTCCCAGCCACGGGTGTTGCCAGCACCCTCCATGCTGGTGGTACCTGTCCAGCTTCAACCCAAAACTGGACTGGGTAGGGTCATCCCAGAAGCCCCCCCAGCTCGCCACTGTTGGCAGAGCCCATTTCCAACTGGATTTCCCCATGGAGCTCATCCCCATGTGCACCTCCTGGTCACACACCAGGCTCCCAGCAGCGGGGTGGGCACCTGCACAGTGCCCAGCTGGGCCAGAGCCAGGGCATGACATGAGTTTTGGGGGGTCTCAGTCCCCCTAGGGATGAAAAGCAGGGGTGAACTCAGCCCCTCTCCAGCCTGCACCCCCCGGCAGGGCATGCAGGGAGACCCGGCCTCACCCTCCTCCCCTCCTGCCCCAGGGTCAGCGGCCGGATCGTCTCTGCCGAGGACCCTCCCCCGGCCCCCGGCTCCTCCCCGCAGCACCAAGCCATCAGCATCAAGTCGGAGCGGGTCTCCCCGGGGCTGGGCTGCCCCTCGGGCACCCCCCAGCCCCCCATGGCCAGCCTGGCGTCCCTCAGCGAAGCCTCCCGAGGCTCCGGAGACCTCCAGCCCCGGGATGACTATGCCAAGGGGTACCCCTACCCCCTCGGAGCCCCCCGGCCGCCGGCAGAGGAGCAGAGGGTCGCGGTGCCCCCGCGGCGGGCGCAGCCCTTGGACGTTTGGCAGAGATAGCGAGGCCGAGGGGGCGCGGGGGGTGGGGGGAGCCGTGCTTAAGGGGGAGCAGCCCCCGCTTCGCCCCCATCCTCAGACCCTCGGGGAGCCCCCTGTGCCCTTTGCAAGCCACAGGGCTTCTCGCGGGGTCCCTGTCCCCCACCCCGCTGCCCCCCATATGCCACCAACCCCCACCCCCGGCTCGCTGCGCTGCCCCTTGACCCCTGCAAGGCCAGGACCCCCAGGGGCAAGGAGCGCTGCCCCCGGTGCCCTGCCCGGTGCCGAGCACTGCCCATCCCCGCCTGTCCCTGCGCCAGAGTGTCCCCAGCGAGCGGGAATGGCTGGGAAGTGCCACGCGGTGGCAGCAGGACTGAGAGCACCAGCAGCAGCTCCAGCCCTGCACTCCCACCCCACCCCTCCCCGGCCCAATCCTGCGCTCAGGGGGGCTGCCGAGGTCCCACAGTGAAGGGGGGGCGTGAGGGGGGGAAGAAGGGAGGGGGCAGCCGGGGTGGTGGGTTTCGTCCCCCCCCACGCGGGGGCTCTTTTCTATTTATTATTATCTTCTCACCAATAAAGAGCTGGGGGTGTCGGGTCGTCTGGTGTGAGCTTCTTGGGCCCGTGCTTTGGGGTGGCAGGGCGTTAATGTCCCCAGGGGGAGTAAATGGCCCTTTTGTCTCAGCGTTGCTGTCCCCCTCGTGTCCCCCCTGGCTCAAAACCACCTCTCCAGGGTCAATGGCCAGCAGGGTGGGTGACAGCCGGGTCACGCCCAGGCTGCCCAGGTCCCTGAGGCCCAGCCCAGGCTTCCCCCACTCCTCGGTGACCCCAAAAAGCTGCTCAGAGGGTCTCAGTGGCTACAGCCTGGCGCTGGGAACGGGTGGGAGGAGGAAAATCCCCCTCTGTGCCCTTAAGATCGGCATCGGCGGGGCAAGGGGGGTTAAGTGGAGGGGTGGGCCCGGCCCAGCTGAGCTGTGTCTCTCAGAGCTCAGGGCATGGGGGTTCTGCCGCTTTTTGGGGTGGGGGATCATCCCCCGGGGCCTGGTGGGCACAGCCACGGCCACGCTGCTGAGAGGTGAGTGAGGAGGGGGGGACCAGGGCCCTGCAGTGCCCACCACCCCAGAGGGGTGTTTGCTGGGGGTGGTGGGTCCCCCCCAGCGCTGCCTGGGCACCCCCAGGTGGGGATCAGGTGGGGGTAGGGGGGGTCCAGCGCCGAGCTGGGCCCCTTCCCGCGGCGGGGGGGATTACAGAGCCGAGCCCCGAGATTAAAACCTGGGCGGGAGATTAATCCTGGGAAGAGTTTGCCCCGTTTAATAGAGCGACATAAATACCAGCCGGGATTAGGGGCTGTGCGGAGCCCCGGCAGCCCGGGGCTGGATCCAGGCTCGGCCCAGGCCACCCCCCCTCCGATGGTGGGTCCCCTCCTGGGCCACCCTTGGGACTGGGAAGGGGCTTTTGCGTGGAAGGAGGAGGCGAGACACCCGGCGAAAGTGTGGGGGCTGGGGTAAGAGACACTGATTGAATAGCAATGACTGCATGATTTATGGTTTGCATTATTGCACGGCTCATTTGAATATATGCTAATAAGGCTTTTCTCCCCGTTTTTTTGTTTGTAAGATTTAGATTTGCTATGGCAACCCGCTGGCATGGAAGGAGCGCCAGGAAATGTCAGGGCGAGGTGAGCCCCGGGGAGGGGCTCGGGGCTGCCGGGGCGGGGGTGGGGGTGGGGGGAAGGACTGGTCGCATCCCACCACCGGGACACGGGAATGGCCGGCGGGACCTGGAGGGCAGAGATGGAGACCCGGAACCACCGGAGTTACGAATCCCACCGGCACCTGCAGGTCCAGTAACGCCCACTGCGACAGGTCCTAAACTGGGGTTGGGGGTGCCCTGGGGTGCCCTGGGGTGCTTTGGTGCTGCAGAGAGGTCTCTCTGCCCCAGCCTCGTGTCGCTGCCCTCCTGCCCTGAGACCCCAGCGCAGAGGAGAGGGGGGGTGTCCCATAGCACTGGACCCAAAGGTGGCACCCAGGGATCCCCAGCTTTACTGGGGGGGTAGGGGGGACAGCGCTCGTGGTGACACTGGGAAGCGACAGAGCATCTACGTTCGCTCTGTGTCCCCCACCATCCATCCCACGGGGTTCTGGCCCACTGCAGAGGGGTCTGGGCCATCTCCTGTCCTCTGTAGCTCCCTGTCCCCTTCCCAGCTGGCCCGAGAGCTGCCCCAGCGAAGCCCAGTTACCTGCAGAGCCAGCACGGCGGGGTCTGTGCTGCTCCGGGGGGGTGCTGGGCTCCGGCGCTCGGGGCTGCGGAGCCGGTGGGGCTTTGTCTCCCGGTCGGTGCCGGTCCCTCTCCCAGCGCGGGGTGGGGGATGTTGCTGTCGAGGGTCTGCACCCCGATTTGGGGGGCTGTGCGCCTTTCCATCAGGGTTTTCCCTTGCTGGGGGAAGACGGATGGGTTGGTTTTGGAGGGGTTGTCCCCTCCCCAGAGCCCCGGGGGAGCAGCCCCGTGTCATCGGATCCCAGCCCAGGCTGGGGTGTGGGCCGAAGGTCCGTGTCCCTCAGGGTGGTGGTGCCACCGAGGGGGACACATCCCGGGTCCCTCCGCTGCCCCCTGCCCTCGGCCCTGCCCCCACTGGGAGAGCACCGGGCCTGTCCGGGGGCAGGCGTGGCCCCTCGGAGCCCCGCGGCCACGCGTGACCGCGGGCAGGGCCGAGGACGCTCCGGGCTGTCGCGGTGGCCCCGGGGCTGGACACCGCGTGTCCCTGCAGCCGCCCGCTCCGACGGGGGCCGATCTCTGCTCCCGGAACTGTTCCACGCCTTATAACGGGGCAGCAACGAGCCCCGGGGCTGGCCACGAGTGGCCGCGGCCCCGATGGAACGGAGGTGGCCGCTCCCTCCTCACCGCCTCACCGGGGGCTGCCTCCCTTTCCCCCTCGCCCCCTCCCCGGTGCATTCTCCCCCAAACACCCACTTTGCTGTTTTGCGAGAGCCCTGAAATATTGATGGCGCTGCGCCGGGCGCCTCTCAATGAATTTTTGATCAAAACTGTATCAGGGAGCCAAAATACGCCACCCACCCATCCCCCCCCCCCCAACCCAAAACCCGAGCCCGCCGGGGGTGGGGGGCACCGCGCCCGCCGGTACCGGGGGGATGGAGGACCCGAGCCCGACCCAAGGGCCTTTTACCGGTGGTGGTCCCCGGGCAACGCGGGGGTCTCCCCACCACTCAGGGTGGGGGTCGCACCCCACAGCCGGGCAGGGTTATTCCATGGCTGGCGGCAGGATTTGGGGTGCCCTGCGTGCAGGCCCGGCCTCCTGCAGCCCGCGGGGCTGGGAGGGTCCGGCCGAGCCCCCCTGAAGCCCCGGTTGGATGGGACGGGCCGTGGGCGACCGGGACAGCGAGTCCCGGTGCCCCCCAGCCCGGCCGGGAGAAATATTCGTTAATGAGGAAATGCATAAGCGGAGCTCATTAGGGCGGAGCGCGGAGCCGGCGGCCTCCCCGGCAGCGCCGGGCCGAGGGCTGCCCGTACCCGGGGCGGGCAGGGCCGGGGGGACACCGGGGCGGTCCCGGCTCCGCGGCGGGGGCTGCGCGTCCCGATCGCTCCGGCGGCCGGGGCCGGGCACGGCCCACCCCGGCCCCGCTCGGTGCCCGGGGGTCTGCGGGGCGTTGTGTGTCTCTTTGTGCCCACCCCTTCCCCCCCACCTCGGTGCCGAATGTGGGGCGCAAACCCCTCCGAGCGCTGCGCGAAGCCACCGTTTTTTAGCGCTCCGAAAATCCCGGTGCGGCGGAGGAGCGAGGGCCAGGGGAGGGGGTGGCGGGCGGGGGGGGAATCCGTTCCCGGCCGCTCCGGGGCTTGTAGGTCTTGACCGGCCGGATCAGGGCGGGGGGAAGATTTTTGGTTAAATTAAATAAAAAGGGCCAATTTCTGCTTCATTTCTACGGAATAATCCTGCACTGGCCGGGAACGGGGCGCCCCTGCCCCAAGCCCCTCCCGGAGCCCCCAGAGGGAGGTAACGGAGGGAGGATCCCCCCAAATCCCCCCCGTCAAATCACCCCTTGGGGTACCCTGAACCCTGAGGGTCCCGCAGCACCCAGGGCGGGGAGAAGACGCGGAGCGGGGCGAGGGGGGGGTGGGCTCGAACTCGTCCCTGCCACCCGCTGCCCGTGCGGGGCCGCATCCGCGGGGTCACCGGGATTACTATTATTATTACATATATTTTTTCAAATAATAAAATCCTCGTTATTTTTAGGTTCTGCTGCCAGAGCCGCCCCCGCCCCTGAGCCCTCCTCCTTTCCCCAAGCCCGGTGCCCCCCCCACCAGCGCAGGGCTAACCTATCCCGCTCCCGACGTGAGGACGTCATTCCTTACGTAGTAAAATATGGAGAAAGCAAGGGGAAAAAAAAAAAAAAAAAAAGACGCATTTTTCCCTCCTCTCTCCCATCTCCATTTCCAAAAGGGACAAAATGGATGTTTGGGCCGAATACGCCCCCCTACGCCCCCCCCTCCACGAAGGTCCCGGTGGCGGCGGGCCGGGGCTGCCCGGTCCGCTCGGGGGGGGGTGGTTCCTGGCTTTAAAGCCCCGGGCAGACGTTCTCTGTTTAACCCCACGTAAAGGCAACGTGATCGCGGGGGGCTCCGCTTCCCACAGCCCTTGCCGCTCCCGGCCGGTCCTCTCCGGGAGCCGCAGCCCGGCTCCCGCACCGCCTGGAGATGGCCCCGGGCTCCGCGTCCTGCCCGCAGCCGGGGCCGGTTCCCCCAGCCCCCGCCCCGGAGGCTGCCGGTGTCCCGGCGGCTCTCGGCTCCCGCTGTCGCTAAGTCATTAATGGATGCAGATGTGCGGAGGGAGGTAAATAATCCCCCCCCACTCCCCTTTTTTTTTTTTTTCGTCGCTGTTTTTTCCCCCCTGTCCCTGCCCCGCACTGAACTCGCCGGGCCGGGGCGGCCGCCGGTGCTGCCCGCAGGAGGGGCAGGGCTGTGCGGGCACCACCGGTGGCCGCCCCGCTCCCCCTCCCGCTTCTCCCAACTTGGAGGAAGTCTGCGAGGGGGGACCCCGCGCCTCCCCCTCCCTCGCCTTGTTTTTTTGGGGGGTGGGTGGGGTGTTATTTGCCCACCCCCCATCCCTATCCCGGATTAGGGTCCCGGCAGCCCCGGTGTGAGTGTCGGAGTGGGGGTGAGATGGGGGGGACGGGGACGAGGCGTGGAAAGCTGCCCTCCCTCCGGCTCCCGCAGCGCCGGGAACAATGGCCACGGGCTCCGTGGGGACAATGCCCGGCGGAGCCGAGCTGCTTGGGTTGCAGGACACGTCCACCACCGCCTCGGCCACCCCGGGCCCCGGCCCCCCGCTCCCCCGGGGCCCGCACCCCCGCTCTCCCGGGACACGCACCCCTGCCTCCCCGGGCTGTGGGAAAACGCGTGGCCAGGGATGGTGGGGCGGGAAGCGGGGCGGGGAGGGGGTGCATCAAACTTAGGCAAAAGTGTCCCCACCCCACCCCTCAGGTCGGTTCCGTCCCCTCCCGGCTTTGGGGGACCCCCCTCGCCCCCGCCCCGTCGAGCCCGGCTTGTCCCTCCTGCCCATCCCGGCTCTTCCGGCGAACTCCAGCGGGTGCTCCCGGCCGGGGATCAACAGGTCGGTGCCGGGCAGTGCCCAGGTGCGCGATCCCCACATCCCACCCCCCCCTCTCCGGCCCTTTCCCACCCCTCCAGCGCTCCCCAGCGCCCCCTCTTCCCCCGTGCCCCCTCCCTCATTATTCCTGTTATCCCAAGGCAGCCTCCGTGCCCAAACGCCGGCATGTGCGAGGCAAACAGAGCGCGATTGTTCGGAGCCTGGGAACGCGCGGAGGGGGCGCGGGGGCCGCCGCCCGCCGCCCCCCGCCCGGCCCCCGCTCAGACGCGATTGTGATGGAAATAGGCCTTTTCCCCGCATGCTGTTGAACTTGATGTTGACTCCTTTTCTTTGGGGTTTCACATCTCCTCGGTCACTTGTTTTGTGGGAAAATTTTCTCCCGAGCTTCGGTGTGAAATTAATTAATCGGGGCCTCTAGATGGCAATGGGACACAAAAGGGGACAGCCCGGGGAAACTCCGGCAAACTCACAAAAGCCACCCCCGGGGTTTATAGCCCCGGGGCCGGTCGGACCGACTGCCCTGCCCTGCCCGGTGCCCGAGGTAAGGGGCTGCCGGAGCGAAGTTTCGATGTGTGCAGCTATTTTAATTTTTGGGGGAGGAAGGATTGGGGGGAAAAAAAAAAAAAAAAAAAAAAAAAAAAAAAAAAAAAAGAAAACCAAGAAAGAAAAAAAAAGTGAGCAGGGAGAAGGGAGGTTGGGGGTGCTGTGTCTGGGGTAGAGGTGTTGTGTGGGCATCCCCTTCCATCCCTCCCAGCTCTGCGTTGGTGCGAGGTTGTATCCCAACCGTTATAAAAAAAGGAAAAAAAAAAAAAAAAAGGAAAAAGCCAAGGAAAAAAAATCCCCACGCAAAGGGCCGGGACGGAATTCAGCGTTTCTGGAGAAAGGAAGAAAAAAATTGTAATTAATTAATTATCCTGTTTTATTATTATTATTATTTTCCCCCTTAAAAAAAAAAAAAAAAGTGACTGGGGGTGTTCCTCTGCCCGGCTTTGCCCGAGCGGGCACGGCAGGGAATTCCACGCCGTTGTTTCCCGAGCTGGGAAATCTCTGCCGTGCGCGAGGGAGTGGGAAGGGAAAACCGTTTGCTCCCAGTTTGGACTGGGAATGGTTGTTTGGTTTCCAGTCCCTCTCCTCGCTATTAGTTTCAACGGGTGCCGCGTGTTGTGCGTCCTCCGACGGGATTAGCAGCGACGGGGGGATAAATGGAAAATCAGATTTTCCTTGGAAGCGCTTTGCAAGGCAGGCTATGATTGTTTTGAGTCAGATCAATCTTTGCAAAGCGTTCGGGGGCTCTGGGGAAACATTTTTTTTTTTGCACGGGAACAGGCCAAAAATACCAGCGTCAAATGCCATCCCCGCTCTTTGTTGCCACAACACCTTTGGGTGACAGCGGCCGCAGAAAGAAAAATCATTATAATGTGTTACATCTTTAGTTTTCGCTCACATCGATATTTCCAGCTGGGCAGGAATTCGGGGAAATTTGGCTGGCGATTTGGGGACCCCTTTTCCTTGGGGTCGCCCCCCCGCCCCTGCGGTGCTGGTTGAATTGAGCTGCGAAGCGACGTGGAGGGGAACGAGTCGTTGTATTTTAAATGCAAATAATTCCCGACGACGTTGGAATCAAACGAGGGAGGGGGGAAAAATTAAAGGAAAAAAAAATGAGGCGGGAAAAGAAAATGAAAAAGGCGGAGGGTGGTGATGGTGGTGGGGGGAGAAATCTCGGTAGGAGAAAAAAAAAAAAAAAAAAAGGAGGGAAATTAAAGAGCTGAAAAATCCGCTTTCGAGGGGCACCGGGCCGGGCGGGCGAGCGGCTCCGGTGCCCGGGGAGCGGCGGGGGCTGCCCGGTGCGAGGCTCCGGGGCCCACGGCACGGGGGACACGGGCCACCCCCCAGCCGGTAGAGACAGACAGACAGATGGACGGGCACCAGGTGTGAGGCTGCCCCTCCGCGAGGGTGCCCTGGATTGTCCCCGGCAGCAGAGGCCGTGTCCCGCCTTGGCCCTGGGCGCCGGGTGGGTGTCCCCACTCCCCGCGTGGAAAGGACCATCCGGGGGGCTCCCCACGCCCTGCCCGCCGGCGGGACCGACCCCGGCTGGCCGGGCTGGGGCTCCAGCGCCGCCCACCCCCGCCCCCGCCGCCGGCCTCGCCGGGAAAGTTGCTCCAAGTTGGAGCGATGGCGGCTGCTCCTCCTGACGCCTCTTCTCTCTCTTTCCCTCCCCAGGTGGGCTCGGCCGAGAAGCGTCGCGGCGACCGGACAGGCGGGCGAGGCGGAGGTAACCGCGGCTCTCCCCCTCCTCTTTCCCAAAGGCAGCGCCGGGATGCGGCCGGTTCTCCCGGAGGGATGCGGGGCAGGTGCGGGACCCGCAGTTGGCGCGTTACCGGTAACGGTGGGAAGTTGCCGGGCTGGGCGGGGAGCGGCACCCGCCGCATCCCCCGGTGCCACGGGACAGGGGGAGCCGGGGCCGGCCGGGCTGCCCGGGCTCCGCTGCTCCGGTGGGGCCCGGGGCCCCCGCGCCGAGCCCTCCGCGCTGCCTCCCGCCGAGGCGGCCGCCGGTTCCTGCGGCGAGCGCCGCGCTCGCACCGGAGCCCAACATGGCTGCTGTAGTGAAGGTATTTGATTCACACGGGGGTGCAGGCGAGGGGAGAAGGGGGGCACCAGAGGCGCCGGGGCCAGTCCAGCGCCCGCAGCCGCCGGGGCGGCGGGTACAGGCGGGCGACGGCTCGGTAAGTGCCGGGAGGAGCGGGGCCGGGCGGGCCCCGTGGAGCCCCCGCCGCGGACACGCGAGGGGCGGCCGCCTTCCCCGCCTTGGCGATGCCAAGCCTCCCCCGCGCCCCTCGGGGACAGGCAGACGTGGGCAGCGGGCACCGGCGGCCGGCGGGGGCGAACCGGGCGGTGCGGCCCTCCCGGGCCCCGCGCGGGGGTTACCGGGCCCGTGGGCGGCGGGGAGCGCGGCCGGCGGGGATGCTGCCACCGGTGTCCCCCGGTGCCCGGAGTGGCCCTTCCTCGAACCGGGCCCGGGCCGAAGGCGGCTCGCGGGGCAGCCACGAAGCTCCACCGGTCCCGTTCGTTCCCTCGGCGGAGCTCCGGGGCCGCGGTCGTTGTCGGGGTTTTTACCCTCTGGGGGAAGGAACGCGGCCGTGCCAGGCCGGGAAGGAGCCTCGGGCAGCAGAACCCACCGGGACGGCGGAGCGGGGCCGGGCCCGGCGGTGCCCCGGGCGGTGTGGACGGCGGCGGGGCCGAGCCCGCCGGGGCCGCGGCCGCCCGGGGATGGCTAGGGAGTCATTTCGGAGCCCGATTTCGGAGGTAACGGCACCGGCTCGGCCCACACGTGGTGCGGACCCCCGGGGAGGATGGCGGGGCCGCAGCTACCGGGAGCGTGCGGGTGGGTGATCCTTTAATTTTGGCAACCGGTTGCCGCGCTGGCACCATCTTCCCGCTCGCAGTGGCTCGGCCGTGCCGCGGTGCACCGGGGCGGCGGGAACCGCGGGGGCGATAACGATAATAATTAATGGCAATAATAATAATAATTAATTAGTGGCGGCTTGGTGAGGGAAGGACGGAGAAGGCACGACCCCGCACGGCTCCGGGGCGCGGCGCGGCGGTGGTTCAGCACCACGGAGAGCGGCGGGGCCGGTGCCCGGTCCCCGGTGCCCGGTTACCGGCGGGAGGATGCTCCGCTCCCGCTACACGCGATACTGCGGCCGCCGATCGCGGGTGGGGGGCTCCTGCCAAAGGCTCCCCAGCCCTGGGGATCCCCGGTGCGGGGCAGAAAGCCCCGTTGCTCCCGGGGAGCCCCCGGTGCTTGCGGGTTGGCATCTCCGCAGGCACCGCCGTGAATCGCGCCTTCAAATGCAGATATTCTATATATTATATATGTTCTCGACATATAGGTGGGTATATATACATATATAAGGGCGGATGTTTACAGCGGGGGCCGGGACGGATCTGTGCCTCCTCCCCGAAACCCGGAGCTCTGCGAGCGGGAGCCGGGCCCCGCCGCCCACCCCGACCCGCTGCTCCCGGTGCCCGCTGCAAGAGGAGCCCTCCTGGTGCTGGCCACGGCCGGGGCACAGGCCAGCGCTGTGCCCGGGGCCGGTGCTATGCCCGGGCCTCCCGTTGGTTTCGTTTTCCGCCTTTTCACCGGAGCGAGGTGCGATGCGGCGGCCCCGCGAGGGCTGCGGAACCCGCCGGGCCGGGGCCAAGTTGAGGGGTCAGGGGTGCGAGGAGGTTGGGGAGAGCCAGAGGACAGAGCCCGGGGGGTCCTACGAGGATGAGGTTCTCACAGGTGCCTGTGCGGGGCCGTGCGGGCATCAGGACGGGTGCCGGTGTGAGCGCTCCCAGGCGTGTCCTGGGGGCTGAGCGGGTCACCTCTGGGTGCTCCCGGGTGTGCCCACCGGTGCCCGAGCCCCCCTGGGTGCTGTGTGCCCGCGGGGGTCGCGGCTGTGCCCACCGGGGCGCTCCCGGGATACCGGGGAAAGGCCGCTGCCCCCCGCCCGTGACCGGGAGAGCGGAGCGGGGCCCCCGCACCTGGCAGAGCCGGCGGGGACCGGCCCTGGGTGGCCGCACGGGGGGGACGTGGAGCCGGACCTCGGCCCCGCGCCCCGGGCTCTGCCCCGCAGCCCCTCCGAGCCGCCACTTCACTCTGTCCCGGGCTAGGGAAGTTCTTCCCGACCGGGAGGCACAGCCGAGACCGGGCCCGTCTGGGCACCCTCTTTACCGCCCGGGATAGGGGGTGGTTCCAGCCGTGTTCTACTCCTGAGCACCTTCAAAATTTCCCCTCGGCAAGAGAGGCCCGTGAGCGCAGCACCGACGGGAGGGACCAACCGCCCCCCTCCCACGGCCGCTCCTCCTCCCGGCACATGGGGTTTAACCCCAGGCTTTGCCGGGGCGGGTGGCTCCGCCACCGCCCTGCCCTAACGGGGTTACCCCCGGGGCACCGCCACCTCCCCGACGGGGGGGCCGGCTGGGTCCGGGGGGGCCCGGGGCGAGCAGACGGACCGACCCCTGGGGACAGCGGCGGCCGTGGCGAATGGTGCTCTCCCCCCGCCCCGGGGTGACTCTGCCCCGGCCCCACACCCGGGCTGTCCCAGCCCCGCCGCTCGGGCTTTGTCCCCGCCGGCCGCCCCGTCCCTCCTCCCACCTTCCCCCGCCCTCCAGCCATCCCTCCGCCGACGACTCTGCCTCAACTTTAGAGGCAGGTCCCGGAGGCGCCGGGCAGCGGGAGCGGGACCCGGTACAGGCACAGGATGGGAGCATCCATCCTCCTTCCCGGGCTGAGCCTCCTCCCGTCCCTGCCAGCCTGGGAAGGATGCGGAGACCCGGAGCAGACGGAGACCGCGGGCAGCACCGGCCCCGGCGGGGCGAGCAGGTACCCCGTCCCCGCGATCCCTTCCTGGCACCCCTTCTGCGAGTCTCTCGTCCTCCCCA